>NC_088689.1:28352500-29602500 GCF_028017835.1 Emys orbicularis | reverse complement strand
GGATCATGTCCATTAGCATTTGAATCGGTTGCTGATCTTTTCTAAAACAATCATCTTTACCTACAGATATTGCTGAATTTCTAACGTAGAACTTTAAGGTTGAAAAGATAATTTAAACTTATTGTGACCAAAGGATGTCTTGATGCCATCTGGCAGAGGGTACAGGGATACATAATTGTTACAGGGATCCCCTGGATCTGGTATTTACATTCTAATTCTCTAAAGAGGGTCATGTATGGTTTCTGCTGAAAGCTTGTGTCAGACTGATCACCATAATCTTTGTGAAATGTATGTGCATATAATATGTAAGGAGAAATGTATATATTGGAAATTATGTTCCTAGGGCCTTTAGTTAAAGGCAGGTCATCCAGAGGTAGCATGCCTTCAGTGAAGTTACACCATACAGGAGATGGGATACATTTATATCCCTGGCTGACCATTGTGTATTGTGTGTCTTACAATGGGGATCTATTTACATACTGAATCAAATTCTAATGAAGAAATTGTGGGAACTTCAGAAGGAAAATTAAGAAGTAAAACAGGTGGGGTAGGGCCCTATTTTAGAGATGAAGAACAAAGGACTGGTCTGGTATATCTTGGGGTGCAGAAAGATGCTTTGGCATCCTTTACTGAGGGAGACAAATTACCATCAGACTTGATGCCATGAAAGAAGAGTCTCAGCCATCCTGGTTAAAAAGTTCTCTAAGAAGGACTGTAGTATCTTACTAGACAAGAGAGCATCTTGTGAGTTGTGTTTAGGCTCTAGAATGCATGTTAGGATTTTATTTTATATGTAACTGTTTGTTTCCAATATTTCTGTTTGCTCTCATATGAATCTCTATTCTTTGTTAAATAAATTTATACTTGATTTCTCCATAAATAAATCTAAGTGCTATGTATTAAGTGGAGCTGTGTTCTAAGGTATAACTAGTAAGCTGCAGAGCACTGTTCCTTCGGGAACTGCAGGTCTGGTAATTTCTCACACTATGGGCCAGTGGTAGCACGATGCCTCACAACCCTGAGTACTCCTGGGAAGTGTCACACCCATCGTGGAGCTCATTTAGCTCATCATGTTTTCTGTGCAAAAATTTAGGGTTAAATCCTGCTTGTGCTAGGCAGGTGTGTTAGTGGGAGAAGAAGGTATGCCATACCCCCCACAAAGCAGCCAGCCATGATTCTGCCCTCAGCACTAGTGACGAGGACTGGCTACTAATAGGCTGGTGCACCATACCTGGAAAGGGCTATAGTCTGCCAGGTGGGGAATAGTATTGGCTAGCCATTCAGCTTGTAAGTGGCTTTGGGTAGCGTGTGTTAGCCAGAACAACACACTGCTGGTTTTTTTTTTAATTAAAAATAATTTAAGGGGCTTATCCTGAGCCATTTTACCCTGTGCCAGCAGGATGGCTCCTGCACAGGTACATCTCCCTTCTTCCTGCACTTCTTTGCCAGATGCTGCACACTAATAGGAGGATTTCCCTCTTAAGTGTAGATTTCACTCCAGCCATAGTATTTTAAATGTCTTAAGCAGAATCTTGTAATAGTTTGCTTACAGATTCTGATGGAAATTCTCTTTCTATGAGCTTTGTAAAATATTTAACATATCTGATACATGACTGGCCATTTCAGTTTGACTGCAGTTAAAGTCTGGGCTGGGTTATTGTTCCTCTATTTGCCTGTCTCAGTGTTTTTTAAAGATTTCGTAAGATAATTGTAAATTGTAGTTTCTGTAACGGTTTCCACAGGAGTCAATAGATTCTGATCTCTGCCACGTGACAGAGGCATTGACCTATGTCACTCTGATTGTGATTGGGGCCAGGAAATAAAGTCCAGTTGCTTTCCAGCACTCCTGAGCACTCCCGTTTTATTATATGGTATCAGAAGAAAACTGAATCTTTCACAGAAATGGAGTAAGATAAATCTCCCAAACCCCTGAGTATAAAAGGGAACCAGGCAGAGAACTGGAGGAGATGGTTGCAGCATTTCTGAATTTTCCTGGAAGCAAGTGGTAATGCAGAGAAATCAGAGAGGGTGAAATCCCCCATACTGCTACAAGTGGCTTGTCCAGCTGTATTGGAGGTCTACAAGAAATTCCAGTGGAAGCATGAAGGGGACTGCAAATTAGCAGGCAAAGGTCAGTATCCTTGTCATATAATAGTGGTTAATATGCCACAGTTTCAGTGGCTATTATAATAATCTCTGAAACTACAAGTGATGTTACCCACAGGGTACTACATTCACTGTTCTGTACATGGAATAAGCTGGGCTTGCATTACTATGAAAATGACAATTGCATTTATTTGACTCTTGCATCCAGATTTTCTAAGTAGGCTTGGGTAGCTAGAAATTCAACCAAGAAGCCAATGAAGCATGACTAGTCCCACATTTTGTGAAGCCCTATGTACAGTAAAATGTATGGGTTCCTCTCCAGCTTTCACCCCTTCCTGTGACTGCCCAATCCCCAATGAACAACGCAAAGGGATGCCAAGCATCAGATATTGTGTGTGACAGTCACACTGTCACAAGCCCTATCACACCTGTCTGCATCTCAGCTGCTATCTCATTCATTCAACTAGACA
Source organism: Emys orbicularis (assembly GCF_028017835.1). Taxonomy (NCBI): domain Eukaryota; kingdom Metazoa; phylum Chordata; order Testudines; family Emydidae; genus Emys; species Emys orbicularis. Next base: position 29,599,924 of record NC_088689.1, on the reverse strand, counting down.
TTAGCAGTTTCTCTTCCCAGGTGGTGGGATGTGCTCTGGAATCAGGTTTTTGCTATCAAGTGATCTCTGTCTCTCCTCATTCTTCTCCCCCAGCTGGTATCAGACCCAGGGAGGAGGAAGTAGTGCCAGCAGCAGCACCTGGTAGTAAAAATGTGTGTGTGGGGGGGTGAAGGGATAGCAGAGTGCAGGAGACAAAATCAGTGTCAAGAGTGGGGAGGCTAATGGAGAGTGGGGCAGAATAAGGAAGGCTGGAACAGATTCCCGCATATTTCCAGCAACCCTGCAGTCCCCAGGATTCCACTAGTCCACCAACAATCCTCCCGGCTCTCCTCCGTCCTGCCCAATCCCTATTCCCATACTAAGCCCCCTCCCAGCAGCTCCTGCTTCCCTTCATTAACCTCCCCATTGGCTTCTCTAGAACCCTGGGCTGCCTCTGGTTGCCCTTGCTTCTGAGTTATGTGAAAGATAGCTTCCTGACTCCCCTATACTTACTGCTACTGCACAGGGAGACCCTGAGGGGGGAAAATCAGAGACTTTTGCTCACTATCAAGAAAGGTCTCACATGAAGCTACACAAAATTAGACCACTATGCAACCCATACTCACTGATCTATATTTCACTCATTTTTTATATAATTATGCAATATAATTAAATAGCTATCTTCTAACTTGACTGCCTGCAACCTCCCTAGTTCCTTCATTTGTTTGTGAACCCCTAGGAACCAGAAGGAAGATGAAAGGCGGGAAATAGGGGGGCGGATAATTAAATGTATTTTCCATAAACTGCAGATAGGAAGGGCTGGAATGAAAACCAGCAAATTCTCTTGCCACTGTGGGGAATTTTTTTTTTAATTTTTTTTTTCGAGTGGGGCAAATAGAGGAGAAGAAAGGAGAAAACCTGTCAGGCAGCTATACTCCAAGTCTGATTGACTGATTCAGTCTCTGAATACAAGTGATTGATGAAAGTGGACCAAAACACATCTGCATTCTGTTATTAGTCGCAGCTTATTCCCTCATTTGGCTGACAAGTTAGTTCTCGGCATGTCACTCAGGCTACTTCTAAGCACTGGCAGCATTTGTGATTCTTTTCTGTAAAAGTCGTACACCATGCAAAGGCTGCCGGGGCACACAAGAAAGTGCTATATAAGAGCTAAATATTAGTACTCCGAAGTCCAGAGAAAGTAGCTGATGCTTACCCTCGCTACTGAGACTGCCAACAAGGTGCCAAAAGTAGTGATATTTTTTAGGAATTAGACTAATACCATTAGCTGAGTTAGTTCTGTTCTTTAAAATATCTGGCATTAGTTTACAAAATTAAGCAATCGATTACTACATACACTCAGATGCACTTTTCTATTAAAAAAAATCTAATATGGCATGTATGACATTGCAGAAAACTCCAACCAAATTTTACCAATTTTCTATTTATTTTAAAATGACTTTTTTTTAAATAATTTTTTATGCCCTTCTCATAAAACATTTTTCTTGACTGACATAATTCCCTCATCTTCCTGTCACAATTGTAGTAACCTTTTTATGCAGCTGGTAAATATTTTACTACTGTTTTCCTCAAAAATATTCTAGATATTTAAAAAGCTTTGTTGTGACGCAGACTTAGGGTTGCCATAAGCATAGCTTACCTAACACAACCTGACAAAAGCAGGGCAATGAAAGGTTAAACCATGTTATGATACATAAGCTCTGCTCATCTACCCACAGACAATCCTTAACATTATCACAACGGCCATATAGCACAGACCAGACATCTCAACCTTATTTCTGCTCCCTTTAACCTGCTGTTGTACACACACCCATTTACCAAACTAACTTCTCCTATCCTAAACCCTCCTATCCTACCACACCAAACATCCACAATAAAATTGTGGATGTTTGGTGTGGTAGGATAGGAGGGTTTGATTTGTTAAAGGTAGTGATGGAAGGCTGGATACTTAGGGGCCAGAGGAAAGGTCAAGGTGTGCCATCTGCGGTGTATTGTACAGTTAGGCTGTGTGCCTATGGATGGAGGAGAAGAGGATATATACTGGTAGGTGGCTTACCTTTTCATGCCCTTGCTTTTATGGGATTATGTCAGGTATGTCGTGTATCTAACAACCATAACTTCTTCACAATAAAGTTTTTTGTATATTAATTTCCTAGGTTTTTTTTAAACGATTAAACAAGGGTGGTAGGTTATGCCAGGTATTGCACATCAAACCTCTGTAGTATAACATCTGACAGAAAAGTATAGCAGCTACTGGTGCATAAACTTTCAGCTATGATGAATAACAGATACAAATGAGATCCATTTCCCCCCCAAAAAACCCTACATATTACATCAGATCTACACAAGATACACTGGTGTCTCACATGTTGTGTAGAGAAACAATGTTTTTTAAAAGATATCAGTCAACAATGAATGGTCAGACTGCTAAGAACAAAAATTGCAAGAGTTTCAAAGACTTCTTATTAAAAACTTATAAAGAGAAACTGGAAAAAACTGAATAGAAAATTCAAAGGTCATTGTGAAATTTCACATAGATAGGCCACCCATTTTTAGAGAAAAAACAGGAATACATCCATTGTTTAAAGTCCATTTTATAATACAACCCTAAATATGGTGTCACTACCAGGCAACACCATAAAATCTATTTATGTGTATTAAGTTGGAACATTACATATAAGTGCGAAGAATATGAAATGTATAACTGTCTCCTTAAAATCACCAATTGCATTGGATAAATAAGTATCTGCAGTTAGATACCTCAGTATTTGTAGTATTCAAGATATTTCCTATGATGTATCCATTTATTTTACCTCTATGTATGGAGGTCAAAATAGTCCCTACATGGGACTCAAGTGGTGCATGGCCCCTTGTGCTGATTTTCCATACTGGGATGAATTTTACCCATAGTGAAGAATATAGGCTGGGCCCAGGATATCCATGATTCACCAGGTTGCTACAGAATTCAGGAAGCTTGCCACACAGTACATGAGGCCTTCAGTACAGGGAGCTACTAGCAAATACTGAGATAACCTTATCTTACATAAAAATTGCAAGCTTTTAAACACTTTTTACATGTCCATCTGTGCATTATCATGGGAGAGATGCTGTGAGCTTTAGTTTAACTACATAATGTTTTCTATCCCGATGCCCTGGTTATAGTTGCTCATAACTCTGAAATTTTCATTTTTCAGAATGAAATTTTCCAAGCTTGGAGTCTGCCCAAAGATGAAGTTTTTTGAAAAGATTGAGCAGAAATAGTTCAGCCATTTTTGCATATGGTGGGAATGGAAAAGAATATACATTTCTGATTATAAAAACCTCTAGTTACCTGTTTTGAACACTCCTACAGCTGGGATTAGAAATTTGAAAATTAACATGGAAACAACTGTATTTATGTCTTCAACTGTTTTGGCAAAACTTGTGATAATCGCACGGTGCTTATTTTTGCTAACACACAAAGCATATATTTTAAGAAGGTGAGATAGACATTCATACATGGCTAATTTAGCGCTCAAGAGAGTACTGATGTGCACTTAGACGGAAGTAGACTCCACTGGGGCACTAGGCTTGATCCCTGCAGACCTTTTAAGGTAGAAAGGGGTTAGGGAGAGCTACTGTGCACTTCGGAAAATTTCTAGAAAGATGCCATGCCAGAACTTCACCTTGACTGCATAGTTGGGGAAGGAGTGAAGACTGTATTATAATACATAAGGTTTGTTTGGGTGCAACCCTAATATTGGCATTCCTGACTTTTGAGTTCTTAATCAAGCAGCCTAAATGTTTCCTTAGCATAGGTTGGTTGGCTGGGTTTATCTTAATATTTAGGGTTTTTTTAAGCTAGCCTAAAATACTTATATAGATTTTAACTTTTCAGTTTATTTTAGATATCCTTTAAAGACTATAGACTTTAACATATTAGACTAAATAGTCTCTTGGTGACTTTTGTATATCATAAACGTTAGTTCTGATTATGAACAGAGTGCTTGAATTTGACATGGCTCTGCTTCAGGCTGCAAAGTGTTTGAAACTAAAGAGGCAGTGTTGAGGGGATTGTGGAGTTACGTAATATGAAAGATTTATGAAAAGCAGCTTTTTTCATTTCCAGGGAGTGAAATGAAATTTCTTCCACAACATGAATAGTCTTGGGCACAAGTATCAACAAATTTTGAAATCCTGTTGGCCCTTTAGGCTTATGTTTTTTAAACATTATGCTATTTTAAATTGAAAAGTAAATACATTTGTATAATAAAAAAAACCAGTATTCCAATTTTGTGAATGAAATCTTGGCCCCACTGAGGTCAAAGCTGTTTTGCCAAATGCAGCCAGGAGTTCACCCTGTGTAACAATGACTCATACTAACATATTCCAATTTCCCCATGGATAAACAGTTAACCTGCCTCATTCCTGTATTGCCAAAACAGATGTTTGGTGGCCTGAACCTAGGTGAAAGATTTGGACTTCCCAGCCTCACAGAAATGATTGTCATTGTCATTTTGGATTATGCCAATCCTTCCAGTGCTGTCCTCAAAAGTAGACTCATAGTCCCTTCTGACCTTAAAGTCTATCATGATCATCTAGACTGACCTCCTGCACATTGCAGGCCATAAAACCTCACCTACCCACTCCTGTAATCAGGGTCAGCAGAAGCTTCCTATCAGTGGGGGGCCACCGGTGCCTGAACGAACCATGGCCCCACCCTCCGCTCCACCCTTCCTCCCGCCCTGTGCCTCCCCTTTTCCCCAAGACCCCTGCCTCTCCCCCATTGCTCATCCTTATGGCTGGTTAAAAGGGGAGGGGGCGCCATGGCCACCTGGCCCCCCTGTTCCGGCACCCCTGCCTGTAATAGACTCCTAACCTTTGGCTAAGATACTGAAGTCCTCAGATCATGATTTAAAGACTTCATGTTACAGAGAATCCACCATTTATACTAGTTTAAACCTGCAAGTGACCCATGCCCCATGCTGCAGAGGAAGGCAAAAAAAAACCCCCAGGGTTTCTGCCAATCTGACCTGGGGAAAATTTCTTCCTGACCCCAAATATGGCATTCAGTTAGACCCTGAGCATGTGGCCAAGACCCAGCAACCAGACACCTGGGAAAGAATTCTCTGTAGTAACTCAGAGTCCTCCCCATCTGGTCTCCTGTCACCAGCCATTGGAGATATTTGCTGCTAGCAGTTGCAGATCAGCTATATGCCATTGTGGGCAGTCTCATCATACCATCCTCTCCATAAATTTATCAAGTAGTACATAAAGGAGTAGGATGTTCATACATTTCATTTCTATCTAATTACTAAATACATCACATATTTTGAACCCAGGTTCACATTTGATTCACACTTAAATCATCTGGTGTTATGTCACTGCATACTGCACATTGTTAACTTCATAAATGCTAAGGTTCTAAAATATGTAAAATTAATTAATCTTACCCCATACTATGGGATATTTTCTCCTGTATTTGTTATTATGCTTTTCTATTTTGAGTCTTTATCTGAAATTGTAAAAACAAATCCAACACATTTGGTCCATAGCAAGTTGACAGGTTGCAATATTCTAATGTGTTCCATAACTGATTGGCCAATGCAATGATTTATCTTCTGGATACATTAAGTATTAGAGATGATATTTCTAGGAAGTAATATATGGGATTCCAACCTCCTTACTTGTATTGTTTTATGTGCATGTATACAGTTCATTTCCATGATAATGGGAGGGGGAGGAGTGTTGTAAATAGCAAAATGGAGTAATTCAGTGCTGTCATATTCTAAATAGTGTGCGCTAAATTCTGTCCACAGGCAACTTCCATGGAAATCAATAGCAGTTGCCTATGCCTGACTTTAAACTAGCCAGTTTTAAACTAGCCACAGCAACACATGCTTCAGTGTGAGCTAGCCCCCGCAAGTAATTTCTAAGGGTTCCAGGCAGACTTGTATGTTGGAGCGCATGTGCTGCAACTTCACTTCTCCGAGACCAGAGATACCCAAACTTTAATCTAGCTATGTCTTCTTGACACCCTGTGATTGCAGTATAGACTTACACTAAAATAGATTTTGGGCCCATATATTTTTCCCTTGTACACGCCATTGTTCTTTTTTTTTTCTTCTAAAAATCAATAAAGGTGAAGGTGACACATTAAATTTAATTCAGAATCAGAGCTGGCTGAATACGGTACACATTTTTCTCAAATATTCATTTTTAATTTTAAATGGATTCAGACATCTTTTGTGTTTACCTTCCAGGAATAGTTCAGGAAATAAGTTTACTGGCAGAATGTTTGCTGGAACAGCAAATTTTAATCAAATATTTTAGGACATTCATGGAAAGTGAATTTCACATTTGTAATCACTAGTACTTGAGATGGAAACCCAAAAAGAGTTACTCTTATGAAATTAGAGACAGAAAAATGTCAGGTGACACATGTCCTATCAGAATAACATCCACATGTGAATGTCAAAAGTTCACAATGAACTGCTTTCTAATAATCTACGGTGGTAGATTGTTATTCACAGAATAGATTCACATTAATTATTCACCCAAAAGTTCAGTACATAGAATCATAGTCCTCAAGACCAATTTCTCCCATGATGCCTGCTGGTAATTATCCATTTAATTAAGGGTTGGTTGGTTGGATCTCTTATATTTAGTTGATTTTTCATTTCATTATTTTTGTTTGTTTTTAAATATAGTGTATTTAAATATGTATTTAATGCAGGCATAACTAGATATTTTACATATTTTAATTATATCCCTAACCTCCATCCTGCCTGTTGTTCTTTAAGACCCAGTTCTGCTATCTGTGCAGTTGGACCCCTATGTGACTTCTGTGCTGGTGGAAGGGTCCACCCTTACAAACTGCAGGATTGGCCTTTAGATGGAAATCTCTTTGGGCCATTGACTGTGGCTTTCAATGCTTCTACAGCACATAGCACAATAGGGCCAAAATCCTGACTGGGGCATCTGCGCTCTATCAAACTAGAAATAATTAATAATAATTAATAAATGGTTAAAAAGATCAGAATGTTTGCTGACAAGAGGGTAATTATTAGATTTGCTATTACAAGCAAAATCATGCCTTTCGGGTGCAAGTGTTAACTGTTGTTTCCCATGGAAATTAACAGAAGTATAGTTCATAATCCTGGGGAAAGAGTCTCCCTCCACATGCCCCCAACTTCCATATGCCAGTCAGCAGCATATATGGGCCATAAAGACACTGCACGTGGCTGGGGAGAATTCCCCCACTGCAGAAGCAATGTAGGGTCGATTTAATTAGCTCAATGCTGCCCTCGCTAGTGATGGAGACAGGGCAGAAGGGGTATTTATTTGGTTTACTGCAGTGCTATAGCAATTCTAGGCTGCTCCATGCTTCACAATGAGCGTTGGGAGGCTGCCATATATTAGAGCTCCCCCCCCCCCCCCCCCCCGTGGCTGCTATAATTTATGCCAGGGACCACACCAGTCCCACCACCACCACCAACAACAACAACAACTGACCAAAAGTCCATGCAGAGCAGAGAAGGTTTAAAGGCACCTCTGTCTTCCTTCCCACTGGGTTGTATACTCTGGTGTGTGCTTCCCGGAGTCACAGCATAAAACTGTTTTGTTAATTTAGGCAAAAATTATTATACTTTGAATTTTAAAGATTTTGTATAATTTCATCTATCATTAATTGTGAACTGGATCAATACATTCTTTCAGTTAACATATTTGAGAAACAATAGTTTAAGACTGCACAGAAAAAGCATGACTTTGCTTGGAACTTTAGTGTTAATAAATAACTTCCTGTCTGTCCAAAATTAACTTATTGAGAGTCCAGCCTACATTCCTGGCTCAACCAAAATTTCTATTGACTTCAGTAAGAGTTTTGCCTGAGTCCATACTCTGTGACAGGTCCCTTAAAATATATGTTTTAGCCAGAAAAATTAGCATAAAATAGCTCCTTGTAAGCAATAAAAAGGCTTTTAAATTTTAAAAAAGTGTGAAATCAGGGTTCATAAACTGGTTCTATAATAAAACAGCTCAGAGTCACTTTCATTGTAAAATCAGTTGTTGCATTCTGAACAAATTTACAGATACAAATGCAGGTAATGTATAGCATCCAAGAAGTCAGTAATATACATTAGTGTACTTTAAGCAAGTCATATTGAGGTACAATTCTTGAAGACATATTCCTGAATAAACATGCAGACATAGAAACTTGAACATTCTGAAAAAGAAAGTTTAGATAGAACCTTTGCACTGGGGCTCAGTTTTCCATGTCCAACTGACATGACTAGTCAGTCCAATTGAAGCTAAAATGGCTACTCACATCATTAAGGAATGCAGAATTGAGCTCTTAATAAAATCATTGGGAGTTTTGTCTGAGTGAGGACTGCAACACAGGGCTATGAAAGTGCATGTTGTTTTTATGGAGTAAAATGAATATTTCATCATTTTCATTAGTACAGATCACATTAGTTTGCTTTAATTCAGATCAGTGTGGTAGCATGTTCCAGGATTTTAAGTATTTTAAGTTTTATAACAATGTGGCTGTGATCTTTAGATTTTGGGAGATTCATTAGAATTGGCTACAGTTTTGTAATGATGGAAAAGACAGCCTCTGCAACTTGTATACAAAGTTAGAGCTGACCTTTAAAATAGGAATAAATAACATATATACTGTGCATAAGTAGAAAAAGATTGCTAGTGAAATAAAAATATAGATATTTACATTTTCTTCCATAAGTTTCCAGTGACTAAAAGTGCAACAGTTCTTTTAATAAATACCTTCCAATGTTCTCATTGAATGTTGCATATTTTAACCAGTTATATTATATATTTTTCAAACAAAGTCACAGAAAATTTATATATCTATGTTTAAAGTAAATTTTCAAAATGACAGATTTGGGGGGGATAGGAGGTTGGCTTTCTAAATATCTTTCTTGGAGCAGTGACCTGTATATGCTAGTTCAGTTTTCATAAGCAAATCTTACTTTTTAAAAAGAGCTTCCTCTAATTTGACTTTTTCATATCTTCATAAATAATAATTCCCCAGGGGAAAAAACTAACATAAAAGATGAGTAAATAGAAATATTAACAATGTTTAATTTATCTGAAGAAAAAAAGGAGCCAGGGAACTTCTGGATCCAGGAACTTGAGTATCTTGTAAAGCTCCTGGAAATAAAGTTGTGCCTTCATAGAAAGGCTCCAAACTTACCTATATGAAAAAGATTTTGCACATAGTTCTTCCTTTGTGTTGGAAGGAGAGAAGATAATGCTGCCTGCTGGTCACCTCTAATCCGGCTTTGCAGACCTAGGATCAGTTCAGGGATCAGGAATCATGGATGCTCTTCTTTGCTGGAGTAGTGCACTCGGGTTAGTGTGTGAGGGAGCCTGACTCGCGAGCGCCTTACTGAGCGTGTTTGGAGAGAGCGGGAGATGGAGATGGCTACGGGAAAGGCATGGGAGAGGGGGCGGGGGCTCATGGTCTGACTGCACAGCTTCCATCTGCTGCGACCCATCTCTACTGCAGGAACAGTCCGGGGATTTGGAGGGAGCCTGGATTTGTTGGAGACAGGAGAGGAGTGGTGTGAATGGCTGGAGAAGGGAAGTCCGGGCTCGGGGTAAAATTGCAGGTGTACTGCTAGATTCTCCTCCCCGTCGGATTGTCCTCCCTGCCTGTTACTGAGAACGCCGAAGTGATCGGTGATGCTTACCGTGAAGCTGCTGCCCGCGGCCGGAGGGAGACTTGATTCATTGACCTGCCACTACGCCCTGAGCCCGGCTAAGCACTCGGAGACATGCTTGTGGTGATTGAAGGAGTTCCCTGCCCGTGGCAGGGACAGGGGGTTGGGACTGGGGGGAGTCCTAATTGTCCGGTTGAAGGCACTGGCAGAAGGATGAGGGGGGGAGTGGGCGCGTTTCTGGCATAAAGCACAAAGTCCCTCCCTGACCAACAGCCCCTTTACACTCTGTGTGTGTCCCACATCTGTGCACAGCTAGAGCCATCAATAAGAGTTTAGTTAATCTGAGCAAAGTGACCATTCCTTGTTCATGGCTTTAGCCACATGTACCCTGTGTGGTCCATGAAATCTAGTCTTTTTGGGGGGTAGGCTGGGGGATATTTTTCTTCAGAAATGTTCCTTTAGTTTGAATTAATAAATGTCTGTTTGAACTTCATAATGAGGTAATATCTTTTATTGGCCCAACTTCTACTGGTGAAAGAGATACAGAGCTCTTCTTCACTCCAAAGCTTGCCTCTTTCACCAACAGAAGTTGGGCCAACAAAAGATGTTACCTCACCCACCTTGTCTCTAATATCCTGGGACCAACACAGCTACAACAACGCTGTAACCTTTATCATGGTTTTCGGGGAAATTATGTTCTGTTCACACGAAAAGCAGAAAGAATTTCTTCCAAAGAGGAATACATTTCAAGAGCTTGTATTACCATAGGGGAACAGTAGCAGGCCCTAAAATTGTTTGCCTAACTTTTTCTGTTTAGAGCCCCTGTTTTCAGTAATGCTCTATTTTTTCAACCCAGGGACAGTTGGGCTGAAACTTTCCATGCATGCTCTCTGCCTCAGGCTACAGTTTTCTGGAAAATTTCAGTTAAAACCATTCAAATGTTTCTGAGAATTAAATTAGGGGAAAATGGTTGTTTTGCCAATACAAAAAAAAATATTTCTATAACCCTTACAAACATACTGGAGTACTGCTTGCTGCCTGTGAGCACTGCTCACTACAGAACAAGAGGAAAGACAAATGGAGGAACCATTTCCGGAGTTTTTCTTTTTTCCATCAGAAATTTCATCCACTGGACCAGGACTAAGGACAGGAAAGCATAATCAATTTCTGACAGGGTTTAAAGTCAGCCATCAGAAACTGTCCGGGGCTAAGGAAAGGTGGAGGGAAGCAATTTCTGACATGATCTCCACTATCTATCAGAATGTGCTATAGTTGGTCCAGGGGATAAGGAAAGGTTGGGGAAGCAGATTTTGACAGGGCTCATTCTCACCTGTCAGGATTTAATACCTTTGAACCAAGATGACGAGATAAGGTGAGAGAAAAAATCCTGACTGTTCATTTTTGGCCTTGGCTACACTTGCAGATGTACAGCGCTGTGAGTTAAACCTGACTTCGTGCAGCTGAGTAGGGAAAGCGCTGCAGTCTGTCCACACTGACAGCTGCCCAGCACACTGTCGTGGCCACATTTGCGGCAATTGCAGCGCTATTGGGAGCGGTGCATTATGGGCAGCTATCCCACAGAGCACCTTTTCCCATTCTGGCGCCGTGGGTTGTGGGAAGGGGGCGTGGGTGCGGGGGATTCTGGGTCCTGTCCCAATGCCCCGTGATGCATCGCTTCGCATCCCAGAAATCCCTTTGTTTCCGTCCACCTTTGGCGCCATCTTTCAACGGTTTCTGTGCAGCGCGATGTGTCTGCGGGAAATGGAGTCTGAACTGCTGAGGCGTATGCTGACGAGTCTCGCCAGCACGTCACGTTTGGCTGTCGAACTATTCCTTAAGATCCAAAGTGACAGTGAGAGTGAGGGTGAGGAGTCCGATGATGCTATCGAGCCGCGTAACGCGTACAACACAAAATTGCTTGTGGCATTCACGGACATGCTCAGCACCGTGGAACGCCGCTTTTGGGCATGGGAAACAAGCACCGAGTGGTGGGATCACATCGTCATGGAAGTCTGGGATGACGAGCAGTGGCTGCAGAACTTTCGGATGAGAAAAGCCACTTTCATGGGACTGTGTGAGGAGCTTGCCCCCACCCTGCGGCGCAAGGACACGAGATTGAGAGCTGCCCTGCCAGTGGAGAAGCGGGTGGCTATTGCAATCTGGAAGCTGGCAACTTCAGACAGCTACCGGTCGGTCGCAAACCAGTTTGGAGTGGGAAAGTCGACCATTGGAATCGTGTTGATGCAAGTTTGCAAGGCCATTAATCGCATCCTACTCAGAAGAACCGTGACTCTGGGTAACATGCAGGAAATAGTGGATGGCTTTGCACAAATGGGGTTCCCTAACTGTGGAGGGGTGATAGATGGGACACACATTCCTATTCTGGCACCACCCCACCTAGGATCCGAGTACGTTAATCGGAAGGGGTATTTCTCTATGGTTCTCCAGGTGCTTGTGGATCACCGTGGGTGTTTCATTGACATTAACACAGGCTGGCCCGGAAAGGTGCATGACGCACGCATCTTTCGGAACACTTGGCTGTTCAGGAAGATGCAGGCCGGGACTTTTTTCCCAGAGTGGAAGATCACGGTAGGGGAAGCTGAAATGCCCATTTTGATCCTTGGAGATCCCGCTTACCCGTTAATGCCGTGGCTCATGAAACCCTACACAGGGAGCCTTGACAGCAACAAGGAACGGTTCAACTACAGGCTGAGCCGGTGCCGAATGACTGTGGAGTGTGCCTTTGGCTGTTTAAAGGGCCGCTGGCGATCTCTGTATGGGAAGCTGGACTTGTCCAAAAACAGCATCCCCGCGGTTATAGCCACGTGCTGTGCCCTCCATAATATTTGTGAAGGGAAGGGTGAAAGCTTCACTCAGGCATGGACCTCCGAGGTTCAACACCTGGAGGCTGAATTTGCACAGCCAGAGAGCAGGGCTATTATAGGGGCCCAGCGCGGGGCTGCAAGGATTAGGGATGCCTTGAAGGAGCAATTTGAGGCTGAAAACCAGCAGTGATATCTGGTGCCCTGCATGGGAGTGAAGTGCAGTAGTTCCAATCTTTAGGAATCGGTGTCTGCTTAGCAGACAAGCAGACTTGCAGTGCCTGTTTATTTCCTGGGCTAAGGAGTCTTTTACTTTATGCAATAATAAAGAATGTTTTCAAAGCCAAAGAATCCATTTATTGAAAAGAAAAAAAATGTATTTATTGAAAAGAAACAAGGGGGTGGAGTGGGGAACAGTACAATCACAGATTCCCGTATGTCCTGTCTGGTGTGCTGTGCAGTGAGTGCTGCACTTCAGGACAGCTATACTGCATGGTGATGGGGGTTGAGTGCAGAGGGTAAGGGTCGTGGTTTTCAGGGCTGGGTGGTGAAGATACTGGTGTTGGAGGCAGCGGGTGGTGTGAAGAACACGGAAGTTGGGGAAAGTGGGTTGGAGGTGACAGTGGGGCACAACGGAAAGAGTTTTGGGACAAGGGCTGTAGGGGGGGGTGGCGTTTGTGTTTGTGGTACTGCTCCTCTTTCTGCACAGCTACCAGCTCCTGGATAGCATCTGCTTGGCGCTCCAGGATGCTTATGAGCCTATCAGTGCTTTGCTGCCGGTGCGCTGCGTTTTCCTGGCGGATCCTGCTTTCTCTCTCCCTCCAGTTCTGTGCTTTCTCATTCTCTTTAATAGATTACCGCATCACTTCTTGCAGCATGTCTTCTTTGCTTTTTCGCGGTCTCTTCCTGAGTCTTTGCAGTCTCTGAGCAGGCGATAAGAGGGACGGCTGAGGTCTCAAGGTTGATGCAGCTGTATAGGCAAAATGCAACATTTAACAGAGGCAGCATTGTTTATACCAGACAGAATAATGATTCCCCCCACACTTAAGGAGTAGAAAACACACAGGGTCTACACAATAGCATAATTTTCCCATCCGAAACAGAGCACACATCCCATGGGAGCCTCAAAATGGTGAGTAAGGGGGACTGATTGTTTCAGGGCTGCACTGTCCTCTGGGTTTCTGTGCCTTGGGGAGAGCCAACAGCTTCAGGGGGCACCTACACTGAACACTGTCCCAACATTTTCCACAGGCGTTCGTCCTGGACGATATCTCACTGCTGAGGGTGACCTGGGAAGCAAGGGAGGGTCTTCTACTGCAATGCGGCTTCCGCCCTGGCCCATATGTAGCTTGCCTCTGTGCAGCAATGGTCCCCCCGCCCCTCGCGGCACAGTGGCGCGGACACGTTAGCCTGGCTGGGACAAGGACCACGGTGGCTCTCCCGATAAACCTGCACAAGTGCATTGCACACGTTCTGGATGAGACATTCGAGGAGATTATCGAGGCCGATTACCATGATGTGATAAACCACATCAATGCACTATTCCACATCTAGGCATGCATGCCTAACCCTTCTCTCCCAAAGAGCCCGCACCGAAAAAATTCCTTCCCGAAAAAAAAAACCCGCTTACCGGGAACCTGCTCTCCTGTTTGTCCTCCACCAAGTACCGGCCGCTGCGACTGGCTACCTTCCTCCTGGCTCGAGAAGAGCTCCTGGCTGCATGGCTCCAGGGATTCCGGGGTGTCTCCATCCGGCCCACCACCATCACTCCCGTTTTCCTCCTCCTCCTCCTCCTCCTCCTCCTCCTCTTCCTCCTCCCCCCCCCCCACCGGCTCTGAAGTGTCCATGGTGGTGCTCGGAGTGGAGGTGGGGTTAACCCCAAGTATCGCATCCAGCTCTTTGTAGAATCAGCAGGTCGCGGGGGGAGCACCCGAGCGGCCGTTTGCGTCGCGGGCTTTGCGGTAGGCACTCCGCAACTCCTTCAGTTTAATCCTGCACTGCAGGGCGTCCCAGTCATGGCCCCTTTCCATCATGTCCTTTGATACCTTCCCGAAGGTATCGTAATTCCTACGGGTGGAGCGCAGCTGGGACTATACAGCTTCCTCCCCCCAAACACTGATGAGGTCCAGCAACTCGCCATTGCTCCATGCTGGGGCTCGCTTGGCACGTGGAGGCATGGTCACCTGGAAAGATTCGCTGATAGCACTCCACGCCACGCTGGGCTGAGCAAACAGGAAGGGGATTTTTAAAATTCCCGGGGAATGTAAAGGGTCGGTCACATGGTTGGTTACCTGAGGCCAGGGCAGTAGAGTTTGATCTGATGACCAGAGTGGCTAGAACAGGCATTGTGGGATACTGCCGAATAATTCTGGAGGCCATTCACAGCGCATTGGGCGGCCGCACTGGCGCCGCAGCGCTGCAGCGGCAGCACAATACTCGCTATTCCTCTTGGAGAGGTGGAGTACATGCAGCGCTGCAACCACGGAGATACAGCGCTGCAAATGCCTTGCCAGTGTGGACGGGGAGTGAGTTACAGCGCTGGGGGAGCCTTTACAGCGCTGTAACTCGCAAGTGTAGCCAAGGCCTTCAACTCTCAGAAATTGCTACCTGTGGGCCAAGATGATAACAACAGTTTAGGTAAGCAAATTCTGAGAGGCTCCTTGTCACCCACTAGATTTTGGTACTTGTGGCCCAGGGAGGAGATGGAAGCATGTTTTATTATGGTAGAAAAAATGATAGGTAGTTATTGCCAGTGTTGTTACCGATAGCAAATTCTGATAATGAGGGTGATTATGACTGTGCATGCGGTGAAGAACTCTCCAGCTACAAGTATCAGGTGGTAGCCGTGTTAGTCTGTATCCACAAAAACAACAAGGAGTCCGGTGGCACCTTAAAGACTAACAGATTTATTTGGGCATAAGCTTTCGTGGGTAAAAAACCTCACTTCTTCAGATGCATGGAAGTGAGGAAACAGATTGACAGAGTGAGACGGGTACCCAGAAATCACCTACTACATGACAGGCCCAACAAAGAAAATAACAGAACGCCACTAGCTGTCACCTACAGCCCCCAGCTAAAACCTCTCCAGCGCATTATCAACGATCTATAACCTATCCTGGAAAATGATCCCTCACTCTCACAGATCTTGGGAGGCAGGCCAGTCCTTGCTTACAGACAACCCCCCCAATCTGAAGCAAATACTCGCCAGCAACTACACACCACACCACAGAAACACCAACCCAGGAACCAATCCCTGTAGCAAACCTCGTTGCCTACCCTGTCCCCATATCTACTCTAGTGACACCATCAGAGGACCCAGCCACATCAGCCACACCATCAAGGGCTCATTCACCTGCACGTCTACTAATGTTATATATGCCATTATGTGCCAGCAATGCCCCTCTGCCATGTAGGTTGGCCAAACCAGACAGTCCCTACATAAAAGAATAAATGGATACAAATCGGACATCAGGAATGGTAACATACAAAAGCCAGTAGGTGAACACTTCAATCTCCCTGGACATTCTATAACAGATTTAAAAGTAACTATTCTTGAACAAAAAAACTTCAGAAATAGACTTCAAAGAGAAACAGCAGAACTAAAATTCATTTGCAAATGTAACACCATTAATTTGGGCTTGAATAGGAACTGGGAATGGCTGGCTCATTACAAAAGCAGCTTTGCCTCTCCTGGAATTGACACCTCCTCATCTATTATTGGGAGTGGACTACATCCACCCTGATTGAATTGGCCCTGTCAACACTGGATCTCCACTTGTGAGGTACTCCCTTCTCTTCATGTGTCATTATATAATGCCTGCATCTGTAACTTTCACTCCATGCATCTGAAGAAGTGAGGTTTTTTACCCACGAAAGCTTATGCACAAATAAATCTGTTAGTCTTTAAGGTTCCACCGGACTCCTTGTTGTTTTTCTCCAGCTACAGAACAACAACAGCAACAGTGATTAAAGTTAAAAGTAGGAGGGAAAGAACAGCTCCCACTTCCAGAGCTCTCAATAGCAAAACTGGAGCAGATTTTGCTGCTCCCTTGCTTTTCTGTTATTGACTGTTATTGCCTAAAGCCCTTTTTAAATTAAAGAAATGTAAAATCATACATATACTGCAAATGTTGAAGCTTGATCTGATTATACGCTGAGCTATGCCTGCACTGAGGTACCCTTCCTATCTTCATAACTGGGACACACTCTCTCTAGCTATGTTCCATGTACAGCATTTATTTTTCATTCATCAAACAAGCAGAAAGGAAGCCTTTAAACACACTGAAATACACAAAACCCCTGATTGTTTTCACCACAGAACAGCTGCCACTGAGGGAGACAACATATTTCAATCCTATGTGGTGTTTTATAAAATTAGAATTAAGAAAACAGTTTAAGAGATTATACCATTACCAGTGTGCTGACAGCACCAATGCGTTAGTTTGCTCATTTTTTCTCTTTTCTATTCTGAGATTATTGTAGGATTTTGGAAAGCTAATGGGAAACATTGAAGGTCCTACTTAGTTTCAAGGATTATTGTTTTAGTGATTTCATAATACCTGGGTCTGTCAGTGTTTCTGGTTTCCCTCTGAGTGTAAGTCACACAGGAGTTTAGTGTGAAAATGAATCTGGCCAAGATTTTCTAAAGTGATTATTATTACTGGTTTCAGAGTGGTAGCCATGTTAGTCTGTATCAGCAAAAACAATGAGGAGTCCTTGTGGCACTTTAGAGACTAACAAATGTATTTGGGCATAAGCTTTCGTGGGCTTAGAACCCACTTCATCGGATGCATGAAGTGAAAAATACAGGAGCAGGTATAAATACATGAAAGGATGGGGGTTGCTTTACCAAGTGTGAGGTCAGTCTAACGAGATAAATCAATTAACAGCAGGATAGCAAGGGAGGAAAAATAACTTTCAAAGTGGTAAGAGAGTGGCCCATTACAGACAGTTGACAAGAAGGTGTGAGTAACAGTAGGGAGAAATTAGTATTGGGGAAATTAAGTTTAGGTTTTGTAATGACCCAACCACTCCCAGTCTTTATTCAGGCCTAATCTGATGTTATCCAGTTTGCAAATTAATTCCAGTTCTGCAGCTTCATCTTGGAGTCTGTTTTTGAAGTTTTTTTGTTGAAGAATTGCCACTTTTAGGTCTGTTATTGAGTGACCAGAGAGACTGAAGTGTTCTCCTACTGGTTTTTGAATGTTATGATTCCTGATGTCAGATTTGTGTCCATTTATTCTTTTGCGTAGAGACTGTCCGGTTTGGCCAATGTACATGGCAGAGGGACATTGCTGGCACATGATGGCATATATCACATTGGTGGATGTGCAGGTGAACGAGTCCCGGATGGTGTGGCTGATGTGGTTTGGTCCTATGATGGTGTCCCTTGAATAGATATGTGGACAGAGTTGGCACCGGGGTTTGTAGAATGGTTTGGTTCCTGGGCTGGTGATTTTGTTGTGTGGTGTGTAGTTGCTGGTGAGTATTTGCTTCAGGTTGGGGGGCTGTCTGTAGGTGAGGACTGGCCTGTCGCCCAAAGTCTGTGAGAGTGAGGGATCGTTCTTCAGGATAGGTTGTAGATCCTTGATGATGCGCTGGAGAGGTTTTAACTGTAGGTGACAGCTAGTGGCATTCTGTTACTTTCTTTGTTGGGCCTGTCTTGTAGTAGGTGACTTCTCGGTACCATTCTGACTCTGTCAATCTGTTTCTTCACTTCACCAGGTGGGTATTGCAGTTTTAAGAATGCTTGATAGAGATTCTGTAGGTGTTTGTCTCTGTCTGAGGGATCGGAGTAAATGCGGTTGTATCTTAGAGCTTGGCTGTAGACAATGGATCGTGTGATGTGGTCTGGATGAAAGCTGGAGGTGTGTAGGTAAGTATAGCGGTAAGTATGTTTCTGGAATAGAGTGGTGTTTATGTGACCATCGCGCATTAGCACTATAGTGTCTAGGAAGTGAACCTCTTGTGTGGGCTGGTCCAGGCTGAGGTTGATGGTAGGGTGGAAATTGTTGAAATCTTGGTGGAATTCCTCAAGGGCCTCCTTCCCATGAGTCCAGATGATGAAGATGTCATCAATGTAGCGCAAGTAGAGTAGGGGCGTAAGGGGATGTGGTGGGGGCAACGTCTCACCAGCGCAGCGCCTCCTGCTGGTTGTCTCGGGAATTAGCTCTTCCAGCCCAGAGCGCCCTCTGCAGGCCGGTGTCTTGCCTGCCACTGGCCCCCTTGTCCCTCCCGAACCCTGGTTCCCTTTACATCAGGGTTCTGCCCCCCAGCAGCAACCCACAATCTGGGTCTCCCCACCCAGGGGAACCCCAACCCCCTGTCCCCACCTTGCCTCAGTGGCTACTGCCAGTCTCCATTTAGCCCTCGCTCACTGGGGTGGACTGCAGTCTGTAGACCACTCATCATTGGCAAGGGGGGTTGGACAAGCTGCCTCTGCCTATTCCTGGGCTGCCTCTCTGCCGCCCTAGTACCCTTTTGTAGGCCCTTAACTCGGCCTGCAGCCTGAGGCTTTGCTAGGCTGGAGCTCTCCAGCTCCCTCTGCCCTTCCCCGGCACAGCTCCACCCTACGTACCCTCCTCAGCTTCCCAGGTAGCCAGGTCCTTCTCTCTCTAGAGGCTAGAGAGAGAGTCCCCTTCCTTCTGGCCCACCACCCTCTTATAAGGGCCAGCTGGGCCCTGATTGCACTGGCTATAGCTGTGGCTGCTTTCCCAATCAGCCTAGCTTCTCCACCACAGCCCTCTCCAGGGCTGCTTTAACCCCTTCAGGCCCGGAGTGGGGTGACCACCCCGCTACAGGGGACGAGAGCTGAGAAAGCGTTGTTCTAAGTCAGCCATAAAAATGTTGGCATACTGAGGGGCCATGCGGGTACTCATAGCAGTCCCGCTGACTTGAAGGTATAAATTGTCCCCAAATCTCTACAGAGGAAAAAGGACATTAAACTATCTAAACTCCTACATGCCACAAGGGGCCACAACAGTGGTTCCCTTAGCTCACCTAACAATATTGTTAATCTATCCAGCTATACTCTTAGCATGACAGAAGAGTCTGTCCTATCTCAGGGTCTCTCCTTCTGCACCACCGCCCCCACCAACATGATACAGTTCTGTGGTGACCTAGAATCCTACTTTCGACATCTCTGACTCAAGGAATATTTCCAACACACCACTGAACAGCACACTAACACACAGGAAGCTTCCTACCAACACTACAAAAAGAAGGATTCTGCGTGGACTCCTCCTGAAGGTCGAAACAACAGACTGGACTTCTACAAAGAGTGCTTCCGTTGACGTGCACGAGCTGAAATTATGGAAAAGCAGCATCACTTGCCCCATAACCTCAGCCATGCAGAACACAAGGCATTCCACAACCTCAGAAAAAACTGTGACATAATAAAAAAGGCTGACAAAGGAGGTGCTGTAGTCATCATGAATAGGTCAGAATATGAACAAGAGGCTGCTAGACAACTCTCTGACACCACATCCTACAGGCCATTACCCTCTGACCCCACTGAGGATTGCCAAAAGAAACTACATCATCTGCTCAAGAAACTCCCTAAAGAAGCACAGGAACAAATCTACACTGACACACCCCTAGAGCCCCGACCAGGGGTATTCTACCTACTAGCCAAAATCCATAAACCTGGGAATCCTGGATGCCCCATCATCTCAGGCATAGGCACCCTGACAGCAGGATTATCTGGCTATGTAGACTCTCTCCTCAGGCCCTATGCTACCAGCACTCCCAGCTATCTTCGAGACACCACTGACTTCCTGAGGAAACTACAATCCTTTGCTGATCTTCCAGAAAACACCATCCTAGCCACTACGGATGTAGAAACCTTCTACACCAACATTCCACACAAAGATGGACTACAAGCCATCAGGAATAGCATCAGTGATACCATCACAGCAAACCTAGTGGCTGAACTTTGTGACTTTGTCCTTACCCACAACTATTTCAGATTTGGGGACAATTTATACCTTCAAGTCAGCGGGACTGGTATGGGTACCCGCATGGCCCCTCAATATGCCAACATTTTTATGGCTGACTTAGAACAACGCTTCCTCAGCTCTCGTCCCCTTATGCACCTACTCTACTTGCGCTACATTGATGACATCTTCATCATCTGGACTCATGGGAAGGAGGCCCTTGAGGAATTCCACCAAGATTTCAACAATTTCCACCCTATCATCAACTTCAGCTTGGATCAGTCCACACAAGAGGTCCACTTCCTAGACACTACAATGCTAATACGCGATGGTCACATAAACATCACCCTATTCCGGAAACCTACTGACCGCTATACTTACCTACACACTTCCAGCTTTCATCCAGACCACATCACACAATCCATAATGATAGTAGCCTTTGGTCACCCTGAATCAGAATTTTCTGAAATAACATCTTTACAGTAATGAATGTGCCAGTTTCAATCAGAGCCATGCAGATAAAATAAACAATATTAGAATTAAACCCAGTTAGTGTACATTAAACTATTAAGGTTGCCAATAAAACAGGTTAATGTAAATGAAAGTTCTTCCTCTCTCTAACGCTATTCATTTTTATTGTGATTTGGGCTTGCAGCGCACATAGGGTCAAATTCTCCATTAACATCTGTGTTTCAAGTCACAGACAGGTCAATTCTACAAGGTGCCCTCGGTACCCATTGAGATTATTTTGTAGGACCAGAATCTAGCTAGAACAAGATATATTTAATTTTATTGATATTGGGCTTGATTGCAGTACACTTATCCATTTTCAGTTGGGTCTACCCCTCCAAATAGTCTCATTAAAGTCAATGGGACTTCTTGTGGAGTAAGATACTGCTCAGCTTGAGTAAGGCGGTCACAATTTGGCCTACATAGTTATTATTTATTCTGGCTTCTTAGGACACATTCTTGTCTACTCCCATATGCTTAATCTCATTTTTATCCTTAATCTAAATCCAGGAGATTTATTTTAAATTGTTATAAACATATGTTTGTGGCTATACAGTTTAAGCATAGTTATACAACAACTTTGCTATATATTTGCCTTATAATGAATAAACATTATATATAATTTCAAAATAGATGTTTAGTATACATATTTCAGCTGAAAAAAACCCTTTTTCACCATCTATAGAAATATAAAATGTAGCTGGACAGTGGAAATTTAGTGACCCATATGTTCCTAGTAATTTTCTGGTAGTGACAGAATAATTGGTGCTAAGGCCTATGCTTCCTTTCAAATCATTGTTTTGTGGTTGATGAGGCTACAGGCAGGTTCAATTGCTAGTTCAAAGCTTCAGCCATCTGTTGAGCAATTTGTAGGAAGGGAAAATCAGATGACTCCCTCCTCAGGCTGACAAAGAATGATGGGATTGGTTCAAACAACTTCTAGCAAAAGAGAATCTTTGATATAGAACATTTATTGTAAAACAAGGATTAAATGTACTGGATCAGATTCTATGGTGCTCCATGACTGTTTTGTGCTACATCAGATGTGGAATCTGGCACTAAGGTCACCTTAACCAGCTCAGGGAGAATGACTACAGTGTAAAAAGGATCCTCCGGTGGTATGAAGCTGATGTAGGAACTACCACTTATTTTTCTTGCTCCCAGTGTAGCAAGGAAAAAGAGATACAGCCAGAGGAAATGGTATGTGGCTGGTGTATGCCTGCACCATGCTGATCCTCTGCTGCAGTTTCAGGTCCTTGTGACTATTTGCAGCCTGCAAAGTTTGAATACAACCTGAGGGCCATTCTGAGTACTTGATCCTCCATTGCCATGCACCTGTATAGTCACATCAGTGCAAAGTGTGTGTAAACAGCTACCAAATCAGAATGGTAGCATTTTACAATTGTTTTGCCATTTGTGTAAGTCAGTGGTTCCCAAACTTGTTCCGCCGCTTGTCCAGGGAAAGCCCATGGCGGGCCGGGCTGGTTTGTGTACGTGCCGCATCCGCAGGTTTGGCCGATCACGGCTCTCACGCGGTTCGCTGCTCCAGGACAATGGGAGCTGCTGGAAGCGGCGGCCAGTACGTCCCTCGGCTGCGCCACTTCCAGCAGCTCCCATTGGCCTGGAGCAGCGAACCACGGCCACTGGGGGCCGCGATCGGCCGAACCTGCGGATGCGGCAGGTACACAAATCGGCCCGGTCCGCAGGGGCTTTCCCTGCACAAGCGGCAGAACAAGTTTGGGAACCACTGGTGTAAGTGAATACACAAGCTGCAGAGCAATGGCAAGTCAGGCCAAGAGTGTTAAATTTTGGGAGGTTTAATGGCTGCTTTAAATGCAAGTCCCATCTCCAACTTAACTATTGAGCCATCAACCTCTATAATATTATGTGCACAGAGTTTAGGGTGACCAGATGTCCTAATTTTATAGGGACAGTCCCAATATTAAAGCTTTGTCTTATATAGACGCCTATTATCCCCTGTCCTGATTTTTCATATCTGATCACTCTAATAGAGTTATAGTCAAAACATATAAATCACAGCTAATGAAATACTGTTATTAATCATTACAATTATTGAATCTAGTAAAATATCAAAAGAAACATGTACAGTTGCCATGCTACTCATGCTACTAGAAATAGTTCATTGAGATTTTTGGGGTTATTGAATACTGAGAATAGAAAACCGAGAGAGCACATCCTCTTTTTAGAGTGTTATTCTGGTTTTCTTACATAGGCAAAACACCCACAGAGCTGAATGGGGTTGCACAGTACATATGAGAGTAGGCCTTAGCCCATGATTTATGTCTTATAGTGTCTTTTTAATAAATTGTTTTCTGGGACATTCTGTTACTTAGGGCTGGTCCACACTAACCCCCCACTTCGAACTAAGATACGCAACTTCAGCTACGTGAAGTCGAACTATCTTAGTTCGAACTTACCACAGGTCCACACGCAGCAGGCAGGCTCCCCCGTCAACTCCGCGTACTCCTCTCGCGGAGCAGGAGTACCGGCGTCGACGGCGAGCACTTCCGGGATCGATCCCAGAAGATCGATTGCTTACCGCCGGACCCGGAGGTAAGTATAGACGTACCCTTAGTGTACCTGGATAAGTTCATCATGATACTTTCAACAGGTTTCATATAATGTCTGATTCTTATAATGCAAGTGATATGTTTTTTAATGAATGGAAATTCATGCTAATAATATCAGTGTTTAAAGGCAATTAATCAAATTACCATTTTAAATTAGAAAGGGAATGAATCATCACAGAAATTTCTGTCCTGTTTCCAGCCAAAAAAAGTTGAAAAATGTCATAAAACTTAATATATTCCACAGTTGCAGAATATTTCCATTGTAGGTAATCACATTTAAAACTAGTTATGCATTATGCTTGAGGGCTCTGAATTCTTTATTTGCCTTTGTACAAATATTCTAGTAAATTTGTTGTTTTATCTCAAAATAAAAGGAACCATCTTCTGATTTCAGCAAGAGAAATACTTGTGTGGGGTTTTTCTCATTTTATCAGTCATGCAATTTTGTAGTAATCAAAAATGTCAGACTTCTCAGTCCCCAATTTATTACCATGGGCTCTATTGACTCTTTCCTCTCATATAACTTAAACCCCAAGTTCATATTGGTTGGTTCATAACTTCTGTTGCTAAAGCTGTCAAGAGATGCTAATGCACTTAGTACTCAAAATGACAGGACAGGAGCAAAACAGCTATTACACTTGGAAAGTAAAAATCTATGTCTCCCATCTGACTGTAGTTTCATAGAATCTATAAATGTGGATGTGTTGCTGTAAAGATCAGTTTACATATTTTTGTTGTTGTTGTTGTTGTTGAATAGAAATGACTTGAAGTGTAAGGATATCTTGGGGCATAAGATTTCTCAAATATTTATACTGCATTCAAGGCCATCTTGGATAATTTGATTCTGAGAAGACTTTTTTTCACAAATCTACCTTTAAAGTCTAGATCACAACATCTGCAGTGCTGATTACTAGTGCTATATGTCTGTCCTAGAATACAACTTTTAGTAGCTGGCAAATTGAGACTGATGGAAAACATGGCGAACCTTCAGTTGTGAGTAAATGGACATTCTGGAGAGTTATTAAGGTCACCCTGGGCAGGGTAGATATGCTGTTTTAGTCTCTAGGGCTATTTGTGTGTTACCAATTAAAATATACTCAATATATTAATATATAAAATATTTAAAGGGACATTTCACATATTGTAGGCTAAACTTTAGTTTTGTTTTATTTTATATAACCTAATATGAATAATATATATTCAATCCATTTTTTTAAATTACTGCAAAGATTTTGATATGGATTTAAATATTAACTTGAGTATTTACAACCCAAATCTTGCAGAAATGTGCTACTGACTAAGAGTCTGAAAATGAGACATGTATATTTTCATGGCTAAGCTGAATGAAAGGCAAAAAGTAAAAACTGTAATGACAGCTGAAATATAAAGTTAAAAATCATTCAGTTTTAATAATGTAATTATTAATAACAGTTAAGGATTTTTAAAATTCATTTATTAAATAGTACCCATTTTAAATTATTAATTAAAATGTACTTCACTATGCAGTCCAGCGTCTAAGTAAATAGAATGGGACAGAAAAACAACACTTTAAAAAATATGGTGTATTTTTAGAATTCGGAAGAACGAGTATATTTTTCTGATTATGATTATAAATTACATGAGAAGTAGAGGATGAATCAGTCTGTATTCCAATACCTAACAAGGTTTACATTCAAATGTGAATGTTCATCCATGAAAAATCCACATACTTATACCTAGTATAGACTGCATGGCTAGTTGCATTTAAAGGATTATTACAATATTCAGTGACCCGAGGACTACATTCTTCAGCAACTATCTCAAAAATTATGTAAGTGGAAAATGATTAACATACACTTTTAAAAAGCTTGCTCAAAGATCCTGAAGATTAATATCTATTCTTCTTGTCACATCTCTTCCCTTGGCCCTCAGGAGGCAGCACACCAGATGGTTTCTTTATCTGGATCGTACATGGCCTGGGTCACATTCATTGAATAAAATCACTAGCCTCTTATTCACAAAGCAACTTTATCTCTTATCTGGTATATTTTAACAATGACAACTCGGATAATTAAATGTGTCTTCTGGAATATAAACAGTCTTATGAACCCCATTCAAAGAAAAAATATATATACTCAGTGCTTAAAAAAAGAGAATGTTGACATTTCCATGCTGCAGGAGACACAGCTGACAGAATTTGAAAATTGTAAACTTACTAGACATTAGAAATTGAGAGGCCTACCCAGTTGTTTTAATTCTAAAGCAAAGGGTGTTGCTTTACTAATACATAAAAAGTTGAATGTTAATATTCTGAACACAAGGTCTGACAGTGAGGGCAGATTTACTATCCTCATGGCTGAAGTTGGCAATTCTGCAATCATCTTTACCAATCTCTACAGGCCAAGGATGATCCCAAATTTTTTCATAGGGTTTTTTTTTTCTGAGTATAAATGACATGGGCCACTATCCTGTTGTTGTAGCTGGAGATTTTAATGAAACTATAGATCCAGTCCTTGATAAGTCTTCTCCATCTCCATCTAAAAACACTAATACTTGTCAGGTACTTCATACATACATGGTTGACTTTGTGTTACAAGATGCAAGGAGATTGGGTAATGCTTTGGCCAGAGACTATAGGTTGTTTTTTTTTTGGTTGTGGGGCTCTGCAGCTCATTCAACATATTCAAGATTGGACTATTTCTTAGTGTCCCAAGAGTTGCTCAATTCTGTCACTGATTGTGGCATTGGTACTATTGTTATATATGACTATACTCCTATACATATGTCTTTTTGACTTCCCGGGTATGCACCCCCAGCTAAAATGTGGAGATTAAATACCTCTCTTCTGTTTGATACATCATTTGTTAACTCTATTCAGTAGCACTTAGAACATTTTTTAAAAAACAAATGCCCCCACTGCTTCTTGAGCTGCCAAACTCCGGGAAGCCTTTAAAGCCTTCATCAGAGGCCATATAATCCGTTATGCCCCCCCTTTAAAAAGAAATGGAAAGAACATAAAATTGATATCCTTGAAAGGGAAATTAAGACCTTGGATACAGATTATGCTTCAGTCCCTACCCCAGAGAAATGCAGAACCCTCATCTATCTAAGATATGAAATCAACAAACTTCTGCTCCAAAAGGCTGAGTTTGCTTTATTCTGTTTGAAGCAAAACTACTGGGAATCTGGTGAGAGAGCTGGCAACCTGCTGGCATATAGACTTAAGCAAAGGCTAACAAATAAGACTGCTGCTACGCATGATAGTAGCAGTAAATTATATATACCACAGCTATTAATAATTTCTCAACAGTTTTATTAAAAACTATATTTAGGTGAAGAGGGATCGCCCTATTTCGATTCATCAAAGTTATTTTCAGAAATTCAATAATATTTTCAGAACATTCTTTTGGAGTGCAAGTAAGAAACCTAGACTGGCTCTGAACAAATTATAGGTACCCCCATCTCTGTGGATTTAATTTTTCCAATGTGGAAAATTAACATATTGCCTTTTGTTAAACCAGATATTTTTATGGCTGTTAGATATGACCCCACAGACCCCACCTGGGTTTCAGATTGAATGAGAATTGGTATATCAGCTCCCTTTACAGGTATTGTATGGTAAAATTATTATAGATTTGATGGCTCCAGGTCTGCCACAATAATGTATATGAGGCAAGCTTGGTCAAACTTGGCTAGAAAGTTCTGCTTCCATCCATTCTTCCATGTAGAGGCAGTCTTGTGGAGCAATCCTATCCTTAAAACCAGTGGCAGAACCTTGGTGTGGAGGGATTGGATGGACAGATGAATCATGACTGTGTCACAGCTAATTGACAATGATCAATTTAAACCATTTGTAGCTCTTCAGCAACAATCGGGCTTGCCTGGCTCTGGTGCATGGAAATATATCCAGTTAAAGCATTTACTCATGAATATATTTGGACTGGATGCCTCAGGAGCTCGAGAACCACCAGGACTTTTACTATTTTGAAGGAAATTTCCTGGATTTACACAGCCAGCCTATCCTTTTACAATTAGAACTTTTTCTTTAAACAAACCATCTCTTTCTGAAATCACTGTTTCTTACCGTATTGTTTGGAGGTACAATTTTTTCAGTTGCTACTCTACTAGTCACATTGAGTCATATCAAAAATAGTGCATTTTATCACAAAATTGCTAGTTCTTGTTACATAGAAGAAAATGTCCAGATGTTTAATGTATTGCTGTGATTAACTATACAAATACTGAGAGGAAAAATACTCAGGAACTAGACCAAATGAACAAGAAGCCTGAGCAGCTGGTTTCAGTTGCCTGAAGTACTTGGCTCTTATTTCTTTGTATGATTGTCATAGAGTGGCTGGAAGATGGGCCTCAGGCCTCCTGTGACAAGCTTAACTCAACCTCCCTGGGTGGAGAGAATGAAGATCATGGGACTGGTGGGTCAGGTGATCCAATCAGGGCTCTTATAAGGGATAGGTCTGAGGGAGAGTGGAGAGCTCAGGTAGGAGCTGGTAACATTCCAGCTAAGAGGGTTAGGTAGGACAGAAGCCTGGAAAGTTGTAACTGGTTTGAGGAAGCAGCTGCAGATGAATGCTGCAGGGAGCAAGACTGGCTCCTGCAGGGAATAAAAGGGACTGTTTGGATGGTAACCCAGCTCTAGGAAGGAGGGCTGGAGATTCCTGACTCAAGGGCCTGGTCTACACTATGACTTTAATTCGGATTTAGCAGCGTTAAATTGAATTAACCCTGCACCCGTCCACACAACGAAGCCATTTATTTCGAAATAAAGGGCTCTTAAAATCGATTTCTGTACTCCACCCCGACGAGCGGAGTAGCGCCAAAATCGATATTGTCATTTTGAATTAGGATTAGTGTGGCCGCAATTCGATGGTATTGGCCTCCGGGAGCTATCCCACAGTGCACCATTGTGACCACTCTGGACAGCAATCTGAACTCAGATGCACTGGCCAGGTAGACAGGAAAAGCCCTGCGAACATTTGAATTTTATTTCCTGTTTGCCCAGCGTGGAGAGCACAGGTGACCACAGATAGCTCATCAGCACAGGTAACCATGCAGGCCGATAATCGAAAAAGAGCACCAGCATGGACCGTACGGGAGGTACTGGATCTGATCGCTATATGGGGAGAGGATTCAGTGCTAGCAGAACTTCGTTCGAAAAGACGAAATGCCAAAACTTTTGAAAAAAACTCCAAGGGCATGATGGAGAGAGGCCACAATAGGGACTCAGATCAGTGCCGCGTGAAAGTCAAGGAGCTCAGACAAGCCTATCAAAAAACAAAGGAGGCAAACAGTCACTCCGGGTCAGAGCCGCGGACATGCCGCTTCTACGCAGAGCAGCATGCAGTTCTAGGGGGGGCCGCCACCACTACCCCACCTCTGACCGTGGATTCCGAGGCGGGGGTAATCTCATCAGCTACACCTGAGGATTCTGCGGATAGGGAAGAGGAGGAGGAGGAGGAGGAGGACGAGGATGAGCTTGCGGAAAGCACACAGCACTCCGTTCTCCCCAACAGCCAGGATCTTTTTCTCAGCCTGACTGAAGTACCCTCCCAACCTAGTATCCAAGACCATGACCCAATGGAAGGGACCTCAGTTGAGTTTACCTTTTAAAATATAAAACTTGTTTTAAAAGCAAGCGTTTTTTAATGATTACTTTGCCCTGAGGACTTGGGATGCATTCGCGGCCAGTACAGCTACTGGAAAAGTCTGTTAATGTGTCTGGGGATGGAGCGGAAATCCTCCAGGGACATCTCCATGAAGCCCTCCTGGAGGTACTCCAAAAGCCTTGCCACAAGGTTTCTGGGCAGTGCAGCCTTATTCTGTCCTCCACGGTAGGACACTTGACCACGCCATGATAGTAGCAAGTAATCTGGTATCATTGCATGACAAAGCCTGGCAGCATATGGTCCCGGTGTTTGCTGGCATTCAAGCAACGTCCGTTCTTTATCTCGCTGTGTAATCCTCAGGGGATATCGCTCATGGTAACCTGGTTGAAATACAGGAATTTAATTAAGGGGACAGAGGTGGCCGTTCCTACTGGGCTGTTTGCCTGTGGCTGAAAAGAAATCCTTCCCTGCAGTTAGCCAAGCGCGGGGGAGGGGGGGAATTGGCCCTGAGCTTTTCACGTTTGGCTAGCAGGGATCTTCCCTGTTACCAGCCACGCGGTGGGGGGAGGGGTACAGCAATCATCCCAGATAATTCATGGCGGGGGGGATGGTGGGGGTTAGTTTGGTTTCTGCAGGGATCTTCCCTGATACTAACCACGCGGTGGGGGGAGGGATAAAGCGATCATCCCAGAGAATTGGATGGGGGAGGGGTTAGTTTGCTTTCTGCTGCTGAAGGTTAACAGGAAAACCGCAGCAGTCAATGGGCTTTGCTTGGTATGTGGGAAAGGAGGGTGCAGAAGCTGAAAGACAATGGCTTACCATGGCCGCATGCAAGCTGAATTCTGTTGCCCGGACCTGCGTCTGTGATCTCTAACACCAAAGCCACAGGCACTCAATATTAAGATGGAAAATGCGACCTTGTACTGAAATCACATGTGCTAAGTAATGTGAATAGTGTTGTTCACCATGAAAGAGTATAAGCATTGTTCTGTAAAATGTATCATTTTAAAAACTTCTCTCCTTTTTTTCATCCCTCCAGCAGCTGCAAATTTTTCAAGCCTCCCTCCTCCGTCCCGAAGGCTATCTAATAATATAATAATAATTAATGGAGATATCCCATCTCCTAGAACTGGAAGGGACCTTGAAAGGTCATCGAGTCCAGCCCCCTGCCTTCACTAGCAGGACCAAGTACTGATTTTGCCCCAGATCCCCAAGTGGCCCCCTCAAGGATTGAACTCACAACCCTGAGTTTAGCAGGCCAATGCTCAAACCACTGAGCTATCCCTCCCCCCTTATCTCAGATAAGGCGGCGGAGAAAGAGGACGCGAGACGAGATGTTCTCGGAAATAATGGAATGAACCCGCAATGAAAGAACTCATTTGAATGAGTGGAAGGACACGGTATCTAAATACAGGAAAGATGCCAGTGAACGTGAGGTCATGAGGGACGCTCGAGATGAGAGGTGGCAGGCTGCAACGCTGGGGCTGCTGCATGATCAAACGGACATGCTCCGGCATCTGGTGGAGCTTCAGGAACGGCAGCAGGATAACAGACTGCCGCTGCAGCCGCTGTATAACCTCCCTCCCTCCTCACCATGTTCCATATCCTCCTCACCCAGACGTGTAAGAACGCGGGGGGGAGGGGGAGGCTCCGTGCACCCTCCCACTCCACCCCAGTGGACAGCCCAACCAAAAGGCTGTCATTATATTGAATTTTTTCAGTGGCCTTTTACTTCCCTCCTATCCTCCTCCCAAACCTCACCCAGGTTACCTTGTCGGTTCTCTCCCTATGTTTATAATCAAATAATAAAGAATACATGATTTTTAAATGATAGTGACTTCATTTCCTTTAAAAGAAAGCTGTGATTTAAGGCGGGAGGGTGGTTTGCTTACAGGGAATGAGTCAATCAAGGGGGCGGGTTTTCAACAAACAGAACTTTCACACCGTAGCCTGGCCAGTCATGAAACTGGTTTTCAAAGCTTCTCTGATGCACAGCGCTTCCTGGTGTGATCTTCTAATCACCCTGGTGTCTCGCTGCGCATAATCAGCAGCCAGGCGATTTGCCTCAGCCTCCCACCCCGCCATAAAGGTCTCCCCCTTACTCTCACAGAGATTGTGGAGCACACAGCAAGCAGCAATAACAATGGGGATATTGGTTTGGCTGAGGTCTGACCGAGTCAGTAACGAGCGCCAGCGACCTTTTAAACGGCCAAATGCACATTCTACCACCATTCTACACTTGCTCAGCCTGTAGTTGAACAGCTCCTGACTCCTGTCCAGACTGCCTGTGTATGGCTTCATGAGCCATGGCATTAAGGGGTAGGCTGGGTCCCCAAGGATAACTATAGGCATTTCAACATCCCCAACGGTTATTTTATGGTCCGGGAAGTAAGTCCCTTGCTGCAGCCATTTAAACAGATTAGTGTTCCTGAAGACGCGAGCGTCATGAACCCTTCCCGGCCAGCCCACGTTGATGTTGGCGAAACGTCCCTTGTGATCCACAAGTGCTTGCAGCACCATTGAAAAGTACCCCTTGCGGTTTATATACTGGGTACCCTGGTGCTCTGGTGCCAAGATAGGGATATGGGTTCCATCTATCGCCCCACCACAGTTAGGGAATCCCATTGCAGCAAAGCCATCCACTATGACCTGCACATTTCCCAGAGTCACTACCTTTCGTAGCAGCAGCTCAGTGATTGCTTTGGCTACTTGCATCACAGCAGCCCCCACAGTAGATTTGCCCACTCCAAATTGATTCCCGACTGACCGGTAGCTGTCTGGCTTTGCAAGCTTCCACAGGGCTATTGCCACTCGCTTCTCAACTGTGAGGGCTGCTCTCATCTTGGTATTCTGGCGCTTCAGGGCAGGGGAAAGCAAGTCACAAAGTTCCAAGAAAGTGCCCTTACGCATGCGAAAGTTTCGCAGCCACTGGTAATCGTCCCACACCTGCAACACTATGCGGTCCCACCAGTCTGTGCTTGTTTCCCGGGCCCAGAATCGGCGTTCCACGGCTATAACCTGCCCCATTAACAGCATGATCTCCAAAGCACCGGGGCCAGCGGTTTGATAGAATTCCATGTCCATGTCCTCATCACTCTCGCCGCTGCGCTGCCGTAGCCTACTCCTCGCCGCCTGGTTTTGCAGGTTCTGGTTCAGCATAAACTGCACGATAACGTGCGAGGTGTTTACAATGTTCATGACTGCTGGCTTGAGCTGAGTGGGCTCCATGCTTGCCGTGGTATGGCGTCTGCACTGTTCACCCAGGAAAAAGGCGTGAAACGGTTGTCTGCCGTTGCTTCCCTGGAGAGGGGGGAGGATGTACCCAGAACCACCCGCGACAATGTTTTTGGCCCCGTCAGGCATTGGGATCTCAACCCAGAATTCCAATGGGCAGAGGAGACTGCGGGAGCTATGGGATAGCTACCCACAGTGCAACGCTCCGGAAATCAACGCTAGCCCCGGTACATGGACGCACACCGCCGAATTAATGTGCTTAGTGTGGCCACATACATTCGACTTTATACAATCTGTTTCCAAAATTCGAATTATATAAATTCGGATTAATCCCAGAGTGTAGACATACCCAAGGAGAGAGAATTGTTTGAACTGTGGAACCAATGGCCAGCTGGGTGAAGCTGGCATGGAGTAATAATGTGTTAATGGATGAAATTAAGTGGATCCCCTATTCATCTGTCAGTGGAAAACAAACCTCAGATATGTGTGCCACTAAGCCAGCAGGAAACAGCTTTGACAAGCCCAGCTTACAAACATATAATACTGTAGCTTTCAGAATGGCTTTGCTACTGGACATCATGAGATCACTGGTCTGGACATTGCAAGAAATAAGATAGTAGCACCACTAAGCTAAAGAGCTAAGGCAAAATCTTAGCCTAGAAATGATTCAGTTAAAGATGTTTAAATAGAGGACAAACTTAGTCTCACAGCCTTCTTTCCAGATGCTTTGTCCTACAGATGAGGAACTTAAAGCTCTGCTGATGGAGATGGAGGAATCTATAAGCTCCATAGAAGGAATGACACTTTATCAAGGAACTTACCAGATCAGTTCAGGATAACTCTTCAGTACTGCCGGGACTTGGAACCAACAGAGATGATAAACTTTGCAAAGCATAGAACCCACTAAGGCTCTGTCCATAACTAGAGAATTTTTTCAATAACTTCCCATTGTTACTAACCCCAGTTTGGCTCCATCAATGTTAGTAATTTTTTGGAACTTCATAGATGGGCTGTGCTACCATAACAAGCACTGAGTCATAAAACGGCTCATAGCGGGTCTTAAAAAGGTGGCTATCTATACAAGAGCTCCTAATATTGTTCATACCAGTCGAACTGTTAGTAAAAGTTAAACATTTTTGAGAAAGGTCCCAATTGTAAGCAGGGCCTTTGTACAAGTTTTGGTTTCAAGAACCTTTGTAATCTCCTCAGGCCAAGTGGGCCCAAAGTGGTTCTTTTTCTTTCTTTTTCGTTCTACTCTATAAAACAACACCAAATTTTAAACAAAACCATGGAAAACACAAAACAAACAGCTACAAAGAAAATCTAGTATTAGTGCAGTCCTAAGTGTCTGTAAAATACATTAAAGAAATTATACAAGTAAATATCACTCACATACTTGGCCAGGGTACCATACATATTATGTAGCATTTTCTATTTTCATATTTATTATTAAATTAAAGCTATACAGCTTACGTACATCTCATTATTGTTTATTATTCATGCATAAAGGACATATTAAAGTTTTTTGAGATGAAACAATATATACATGGAAGGCAACTTATTTATTATATTTACAATGTCTGCCTCACAGGTGTGTAGATCTGAGGTGCTGTGATTTGCTGTGTTTAATTTTTATAAGTCACTTATGAAAAATGGAAAAAACCTCTGCTTCTAATGAGCATTTGTTATGCTTCCACTTGTAATTAGGCATGGAGAGTCATTACCTGAGATTATTTAGCATTTAAAAGTCATTTAAAATATGAATTGTAAATGTTAAATTTTATTTATAAATGCCTGACTTTTATAAAGGGTGAACAGCCTATAATGCAAGAATATTACCTTAAAACTCTGCAGTTCTTCCAAGAGCAGTACTTTATTTAGCAAATATCAGAGATGATTGCAATGTCTGTTGGTCTTGAATTCATCTTTTTCAGGCATTTGGACATAGAGCAAAATCCCAGAGGCTGGACATTTTCCTTCCAGTGTTACCCTAAAACTTTAGACGCCAATTAAAATTAGTCTACAATAGCACTTCTAATTTAACAAAAAAGTAACAAGGTTGTGGCCTGCCCTCAAGGAATTGCTAGGGTGTTACCAGGGGGCTTGTCTTCAACCCACAAAGGGCTCCTCAGAGCAAGCTAGTTTTGCTAATGCCTGAAAGGACATGGATACAGCCTTCTGCTCAAGGATGGACACACAAGCAGAAATTCTTTGAAAACAAAAGAATTATTTATTTAATAGAAATAAAAGTTACAGCAAGTTTAATAAAGCAAGAAAAGATAGATAGGATTTAATAAAACACAACAGAATTACATCTAAGAATTATATAATAAAGTGGTGTTGCAAAATAAAAGATACAAATTATATGAAATATTCCTATATCACATCTAGAGGATACAATAATTACAATGTAATTACATTTAAATTATGTTACAATTTAATATTACCATTTATGAACAGTGATCAGCCAGTCGTAGAATGGGGTGGGGTAGATCTCACTCAAACACAGCCATCCAGCTTTATTGACAGACAGACTCAATCATTCCTTAGTAATAGATAGATAAATTAGGCTTACACTCCTTCTTCTTAAATTCCCTCTGTTACGTCTGATGGGCCGTCTGTTCTGTCAATAAGATGTTACACAAGCTGAAGATAAAGGTGGCGTGCTGAACTGCAGCTGCTGCTGTTACCTCAGAAGCTGCGGTAGTGGCGGCTGCTGCCTGTAGGTAGTTGCTTGGTTACTATAGAAGCTATTGCTATGGTGACCTTTAGAGCTCTGCTGCAGCCCTTTTCAGAATCTTCTTAGGATGCTGCTGCAGTTGTTTTAGCTGCTGCTCTTCTGGTTACTTCTTGAGGCTTTTGATCTTCACAAGCCCCAAAGCCCCAAACCTTAAGTCTGCTGGCTGCCGGCCTTATATCCATCCTTGTTGTTTTCTCAAGGTCAGTTCATTAACATAATTTATTAGCCTGTCTCAGCCAATCAGCTTCCAGATATCAGCATATTTCCTCTTCCTGTCTAGATCCTCCCCTCTTATGTCATCCTATTTTAGATAGCTAAGCTCTTCCCCCGATGCCATCTTGGATTCTAGACCTTTCTAAGCACCTCAGCCTGATGCCATCTTGTTTGCTAGAACTGTCCACTACCTACATTTAGACTATCATCCCTGTTTCCACCATTTTGATCCTCCATCTTGGATTTTCTAAATTTAAATATCATTAATTTCTACTTAATTAGAGCCTTAATATTAAAACTAATTACTGTTTTATGCAAACCAAAGTGTCCTGATACTACCTTAATTATGTCAATTGGGAGAAGTGAATTTTATGTTGTTTTTAAACCCCTTCCAAGGTTTTCCTGCAAGCCTCTGTTAAGGTGCTGCAAGGTCATTCAGAACATTCAGAGAAAAAAATCTCTCCTTACACTAGAAAGAATTTTTTAAAAAGCAACAGTATGATAATTTTGTACTGATTGGCTTTCTTCTTGGCGGTAGCCTTGTCAGGGAGACCAAGAGTTGAATGAGTATGCAGAAATAACTCCTTGAGCTAGATCCTTTGCTTTGTTACATTGGCTTTGTACTACTCTGCTGGTAAAAAGCTAGACTGCCTTACCTCTCCCCAGGAGTATCTTCCCTGCACAGGTGTTTACTAGGGACAGAACCACTGTAATAACTCTTGTGCCATTCCCTCTCTGCAATCATTGTAGGAGGTATGGCTGGGCAAGATGGATATGCCTGGTGATCCCCACTTGCCTGAATTGCTCTTTGGCAGATAAGCAATCAATGCAACACAAAGCCGCCATGAGGCTGCTGTAACTTGTCATAGCAGGAACTAGCCTGGCACATATCCGCCCAGGGTTGGGGGAATAGAGTGATGGAGGCATCTCAGATATGACTTGTCTTCATGAAATTATCATTTTCATATCCTTGCCACTGGTATAACTAAATTTAATTCCAGAAGATATGCAGAAATCCCTATAAACAAATGGATTCACCAGTGTCTGACTTTCCTCAGGTTGATGCAGTCATAAGGATACAAGGCATGTATCTAAATCCCTACACAGCACCTTGAAAATTCTAGATTATGCAGCTACTGGGTATACAAAGATGTAATAAGGGTACGTCAGGTGGAATTTTCTGTCCTTACCTTGAATATCCATGACTTATTCAGGTTGTGACAGACTGATTAAATTACTGTCATATAGTTGCAGTTTAACCCACATGCACTTTGGTTTATTGTATAGGTGCCTGCTTGTGTTCCCATTAAAGTCAATGGCAAATCTCCCATTGACTACAATGGGAGTAGCATTGGGCCCTAAATGTGTAGTGTCATAACTGGAAGATTGTATTAAACATATTACTCCTAAGGCAAAAGAGTTTTGAATTGCCAATGGACTGTGTTAAAAATTAGTAATTATGCTGAAATCATATTTAATTTTCCTCAAGAAAACATCTAAAGTTGCTTTGATTCAGAAGATAAAAGATGTCAGATATATTAAATGTGAAGAAAAAAATAATCCTCAAAATGAAAATGCCAAAGGCAGCATAAAGGTTTACATTATAGACTTATGCAATTTACAAAAATCTCCCAGTAAAAGTTAATGCAAATCAACATCTACAGTGATCTGGAATACCACATTAATTTGAGATCTTATAATGACTGATGGAACTAGAATGAATTCTCCTCAGTGTCTGTTTTAATGAACTCAACAAAGTATTCTAGTCTGGTAAATGAGCAATGCCTGGGATATGAAGTGCTGGCATTTTATACCACTGTTACTTTAAGATTAATGTACCCCAATAGTTTATAAGGCTCCAATTCCAGCAAGAGGTGGTAGTGTAAGTGTAATACTAAAAAAAAAAGCTAGAATAATTAGTTCATGTTTCCAGAGCCCCAAAATGGAATTGCTCCCTCAATTTATGGACATTTTGAGGGTATAGTTACTTTCACCAAAAACTATTCTTTTACCCTATATTATATTTTATGTCCGGTTCTTTTTCTGTACTTCAGTTTCCCCTAACCTGTGCATTGTATTCTCCCCGACACTTTCAGTGTGTTGCTAACTAAGATTTGCAATTTTGTTTATAAAGCTATTTTATTTTTTATTTATAAATTATACAGCCATCAATAATCTCTGTGGTTTGAGCATTGGCCTGCTAAACCCAGGATTGTGAGTTCAATCCTTGAGGGGGCCATTTAGGGATTTGGGGATTTAGTTGGGGATTGGTCCTGCTTTGAGCAGGGGGTTGGACTAGAAGACCTCCTGAGGTCTCTCCCAACCCTATGATTCTATGAAGACAATACAAAGTTAAAACATTATACAATAAGAAAAATAAACAAAATCAATGTAAAAAGCAAACTCCCCAGACATAGGAACATAGGAATTGCTATAATGGATCAGGTCCATCCGGTTTCTGTTCAGTGGCCAGCACCAGATACTTCAGAGGAAGCATTTCATTAGGCAGTTGGGGAATAATTTGCCATCCCCTCCCTCATTAAATCCCCCATTAAATCTCCTCTAATTTCAATAGTTAGAGATTGGTTTAAACCCTGATGCATGAGGTTTAATATCAATTCCTAAATTTGCTAATATGGACTATAATAGTCCAGATTACAAAAAACACATATTCTACTCACATGAGATACTCAGGAAGAGCCTGAGTGAACACCTAGACCTGCCCTAAAGGTCAGAAAATTCCTGTTTTGCTGAATCAAAAGGGATATGAGCTCAACCTTACCCTGAGTTCAAATCCAGGGGATGCTGGCCAGAGTTAGGGTTGCCAACCCTCCAGGATTGTCCTGGATCTCCAGGAATTAAAGATTAATCTTTAATTAAATATTATGTCATTTGATGAACCTCCAGGAATACATCCAACCAAAATTGGCAACCCCAGCCAGAGGGTCATACAAGCCCATACCCAAGTCAGGTACCAGGAAATCCAATATATTGCACCATTTCTGTCTGATAAAAATGAGGCATATTGGCAGAGCTGAGGGCAAGCAGTATACTGATTGCACAGAGAGGAAATTGCCTAACTACATTCCCAGCAGTCTGCCTCCTAACTTCTGCACAAGAGGAGTGAAAGACTAGAACTCTACTTTTCCCCATTCAAGAGAGAGAGAGCTTGGAGTGGGCTTCTGCCATGGGGCGCTGCGTGTAGAGGGGGGTTGCCTCTTTGGTGTCATGACCTCGTACCAGACACTCCCACTGAGTCTCCTCTTCTTGCAGGGTCATCAGATCTTGTGGCAAAAAGTCTTCAGTGCCACCCTTGCTCACTGGGTAGTACTACCACTGGTTCCAGCCCTCTGGGTGGGATGAAACAAACAAAGTCTATATCCCTAGCATCCTGACGGTGTCTGAGAATTAGCAGTCCGGGGCTAAGGCCCTCTGGGCAGGGCGGAGCAAACAAACAGTCAACAGCAACGATCCCTGGTAGTAATGCCTAGTGGAAAGTGTGGGGTGGGAGTAGGGAACTTGGACCCTACTCCTCTGGGTTCGAACGCAGGGCCCTGTGAAGCTGGAAATCTCCTTATTAAGGATTCAAGTGTTGGCTTCCAACGCATTCCCTGGGTCACTTCCTACTTTGGGCCTGTCCTCCACAGGCAGTGGCTTGGCATCCCTGTCAACCCCCATAGCCAATAGATCTGCCATAGTGTAGTCCAGCATCCCCACCTCAGCAGTCTGGAGCACTGACAATTCCTCCGTAGGAGCCTGCAGCACACATCCGTCCTCCTCTTCAGCCAGCCCCCAACTGAACCGACCAGTTCCCTTTTATTTGTTCCCTCCACCCAGAATATGTGCAGCAGGAGTGAGGGGGCGTGGCTCCCTAGGCCCAAAGTGATTGGTTAACCCCTGTTTTACCAAAGCAGGGTTGAGACACCCCAGTGCAGTCTTCCAAAATTACCCTTCTCCTGGATTCATAAAGGGGAAAGAAAAGAGTCACTTAAGCATGATTCTGTCTGTGCCTACCAGTGTCCACAAGGAAGTAAACAGCACCTCAAGGTCAATGGTAACAAAAGCTGCTGACGCATCTGAAAGAATGAGAATTGACTTTTGCCCTTTTTTCTCACTAAAAGTTGCTCATTGACCCGTGAGACTAGTCAAATCTCTATAACATGCAGGCTTAAAAGGAGAGATGTAAGAGGGCCAAAGACTAGATACACCCAATTTACTTTGCCAGAACCTTTTGAATAACATTTTCATTAAAAGGGAATGTTAGAACAGGGTGGTAAATGGTAAACTGTCAATATTTCTTGAACAAGGTTATAGACAATCAATTGTTTGAATGATGATTGCTCTCCAAATCTAATTAATAATGATCTCAACATTCTATTAGATTTTTACTCTTGGATCTCACAAGTTATGGACTAGATATTTTCAAGAACCTCCATCAGTGAAACTGGATGAAATTCACTCAGAAGACATTGAATTTGCTACTCCTGATATAGACCTGCTACCAGAGAGTGAAATAATTTTGTCCAAATTTAATTGATTTTATCTGCAATTTAAATAGAAAACTATTCACTATAAGAAATGCTGAATCTGTTTCCAAACTGATGCAGCCAGATTAAAAAAGTCTATGGAATGCTGAAGCAAAGTGAGGGGTGGTCTCTGGGACACTTCTTTGGATCTGAACTTTACAGAATCTAGGAGGGAAGAATCGAAAATTTTCTTGTCCTTCAGTATAACCCAGGCATAGGACTTCAAAATGAAGGTTATAATACCATACAAGACTTTCATTCATGTAGTTCGGTGTATAGTGTTCCCTCTCAAGAATTCTAGTACCCAACCATATCTATCACTCTCTGAAAAGTGATTCAATGAAACAGAACTGCTCTGGGAGCAAAAGTGAATCCTGGTTGCAGACTGAAGTAAGTGATTGGTTGATGATGGTCAGCCATTCTTACTCTCATCCCATATCTCTTCTTTCAACTGAATCTGTGAAAAACTGTGTTTCCTGCATTTCATTGTGCTCATTTTTGGGCCCTTAAAATTTAATACTTTTTTCATAATAATCACATTTTGAATTTGATTGTGAATCACTGCTGCCATGGTGACTTTTAGAATAATTCTGCTGCTGCTGCTTCTTGAGGCTTCTGATCTTCACAAACTCCAAAAAACCCACACCTTCAGCCTGCTACCTGTCAGCCTTATATACTAGTTGCTCTCTCATAGTCAGCTCATCTCAGTCAATCAGCTTCTAGCTTTTCGAGCTCCTCCCCATTACATCATACCTATTTTTAGATACAGAGCTCCTCCCCCTGATGCCATCTTGGGTAGAACTCCTCCCCATCCTATTTTTAGATAGCAAGGCTCCTCCCTATGAGTTGCTGGAACCTTCTGGAATTTTCCACTCTCTAAATTTAAACTTTCTCCACCATTTTGATCTGCCATGTTGGATTCTCTAATTTTAAACTATCATTAATTTCTACTTATTTAAAGCCAAAATCTTATCACCTATTACTGCTTTATGCAAATCAAAGTGTCCTCATACTGTCATCCCCTTCATTTTGTAAATTGGGAGATGTGAATTTTATGGTGTTTAAATCCCTTTTCTTCAGTTTTTCTCTGCCTGTCTCTATCAGGGTGCTGTGAGGTTTTTCAAAACAGCTAAAGGCAAAATTTCTCATTACACTGGAATCACCAAGCCTTGACAACTCTAATTCCAGGCTTAGCTTTCCTAAAATATATAACAGATCCTTTATTGTGTATGCTTATGTATCTCTCATTTTTATTATAACATCAAATACTGAGTAGTGAGGATTTAACTGTTTTTTAGAAGTATAACACATTTTCATATGCTATAAATTGTACTGAAATATGTGGCTCATTGTAATTTTCTACCAAAATACACTGACATAATTATAATAGTGTTTTTCATCTGGAGATCTCAGAATTTTTCACAGCTCAAGGATCTTGGGCGGCTTCTATCTAAGCACACTCTTTTGGGGTTTAAAAATAGAGGTGTGGGAAATTGTCAAAACGAAATTCAAAATGTGTGCATTTTATAAAAATGTGATAGTTCAAGGGCCAAAAAACAAGCAAAATGAAATGGAGAAAAATCCAAAGTTTCTTCTTTTCCCTAGTTTTGTTGACAATTTATTTTTAACATAAGAGACTAAGGAGAGAACTCTAATTTAGTTATTATATTTAGTGTAGAAAAATGTTAGAACTTGAATTAATGGAAGTGGTCAGCGCAATCATATGACACTTCTAGCTCATATGCAGCCTAGTTGCATTATTTTGGTCTTCTCAACTGGTTACTCAGCATGATGAAATATTTGAAAGGTTGATTTAATAAATTATTATTTAAAAAGAATCTCAGAATGCAAGAGTCATTTAAATTTAGTGATCAGTTGAAAACTTAGTAAAATAGAACAGTTAAGATTTTGTCAGTTGTGTAATGACAGTGTGATCATACAATGTCTGGTCTCTTGACAATGTGGAATTTATAGTGTGATATTTATATGGCTACTGTGCACACATTATTGAAGCAGCACCAATACTGTATTTGATCAAACTCAAAGAAAAGTCCTGTAGTGATGATATTATAAAAATGAACCCAGTAATGGAGACTGACCAGATTATTGCATTTTACCAACACATTGTACAGCTATTGCAATTTAAAGCAAAGAAAAGTTTTTAAAAAGTTAAATGGTTGCCAATCACCTGTGCATTAAAAGTATTTATTCTGGAGGTGTTGTTAGTTTTAGTGATGCTCAAATGTGTGCCGAACTGTTTACAAAATAACTTGGGTATCTGAGAAATCTGGAGACTTCAAACTTTGCCTCATTGAAACGAATGCTGAGTATAGAACTATTGTCTCCTTCCTGGTAATTTAAAAATATACACTTAAAAATATGTATTTAAGGCTATACGGTAAATTTCCAATAATGCAGCTGTGAAATACAGGGAATAATATACCACTTACAGTGGATTATAAACCTGTATTTTCCTCAAGATTTTCTAGTGAAACAATACAGCACAAATGCGAAACTCAAGTTTTTTAGACCAAGATGGAATTATAGCCTTAATTTATGTATGCTTTGGGAGTGCATTATTTATTATCATGTCTGGGAGTGCTGTGAAGGCAGCATAATCTGCTCCGGGGGGTAAGGCTAGCCTCATGTCTGTCAAAAGCAGCAACAGCTGAGCTCTGTAAAGAGCCCTGTTCAGCTAGTGTGAGCAGAAAATAACTATGCTGATGTCTTTGATCTGGTTCCCAGGCCATGGGTTTGATAAACCAGTTAAGTTGTTCCCACCTGGAAGAGCCCTACTCTGTGGGGCAATTGAGGTTGTGGAGCAAGCTCACAGACACTTTAGACAGTGAGTAATGTCAGAGAATGGATATGGATGATGTGGTGTTTGCTTTGAGGGGGGAGCAGTGTTTTTCTTCAAAAAAGTAATTTAGTGGATAGCAATAATTGTTCTCAAATCAGGTTTGGGAGGTTAGTTATGGGCTACTCCAACATTTTTTTAAATGTACATATTTTTACTGTGTTGATGATTCTAAGGTTTTTTTCATTATTTGTAACAGGAGTAATTAATACTTTGTATTATAATTGTAGTTATGATGAGCAGTCAAGGTGCATGAGAAAGTTGCATCAGTTTAAATTAATCAGTGTAAAATCATAAATTTAGTTAAATTTACTAATTTCTCTTATATCTGTTTAAACCAATCCTACTTTTTTAGTTTAGGTCAATTATGAATACATTATATTCAGAAATGAGACACTCTAAAACTGAAACAAGAATGTCTTCAGGGGGTCTGGTGCAGCATTTGTCTACACTTGAAAGTTATATTGGCATAGCTGTGTTGGTCAGTGGTGTGAAAAAAGCAGCTGTGCCCCTGTGTAGACACAGCTATGTTGATGGAAGAATGCTTCCATTAATGTAGTTAACATTGCGCCAAGAAGTAGTGTTCCTACAGTCAGCAAAACCTATACTGTTGGAGTAGGATGCATCTACACTGCAGGGCTATGCTGGTATAGCTATGCTGACATAACCACGCTGTATTGTAGACATACTCACAGACTCTGATTCAGTAAGACACTAATGTAGCTAAATCTGTTTAAAATATAGTAAATGTATGACTTAAGCTAAATAAATATAAGCAAAGGTTAAAGTGGTTTAAGTACATCTATATTGAGGGTTTGTACTTGTTTAATTAGATTTATGGTTTTTTAAATTAATTTTAGTTAAACCTATACACTTTTACAGACTGATAAGGTCTAAAGCTGCTATCCTTCAAATACAACATGTGCTTAATTTTACACACGAGTAAACCTATTGAACTAAACCTGTTGAACTAAACATGCGTGCAGGTTTACACTCAGTTCACATTTGAAAGGTCTTCACAATCCCACTGGCTAGAAACTTCAGACACTGATTCAGCAATGTACTTCAGCATGTACATAACTTTAAGCTGATAAGTAGTATTGATTTCAGAAGGACAACTCACTCATGCTTAAGCGCCTTGCTGAACTGGCCTTAATTTTTTTTTATTAAAGCTTGCATTCTGGAGCACAATTCTGTGGCTAAGCGTGGATTTTGACATGATTTCCATGGCTGCAGAAAATGGAGTGCATGGGTTCCTGGCTATCTGATGTATCGTATCCTGTTTATATAAGTGTGTTACACAGAGCCTCAGAAAAAGTTATCTTTGCCTCAAGCCCTGTTCAAAATAAATAAGTATAAATAAACATTTTTCATTTTCTGTCTGAACTCATGTAAGCATACACTATGAGAGAACCCAATTTTAAATGTTTTAGAAGTGCCTTCAAGAAAAGAAGTTTCCTCTCAATAAGATTAGCTATGTGGTGGAGCTCCTATAATTAGTAGTTACGTTTGAAAGAACATCAACCAAAATCTAAACCACGGAATTCACTTTCCCTAGAGCTTTAAACTGTTTTTTCATTACTGTGGGGGGAAAAGGTTAATTGCAACAATTTCAGTTAAAGTTGAATAAGGTTTTAATGAAGCAGTTTTTACTATTATATATATATATATATATATTTGAAACCCAGTTTCCTCAGAGCCTTTACAAACACAAAACTCTTGGACTCTTTCATTTTTATGAACTACCAGCATACCATTCAATCAGCGTTTCAAAGATAACATAACTGTGAGACTGGGAGGGAGAATAGAGGGAGCTAGACTGTGGGAGTAGAGGAAGCCAATTACATATGGAGGAATGCAAGTGCAACTCAAAAGGAATATGCCTAGTTATTGATAGGTGAATATATGAACTTAAGTCTGAAAGTAAGCAATCACCTGAAAATTAAATTGACTATAATCTCTTTGCAG
Organism: Emys orbicularis; assembly: GCF_028017835.1. NCBI lineage: Eukaryota > Metazoa > Chordata > Testudines > Emydidae > Emys > Emys orbicularis. Next base: position 29,555,261 of record NC_088689.1, on the reverse strand, counting down.
CAAGTACTGCAGATAAGAGGAATCCGGTTATATACGGCCTGATCTGAAAAACACATCAGCATGCAGTCATTGGATGAATTCATAATAGTAGCAATATCCCCAGTTCCTCTGTCCTGCTGCTGCACACACACCAACCTTTCTTGTTGTTTTTTAACAAAGGCATCAGAGTCATATTCTGTAATCCATTTATATGTACTACCAGATGGTGCTCAGATTTTCTCAATGACTGCAATGTCTAGTGATTCTTCTTTATCAACCAGTGAATGTGTTTTGCTTGCAGGCTGAGGAAATAGCCTTTTTTTTTTTCCCCGGTAGGTGAAGTTATGAGCCCTAATTATGATACTCCCCCCTACCCACTCACTCCTTATCTTTGCTACACTATTACTATCATAATCTTGAAATGGTTATGAACAAGATCAATTGGAGGAGTGGTGTTAATATAAATGGAGAATGATTATCTCATCTCAGATTCGTGGACGACATCGTACTAATTGCCGAAAGCACCAACCAACTGCAAAGCATGCTACGAAGACTCAACGAGAAAAGCAGTCAGGTCGGTCTGAAAATGAATCATTGCAAAACGAAATACATGCGATCAGACGTCTTACGAAAAGCCCAAATAACGGTAACAGGAGAAGAAATTGAAGAAGTGGAACAGTACGTATATTTGGGCCAGGAAGTTAATATGCGCCAAGACATGAACAGACAACTCTTGCGAAGGATTTGGGCAGGATGGTGTGCATTTAATTCCATCAAAGACGTCCTCAAAGGAAAAATCGACAAGACCACTCGTACAAATATCTTCAATTCAACAGTGCTGCCAGCCATGCTGTATGGCAGTGAAATGTGGGCACTGACGAAGAGAGAAGAACAGTGGGCTGAAAGGGCAATGGAACAAGCTATGTTGGGAATTTCCCTTCTGGATCATATCCCAAATGAAATGATTAGAGAACGCAGCGGTGTGAAAGATATTGTCGTGGAAAGCAGATATAATAAGATACGATGGGCGGGCCACATAGCACGGTTCACGGACAATAGGTGGACCGCAATCATTACTGAGTGGTACCCACGAGAACAGAGTGGTACCTGGTCGGCCTCCAAGAAGATGGGAAGATGACATTGTTAAATGTTTCGGACGAACGTGGAGAAGAAAGGCAAGAATGCGAGAAGAATGGCGGACGTGTTGTGATCGGTGCAGTCTTAATGACAGCTGAAGACCGATTGATCCAGGTGATCCAGGTATCAGATCAAGTTTCCATTGTGCTAGGCACTGTATAAACACGTAGTAAGAGATTGTCCCTGCCACAAAGAGTTTGTAATCTAAATAGACAAGTCAGACAAAGGATGGAAGGAGAACTCTACTATTTTCTTAATAGTCTTGGCACTGGTGTTTATGGCAATGGTAGGCACTGGTGTTATCCTCACCAAGTATTGCACATGCCATGTCACAAGCAGTGATGCCACAGTGAGTAGGGGTCAGTACAAAGGGTTAAAACGCGTTTGCCCAAAGCAGTGATCTGCTGTAATGAGAGAACAGGAGTTTGCAGAACAGAGGAAGATAGTGTACTGCCACCAGTTTGACAGTAGTGGTATAACAAAGCGGTGATGTCCATAGCAATAGAACTGATGTATTAAATGGAAGAATTTCATCTCTATAAGCGATTTTAAGATGAAAAGCACTATGTAAGAGCTAGGTGGTATTATTATTATTAATTTTATTACAGTCTCTCAGTTCTCCAAAGCCCCTTTCTACCCAGCTACAAAGGGTCCCAATACAGCAGAATTGCTGCTTTTCCATTTTGCAGTTTCTTTAGAAAGTATTTTTTTCTGCAGTGTGAATTCATCACAAACTCTTAAATATAAACCTGCAAGCTTATTTGCACAGGCAGAAACCCACTGAAGTCAGTGGAGATTCATGCAGACTCAGGGTCCAGTGCATTTGACCTTACAGGATTTTGCAGAAGTTTGATACATTTGAGTTGCAATTAATTTCCCCCTTTTAAAGCAATTAATATTAAACAGTAAATCCACATTTTTCAACAGAGTGTAAGATTTTGATGATAGTTACAATCATAGAATTGAATTATGGAATCTTTAATTGCAATCCTGATTAATTCTATCTTTGTACATACTAAAATTGAGGCTATGGAAAATGTCATGACATCCTGAATTATAATAGTGATAAAAATAACACTGGAATATTGAAATTTCTGATAATAGAGATGGGGTTGAAATTTTTGGATAAAGCTTATATTCTGTTAGATTCTCTAGATGCATTTGAACCACATGAATATTTTTTCATGTTCCAATTAAGACTTTATCAAATACTCCAATATCTTGCCATACTGTTTCTGCTAGAACTGTTGTTGTGGATTTAAGATTAATTCTTGCGTGAACAGATTATGACTTTTGTATAAGAATTTAAAGTAACATTCTGTTACAAGATAAGAATTTGTATTTTTCCAGAAGAAGATAAGCCACTCAGATACACAGAAAAAAGATTTTGAGCCCTTCAGGCAGACTTTTAGTCATTATGATTTTGTTTTTTGTTTCTCTTTTCAATAAGTCTTAGACTGACTAAATATGATGATAAAACTGTGTTTTTAAATTATGATCAAACTAAAGATTTTCTTAGATGGAAAAAAAGAAAAAGAATTTAGCCCTAAGTAATGAAACAAACCTGCCTTCCATTTCAAAGCTATCCAGTGTGCTTCTTGTTTCCATAACTACATGAGGAAGATCTAGCTGAACAGAAATAAAATATTAAAAATATTGATTTACATCTGATGTACATTGTACAATTGAAATACAATGTATTCTACCCAGGTGCCTCTTAAGAGCAAGAGAGAAAATCAAAACTGATTGATTGTGAAAGTGTTGGCAACTATTAAATAAACTACTTAAATTATAGAGGAATTGGCTTTTATGCTCCCCACACTCATACACATTTTGCATTTGACCATTCATTGTTTAACTTGATCAGCTCTCCTCATCTGCACCCTACTCTGTTTCTGCTTAACCTAGTTTTATGCTTGAATCAAATCAAAGTAAGGTGACTACAAAATTTATTATCCAGATTTACAGTGTGTTTATCATACACACACGGAAGCCAAACTTGGGTTGTGCATAAGTAATTACACAAATTCCACTAGCAATTCTATTGATTTGACATATTTTTAGTATGCAGGTTTAAAATATAAAAGTTATTGATTTTTTCACCCAAACACATCAAGTAATCCTGCTTTTCAAGATAAAAATTCTTGCCCCAGTTCAGCAAAGCACTTAAGTGCATGTTTTACTTGAAGCATGTGAGTATTCACGTTGAAGTCAATTGCTTAAACTTAAGCATATGCTGAAGTGCTTTGGTGAATTGGGGCCTCTGAAAGTAAATCAAAAATATGTTATATCAGAAAGGTTCGACAGTATCCTTAGTAGTGAGGCCCAAAGGGAGTTGTTCTTACACCGCGTTCATCATTGTAGTATCTGAACCCATACAGAACAGAATTCCTATATACATATCCTATTCCTTCTACACGAACAATTTCCCCATTTGCTGGATACAGAAAAGTACCTGTATGGATCTGAAAGCATATGCTGCACGTGTTGACAATCTGTTGTTGCTCCTTAGATTATATATGTGGGGATTTGCTTCAGAAGAACCAATTCATTTCCTGCTGAAAAGAAGGAAAGGGCTAATGGTTATAATACATGAAATTTATAAGCTCTAATACTGGCTTTGATGGAAAAGGTGCTGAATGCCTCCTGAGTGGAGCTGAGTACTGCCCCTCTCAGTTATGTTGACATTAATGAGGCCCTCCCATCAATTTTTTTTGGGGGGGAGGGGGGCTCAGCACTTTCCAGAACTAGGCCCTTAACCTGTTTTCTGATTTCTAAAATGAGGATAATCAATAATAATAATTGCCTACTTAGCAAGGGTGTCGTGAAGACTAATTTGTGTTTGTAAAGTGCTTTATAGATGTAATTATGCAATTTCTAAGCATCCTTTTGACAGCTTCAGTTCACTAGAGCAGTTTAAATTAGGATAAGCAAGAAAGCAATGCCTTTTACCAAAGATCTGCATTTTTACTTTTACCATGTAAATTCATAGCTTCTCTGAAGAAAAATGCGACCACTCAATGAAGTATAATTTCTGAAATGTTTCTAATTCATCTATATATCTGTAGTCATCTTTTTTCCTTAAATTACTTTCCATTCCATTTGTGTTACAGAGAAAAGTACATCTGCCACCTAGAATTCTTTCAAACCAAACACAGAAGCTTTTAAGCTCAAGAGGTAATTACATTTTTATGAGGTTTTCAGGGATGTGTAATATGGTAAGTAAGTCTCAGGTGTTGCCCAGCAGCCTTTTAGAAATCACTAAACATAGTTTTGGATAGGGTAAATGGCCCTCAAATATGATAATAATGAAGGAAAATTATATCAAGAATAAATTTAAAATGTTATGAAATTCCTTTCTCCCATATTACCCAGACAGTACAGTACATTTCATCTGTACATTCAGAGAGAAGCATAAACAAATTTACCATGTATTGGTTTGCTCTTTGTAAGCTAGATGTTATACTTTCCAGATTCAAAATACACACTGGGCCTGATTCACCAATGTGTTACTTCAGTTTTATGCCGCTCTAACTGTATTATTTTCAATGAAATTACACCAGTATCAAACTGGAATAAAGCAGTAGGTCAGCAGGCTCTGTATGTTTTACACAGTTGATTTAAGGCCTAATTATGCAGGTGAAAATTTGGAAAAACTCTGAGTACATCATAGTACACACCAGGCCACAGTCACTCTGGTAATGGGTGCAAAGGAAGCTGTTGACCCTTTACCATGATATCTGCAAGTCCCAGTGGATAGCAGGACATAGCCTCTGTCATTCAAAATGCACATACTGGTCCTCATACAGGACAGAACCATTTTAAACTAGCAGTGAAACAAACCAGAATGTGAACAGACGCCTCCAGGTGTTTTGTTCCAAATTCTCCCACTCAGTCCGGCCTCTTTGCACTGCTTACCTAGCCAGCTGATGTCCCTCTAATTTAGGGGCATAGCCAAATCTAAGCCTATATGAATGCAAAAGCTGATGTCTCTGTGGTTGTGGATCAGGAACTCCTGTCTGAAGAGTGATGGCTCTTGACCCGTCTGCAGAACACTATGGCCAGAGTAGAGCAACCTGGCCAGCCCTGCTGCTGCCAACAGCTCAAACTTCTCCCAGCCCCAGACAATTTTGGCAAGGGCCATGCCCCATGCAGGTGCAAACCGCCCCCCCCGGTTCAGCTTATCCCATGCCTGCCTGTGGTGATTGCCCTTTCTCCACTAGCCAACACTCCCTTCATTCAAATCCCTCATCTGAACCAAACTAACTCCCCATAATCCAGCCCACCTGGCATTCAAATATAATGTGCAATAATATATAATGTTATGATACTTCCATCAATCTATCAGTGTCTATACTGGTGCTTAGATTGGTTTAACTACATCTCTCTGGGTATGTCTACGCGGCAATTAGACACCTGTGGCTGGCCCATGCCAGCTGACTCAGGCTCACCGGACTTGGGTTAATGGGCTGTTTAATAACAGTGTAGAGTTCAGGCTCAGTGGGAGGGTTCCAGAGCTTGGGCTGCAGCCAGAGCCAGAATGTCTATACCACAATTAAACAACCCCTTAGCCCAAGCCTGAGTCAGCTGCAGGACTCTTATTACAGTGTAGATGAAATGTAGCTAGATCAGTGAAATATAGCTAGGTGAACCTAATTTCTAGGTGTAGACCAGGCCTGAGAGAACAAACAGAAACTGAGGACACAGACAAGAACGGAGAGGCAAAGGAAACAAACAAGAAAGTCTAGAAGTTGCCTCTGAGCACAGTTTGACCCTAGAAAAAGCTTTTAGGTCTGTTGGTTAAAGAGGCTTGAGGCAGTAAGAATAAGATATGTGGACAGAGTTGGCAACAGGCTTTGTTACAGGGATTGGTTCCTGGGTTATGGTCCAATACATCTGTTAGTCTTAAAGGTGCCACAGGACTCTCTGTTCCTGGGTTAGTGTTTTTGTTGTGTGGTGTGTGGTGCTGGTGAGTATTTGCTTTAGGTTGGGGGGCTGTCTGTAGGCGAGGACTGGCCTGTGTCCTAAGATCTGTGAGAGTGAGGGATTGTCCTTCAGGATAGGTTGTAGATCCTGGAACCTATCCTTGCAACAAAGCCCGTTGCCAACTCTGTCCACATATCTATTCAAGGGACACCATCATAGGACCTAATCACATCAGCCACACCATCAGAGGCTCGTTCACCTGCAAATCTACCAATGTGATATATGCAATCATGTGCCAGCAATGCCCCTCTGCCATATACATTGACCAAACCGGACAGTCTCTACGCAAAAGAATAAATGGACACAAATCAGACATCAAGAATTATAACATTCAAAAACCAGTCGGAGAACTCTGCAACCTCCCTGGTCACTCAATTACAGACCTAAAAGTCGCAATTCTCCAACCAAAAAACTTCAAAAACAGACTCCAACAAGAAACTGCAGAACTGGAATTAATTTGCAAACTGGCCACCATTAAATTAGGCTTGAATAAAGACTGGGAGTGGATGGGTCATTACACAAAGTAAAAACTATTTCCCCATGCTAATTTTTCCCCTACTGTTACTCACACCTTATTGTCAACTGTTTGAAATGGGCCATCCTGATTATCACTGCAAAAGTTTTTTTTCTCCTGCTGATAATATCCCACCTTAATTGATTAGTCTCATTAGAGTTGGTATGGCAACACCCATTTTTTCATGTTGTCTGTGTATATCTATCTTTCTACTGTATTTTCCACTGCATGCATCCGATGAAGTGGGTTTTAGCCCTCGAAAGCTTATGCCCAAATAAATTCGTTAGTCTCTAAGGTGCCACAAGTACTCCTCATTCTTTTTGCTGATACAGACTGACACGGCTACCACTCTGAAACCTGTTTCGTGATTATTGTTTTCCTTAAAGCCCCAGCTCCTGGAGTCAAGTAGATGTGATGGTTTCAGCTTTCATTCTTAAAGAAAAAAGTAAGTTTCTAGCCCTCCTGGCTGTGGAGAAAGTTTCAAAATGTGACCCCCAGTGCACCCTAAAAGCTCAACAAAGCAGAAGGAAAATAAAAACACCAAATCTATTATTTTTGCATAATCTCGTGATTTTAAAGCCAATCTCATGGTTTTTGGTGAGCCTGACGCATAATTTTCTGATTATTGGGGTTGGCAATACTGCTAATAACAAATTACAGTACTCCCTAAAATGGCTTAGCTCTACTGGCCAGAAAATGTCATTTTTCTGCCCTTCTTCACCCACTCTGGAGGGAGGGAAATAAGCATGTATGCAGATAACCCATGCAAGAATCTAAGGGGACCCATAGTCAAATTCACAATCAAGCTCTACCTTGTTATTTTTAGGTTTCCATTAAAAATCTCACAAAATATTTGCAAATACTACAGTTGAGCTATAAAGTGTAGATAATTATCCGTAGTTAATCTCTTAAATAACCCTGGTTCTCACAGTTTGTTCCACGAAACATCTATACTTTTATATTGCAGTTAGTCTTCTGAAGAGATTAGAAAAGGAAATAATATAGTTAACAGAATGCTGTCAAGTCTACAGGACCCTCAATCACATCTACCAATTTTGTTAAGTAAATATTGCAGTTATTGTTTCTTTTATAGCATCAAAGGTGTGTTAAGCATTGTACAGACAAATAAGGGGACACAGTCCCTTTCATGAGTCTCTTAGTCTAAATAGCAAGGGTCAGGGTACTGTCTCTGTTCTTTTCCTGCCTGTACTATACTTATGAGCACACCCCTTTTTTTTCTAAAGCACTTAATAAAACTGTCACTATGAGACTATGGCTGGCAGATACCTGAACAGAAAAACTGCAGATTTAACTGCATACTACAGAGGTTTCTAAGCTGTGGTTTATGGACCATTGGTGGTCCATGGTGCACTTGCTGGTGATTCATAAATAGCTGGCTGGGTGCATGGTGCTGTTCTCTTTGTTTCCTGCGGAGAGGAACAGAATGGATGAAGCAGGGAGATGAAAAGGAGAGCAAACGTAGATGGTGAAATGAACTCAGTTCAAAAAGGAAAAAATCCTTAGTACACTAAACACAACTGAAAATACAAAACAAAACACTTCTAATGTTTTTCTATATAGGCAATTGCCACAAGAATGTATGTGATCATTACTGTGCTCAGATACTGTGGTGATAATCATGGTATAAGAATCCATATAGAATAGAATGACTGGGAGAGAAAGTGATCCATACAGTTGTGAATAGGAGAGGAGGTCTATTGATAAGTTAAGTTGTGGTCCAAAATGTGAAAAGTTTGAGAATCCCTGGTTGTGACAGGGCGCTGGGCCGGGACTGCTGAGCCAGCCCTCTGTCACTCCAGCTCCAATTCAGGGAGGTAAATTGGAGCTGGCTAGAGACACCTGTACCTGATTGACAAAGGGGAAACAGCTGCCAGCCCAATTAGCCTGGGACTATATACAGGCCCAGAGGTAGTCAGAGTGGGGGTAGCTCTTCCCTTCTGGGTGCAGAGACCAAGGAGTCCTCAAGGCTGAGAACCCCAAGTTGTATAGGGCGAGAAAGTGGTGGGATTACACCCTGTAAATAAACTGCACTGGTGATTGCTGAAACTGAGGGTCTCTGAGTGGTTTTTGGAGCGGAGCAGAGCAGAGGCAGGACCAAGTGGCAGCCTGCTATGCCCTGTTACACTGGTGTATTATAAACCATGTTGTGGAGGGTTGGAAATTATCTTCCTTTTCAGGGCAAACTTCTAAAAGTGTGTTAGTGTTGTTATTTATGTTCCATACAGTACTTCTAGAAGTGAGCTAGGTGATCTACAGATGAAGATAACAAGGTTCTTGAACTAACAAGTTTAAAATCTAAGCAAAATATACAGTTAAAGGGAATGGAATCCAATGACCAGTGCTGTGATTGAGGGGTGATGTTTAGCATGCATCTAGGTGGGTCTACATTTGGGGTTTTGTTTTGAAGGATGTCTTTTGATGTCTCTTTCTTGTGCTCACTTTCTTTCCTCACATCCATCCTATTAGAATTCCTAGAGAGGTGAGGTAGGATTTGCAGGCCTCTTGCAAGCAGTGGGTTCCAAGCAGGGACTTGGAGGAGGAGGAGAGGGTTAGTGAGGAGGCTACAGATGCAGGGGTTGCACAGAGATGAGAGTGGAAAGATGCAAAAGGTGTGTTAAGTTGTACAAAGTAGAGTGGTGGAATGAGGAGGATGTTGCATAGTTTATTTTTGCATTCCTTAACTGTAGCATAATGATAACAGGGTGACTTTTTTTAAACTAAAGCTGAGGGCCAGATGTAAATCTGACTGCACTGGAGGGGAGACAAGGAGAAGCCCTACAGCTACAGGCTGGTTGGGAGAATCCTGTCTAGCTTGGCCAGAATTCCACTAGGGGAGTTAAAGGAGCAAGAATTCCATCCCTCTGTGCTGCCTTGGCTTCACCACGGAGGGACAGAGCCATCAACCCACTCTCCCTGCACCCTTTGATTCTAGTCTACCTCCTTGCATCCCCTCCTCCACCCCTTTTCACACATCTCCGAGCCAACCACATTCTGGTCCTGAGCATATACAACACAAGAGGAACGGAGCATTCTGCCCGTTTCCCAAAGACCCAGAATGCTGCCTGTGTCTTTTGCTGCTGCTGCTATACCAATGAACACCAGAAATGTATTCAGTTACAGTCAGATAGTGATCATATTTGTTTTAAGGTTATAGGACCTTTGGATTAGGACCACAGTTCCTACATTGGATTAGGCTGTGTAGCATCAAAGCAGTGTGCTGATAAATGGACTAAAATACTTTCCCCCCATACTATAAATTATAGACGCATACCTGAACAAGATGTCTGCTAGCTTCATTGCTATTTCTAAAGAACAAATAGTAAAAGATTTCAGTCAGGGTGTGGAAAACATAAAACATGGATTTTTTACAAATGATATTTTGCTCCTATTAAATGTAAAATATCTTGGAGTCAAAATATTTTCTGAGACCTGGGGGAAAGTCAGGTTTAATATAAATTGCAGACAAAAATTTAAAAAATCATCTTCTGCTGAATAACCTATAAGAAAAGGTTTGTGTTGAACCACCCTAAAATGGTAAAATATTTAATATTTGACTTGCTGGGAATTTGAATGGAAACAGCTGAGGGACACTGCTGATTAGATAGATAATATAAAGCAGCAGTGACCCTCAGATGTTAACACCAAATCTAAATTTGTAGAGAGAGACCCATTCACAATTAATCTATATCATTATGGGGAAGGACTGGTGCCATAAACATTCTCTATTTTAGGTTTATTTTGTATGTGCTCACTGTTACTTCCATTAAAATGGTCTAATGATCCAAAGTAAATTAAAAATAAACTTTCCATGATAGAGGAGCAAGGAGGAAATAGACTCAGTCAGTATAATTTGCTGTTTGTGTGAGTGTGTAGAACTCCACTGAAATTAATGGAATCTCACCCCTTTACAACAGAGCAACGGACTGAATATGATGACATTTTCTTCACTCTTCATCCTCTCTTAAGCACATGCCTACATGATTTTTTGAATAGGGGCCTAAGTCCTATTAATTGCAATGGGATATAACCGCATGCTTAAAGTTAAGGTTTACATTTTCCCGTATGGAAGTGTTATCTCTGATTATAGTCTAAAATTCCATTTGTATGCTGACAGCACACTAGTTTCCACTGGGGGTTCTTATTGGTAACTACCATCTAGTGCAGGGGATCTAAAACTTCATTGCATCCCGACCCCCTCTGACAATAAAAATTACTACACAACCTCAGGAGGGGGGACCAAAGCCTGAGCCCACCCGAGCCCCACTGCCCCAGGTGGGGAGAGTGGCAAAGCTGAAGCTCAAGGGCTTCAGCCCCAGGCGGGGGGCCTGTAACCTGAGTCCTGACACGCAGGGCTGAAACCCTCAGGCTTTGGCCTCGAGTGGTGGGGCTTGGACTTCAGCTTCAGGCTTGGGCCCCAGCAAGTCTAAGCCAGTCCTGGCGACCCCGTTAAAATGGGGTCCTGACCCACAGTTTGAGAACCGCTGATCTAGCGGCATATTTGAGCAGAGATACAATTGAAGGTCTTGTATAACTTGTAAACTAAACCCATGTCTTTTTCTGGCCATTCAGTAAAGGGCAGTTTTTATAATAGTACTGTGAGACTCAGCCTCATTGCATAGAGCAAATGAAGCATCTTAGTATTGTAGGAAACATGGCAGAGAATTGAAGGAACTGGTTGCCATATTTCCAAATTTCTCTTGAGGCAAATGGTATTACAGAGAAATCAGTAATGTGACAACTTCCACTATAGCATGTGGCAGACCCAGAGGCACTTGAGATCTACAATACATTTCATTGGGGGCATGAAGGAACAACCAGCTGGCGCACAATATTGTTCAAAAATGTAATGCATGCAAGAATGTCACCTGGGATACTTACTTTACAAGAAGCCAGCATCCAGGTAATACTAGGGAGCATTATGTTACAAGACCAATACTGTCAGTTTTCTAAGTGCAAGAATTGCCTAGAGACACCATCTCCTTGGTAGAGAGGGCAGAGTCAGTAATTGAAATGTCTCCTCCTGACACTCATCACCTCTCTTGTCTAGCATTTCCCTTGGCCCTTCCAGTTTCTGTCTGCACTTCCCTGCTCCCACACTTCTGCTGACCCCTAGGTTGTGCCTGTCATGCTTCCTAACACAGATGAATAGCCTTTTGCATGTGCCACAATCACCAGAGTTCAGGAACTCTGCAAGGATCACTAAGGAAACAGCTGAGCAGATTTAAATTTTTATTAATGTTTATTAACAGAAATAAACAACATGAGTGTATTGATACTCAACTGGATCTGAGCTTTTCCTTTGAGTCCATGCATCTGTAGGGGTTTCTACTAGTGGGCAGTAACCCCAGTTTTCTTGCATATATAGTTTTAAAAACAGTGAACAGTCTATTACACTGCTTTCCCTCCCTTCTGCTTCTCTTGGGACTGATGCGGAAGCTGCTGGGACTACTGCTTTGGGTCTCTGTTAAGGTCTACAGCAGCCATCTCCCCTATATCACTAGATATTGCCATTAGGTAAGAGGAGGAGAAGAAAGCAGTAGCAGCAGCTGCAGTAGCCCATGGTGGCTGGAAGAGGAACCTTAAGCACAGTTTGCAGAGCACCAAGATGTTGCTGGCACAGAGGTGCCCGAGGCAAAGCAACAGGGGTTCGTTGCCCGGCGTGCTTCGCGCCAATAAACACACCGGGGTGGAGAAACAATCAAAGGTTTATTTGAGATCTCAAAGTGGTGCAAGGAGACAGGCAAATCTCAAATCGAGCACACAGAACAAAGCAGCTTCTCTCTTCTTATACTTTACAATCAAGCCCCCCCCCCCTACTCCCCCTCCCCGCTCTACCGAAGACATGTTCATACATTTAAGCCGTTAAGTCATTCTAGGGCTATAAATCTAGCTTGTTAGTAACATTCCTCTAAACAATCATTGGGTCCTATTTACTCTAGTTTACCACCTCTCCTCCAGCTAGAAACATGCAAACCTCATCACTATTGCTTAGGACCTGGTTATAAGCAAGGTCGTAATAGGTAACTGGCTATTTACACATTCCAATTCCTGTCCTTGGCTCTTGAGGCCGCTTAGAATTAAACATGGAAGAACAGAGTTTAAACATGGAAGAACTCTGGTTCATATATAGGCCTAATGACGTCATCAGTTCCCTCCTTTGAGAATACTCAACAAACTTTTGGCTGAGTTTTCTCATATTCTGTAGACAAGATACGATTGAGTGCCATGGAGCTGGGGTTCTCAATGAGAGGGTATGCTGGGATTTCTGGGGAATGGGGGGCACAAAGCTTACGGAGGAGCAATTTAAAACAAGCAATCAGGAGGAGGGTGACTAGGCACAGTACCACACCTGTGAGGAGGAGACGCACAAGGCTATTTCCCAGTCCTCCTAGGTTGGGCAACCAACTCCAAAGGGAATCGAAACCTGTGGGTTCCCTTTCCTGAGCCTTCCACTGCTCAAAAGCCTGTTCGGCTGACAGGACGTGCTTGTTAATGTCCTGTGAGTTTTCTGGGACATAAGTACAACATTCACTCCCAATAAGGGCACACACTCCGCCCTGGGAGGCTAAAACATAATCTAAGGCCTGTCTGTTTTGCAGGGACAGCAACCGGAGCTGGTAAAGCTCTGAATTAAGGCTTTTCTCTATGGCCAAGGTCTCATTGGCATACTTGGTGAGAAACACAGAGAGCCTACGATAAAATTGAGCCAGTCGTCCCACCCCATAGGATGGGAGAAAGATCATACCCAATCTGTCTCCTTCTGAAATGGGCTCTGGGGTGGCATACAAAGATCTATGCTGCCTAGGGCGGCCAGGGGGCAGTTTAGGGAAAACACGAAGGGGAGGGGCAAGATATCCTAGGTAGCAGCTTCCATACCACCGATGCGGCAGCCACTTATAGGCAGAGGTATCGCAAATATAAAAGGAGTGGCCATTCCCTACCAAGCCATTATAACCGCTACTCCACTTATTTGCTTGTCTGGCATTCAACAATCCGAGCCAGGCGGTAGAGTTGGATTTGCCTTTAACATAGACAGGGATGGAAGTGTCACTGTCAGGGGATAAATAATACTGACAGGTGCTATTCCCAGCAAACCAGGTGTGATTGCTGGACTTAAACTATCGATAGCACACCAAACCAGGGGCCACTGGCCGCAACCTAATAGGGGAAGGGATATACGTTGAGTTGGCCTGCGGCTTCCAGGGGTCGTCCCTTAACGCATACTGGGACTCAATGGTACAGTTCTGTGACAAGGGGGTACCTGAGACATTTTTCCCCCTACTGAACCATCCCCAACAGATATCTGACCAATTCTGGGGAACTACCCTCCAGGGTAACCCTGCAGCGTGGTGCGGGATTTGGGAGCATACCCAGCAGTTGGAGAGGTTAAACTCTTGGGCAAAGCAAACCTTCAGGGACTCATATGTATTTGTCTCTAAGTTAGTAGGGATTCCTTTCCATCCCGCATGTGCCTGGGGGGAAACGGGAGTTAACAAGAGGAGTGTCTCTATGGCAAAGAGCACCACTGTGGCAGACCCTAGACCTGAACCCATATTGGGCAGGTGACCCTAGGGCCTAACAATCACAATTCCCCAAATACCCACAAAATAACAATTACCAATAGCAAGCAGATTAAAAACAACAGGGACCAGGCCACCAGGTTAGGCCGGCCCTGTGAAAATAAACACAACCAACGCTCAGAGGTCTCGCGGGGAGTGCGCTGTGACTGTCCAAAGAGAGCACAGGGCATTCCCAGCAGACACTATTGTCTCCTGAATAACAGCTTAAGTCCCAGATCGTCGCTGGCAGTCTTCTCTGCAGGCTGGACGGTCCACCGTTCAGGAGCAGGCACTGCTTTCAGGCGAGAGTGATGAATCCAGTTCTTGTGTCCCTCAACCTTTGCCGCTGTATGGGAGACCAGCAGGACGGTGTGAGGTCCCTTACACTTCTCTTGGAGAGGCTCGTCCTTCCAGGTCCGAACGAGTACGGAGTCACCTGGCTGCAAGGAGTGGATCGGGGCATCCAGCGGGAGAGGCTGCAAATCTTTGGTATACCTGTGGAGAGAACAAAGAACAGCAGACAGAGAGCACATGTACTGAGATAAGAAACCACACCCCATTTCCCACTCCCCTGCCAGAACCGGTGTACCATTCATAGGCCATGCCCTTCCAAACATAATCTCGAAGGGACTGAGCCCTAACCTGCCCTTAGGGAGAGCGCGAATGCGGAGCAAAACAAGGGGCAAAGCATCAGGCCACTTAAGGGAAGCCTCTTGGCAAACCTTTGAGAGGTGCCGCTTAAGAGTCTGATTTGTACGCTCCACTACCCCACTGGCCTGCGGTCGCCATGGCGTGTGAAGCTTCCAGGGGATCTGTAGGGCATCTGATATCTTCTGAACGACTTGGGATGTGAAGTGTGTTCCATTATCAGATTCCATCCACTGGGGGAGCCCGAAGCGAGGAATGATCTCCTTGACAAATTTGAGAGCCACTGTCTTGGCAGTGTTGTTACGACATGGAAAGGCCTCAGGCCATCCGCTGAATCGATCCACCAAGACAAGGAGGTATCTGAATCCTTGGGTCCGGGGGAACTCAGTAAAATCTATTTGCCAAACCAGTCCTGGGCCTGGGGTAGGCTCCAGAGTGGCTGGCAACACTGACACTCCAGGTCGAGGGTTGTTCTTCTGGCAGACTAAACATTCAGCCTGCACCTGGGAGGCCAGAGGCCTAAGTCCAGAGGTTAAAAAATATTTACCCATTAGCTGAGAGAGAGCCTCTCTTCCTGCGTGAGTGGTTTGATGTAGCCGCTGCAACACCGGCCGAATTAGGCCCTTTGGTAATAGGATCTTTCCTTCCAGAGAGTGGAACCACCCCTCTTTTTCCTGGAGACCGAGCCTGCCTGCCAGGTTCCTTTCTTCGCCAGAGTACTGAGGGGTCGGGAGCTCCCCCACTGATGGGATGAGGGCATGCATATGGGCATCTTCAGCTTCCAGTGGTTCCAGGGTAGCAGCTCGCTTGGCCTCCCTATCCGCTCTAGCATTACCTCTGGCCACATCCTGCTCTTCCTTCTGATGAGCCTTGCAGTGTACCACTGCTACTGCTGAGGGGAGCTGCACCGCTTCTAACAGCCGGAGAATCTGGGATCCATGTTTGACAGGAGAGCTTTGAGCTGTCAACATTCCTCGTTGCTTCCATAGACCAGCATGGGCGTGTAGTACTCCAAAGGCATATCTGGAATCAGTAAAAATGTTAACTCTTTTCCCTTTTGACAGTTCAAGTGCACGGGTTAAGGCTACCAATTCAGCCAGCTGGGCTGATGTCCCAGCAGGTAAACCCTCTGCTTCCACAGTTTCGTGGACAGATACAACAGCATAGCCAGCCCTCCTTTGCCCATTTACAACTGTACTACTGCCGTCCGTATACCACTCATAATCAGCATTCAGGAGGGGTTGATCTTTTAAGTCTGGGCGGCTGGAGTATTGAGCATCTATGACCTCCAAACAGTCGTGTTCCTGCTCCTCTGTCTCCGGTAACAAGGTAGCTGGGTTAAGGGAGGGACAGGTCTGTAAGGTAACTTCAGGATTTTCTACAAGCTTTGCCTGATACCGAGCTACCCGAGCCTGGGTAAGCCAGAGACCACCCTTAGTATCCAGCAGGGCTTGAACCATATGGGGAGTATACACTTGCACAGTTCCCCCCAGTGTCAGTTTCTCAGCTTCCCCAAGCACTAAGGCAGTTGCTGCGACCGCTCGCAAACATGCTGGCCATCCCTTAGCAACTTGATCCAGCTGTTTAGAGAAATATGCCACAGGACGTTTCCAGGTGCCTAATAACTGAGTAAGCACTCCCAGGGCCACACCTTTTCTTTCATGCACATACAATTGGAATGGCTTAGTGAGGTCGGGCAAACCAAGGGCTGGGGCTTCCATCAGTTTCCTTTTTAAAACCTTAAATGCTTCGTCGGCTTCTGAGGACCAGTAAAAGGGGTCATGATCCGCTCCCTTAACACATTCATACAAGGGTTTAGCCCACAGTCCAAACTCTGGGATCCAAATCCTACAGAAGCCTGCCATACCCAGAAATGCCCTGAGCCGTTTACGATTGGTTGGGATAGGAATTTGGCAGATAGCTTCCTTTCTTTCATTTGAAAGCTGACGTTCCCCCTGCCTTATGTAAAATCCTAAGTAGAGTACTTTTGGAAGGGCAATTTGAGCCTTACTCTGTGCTACTCGATATCCTCGGAGTCCAACAAAGTTCAGGAGACTCACAGTGGCTTTAAGGCAAGAGGTTAGACTCACAGCAGCAATTAACAAGTCATCCACATATTGCAGGAGGAGGACTTTGTCCTCGTTGTCCCACTCCTCCAAGTCTCTAGCCAGGGCCTGGCTGAAAAGGGTGGGGGAATTTTTAAATCCCTGGGCCAGCACTGTCCAGCAAAACTGCTTTCTAACCCTCCTTCTGTCCTCCCACTCAAAGGAGAAAATCTCCTGAGACTGGGGGTCAACCGGAATCGTGAAGAAAGCATCCTTTAAATCCAGGACTGAAAAATGGGTGTACTGCCCCCCTATAGAGGCCAACAATGTATACGGATTGGGAACAAGGGGGTGTAGAGTCTTAACCCGCTCATTAACTGCCCTCAGGTCCTGGACCAGCCGATATGTACCATTGGGCTTTTGTACAGGCAAGATAGGAGTGTTCCAAGCTGACTGGCATTCTCGAAGTACCCTGCACTTTAGGAACTGGTCTATAGTTTCCTGCAGTCCCTCTCTGGCTTCCTTTTTGATTGGATACTGCTTGATTCGCACTGGACCTTTTCCTGGCAAAAGCTGAACAGTAATAGGAGTATGATGGGCTGCCTTTCCTGGGATCCCTGATGCCCATACCAGAGGAAAAACCCGCTTCTCCCACTGACTCCACTCTGGGGCTTGCATAGCTGAGGGCTCAATTGCAAGTGTCATTATCCAGGCATTCTCTGGGGGTAAGGTGAGGCTTATTTCATCTTGAGTGAAATGCAGGGTAGCACCTAAGCGACAAAGCAGGTCCCGTCCCAATAGAGGCGTTGGACAATCGGGGAGGTAAACCAGTTTGTGAGATAGAGTTCTGTTCCCCAAAGCACATTCCGCTGGGGCATATACTGGGCACTTAGTTCCTTTCCCTGTGGCTCCCACCACAGTGAGGGAATCTGCCACAGGCAGCTGAAGGGGTTGGTTTACAGCAGTTCGTGCAGCTCCAGAGTCTATTAAAAAGTCTATGTCTGAATCTCCCACCCGCATTTTTCCTCCTTTTTCTGCAGTTTCCTTTTAATATCAGGGGCAGCACGGCTGGTAAAGATACCCTTTATAATTGCCTCAGTAGCCTGATCATCGGGGTTTGCATTAGTAGTTTGCCTGATGGTATCCCGAATACGCTGCAGAAAAGCAACCGGACTCTCTTTTGGCTCCTGTACTAGCTCATATGGCTTAGCCCAATTGTTATGTCGGACAGCTGAGTGTCGGAGACCATGTAATAGGAGCTCCTTGTATACAGTGAGAAGGGTGAAATCCGCCGGCACATTGGGATTCCACTGGGGGTCTGCTGTAGGGACCTGAGCTGCAGCAACAGGGACGTTTGCTGCATCTGCCTCATGTCTACGCTGTGCCTCCTCCCGTGCCTTAGACACAACCTGATTTCGCTCCACCTCAGACAGCAGGGTCCGCATAAGGACATTACAGTCATCCCAGTCAGGCTTATGACTAGCCAGACACCCTTCAAAAACCGAGATAAACTTGCTTGGATTCGTAGAGAATTCTCCTGCCTGTGTCTTAAAAGCTGCCAGATCCACTGGGTTGTAGTGGCTAGGCGATTATCTGCTCCATGACGGGCTATCCGAGTCTCAGTAATCAATGGATAGAATCCCACCGAGGGGGCAATCTCTGGGACCTGAGGCACCCTGTCTTTATATGGTGGGGGTGTTGGAGCCGAAGGGGACACCGACTCTGCCATTACAACCGGGGGAGGGTTCTGGGGACTAACAGTAGTTACTACCGAACCTGTCGGAGTCAAATTACACCTTTGCAAAAGATCTGACCTATTTCTTAACAACATAAACAACTGTACATACATATGTTCATTCCATTTACCCGTTCGCTGACAAAACAAAAGCAATTGAAGGATCGTATTATAATTAAGTGATCCCTCCGGTGGCCACCTTTCCTGGTCCTCTAGCTGATATTGAGGCCAGTCTACTGTACAGAATCTTTTCAGTTTACTTTTAATCAACAGATCTGATCCAAACACTTTCCAGTTCACCAGAATGCATTCTAAGGGTGTACACCTTGCCCTGCCTGCAGTACTCTGCCCCTGCCCCATATTAGGGAGACTCTGGGCGTCCCCAAGTCAAAACAGGTAGACACTGGGCGTCCCCAGGTCAAGACAGATAAAGTCCCCACTGGACTGTTCCTACCTTATCCACAGGACCGGTTCCCCACCGTCGCCCGCAGCTGCTTCTCCACTACTCAAGCGCGTTGCACCGTTGTGCCCTCCGGGGTCGAGCAAACCACGTCTCCGCCGAGGCCCCCGATGAAGTCACCGGTGCGCGCTGGGCGTCGGTCGTCGCCGTAGTCCGTCGGCCTCCAAGAGGGGTCCGGGCAAGGCTAAATTTCAGCCTCGAGCCCACCCAGGGACGCCAAGACTGTTGCTGGCACAGAGGTGCCCGAGGCAAAGCAACAGGGGTTCGTTGCCCGGCGTGCTTCGCGCCAATAAACACACCGGGGTGGAGAAACAATCAAAGGTTTATTTGAGATCTCAAAGTGGTGCAAGGAGACAGGCAAATCTCAAATCGAGCACACAGAACAAAGCAGCTTCTCTCTTCTTATACTTTACAATCAAGCCCCCCCCCCTACTCCCCCTTCCCGCTCTACCGAAGACATGTTCATACATTTAAGCCGTTAAGTCATTCTAGGGCTATAAATCTAGCTTGTTAGTAACATTCCTCTAAACAATCATTGGGTCCTATTTACTCTAGTTTACCACCTCTCCTCCAGCTAGAAACATGCAAACCTCATCACTATTGCTTAGGACCTGGTTATAAGCAAGGTCGTAATAGGTAACTGGCTATTTACACATTCCAATTCCTGTCCTTGGCTCTTGAGGCCGCTTAGAATTAAACATGGAAGAACAGAGTTTAAACATGGAAGAACTCTGGTTCATATATAGGCCTAATGACGTCATCAAAGACACTCTGAAGACCTCTGTTACAAAGTTAAGTCATGTGAACTTGAACATCTAGTTGGTGGGTTAAAGATGAGATTAT
This sequence comes from Emys orbicularis, assembly GCF_028017835.1. NCBI lineage: Eukaryota > Metazoa > Chordata > Testudines > Emydidae > Emys > Emys orbicularis. Next base: position 29,535,334 of record NC_088689.1, on the reverse strand, counting down.
CAACTGATCTTTGCTCTAACTGGTTGTTTTTTCACAGCAACCAGTCAGAGCAAGGTTGTTGTGAAAAATGAACTCAACTTTGCAAAGAACAGTGATTATTTGCATACTAGTGAAAGTATTAACAAGCAGAGAAACAACATGTGCAGACAATTAAAAATGAATACCAAGGCATGAAGGCCAACAACAAGGGGTAAAGAACTAGGTGAGTCCAGATTTTTTTACTGCAACCGCAGAGGCAGCCATAACAAAATTTAAAGGTGTCTGCCACAAAGGGCTTGTATATTGTACTTTCAGTAAAAACAATTATCTTGTTGAAGTATTCAGCCCAGATTTAAAATATGGGGTGTTACAGATGCAACTTGGAGAAGAATGGGAAAGACTGGAAATTAAAGTTGTCAGGAAAAATAAATAATATTTCAGACAATAAAGTGAAATATAAGGAGAAATGAGAATTAGAATACGAAACAAAATGATCTTACATAATACTCTTTGATCTTTTGACACATTGCATTGTCCTATTTTTATTTTATTGCACCCTGCCTAGAACACTGGATATACCACTTATCAATATACATAAATAGAATTAATATAACTAGTGAGGGTAAAGATCCCAGATTATCAAAGTCTATAGATGTGTAATTATTGGAATACTAGCACTTAAAGCAAAAGCTGCTAAATCAAAACTATAAGTACCTGCTTGTTACAGATAACTGCTTCTGTCATTTCATTAAAACAGCTTTTGAAGTGATGTGTATATATCATGGTATATCAGAAATGAGAGCAAACAACTATTCATAAATGGATACAATCTGTGACAGACTTTCAGCTCATTAAAGAATGTGTCACCCACTTCTGCCATCATTATTACGTTTCAATAGATAAACATTTTAAATGTATACAGAGTGATTTCTAGGATTCAGTTATAATTAGCTACTAAATTTATTCACAGTATGGAGTTGGGTTAGACTAATAGTATAAATTATGTAGTGCTTTGGTTATGTCATACAGTATATTATCATCATTGCCATGTTTGTGTCAATCCCTAGATCATACATTTAGGAAAAATCTAATTTAGCAGAGGGTTTTTGGGGATTTTTGTCAGTATGACTATTTTTCTCACTTTAGGCATAGTTTATAAGCATTTTATTCAAAGCTAATCTTAGACCTGCAAAATACAGCCAGTCACACAAGGCACCAAATTCCCATTACCCCTCTGCCACCAGAGAGCCAGATGAAAAGAAATACATTTTTTTTAATGGAAGCAAAGGGAAGAGTATTTTTCTTTCTAAGAAAGAGAAAAAGGAGAAACACGAGAAATCAAGGGGATAGTTAAAAGGGAGAAAACAAGCACTAAATAGGGGGAAAACATCAGAAAATGAAAGGCAGATGGATGATGACAAAGGAGTTCAGGAATGGAAAAGGGAAACTAAGCAGGCAACGACAAACAAATTGAGTTTAGTGAATTGTATTTCACTTATTCCTACATATTTTTGTATTTACCTGACAGGTGTTCCCATAGCACCATAAGTTTGAGTGAAAGGAGGTGTTGCTTTGGGGATTTGAGTTTCCTTATTTCATAATATTAGGCAGATATTTTTTAAAGTACCAGCATGTTTCACAGTGGTAGGTAATACAGGTATTCTCCCCTGAATTCCAAAACCTCCTTTGAAATAAAATTTGAAAATAAATGAAAGGGACCCAAAAAGGGAAACAGGAAAGCAGGAAAGAATGAGGCTAATTTGCCAGACTCACAAAGGACCATATTGCCTCTTATGTCAGAGAACTCCTGCTTTTTATCCACTATTTGAAAACAAAACACACACATTTAAAACTCAGTTGTTTTAGTAATATTGTAAGACATCCTGGACCATATTTCTAGCTGCTTTAAACTAGCATAGCTCCATTGAGCATCTGGCTCTTTGGGGTAGGGTTTTTAGATGTGCTCAGTGAAGCCAAGGATAAGATATCTGGTATATTTTGGATATAGAGGTGAAATAGAAGTATTAATTAAGGTTGTGTAACAGATCCTAGAGGCCTCAGGCCTGTAAGATATTTATCTTAGCCAAACATGGCCTCAGGTCTAACGATAGGCTGACATGAGTAGCTAACCGGTGAATGATTCTATGTCACAAGATGAAACAGTTACAGTAGTAGATGTACTAATTGCTGATATATAGGAAATATATGTTGCAATGTACCAGTTAAAGCCAGTTAGAATATTCTGGGGATTTGTGCAGACATAGCATGTTAGCAATGTGCTAGCCACAAGTAATTATGGTGACTCAGTGATGTAAATGTTAATGAGTACAAGGGGAACTAACAAGTTAGCCTATGAAAAATGGGGCACCTCAAGTTTAGTGTAGTATAGAAGTATTAATAAGGAAGAGGGGTTGAAACCTTCATAAATATGCACGAATCCCAGTGGGGATCAGCACAACGCATTATAAAAGTTGTATCCTGGCCTGGATGCCTTCAGAGAGACTCCAGGATGACAACCAGTGGTGGGGAGGATGGGGAGGAGGAAGATAATGACTGACATTTTGGGGTTCCACAGCAGGAGACGTGAGCGGTGCCAGTCTTAGGTCTATACACCTTGTACTATCTCTCTATCTGCAATGGCATTTCAGTGTTTGTGGGATTGGTTATCTGTTTAATGGATTTGTTAATAAAGGGACTTGTGATAAATTGCAATTGTTTCGTGTGTGCTCCTCACATCTCTCATTGTAATAACATTGGTAATAATCTTCCTGATGCTGCAGCCATTCTGGAAATCAAACCCTTATCAACCACTGCAGTGTAAGAAATTAATCAGTACACCAATCCATCAATTAGGCCACATCAGCATCTGCCTGATTCTACTCTCACTGAAGTCAATGGGAGTTTTACCATTGACATCAGTGGCAAGAGTTCTGCCAGCACTGAACCCTTTCAAAAATCCCACTCTTCTTTATGACATTACAGAAATATGATCAAACATAGCAAATGCCTTATGGGAAATGTTGGGTATCAAAGGCTATAACCCAATTGTGGACTTCCAGTAAGTCTAACAATAACTGGGGTCTATACTGTCTCCATTCTCATCCAGGCACAGTCACCATTGTATTTGAGTGCCTGTGTGTCGCAAACCCGTATTTTGTACATGTGGAGGCTGGTTAATGTCTTAGTCATTTCACAAGTTAGGAAAATACACCATTGCCCCAATAATTTAGGATATCTCTAGGTTTAGAATGAATTGCAAAACTGACTTTAATAGGACTAGTGGCATTGGTGGGGCAATGAGAATTTGCTTGAAGGGGTAAATGAAAAAATTCCCAGTCCACTTCTGTGTTACCTATCAGCTCTGTGTTCTTGGGGAACCAGGGCACAGTACCCAGCCTGTCTGATTCACGAAAGACCCCCGCACCTCCCCCCCAGGCTCTGCTTGAACCAAAGCCGATCAGAAGAAAGACAAAAAGCAATGAAAAGGCAGTCAAAGACACACCTAAACCCCTCCAGATAAGGGTGACAGGATTAAGGAAACTCCCCTAGCCTCATTTGCATCGAAGATGGGACAGGGAGGCATCCCCATTAGCATACAGAATGGAGAAAAAAGATTCCAAGGCAAGAACTGCACTGAACTCTGGGACCAGAAAAGCAGGGAAGCACTGCATGATGGGGGAATCTCTGCTCCAGATGTTAATGAACCCACGCCTGCACGCACCCAGCTCAATAGTTATCAGACCAATTCTAGTAATAAATCCTTTACTGGTATTCAAAATACTGAATCTGCCTGATTGCATTGTGAGCTCCCTCGAAGGAACACTGCCCATAGCCAGAAATAATCAGTTCTTATTGTCTAGCCTGAACAAAACAACTTTGGCATATTCCCTTGATCCATCAGTTTACCCACAAACAAATCTAGTGTTCCTCCTTGAACCATTGTTCTTTCCCTACAAAAACCCCTACCCATGCTCAAGTATGTGCTCTGAGGCCTGGATCCAAAATCTGCATCAGTTCCATTGGGACTTCATCTTCTCCTGCCTGATCGTGCTGAGGACTCTGCCTGTCTCCAGTACTCCAGACCCTCAGCTACCACCACCACCTGGGAACCCTGATTGATGCAAGCTTCACAGAGTGGTAAGAGTCTCTCTCTCTCTCTCTCTCTCTCTCTCTCTCTCTCTCTCTCTCTGTATAGCCTTCTGACCCTGCCTTGTGTGATCAGTTATAGTTTTATAAACCTGACTTTTGTAATAAAATTTAAGTTACATTTAATATTATAACTGTTTTGTTTGTTTGGCTCCCCTTGTATGGTTATTACCTGGTAATAAATAACTTTCATGGTTAAGTTGGTTGCTTTTTTTTTCTCTCTCTCTCTCCCTCCCTCCCCCGCAGCAACGCTCCTCGTATCTAAGCTAAAGATCCCTGCAGCACCCAAAAATCCTGTGGGGTTTGCTGATCAAGTAGATTACTACCAGAACAATTGTAAAGTGAAAGTGGGATAAGGGGCATATGAGGGTGCTGAACCTGGGGCATATGAGGGTGGCAGCTTGGAAGTGCTGCTCGACCCAGTCTGCTCAGGCGTACTCTGTTCCGATGCGGTGCCCATGGCATATGAGGGTGATAGCTTGGAGGTGCGGTTCAACCCAGCCTGCTGAGTCTAAGGGCATACGAGGGTGACAGCTTGGAAGTGCTGCTTGACCCAGCCTACTGAGTCCAGGGACATATAAGGGGTCAGCTTGGGAGTGCTGATTAACCCACTCCTTTCAGATGCACTCTGTTAGTGTGTGTGTGTGTGTGTGTGTGTGTGTGTGTGTGTGTGTGTGTGTGTTCGTCTGATTCTGGGGCTGGAAGAACCCAGCCCTGGGGAACCTAGGTCCTGCAGGATAGCTCCATTGGGAGGGAACTTGCAGAAGGGAGAAGTAGAGCTCCATATAAGGATACAAGCAGTACCTTGATAGAATTACAGAACCCCCCATCCCCAGAAGAGTAACCCTAATAAATGAGCATTCCCCAAAGTAACAGACAAATCTGGTAACATCTGGCCAAGGGGTGGCTCCTGTCATCTAGAAGGCAGAACCAGTGCTGGGGGTAGTATCACTGCCTAAAGGTACAGGGACAGTTAACAGGGATAAGAGACAGCTCAAAGTTTTGGTTTGTACTTAGGGAAAGCACCTTCATCATAAGGGCCTGCTTATTACCCCCAGCTCACAATGTGTATCAGAGAACTACCTGTAGGAGCGCCCCTTCCAGCTTACAGACAGTCAGGACTCGTAGCACCATGAGTACCTTTTCCTGCTAGCAATGGTACCTGGCTGGCATCTTCTTCATAAGTAATGCACGCTGGCCTGCTGCCTGGTAGATCAGGGGTATGAGGTCCATATGCTACAGTGATGGGCACCAAATAAGTACCTATCTACGTAAATAGCTGTAGGCCTTTATCTGCCCAGGCCACTGGTCAGTTGCCACAGGTGAGGGCAAGGGTTTTGCCAACAATGGTTATTTATTGTATTTATTTAGATTTATAAAACCACAAGCAGTGCCCATCTTACGTACTAGGCTGGCGGAGTACAGTGGTTCCCCAGATGGTGGCAGCTGAGAGAGTAGCTAGTGGTGACGCCTTTCCAGGCTAGGTTGCTGGGATCATAGAGGCCCTTCTGGGGCAGTTGACACTGCCCAACTTTCTTATCAGCTGTCCAGGTTATGATTACCTCCAAACAAGAGGAGCACAAGACACATGAGGGCCTGTCCATACTGTTAGGTCATTACACATGGAAATTGTTGCAAAAGAAAATCTGGAATTTGGGAGTGAATTAAAATTTTCTTCGTATTGTACCACAAGCTGAAAGGGGCAATGGTGAAGGGAATAAGCCAAAGCAGAAAAGAACTGCCCAGAACCTGATCAACTGTAATTTTCACAAAATAACTTGAGAAGTATCTAAGAGGATCCTGATGCTCTTTCAGTAACTATGTGGTGTTCTTTCAGGCCTAAATGGTGTATACAGCAGAACATGATAGCTAAAGTGCAATAAGGATTGTGTGGTTTTGCTACAGATGAAACCCCATTACCATGCGGGAGACCAAACCTGGGCGTGTGACTAGAGTTGATGATGTTAGACTGCCTAGCCAATATGCTGGTGTTATGATAGACATCAAAATAATGTGTTTTTTGTCCCACTTTCAGTTCAAACAGCTAGTTGAAATTTTCAGAATTTCAAAATGTTTGACAAATTTAGTTAAAATTTCAAATATTGTTAAGAAAAGGGTTGAATTTTCATGAACATTTCCCCCATTTTTCCCCTCATTTTTCTCTAGTTCCAACACAAATATCTCATACATGGCAGTACTAATAGATCATACATATGCTCCCTGGAAAAAAGAAGACTTACCTAGGATGTAAAAGGACCAGATCACACTGCAGGGACCAGCACAGGGAAAGTCATTCCATAAGTTTTAATATCCTGTATCGGGGCCAACACCTGAAGTTCCCACCAACTTCACTGGGAATACGTATAGCTTGACTTCTCTATTTCGGTGGGAAGCTCCAGTCAGGCCAATCGGGCTGCGTGTGTGGACGGGGGGGGGGGGGGGGGGGGGAGGGGGAGAAATTCTGTGCCTGCCCAAGGCTTGCAGTTTGAGAGGCCAACGCCCCCTGCCCCCCAAACTATGCCCATGGTTTTGGGTGCACAAGGAATACAGACCAGTTTGGTTTTGTGTTTTCAACCCTTTGAGTACTTTCCACAGAATAAGCTGCTGATTTACCATGAAGTTCTTTAAGAAAAGTAAAAACATATTAATTTTTACTTCTTAAAAACGGGCTGGATTCTATGCCCACTTCCACCTCCTGCAGTCCCTTTGACTTCTGTGAGCTACATGGGGTTGGAGAGACAAGATGGGTGAGGTAATATCTTTGTCAGACCAATTTCTGTTGGTTACATTACATGGGATGTAAGTCAGCACAGAGTTTGGGCCAACATACTGTACTTTCATTTTGCTGCTCATAATAATGTAAAACATTCAAAGCCTTCCAGGAACTACTGACCTTTTGATACTTTGTGTGTATGTGTGTTGTATCATTGTTGCCCATATGTAATGCTTTTAATCTTCAAGGGTCTCCTGCAAACATTAACTAAGTACAATGGGAAAGATTTTGTCCACAGCATATTTTTCAACATTCTAGATTGTGTGTAATTAATGCTATGTGTTGTCACAATATATATAACTATATTCACAGTAGGTCTGCTCCTGGTGCAATTATTAACACTAGAGATGAAATGAAGTAGCGTTTCTGAATACTAGTCCTCATAAGCCACTTTTAATGAGTGTTTGTCAATATGTGTCATTAACCAACCAGTGTTTTTTTTAAAGGCATTGTCTATCAGTTCAGAGCTGGAATTCAAGTTAAAGTTTCAGGAGCTATATGTAAATTTGAAATATCTAACCATGTGTGAATTTTGGTATTCCCTAGGGGGTTTGCAATTAAAATTATTCACTGATCTTTAGAAAATACTGTCATCAGAAAAATCAAGGAGACTGAAGTCATCTTGAAGTTCAGGTATTTTCTGCAGAATGCTGAGAATTTCACTTTTTTAATGGAAGTATATTTTAATGTTTAAAAACTATTTAACTTCATAACTCATAGGTGACATTTGTGATGTGAAACTGTCATTGAAGCATGCCTTCTATACAAAAAATCTAACATTCAATACAGATGACAGTTAAAATATGTCACCAGTTGAGGGATTTTAAAAAAGACATAATGAATAGGAGGCTGTGAGCTTTTTACTTAGATTTTTTTGGTGATGGCGATTGTTATCGGAAGGTTGCAATTAATATCAGCTTACAAAAGGGTACTGTTACCCACATTGAATGGTACTTTATTCCGCAAGTAGCTCCACTGATTTCAAAGAAACTATCTGTGGAGTAAGGGACTACTCACTGTGATTAAAGGTAGTGGAATCTCATCTATACAGTTTAAGGCTTTTTTATCATGCATATGAAGGATAAAGTAATTCTTGAATACAACACTAAAATTCACTTCCACAGGAGACAGTAATATAAGTAGCAGGATTTTTAAAAGACAAGATAAATTTTTGAGCACCACTAAATAAGTGCACTGAGAAAAAGCAAGGCCTCTTGGATGTTGTATTGTAGCCAGTGGCTGGTGCAGACCCCATCCAGAAAGCTCTAACAGGAAGAGAGGCAGGGTTGCTCTACAAGGGTGATATGGGCTGGTACTGCAGATACTCTTCTAGTGCTGCAAATACACAGACCTGGAGACAACAGTAACCAGGGACTTCACCAGTAAAGCACTCTGCTCAGTCAGTTTCAGAGCACCATAAAGCTGGGGCAGTCAGAGCAGGGGCCAAATTTTCAGAAATTCTGAACCAGCTATACACATTTTTGAAAATACCCCCAGTTTTAAGAGCATCCATAATTAATTAATCAATCCAGTTCTTTGCAGCATATACCAAAAGACTCCTTTGAAAAATCACCCAGCACATATCTATTTGGTAGATGATTGTTGAATTTCTAGGGGCTTAACCCAATGGAGTGAAATTTCTCTATAATCAGAATAAAACTTTATTAATAAAGCAATTTTGGGCTTTCACATCACTTCACTATCAATAGGGTTTTACTATATCTAAATTCACTATAAATAGGCTCAAGTGTACTCCTGTAACCATCACAGATAATCCTTCAGATTTCAATTAGAATTTATTAAAATACAAAGTAAAAACTTTTTGGTCATACTGGTTGCTGACTCCAGGAATCCTGAAGATTAAATTATAAATGTTCTTATCTATTAATTTTTGCCACAACACTACCTATAATTTGTCTCTCAGACATTCCTAATTTATAGTAGACTGATGGAATGATGGATTGCTTTTCATTCTCATGATTGTCACTTTCTTTCTGCATACTGAGTCTCATAAAATTAGCTAGATCTCTTTTCTCAGTTGCATTCAGGGCCGGCTCCAGGCACCAGCTTAACAAGCAGGTGCTTGGGGCAGCCAAGGGAGGGGGCAGCATCTGCGGCAATTCGGGGGCGGCAGGTCCTTCACTCCCTCTAGGAGTGAAGGATCTGCCGCTGAACTGCCGCCGCCGATCGCGGCTTTTTTTTTTTTTTTTTTTTTTTGCTTGGGGCGGCAGAAATGCTGGAGCCGGCCCTGGTTGCATTTTGGTTTTGGTAAGATAGAATTTTTTTTAAAAATAATTAACAGATAAAAAAAGAATAATGAACACATTTTAAATGACTGAGCAGTCAAGGTTGTGTAAGCAGGGTCTAAATGAGTTCTCCCCTGACAGCTTGCTGAGAGGGGGAGAGACTTCAGGAGCAAACTGTATTTACATGAACACACCTACTCTGCCAAGATATCCAGTAGATAGAGCAGTGTTGCTCAAAGAAATCAACTTTGGCTGGTGTTGGGTTACAAATCACTTTAGTACTGAATGCTGGGGTAATGACATGTTATTATCAATGTTGTCTTTGTTGTATGAATAAAGGGGAACAGAACTGTGTTTAACCTGTCCCAAATGAGGGGGTCACCCTCAGCTGAAAGAACCTTGTTAAGCCAGGGTCTCGAATGCCAAACCCCTGTGAAAGTAAGGGGAGTTGGGAGAGGTGTCCCAGCCAAGAGGTGTGGATGTTTCCTAAGGGTACCCAGTCTGGTTTAACCTGTTCCTCATCACTATTCAAAGATAGAGCTAAATAGGCTCCATTATGAGCCTTTGTTATTTTAAGTGCTTAAATGAGAGATGAAATCACTTGTGGTGGGATAGTGTTTCTGCTCAGCCTGCTAAAAGCTGACAATCACTAAGAGACTGACCTGCAAAGTCACAACAGAGAGGCAGGTGGTAGCAGAAGGTAACTGATAGTTGGTCATTGGGAGCAGCAAGCAGTTGGCCAGCAGGAGTGGTTGACGAGAGCAGTGAACAAGTGCTGGTAGGAGTGGCCAGTGGGAGCAGAATGAGCAGCTGGTGGGGTGGCCAGCAGAGAGGAACCGTGGCTGGCAGGGTGGCCAGCCAGAGCAAGTGCTCAGATGGCGGCGCAAGCAAGGTGCCTTCTTCCCCGGGTGGGAGGTGAACTCACACATATGCACCTCTGAACTCTGGGTCCTCACTGACCAAGGACAACCACTATGAGTGGGGTACGGTGAGGCACCATAGAGGGGCACAGAATAGGAACTTTTGGTTGTAGAACTGAAGAACATGAGGCAGAAGACACTGCCCCATGCACTCTGGCGTGGGTGTCCTGCTCACAGTTTTATGATTATGAATCCTGCTTGTGGCATTTTCCCTAATTAATGTTGGGTGACTTCCCTCCTTTCATTAAAAGTTTCTTTTCTACATTCAGACTCTGTGCTTGCGAGTGGGGAAGTATTGCCTTTCAGAGATGCACTGAGGTGGTGTGTAATTTTACCAGGTTACTGGGTGGGGGCTTAAGCCAGTTCTTTGTTGTATTGTTGAAAAGGAACCCCTAGATATTGAACCCAGCCCTGGAAGAAGGGTTACAGCTGCATGTCTTTCCTCACTATTTTTTCAAAACCTGACAAAGCTTTGGCACTTACCTAAAGCAATGTGAATCAATAGATTGCTGAATAGACTTATTGGACATATTGCTAGACTAGTTATAAATACATATGTGAAAGAAAAAAATAAAAGTTTTTTCTACTAAACATTCACAGAAGACCAAGATTATTTTCAAAATTGAGGGTACTGAAGGCTGAAACCTTTGTGACAATCCAGGAAAGTTGCTCTCCAAATAGATGTTTTACTAAGGGCCAAATTATGTCCTCAGACATATAATCCATAACTCAAGGTAGACTCTCAGCAGCCTAACTCTAGGATTCAGCTTGGTCTTCTGAATCCTTTCACACACACCTCCTCCTCAAGGGGAGAAAAGGGTACTAAAAAGGAGCCCTTGGTCCCTGAAGGCCACAAGGTTTCACCCTATCCCATAGGCACAAGGTCCATCAGCAAAATCCCAGCTCTTTTACTTCTGAGATCTGGCCTTTTTAACCATGCTGCAACCTGGCCACTGGAGGCCATTGTTTCTCCTAACTGTCCTTTTTTCCTTTCTTCCATCCTTTCTCTCCCCCCCACCCACCCTGCCCACCTCTCTTTTTTCCTGTCCTCAGCATTATTCTTTTTCTCTCTATTTTTTTGTTTGGTTTCTAATTGTTATTCTTTTTTACACCATCCTCCTTTCTCTCTCAAAAACTCTTTGCTTCTCAAGGTGGGCATCCACTGGTGACTCCTTAGAGATCTCAGAGAAGAGAAGCTTGAGCTGGAAGGTTGCTGCTTGAGCCGCAACCCTGTATCTATGAGCTGTTCCCAAGGCTAATTTCATTAGGAGGCTAGGAGCTGCTTCAGGAGCAGGGAGGGAAGGTTGGTGGCTTTCAAGGAAGTCCCCGTGTGAAGTCCATGCATTTGGAAATGTCAGCCCCATCCCACCCCAACGGTTTCAGAATCATGCCTCTGAACCCCAGAGATGTCCCAGAATATTTGCAGCCTCAGTACTTTTGGAGTTTTGCCACCAACTATCATCCTCCCATTAGGTTTTCCAGACCAGGGTATGATCTGAGCCTTGAACCCATTGAAGTCACTGGCAAAACTGCCATGGACTTCAGTCTAAACAGGGTAAAGCCCAAATGTAGAAAAATCCTATTTAGGGTTTTCTGAATATTCTGAAGCAGGAAAATATGTATCTTTGATTTATTGCCAGAAGAAAAAATAAATCTGTTGGCTTTGTATTCATAACTCAGATTTATTGAAAGATTTGTTGCAATAGGGAAAAAAAAGATTTCAAAAATTAACTTTCTACAATAGATGTGAATTTTCACTCAATAACAGAAATGCAGGAGTATAACTTTAACATTCACCAGCCCACAAAAATGTTAAAATCTATTAGCCTAGTTTGTGTGCTGACTAATATCACTGCTCTACAGCCAAAATGCTTCTGAAATAAATGTAGTCAAACTTTACTAATTCTGGGTCACTGAGAACGAAAATGATGCTTAAAATTGTTGATTGGCTCTAGTTTTCAAGATATGCTATTGGGTCAGTATATACGACCCTTGACTTGGGAATGGCGGAGGATAAGTGAGTTATAAAGGGAAGGGATCTCAATTTAAACCAGAAATGACTAAAATACATCTTTGACTGGATCTATGAATAAATCTATGACTGGGTTTGGACAGTACTTGCTTTTTAGGCAAAACAATGAATGATGCAATCTGAAGCTGGTATTGCATCATCCATGATATGAATTGCATCATGTTATTCCTAGAAGTCATGGATGATGCAATCATAACGAAGCTTACATCACTCTGCTGAACAAATTGCCCTATATCAGCTCTAGAAATCATACAGTATCATGCTCTCTTATTTGTCAGTGTTTGATTTTGCAAAGGGACACATTTCTGTTTAGCCAAAGTGAGCAGAGATGCCTCGTACTTGTGTGAACAGTGCAGATAACTTCTGCTATGTTTGTGGTGAAGTGACTTTTGCATCACAAAAGCGCAGTATAATCACTATGGTTAAGAAAGCCTATCACCTTTATTTTGGCTGCAAAATTGGAGATCAGGACAAGAGGTGGGCCCCACACATATGCTGCAACACTTGTGCAACAAATCTTCGCCAGTGGTTGAACAGGAAAAGGAAATCTATGCCTTTTGCAGTGCCAATGGTTTGGAGAGAGCCAACAGATCATACCAGCAATTGTTACTTCTGCATGGTGCCTCCAGTTGGGAAAGGTGTGTCAAAGAAGAAAAAGTGGACTGTGCATTATCCAAACATTCCATCAGCTATACGCCCAGTACCACACGGAGAAGGACTGCCGGTTCCTGATGCACCAGAATCACTCTCACTTGAGTCAGACGAGGAAGAGGAAGAGGATGAAACTTCTGGTCCTGAACCATCAATGTCACAGGACCCACATTTTCTCCCATCCTCCTCCTCTGAACCACACCTCATAACACAAGGTGAACTGAATGACCTTGTCAGGGATTTGGAACTACCCAAGAGTAAGGCAGAGCTGTTGGGCTCCAGACTACAGCAGTGGAATCTCCTGGCAGGTGATGTTAGGGTTTCCATGGTCCGTGACCGTCAAAAGGATCTTGTCCCATTCTTCTTCATGGAAGGTGATCTTGTAGCCTGCAACAACATCAATGGTGTGATGGCAGCCCTCAACATCGTTCACGATCCAGATGAGTGGAGACTGTTCATTGATTCATCGAAGACGAGTCTTAAAGCTGTTTTACTGCATAATGGCAATGTTTTGCCATCAATTCCAGTTGGTCATGCAGTCCATATGAAGGAAACCTATGACAACATGAAACAACTTTTGAGGTGCATAAACTATGACCAACATCAGTGGCAGCTTTGTGGCGATTTGAAGGTTGTTGCTCTCTTGCTTGGTCTGCAGACTGGATACACAAAGTACTGCTGTTTTCTCTGCGAATGGGATAGTCGTGCAAGAGATTCCCACGACATCAAGAAAGATTGGCCACTCCGACAGTCATTGGAGCCTGGGAGGAAAAGTGTTCAGCATCCACCACTTGTTGAATCAAGGAAGATTTTGTTACCACCCTTACACATCAAGCTGGGTCTGATGAAGAACTTTGTCAAGGCCATTGACAAAACACAAGCAGCTTTCAAGTACCTCCGTGGACAATTTCCAAGGTTAAGTGAAGCTAAGATAAAGGAAGATGTCTTTGTTGGTCCTCAGATTCGTGAAATTCGAGATGATGTATTTGACCATGCACTGCGTGGCAAGGAAAAGACGGCATGGAAAGCCTTCCAGTTAGTGGCAATAAATTTTCTCGGAAACAACAAGGCAGACAACTACAGGTTGTTGGTGGAAAACCTCCTCAAGGCATACAAAAGCTACATTTTTTGCACTCTCATCTAGATTTTTTTTCCACCGAACTGCGGAGCAGTGAGTGGCGAGCGATTTCACCAGGACATTGCAACAATGGAGAAATGCTATCAGGGCAAATGGAGCCCATCAATGCTTGCAGACTATTGCTGGACAGTGACAAGAGATGCTCCATTTAATGAATACAAGAGACAAGCCAAGAAGCGCCGAGTAGACACTGAATAGGACTAAACTATGTACAGAATAGTTTTTTGCCTTTTGTTTCATAATAAATTTTATTTATATAACCCTTTTGCTGATTTTTAAAGTGTTACATAAAGAGGACAGGTGAAATATTATCATGTAAAGCAACCATAAACACATGAAAAGACCTAGGTTTACAATTTATGATTAAAACTCTATCTACACAATATACATAGACATAAAATGTAAAAACTTAAATATCTTAGAAACAGTAGCCAATCAGTTGTTTTAATTGTCATATTTGAATTCAGCACATCAAAATACATAATAAATAGCACATTTTATCTCTGAAGCAGACGACTTCTCAAAAATTGTAGACCAGTGTATTTGTTTCAGAATAAATAAGATACATTAGAGCTTTTCATTTTTAATAAAGGTGTTATGACTACCAGGTTGTTAGCACTGCAATTTACAACAAACTGTGTGCCATGAAACTACTATTATTTGTTCCGGTGCCACTTGCCTGATATAACTTAAATTTCCAGTTCAGTGTGCTGTTCTGTCCTGCATGAATTTCTACTTTTCCTTATCTGCAGATATTTATGCTTAATAAATCTGACAGTACAGTATTTGTAAGAACTACTTGTTATACCTGACCTTCTCTCTGTATGTTTATGTTTAACCCTCAAAAGCTCACTTTATTTCCATCCATGGTAGAATTACACTAATGTGAAAGGTCAACCAAACAGTGACTAAACCATTTGGTTCCTTGAGTGGTTTTGACAGGCTGTACTATCCTTTAGAGGCATAGATGGTTTTAATAGAATATCCTAGCTAACAAATGTGGAACATTAGCTTTTATTTCTCTTTTCTGAAATACACTAGTTATCAGCAAAGTCTATCCTAGTAATGCCAGAATCCAATTATTTTTCTCAGGTTGCCTAGATGGGAAAAAAGAGGAGATTGCTATATGTATATTAAAGGTACTGGTAAAGATCTACATCTCAAGATCATTTATATTTGAAAGTGCATAATTTTTCTTAATCTTCGGTAGTGGACAAATTTCCTAGTTCATGCAAACTCACATCAGGTTTTGCAAATCAAAAGCAAAAAACTGAGGTAGGAATCCATAAGGAGGCATAGGCAAATTCTATACATCTTTAGGTACAACAGCCATATGCACAGATAATTTTGAAAGTTACATTGTTTTGCCCCCTCTATTGTGGAGTATATTCTGCCCTTGTACTTATCAACTAGCAACAAAGTGATTTGTGTCTGGACATTTAAGAAACAATATACAGATAAAAGTCAACATATATTTGAGTGTAGGTTGAGCAAAATTTTCTCCACTGGTATGAGGAGAGGAATTGCTCTTTTGTTGCTTCATCTAATGTGAACTAGAAACGTCCCTGGAGAAATGGGAAAATCTGGTCAATTATGTCCCTTTAGCATCTGACTGTGCTTGAAACAGAAAGGATCAGAAAAGGAGAGGATCAACATGTATAATATTTTATAATAAAATGCAAACGTAGAAAAGATTATCACTGATCAAAGCTTCAGCTACAGCACTGATACTTTTATGTGGTCTGCAAAGCAGCTTTTCATGTCTTAGCACAAGCTGCTGTTAATAATGCTTTCTGCTTTAATATCACCTCCCATTGGAAGATCTCAAAGTATTTTATACATTTTAATGAATTAAGCCTCACAACACTCCTTTGTGGCAGGTATTAATTTATTATTCCTATCTTATGGATGGGGAAACTGACAGGCTGAGAAAATACAAGACTTGCTCAGGGTTACACAGCAGGTCAGTAGCAGAGGCAGAAATAGAACTTAGGTCTCCTGGCTTCCTGTCATGTGCTTTAGGACCTGGTCCATCCTGGGTCTCCCTACCCTATGATCCCATGGTCTCCTATAAAGGGGAGTGGTAGGGAGAGACAAACTAAGGCTGTGATCCTTTAAAATGCTACCCGCTTTGGCCCTGATCAAGTACATGCTTAACTTTATGTGTATATGTAGTCCCCTTGATGTATATGGGGTTGCTTGCAAGCTTAAAGTTAGGCATATTCTTAAGTGCTGTGCTGGATCTGGGCTAAAGTGCTAAGCTTTAAGAGAAATACCCTATAGCAAACAACACATCTTTGTAAACTTTAAATGGTTTCTTCATTCTGTACTTCCGAATACATTGCTCACTAGCTATTCAGTATCTATTTTTCATGCTGGTTTCAAGGTCAGTTGGTCATTGTCTGATTCTATTGGTATACAGCTTTAAAGAAAGCCTGTGAGTGGAATCCACAATCCCTTATGCATGACTGTCACTGCTATTTTACTAGTAAATATCTTCATTAAGTATTCTATCTCTTTTGGTACTTCTCCTGTGACTCTTAAGACATGCCTTTAAACACTTTCAGCAAATGGTTTTAATTCCCTACATGATCTGTTATTTTGGGTCAATCACTGCAAGAGGGGTTTCATACTTGTTATTTTATATTGACCTAGATAGTTCTTTTTACTCCAGGGGTGGGGAAGAGTCAGGACTGGGATGGGGTAGCTTGGAGCGGATAGGACAGAAGAGGTCAAGCCTGGGGTGATGGACAGAAGAGTCTGTGCCCACTAGAGTATATGCCCCTCCAGAGCCTGGAATGGAGCTGAAGCTTCCTGAGTCTCACAGTTCCTCTGCTGTCAGCAAATATCTTTGAAACCCACTGGCAAAGTGTTCCATCCCAGTCTAGTGCTGGTCTATGTAGAGGATGATAACGTACTATTGCTATCAGTTACTCCATTAGCTCAAGTGGCAGAGGCTTGTTCTGACCCTGCTGATGACCCATGTGGACGTCAGTATGATGCCATATAATGAAATTTCTGTTTTGCAGTTAGGCTTTTTAAAAACCTAGGAAGTGACACACAAAGAACTATGTTAAAATAACATTATGAAAGTTGAAAATCAAGGACTCAAAAGCTAGGAAATGCCAAAATTAAGGTTGCCTTTGCACCTTAATTTGCCCCCCCCTTGTGCATATACATTATGATAGAATTGTTAATTACATGATCACATACTATTTTTTCCACAGGATCCCTGCCTCACTCAGTGCACAGCACAAAAGGTGCTGACTTAATGAGGAGTTTTTCAATTTTTGTTTTATCTCAATTACTCAGTGTGTGGCCTCATACCTTATTTATTGCATATTATTCAAACTTTCCTCTAATGACAGAATTATTAATTTCCTCTGGGTTTTTCTGTGGCAGTCATTACTATTGTATCTGAGTGCTTCACAAATATTAATCTATTTTCACAACTCCTCTATGAGGTCAGGGGTGAGATGTTATTCCCATTTTATAGAAGGAAAACTGAAGCATAAAGAGAATAAGGTTAAAAGTATTCACTAATTTTGGGTGATTTATTTCAACAGCATATTTTTACCAGTTGCAACAAAAGGCTATTCCTCCCTCCATATATATTACTGAACTAGTAGGGTATATGTACATTTAGAAACAAAATAAGATTACTTGCAAATAACAGAGCATGCAAACAGAATGTAACCATAGAAACACAAATAGGATAATACATACTTAAGGCGCAAAGAACCGCCCCTATTTATGTTTTTAAATGAATTACATCAACAATAAATGAGGAACCAGTCAACTCCAGGCTGGCAATATCAGTGGCTTCGACAGCAAACTCTAAAAAGACTTTAAAGCACAATGGGTATTTTCTGTATGCAGTTATGAATAGTAATCAGTAGGTTTTCACCACTGAGAAATCTCAAGCCTGACACTATATAGGTTTATCAAGACAAGGTGAGTGAGGTAATCTCTTTTATTGGACCAACTTGTGTTGGTGAGAGAGACAACTTTCCAAGCCATGCAGAGCTCTTCTTCAGGTCTGGGCTCTGTGTGGTTCAAAGAGCTTGGTATGGCTCGAAAACTTGTCTCTTTCACCAACCAGAAGGCTTACCTCACCGACCTTGTCTCTCTACTATCCTGGGACTGACATGGCTACAGCTACACTGCATACAACAGTGTCAGTTTCTTATTTGAAACACGTATCAAAATGGCTTTGTGGAATTTGGCCTTTTGCAGAGATTAGGCTCTTAGAAAGTTTCTGGAGGAAATTCGAAGTGATATTTATTTTGTTACCCTATTGGTTTATCTCTATATTGAGCTCCAAGCGCCGTGTCTCTAGTCAAAGTGCACTCATATTTATTCCTATTTCTTCATACAGTAGCAGTTCTTCTTTGCAGTGTTGTAGCCATGCTGGTCACAGGATGTGAGAGAGACAAGGTAGGTGAGGTAATATCTTGTATTAGACCTACTTCTGGTGGTGGAAGGGACAAGCTTCACAGACCCGAAGAAGAGTTCTGTGAAGCTCAAAATCTTCTCCCTTTTACCAACAGAAGTTGGTCCTGTAGCAGATATTATGTACCTTGTCTCATTGATTTCAGTGGAAGTTAGGAGCCTAAATACCTTTGAGGATCTGGGTCTAAGCAACTATGAATGCACCACAAAGGCTTCCCATGAATTGTACTTTCCTCATAAATAAGGATAGAATGGATCAAAAAGAGACAAGCCCTTGGTTTTGCATTTTATTAAAATCTTTATTTCCTTTCACCAATGAACATCCATGATAGTTCCTCACTACATTTTTGAGGAAGAGCCACAGACAAAACTGAGTTGCCTTGAATTTACCTGTATGAATAAAACAGAATACCATAAAGGTAATTTTCTTTTTCATATTTAAAGCTACTCTAGGTATATGCAGTAGCCAAAACAACATGTTTATTTTATATGTAATGGCTTAGAGCAGTTATTTTGTAGGAAGATTTGTTATTATGTAACAATTAAAAGGCTCTTCTTGGCAGAAGCAAATATTTCACAATATCTCTGTGATGCTTTCTTTTTTAAAGATCTTAGTAAAATATAATGTTTAAAAACCTCCTAGAATGAATATTTTAAGTTATGTTTTATAGCATTTTATCTTCATGGATAGATATTTTAAAAAGCAAATAACTGATGACTTTATACCTCTTTGAAGTCTGAGAAAAAAATATTTAACATATGTGGGTTTAAAGTTATTTTATAGTAGGCAAATTTTTATAGTCTTTAACCTTTCGTATAACTCCTCCAAGCAGAAGGAAATGTGCATGTTTTAAAATTGTTCCAAGTCTACTGGAAAGAATATTAGATAAAGTACTTAAAGTTTAGCTCTTCTGGTTGGATAAGACACTCTTCAATATGTAATACTTTTTTGAAAGCTGCACATAGAAAATTTAACACTACGGCCCAGATCCTCATCTCATGTAAACTGGTGTAGCTGCATTGACTTCAATGGAGCTACACTGATTTACACTAATGAGGATCTGGCCCTATGAGCCTAATCCTTCCATAATTACAATGCAGTGCTATTGAAATCATGCAGGTGACCTCATTGGGTGAGTATACACTAGGAAAATCATCAACCTAGCTGGGGCATTGCTGCAAAATGCTTGCACATTTCTGTAGTGTAGACAATACCCCTCATGCTGTACAGGCTATAAAAAGGGGCAGAATTTGGCCCTGCTAGTTTAGCTAACAGAAGTATTCTTGCCAGTTGGGTTTACAAATTTGCAATAGGCCTGAAAAACAAATTATCAAATATTAACCACTGGAGATGCATACATTTTCACTTCTCAAAATACATGGAAACTGATAGTTTGTGATTATTTCTTTTAGAAAGAGAAGGTATAAAGCTGAAAAATTGATAATTAGTGTCAAACGAGAACATACTGATCTCAGGAGGGCAAGCTTCTTTTTGAAAAGGTTTTTTATATAGAATTTCATATGTACAAGTAAGGAATAGCACCTAATACATTGTGTGGTTGTAGTAAAATATTTGCAAGATATGTCTTGTGTGAATAGCCTCTTGCCTGGAGTATTTGAATAGTGTGCCTATCTCACTGTAAACATAAATTATGTTGGTCAACTTTTTCATAAGGTTATTGCCAATAAAACATGGAATTTATGTGGAAATACTAGTAAACTGTATCTCTTATTAAGTTCAATATGTTTTTGTGAGCATTTGTATTGTTTAAATGTGAGTTCATTCTAGCTAAATTTAGGTACTGTACACTATAGAATACTAAAAAATACCAGATTCTAATGTCTGAGTTGCTTTGGGCATAATGACAGTCTTAGCTATAACAGTTATGTTTGACAACATTTGAAAATGGTGGATCAGATTCTGCTCTCATTTTCACTACCATAAATTGAGTATGTCACTTGAATTGTGCCTAATTTACAAGGTGTAAATGAGAGCAGAGTCTGACCTGCATAGATGCCTGGAGGAAAATGAAATATTTCACATCTGTTGGACTTACTATAATAAAAATCTCACATGGTGGCTCAGATGGAAAGAAATCATTTATTATTTGAACATTATGAAAACACCCTGGATGCACAGTAATAGCCAGTGCTTTACAATAGTTACACTGGGGCTGAAGTCAGTCAGAATTTTGCTTGTAAAGTCAGAGTGTTCTAATTGGTGGCATGGAAGCAAATCTGCAAATTGAAGATTTAAGCAGAGCTTTATAGACATTAGAGATGACTAGCTGATCTACAATAATAGATCAGCTAGCTAGTCCATTCTGTTGCAGGCAAGCAGAACCAGGGAGAAAGGGGGTGCCATAGCATGGGTATCGGCAGCAATGTGTTGTCCTAACATTTCCTATGGCTGCTTATCTCCTGCTATATTCTTTGACAGGGCTACTGACCTAGTGGATAGGAGGGAAGCAGTAGACATAATATATCTTGATTTTAGTAAAGCTTTTGACACAGTCACACATGACATTCTCAGAGGCAAACTAGGGAAATAGTCTAGATGAAGTTACTATATGCCTGGTGCACAACTGGTTGAGAAACTATACTCGAGTAGTTATCAATGATTTGCTGTCAGACTGGGAGAATGTATCTAGAGGGGTCCTGAAGAGGTCTGTCCTGAGTGCAGTACTATTCAACATTTTCATTAGTGACTTGGAGAGCATGCTTATAAAATTTGTGGAAGACACCACGGTGGGAGGGATTGCAAGGACTTTGGAGAACAGGACTAGGATTTAAAATTACCTTGACAAATTGGAGAATTGGTTTGAAATCAACAAAATTCAGTAACAACAGTTCAAAGTACCACACTTAGGAAGCAAAAATCAAAAGCACAAAATGGGGAATAACTGGCTAGGTGGTAGTACTGCTGAAAATAATTTTGGGATTACAGTGGATCACAAATTGAATATAATCCAATGATGTGATGCAGCTGCAAAAAAGGCTAATGACATTCTACGGTGTAGAACAGGAGTGTCATATTTAAAATATGGCAGATAATGGTCTCACTCTATTCAACACTGGTGAGACTTCAGCTGGAATGCTGTGTCCAATTCTGGGCAGCACACTTTAGGAAAGTTGGAGAGAAACTGGAGAGAATCCACAGAGAGCAAAAAAAAAAAAAATGATAAAAAGTTTAGAAAACCTGACCTATGAGGAAAGGTTAAAAAGGATAGGCATGTTTAGTCTTGACTAAAGAAGACAGCAAGGTGATCTGATAACCATTTTCAAATATGTTAAGGGCTGTTATAAAGAGGATAGTGATCAATTGTTCTTCATGTCCATTGAAGCTAGACAAGAAGTAATGGGCTTATTCTGCTGCAAGGGAGATTTAGGTTAGATAGAAATGTTTTCAACTGTAAGGATAGTTAAGTACTGGAATAGGTTATGAAGGGAGGTTGCAGAATCCTTATCATTGGAGGTTTCAAAGAACAGATTAGATAATCACCTGACAAGGATGGTTAGTTATAGGCGAGCTAAGAGGGAGCTGGACTAGATGATCTTTTGAGGTCCCTTCCAGTCCTTCATTTCTATGATTCTATAGCTCTCTTTCCTTAAAGTGTTCCCTTACTTTCTGTGAGAGATTCAATAGCCCAGTTGTTTCTTCAGACATTTCTCCTGTTTATAAAGTTAGGTCATCCAATCAAGAAACAGAAAACATAGCATGTGACAAAATGACCAAGCCCACAAACCAAATTCCAAGTATGGAATGCTCACAAAACTGCTCTCTATGAAAATTTTGTGAAAATTCATAGGCCCAAATAAGTTCATAAAAACAGTTATGAATTATGTTGAAATTAATAAGAATTGTTGTCTATTCATGGTCAGTTTGTGAATAGTATAAAGGGTCAGATCCATACACTATAGTATCCACAATAGATACTTCCACTTTCTGTAAGTTGATCTGTCCAACATCTTAATCGTTTTGTTGCTCTTCTTTGCATTCCCTTCAGTAAATCAATATCTTTCTGTTACTGTGGAGACCAGAAATAAACACAGTATGTTAGGTATTATCTCATTAGTATTGTACATGAATTGCATGGTTCATGGTATAATGCATCTGCATATGCAGCCCAACAGTCACAGTGGGCCATATGCTCCCCTGAGATGCCTGACTCAGAGGAGAAAGGAAAGAAGCAACATATGGGAAATATGTCACAGAAGCCTCCTTGCTAAATGAGCAAAGCTAAGTGGTATGCTGCCATCTCATATCTGATTTAAAAAATAAGTTCTCACAGAAAAAGTCATTAGAGAATCATTAATTTGCCATGCATGAGGACAACTGGTTTGCATTTGCAAATTGGAGCATTATTGAGCCAGGAAATACTTATAATTAGAAATCGTTGCCTTATGGATCAAGCCAGTGATTCATAAGGAGTTTGATCCATCCTCTACTGAAATTAATGGAAAGGTTCCCATTGTCTTCAATGGCTGTTGGATCAGTTTACTCCCTTGGCTCCTTATATGGAAGGTGAAAGGATCCCCATAATGAACAATTGGAATATGCAATAACCTGCCCTTACTGGAACTTTATTCCCTAACCCTGTTAATAAGTGGTTGGTTTATGTCATGGAGCATGAGAGTTTCTATCTGTTATATTTTTAATCTTATTGATGTGATATAAATCTATATGTTCTCATCATCCATATAAACAGAGGTTACTATAGCAACAACCAGGGCCACATCAAATGATGCATGGCACTAGTATGGCAGTAGTTATTAGTCAGATAGCTGAAGTAGCCAGGAGTATTTTTTTCCATCTGTGATTGACCAAGAGGTTGTGACTATTTCTCTTAGGTTGTGACTATATCTCAGCACAGTTATTCATTTCACCTTCATTTCCGTTTTGGATTACCACAATTACTCTACACTGGGTTACACTTAAAGACAATTCGAAAACTTTAGGTAGTGCAAAACTTGGCTGAACTACACAACTGGGTGCTTTTTGCACAGAATGAATTCCCTTTCAGCCCATTTCTGAGTGAATACAAGTTGTTGATTTTAACTTATAATGACTGTCTCTCTCTTTGTATTACCAGTGGCAAAGATCAACTGAATTGCTTGAACTGACCATCCTCAGATCTGTAAATTGGGGAATGGAGGCAGAGTGTTCTCAGTGATAGGCTCTCACCTACCCTATGATCTGACAGAGCCAGAATTTGTTGTCTTTCAGGACATATTGTAAAGTCTGCCTATTAACCCAGGTTTTTAAAGAAGAGTGGAAGGTTCTGAGTGTGGCTCTGGACCTTATCTTTTATAAGATTACATCATTTGCTTACCTTGAAATGTGTTTTAATTTTTATTGTATATGGGCCTAGAGCTTTTGATAGATGTATTATGTCAGTTGAAATATAAATCAACATATATGTGCATTACACAACTTGGAACTATTCTGTTCTTCAGGCCAATACCCAGTTCAGGAGCAAGTTCAAGATACTCTAAATAGAGATATGCTTGAGTTGGGAAATGCTGGTGCTAGAATTGGATCCAAACTCTACTCACCAATGTTCCAGTGGATTATGCAGTGTTCTTGATTAGCCATTAGACAGATAATAAAAAATATAAACACACTGTGCACTAGAAATGGTCAGCTTCTGATCTGAACTTCTCCATAGCTCATGAAGGAGGAGGGTTTATACCTGCTGTTCCAATCTAGGGTCATCTCTTATTGTAATGTTCAAGTATTGTGCTAACTGGGCATACAGTTGTGGAAGACCGTTTAAAATAGTTACATTTTTCTTATTGTATGACTCAAGACTCAGATACTTGCCAATTATGTTGACACCTGTCATATTTTCGGAGATGTTTGAAATGCAGTTACCAAACCATGCTAAATCACATCAATACCATGCCATTTTCTCTATAAGTTTAAGTAGTGTGTGCAGTTTTGGACATCTGTATTCCTTGATTGGAATTCTGGGAACCTAAGAGAGTTGGTAACTCTTTTGTACTTTCATGGACTCCGCATAATAGATTCACTTTGGTCTTTTGCATTCACTGTTCATATACAGCCCATGTGGAGGTGTGGTATTGGTTCAGTTATGTGGAAAGCCAGAGTCATGCTGACTAGCAATCCTCTGAAGGGAATGTACAAACCTGCATTTTCACTACATGCAAGATTTCCTCCAATTTTGGATAAATGTAATAAGTCTAATTTATTGCTCTGTTTTAGCATTTTCTAAAGCTCGGCTATAGGGTTTTCTTTCATCACTGTATTATCTTATCTCAGGCTGTCAGTTGAGTTGCAAACCCATTTTTTGGCACATTTATATATACAATAAACACATTAACACTTTTGGTGGGGACTGGGGAAGGACAGATAGGAGAATTTCTCAGCTATCCTGTTGAATTTTTGAGGTTGTCCTGTGATGCACTATGTATGTGCATGCAGTTTTGCCTTCTTGGTGAACACAGAGGATGAGGATATATTTCTAGTACTTGTTTAGGATTTTTTTTAAGCATAAGTGGTAGAGGCCCATGCTTTTTGAGCTGAAAGACAAGGGTCCTAGTCTTCACTTCCCACATACACATGTAATGTATTTAGTAACTGGGTCTGGATCTGTTGCCTGCCACATAATTTGTTATGCTCTCTAGTTTTATCATTTTCCACCTGCATAGCCTCTCATACTGACCATTATTCTATCACAGTGGGACTGAGAAGGACTGAATACAACTCCTTTGGTAGCTTGTCAGTGCTATTGCACTTCTGAATGATATTAAGTGCTCCTCTTACTATCCCATGGGTTGGAACATGCTGCCTTTACAGAATTCCGATCTAACCTGAAATGCGAGACTTAGGGTAGAAAATGAATCTATCTAGGCATGTATATTGTTTTTATCACTGTGGCTGCTAGGCACTGTGGATCCTGGCATGGCTGAACGGGAGTTCGGAAATAGGGATAGCCCAAACATTTCATTTTGAAAATCTTTGAATTGAAGTAAGCAGGGTCATTGAAGGTCCACTCCAACCAATTCATTTCTGACTGGATCTTTTTTCTGTACTGCTGTTTTCTGAAGAATGGAAATGCACTTGACTGATATACTGTGAAAGGAGTCTAGATAAAATAAAACCTTAGATTTCAAAAGACACTTATTCATACCCAATGGCTGTTGTCTACATTGGTAGATATGATTTAATGTCTTTTGCCATTACATGTGATTTCAGCCTAAAGCTATGGACACTGGTGGCATATATTTTTATTTCAAAAGATTCCATGGTAAAGGTACTAAAGGCAAAGATGTACATCAGTGCTGATCACATTTCTTGGCAAAACTATCAATCGCTGTCTTTGTTAACTAGTTCCTGTTCAAAAGTGAATCTATATACAGTATGTTTCTTAATGAAAGCGTGCTTTACAGATGCATTTATTTAAGGAGGATGTCTTTGCTATGACATGAGCAGAGTCCCCCACTTGCAATTTTTGGAATACTGCTAAAAAGCAAGAACAGGATTGTTCTTGAAGGACACAGAGAGAGAAAGTTTCTTTTATCATTTCTTAACTGGATTGACTGTGTGGATAGGCTCTGCTCCTATTGTGCTTTTATAACCCCCTGATCCCATCTACTGCTATAACTGTTTTCTATAATAAAAATATCAGTTACTGTGATGTTTTGTAGCACATCCTTTTGTGGCGGCCCTTGTTACTAAATTGTTTGCTTTCCCTGCAACTTCTTCTGTGACTTTAAAGCAATATATTCTGACAGTTTATTTCTACATCCTCAACAATTAATACTTTTCTTCTTGTCCCCTTTTGTCTGTCTTGGTTCTGTAAGTGGGGATGCGGATAGGGTGACCATCCGGGACAGTCCCGATTTTTGGGTCTTTTTCTTATATAGGCTCCTATTACCCCCCATCCCCTGTCCCGATTTTTCACATTTGCTGTCTGGTCACCCTAGATATGGAGATGGGCTGGGGTGGACCTATGAATGTACATTCTTCTGTCTGACCAAACACACACATCCGGTGGGCTTGGAAAGAATTGAGTGTCCAGGCCATCACAAGCACTCCCCTGAGAGGCAGAGCAGGAAGCAGAGTGTTTGGGGCAGACGGTGCTCTGAATCTGGGTCCCTCCTGTGTGGATTCAGCCCCACACTATTGGCAGTGGCTGCCTGGGGAGTTGGGTGGCTGACTCCACCACATCCCTATTGCTGGTGCCAGCTCCCGGGCAACTCCATTCCCAGTGACTGGCCAGTCCCCGCTCACCCAGAACGCGGGACGCAGGTATTAGAACCCCCCGCGGCCGGGAAAGCTCCGGGCTGGGAAGGGAAGTGTGTCCCGGGCAGGAGCCCGTAGGGGGAAGCGAGGTATGTTGGTGCGTTGCTAGGAGCCGCTGGGCAGCGAGCGGGGAGTGCTGCCGAGCGGGGGATGGAGGGCGCTGCTTGCCGATAGCGTCTGGTGCGGGCAGGTGTTAGTGGGGCAGAGAGGGGGGCAGGGAGAGCGGGCGGAGCGGAGGTGTCGGGCCTGGGGGGGCTGTTAGAAGATGAGGAGCGGGGCAGCGGGAGCGAGGGGAGTCGGGGATCAGGCGGGGGCGGTGTTGGGGGACGGCGGCGTGGACGCTTTGGCAGGACAAATTTCCTTGTGTTCCGGCCTTTATTCTAAAGGCCGTGCCCAGACTGTCCAGTGGCCCCCGCGCCCCGGCACTATAGCCTCCAGCCCCTCCCCCCCTCCCCCCAGTGCGTGTACCACCGCTGCGCAATAGTGTAGAGCTTTTTAAAGACAAGGAACTAGACTATTTGTAAATGTGTCGTTTGTTCGTTTTGCTGGTCTCCTAGAGTCTCTGGGAAGTGTGGTCAGCCAAGAGAGGCCAGGGCCATCTACAGAAAGAGAATTAAAATACACCCCTTTCTGTCTGGCAGCTTTAGCTATATTTGTGATCTAAATAGACCCTGCGGTGTGCAGCATGGAGATTTAATAGCACAGTAATCATTATGGATCAAAAATTAAATTAGTGGTTTTTAAAAAAATTTGATTTAATTAATTCAAGCATCTATGTAAATAGTGTTTATTTGAAACAATTGTGTTTATTGTATTCATAGCAGACTTGTTCAATCGGAGGCTTTGCGACTAAGAACATGGATTTGGTGATCAGGCAGCAGTTGTCTGCAGCACAGAACCACCAAGGTAAATGCTTGAATAATGTATAGAAATGTTACTTGGCATCTATTTTAAATAAAAGAGGACTATAAAAGTTCTTGCACTACATGGACCTTTATCAGTTCTTGTTTTTATACATACAGAACTGTAGACAAAATATTTTTCTGTGAATACTTTGTATATCTTTGTTAGAGGACACAAAATAAATACTGTAATACAGCACTCTTTTTAGTTAAATAGTTTACTTCAAAACAATTTTATTTCATATAACAGCTTTGAGAACTGGATCCAAGGTCCAATGAAGTCAATGGAAAGATTCTTATTAATTTCAAGGAGTTTCAGAACAGGCCTTAAATGTCCTTTGTTTTTTTGTCTTCTTCATTTTTTTATTTAAAACTGCAAGAGACTCATTAAAACTCCCATCCAGCATGTGCTTAGCTTTACACAGTGTCCTTTGATAACTTCTCCCTGCAAATACACGATTTTTTACTATGAGTAAAAATAAGAGCTCTTATTGTTGGGTTGATCACTTGAAATAATACAGTCAAGTGCCTGTGCACTCGGGCATAAAGCAAAGAATGTTATTTGTTATCTTCCTTATACGTTATTTTTATAAACAGACATTCAAGCTTTGAAGAATACTTATGAGTTGATCAAATCAGCCAATCAAGGGAAATCTGCACTTGATTCATCAGAGAGCTTTAGCTCTGATTTATATGTCTTGTGTGCAGAACAAGCACTCCAGGTAACTACATTTTCTAAGTAGGCTATTTATCTGTAATAAATAAAAAGAACTGTCTAGAATTATACTATGATAGTGCTTTGGTAAATTAATATTTAAAGATATTGCCAGGATCACTGGAAATACAGATTCTGAAATTTGTTATGCTGCAGTTTTCTTACTTTACAGACCAAGTGCTTAGACGTGCTTTTTGGCTTATGCCAGTCTATCCTTTGCCCCAGCCTCTTCCCGAAGTCAGCATTTTTGTAAACTTCATCAATCAGCAAGCTGCACTTTCTGAAGTCTCTGATTAGCACAGAGTAAGAGAGGTAGACAATTCAAATGTATATTAATAGTTTTGTGACATTGTTTCTTTTGTTATGAGCATGCTAATGTGAGCTGTTTGGACAAGATGGAAGAGGAGTTGCTGATGAATGGTTGTTGTCATGCAGAAGCTGAGAGAACATTCTAATCACAAGAGACTGTTGCTGCTACCTCTGAGTGTTATATAAAATATGACTCAGTTTTTTATAAGTTTGAAATACTTTTAAAGCATGATTCTGCACTGAAAAGTGGCATATGAAGTTCCAATGTGTTCAGTTTACAAGTAACAGGTTTTTATTTCTTTTTCCTAGCTACCATCCATATAAATTGTATCTGAGATCTGAAATCTAATGTGCATTATTTGGGGGGCTTGCATCATTGCCAGCAAAAAAGATTCTGTAGGCTAAATTCTGCTCTTGATTATTCTTATGCAACTCAGAATTTGACCTTTCAGTTAACAGTTCTTTTAATGACGTGCAATACAGAGTTAAGTATAAAAAATAATAAATATTTATTTTTTGTACTATAATAAACCACTGTGTGACTCTGAATAAACCCAGGAACCAGATCTGTTGTGTAAAAAGTTGCCATTTTCCATATTTTTGGAGGAGAAAAATGGTTAACTTTTAAATCTTAATGTATTGAATTGTTTGTGCTGGCCTTACTTTCCAGTTGTAAATGGACCTATGAATGTACATTCTGCTGTCTCACCAAACACACACTTTTAAAAGCTGACCATTCTTGACCAACTTCTTTATTGGATTGTTATTCATTTAACAACAACAACAACAACAACAACAAAAAACCCTTTAAAATAATGTTTTGTTCTAGTTGGAGTATCCAGAAATTAGCAGTGACTGTCTACAGATGTACTTTAAAGGAAGACATCCTGTAACCCAGTTTATGGGTAGAGCCTACTTGTGCCAAGGCCAGTTGTACACCCCACTCTCCACAGATAATTTGGTGAGAAAATACTGTGAATTTTAGCATTATGGTAACATCTAGTTTTAAGAATGTTCATAGTTTGATGTTAAATTAAATTGTGCATCTTAAATCATCTTTGTTCTCAATTCTTTTTTATATATTTGTAAGGGTAGTAAGTAGAGCTGGCTGAAACTTACGAGATTTTGGTTTACCAGAAGTTTTGGGACTTTCATATTTACTTTGTTCCAAATTAGAACGAAAGCATATTTACCAACATTTCTCCATAAACTGGAGATAACCTGAAATTTTTGTTTTAGAAACACCAAAATATAGTGTTCCCCAAACAAATATGTGAAACTGGCATTCTTGTAATTTACTGAATAGTAGCCATGAAACTGACAAGAATGTCAGTTTCTCTTTCTGGAGCTCTCAGAGCTGCTAGTCCCCCAGCTGGAGCTCTCAGGGCTATAAAGGCTTCCAGGGCCCCTGCCATGGAGCTGGAAGTCATAGGACTTGCTCCAGTCAGAGCTCCCAGGGCTGCTGCCGTAGAGTGGAGACCCTGCCAGCCCCCAGAGCCCTGGCTCCAGCTGAGACTCTGTGGTCTGGCAAACTCCTTGCCCCAAAGTGGGAAGCCTAACAGGCACCAGAGTCCTGGCTCCCACTGGAGTTCTGGACAATGGCAGGGTCCCTGCCATGGAGCTGGTAGCATAGCAGCCTTGAGAATGCTGACTCCTGACAGGGCTCCCAAGGTTGCTGCTGCAGAGCAGGGACCCTGCCAGCCCCCAAAGCCCTGGCTCTGGGGGCTTGCATGCTCCCTGCTGGAGATGTGAACCCTGGAAAACTGGCAGGTTTCCCTGTATTTCAACAGAAGTTTTGATGAAAGAGATTTGATTAAACATTTTGCTTCAATGAATTAGTATTTTCAGATGAAACTGTTTCATCAGAAAATTTCTGACCATCTGTAGTAGTAACTTGTGTGTGACAACTTCCTAAAATGGAGGACACTGAAATTTTATATTACTACTTTTTTTAAAAAAAATCCTTTCAGTGAGTATATAGATTTCAGGTTGATTTAGATTTTTAGAAATTCTTCAGGCCAGCACCTTTGCTCTTCCTGCAATTTTCTGTTTCAGTCAGTATGCATCTTCCAGCTTCTGCAGCAAATGAAGCAGGGGTCCTACAAACAGTCTCCTTCACTACACAGCCCTATTTTCAGAGGCAGTCTATTCACTGTGCACTGGATCAGACAGGGATCCTGTGGAAAAAAGTAGTATGTGATAATGTAATTAAAGACTGTATCATAAAGCATTCATGAAAGGGGAGCAAATTAAGTTGCACAGGTGACCTTAAATTCTGGCATTTCCTAGCCTTTAAGTGCTTGACTCTGGAACCTTAAAAATGTTCTTTTAACATATTTGTGTGTAATTTCCCAGGTTTCTGAAAAACCTAAGTGAAAAAACAGAAATTCCATCATGTTGCATCGCATTTATACCTATATAAGTCATAAGGTTAGAACCTTTAGATGCATCACCCAAAACTTTGTCACTTTGTCACCCAACTCCTTGTCCCAGGTCTTCTTGCCCATGTAGTCCAAGTCCCCTCCTTGGGCTCCCCTCATCTCACAGACTCATAGACTTTAAGGCCAGAAGAGACCATCCTGATCATCTAGTTTGACTCCTGCACATTATAGACCATAGAACTTCATCCACCCACTCCTATATTAGACCCATAACCTCTGACTGCGTTACTGAAATCCTCAAATCATGATTTAAGGACTTGAAGTTATAGAGAATCCACCATTTATGCTAGTTTAGACCTGCAAATGACCAGTGCCCCATGCTGCAGAGGAAGGCGAAAAAGCCCCCAGGGTCTCTGCCAATCTGACCTGGGGGAAATTCCTTCACAACCCCAAATATGGTGATCAGTTAGACCCTGAGCATGTGGGCAAGACCCACCAGCCAGACACTTGGGAAAGAATTCTCTATAGTAACTCAGAGCCCTCCTTGTCCCAGTCTCTTTGCCCAGCCATTCCTAGTTGTTCCCCCACACTCTGGCTCCTGATTAGATCTGTCTTCTGTTCCCAAACTTATTTTCCCCACCCAACTGGTGCTCTGTCCCCAACATCCTTGCTCAGAGTCCCAGTTCACTCCACCAGTTTCCTCATACAATCTCAATCTCCCCCCAATTTATTGGCTTGCAGCTCTCCCCTTATTTCTCTCCCCAGCTCTCAGTCCTAATCTCCTTGCCTAGCCAGTCTTAGGCTCTCCCTCTACCCTAACTCCCAGTCCTAGTTTCCCTTTCTCCCCCAAGCATCCAGTCCCAGCCTTCCAGGTGTCTTGTCCCAATCTACTCCCCACTTGGGTGACCAGACAGCAAGTGTGAAAAATCGGGACGGGGGTGGGGGGTAATAGGAGCCTATATAAGAATCGGGACTGTCCCTATAAAATCGGGACATCTGGTCGCCCTACTCCCCACAATCCTCACACCCCTTGGTACAGTCTTGTCCCCTCTGAGTTTGAATCAAGCAGCTTTCTCCTCCTCCAAATTGCCTCATTAAGGCACAGGGTCATTGATAGGGTCCCTGCTCTCAGTTCAGGTTCTCAGCCTTTCCCATTACAGGGAAAGTTTTGCACGGTCCTGGGTTGGAGCATGACAAGCATGGCTGGAATCTTTGAAATTTGACAAGTTGCTACTTAGCATGTTCGAATGGTGACTTTTCAAAGGTTTATAACTTGGCCAAATTTGGGTGGGTTTTTACAGGGATGAAAAAAGGCACATTCCTTACATAAAGGCCACTCTTCCGCACCCCTCCCCCATCCCAAATTTCAACTCCTTGCTCCAAAGCATAGACTTACCAGAGCCTTTCAAATAAAAGGTCACCAGAATTTTAAAGTGAGTAAAAAAAAAAAATTATTTTCCCTGTGTCAGATTCCCCAGGGTACAATCTGAACTGTTCAACAGTGATGTCTCTAGAAATCTCTAGCTTGGGGTGCCTTTTACATTGCTTTACTTCCTTGTCTGGTCACTCAGCCTTCAGCATGTTAATTCACTCTCAGCTAAATACATGAGTGTTCTCCCAGCCAGGCATGAACTACCCTCAAATTCTTAGTCCCAGCCTTGTTCCCCAGAAATGTGCATCTTGCACTGCTCAGTATTCTCCTGGACAGTACAAGTTCATAGATAGTCCATCATTCCAACACTGGGAAGTGATAATGCACCAATCTTGTATTCTCAAGTAGAGGTTCCCCACACACTTTAATCCAAACACACACTGGTTAAGATAAAACATGAAGATAAAGTTATTAAATACAGAAAGATAGATTTTTTTTTTACAAGTATAGATGCATATAAGCCAGGATTGGTTACAAAAGAAATAAAACCATATGCTAATATCTAAATGAACTCAAAAGCAAAATGTCTCTCTCACCATAAACTGCAACAGTTCACAGGCTGGATTTCTTTTCTAGCTAGGGACCATTCCCCCCTTAGTTGAATTCTTCAGGTGTTCATTAATGACATGAGCAGAGAGATGGGGAGAAAAGGGGAGAGGTCAAGTATTTTTCTCCCCCTATGTAACTCAATTTCTTGTGCTAGAAACATCCCTGCTGAGCCATGGTGACAGGCAGTCCCTTGTGGACTTGAGGTTTGAAACATTCCTGTGATTCAATGTAAATTTCTTGTTTATACCTTCCCCGTGCTGGTAAATAGACAGTTAAGTAGGTAATGGCCCCTTAACACCTTGCTGGTGTGCTAGTGGGTCTTTGTTTCTAAGGCTTTGTCTACACTGGCACTTTGTCTGCAAAACTTTTGTTGTTCAGAGGTGTTAACCACCACCCCCCACCACCACCCTCCCGAACGACAAAAGGTTTGCCGACAAAAAGTGCCGGTGTGAACAGCTCTTTGTAGGCAGAAGTGCTCTCCTGCCGACAAAGCCGCGGCCACTCGTGGGAGGTGTAAGCTTTTTGCTGACAAACAGCAGCTACACTGCATGCCTTTTAGCGGCACGGCTGTAGCGGCACAGTAGTGTCACTAAAAGCCTTGTAGTGTAGCCATATCCTGAGAAACTGGTTTGTGGGCATTACCTGGAATTACAACATATTTCAGTAACAATCAGACAGTAGAAACTTATAACTTTACACATAGTGTTGCTACACATATCTCAACAGAATGATAATATTCAGCAGAGTATGAGTTTACAATGATACTTCACAAGGCATACTTTGTACAAAATATATCATAATCTTATAAAAGTGGTGAACATGGGGTACAGGCTGTCCTTGTTCTTTGAAATGACTGACCCCCCCCCCACCCCCGGGATGGGGGAGGGTTGCGGAAGAGTGGCCTTTGTGTAAGGAATGTTTTAAGCTGAAATTTTCTAAACATCTGTCAACAAAAATTTCAGCCTAAATGGTTAAAGTTTGGCAATGTTATAAGCAGCTGTAGTAGGGTCTTTATTAATGGAAAAAATTAGACAACCTTAATATTATATGGTACTGGCAGCCCCACCTGTAGCAATAATAATAATTTGATAATAGGCTGAAAATTATTAGTAATATGATAGTGATTAATAAAGACCTGTGTCAAATGAGCTTTAACAATTCTTTGTTATTTTTTAGGAAAAGTTTGAGAAATTTGTGATGTACCTTATGAAAGCATTAGACTTTGCAATACACGATCCAAGGTAAAACAGTCTGATAGGGGTTACAGTTCCAAATCTCAACAGTGTTCCTGACCTAGTTTTTTAAGATAATTGCTTCTCATACTTTCATTTTGTGGGGCTCTGGGTAACACAGAGCTTTTTGTGGAGCATATCTGTCTCAGTCCTATTCCTTTTCTGTAACAACAGTAGTGCTTCCACCATATGAAAAATAATAGTAGAACAGTATTAAGGTGACAAGATGAATATAAATGTGCTTTAATATGATCTATGTGACTGCTTATGTCCCTCCATTTTATAACTGCTGGTGGGAAGGACAGTACAGGGTTAGCTCTCACTGATGTATTCCTGAGGTGCCCACTGTCCTCAGTCAGGATGGTAGGTGCTGTACAAACAATAGAAAGATGCAGTCCCTACTTTTGTTGTTTAGAATCTATATAAAGAGACTTTTAAATATGTATATGTTTATCTCAGGTCATAAAATCCTATTTCTTGTTTTTCAGATATTATTTTTTGATATATAATGCCTCAGTCCTTTACTGGCAGGTTGTAAGGCCATATCTTAAACCTGGGTTCCGCTACCTTCTTATTCCCAGCCTATCTCAGATTGTAACAGCATTAAATCAAGCTGAAGAGCAAGACAAGCAATGGCAAGCAGAACTCATGATGTAAGTTTGAACTGTTATTTTAGGACCAGGGTCCTGTAGTCTTTTTGTGCATGTAGCTCCCATTTGTGGTTATCTTTGATCACAAACTGGCATATTAAATCTTATTCTAAATATATTGTGAGTATGGTATGACTTGTAAATCATAGAGCAGAATTTCATAATTAGTACATAGACCAGTAGTTGTATAGAGAAGACTGCAGGATTAGACCCCTTAACTGTTCTTTAATAAAACCTGTATATATAGTACGAAAGATACTTCAGTTTGATATTTGTATTGTGGTTAAAATGGAAGTGACATCCATGGATTTGACACGTCACAAGAGTTAGAAAGCTATAGTCACTGTCTCTGCAACAGGTTGTCTTGCTTCATATGGTCAATATATATATTTTAAAAATCCCTGTATGTAAAGGGAGTTGTGGAATTACTCTTGGAAGGAAACTTTTACTGCCTATATCTAGTCAGTTCCAGTCTGAGGCATCGTAACCTGTTGGATTAAATCAGCTGTGGTGCTGAATTAACTGTTGTGTGTGTCCTTTTAGGTTAGGAGACAAACTAGCTACATCATGGCTTAAGAATAATTTTTCTTCAGATAAAAATCCCAAGCCTAGATTGGGACACAGACATATCTCCTGTCCCCTGATCCTTGGAGAGGGTGGGAGGTTCCTGTCCCTGCCGGGAGAGTCAGAGGGGAGCATATTCAGTACTTTGGGTTTCCTTCTTTTTTGCCCGATTGCCTTATATGGTAATTGGGTTTGGCAGAATGTCTGACCTTACCCCTGAAAAATTGACATCCAAACTGCCATTATTTAGATGTCACCAAGGAGGAAGAATAGGGGCAGTGTCTGGCTGCATAGCTAAGAAGGCCCTGAAGTGCTGTCTGGCCAGTAGCCAGAGGAGTTCCCTTTCTCTCAGATGAACGAGTGAAAGGTCAAGTGAATTTGTGAAAGGTTAATTTTCTTATTAACTTTTTCTCCTGTTTAATATAGCTGTACGTCAAAATGAAATTTCATGAAATAAATGTGTTTAGTGAATGATACTTGGAAAATGTATACTAAATACTAAATTTTAGAGTAAAAGGCACACAAATGAATACTAGTGCTCAATCAGTTGAGGTATGTGGTTTTTTTCATCCATGTGATCAGCCATGCATCATTTGTTAGTACACTATCTGAGATATAATATTTCTGAGACATCCTTGGGTATAAGCATTATTCTGCATTATCAAACAGCACATTTTATGACTGTAAAATATGTGAACTCATTTTGCCATTTATAATTCATGCATATATTACCGGATTATATATTAGAAGTAAATTCTCATCAAAGTAATCTGATTCTGTTTAAGCTTTTATTTTTTATCAGTGAGCATTAGTAGCATTTTTCTTCCATGGTATCTTAAAGGTTCTTTCTTACTAATTTGAAACAAAGCCACAGGCCTCGTATCCCAAAGTATAAAAGAAGTAGGTCTCATTCTAATTATTCTCTAAAGCTAAATTTTGATCCACGTCTTTGTTAACATGGCCTTTGGCATGAGCATTAGCAGTGCTGTCATAGCTTCTGCAATTTCTGTAGCAACCCTCTTCTCCAAAGCAGGAGCCAAAAGACTAAGGAAGGGAAAGAACTTCAGATACCATGTTGTTAGATTTAAACCATCAATTTTGATCTTCCCTGACAGTAGGAACTGTCGCAGAGGAACTTATTGTGATGTTCAGCCATTTCAGTAGTTAATTCCAGAGAACCTGTATTTTAATCATATGGCACTAAGAGAAGTGATTAGTAATTTTGGCATCCTGAAAAGTTCCCTAGTGCCATAGCTCAGATTTAAACCAGCTGATTTTTTCATATTTATATAACTTTTAGGTTTTTCCTGTACATCTTATCTGTTCAGTAATTGGAGTAATGAGCACTAGGTTAAACAATTAACTGTGGGCAGAATATTTAACTATTGATGCTCATAATAAAAAAAATCTGATGTAGTTCCATATAGTCTATAATCATCTCCGTTTCAGAGATGCAAATATTAAGGGTATCTAAAAAGTCAATATTGCTTGTACAGGGAAATTCAACATGAAACAAGGCTGGAATGTCACTTAAAAAGATAGGTAAAAATATGGGATTTTGTTATATGTTTATTGTTGTGGTGTTTTTTTGTTGTTTTGGGTTTCTTTCTTTCTTTCTTTCTTTCTTTCTTTCTTTTTGCTAGTGCCACTACATTTTCAAATGACCACCAAGAGAGATTTTTTTTAGAAAAATTACATAAAGATGCATTTAAATGCAATGAGAACAGCAGAAAGATGCATGGTAGTTGTAGTATTACCATGCAGAATCTAGTTTAAACAATGCTCAGTGGATGCGTTCCAAATGCTATTTCACTGTCTGAATTGTCAGAGGCCTTAATCTGAAGTTTTGTGTGTGAGGACATCTGCATGCACACTTTTCTGGCACTAACACTGGGATGTAAATGGAATTTGAATGTGTTTTGTGTGTGTGAATTCTGTCTCTCATGCTCCTAAGTATTAGTGTTCAAAAAGGACACATGAAGGTGTATTTTGGGGACCGGTGGAAGCCAGTTTTGAAAAATTTGCTCCTATAGATTTCCTGTATTAAAGGGAAAATTATGTGGTTGGATAATATTTAAATATTATTTAAAAGCAGTTTTTAGCTGGTCACAACAGTGGGTTCCAACAAAATAAGTCTGGGAACTAATTCCTTTAACGGTATGGGGTCCTGCTAAAAAGACCACTTCTCTCCTAGTCTGGGACTTCCACAATTGAGATTGGCTTGGTTGCTTGAGCTAACAGCCCTAGGTTTTAACAGAGAGGTTATCTGGTTTCTCAGTGAAAGGGCCTTGATTCTTTTTCCATTTTAGTTCAATAGAGTTGAAAAGTACTTTCTCAGGGTCTCTCTGGGTTGAAGAGTGCACATAGACTAAGACACTTGCAGGTCAATGGTCACCAAGAAAAAAGAATGTTGAAAATAACTCTGCTCAGAATGCGAGTAGATTTACTGCATTTTTAATTCTACGAAAAGCAAGTGACATCAGAAGTCTTCACAAAAATAAATAAGAAAAGCAGTAGGAGCAAAGAGAAAAAAATGTTTTAGGTAGAAAATCATCATCAGTGCATTTTTCTAGAACTTACCGCGTAAAGCAGAATTGAAGCTAGGTTAATGGTATCCACGTTGTCACATTTTTCAAAAGATTTGAAAGATATTCAGTGCTTAGATGCCATGGTGCCTTCGAAATACTTAAGACAGATAGCACAAGAAACTTCTTTCAGCTGATTTATTGCCTATGAGGAAAAACAAGAACAGAGAAATTGTAGTTGTTTGACATTTGTAATTCTATCCATAGATTAGTATTTCATTTGAAGTTTTGTAGAACTGAACATAGAAATGTGTTATTTTCCCCCTAGGCCAGTGATAAGGAAAGTCTTAAATGAATGCAGTGATTTTTTTAAAAAAACCCGCTGAATATCCAAAGATATCCACCATAGTGAACTATCATATATGGATTCCCTGAAAAAGACCAGGTGTAAAACTCCAAAAGCTCTTTAGGATTTTGCCCACTGAATTGGTGGAAGCTGTTCCATATGTGCACCAACTAACTGTACCAGTGCTGCCCCCATTTTTCATTGACTGCCGTTGTTGCAGCAGTTCCTGAGATAACCATTTTGCAGACCATTCGAGTTCATGATGTATTTCTGCCTCATTTCTCCCTTGATCTCTTTGTGACCTTTTCTGTTCTTCCATTTACCAGGTGTGACAAATGTGGGAATTTTCTGTAATAATATTTTTATAAGCTGTCTCTGACACTGTACCTGATCACCCTCATTATTGTGTCACCAACATCATAAGATGTTGTGCACCAGATGCCTGGCTGTGTCCACACCCTGACAGATAATCTTGAAATCTTTATGCTTTTTGGGGTGTGGCAGAAAATTCATTTAGGTATCAGCCTGCTTCCGTAGCTTGAACTGTGCCTTGCCCAGGTAAGACATAGCTACCACAGATGGCAGCTGTTGCAAAAAGGCAAACCCTTTTCCCATGGGCAACCTAACTTCCCAACTCAGGGTCTGGGCTGATGCACTCTGAGTTTATCCAGTCTAGTCTTGGCAACTGTCAGTCATGACTCTAGGAATCTCCTGGATAGGGCCTGAGTCATCAAACCCAGAAACCTTAGCCAACCATCTCTAAAACTGAAGAATAGTTGGCTGTTCCTGGGCACACTCATTCCCTTTGCACTCTCTGCCAATGTGGTCAGCCTCTGTTTCATGTGTGTACAAATAACTTTATTGAATTTCCTTGTCAGCTGGGCTTTCTGATCCCAAAAAAACTACATCTTGTCTGGATGAGCCAGTATATCAGAGGGCCAGTAAAGGAACAGCACTACTAATCTTTGCATACCAATGAAAGTTGACAGGAACAAAGTGCCAAGAATGTAGATTATCCCTGCCAAAAAAGAGCCAGTATTGTTCTCTTATTTGCTTTCAGACTGGCCAGGTATCACGGATCTACAGTCTATGACCAGCCTGTAACCAGGCCCTGGGAGTGACCCTTTAGTGTGCCAGGCCCCAAGGACACACACAGTTCTTCAGCCTCTAAGGCTCTGAAACTGGGCCTTCGGGCACCAGCGATCCCTGTCTTTCTCTGTGGTTCCCTGCAGCGAATCCAGCCAAACCAGACTCCTATGGGAGACTTGTACTCTACTCCTTCAGGGCTCATTGCTCTCCGTACATATTTGCAGCAATACTAGCCAGCCTTTTCAAAACTAGGTAACCATTTATTAGTCCCCTGCCATATAAATTCTGAAAGTCCTTAGGTTAGCAAAGAGAGGTAAGGTTAAGACAGAGATCAGACTGGCCAACGCCAGGCCAGGGCTCCCTGGAGACATGCTGCTGGTGAAACCATCTTGGCTCCTCTTCTCTGCTCTGTCCCTTTGTCTTTGACTCCAGGTATGTGTCTGTGTCTTTGAGAGCTCAGCTTTTAATACAGCCACCTATTACCTTGTCTTTATTCTCCAGCTCCAACCATGCTATATTCACATGTTCATCTGCCTCTGCAGCTAATCTTTGGTCATTAGGTTTCCCACTGTCTCTGTAGGGTCTTCTATTCAAGTATGTTGATTCCAGCCCAGACAATCCTAATGGCTATAGGTCTCAAATATCTGGCCTTATCTCCCAGAGAGGAAATGAGTTCTCCCTTCTGCCCCAACCCCCAAATGGGTAGTGATGCCAGACCTTGGGCATAGATGTGCACAAATATTCATGACTGCATTTTTCTGGCGTTTATAATGAAGTGAAGCAGAAAGTTGAGGAGTAAAATTCTCTTTTTGGGAGAAAGTGAAAGCCAGTGTGATGAAAGCAAAAAAGGCTTATAGTCACTTCCTATGGTCTTTTGTCCAGTCATTCACCCTCTCCACCACAGAGGAATGAGCAATAAGCACAAACTGAGAAGCCCGCTTGTATAACTAAACCGGGATTTGAGTATTGAGAAAATGAGGACATTCTACCTACTTTGAGGACCTTCCTTAAGGAGGGAAACTAAAAGCTTTTTATCTCTGATGTCCCCTAAATACCTTCAATGAATAGGTCTGAGCATTAGCCAACAAGGCTACAAAATTAATTTTTTAAAATATGTTTCAAAATGCACCCCTTTTTTGAATGTAATTGATCTTAGCAATATGAGCAAAAGACACTGCAGGGATTCTAGTCCCTCCTGGCAAAGAATATTAATGAGCCTCTGACACTAAAGGGATCCCCACTGGATTATAATTTTCCTCATTACAGTTTTTGAGATCTATCTGTTAGCTAGTTTTTAATTCATTTAATATGTGCTACATTGATTTTGTGTAGAGCTAATATTTTAATTAGAATGGAATGCAGTATTAAGTCAAATGTCTCACAGAAGCCTACTATGATCAATAAACTTGATATTTTTGATGAGATCACAAATTTGGTTGATAAAGTAATGGTTGACAAGACCTATTTTCCATAAAACCATGTTTAACTTTAATTATAATACTGTCTTTTAATTATTTACTGATTGGATCATTTATCACCTTTTTCAAAACTTTGCCCGAGATCAATGCCAGACTAGCCGGCCCATAGTTAATCAGGCCATTCTGTATAGCCTTTTAAAATATTTGCACAATTTTCCAGTTCTTTATAATTTCCACAGTGTTCCAAGATTTGCTAAAAAGCTACATCAGTGACTCAGGGGCCTTCTGCCTATTCTTTTAAAACTCTTGGGTTCCACTCACGCTACCACTGGTATGTTTTATGAAGCTGTTTTCACTCAAAAACTGGTCTCCTCGTTCTAAAGAGTGTTTTGTTTTTTTCCTACCTAATGGCCCTAACGTGGTGCCCTCCAAGGCAGAGAGGATGGGATGGTCAGTGTAGCACCTGATGCTTTGGCCTTCCTCTGCTAACTGTTGCACAGGAAACTCAGGTGGAGTTGGACTTCACAACATTTGTGCACCTCCACTTTATGCAGTGGAACTTACCAGTTCTGTTGTGTCCCTCCAGGGCCACAGAGTAGGAAACTAGAATGACCCTTTAAACAATATTCGCAGGAGCCAAAACAATAAAGGTAAGATGAAAGCATAGCTATTCTAGATATAGAGTGTGTAGGAGTAAGGAGACCTATAGTCAAGTAACTTAACCATTTCTTGGTTCTGCCTAAGCAAGTTCTTAAAAACAAACAAAAAATCCATTGTAAAATATCTCTGATCTGATTTAAATTTTTGTTGCCCTTCCCCATGAATTTAGCTCAATTTAAAATTTTCTGCAGTTCAATTACCAATTCTTCCTCATGCTGCTAGGCCAACTAAACAGCTGTCATTTTTTCAAACTCATTAAAGTGCTGATCCAGCAAAGCAGATGCATAATTTTAAGCTCATGATTAATTTCGTTGACTTCAATAAGAGTAAAGGCTAAAAGGCTTAAAGTTATGCATGTGTTAAGAGCATTTCTAGGTAAAGGCCTAATTTCCTTGTTTGTGAAGTAAAAGAAAAATGGAATAGCTGGAGAGCAATTAGAATATTGGACTCCAGCCAGCTAGAGGCAAGATGTACAAGGCTGTGGGAAATTATACTATAGATAAATACATTCTGTTTTCCCATATTTTTTCCAGTTTTCATATTAAAGAAAGCAATAAATCAAAGTTTGATTTCTTCCTCTCCCCACAACACAAACACCATTTATCATGAGCTAATACAGCAGTACAGTAGGACAAGCTGTAATGTGCTTCCACTGTACTTGCAAAAAAATAAACACTGAATTTAAAGAAACGGTCTCTCCCAAGAGGGAGGTATATTCTGTTGTGGAGTTTGTGATCAAAATCAGAAAACTTTTCATTTTAAGAATTTGGATTAAATTGCTGCTTCTCTGAGTTTTCCTCTAATGTAAAGACAGTTATGGCTTGGAGTCAAGCCCAGAGTAAGGGACAGTATGATGTGTGAGGTGGGGCGTAGTCTGCGCAAGGTTGTAAGGAGGTGCTTTGCATTGTACCCCTCTGTTGCTGTACCAGACAGAGCACAATTTGGCCCATAGTTATAGTCTTTAAACTGTTACACAATTTAAAATATTTTGATTATGCAGTCATTTACTTGGGTCCTGATTCTGCACCATTGACATCAGTGGGAGACTTACCACCAAGTCTTCTGTTTTAGTATTGGGGGGAGGGGGAATAACATTGTGTAACATGATCCCTTGTACATCTGATAGTATATTTTATTGTATTACAGTGTCTCTTTTTTTTTTTAAGTGGACCCTGGGGGGAAATGAAAAGTTGAATCCAACAGAGAAATATTCCAAATGTTATGCTAAAGGCTGTGAAAAATAGCCTGGTATGAATAACTCACATTATACCAAAATATCCTCTTTTGGGAATGTTGGGGAAACTTGTGAATGCATATTTTATGTATGTCCTGCAGGAGTTGTAGTACTCTCTTTGCATTAACCTTTTCATCTTTTACATTTACTTTTATTTGATAGAAACGTTAAAATGTGTTATTTAAGACTTAACGTTGGGTCTCTACTTGTTAAATCCTTATAAAATACTGAAAATGCAACAGGTATACTTCATCCAACTCCTGGCATGAATAGTGATTTATCTCACTTGACAGCTTTGGGATTCCAATCCTTTCATCAGGTAAAGAAAAAGAAATCTGAGAACACAGCACACTGAAATGTTTTACCAGCTTGTTTCATTTGATTTCACAGTTTCTGAATTTTTTTGTTTAATTCTTTGATTGAAAAGTATTCAAAAAACTGTCAAATCTAGTCACATGTGAGAAAATTTTGTAATTGTGATTTTGAAAAAGCTGCATTAAATAGAAGATAAAAGCTATAAGGTATTGTAAATGAAGAAAGGGCTTGGAGCTAGGAGATCTGTAGTTTAATCTCCTGTTTGGGAATTATTGCCTTATAGTACCATTCTTCTATATAGCACTGTAATGGGGCGCATGCAGCTCTTCTGGGAGAAGCATGAATTTATAAAGTCTCCTGATAGAATGTAAATAACTGAAATTTTCTTTAGATAACAAAAAGTGTTATTAGATGTTTAATATAATATATTTTTGTTTGACTTGCAGAGAGCTACTTGAATGTTTCTTGGATGCTTCGAAAATGAAAGAAGCAGTGGATTTTTCATCTACAGCAGCCGCATTCATTAAAAATAATGTTCCAGATAAATACCAACACATATTTTCTCTAATGGTAATTTTAAAATATATCTATCTCTATATATTTATATCTGTATCTATCTAATCTATAATATTTAAATTAAGGATCAGAATTTGATTCCAGAACTAGCAAAATGCCCTGTGAAGTCAGTGAGAGTTTTGCCAGCATCATGAATAAAGAATTTCAGCACTTTAAAAGTGGTTTATCACAAAACATAAAGATCACAAAATATCCCAGAATGCAGTTTCTGGTAAATTTTATTATTGAATTTCTCTTTACCATTTATCAGAAATTTCAGAACTTTGAGTATAACTGAAATAACAAATAATGCAAGGTAAAGCAACATAGAACTGATGTACGACAAAGGCAGATATCAACAGTGAAAATAATTTGCATAATTGTTCATTTTGCTGTTGTAGGCTAAAGTCAGCCCTGGGGTAATGTCACTAGATTTTTACACCATGTTATTCTTATA
Organism: Emys orbicularis; assembly: GCF_028017835.1. Classification (NCBI taxonomy): domain Eukaryota; kingdom Metazoa; phylum Chordata; order Testudines; family Emydidae; genus Emys; species Emys orbicularis. The sequence goes on along the minus strand of NC_088689.1, from coordinate 29,491,395 downwards.
AAACAATATTATAGGGATAGCTACTGCTAATAATAATATTTGGGGATACTCTATGTTAATAACTTAATAAGCATAACCTGGGTTAATAAACTCTTCTTCATCCAATATGTTAATTAGCTTAATTTACATTTATTAGCTCATAAATAAAGTAACTCAAGTTAAACTATTTAACTATGAGAAAGTCCTATTTTAAAAGGCAAAAATTCCAGAGCAGCTAAAGTATTTGGGGAAATGAATGAATGAACATGAGTGTATAGGACAATTCTTTATTATGTGTGCCTTATATTTCCCATTATACAAATTTTTCCAAAACATTTCTTGGGGAGCTGTAACATTTCCATGGTTTGCAACAGAACTGAAATTTGGCAAGGGAGTGTTTGAGGTCACAGAAGTACCTCTTAAAAACAACAAGGAGTCTGGTGGCACCTTAAAGACTAACAGATTTATTTGGGCATAAGCTTTCGTGGGTAAAAACCTCACTTCTTCAGATGCATGAAGAAGTACCTCTTGTGGTCTCCCTTAAAATCCATTTAGATTTGGCCAAGTCTCAAATTGTTAAAAATTGCCACTTGCAATCTGCATTCTGCTTAGTAGAGCTTGCTAGACTTGCTGCTAAAATTGATTACCATTGCACTGGCACTAAGCATGTTCCCCAGCATCTCACTTCAGTGTGCCACTGATGGATTCTCTTCATCTTCAAAATGCTGATTGGCCTAGGATTAGATGAACTGTGTGTGAACTAGGAGATCTCAACTCATGTCCACTAATTGATAATAATTCTGAGCTCTTCACATCCTTATTGTTTGGCAAGACTTCATACCCCAGGGAGGGATTACAAAATGGGGGAATAGATCCCAAATCTTTAAAATGGGTGCAGGACTCCTTACAGTTGTGATATTAATGAAGCAGTAAAATGGAGGCAAAGCCAGGCTGTGCATTGTTAGCTGGTTGGAGACACTGTTGAGAGAAGCAGCCTGGAAGTAGCCTTAAAATGAACATAAAATGGTTTTAAAATTACACCTGGATTGAATGTCTGAGCAGTGCCACCAAGCTTTGCACTCCCTTTAGTGCTTTAGTAATAGCATAATTGATTCCAGGAGCCCATTCAGCTTTTAAATAACATTGCATGAGGAAAAATACTCTGCAGGGGATAAACAGAGAATTCTTGAGTGGGAGATGGGTCAGGAAGGAGATAAAGAGATTGAAGAAAGGTAATGCAGGAATGGAAGAGCTTTTAAAATAACCAAAAAGTCTATTGGGGGTAGAGGGAAGCTAAGCCTTCCTCACAAATAGGAGGAACAAAGGATGAGATGGTTGGGAGGACGGAGTGGCAGGGTGAGATGTGAGAGAAGTTGAGGTGGTCATGTTTGTTGGCATGTGGAAGGTGAGTACAATAGGCAGTAAATCAGGGTAAATCAGAGCAGATGAATTTGTGTGCTGTGGTTAATGGTATATAAATGTACAGGTGTGTGGCAGTAGTGGTACTGTGTTCATCCACAGTAACTAGAGGAGACTGTTTCAGAATCACAGCTTTTAAATAAATGCTTTAGTTAGTACTTTAAATCAAATCCTAATAGTATGTAGAGGTTTAACTTAATGGGCCAGGTGGCATAAATTGGCATAGCCCTAGTAGGTAAAATATTCTTGCCTGTTATGCAGGAGGTCAGACTAGATTATCACAATGGTCAGGGCCTGTGCAAGGAAGTTTCGCGCCCTAAGCGAAACTTCCACCATGCGCCCCCCCCCCCAGCCCTGCGGCAGCTCCCCGCCCCCCCTCCGCACTGAGGCGCCCCCCCCGCGGCAGCTCCCCCCCCTGCCCTGAGGCGCCCCCCTCCCGCAGCAGCTCCCCACCCCGGGGAGCCATGCAGCAGCTCCTCACCCCAGCTCACCTCTGCTCCGCCTCCTCCCCGAGCACGCTGCCCCCCCTCTAATTCTCCTCCCCTCCCAGGCTTGTGGCGCCAAACAGCTGATTGGCACCACAAGCCTGGGAGATGGGAGAAGTGGAGCAGCGACGGCGTGCTCGGGGAGGGGGCGTAGCAGAGGTGAGCTGGGGTGGGGAGCCCTGCGGCTGCTCCCCCCCCGCCCTGAGGCACCCCCGTGGCAGCTCCCCACCCCCCCGGCCCGGGGAGCCGTGCGGCAGCTCCCCACCCCAGCTCACCTCTGCTCCGCCTCCTCCCCGAGCACGCCGCCCCTGCTCTAATTCTCCTCCCCTCCCAGGCTTGCGGTGCCAAACAGCTGATTGGCGCTGCAAGCCTGGGAGGTGGGAGAAGTGGAGCGGGGATGGGGCGTAGGAATGCTGTAAAAAAAAAATTGGGGGCACCGCTTTTTGGTGCCCCCAAATCGTGGCGCCCTAGGCAACTGCCTAGTTTGCCTTAATGGTAGCACCGGCCCTGACAATGGTCCTTTCTGGCCTTAAAATCTATGGAAGGAAAAATGTAGTCAATGAACCTACATTAATTTACACCAGCTGAGGACCTGTTCCTTTGTGGTTTATTAAAATGGTGAATTATTTTGTTACAATTTTTGTAGGTGCATCACAAACTAATGAACACTTCCCAGATAGAGGAAGACATACAAAGCTCCATCAGTTTGTCAGTCATTTATAAAATTCAAACAATAAAATCGTAAGTATTGGAATCCATCTGTCCTTTTGAATTTTGATTTCTGACAATAAATATGTAAAGCCAGATCCTAGCTCCTGCTCTGGTGACACAAAGCAGCTTGTAAAGCCAGCTTAGCTGATCACTAGAGGAATCTTCTCGCCTAAAGGAATCCTAGAAATCTGGGTGGCATGGAGAAGCCATGATGGATCCAATGCCACCCCTCTCCCAGCACCTAGCACAAGGGAAAGAGGTGAAATGGTCCATTGGGACAATTTGCCATTGTGTGAAAATTATGCTGAGGCCCCAGAACTGAGGGAATTTAAAGATGTCTTAAAGTCATCATTGCATAAATGTAGCTGAGTACAGATAACTGTACATAAATCTTAAATGAGGAGAGAGAGAGAATTGTGGAAGTCACATCTTAACTATAGGGGGCAAGTCATAAAGGGAGAAATCATCACCTATAGCTTTTAAAAATTTTAAAACAAAGAACAAAACACAGGCATCTAGACCTTGCTTTCTCTTAGCAACTGCCAAACACAACTGAGCCCATGGTCCCAAAAAGTTAACCACATAATTTCCCCTACTTCTCAACCAAAGAGCCATTCATTTAAGGGCAAATTCTGTTCTTATGTAGATAGAGGCAATTCTGGAATAACTTTTGCTTCTGTAAATAAGAGCGGAATTGAGCACTCTTTTCTTTGAGCCCCTTTTCCTTGCCCATATGTTCAGTTTCATCCTCCATCTCTAACATTTCTCTCACTCTGAAGTTTTCTTCTTGTTTGGGATTCAAAACATTTTTCAGATTCCATTTGAATCCAGATTATTCAAGATATCCAAGCGTATGCTGTTCATGTGGATATTTTCTTATATGGCGTTTTGTTTCTTGGGAATCCTTAGCTATTTCTTGCCATGTTGCTATGTTTACTTTCATTTTGAATAATTCTGTTACAATAAGCAGCAGTACATTCCACTTAAATGATGAGCTAGAAACATTACTGTGGTTAGGATTCATACGATACATCTACAGAGCAAAAAACAACAACCAAAAACCAAAACCCACAGAAGTGAGCCTCAGAACCTGGGTCAACTGACTTGAGCCCACAAGGCTTGCACTGTGGGACTAAATTTATCAGTGTAGACATTCAGGCTTGAGCTAAAGCTTGGACTCTGAGTCCAAGTGAGGAGGGAAGGTCTCAGAGCCCAGGCCAAAGCCCCAGAGCCTGAAAGTCTACACTGATATTTTTAGCCTCACAGTGTGAGCCACACAAGCCCGAGTTACTCTGACTCGCTGCCTTGGGAGTTTTTTTGCAGTGTAAGTGTACCCAGAGTGTTACAGAAGAATATTTGAAATATTTATTTTTCTGATTAAATAATCATTAGTATTTAATATAATTGCAGACAATTGGATACAAATGAGTTTCCAAGAGAAGCCGCCACAAGTCTGAATACTGTGTTTGAACTTTTGAAACAGTATGATGAGGATTCTTCAATTTCAGTTCTTGATGAAAAGTAAGTTTTATTGGTCATAGTCCTCTGAAAGCTCACGATGAGCCTGATTCTGCTCCCATTGAAGTCCATAGCAGAATTTCTATTGATCTTTGTGAAAGCAGTTATTCTTAATCATTATTTGCAATAGCACCTAGATGTTCAAATGAGGGATCAAGGTCCAATTTTGCTAGATTAAACAGCCCTGTAGTATCAGATATCTTTTCCCTGTGTAGGTACTTATAGACCATGATTAAATCTCCTTTTAACCTTGTCTTTGATAAACTGAATAGATTGAGCTATTTAGTCTCTCAATTTAAAATAATTTTCCAGACCTAAACCATTCCAGCTCTTTTCTGAACCCTCCCTAATTTTTCCAACATGCTTTCTGAAGTGCAGACACCACACTGGACCCAGTATTCCAGCAGTGGTCTCACCAATGTTGTATACAAAGGTAATATCTTCTTTTTACTCTTCATGCTTGATATTCTCCTATTAATCCATCCAAGTACTATCTTAGCTACGTTAGCCATAATTTGCACTGGAATTTCATGTTCATTCAATTATCTTTCAGTCCTCCTTAGGGTCACAGCTTTCTAGAATGCAGTCCCCTTCCTGTAAGCATAACCTACATTCTTTGTTCCAAGATATATGACCTCACGTTTGGCTGTAGTAAAATGCATGACATTTGATTGCACCATGTTTGCCAACTGACCTGGATCGCTCAGTATCAATGATTTGACCTCATTATTTGCCACCTTGCCTGTCTTTGTGTTATCTGCAAGCTTTATCAGCAATTATTTTATATTTTCTTCCAGATCAGTGAAGATGATGATAAGGAATAGTGTTGGGTTAAGAACCAATCCCTGCAGGATCCCATTAAAACACCCTCACTGGTTGATAATTTCCCATAGACAGTTACATTTTAGTATTGATCAGTTAGCCTGCTTTTAATTAATTTACTGTTTGCTTATGTATAGTGCTAGTATTAAATCGCAATGGCTTGCAGTATTAATTCAGATACCTTAGAGAAATCCAAGTAAGATTTATCACCTTAATCAAGGAATTATATCAAGTTAATTGTATGAGACAAATGATCTTTTAATAACAGGAGTACTTGTGGCACCTTAGAGACTAACAAATTTATTAGAGCATAAGCTTTCGTGGGCTACAACCCACTTCTTCGGATGCATATAGAGTGAAACATATATTGAGGAGATATATATACACACATACAGAGAGCATGAACAGGTGGGAGTTGTCTTACCAAGTCTGAGAGGATCTTTTAATGATTTTAATTTTTGCAGAATTCCTTTGCTTCTAGAATTGGCTCGTCTTTCTTTGAAGTTAAACTGTATCCAACTTGCATTTGATTGCATACATGATTTGAAGAGAGCTGGGATTAAAGTAAGTGTTAGGATTACACTGGTCTAATACTTTATTGTAACTATGCTTCAAAACAATTCTGTATGCATTGAGGCCTATTCTCACATTGAGGTACTGATGTAATTAGCCCTCATTAATATGAATAGGAGTTACTTACATAAATTTTCTGTCCCTAAATTAGAGAAAAGATGAAAGATGAAGAAAAAGAGTTTAACTCACAATAGTTAAAAGAATAGTTTTGTTAAATAAAATGTTAAATACAGATTTTTGTCCATATTTTGAAACTGTCTCCTGTGGAATGTCTTAATTGGGGATACCTCCAAAACTCCTCATGTGGGAGATATCTCTCTCTCAAAATGATGTCTGCAGTTTTAGAAAAGATTTAACCAGCCCAGCTTTGGAAGATTCTGTCAGCCATCTATATGTAAGCTATAAAAGCAGTGATATTTTACTTAATATTCACGTCACTCTTTTTGAATAAAATATTGTGTAATCAATCTCAGTATACAGCAGGTGGATTCCAGCCCTGCTGAGAGGGAAGAGGGGCATTCATCTGTGCCAAGGTTAGGCTGTTGGTTAGGGTAAAGGTATGGGGCAGTTCAAGAGGGGCTTACCAAAGACATGCCTCAGGTTATTCACTCTTCTTGGTACTGGGAGGTCATAGGGCTGTTCCTTCAATGAACGCACAAGTCTGTATAGGCTGTGAAACCAGCTGCTCTTGCTATCTCCTCCCATTGCTAAATTTGAGGGGTTGAGTCCTGCTCCTTCCCCAAGCCTCTTCTCCTGACATTTTATTGTTTTAATTATTATTATTCTGTAGTAATTAGATTATGGTGGCAAACAAAGTGTATACCTAGGGGATTGGAGCGGAGTATAGTGAGTATTGTGTGCCTGTCCTGCATGCTGTCACTATAACTGTTGGCCTGGGTGGGTGTTTGTCCCTGTCCACTCTCACCTCCAGACTGGCTGAAGGGGCCTCTGGTGTTTATTCTTTCTGTCCCTTTATTGTCTACCACTGCACATAGGGAGCCCTAAAGTTCTCAGACATTATAGTGTGGAAGATCTGCTGTTCCTGTGGGGCAAGAGGGGGGATTTACAGATTCAAAAACTATGTCCCTCTCCCCAAAGTGTGTGTGTATATATATATATATATATATATAGGGGCACCTGTCACAACCAATATTATTAAGGTTGCCTGGTGATTGCCATTATAAACCCCTGTTTTCAGTTGCTTGTAACTTTACCAAACTTTAACCGTTGAGGCTGAAATTTTCCATGTTAGCGGTCTACCTCAGGCTGATTGTTTTTTGGTGTTGTGTTTTGTTTTGTTTTTGATGTTTTTTAATTTCAACCAAAATGGTTTGGCCATTTCCAAGAATGAGGGTAGGGAAAAATAAAGTTTGCAAAGCTCTTGCACCCCCCCACCCCATGCTTTGGAATAGCGGCTTGAAATTTGGCAACAGGGGGTGCTGTCAGTGATGTGTCTTTTTACTTCCCCAAGAAAATCTGCCAAAATTTGGCCAAATCATGGTTCACCCAAAGACTTTGAAAAATCATGATTCACCCAAAATCGCCAAAGATTCCATCCTCACTGAGCATGCTTGAGCTTCTCACAGCTCCTAGTGCTGACTAAACTGTGCATGCACCATCCCCTACAGAGTGACTGAGCATGCTCCTGCCCTTCATAGCTCCAGCATGTGAGCAGGTTGTAGCATGCACCATCCCCACAGAGCGACTGAGTATACTGCAGCCCAGGGATATGGGGCAAACCTGCACTTTCCTTGTACTGGCTGCTTCTGGCTACTCTGGGCCAGGATGGGTCTGAGCACTAGATCTGAGAGCAAAGAGCCTGATCATCTATGCTTTCGGTGAGACACTTGCTGTCACTCAGGCAGTGCGGAAGAAAGCGTCTGATTTAAATGCAGTGGGGGCCAAGTGTCGGACCTAGGGCATTGTGGGGATGGACTGGGGGAGTATATTGGGAGCAGGAGCCTAGTGTATAAAGACTGATCCTGGTTGGGCAAGGAGACTGGGAGCTGGGGAGTAAAGTGTGCTTGGTGGAGGGCAGCAATGAGCTAGTGGGCACTTGGGGGAAAACTGAGATCAGACAAAAGTTTGTTGAATCAGAGAAATTTCTGCAAAGCATTTTATTTTTGATGAATCAGTATTTTCTGTTGAAATTCTGTTTTGTCAGAAAATTCCTGATCTGCTGTACTATTGAGAGACCTATTGGAATAATTTTTCATATAGATTTTAATTTTGCACCTTTCCGAAGCAAACATCTGCATCAAATATCAACAATAGCATTGGAGCCCATCCAGCATGTAAAATCAGATAATTTTGTCCAGTACCAGCTCAGAAGCAGTCAACCATCATTCTTGACTCTTTTGTCGTACTTTGAGAATTGTATGTTTTAGATGTAATAGAACAGGGTTATCAGTTAAAAGGTTTAATTTAAACTGTCAAAGTAAAATCACAAAGCTAGGAAAACGAAAGTTTTCAAAATAAAACCAAATACCAGTACTCCTAAGATGTAAACTAATGGAAAAAGAATTAAATGTACCTGTCCTTTTCAATCAACACAAAATCTTTGGTGTTTCCGTTTGCCCTTTCTACTATACTTTGCAAACATAATGGGTTGAATTCTCCTAGCTGCCAAATCCTCTTTGTGAACCTTAAATAACTGGAGATGGCCACTTGAGAATTCTCTCTAGACTGGCATGTCCATCTCCTGTGCCAGCTTCTCCCAAAGTCTGCAATGTATATGAATGGGTGTGTGTGGGGGATAATGTTTACTCCAGTGGCTCCAATCCTTCATTTCAGCGGGACAGCATGGGACTTCACTAGCACATCTGTTTGCAAGATTGGGGTCTAAAGCACTATACTTGTAATTAATTTTACAAATATATTTTATATATTTATATTTTATAGGAGCCAGGGAAACTGATTGAAATAGAATGCCTGGAATGTGAATATGAAGTCCAGAAACTTGGCACTAAAATTGCAACCTATACTAAAGGTGTTGTTGAGGTATGTTCTTTAATTAGAACTAATTTGTATGAAGGTGAACATTAACTTTCTGTTAAATTTGCCAAAACTTGCACATTAACTGTGTCTCAATCTCATGCAACTTTGTAAAAAAAAACCCAGATCATTTTCAGTTTTTTCCATTAATTTTAATATATTATCTTTCTAATGGGCCTGAAAAAAAGAACATTGGGTGAAATAAATAGAATCCTCTGTTCTGCCATGATATCTGTAATTCGGTATAACAGGGCTGTATCATATTGTTCCACAAGAACGAACCAAATTGTCTGGTTATACCAAAAGAACGATAGGAGACATTTGATATGGTTTTAATCATGCTGCAGCTCTATTTGATGTCTTGGACTACCTGGCAGATAAAAGTGTACAGTGGAGGTAACCCCATGTTTATAGAGTAACTTCCCAGGGGGCTTCCACCAGCCACCCTCTCTTTTTCCATCCAGGTCCCCTAGCCAACCCATTGCTGGCACCTTACCATCCACCCCCCCCTTGTAGGAGGGTTAAGGTGGGCTATAAGAAAGGGGGTTTGGCTCCTTGCTGTACCATTCATCGGAACCCCAACTCCTCTCCATTCCCGTTCCATTCATTTGACCAACATCTCCTTTTAAAGTCTTTTACCAAGCCATTTATCTGGTCACTGTACACCTTCCCTAAGGAATACCTGCACTGGACATCTGCCCCACACTTACATAATGAGTTGTGACATATAGCCTAACTCCTTTCATGCCACACGTCAACAAAGCTCTCCCCGAAGCCACTGTGGGGAAGGCAAGAAAACCCCAACTTCACTTAGGCCAATTTGGTAATAAGAAAAAAATTCCTTCCCAGCCCCCCTAAAAAGGGTCTGCTAGCGCAGTGCCTATAACAAGTCTAGACCAAACCTGGTACTTCACCACCTAAAGGGGAAGAAGGGTGGGTGCTGCCTCCATCTGCTCCATGTAAAAGGGGGCTTCACCACACAGGCTGTGCCTTTTAAGCCCTTATGTCCATCTGGTTCCCAGGAGATGAGTTAGTGTCACCATACTGGCCCCTTGTCCCCTTCTGCAGCAGTTTGACCTCTCCTTCTCCTCCCGTAAAGCACTGTTCCCTTCATTTGGCCAGCCAGCCAAATTCTCCCCTGCTTAAAGGCATACAGTCACTGGCAAAAAGGGGACAAAGGAATGCTGTGTCATACTCATATTTTTCATCATATCTAGGGAAACTATTTGCATACACATTGTGACGGGTTTGGTCACAGAGACTCCCTTGGGACTGTCGCCTGACGTGCTGGAATTACCTCTTAGCCCGTTTTCCCTGTCAGCTCGGGACTCCAGAACCCTGCCTTTTTGAGCCAGACACACTAGTCTGCTGCAACACAGACCCAGGTCTGGTCCGCGCCCCCAAAGCTGCAGACTTTAATCAAAAACTGCTCAGCAAGTCACCTATCTCCAGCACCCAGACATCCACTTCCCAATGGGATCCAAACCCCAAATAAATCTGTTTTACTCTGTATAAAGCTTATACAGGGTAAACTCATAAATTGTCCGCCCTCTATAACACTGATAGAGAGAGATGCACAGCTGTTTGCTCCCCCAGGTATTAATCACTTACTCTGGGTTAATTAATAAACAAAAGTGATTTTATTAAGTATAAAAAGTAGGATTTAAGTGGTTTCAAGTAATAACAGACAGAACAAAGTAAGTTACTAAGCAAAATAAAACAAAACACGCAAGTCTAAGCCTAATACATTTAAGAAACTGAATACAGGTAAATCTCACCCTCAGAGATGTTCCAATAAACTTCTTTCACAGACTAGACCCCTTGTTAATCTGGGTCCAATCCTTTCCCCGGTACAGTTCTTGTTAGTTCCAGCTCAGATGGTAACTAGGAGTTTTCTCATGACTGCAGCCCCCTTTGTTCTGTTCCACCCCATTTTATAGCTTTGGCACAAGGCGGGAATCTTTTGTCTCTCTGGATCCCCACCCCTCCTTCTAAATGGAAAAGCACCAGGTTTAAGATGGATTCCAGTTCAGGTGACATGATCACATGTCACTGTAAGACCCCCAAGCCTCCATTTTTTCCGGCCTGACTCACAGGAATACAGGAAGACTTACAAGTAAACAGAGCCATTTACAACCAATTGTTCTAGTTAATGGGAGCCATCAAGATCCTAAGGCACCATTAATGGCCATACTTTGCATAGTTACAATAGGACCTCAGAGTAATACTTCATATTTCTAGTTTTAGATACAAGAATGATACATTTATACAAATAGGATGAACACACTCAGTAGATCATAAGCTTTGTAATGATACCTTACAAGAGACCTTTTGCATAAACCATATTCCAGTTACATTATATTCACACTCATAAGCATATTTCCATAAGCACATGGAGTGCAAGTCACACACATTAAGGGCCAGATTTTGCAAATACATGCATGAAGGAGTAACTTTATTCCCATAAAAATAACAGGAGTACTTGTGGCACCTTAGAGACTAACAAATTTATTAGAGCATAAGCTTTCGTGGGCTACAACCCACTTCTTCGGATGCAGAAGTGGGTTGTAGCCCACGAAAGCTTATGCTCTAATAAATTTGTTAGTCTCTAAGGTGCCACAAGTACTCCTGTTATTTTTGCGGATACAGACTAACACGGCTGCTACTCTGAAACCTGTCTTTATTCCCATAGGTAATCACTTTGAGTTCAATGAGACTAGACACGTGAGTAAAGTTGCTTCTGAATAGAAGTGTTCACATGTTTGGAACCTAAAATATCAGTCACTTATTTCAATTATTGAATACTTAGAAAAAGACATATCAGTGCTATTATCATTTGAATAAATACAATAGAAATTTAGATATATTTAAGAAGTATCCATAAAACAAATGGATATAACTAAATTTCTTTTTAGTTTTTACTGTGTTAAAACTCAACTGAAAGCTAAGAACTTGTGAATTTCTGTGGCAGAGCCCTATTTATCTAGGCTGGGATTTTCAAAGAGCTCTGTGTTGGCTTCCCATTGAAGTCAATGGGAGTTTTACCATTGATTCGAATGGAGCGGAGTTAAGCCAACACTGATTCCTTTGGAAAATCCCACTTATAATGTTTCTTCTCTTCCTTCTACCCCATATTAGAACCTCAGCAGCTGATGAATGTACTAAATCCTCAGAATTCACAAATAATCCACAATCTTGGATTTCTGTTCTCATAGGCAATAGGGATAGACAGACAGGCTCCTGGCTGGGTGTGGCAGTAGCTGTAGCATTATAGAGTACCTAAAATGACATTCCTTAGCAGTCAAAATGAGACTTAAAAAAAAAAAAGAAGAATTAATGTCCTGGGCATGAAATATGGGGTACACTTGAGGTCCGTGAAAGTTTCATAAATCAGAAACGACAGAGGCTGTTTTCTGTTGGAAAGAGTCTAAAATTGCAGTTTTACAGTAATATTTATCAAATCATTTGTATTATATGTATATATAATCAATGTGAAGTAAATTTTTATTTACAGACTCAGCTGAAAGTGATAAGAAGACTTGAACAAGCGTTGCAACATGCAGTTCGACTGGGAGACCCCAATGTTATTCAGGTGGTTTGTGCTACGCAGTGGAATCTTTGCCTGCCACTGCTACAACACAATTTACATCAACATGTACGAAAACCATTAATATCTGTTGCTGATATCTTAGAAAAGATTGACAGGTAAGTTACTATGATATGTATGTTGTTATTTGTTACTTTCAAAAATAGTGTTAATTTGAAAGCAAATGTAAAGACCAAAAGGTAATTATAGGCATCAGTAAAAGATGGTTAAAAATAATATTTAAACAGGACACCTAAATAATATTGCATTCCTAGGGTAGCCTTCCCTTATGTAGATGTCAAACATCTTTGAAAACTTTCCCAACAGATTATAATAAATGAAACTATCTGGATAATCTGTATCTCACCCTATCTACCACTAAAATGCAGCCTTCTCTCGAATGAAATATCACAAATGATTAATGGCATACAGAAACACTACAGTTTAGGACAGGAAGTGAGGAATAATGTATCCAATCGAAATTATATTGTGTCATCATAATGTGTCATCATAATGTGATGAAATATGTTGGAATATGGCCTGGATTCTGACATGAACATCCCTGCATTTGGGAAAAATACTGCACAATATATAATAAGTCTTTGTTTGATTGCACATGTCCATTCCACCATAGGGTTTTGTGCACCCAGCTCACTGTTGTTGGAGACTTTCTTCCCTCTGCGGCACCTGTCGGGGTGGAGTAAGCACACAGTGCTGCCTTGTGCTACTATGCACAGGTAGAACAGGTGGAGTGGCCCCGAACCCACCCATCAATTCCTTCTTACTGCTCATGGCGGTTGTTAGAGGTGGTGTTTTTTGCCTTTGCAAGTCTTTCCCTCTTTCTTGTACATAGTATCTGTTTATTATAATTCTAGAGTAGTCTGAAGGTTTTTCATAGTTTTAAAGTTAGATTTAGAGTTAATTTTTAGTTTTTGATAGTTTGGACTCTGTGGTTCCTGCCTGGATATTGGGACTGTGTTGCAAAGCGCGACTTACCCCTGCGGCGCCTCCTGCTGGTACCTTCTGGAAATTAGCTCGCCAGCCCCGGAGTGCCCTCTGCAAGCCGAAGTCTCACCACTCACTGCTTCTGGGCCCCGCGTCCCTCCCGGACCCGGTGCCCCCAGGCAGTACACCTACTCTCAGGGTCTCTCCACCCAGGGGAACCCCCACTCACTATCCCCACCTCGCCTCAGTATATGGCTACTGCCAGCCCCCATCTAGCCCCCACTCACTGGGGCGGACTGCAGTCTAATTGCCACTCATCACAGCCAAGGAGGGGTTTGGACCTGCTGCCTCTGCCTAGCCTTGGGCTGTCCCCTGTAATCCCAGTAACCAGTGTTTGGCCTTATACTAGGCTGCAGCCTGGGGGTTTCCAGGCTGTTTGCTCCCCTGCTCCCTTGGCCTTCCCCCAGACCTGCTCCACTCTAGGTACCTTCTCTAGCTCCCCAGCAGCCAGGCCCGTCCCTCTCTACAGGCAGAGAGAGACTGTCTCTCAGCCTCTGGCCCTCAGCCCTCTTATAGGGCCAGCTGTGGCCTGATTGGGGCATGGCCCCCAGCTGAGGCTGCTTTCCCCAATCAGCCCCTCTTTTCCTTCCCTGCCACAGCCCTCTCCCTGGGCTGTTTTAAGCCTTTTAAGGCAGGAGCGGGTGACCACCCCACTACAGACTGGTACCAGGGTCATGCCTCAGTCTCCAGATTGCAAGTCTTGTTGCTCTTGCAGCAAATCAGTGCCTGTGAGTGACCTCATGCCAACTGTCTTAAGTGGCTGGGGGATATTTTTCAGAGTTTTAAGCCCTGTTCCAAGAAAGACAGGGCTGACAGACTCAAGTTTGACTTAATGGAGTCAGTGTGCCGACCACCATTGGAGCCTTCCTGCATCTATTAGGCATACTCTCCTGGTTTGTCTGAGTCAAGGGACAAGTCCTTCATCACCAGTACCAAAGAAGAAATGCTGTAAGACTACTAAGGATTTGGTACCAAAGAGTTCAAGATCCTCACCACAGATGTTCGATGCAGGCAAGGGCATGGAGCTGCACTCGAACAAGAGGCGCTCCTCGGGACAGTCCTGGAGTCCAGGCATATTGTTATCCCGAGAGCCTAGGACGGGCCTATCAAGACTGACACCTGAAGTGTCTGCCTCATCATTGTCAGCCCAACTTTTGGTACTGCAGGAACAAGAGTCTTTCCTGGTACCATCTACTCCTGAGGCATATGCTGCAGGTGGGAAGTTGATAGACTTGTCAGTACCAGTTTCCCTGGCTGCTCCAGACTCCCACCTGGTACTGGTGTCTAAAGTACCGAAGTCTACTGCTCCTATTCCAGCTCTGGCTCGCCATGTGGTACCATCAGAGTCTTCAGTTAACGTGCCTTTCAGATTGGTACCAACTAGAGGGAAACCGATTATGATTTCACTGGCAGTTCCATCTCCAGGCTCTGGCTGTACCTCCTTGACAGGATTTGCCCCTTCTTGGTCAGAGGAAGCAGACTCTTCATCTGATTCTGAGTTTGGCTCTTACGTGTCACAATCCAGGTATGTACAGCAGTCCCCAGTGAATGCCTACCCATCCTGGTTCCACCCAGAGCATCAATATTGCCCACCACACAAGCATGAATGACTTGAGCATAATTGGGTCCCAATGTCATATCAGTGGCTTTTCTGGAACCCTTGGGGTTTTCCTCTGCAATCGAGGTCATCCCTGCATCTTTCACACTCTACATCTTAGACTAGGCATCAGGAACATCTGCACCAGGGACACCATCTGTGCACCTCTGGTATTGGACCCAATACTGTACACAAGGAAATTCCTTCTCAGGATCTTCCCTCGGAGGAGTCAGAGGAGGCTATACCTCAACAGCATTTGCCTTCGCTTCCTCGCCAGATGAGGCGGTAGTAGCAGAGTCTGTTTTTCTCCCATCTGATGACTACAGAGCTTATCAGGAGTTGTTGAAGAGGATGGCTGCGGAGCTTGATATCCAGCTGGAGGAGGTCCAGGAAAAGTCACACATACTGGTGGACATTTTGGCCTTGGAGGGTCCCTCTACAGTAGCTCTCCCTATTAATGAGGTTTTCCTTGAACCCAATAGGGAGCTTTGACAGACCCCATCTTCCCTTCTCGCTACAGCTAAAAAGGTGGAGAGGAGATACTATATGCCCTCATGTGGGTTTGATCATGTGTATAACCACCCCCCTCTGGGCATCCTGGTTGTCATGGCTGCTAATGAGAAAGAGAGACAGGCGTCAGGTGTCAATTCCAGAAGGGAAAGAGGCAAACACATTGGACCTATTTCGAAGGAAGCTTTATTCCACAGGAGGTTTACAGCTTAGATTTGCGAACCAGCAGGCTCTGCTGTGTTGTTACGATTTTAGTCTGTGGGGTAATATTTTAAAGTTTAGACAGGCTGCCTGACAAAATGAAACAAGAATTCCTTGTGATAGTGGATGAGGGCGAATTAGTTGCCAGATAGGTTCTATAGACCCGTCTAGATGCAGCTGAGTCTGCAGCATAGGCCATGACTTCTGCCATCACTGTGCTGCAGTGTTCATGACTGCAGGTGTCCGGTCTCCCTCCAAGGTGCAGAAAACTATTCAAGACTTCCCATTTGAGATTCCTTCACTCTTTTCAGAGAAAATGGACAGTAGGTCCATAGCTTCAAGGATTCAAGAGTGATGCTTAAGTCTCTTGGTATCTACACACCGGTGACAAAAAGAAATCAATTTTGCCCACAGCAGCTCCACCAATATCTGTCTTTTATGTCTTGTATCCAAGACCTGTCCAGAAAGAGGGGCAGAAGTCACAAGAGGAATCCACCACTTCCCTCCTCTTCTGCAGCGGTCAGTTCATCTAGACGAACTGCATCCGAAGAAGTGGGCTGTAGCCCACGAAATCTTATGCTCTAATAAATTTGTTAGTCTGTAAGGTGCCACAAGTACTCCTGTTCTTTTTGGCTCTTCTAAACAAGTCAACAAGCGTGTTGGTCGAGGACAGCCTCCTAGTCCCTCTCCTTTCTCTCTATTTGCCAACCACTTATCCCACCTCTTAAGCGATTGGGCCCACGTTAACATAGATCAGTGAGTCGTAAGCACGGTGGAAGTGTGATACACTCTTTAGTTTGTTTCCCTTGTTTCCACTTCTCTTCCCCGTCCCTCTTCAGGAACCACTCTCACAACTTCTTCTACTGCAAGGGGTGCAATCTCTCCATCATGTAGGAGCCATTGAGGAAGTTCCCACATTGCTCAGTGGAAGGGTTTTAGTTCCCGTTACATCCTTATTCTGAAACCAAAAGGGGGGCTTAGGCCCTAATTAGATCTAAGAGAGCTAAACAAATTCCTGAAGAAAATACAATTCTGGATGGTCATTCTGGCTTCAATTATTCCTTCCCTTTACCCCGGGATTGGTATGCTACCCTTGGTTTAAAAGACACACACTTCCACATGGCGGCCCATCAGAGCCATTCAAGGTTCCTCAGGTTTGTAGTGAGCAGATCTCACTACCAATTCATAGTCCTACTCTTTGGCCTGTCAGCAGCTCCTTGCGTTTTCATGAAATGCATGGCACTAGGAAGGTTCCTATAAAAGTCAGGAGTCCATGTGTTCCCTTACCTGGATGACTGGCTGGTGAGAGACTGGTCCAAGTCTCAGATACCATTCAGTGTATCCATTATCCAGTCCAACTTCAATGCACTGGGGCTGTTAGTCAACTTCTACAAATTGATTCTGAATACTGTACAGAATATAGAATTCATTAGAGCAGTCCTGGACTCAACGAAAGCCAACACCTTCCTTCCGCATTTAAGATTCTAGGTTACTGCTCTAGACCTAAAGGCAGAGTGTGAAACTGCCTCAACCTCCTATGGCACATGGTAGTGTGCTCTTATGTAGTACAGCACGCCAGGCTAACATCTCAGAAAACGTAAGGGGTGGCTAGTGTCAGTTTATTCACTGGTTTGTCATAATTTAAACATGGTGGTTCATATACCAGTACACATTTTATACTCCCTGGATTCCTTACAAGTTTGTGTGAGATTCCCCTTTGCTCCACTCCACTTCAGTTACAGACACTTCAGTTCTGGATTGAGGAGCTCATATTGGATTCCTACAAACATAAGGCACAAGACTTGAAAATGCATATAAATATCAGGGAATTGAAACCTATCCATCTAGTTTGTTTGGCCTTCCTTCCGCACATCGAAGGAAGGAATCTGCTGGTGCTAATAGACAATATGGCAGCCATGTTTTATGTAAACAGCCCAGGAGGAAGTTGGTCCACTCGATTGTGCCAAGAGGTGAGTGCTCCCATCCATTATGTCTTGGACTATTTTTTGTTCCTGAAGCAAGTGTTGGCTTTTAGTTCCATCATGTGTCATCTAGTGGCTATCTTGGCTGTCTGTCCTTCTATGGGTAACCTCTCTATTTTTTCCAGCCCAATGTCTGTCAGGTGTTTAAAGGGTCTCAACAGGTTTTGCTCACAGGTAGAGGACCTTATGCCCCTGTGGGACTTATACCTATACTAGCAAAACTGATCCCTTTGAGCTGCTGGCATCCTGATTGCTGTTGTCAATGAAAGTGGCCTTTTTGATAGCCATTACTTCAGCAAAGAGAGTTGGGAAGTTATTGGCTCTGATATCTGAACCTCCTTACACAGTTGTCTATAAAGACAAAATTTACTTTCACCCTCACCTGAAGTTCCTTTCTAAGGTGTTTCCAATATTCATATTTCTCAAGCAATTTTCTTACCTAATTTCTTTCCAAAGCCTCATAACCATAAAGATGAGGAAAAGCTCTACACTTCAGACGTTAAAAGAGCTCTGGCATTTTATGTTGATCAAACTAAGTAATTTAGCTCAACCTTGCAGCTGTTTTTATTGAGTTGCAGTCAGGATGAAGGGCAGTCCTGTGTCCTCCCAAAGAAACTCGTCTTGGATTTCTGCTTGCTCCAGCTTGTTTATACTACCAACTGGCTAATGTGACTCCCCCAAGTAGAATATTACCCCATGCAACCAGGTCTCATGCAGCTTCTGCAGCCTTTCTCGCTCATGTGCCCATCTTGGACATCTGCAAGGCGGCAATTTGGTCATCAGGCCATACGTTTGCCTCTCACTGTGCCATCTCTCAGCAAACCAAGGACGATGCCAGATTTAGTTGTGTGGTTCTCCAATCTTTGTTCAAGTAGACACCAAGCCCAACCCCTGTTTGACTGCTTGTGATTCATCTGCAGTAGAATGGACATGTGCAATCACTTGAAGAAAAAACAGTTAAACCTTCTTGTAAGTTGTTCTTTGAAATGTGCTGTATGTGTGCGAGTCACCGTATATTCCATGACACCATCTTTCCCCACTTTATCAAAGTCTATCTGGTAAGAAGGAACTGAGGAGCGTCGGGGGGTCTCTCCGCTCTTTATACCTAAGCAGAGTAGCATGAGGTAGCAAAGTGCTCACTGTATCCCAGCAAGTATTGCTGAAGGAAGAAAGTCTTTGACAACTGTGTGCTGGGCTCACGCACACCTATAGTGAAATGGACATATGCAACACATCTCGAACAACAGTTATATAAAGGTTAGTAACTGTTTCTTCCAAGAGGTCAGAGCTTGACTATTACATCTCAGACAAAACACAGCACTTCCTGCAGCCTAGTGTCCTCTAACACCATACTGGGGCATTGATTCATTAGTTAAAAGGAGGGATGCCATGTATTGTATTGCCAGCACCGTTTTTTGTAGTAGTTGTGACATTGTCCTTAGAGGTTTCTTGTCCCATCCCTGATTCAGGAAGGTGCTTAATGACATGCTTAACTTTGAGTAACTGTGTAGTCACATAGGGTATGTTTACATGGCACTTTTGAAAATATGGCCATGTCATTTAGGTGCCTAAATAGGAACTACTGAAAATCTGGCTCTTTTTGAACAACTCTATCAGTGATACAGAAGAAGCAACTCAACTACAAGATTATACCGTTCTTTCTTGGCTGTGTTGGCTCCTCAGGGCTAAGGAAAGCAAAATGTAGTAAATGGTTATGTTAGTTATTTCAGTATGATGATGTGACACAGAAAACATGCAAGGAACAGATAAGTTGAGTGAAGGAGTCTTTTTACATACATTATTCATTTTTCAGCCACATTTTTTATAATTTTAAGTCTAGACAGCTTTGTCTCTTACTGTTTTAAGAGTTTACTTATAAAATTGTCCAATTTCCTAGCTTGTTGATTTTGCTACGTTGCCAAGTTCATATGGAAATTGCTCGTATTGAAGAAGATGAAGATAGAATAGAGGCTGCCATGGAACATTTTCAGAAGGCTATATATCTAGATAACAATGGGCAATACCAGGAACATCTGAAAATGGCTTTTCATCGTCTTCATTTATGCACTATGTTGTACAAGTCACCTGAGCGCCTAGAGGATCAAGCAATTATGATGATTGAACAGGTAATAATAAAGAACAATTTCATTTGTAGAAATATAAAGTTCGCTTATTAAACTTCTCCAAAGGAAATATTTTTTTATAATTCTATTTTAAGAGTTGTGTATATTCAAATCCAAGATTTCTAAGATAATTAAGTTTTGGCCTTTTGAGTAAATTCTTGCAGCAGTTCTTATGCATCCAGGTGACAATATCATCCATACACCCATGTAGGGAGAGACTGCATTAGCAGGGCTTATGGGGAAAATATACTTGTGTATCGGCATACTGATAATATTCCATCCCATGTTTACACTAAGAAGACTCATGTACAATAAAGGTACATTAAGGAATGCTGCATTTCAAATCCCTCTGTGTTGACATACAATTGTCAATATTGGTGGACTGCTGTATTTTAGGTATGATTTGAACCACTATAGCACAGTTTGAGGACTCCAGCAACTTCTCTGATACCATCTCAGATAATTCAGCTGTGATAGTCCCCAAATAATCTGGTGTTTTAGGCACCAACAAAACCATATGTTTTGGATCACAGTACAGAACCATTTCTGTAGTCACTGCTGTTGACTATCTAGAATATTTCTTCATCCATTTTTATATTTAACATTTTGTTTCTTTCTAGAGTTTGTAAGTAGTCTGTTCATTAGTAACTAAAGAATCAGAAAAAAAAAACACCATAAAGCCTTAATAATGTTAAAATCCATTTTATCCTTATGAATTGGATAATGCAAGTGTTTTGCACTTTTACAGTGCTTTCTGTTTACACTTCTCAAAATACTTTACAAATGGGTCCATGTCAGTTTCCACAGAAACACATGAAAGGATTATACCCCAAATTTAAAATGACTTTATTTTGTATAAAAGAATATTAAGCTTCTTCCCCATTTATATCTTTGTTCTGCAAAAGTGGAGCTCAGCAGCTTATGGTTGGGTCTCTACATAGTTGTCAACTTTTAAAATTGTATTTCAAGGGTCAGTTGTCTAAATAAACTGAAGGCCTGTACCTTTAGAACCTAGCCCCTAGAGGTTTTGTGTGGATTCTGGTGAATTTTAGCACTTATATTCTGTTTTACAAAGATCAGCTGCTTAACCACCACAACCTCCTGTGGGCCAGGTAATTATTTCCTCGGTTTTACAATTGGAGAAATGAAGACACAGAGAAGTTAAGTGACCTACCTAAAGCCACAGTGAGAGTCAATGTCAAAGTTGTGGATAGAAGACAGGAGTATATTGCTTCATCCATTAGCCTGTGTTGCTTCTCATTTTACTGAGCTGCCACTGATGGTGATCACGGATCATACTAGCTTGCTCAGCTGCAGGTTGGCTGGGAGGAAACCTGCAGCAGCCTTTGCACCGTCAACCTTGGAGGCATTGCTTCCTGCGACTACAAACGGATTTGGGGTCTTCACAGAAATTCAGAGATCCTTGGCCATGGTTGTCATAGAACCTAGAAGTCAGTGCTGGGCAGCTACAGTTGGGCTATGAATGTGATCTTTAGGACAAGTCAGTGACAAGCTTCCAATTCTAGTAATCAGTTTATATAGGGTTACAATTTCAAGGCTAGCTTCACAAGGAAGAAGCCTAGAAACATACTTTGTGATGTTCGTCCATCGTTATCGATGAAGACCTCAACAACTCATTCTTTCGATGACCGGGCTTTGTGCGTCCGAAGATGACTGATCAGTCCGATTCGGGCATGAAATGTCCTGTCACACGTCGGGCAAACATGTAATGGCACTGTCGATGATGTACGAGCAGCTCTGGACTTGCGCAGCTCACGCTTTTTTTCAGCCTCAGCAGTACGCCTCGCCTCAGAGGTATTACTGCCTGTGTGAATGAGGCTGTGCCATGCTGAACGGTTCAGTGCGAAGGTTTCCCATGTGGCGGTGTTGATCTTGAAGGACTTCAAAGAGGTCTTCAGCGTGTCCTTGAATTGCTTCTTTTGTCCTCCATGGGAGCGCTTTCCCTGAGTGAGTTCTCTGTAGAAGAGCTGTTTAGGAATGCGTTCATCTGACATTCTCACAACATGTCCGGCCCACCTGGTCTGGGCTCTCATCAGCAATGCGTGAACTGACGGCAGACTGGCTCTAGTAAGGACATCAGTATCGGGCACTTTGTCCTGCCATCTGATTTTTAGAAGCTTTCGCAGACGGGAAATGTGGAAGTGATTGAGCCTTCGTGCATGACTCCGATAGACAGTCCACGTCTCGCAGGCGTACAGCAGAGTTGGAAGCACCACTGCTCGGTAGACCTTCAGCTTCGTTGATAGGCTGATCCCTCGACGTTCCCAAACATTGAAGTGCAATCGGCCAAATGCAGAGCTGGCTTTAGCAATTCTGCAGTTTACTTCATCATCGATTGACACTGCTCGGGAAAGAGTACTGCCCAGGTACGTGAAGTGGTCCAC
This sequence comes from Emys orbicularis, assembly GCF_028017835.1. Lineage (NCBI taxonomy): Eukaryota > Metazoa > Chordata > Testudines > Emydidae > Emys > Emys orbicularis. The sequence goes on along the minus strand of NC_088689.1, from coordinate 29,469,485 downwards.
TGTCTGAAGTCTCTGTCCATTTACAGTGATGGACGGTTCTGAGTACGGAGCGTTGGGAGCTGGCTGGTGCATGACCTCAGTCTTCTTGATGTTAATAGTGAGACCGAAGTTATTGCATGCAGTTGAAAACTTGTCCATACTGGCTTGCATTTCTGGCTCAGTACTAGCATTCAGAGCACAATCATCGGCAAAGAGAAAGTCTCGAAGTACAGTTTCCTTCACTTTGGTGATGGCACGCAGTTGCCTCAGATTGAATAATTTCCCATCAGATCTATACTTCAGGCCTACTCCTTCAGTGCAGTGTTGAAAGGCATCAGTCAGAGTGGCAGAGAATATCATGCTGAACAAAGTGGGTGCTAAAACACACCCTTGCTTGACGCCGTTGGTGACTGGGAAGGCCTCAGATGTTTCACCGTCATCCAGGACACGAGCCATCATACCGTGATGAAATTGATGTACCATTTGTATAAATCTGTCTGGACAGCCAAATTTCGACATGATCCTCCACAGGCCCTGGCGACTGACAGAGTCAAATGCTTTTGTGAGGTCCACAAAAGTTGTGTAGAGTTCACGATTCTGCTCTTGACATTTCTCCTGTAGCTGACGCACAGCGAAGATCATGTCAATAGTCCCACGACCCTTGCGGAAGCCACACTGTGATTCTGGCAGTAAGCCCTTCTCCAGGTGAGTAATCAATCGGTTCAACAGAACCCGTGCAAGAACTTTCCCCGCTGTAGAAAGCAGCGAGATTCCACGGTGATTGTCGCATACCTGGCGATTGCCCTTCCTCTTATAGAGGTGCAAGATGGACGCGTCTCTAAATTCCTGTGGAATGGTTCCCTGCCTCCAGAAGGACTGAAACAGCTCAGTGAGTTTCCGTAGCAGCACGGGGTCCACCGACTTTGTACACCTCTGCTGGTATGGCATCTGACCCTGGGGCTTTGCCACTTGACAGCTGATTGATAGCTTTCTTCACTTCGTCCTCTTCTGGTGAAGCATCCATGGAGTCATTGACTGCAACCTGGGGCATCTTGTCAATGGCCTCATCATTGATGACTGAGGGGCGATTGAGAATTGCTTCAAAGTGTTCAGCCCATCTCTGGAGAATCTGCGTCTTCTCTGTAAGGAGCACAGTACCATCAGAGTTCAGGAGGGGAAAGCTCCCAGAAGACTGTGGACCATAGAGTGTGTTAAGGGCTTCATAAAACTGCTTAAAGTCGTTCCTGTCCGCATATGCCTGTATTTCATCTGCTTTGGCGCTCAGCCACAAGTCCCGCATTTTGCGCAATCGGTTCTGTACTGTTCTGCGAACGTTGATAAAGGCGGTCTTCTTTGCCGCCGAGGATGGATCGTTTTGATATGCACGATGCAGGCGGTGCTTCTCAGCAAGTAGGGCCTGGATTTCTGCATCATTTTCGTCAAACCAGTCTTGCCGCCTGCATGTGGAGGGCCCCAATACCTTCGATGCAGCTGTATGGACAGTGTTGCGGAATCGCTCCCAGTCTTTCTCAGCGTCATCCTCAATACGAAGATCAGCAAGCTCATTCTCTAGGTCTTCCGCTAGATTTTCAGTGATGCGGCTGTTCTTCAGCTTCAACACGTTGATCCTTTTGAGAGCCTTACAGCCTTGTGGTCGTCTCTTCGGCATGATACGGCATGATACGGAGCTTCATTTTGGATACTATGAGCCTATGATCCGTCCAACAGTCAGCGCCACACATAGCTTTTGTAACCCTGACATCTTGTCTGTCCCTTCTCCTGATGATGACATAATCGATCAAATGCCAGTGCTTGGAACGGGGATGCATCCACGAAGTCCTGTTGCGGGTAGGAAGGCGAAAGACCGTATTGCTGATCAGAAGGCCATGTGCTGCACAAGTTTCAGCAGTAACAGGCCATTGCTGTTGCACTTTCCCACTCCATTTTTCCCGATGACTCCTTCCCAGGCTGCGGCTTGTCTGTGCGGTGTACTGACGATAGCAGAGTATCTAGTTCTTCGTAGAATTTATCCTTCACATCCTCTGGGTTGGTCATTGTAGGAGCATATGCACTGATCAAAGTAGCTTGTTTTCCTTTTTGAAGCAGAAGCTGCATTGTCATGAGCCGATCATTCATACCCTTGGGGGACCTGGCAAGTTTCCGAACAAGATGATTCTTGATGGCGAAGCCAACTCCAGATTCGCGACGCTCATCACTGCTGCGGCCACTCCAGAAGAATGTATAGCCACCGCCTGACTCGGATAGCTGTCCTTCATTAGCAAGGTGAGTTTCGCTAAGGGCTGCAATGTCAATGTTGTAGCGTGCGAGCTGTCTAGCGACAAGTGCTGTTCTTCTCTCCGGTCTGTCTGCCGTGATGTTGTCCAGTAACGTGCGCACATTCCATGTGCCAATAGTGATCAGTGTCACTCTAAGTTTTGTTTTTGTTTTTGTTCGACCGCTTTTATGAGATCCCCACCAGCCGCGGTATGCTGGCCAGGGTAAGGTGAAGCAGGCAATGTTTAGGGCACCTTTTCTAGCCCCCTCCTCGTTCTACGGAGGTGAGCAGTGCAATCCTGAATAGGGCTGCTCAGTCGCTCAAGAAGATGCCGAGCTCCACTGCTGCTTCGGTCAGTGAGGAACGACCATTATGCCTGAGCCGCCTATGTGCAGGTCTGCGGCTACAGCTCCCAGTGTATCCACACCTTCTGCTTCGTCGCTCGCCCATCGCCACAGGACTTGATATGATGTGATATGATATGATATGATGTCAAGACTTGCGCATGAATTGGATTAAAGTGAGGGAGAGTTGCGCAACGTCAGCCTCACTCTCTCTTCCCAGTTCCTATCTGTATCCAGTGGCAGGACAGAAGTCGAGACGGCTGGAGATAGGACAGGGCGCAGTGGATGGCCAGGACGCCTACGTGGCTTGTCGTGCTCTTAAGCGTTCCACAACGCTTGCTGTCACCGCCTTCCTGACCATTGAACCAGGTTGAACCAGGTTGCCTCAGTCAGCCGGATCCAGCCTTCGCATGCAATGGGTAGACAGGCCCTGACTCACCGAGAGTCTCATACTCATCGGCTACCCTCACCTGGTTTAGCCCGCCAGTCGAGACGGTGTCCGGGGTGTGGCCGCTGTTGCATGCTGACAGCTACTTGGAGCCACAGGTGAGAGCTGGGTGTCAAGTGGGGACCAAAGTGGATGAGCTACTCCTAGGAGTACAACTGCTCCCCCATCAGAGGTACTACCCCTCCCTGACAACCCCATACACCCCTGAAACATACTTTGTAGAGAAAAGATGAAAGCTGAGAGTTTCCTTTCGATCTGAAGGTCCAAATCAACGTGGGATGGATACATAGATGTAGTCTTTAAAGACCACAAAGATCACTTGTGTATGTTGCTACTGGTCCATTAGTGTACGGATGTGCACACTCCGTACACTAATGGACTTCCCACATGTGGAACAGAAGCTGAAAATAATAATTTAATATTAAAATGCGAGGATTTCTGGCTGAAATTATACAAGTTTCCTGAAGGACCATATTGTCCTAAACATCTGCTCTCCCCTGGCAAGCCATGGCTCTCCGATTCCTGCAGACCACCAACCTGCATCATTTGCATGAAGGGATTTCCTTAGGCTGCATCCTCAGACCTGTTTTTGGAATAACTAATTTGCATTTGCTCCGCAACGTGCTGTGAAATGGACGACTGATGCTTTTTTGGTTGATATGTTGCATATTAATTCTCAATTATATTTGGTCATAACCAAACTGTTTTGTAGTTTTCTTTAAGTGAACAATTTTATTTTTGAGAATATATCATAGTGATAGTTCATACATTAAAAATTAAATATAAAATTCAGCCATGAATGTGAGCAACATTAAAATGTAGCTACCTGCATATGCTCTGAGTTACCCTCAAAATGTTCATGTCAAGGACCAAGATTTCAGAGTAAGTCTAGCCAATAATAACATTGTAGAACAGTACATAAGTATTTCTGGATTGTAATGCAATTCCTGTGGTACATAAGCCTGTGACCAATGTTGTGGCTTATTTAATGGGTGAGATTTACAAACACCAATTTAATGAAAATGTACTTATTTTTAATACAATTGTGAATGTACCCATAACAGTTAGTCCTTCTCTTTATGTAGGCTAAAAAAGGGAAGCAGAAAGATAGTGTGAGGAAAAAGCGGTCTCTTTTGGTCAATGCAGGTCTTGCACTAGCTCCTGATGCATTTCAAATAGTCCTTGACAGTGAAAATGAAGCTAAAGGTAAGGTATGTTTGCTGTGATTAAAAAAGTCAAACATTTGTCTGTTACTGATTCTTTACCCAGCCTGAAAGATAATTTGACCACTGGGGCCAATGATAATGTTTAGAAGACTATATGTCTTTGGGTGAAATCATTGCCATCGTGGAAAAATTCCCATTGTCTTCAGTAGGGTCATCATGTTTTTGGAGGAAACCCTGTGCACATAACTGTGTGACACTATAAACTTATGCTCTCAACAAAAATATGATGTCTTGTATAATTTTATTTTAACACTTGTAACTGCAGAAGCTATTCCTAGTCATACATGGTAACTATTGAATGCTGTTTCAAGTTACTGTTTGACTCAATAATATTCTGTGGCATTGAAATACATATGTTCTTTATTAGTTTCAGATTGTTGCTTCTCAATTTTGAGTGCTCTCTTATTTCTTTATTATGCAAAGAACTAAATATGAATTCACAGTTTGCCATCTAAAACACGGACCCCAGGATTTGAGCTCATTGCTTGTACATTATACCATGGACATTTTATCCCATGAAAGGCTACCCAGTCTTTCGTTAAACAATGTCCATATGGAAATAGATTGTCCATACTATTCCAGCTGCTTTGTGCCACGCTAGCAGTACAAAGCACCTATAATATCAGTTTAAGCAGCCTTCTGTGGATTCCCCTCCTTTGCCATAGTGTAGAGATCGTGTCCAAGGGAGAGGGAGCATAGCTAGGGAGTCTTTATGCCCTGGTCATCCCTGGCTGCTGGAGCAGGTGACTGGGACAATATTGGGCCCACACACACAATCCTATAGTAAACTCATTTCAGCCAAACCAGAACGTCCACCCCAGATTATTTTTTATATGAAAAATAGAATTCATCTTTGAGTCAGTAATGACACAGAAGTAAGAGTGCCACCTACATATTCACTACTTCCACTTCCTGTAGCACCTCAGTTTCCTTCAAGCTCTCATCTTGTACTGACTACGCTTGGATTTACTTAATTTATTATACATGTTGAGATGATAGTACAAAGTATTGTATCTTTAGTGTTTGGAAAACAGTCATACAGAGTATTAAACACCAAGAAATAATGTAAACCCGTATAATACAATATCATTGCCATAATGTGTTGAGGCATTTTTTGAAGTGGGTGAGGGCTATCTTGTTCAAATAGCTTCTTTCACTTTATTTTAGATCATTAACTCTTGTAGGTGAAATGCAGAGGCTTGATCTGAGCTCTTGGCAGGTTAAAAGCTTTTCGATTAACATTTAATAAACTATTTGTATAAATTAGACATGAGCTTTAATTGAAGTAAATTCTACCTGCCATTGAACTGCAGCATGCATGCATCGTGAAGAGACTTAAAGACACGAGTCATCTTAGATTTCCAGCTAATATATTTGTTTGAATTTTGAATTTTGGGTTTACTTGAGAATTGTAAATTTATATCCAGACTCTCTCAAAATAAGTCACTCTTTTACTTACATATTCATATGCTAGCCTTCAAATGTAGATAATCTGAATGATTAAGATCATTTTACAAAATATCAGCGTAGGCTGGTTGACTTTAAAATAAAATTTTGCAAGATGTTGTTTCTTAAAGGTTTACTTTTGCTCTTAACACTCAACAGAACAATGAGACTAACTTTCTGATAAATAACTAAACTAAATAATTTTAAAAGAAATTAACAAATAAATTATCTTTGTTTACAGAATGAGAGTATTCACACAACTGTGCTTTCATCAGCATTTTATGAACATTTTGTTCTCTTTTCAATGTGTGTATTTACTTGTCAGTAATTTTAATGGGATTTGTACTCACACATCCAGAAGAGATTGTACTACTTGCCTACAGTTTACAAATTCTGCTTACATGATATTAGTGTAATTATTGCCAGTTAATCTACAGTTACCACAGTAATGGGGACCATATAATTCATTGGATAAATTATACTGAAAGACTATTTATAAAGACATTAAGGGTATATCCCCTTTCCTTTTTCGTTTAATTTAACGCTAATGCTTAATCTGTTTGTTTTTTAAATATCAGAAATGTTTATGCTTATGCATTTCTTGCAGTTACTTGGCAAGCTGCTCAAGGATCAAATTAAAGCTTATTCAGTCTGGGTTATGTCAGCAATGATAGTTGGACTCAAGTCAATGTCCTGCCTCATCAGATTTCCAGGACAGCCACATATTATACAAAGCATTTCTGCCTTGTCATTATACTGTAGAAATAAGCTCTGATGTGTTTATATCGCTAAAGCTATTTTTCTCCTAGGGGTCCAACTCATCCCTTCCTTGTGTCTTGTCTCTAGCTCTCTCAGTTCATTTCTCTGTCTAATATTTTTGTGCCTAAAAAGAGTTCTACCTTTAACACCTCCTCCCTACAAAAAAATAATATTTTGGTGTTTGCAAACTGAACCTTCAATATCTATCAAAATACCCAGGGTTAGTGTTAATTTTTTTTATAGATTATGCAAGTTGTTGTGGGTTATGGGTTAGAAACACAGTTTACATGTTATTTGTAGTTCCCCAAAGTGAAGATCTGTAGGTGATGCTTAATTTTAAAATGTAATGGGCATTTGACTTTTTTCAGTTACTCAGTGACCAGATACTCAACACAATTAATATTAACAACAAGGGGGAAGGAATGCAAGCCAAAATAGGGAAAGAACAGGTTAAAGACTATTTAGATGATAAAATGGATGTATTCAAGTCAGCAGGGCCTGATGAAATAGGGTACTTAAGGAACTAGCTGAAGCAAATCTTGGAACCATTAGCAATTATCTTTGAGAACTACTGGAGAACAGGTGAGGTCCCAGAGGACTAGAGAAGGGAAGACATAGTATCTGTCTTAAAAGGGGAACAAAGAGTAGCAGAGGAATTATAGACCAGCCAGCTTAACTTCAATACCTAAAATATACTGGAATTCATTATTAAACAGTTTGTAAGCACCTAGAGGATAATAAGGTGATAAGGAATAACCAGCATGGGTTTCTCAAAAGCAAATCCTACCAAACCAAACTGAATTTCTTCTTTGAAAGAGCTACTGGCCTACTGGATGGGGGAAAGCACTTGATATGATATCTTGATTTTAGAAAGGCTTTTGACACACTCCTGCATGACATTCTCAAAAAAACCCCTAGGGAAATCTAGTCTAGATGAAATTACTAGAAAGGCACAACTCGTTGAAAACTGTACTCAAAGAGTAGTTATCAATGGTTCATTGTCAAACTGGGCAGGCATATCTAATTTTGCTCTGCAGGGTCAATCCTGGGTCCAGTACTATGCAATGTTTTCATTAATGACTTGGATAATGGAGTTGAGAGTATCCTTATAAAATCTGCAGATGACACCAAACTAGGAAGGGTTGCAAGCACTTTGGAGGACAGGATTGGAATTCAAAAAAATCTGGACAAATTGGAGGATTGGTCCGAATTCAACAAGATGAATTTCATAAAGACAAGTGCAAAGTACTTCACTAAGGAAGGCAAAATCAAATGCGCAACTACAAAATGGGGAATGACTGGCTAGGAGGTACTACTGCTGAAAATTATAGTGGTTATAATGGTTATAGTGGCTCATAAATTGAATATGAGTCATCAATGTGATGCAGTTGGGGAAAAGGCTAATTTCATTCTGGGGTGTATTAACAGTAGTGTTATACGTAAGCCATATGTGGCAATTGTCCAGCTCTGTTCAGCAGTGGTGAGGCCTCAGTTGGGGTACTGTGTCCATTTTTGGGTGCCATGCGAGTGCAGAGGAGAATGTCACAGTGTTCTCTATTCATCACTGGGGTGCCTCCTTGTGGCTACTTCTGGGAAATAGCTCCACCCAGTTTGACACCATCCTTCTATCTCTCATTTACACTGCGACCTCTCTCACACTCCAGAAGTTGCAGTGAATCAGGATGCTCCCTCTTCATGGCTTGGCCTTCTGGCCAGGTCACTGTAGTTTTCACGTTCTGGGATATCAAAGTGTCACCAGATTGCCTGTCCAGGTATCGTTCCCAGAAGTCCTCTAATTTCAAATTATGCCACTTCCCCAGTGGCTGGTAGGGGAACATGGGCCCACCCACTACTCCAGGTTCCTGGCTGGGGAACATACAATCAGCAGCCACAGTCTGCTGATTCCCAAACCTGGCTGCTATTTCCCTACTGCTTCCTGCTTTATCTCTATCAGGTTTCCTTATCCACCACTCTTCTAAGTATACCCTTCCCACAGTTCCAGGGTCCTAGGGCTTCTACTCTTCTCCTGGGTTTCCTTCTTTCCCTCTCTAACCCCAGAGAGTGACTGCAGGCTTCCACACTGCAGACTATTTCTGCTGCAAACTTCCTGACTTTATACAAGCCCTGCCTGGTCCTGTTTAGCTGGGCTCCATCCTCAAACAGAGATTGTCTATCAAGCCTAACTATTTCTCAGATATGGTTTATCAGATTACTTAATCCCTTCTGAGCCACATTAACCTTTTCCGGGCTAGTGTGGGGTGAACAGCCTATCACAGAGAGCATGATGATAAAACGTTTAGAAAACCTAACCAATGAGTCTTGAGAAAAAAAGACTGGAGGGGGACCTGATAACAGTCTTCAAATATGTTAAGCGTTGTTATAAAGAGGATGCTGATCAGTTGTTCTCCGTGCCCACTAAAGGTAGGACAAGAAGTAATGGGCCTAATCTGCAGCAAGGTAGATTTAAATTAGCAGTTAGGAAAAACTCCCTAACGATAAGGGTAGCTATGCTCTGAAACAGTCTTCCAAAGGAGGTTGTGGAAGCCCTATTTATTATTGGAGAATTATCAGAGCAGGGTGGACAGATACCTTTCAGGGGTGGCTAGGTTTACTTGGTCCTGCCTCAGCTCATGAGGCTTATGATAGTAGCTGCACCGGTCCTCCGTTGAACAAATATTTTAGGGGATGGTTCTCTCAGCATTATTAACAAAAAGTCTGTTCCAAAGGCTGTTGAAGTTATTGAAAAGATTCTTGTTGAAAATTCACAGTGGCCAAGCAGCTGGGAATTACTTTGCTGCAGCTACCACTGTCCAGTTTGTCCAGTGCTGGATTGGGGCCTTTTGAAGGAAGCTCTGAGAATTATAAAAGGCAAAATTTCAAATGTTTCACAAATTTTTTTGTGAACCGGTATGTATACTTTTCACTGACTCCATATAGATTGCTTTATCAATGAGATTTCAAATATTATTCTAAATTCCAGTTAGCACACAAAATCACACAAAGTAATCCCGTATACCCACACAAATCACATATACCCCGTACAGCAGAGGTCTCCAATTATAGAAACATTTCTCCTTTTAATTAGGCTGCATTGAATCAAACTATTTTTTGCTGACTTGGGAAATTATAGAACATTTTGTTTATACTAATTCCAAACAAAACTGTTAGTACAGAATAACTTGTTTGTGTTTTATTTTAATTAGTATAATATAGATATTTTAAAATATATAAGGACCTACTTATGAATGAAGTTATTGTAGTGATGAAAAACATGCATTGTAATGCTTCAAAATTTGCTTGCATTCCTTTGTCTCCATTAAGTTTCCTCAGGTAAAAGTAGGAGTCAAATAAGTTATCTCTGTGCAAAAGCACAGCATCATACTAAGAGTGTGGAGAAAACTGATGGACATTTGAAACGATTAGGACATGGAAATGACAAGGAGAGGTAATTACCGTAAAGAAGGTGTATATATATTGTTTTCCATTTTAAAAGTGGTGTATTGCTATTGCCAAAGGGGAAAGTTTTGCTATTAGGACTCTGAAATTATTTGAGGCTCAATCCTGCAAGGTGCTGAGCACTCTGGTACAGATCCAGTGTAGCATTTAAGCATGTACTAACCTTTAAGCAGGGGATCAATGTGGCCATATCATGAGCCATCAAACTTTGTTATGGTTATTTATCTATATGCTGATATAATTAGAAATAACAGCTTTATTCCTTTATTTCCAATGTATAAGGAATCTTCAGTAACTGGCATCCTCCTTCTGCAATTGATGCTTGATGCTGTATGATTTATAAGTTATCTTTATTAGTGATAAAAATTGACCCTAAATTTAGTAACATTGAAATAATTGTTACCGTGTTTTAAAGTCTGTATTATGATGAAGGATATTTTCAATTAACCTGAAGTTTCAGCCTGAATCTAGAATTTAGGAAATAAATCTGTTAATTAAAGAGTTTTATATGTGCTTTTTGTGTGATAGAATAAGACTTTGGGCAGATTTGGCAAAAGTTGCACGGAAACAAGGAGTATGGGATGTGTGCCGGGCAGCATGCAGATTCTGTCTCTTGTATGATGATGCTCAGATGAGGAAGGTACCAAAATCTAAAAAATGTAAGTCAACACATTACTTACATTGTAACTTTTCTTAACTGATATTTTAAAAATATTTTTTACATGAAAACTCAGTGTCATACACTGTAAATAAATTATTTTACATTTGTTTTAACCCCAGAGGGATAATTTGATTATTAAACAATTAAACACTTCTGATTAGGTAAATTAGTAGTAAAATAAAACTTTAAATTAGTCTGCAAAATTTTGAGATAGTCTATTATTTTGCTAATTTACAATGTATTAGGCTACCGTAATATGCTACGGTATTATGTTACTCAGCAAAGAATTAAAAACACATCATCAATTTAAAAATTGGAATTCCATCTGAGAATGTTTTATGTACTATTATAACTCCTGAGGTTCCTATCACTGAAAGAGATTAGAGCGAATAGAGCTTCTCTTTTTTCAGTAAAAAGAACAGGAGTACTTGTGGCACCTTAGAGACTAACAAATTTATTTGAGCATAAACTTTCGTGGGCTACAGCCCACTTCTTCGGATGCATAGAATGGAACATATATTGAGGAGATATATATACACATACAGAGAGCATGAAAAGGTGGGAGTTGTCTTACTAACTCTGAGAGGCCAATTAAGTAAGAGAAAAAACTTTTGAAGTGATAATCAAGTTTGATAAGAAGTGTGAGAATACTTACATGGGGAGATAGATTCAATGTTTGTAATGGCTCAGCCATTCCCAGACTCTATTCAAGCCTAAGTTGATTGTATCTAGTTTGCATATCAATTCGAGTTCAGCAGTTTTTCATTGGAGTCTGTTTTTGAAGCTTCTCTGTTGCAAAATTGCCACCCTCAGGTCTGTTATTGAGTGACCAGACAGGTTAAAGTGTTCTCCTACTGGTTTTTGAATGTTATGATTCCTGATGTCAGATTTGTGTCCATTTATTCTTTTGCGTAGAGACTGTCCGGTTTGGCCAATGGACATGGCAGAGGGGCATTGCTGGCACATGATGGCATATATCACATTGGTAGATTGTGGATACAGACTAACATGGCTGCTACTCTGAAACCTGTCTTTTTTCAGTGTATTTATTTTGTGCTGTGATAGCAATTTGTGTATATAACCACACCATTTATAGATTGTCAGCAGGTTTTGAACGTCGGAACATTCAACTTCAAATTGCAGAACTCTACAACTCGAGCTAAAGGAATAATTCCATTAGATGATAATAGCAGTAGGTTTTTATCCACTATTAGTAGTAGTTAGTTTCCCCTATTGTTAGTTTGTGTCTTTCTCTCAAAAACATGGGAGAGAAGAAGCATTTTAAAAAAATTAAGTAAATGTGATGGTAAAATTCATAGATTTGTCAGGGAGGACTTACAGGGTGTCTGAAACCACTTTCAAGTCATTTCTTTTTAAATCAATGATGTCCTTTTAAAAGTTAACTTTTAAGCCTGATTATTTTTCCATTATGTGGACAATTATATATTTAAGGAATATATAGCCTATTGCTCCCCAAAATCAGGCAGAACTCCATCAATGGCAACTGTAAACATGAATTGAGGGCACTATATACTCCAAACGTTTTCATTTCTAGTGCCTTTGATTTTTAATTGAAAAGCTGTTTGAGCATGAATAGTTTTAAAAGGCATCAGGAATGCAGAAATAGAAAAGCTTGGCCAAAGCAATCCTATTTGATTAATGTATTTTATTTAGAGCTATGCAAGTGTGTTAATGGCAATTTTCAGAAACTTCATCTTTTTAAATTAGTTGAACAGCCGTGTCCTTTTTACAAATCAATGCCATCAGTAATGTTTCTCATGATTTTATGGATATAATAAAAGTGCATTTTGAACATTCTGAACCAAGCACATTTCTAATTGCACAGCTTTTCCTTTTACTAGTTAAATCTCTGATGTTACATTATGTTAAAATCAAAACAATTTGTGTTACAATAAGATTATTTGTTCTCTCTAGTAACTGAACTTAGAACAAGATTGCAGGGTGCAAATGTGTACTTTCTTCCTCACACCACGCGTACGTCTAGAAACTTACAGATACTCCCAAATAAGGCTTTTCCAAGAGCAACATTACAGTGTTAGGGAAGCACTATTTACTGTGCTGCAACATGAAATCATGGCAGTTGGAAAAGGGTCAGCATACTTGTTCTTATTCATGTTTATCGTTTCCTTAAATAACATCTATTTGTGTTTCAGGGGGATAATTGTAGGTAAAAACACAAATATACGGTTAGGTATACATAATAATAATAATACGTAGGTCTTGTATAGCAGTTTTCATCAGTAGATATACAGAGTCTACTTAAAGTTATACAGGTAAATGTTAGAAAGAGGAAGTAACAGGAATAATTGGTCAAATTTTCTGTGGGTGTTAATTGGTACAGTGTCATTTAATCTATGGAATTGTACCAATTTTTACCCGCAGAGAATTTGATGGTATAACTGTTTGTTACACAGTTAGCAGTGCTGTAAAAGGGTGATATTTGGTACAATTAATCAGTTGTTAGACAAGTAGCAGGCCATGAAACATATTTTCCAGCATATAAATGAAATGTATGTGGCATTATTATTCATTTAATAGTTCATAGGATGTTTAGTTAAAGCTACATCATTGTTCAGTTGGAGGTTTGTATATGGATCAGAATTGTTATGTGCATATGAATACAAATCATTTGTGTCTTGTGCACAAACAATATTACATATCCTGTAAACTGGAATTCTTTTGTCTTAGTGTTCTGTTATTTTAATGCAGGAATATAACATGCTGGGCTGGTATTTTTAGTAAACAAAATCTCAAGAAAAAAGTAAGGGGTCAGTCTGAAATAAGAATATTTTATAGTTGAGGATAATCACCAGAGAGAATAGTCTCTGTTTATCTAGAAATTGGTCAAAAATCTGCAACTTTACTAACTCACACTTAAAAGGATAAAACTGAGTTAAATTGGTCCTGGGAGGAAGTGATGGCCTCCCCGCCTGTCACTGGTCCACCCCTTAACACTTATGGGACACTGAATGCTACATAGATTATAAAGCCAGAAGGGACCGCTTAGATTATCTAGTCTGTCCTCCTACATAATACAGGCCATAGATCTTCTCTGAATTAATTTCTGTTTGAACTAGAGCATAGCTTTTTAGAAAAACATCTAATCTTGATTTTAAAATTGCCAGTGATGGAAAGTCCACCACAACCGTAGTAAATTGTTTCAGTTGCCACAATGAATTGTTCTGTACACAAACAGGTTTACTTAATCCCTGTGCCCAAACAGACTTGCCTAAATGGCCCTACAGTACCACCCTAGCTACTTCATCATGACATTCACAATTTTACACCAAGAGTTAGGGCACAACAGGGGACAGAACTGCCATGTTCCAGGATGTTGGGTTAATGATTACTCCAAGGGAAAAGAGAAATTTGCTTTCTCTTCATTACTGTGGGGTTGACAGACCATCATTCCCCTTCTTGATTTTAATACCATTTGAGATTTTCTCTTCGCTGCCAGGACACGATGCCCAGTGTTCCAATCCCTATAAAACAATGAAAGAAGTGAACTGGAAAATGTGAGCTGTGCTCATATTTGTGAAATCCAAACATACACACTCTGATTGGAGCAAATCTTGAAAAGTTCACACCTGCACAAACTGAGCAAAATCTCAACTGTGATGCTTACAAAACATAAAGCTGCATGTTAACTAGTGTTGCCAGCTGACTGGGCTGTTAAAAGTCCAGTTGGCACAGGGCTGGCAGGCTCCCTACCCAGCTCCATGCAGCTCCTGGGAAGTGGCCGGCATGTTTCTGCAGCTCCTAGGAGGAGGGGTGGCCATGGGGGCTCCGTTCACTGCCCCCACCCTGAGTGCTGGCTCCGCAGCTCCCATTGGCCAGGAACTGCAGCCAATGGGAGCTGCGGGGGTGGTGCCTGCAGGCGGGGGCAGCATGCAGAGCCCCCTGGCTGGCCCCTCCCCCTAGGAGCCGGAGGGACATGCTGGTCGCTTCCTGGGAGCCACCTGAGGTAAGCGCTGCCCGGAGCCTGCACCACTCACCCCCTCCCGTACCCCCAGCCCTGAGCCCCGTCCCTCACTCCATAACCCTCAGCCCCAACCTGGAGCCCCCTCCTGCACCCCAAACCTCATCCCCAGCCCCACCTCAGACCTGCATCTGTAGTCAGAGCCCTCACCCCCTCCACACTCCGGAGCCCCCTTCTGCACCCCAAGCTTCTCATCCCCGGCCCCACCCCAAAGCCTGCACCCCAAGCCAGAGCCCTCACCCCCTCCCACATCCTAACCCCTTGCCCGAGCCCTGAGCCCCCTCCCACATGCCGAACCCCTCAGCCCCAGCCCGGAGCCCCCTCCTGCACCTCAAACCCCTCATCCCCAGCCCCACTTCTGACCCACACCCCTAGCTGGAGCCCTCACCCCACACTCCAAACCCCTCAGCTCCACTCCGCAGCCCAGAGCCTCCTCCTATACCCCAAATCCCTCATCCCCAGCCGGAGCCCTCACCTCCTCCCGCACCTCAACCCCCAGCCCAGAGCCCTGTCCTGCACCCTGAACCCCTCATTTCTGGCCTTACCCCAACCCCCTGCCTCAGCCCGGTGAAAATGAGCAAATGGGTGAGGGTGGGGACAGCGAGTGACGGATGGAGTGAGTGGGGGTGGGGCCTCAGGGAACGGGAGAGGCCTTTGGAAGGGGCAGGGCAATGGTGTTAGGTTTTCTGCAATTAGAAAATTAGCAACCCTAATATTAACCAATTTGAAAAAGTAATAAACTGTAATTTGTCAGCACTCAAAGATGTCTAACCTATATGACCCAATTGTGGAAGAATGATAGATTCAGGAGGCAAGAAGTGGAAGCACAAAGGAGCTGCTTCTGTCCCCCTGTGCTTTCTGTAGTCACAGCTTCATGTCAGCAATCCAGAAATGTGAGAAAGGTGCTTGGTTTGACTAGTGAAGACTCTTTAAAGCTGCCATTTCCTGGCCACTGCATGCTGTCCCACTTACACCACCGTCCATCTAACTGATTTACATACCTTTCTCCCGGCACTGCCTGGAGAGAGGTATTTTCAGTCGCAGGAAACTGTAATGGATAAGGATTTTGAAGGCAGCAATTTTAAATCTGAATTCATTCTATCCCTTTTATAGATTTTAATGTAACTAGGCATTTTTCTTATTTAGGAGTAAAGTAAAAAGTCTTTCTGATTTACATAACAACAATAATAAGTGAAGCTTCCTTTCTCTTAGTACAAAAGAAGAAAGCTAGTACAATTGTGATGGATGATAATCGAGGTGGCAGCCTACAAATGGAATCATCCGTGCCCATTAAATCATTCTCTCTTGAAAGAGATTTACTCAGAACATTAGCAGAAATAAGATTCATTAATGCAGAGGTTAGTAAATTGTACAGCTGTGATATTCATTTTTTGTCTCCTCCATCCTTGGCTTTATCTACAGTGCTGGTATACATTCATTTTAAGGAATGATGTGCCAGTTATTAGAGATTGTAAACAATAATTAATGTGTTTGCAGAGAAACTAAAAAAAATTTAGAGTTTCATGAAGCTACTGTCTAAGAAGTTTCCATTCAAAATAAGTATACTAATGTTTTCCCTGTCAGTACAGATAATGTATTTCTCAGTGATTTTATTGCAAATTTTTGACAACTGCCCATAGAGCCCTGGAGCTTTAAAATTTCACTGAGATAAAGGTTTTTTTTGGGGGGGGGGGGCGGTTTACAGGAATTATGTTAAATTCATTCTGCAGGATCTAAGGAATTTGAAGGACTGTATTTAATATGTTTTATGATATATTGCTATATGTCTACAGAGTATTTGACAAAATTGTGCTGCTAATATTTTAGTGTAGAATGGAGACTGTGACTTGAGCAGAAGCCAGTCTCTCTTTTCAATGTGATACGGTTTGATGAAATTGAAGTTTCATATATATGTTTTCTATATATTTCTAGGCGACTATTCATTTGTTAAGATTGGAGGGTGTTCAGCTGAATGATCATGCTGTCCCACCTGAAGATACAAGCCAGCATCCCACAGGATATATTTCCAAACTTCCTGAACATGATCCAGACTGGATAACATACAGGTGTTTTTCTTTAATCTGTACCAAACCCTGGGTCCTTTGGCAAATTCTGTTTGATTATCACACCATGAAGATATTTTCAAAAGTTGTTACTTCTTAAAATAAAATCCATTGTTATTAGATGGTTCATTTTCAAAGGCATGGATTCTAGTGGAAAAGAGAGAGAAGCTAAAAGAAAAGGTTTTAAGTGGCCATTGCTGAGTTGGCTCCATTATGGAACAGCTACTGGCATACACTCTTGCAATGAACGTTTTAACTGTCAGACCTAAGAAGCTTATAGCCACACAAAAACTCTTTAAAGCTAAAGTTAATTCTTCGAGTGATTGTTCATGTCCATTCCAAGCAGGTGTGTGTGCGCCGCGTGCACGCCAGCCAGAAAATTTTCCCTTAGCAGTGTCCGTAGGGTCAGCCCTGGCGCCCCTTGGAGTGGCGCCTCCATGGTGCCCTATATAGGGGCCTGCCGACCCTCCACCCCCTCAGTTCCTTCTTACCACCGGTGACGGCTAGTTGGAACTTTGCTCACTCTTGCAGCAAGCATAGCAGTGTCCCGTTTAAGTGTATATAGTTGTTTCTTCTCTCATAGTTTAGAGTTAGTGTTGTAGATAGTTAATAGTTGTTGGGGGGCTTCCCCCAACGTACTCGTCGCCCCGCTGGGGCATGCCCGGATCCCCAGGGTTTAAACTCTGCAAGGATTGCGGGAAGTTTATGCCAAACAGTGACCCGCACTTTTCCTGCTTAAGGTGCCTCGGGGAAAGCCACCAAAGAGACCGGTGCAGTATCTGCAGGGGATTCCGTCCCAGGACCCTTAAGGACAGAGAGCAGAGACTCAAAGTGTTCCTGATGGAGGCAGCCTTACGGCCACACTCGGACCCCGAGCCTGCCGATCCGGCGCCCAGCACCTCATCCTCGGTGCACAGCACCCCGGCACCACTAACAAGACAGGAGGCCCAGTCTAAGACCTCTAAGTCCCGGCACCGGAGAGAATCAGGACATAGAAAATCGTAAGGCACCGATCACCATCTCCGGTGCCCGCGAAGAAGAAGAGGCCAGTGAGGGGCCGATCACCCCACCAGGACCTTAAAAGGGCGGCGGCGTCCACGAGTTTGGTGGGACAAGCCGTGCCACAGCCGCATCCTCCCAAGGTCTCGTTGACTCCCGCCCCGGTGGGGGTGCGGTCGAGTCCAGACCGGTCGAGATCCCCGGACCTCAACGAGGATGTGCGTCTCCCATCAACACCGGACGCGTTCGAGGCGGCCTCTGATTTATTAAGCCTCCCGGTGCCGGCCTCCCCGCACCGGTGGAAAGAGCCGTCGAACACGGCCCGACCCCCGATCCAATCAAGGGGCAAGCCGGCCATGATGTTGCCCCAGTCCCCGCCCCGCGCCGCTCCAGCGGCACCAGCGCAGAGAGAGCGTTCCCCGGCCCCGTGGCACTGCTCCCCGGCAACAGTGGATACTGCTCCCCCCCCCCAGTCCTGCTATTCGGAGACCTCGGACTCGGAGGCAGAATCCTACCACTCCAGTAGATCGAGGAGCAGGAGGTCGGTTTCACAGGCGAGCCAACAACCTTACCCGGCGCAGTGGCAGCAACAGTGGCAACCGCCCTCCCAGTGGCCGTTCTGGACTCCCTGGGCCTACCATCAGACCCTGGGACAGGTACACGGCCCGCGCTCCAGGTCTGCGTCGGTCTCCACCGGCACCGCTGTCCGACAGGCCAACAAAACCCAGCACCCCCTAGTCAGACACCGGCACTGGCGGGGACCATGGTTCCGACGCCGCAGGCACCGCCCAGCACGCCTCGTCGTTCGGTGTCAACCCCAGTACCAGCTGCGGTGCCGCATCTTGCATCCGCACCGGCCACGCAACCCCAGCACCGTGTGCCACAGGCCCCCGCAGAGACTGAGGGTACAGAGGAAGGCCCTTTGCAGGTGATCTCCTCCTCTTCCTCTCCGGATGAGGCGGTTGCGGGAACTTCAGCGGCACCAGCCCTAGAGGACAACCGGGTGCTTCAGCAGCTACTTAAGCGTGCTGCTCAGAGCCTGGCGATCCAAGCGGAGGAGATCAAGGTGGATGTGGATCCAGTAGTGGACATCCCGGCCCCCTTGGGCCCATTTAGGGTTGCCCTACCATTGATCAAAACGATAGCTGATACGTCCCGCGCCTTGTGGCAGACGTCACCTTCGTTGGCCCCTACGGCCAAAAAGACGGAGAGGCACTACTTTGTACCCTCTAAGGGCCATGAGCACCTGTATGCTCACCCTCCCCCGGACTCTCTGGTTGTGGATGCGGCCAACCAAAGGGAGCATCAGGGGTTCCAAGGGTCTACACCGAAGAACAGGGAGGCCAAGAAGTTGGACCTCTTTGGCAGAAAGGTGTATTCAACAGGGGGTCTGCAACTACGTATAGCCAACCAACAGCCTATAGTGAGCCGGTATGGTAGAGGAAGCTAATTTCCCGGGCATCCCTCCAAGCAGCCCTGGATGCAGCAGATGCAGCCTCCCGCACACTGGCAGCCGGGCTGGTTATGCGGCGGGGAGCCTGGCTTCAGGTCTCGGGCCTTCCACATGAGCCTGGCTTCAGGTCTCGGGCCTTCCACATGAGGTCCAACAGACCATCCAGGACCTCCCCTTCGAGGGGCCCATGCTCTTCTCCGAAAAGACGGACAAGAGGCTCCATAGCGTAAAGGCCTCAAGGGCTACCCTACGCTCGCTGGACCTGCACACCCCAGCCACCCAACGCAGGCAAGTCAGGCCGCAGCCAGCTCCGCAGCCATACCAGTCCCAGAACCGCAGATAGGCCTCGCGTAGGCGGAGCAGAAACGGCAGAAGGAGGCAACAACAGCCCTCCGGCCAGTCGGCCTGCCAGCCACGGCCCCCATCGGGGCCTAGACCCCAAATTTGATGGTGCGGTCGAGGATGACCTACCAGTCAGGACTCTGGATCCTACCAACCCTACCTTTTCGTCACATCTGTCCCCCTTCTATCGTGCCTGGTCCCGAATCACATCGGACAGCTGGGTGCTCCGCATGGTAGAGAAAGGATATTCTATCCAGTTCTCCTCCCTCCCGCCCCACCAGCCCTCCTCTCCATCCCTCTTCAGGGACCCCTCTCACGAGCAACTTCTAATACAGGAAGTGCAGTCCCTCCTCGTTGTAGGGGCAGTGGAGGAAGTTCCTCAGGAACTCAGGGGCAGGGGTTTCTACTCCCAGTATTTCCTAATACCGAAAGTGAAAGGGGGCCTCAGACCCATTCCGGACTTGCGGCGTCTGAAGAAGTTTGTAACGAAGCTCAAGTTCCGTATGGTCTCCCTGTCCTCCATCATTCCCTCCATGGATCCAGGGGACGGGTACGCCGCCCTCGACTTGAAGGACGCGTATTTTCATATCGTGATAATCCCCCAACACAGGTGTTACCTCAGATTCGTCGTGGGCAATGCCCATTTCCAATTCGCAGTTCTGCCCTTTCGGCCTGTCAATGGCCCCAGGGGTCTTCACAAAGTGCATGGCAGTCATGGCAGCCTTCCTGTGCAAGCACGGAATTCAGGTGTTCCCCTACCTGGACGATTGTCTCATCAAGGGCCACTCCAAGGCACCAGGTGGAGGCTCAAGTGGTCTTTATCAGACCGACCTTCCTCGAGCTCGTCCTCCTGCTGAACGAGGCCAAGTCCACCCTATCTCCCGTCCAGAGGATAGAATTTATAGGGGCAGTTCTGGACTCGACGCAAGCCAGAGCATACCTACCGGAGTCCAGGTTCCGGTCCATGTCCGACATAATTCTCGGTCTCCAACATTTCCCGACCACCACAGTGAGGAACTGCCTCAAGTTGATGGGACATATGGCTGCGTGCACCTATGTGGTGAGCCACGCCAGGCTCAGGTTGCGCCCTCTTCAGTCCTGGTTAGCGACTGTGTACCGACCAGCCAGGCACGTGCTGGACTCTGTGGTGACACTCCCCCGAATGGTGCTAGATTCCTTCCAGTGGTGGCTCAACCCACGGGAGGTCTGCGCGGGAGTACCCTTCGCCAGCCCCCAGCCATCCCTATCCTTGGTAACAGACACGTCGGATCTGGGGTGTGGGGCGCATCTGGGGAATCTCA
Source organism: Emys orbicularis (assembly GCF_028017835.1). Taxonomy (NCBI): domain Eukaryota; kingdom Metazoa; phylum Chordata; order Testudines; family Emydidae; genus Emys; species Emys orbicularis. Next base: position 29,448,733 of record NC_088689.1, on the reverse strand, counting down.
GGACCCAAGGCCTTTGGTCCCCAGAGGACCTCTCCTTGCACATCAAAGTCAGGGAGCTATGGGCGGTGCGTCTCACCTGCCTGACCTTCAAATCTCGCCTGGCGGGCAGGTGTGTTGCAGTCCTCATGGACAATACCTCGGCGATGTTCTATATCAACAAACGGGGGTGCACGCTCCTCTCCCCTGTGCCGGGAAGCCATTGCATTATGGGACTTTTGCGTACAGAACGCAATTCACCTGATGGCATCCTACCTCCCGGGGGTGCAGAACGGACTGGCAGACACCCTCAGCCGCTCGTTCCATGGTCATGAGTGCTCCCTTCGCCGAGATGTAGCACGCTCAATCTTCCGTCTCTGGGGCTATCCCCAGATAGACCTGTTTGCCTCGAGGGACAACAGGAAGTGTCAACGGTTCTGCTCCCTCATGGGGCACAGTCCAGGGTCTCTAACAGATGCCTTCCTCCTCTTGTGGGAAGGCGGCCTGCTTTACGAATTCCCCCGATTCCCATGGTCCACAGGGTACTCCTCAAGATCCACAGGGATCATGCTCGCGTCATACTAATAGCACCGGCGTGGCCGCGCCAGCATTGGTACACATCGCTGCTGCACATGTCCATACAGGCGCCCCTCATGTTGCCCCTGCTCCCAGACCTGATCACACAGGATCGGGGCCACCTCTGCTACCCGAACCTGGTGTCGCTCCACCTCAGAGCCTGCATGTTCCATGGCTAAAACCGGTGGAAATGCAATGCTCACAGCAGGTCAGGCAAGTCCTCCTCGGTAGCAGAAAACCCTCCACTAGGGCCACATATATGGCCAAGTGGAAACGCTTCTCCATCTGGGCCGAACAGCAGGGACAGGCACCATTGCTCGCCCCGATCCCTCTCATCCTGGATTACCTGCTTCATTTGAGACATCGAGGACTTTCCCTCTCTTCAGTTCGGGTCCACTTGACGGCCATCTCCGCGTTCCACCCAGGAGCTGAAGATGGTTCAGTCTTCGCGAACCCATTGGTTTGTCGCTTCCTCAAGGGCCTAGATAGACTGTTCCCACATACTCGATAACCAGCCCCGGCTTGGGACCTCAATTTGGTCCTCTCCGCCCTCACAGGGCCCCCCTTCGAGCCCCTGGCTACGTGCTCTCTGCTATATCTCTCATATAAGGTCGCATACCTAGTGGCTATCACCTCGGCCAGGAGGATGTTGGAACTCAGAGCACTGAAGTCCGAGCCTCCATACACTGTCTTCCACAAAGACAAAGTCCAACTCAGGCCACATCCGGCGTTCCTTCCTAAGGTGGTCTCCCAATTCCACATGGGTCAGGACATTTTTCTCCCTGTGTTCAATCCTAAGCCACACTCATCCAATGTGGAGCGAAGGCTTCATTCCCTGGACGTTTGCAGGGCACTGGCATTCTATATTGAACGAACCAAATCGTTCAGGAAGTCAACCCAACTCTTTGTAGCTGTGGCAGACAGGATGAAGGGGCTCCCAGTCTCTTCACAGCGTATCTCCGTATGGATCACGGCTTGCATCCGCGAATGCTACAATCAGGCCAACGTGCCTGCCCTGCCAATTACAGCAGTGTTCCTGGCTCAGGTCCCGACACAGGAAATATGCAGAGCTGCCACGTGGTCCACAATCCACACATTCACGTTGCACTATGCCATCACTCACCAGGCCAGAGATGATGCAGCCTTTGGCCGTGCAGTGCTCCAATCTGCAGTGAACTCCAACCCCACCGCCTAAACTCAGGCTTGTGAGTCACCTGCTTGGAATGGACATGAACAATCACTCGAAGAAGAAAAAACGGTTACTCACCTTTTTGTAACTGTTGTCCTTCAAGATGTGTTGTTCATGTCCAATCCAATACCCACTCTCCTGCCCCTTTGTCGGAGTTCTGGCAAGAAGGAACTGAGGGGGTGGAGGGTCGGCGGGCCTCTATATAGAGCGCCATGGAGGCGCCACTCCAGGGGGTGTCAGGGCCGACCCTACGGACGCTGCTAAGGGAAAATCTTCCGGCTGGCATGCATGCGGCGCGCACACACCTGCTTGGAATGGACATGAACAACACATCTCGAAGAATAACAGTTACAAAAAGGTAAGTTACTGTTTTTTCTGGTGTCCATTTACAAAAATAGGATTTCATAGTTAAAAAAAAAAAAAAAACATAATTGCCAAAACTCAGAAAATTTTCTGTTAAAATTCCAAATAATAATATCTGAGCATCTATGTAAATACATAATGAATGACTTAAGTTGAAAAAACTTCCTCTCTATTCCCTCCGCCCAAGGGGAGTGAATTGAGGAGAAACTAATTTCAGGTTTCTTTTTTTTCTCCCACCTCCATAAATACTGTTAAGTTACTTATTTCTGTGTAAAATCAGGGGAGAAAGGGGTCCATGTAGTAAACTTTACCTTTGGAACTGAAGTCCTTTCAAGGAGATTATAATGTTCATGAAGGCCACCTCTAATAACTAGTAAGTTGGCATTCAAACTTCGGGGGGAAAAACAACAAAAACGTATATGGTCATACTCATTGAGAATTAATGAAAAAAGCACATGGAATTTCTTAAAGTAAGTTGGTACTGAATTATGATTAGACATTAAAAAGGATAAAAATCAAAGTGAAAAAACATCTTTTTAAAAATTCTTGCCTCAAAAATAGATGTCTGCTTAAGAGCAAACTTTAAAAGAAAAGTTCACCTTTGGGCATAGATTGCACAAGAGAAATTGTCAGTAAAACAGATTTTTTCCCAATATTTTTAGAGGGGGTTGTGTAGGGAAACATTTATCATCTGTTTTAAAATGGAACTTTGACCATGGCATTACTATCATGACACCATAATGAAGGAATGGGTACTGAGGTAGAAAACAAGACAACCTTTCTGAAGTTCTTTGAGATCCTCAGATGGAAAGCTCTGTAGAAGTTAAGATTATCATCATCATCATTCATTTTAATATATTATTATGTAATTCTGAAAGTTTTAGGCTGAGGGACAGTAATTTCCACTACAAATTTTATATATTATACTCTGAAAAACTGAGAGTGAAGAGTAACCATTTCCTAGCAAATATATCCCGAGTAAATCCTCTTCTTTCCTTCATTTCCTTCCCTTTCTTCTGTTTCTGTTCTCTTTTTTAAAAAAAAAACTTGGACTGACACATTGATCCTGTAGACTGATAATTTGCTGCAGAAATTATGGTTTCCTGTTGAGTATCTGAAATCACTGTCTTTAATGTGCCAATGTGCTGCAAGATCCTTTGTGCTGGCTGCTATTGAACATGAAAGGAGAAGATGCAGTAGTCAGCTGAAAGGATGCGGAGGTACATCATGGCCCTGAGAATACTAGTACTTGTTGCAACTTAGTGGTAGGAACAAGTTGAATACAGTACGTTAGCCCTTTCTAAAAAGAAATGGATGGGGGAGAAAGGAGCGAGGGATTTTGAGACAGGTTTACTGCTGCCATCCTGCTTTTATCTCTAATTCTCTTCCCTGCTCCAATCACAGGTTAGAGCAGCCCAGGGGATAATCCAATGTGCCAGTTGACTATGGTCCCCAGGGAACAATCCACCAGTTGGGGAATACTTCAGCCATACTAACTCTCTACCTCTCCTTGGTCACTTCATGCCCATTCACACCCCCTTCTCCTATAGTTTTCAGGAGAGAGACTTAGGAACTCTGTTGGATGTATGCTTGATAGGGGACTTGTGACCAGTCTCTACTCCCTTTGTACTGCCTGAGCAATGCACAGGGAGTAGAGGACAGCAGAAAATCTGCTTTTATTTTTGATACTGGTGAATATTTAAAAATATTTTGACTAGTGTGCAGATTTGGAAAGAGGCCCGTAGTAGGGGATACAAGAGAGCTGGTTCTCTTCCCAGATCTGCCATTTACCTGCTGCATGACCTTGGGTAAGTTGCTGCATCTCTCTTTGTACCATCCCACCATTTGTCTGTTTTGTGTAATTAGATTATTGCAGAAGGGACTGTGTCTTATGCTGTCTGTCTATACTAGCATAGTAAGATCTTGATTTCAGTTGGGGGCTGTAGGCATACCGTAATACAATTAACAACAATGAAATGTTTTGGTCAGACGAATCAAGCAATCAGATTCCATGTGGCCATATAACGCTGTATAAAAATGTTAGCTGTAGTTTGAGTTATACTGCCTTTAGATTAATAGGTGGAGTGTGCATCCTTAAAACTGATTTTATAGTTAAAAGATTTGTTTTATTATTGTATTACCCTGAAGTACTTGGGAAAAAATGTTATAATCTTAATTAAAAATGAATCAAAGAATTCCAAAACAACTGGGGATGTTTTAGAAGTCATGGAGACATGCATTTGTTAAATAAAAAATATGTTTGATACATGGGACATGACATTGTGAACCCTTGCCACTGAAAATACTGCTTGGGGGTTCCGGGCACCATGTATCAGGTTTGCTGCAGGAAGGTCAGAGTGGCTCAGCAATCTTTCATGTAGTGGAGGGACACTCTCAGTTCAGATAAATTAGCATAGATCCTGAAGAAGCTAACGGATGTGGTAGGTCCTTATTAAAATCATTAGGGCATCTTCTGGCTTTCTTTATTTCAATATGCTCTCAAGAAAAACTTTCATTAAAGGACCTAAAAAGAAATAATTAAAGACACACCAACTAAGGGATGCTAATACTTCTACCCACATTCAATTTCATCATGATTTGAAGCTTAAAGCCTCTGTGATTAGGTAATACTTCCTTCAGGATAAAAAGTTGTTCTACTTTTAGGAATATATGCGCCTTGGTGCCACACGATTGCAACTAGAAAGTAGTGAGCATTTGGCTACAGGTAGAGCCCATCATGGATTAGAGTGTTTGGTGAAAGGAACCATGTCCCAAACCAGCCTTAGTTCCTTTCCTATGTCATAGGCAATAGGTGTCAGAAACATCTTCTGTACATCCGTTATCTTGACCTTGAACTCATCTGTCCTTTTGTTATTTTGAGGATACTTGTGTTTATACTGTAATTTGTGGTCTACTATGCAAAGAATAATTTTTAGAAGTATGCTGTTGCAGATTCCAAACTACTTGCTAACTGTGCTGCTGTAGAATTCTCCACAGTCGTCTTCATGCTATCAAGTGATTTTGGACTGTTCCCCTCTGTGGAGTTCTGTGGTTCCAAGATAGTTTTACATCAGTTCCTTTACTCCTCATTTTCAATCAACTATATGGCACAAGGGGGGGGGAAGGCAATACAAAGATGTGTGTCATGTGGCACCAAAATGTCCTTGACAGTTCCAGACACATGCCAAGCAGTTAAGCTTTTTCACTCCACTGTCCCCAGACCAGTGACACTAGAAGTAGTGGGAGAATGCTTTCCTAGGCAGCAAGCACTTAGCTATGTCCAACACCTGCCAGCAGGATGCGCTTCCATGCATGTGCTCAACCTAGAGGCAACAGTAATTATGAGCCTGCTGTATAGAAAGTACAATAGTTACAGGCTTGATGCAGAAATTACTGGATGGATTCTATGATTTGTGTTATGGAGGAGGTCAAGATAGATTATTATAATGGTCCCTTCTGGTCATAAAAATCTATGAATTCTTGATAGATGTGCAGCATTGAGGTGCCCTCCTGTGCACTTTAACCTAACTATCCAGATAGGCAAGCTAGGGATGTGCTGGAAAATTAAATGGACACTAAAAATCTATATTCAATTATAGTTTTAACCTGAAGTTTGTAATGAGCTCTGGGACTGAGGCATGGACTCATGTACACTTTATAAGGTGTCCTGGGGATAAGACATTAGATTTGGATTATGGAACACGCTATTTGCATTATTTTGGATGACAGTAGCGTTTTAGTGTCCTGGAGACTGATGTTCCTTATGTTGATTTTCCTTCTTCTCTCCTCCCCCCATCTATTTCTTATTTAAAAAACAAACAAACAAACAACTAGAAAATTTCATACGAAATGCTATGTTTAAAAAATGCTTTGCTGGATCAAGAAAGAGTGCTTGTAAATTCTAGCTCTTACAATATATTCGTTTTGGTTTTGTAGTTTTGGAATAATAGCTTCTTAATATTAATTTTATAGTATCTGGGTAGACCACTTATCCCAATATACTATGGAAAACTTTCTGCGGGCTGCAGAAATGGGAGAAGAGTTGAATGAGGCCTGGATTGTTCACAACACAGTGGTGTATGTCTTAAATCACAATAAACATCTTATAGCTTCAGGAAGACAGCGAGAGATTGTTGAGTCCCTGCAGAGTCTTCTCAGTGCAATCAAGAATACTGGACACAGTGGGTAAGTATGATGGTTGTGTTTGATTTATTACCTTTCTCTTTCCTATTAAGCCTTTTATGAAGCTAAAAATAAATTCTAAAAGTAAATTACTTTTTCATTGTGCCATATCCCAGTAGCACTAAAAAAATGTTGTTAGTGTTTTATTTGATTGGGACTTATTTGCTTTGATTTGTGCATGGATATTTGAGATGGTATAGTGGATTAGTTGGTTTAAAAATGAAGTCCCCCAGTCTAACACTGTGTGATATTCAATCTACCCAGTTTAAACCTTATTAAAGAGTGGCTATGCAAAGCTAATATGGTCTTTTTAGTTTGGAATAGCAGCAGGGCTACTGTGGCTAATCAAAAGGAAAAGCTTACTCGCACTGTCTTGCCAAAGCAGGATGCCCTGAAATGTATTCACTTGATGTGCATCTCTCTCAAATTTAATACATTATATTCATTGTAAATGTTTAATAATCAAAACAACTGTGGTCTATTATTTTTTACTACTGTTAAAGCTTTGTAAAATTTAAAACGGGGTGAGAGAAAGAAAGGAAAAGGAAAAACAAACAGTAGTTGGTTGCAGTCCAGGGGATATCCATAAACCTGTAACTACCATTAAGTCATTACTGAAGACTGAATAATTAGTATCAATAAAGATCCCAGTCAGACTTCACTGAACATGATAAGGGGAGGAATGCAGTGTAGGAATATCTTCTCTTATAAGATCTGGTATAAAGAATCCCATCTTGCCACTCAAACTGAAAACTCAAGAATGGAAACATCAAGTTAGTGATTAAAGCTTTTGTACAATCTCTTTGCAAAAATGTTTTAACTCTAACTAGCACCTTATGTAGTTACCATTCTTAGTTTTGAGCTAATCACTTAGAATCTTGGAGACCCAGAAGAAAGTTTTTCAATAAAAACAAACAGATATTGTTGATAGTGATATGGAGAAAGTGAGGATGCTGTTGATTATTGGAGAGATGGAATTTTGGATGAGGAATATGGCAATCCCAGTACTGCTAGCGTTTAGGAAGAATGCAACAATGATGACGGGGACTCCATCATTGACAGTAGCAATACTCTATGCACCACCACAGGTGGCAGAAAAAAAGGCTGCCTGACTTATGGCAAAAAGTCAAATAAAAAAATTAAACTCCCTTTACTACTTCTGGTACTCACTTTCTACAATATGTGCCTTAATATTGTCTCCAGTAGTCTACACAGAAGAACATTTTTTTCATGTTGTCAGATTAGTGAGTATTCCAAGGAAGCAGTAATCATCTCTTGTTTTGGAGTCACTTTTGCCAGGACCCTTATGTAGTTATGTAAAATGCACATTAACGGGGAAAGAAAAGTTAATAATGAGGGCACCATAGCTACTGTGAGATACCTCAGTCAGATGTTGATCTATGCTTTACCAGAAGGGATATCTGCTACAGCTGTTGCTAATCTGCAACTCAACAATTGATTGTTGTGGAAATTAATGCAATGTTACAAATAAAGAAGTATGATTTCACGTAAGAGGAGTCGACACAAGAATGTTTTTGTGCAAATACTCTTATCAATACAAGTGAGAGTGTAGAGGAATAATAAAAATCTTGAACTGATACATAGACAAAACATTTCATAAATAGAATTTTTTCCAGGAGGCAATGGCAGATCTTAATGTAGAACACCTTGGAAAGAACATTATGAAAAAACATGATGGCTAAATTTATCTAAGCTTAACTTCAGTATATTTTAACTTTTTCTCCAATGTGAAAGTGCTTCTTTAGGGTTATTTTGCAAATGTTTCATAAGTTTGCTTTCCAAGGGAAACTTGGAATTTAGAGAAGTGTTAATCATCTTTCTGTGCAATCTTTATTTTGCTCTAGGGAGATGTTTCTTACACTTAGTCTTTTTGTTTTGTCTTTCAGAAATACTGTTGTTTTGGTGATGTTATGTAATGCTTTGGCTCGAGGCCTAATTCTTTGTTGGATTCCAAATTCAGTTTTGAAAACTGGTGAGAAGAAAAAGATAGACGCAGCAACAGACAAAAGTAAAAGGCCCTCAATAAGGGGGGTTGAAAAAACAAACATTGTCCAACCTTTGTCCGTGGATCCAAATGGACTCCCTGATATTAAAGCGGCCTTAGAGGTACAAAGTTCTCATTGCTCTGTTTCCTATCAAACCACTATATTTGGAGGGGGGGAAAACCTCTCCCCACCATACACACACATGAGCTGTGCTCAGTAAAGAACGTGAGCATGTGCCTAAGTTGGAGAATTGGAGCCTTTAGCCTTTGACTCAGTTGCCTCATAGAGATGTTAGACAGATAGATTGATATGTGGTATTCTCAGCATACCCTCTGAGGAATGCATTGTATTCATAACAGGTGCTGGGCTATGGATTCATGTTCTAAGTTTTATTTTATTCTTGGATTTTAGGTTTGTGAATTTGCCCTGAATTTGACAAATGGAAACATACCTAATGAACTGGTACCTATTGCTGTACGACAACAGATCATTGCTACCTGGGTGAAAGCGAAACAGTTACTTCAGCAACAAATTTGGCATAAACTTGGAACTGATGATGAGGTATAGATTCTGTGAAATCATATGTGAAAAATGAATACATATAACATGTACACTTTTTGAATGCAATATGGAAAATAAGATTTAGTTGTTCCCATTAACACATTACAAAGGACAACTAGTTTTTTGCATGGGGTGTAGAAATGACATTCTTGAGTTTATTTAATTTCTACCTTCTGTTTTTAGCTACAAGAAATAATTAGTGATAACTCTGTCATATGACGACATCATAACTACACCATCATTTAAAGATATACATTTATAGAGTTATAAAATGCTAAGAGACCTCAAGCATATTTCAATAAATATATAATATCATATTTTCATTATATAATTAATATTAATTTGAATTTATGTTCTTGCTGATGTATTTCAATGGGAATGCCTGTTTTAAATAAAAACAAAAATAAAATATATCTAATAAAACCATGATTTCAGAATTTTGTAGCATATGTATTCATATTCATAATCTCTTTCATATTGAAACTATTGGAGTTTTGATTTGACAGGAGTTATGAATGAAATGAAATATATAAAAACTATCAAAATTTACATTTTAGGGACACAGTAAAAAACAGAAGGGTAACAGTTTTTCTTGTAGCTAAATGACCCTTTAATGCCAATGAGAGTTCTACATATATATTCCCAAACATAGTTAAAATATATCCTTTCTCTACTTATTGATTTTACATTATTTTATAATGTTTATATATGCATAAAGTTTGGAATAAATGCGACATTTCTTGCTTCTCAGAATGGCGAGGGACAAAATCCAATCACAAAAGTTCTTGTTGCTTTGGAAATGTACTCATGTAATGGCTTGGGTCTCATGGACTTTACTGTTCCCAGTTTGTCTCAGGTATTTAGCTTTATTTTACTAGGTTTTTACTTGTGATAATATGTAGGTCTACATACTGTAGATGTTGCTGGTATCTTTCTGTAATCTCTGTTTTGCATAGTTGGATACAAAATTATTTCTGCTGGAAAACTATACTGTTTTTTATTTTCTTTTAAAACTTTTTAAAATTAATGTAATAATCATAACAGTTAGTAAATTGACATCCCTGGAGGTTAAATCTCTACATTTAACCACAAAATGGGTCCAATAAGAATAGTGGGAGTGTAAGATTTCCCCTGCTATTCTACCAGCTGGGAGCTGTCAGATTCTGGTAAAGATGCATTCAACATCAGACCACACTTCCAGCCACTCATCTCTGTGGCAAAGATGACAATTTAACAGATGCTCTGTGCTGAAAATACTGTACAAAAACCCAAGCCAACACATACCTCAACTATTCTCTAGTCACTTCTTGAGGTCTTGAGAGAGGGGCACAAATAGAACCTGTGGCCATTTAAGGGAACATGAAGAGGTTTTCATTATTTGTGTCTCAGGAAAGCAGTAATGCATCACTATCCACAATTTCTTTAGTATGTGACTATTTGTTTTGGGGCAGATTTTGCCACCATTATTCATATTGATTAGTACCATTCTCTAAATGTAACCCTACTGAGTTACTAAGCATGAGTCAGGGTGACAGAATCTGGCCTATATCCCAACTGTCAAAGTTGCCTTTGAGTTCTGTCAGTCTGTTTTGTAGTCATATCTGTATAACATCCACAGTGCAGGGTATTAGCTATATCCCCCAGTTTCAGGGCATCTACACCTATATTCCCCCTCCATGATCCACGAAGGGAACTGACTTCAGGCTTCTGGCTCTCAGTAATTACCTCTTTTGGGTGGAAACCCACATCTCTCTCCCTCCTGACCAGGGACTTAAAGGCTGCACAGTTCCCTGCTGTACACTTGGATATCCCCACCAAGCCAGACTGCCCAAAAGGCCTGTGTCTTCACTTTGCTTTCCCTCGGAGGGTTATGACTAGTGTATTGCCTGCAGTTTTAAGCTCCTTATAAGCAAGCACATTTATCCTTGAGGTAGAAGCATTACAGAGAAAACATTAAAACAATAAAAAAACTACATGCATGCTAAAAAGCTTACCAGAGGTCACCCTCAATTCCAACCTCATGCTCGGCTTTCAAAAGCCACAAGTGGGTTTTCTTGTGGTTACGAGTACATATCCATCTTAGAACCAGAACCCAGACTGGGCAGATCAGCCATTTTTTATATACAGCTTGGGCCATTAATCGTGGTCTTGTGTAACAGGTAATTGGCAGACAAACCGTCTTCTCAGGGCATAGCTTCAAAAGTCTTGGTTTTTGCATAACGAGAGTTGGGGAATTTGCATTATCCTTGCCGTAGGGATTGCCCAGGAAATCCAATTAACACTTATTGTCCCAAAGTCCATACATGTCTAGCACATTTTCAGTGTAGTCATTTGAATTCCCAAATCTCACATCTGCCCCCAGAGAGGTTACACATGATCACAGCCCACAATAATATATACACTTAGTACAATAAGGTCTTTTAAGGATACCATGAGAAATTAAGAACATAAGAACGGCCATACTGTGTCAGTCCAATGGTCCATTTAGCCCAGTATCCTGTCTTCTGACAGTGGCCATTGCCAGACGTTTCAGAGGTAATGAACAGAACAGGACAATGTTGAGTGATCCATCACCTGTTTTCTAGTCCCAGCTTTTGGCAGTTGTAAGTTTAGGGACACCTGGAACATGAGGTTGTGTCCCTGGCCATCTTGGCTAATAGCTGTTTATGGAGATATTCTCCATGAACTTACCTAATTTTTTTAACTTTTTTTTTTTTTTGGCTTTCACAAGATTCCTTGGCAGTGAGTTCCAGAAGTTGACTGTTGTATGAAGAAGTACTTCCTTTTGTTTGTTTTAAACCAGCTGCCTATTAATTTCATTGGTGACCCATAGTGCTTGTGTTATGGAAAGGGATAAATAACACTTTTCTATTCACTTTCTCCACACCATTCATGATTTTATAGACCTCAATCATATCCCCTCTTAGTTGTCTCTTTTCTAAGCTGAACAGTTCCAGTCTTTTTTTTCTCTCTCCTTGTATGGAAGGTGTTCCATATCCCTAATCATTCCTGTTACCGTTCTCTGTACCTCTTCCAATTCTAATATATCTATTTTGAGATGAGGCAACCAGAATTGTATGCAGTATTCATAGGGTGGGTGTACCATGGATTTATAGAGTGTCTTTCTGATATTTTCTGTCTTATCTATCTCTTTCCTAATGGTTCCTAACTATTAGCTTTTTTGACTGCTGCTGCACATTGAGCGGATGTATTCAGGGAACTATCTATGATGACTCCACGATCTCTTTGAATGGTAACAGATAATTTAGACCCTATAGTTTTGTATGTGTAGTTTGGATTACATTTTTCAATGTGCATTGCTTTGCACTTATCAGCACTGAATTACATTTGTCATTTTGTCTCACAGTCACCCAGCTGGGTGAGATTCCTTTGTGAATCTTTGCACTCATCTTTCTTTGCACTCATCTTAGGACTTAACTATCTTGAGGAATTTTGCATCATTTGCAAATTTTGCCACCTCACTATTCAGCCCTTTTTCCAGATCATTTTATGAACATGTTGAACAACACAAGTTCCAGTACAAAACTTTGGGAGACCCTTATGTTTACCACTCTCCATTGTGAAAACTGACCATTTATTCCTACTCTTTGTTTCCTGTCTTTTAACCAGTTACTGATCCATCAGAGGACCTTCCCTCTTATCCCATGACTGTTTAGTTTGCTTAAGAGCCTTTGGTGAGGGACCTTGTCAAAGGCTTTCTGAAAGTCCACAAACACTATATCAACTGGATCACCCCTGTCCACATGCTTGTTGACTCCCTCAGAGAATTGAATCTATCCCAACATATCATGTTTATGTGTGTCTGATAATTTTGTTCTTTACTATAGTTTCATCCAGTTTGCCTGGTACTGAAGTTAGGCTTACCGGCCTGTAATTGTGTGGCTTTTTTTTAAAAATTGACATTACATTAGGTACCCTCCTGTCATTTGGTACAGTGGCTGATTTAAGCGATTTAACCCAGGTAGTAGTTCTGTTAGTAGTGTTCAGAACTCTTTGGTGAATATCGTCTTGTCCTGGTAACTTATTGCTCTTTAATTTATCATGTTTTTCCAAAACCTCCTCTACATCTCAGTCTGGAACAGTTCCTCAGATTTGTCACCTAAAAAGAATGATGTGGTAGTGGGGTCTCCTCCATATCCTCTGCAGTGAAGACTGATGCAAAGAATTACTTTAACTTCTCTGCAATGGCCTGGTCTTCCTTGAGTGCTCTTTTAGCACCTCGATCATCCAGTGGCCCACTGACTGTTGTACTTAAAACAATCTTTGCTATTAGTTTTTGTGTCCATAGCCAGTTGCTCTTCAAATATTTTTCTCCACCTGCCTTATTATACTTTTACACTTGACTTGCCAGAGTTTATACTTATTTTTATTTTCCTTATTTGACTTCAGATTTTTAAAGGAAGCTTTTTTGCCTCTAACCACCTGTTTCACTCTGTTTTTAACCATAGTGGCATTTTTTGGTCTTCACTGTTTTGTTTTTAGTTTGGGGTATTGTAGCGGTACGGCGACTCACCCCTGCGGTGCCTCCTGCTGGTCGTCTGGGAATTAGCTCTTTTCCAGCCGTTGGAGCACCCTCTGCAGGCTGGTGTCCTGCCGCAGCTTGGCCCCCGTGTCCCTCCCAGGACTCGGTGCCCCTTGCAACCCCAGGGTGCTTGCCCCTGGCAGTAACGCCTCACTCTTAGGGTCTCCCCTCCCCGGGGAACCCCCACCCCCTATCCCCACCTCGCCTCAGTCGTAGGCTACTGCCAGTCACCAACTAGCCCCCGCTCCCTGGGGCAGACTGCAGTATAAGCCACTCATCACAGGCAAGGGGTTTTTGGACTTGTTGCCTTTCTCTGCAACCCAGTAGCTCCAGGGGCCTTGTACAAGGCCCTGCAGCCTGGGGAGTTGCTGGCCTGGAGCTCCCCAGCTCCTCTGGCCTTTCCCCAGCCCTGCTTCACTCCAGTACCCGTTAGCACTCAGGCAGCTAGGTCCATCTCCCTCCTCAGCTAGAGGGAGACTCTTGCTTCTGGCCCACTGCCCTCTTATAAGGGCCAGCTGGGCCCTTATTAAGCCAGCTATAGCTGTGGCTGCTTTCCCAATCAGCCCAGCTTTCAGAGCTGCAGCCCTCTCCAGGGCTCCTTTTACCACTGCAGCCCTCCCCAGGGCTGCTTGTCCCCTTCCAGGGCCGGAGCGGAGTGATCACCTCGCTACAGGTATATATTTAGTTTGAGTCTTTATTAAGGTGGTTTTAGAATAGTGTTTATGCAGTTTGCAGGCATTTAACTGTTCTGACTGTTCCTTTTAATTTACTTTTAACTAGCGTCCTTGTTTTTGAAGTTAAATGCTATTGTGGTGAGTTTCGTAGGCATTTTTTCCCATACAGGGATGTTAAATTTAATCACATTATGGTTGTTATTACTGAGCAGTTGCCGTATCTGTCACACAGGGGTTTTTAATATTTTATATCCTACTGTAAAGAGATTTTTTGAAAGCAGTGGCACATATTTTCCCACCTATTTGTAATCTTTTTTCGAGACTTGAAATTTACCACTTGTGAATCTGATGAAATTGTTATTTAAACCTTTAGCAGATAGCTTGTTGTATCAACTGTCCCTAAAGATTGGATTCTTAGTAGCCATAAGTCTCTGCAGAGTTCATGAGATCTAGGTCTTGATGGCTGAGCTCCCATACACAGTTTCATAAACTAAAACGACCCTGCAACCCCCCAAAATCCTGACTAAATTTCCCCTGTACCAATCCACCAACCAACTCAGTCTTTTCACTAAGCTTTACTCAAATACCAGGGAATTCAGGTTATATGGTCTATATGTTAAGAAGACCCTTAGCTACTATCTAGACATAACTAAGCCTATATATAAGTATCCTTGCTGTTTGCAGAAATGTTACATATCAGTAACTATAGTTCTTTGAGTAAATTGTCCCACAGATCCTCAAGGCCAGCTAAAGGTTCAAATGATAATTCTGTTAGTTTCAGAAACAGAATATAATGTTGAATGCACCATTTTAAAAATCTGATTCCTCTTATTTGGCTCTAATAGAGGTTCCAATAGGTGAAAGAATTAAAAATAAAGTTGGAAACCTCAGTCCTTCTGTTTGGCATTCAGCACCAAGCCCCAAATTTTTTAGAAGATTCTGAGTCAATGGATGGAGTGCAGGCATATGCCAAGAGTGGGAATCTATGCCAACAGTGTTCTTCAAGAACTATAGTCATCATAAATAACCTTTCTTTCCCAATTCTAATTCTGTAGGTCACATTCCACATTTTTCTTTGCCTGTAATTAGTAACTTTTTGTTTGTGCAGTGAACACAGTGTGTTTGATATTATACAAGATGCAAAGATAGATGGGCTGTGTTCCAAAGATTTTGCGATGTAAAAGACCAACAAAGAGAAGATAGGATAACTTTAAATTACTATATATACATTTTTTTAAAATTTGTATTTGTGTGAATCAGGAGGATTTGAATGAAAAAAGATGGTGGCTCTGCAAACTGCTATTTGAATCAGGGCTTGTCTTATACACTGATCATGAGAAAGTCATATCATGTACAGGGCAGTACGAAGTGAAGGACAGAAATAGAATTATGTAATCATACCTTTATATATGTTGTTTTCTTTGAGTCTTTACAAAGTTGTTGGGTGACATATAAAATATTTAATATATCCTTGCATACTGTGTATGAAAAGTGATTGACAATCAAAATTATAGCATAAGAGAACATATTTCTTTTGCTATTATTTGCAGTTAGTGAAAATGACTTTAGAATGCAACTGGTCAGATCCATTAGTGGAATTGCAGACATTGACACGACTTACACATTTTGCATATGCATCACATGACCATGAAATAGTGATGACTTGTTCCCAAAGAACCTTGCAACTAGATGATGCAGTTTTGTATGATACAGATGCGAAGAAACATGAAATGTAAGTATACAGAATTTTCATTTATAACATAAAATAACTTTAAAGCATTCAGTAATATAGGTACATTTTTGTGATAATATAATCAAAATTGTTAAAGGTAAGGATCTGTTTTAAGGAGTAAAAAACTGTATTTAAGAGTAAAAGCTGAAACTTCCCTCTTACTCACTTTATTGCGATTAGCAGTTCCAGCACTGTTTGAGCATTGAGGGCTAGATTATAAATTTACAATGCAGCTTGAGAAAGGAGCAATGCAGGAAGCAGATTGTGAGTCCTTGACTTAGTTCAGGAAAATGTGTAAACACATGCTAAAGGCCCATTGAAGTGAATCATATGCTTAAAGTTAAGCATGTGCTTAAGTGCTTCCCTAAATTGGGGCCTCTAACATTCACAATCTTGTTCCTGCTTTCACTTCATTCCAGGGGGAAGGTAATCTGTGCTAGCCCTTCTGGTGATGCAGGATTGTGTCCCTGACTGCACTGGGTTTGATGCATGGACTGAATTGATGCAGTTTGGAGGTGGTGCCAAGACTGCCCACATCTCTGCTCATCTATTCCCTGATCACTTCTGTGGGAGGAGGAGGAGTAGCCCAGTGGCAGCTACTCTTTCCCCACACGGGGGATGGAGATGGAGGTAGCCCATATAAGATGGGCTTTTTATGTTCCCTTATTCTCCTCTGCAGTCATGCAGCAGGCCCATGATTGAGACCTGGATTATTATGTATATCATTTATGTTGTAGTACCTAGGTGCAATGAAAATGTTAAGAAAAGAGTTGCAATCTGAAAACTGGCTTTATATCTGGGATTAAGGCAATTTCCACACTAGGTTGAGGATCTGCTGATACGGTCCTATCATCCAGAAAAGAAGATCCCCAGATTCTCATAAACTCATAGACTTTAAGGGCAGAAGGGACCATTATGATCATCTAGTCTGACCTCCTGCACAACGCAGGCCACAGAATCTCACCCACGCACTCCTGTAACAAACCCCTAACCTATGCCTGAGTTATTGAAGTCCTCAAATCGTGGTTTAAAGACCTCAAGGTGCAGAGAATCCTCCAGCAAGTGACCCATGCCCCACGCTGCAGAGGAAGGCGAAAAACCTGCAGGGCCTCTGCCAATTTGCCCTGTAGGAAAAATCCTTCCCGACCCCAAATATGGCGATCAGTTAAACCCTGAGCATGTGGGCAAGACTCACCAGCCAGACACCCAGGAAAGAATTCTCTGTAGTAGCTCAGATCCCACCCCATCTAACATCCCATCACAGACCATTGGGCATATTTACCTGCTAATAATCAAAGATCAATTAATTGCCAAAATTAGGTTATCCCATCATACCATCCCCTCCATAAACTTATCAAGCAAGATATTTCTTTTGCCCCCACTACTTCCCTTGGAAGGCTGTTCCAGAACTTCACTCCTCTAATGGTTAGAAACCTTCGTCTAATTTCAAGTCTAAACTTCCTAATGTCCAGTTTATATCCATTTGTTCTTGTGTCCACATTGGTACTAAGCTTAAATAATTCCTCTCCCTCCCTCATATCTCCCCTCAGCCTTCTTTTGGTTAGGCTAAACAAGCCAAGCTCTTTGAGTCTCCTTTCATAAGACAGGTTTTCCATTCCTCAGATCATCCTAGTAGCCCTTCTCTGTACCTGTTCCAGTTTGAATTCATCCTTCTTAAACATGGGAGACCAGAACTGCACAGAATATTCCAGATGAGGTCTCACCAGTGCCTTGTATAACGGTACTAACACCTCCTTATCTTTACTGGAAATACCTCGCCTGATGCATCCCAAGACCTCATTAGCTTTTTTAACAGCCATATCACATTGGCAGCTCATAGTCATCCTGTGATCAACCAATACTCTGAGATCCTTCTCCTCCTCTGTTTCTTCCAACTGATGTGTCCCCAATTTATAACCAAATTTATTGTTATTAATCCCTAAATGCATGACCTTGCACTTTTCACTATTAAATTTCATCCTATTACTATTACTTCAGTTTACAAGGTCATCCAGATCTTCCTGTCTGATATGCCGGTCCTTCTCTGTATTCGCAATACCTCCCAGCTTTGTGTCATCCGCAAACTTTATTAGCACATTCCCACTGTTTGTGCCAAGGTCAGTAATAAAAAGATTAAGTAAGATTGGTCCCAAAACCAATCCCTGAGGAACTCCACTAGTAACCTCCTTCCAGCCTGACAGTTCACCTTTCAGTATGACCCGTTGTAGTCTCCCCTTTAACCAGTTCCTTATCCACCTTTCAATTTTCCTATTGATCCCCATCTTTTCCAATTTAGCTAATAATTCCCCATGTGGAACCGTATCAAATGCCTTACTGAAATCGAGGTAAATTAGATCCACTGCGTTTCCTTTGTCTAAAAAATCTGTTACCTTCTCAAAGGAGGAGATCAGGTTGGTTTGGCACAATTTACCTTTTGTAAAACTATGTTGTATTTTGTCCCAATTACCATTGACCTCAATGTCCTTAACTACTTTCTCCTTCAAAATTTTTTCGAAGACCTTGCATACTACAGATGTCAAACTAACAGGCCTATCGTTACTCGGATCACTTTTTTTTCCTTTCTTAAAAATAGGAACTATGTTAGCAATTCTCCAGTCGTACGGTACAACCCCTGAGTTTACTGATTCATTAAAAATTCTTGCTAATGAGCTTGCAATTTCATGTGCCAGTTCCTTTAATATTCTTGGATGAAGATTATCTGGGCCCCCCCAATTTAGTCCCATTACGCTGTTCGAGTTTGGCTTCTACCTCGGACGTGGTAATATCTACCTCCATATCCTTATTCCCATTTGTCATCCTACCATTATCCCTAAGCTCCTCATTAGCCTCATTAAAGACTGAGGCAAAGTATTTGTTTAGATATTGGGCCATGCCTAGATTATCCTTAACCTCCACTCCATCCTCAGTGTTTAGCGGTCCCACTTCTTTCTTTGTTTTCTTCTTATTTATATGGCTATAGAACCTTTTACTATTGGTTTTAATTCCCTTTGCAAGGTCCAACTCTACATGGCTTTTGGCCTTTCTCACTTTATCCCTACATGTTATGACCTCAGTAAGGTAGTTTTCCTTGCTAATCCCTCCCATCTTCCACTCCTTGTAGGCTTTCTGCTTTTCCTTAATCACTCTCTGAGATGCTTGCTCATCCAGCTTGGTCTACAACTCCTGCCTATGAATTTTCCCCCCTTTCTTGGGATGCAGGCTTCTGATAGTTTTTGCAACTTTGACTTGAAGTAATTCCAGGCCTCTTCCGCCTTTAGATCCACAAGTTCTTCAGTCCAATCCACTTCCCTAACTAACTTCCTTAATTCTTTAAAGTTAGCCCTTTTGAAATAAAAAACCCTAGTCCCAGATCTATTTTTGTTTATCCTTCCATCTAGTTTGAACTGAATTAGCTCATGATCACTCGAACCAAGGTTGTCCCCTACAACCATTTCTTCTATGAGGTCCTCCCTACTCACCAAAACCAAATCTAAAATAGCATCCCCTCTTGTTGGTTCTTCAACTACTTGGTGATGTATATATGCAGCCCAAAAAGGAAATGTGGTTTGACCAAACCTGGATGAAATTAGCCCAGTTAATAATATTGTTTTTATACTGTCAGGGAAAAAAGTAATTCTGGATGGAAAATTTTGAGCATAACTAAATGCTGACCTTAACTGGAAAAACATGTGTTCTTTATCATCTGCAGCCATTCACTAGGAAATTGGCTTTCTACCTTTTTTTTCAAATCTTTCAGCAAAATGAGATATTCAAATATATAGAGCTCTCTGAATAAAACAATGAATGGATAAAATATTTTCATCTTTGACACACAACTTTAGTCCAGGATTTGTCATAATTTCTCCAGTATAAATACACAAAATGAAAAATGAGTATTATTTGCATGGTAAAGAGCAACATTAGGATAAAATAGGGCTTAAATTTGCTTTAGTTTTCATTTTTTCAGTGTAAAAGTGAACTGTGGAACACTGGTAACCTCTAGTGGTCATAATCATTATTGCATACTAGTTTTTGCTCTAAAGCAGGGGTCGGCAACCTTTCAGAAGTGGTGTGCCGAGTCTTCATTTATTCACTCTAATTTAAGGTTTCGTGTGCCAGTAATACATTTTAACGTTTTTAGAAGGTCTCTTTCTATAAGTCTATAATATATAACTAAACTATTGTTGTATGTAAAGTAAATAAGGTTTTTAAAATGTTTAAGAAACTTCATTTAAAATTAAATTAAAATGCAGAGCACCCCGGACTAGTGGCCAGGACCCGGGAAGTGTGAGTGCCACTGAAAATAAGCTTGTGTGCCGCCTTTGGCACTCATGCCATAGGTTGTCTACCCCTGCTCTAAAGGGTAGGTGGTAGGCCAGGTAGACCCGGTAATGCAGTAAAAGTAAGTTCACTTTGAAATTTTTTCTTTTTATTCTCTTCTTTGCATACAGTTCGGTTTTTTAAAGTTTGCATAATATAGATACAACAGAATTTATTTTCCCTGCAAAAATCCTTTTTCTCTTAAAAGCTTTGAGATCCAAATGTCTCAGAATGGAACATTTTTACCTGATTTATTTCTTTCCTTAAGCTAACCTCCTTCATTCCACCCCACCCTGAGTAAATTCACAGGGAGAAGATCAGAAGTGGAGTCATCTGGAGCCTTGTACATAGTTCTATTGTTTAAAGTTGCTGCCTAAGTCTAAAGTTATCACTAACAAATTTCAGTGTTTTATAGAATCATAGAATCGTAGGACGGGAAGAGGCCTCATATAGTCCAGTTCCATGCATTCATGGCAGGACTAAGTATTACCTAGACCATCCCTGACAGGTGTTTGTCTAACCTGCTCTTAAAAATCTCCAATGATTCAGATTCCACAACCTCCCTAGGCAATTTATTCCAGTTCTTAACTATCCTGACAGGAAGTTTTTCCTAATGTCCAACCTAAATCGCCCTTGCTGCAATTTAAGCCCATTGCTCCTTGTCCTATCCTCAGAGGTTAAGGACCATAATTTTTCTCCCTCCTCCTTGTAACAACCTTTTATGTACTTGAAAGCTGTACATATCAGGTCCCCCCCTCATTCTTCTCTTCTCCAGACTAAACAAACCCAGTTTTTTCAATCTTCCCTCATAGATCATGTCTTCTAGCCCCTTAATTACTTTTGTTGCTCTTTTCTGGACTTTCTCCAATTTGTCTACATCTTTCTTGAAATGTGGTACCCAGAACTGGACACAATACTCCAGTTGAGGCCTAATCAGAGCAGAGTAGAGCAGAAGAATTACATCTTGTGTCTTGCTTACACCATTCCTGCTAATACATCCCAGAATGATGTTTGCTTTTTTTGCAACGGTGTTATACTGTTGACTCATATTTAGCTTGTGATCCATTATGACCCCTACATCCCTTTCTGCAGTATTTCTTCCTAGGCAGTCATTTCCCATTTTGTATTATGCAGCCTTGGAAATACTTTGCTGTGGGAGGTCTAAAGATTGTGTCCTAATCTTGGAGGGGTTCTGAATAGGGTTCTGCATGTGTGTGTGTGTGTGTATGTATATATATACATACATACATACATACAATATATATCTATATTGTGACAAAGTTCCTTCTCTGCCTTGGTGGGTCCTGCGCTTATTGGCGGATTTGCTCGCCTCAGAGATTCATGGCAGCCCTCAGTTTGGCCACTTTTGCTAGCGGCTCAAACCTGCTGTTCACTCAGCTAACCTCATCACTGGCCAGCATGGGGAAAGGAAGGAGAGCAATCCCCACAGTCTCTGCTGACCCACCTAGTGGGTCGGGGGAGGGGGGGGTAGGCCAGAGACCTTCCCCTCTGGTGGGACTCACAGTCCAGGTCACCTCCTCTTGTCTCAAATAGGGAGTTGAGGCAGATGGGGGGAACCCAGGTGCTCCCTGGGTGCTCCCTCTATTCCAGGTTCCAGCCCAGGGCCCTGTGAATTGCAACTTTCTACAGTATCTCTTGTAACGGCTGCGTGACAGCTACAACTCCCTGGGCTACTTCCCCATGGCCTCCTCCCAACTCCTTCTTTATCCTCACCACAGGACCTTCCTCTTGATGTCTGGTAATGCTTGTACTTCACAGTCCTCCAGCAGTACGCCTACTCACTCTCAGCTTTTTGTGCCTCTTGCTCCCAGCTCCTCACACACACGCCTCACTGACTGAAGTGAGGTCCTTTTTAAACCAGGTGCCCTGATTAGCCTGCCTTAATTGATTCTAGCAGCTTCTTGATTGGCTCCAGGTGTCCTAATTAGCCTGTCTGCCTTAATTGGTTCCAGCAAGTTCCTGATTGTTCTGGAACTGCCCCTATTACCTTACCCAGGGACAAGGGACCTGCTTAACCTGGAGCTAATATATCTGCCTTCTATCACTCTCCTGTAGCCATCTGGTCCGACCCTGTCACTATATATATATAATATAAAAAGAGAGAGAAAGAGAGAAAGCTGCATTAGTGTTAGGACATGTCTACACATACAGTGCTGCAGCAGTGCAGTATATCGATGCAGTTGCGCTACTGCAGCATGTCTGGTGAAGACGCTCTAAGCCGACAGCTCTCCTGTCAGCATAATAAAATCACCTAAGTGAATGGCAGAAGCTATATTGGTGGGAGAAGCTCTCCCACCGACATATCGCTGTGCACACAAGCATTCATGTTCATGTAACATACAGGGCCCTACCAAATTCATGGCCAAGAAAAATGCGTCACGGACTGTGAAATCTGGTCTTTTGTGTGCTTTTACCCTATACTAGACAGATTTCATGGAGGAGACCAGCGTTTCTCAAATTGGGGGTCCTGACCCAAAAGGGAGTTGCAGGGGGGTCACAAGGTTATTTTAGGGAGGACATGGTATTGCCACCCTTACTTCTGCACTGCCTTCAGAGCTGGACGGCCGGACAGAGATGGTTGTTGGTCGAGTGCCCAGCTCTGAAGGCAGCACCCCGCCAGCAGCAGCACAGAAGTAAGGGTGGCATGGTATGGTATTGCCACCCTTACTTCTGCGCTGCTGCCTTCAGAGCTGGGTAGCCAGAGAGTGGCAGCTGCTGACTGAGGGCCCAGCTCTGCAGGCAGCAGTGCAGAGATAAGGGTGTCAATACCATGCTCTGCCATCCTTGCTTCTGCAGTGCTGCTGGCAGTGGCTCTGCCTTCAGAGCTGGGCTCCCAGCCAGCAGCCACCACTCTCCAGCTGCCCAGCTCTGAAGGCAGCGCCGCCGCCTGCAGCAGCTCAGAAGTAAGGGTAGCAGTACCATTACCCCCCCACACACACAATAACTTTGCAAGCTCCCCACCCCCCCCCCAAATCCTTTTTGGGTCAGGACCCCTACAATTATAACACCATGACATTTCAGATTTAAATAGCTGAAATCATGACTTTTTGATTTTTAAAATCCTATGACCGTGAAATTGACAAAAATGGACCATGAATTTGGTAGGGCCCTGTTTATGTCGCTCGGGGGGTGGTTTCTTCACATTTCTGAGCGACATAAGTTATGCTGACATAGGCTGTAGTGTAGACATAGCCTTAGAGTTGAGGAAGGTCAGCCCCAGAAGGAACAAGAAGGATAATAAATTTTCCATACTGGTTTGTTTTGTTTTCTAAAAAATGCACACAAGTTTTAGGCTAACTATATCACAAAAATCCTGAATTAAGTTTTTGTTTGACTTGGATTTTGATTGTGTGTAAGGTGATAAACCCTTACATATTTTATCTCTGTAATTAATGTAAATGTTGTTATCCCTAATATGATTCCAGTATTATTTTACAGAACCAGAAAGGTAGAGTATAAAAAGTATAGAGTAATGTTTGTTTCATATTAGTTTCATAATGTTGTATCTGATTATTAAAAAGGTTTTCAAATTTAGTTTATCATGTTAGTAGAAACTGAATAAACGTTTTTAAGTACAAAGTCCGTAATACCACCATTTTGTAAAAGACAAAGACTGTAGACATCAGTCAATGGGAATGGATGCATTCTCACTCTATACATTTAGAACACATCATGAATTATTTGTCTTTATGCAGAGATGATTACACAGCAAGACAAGAAATGTTAAGCACTGCTGCTTGTATACAGGGGAGGAGTATAATGGAAAATTTGGCTGGAAAAAAACATTTGCGCTTAGCAGCATCGAAAGCCTTTGTTCAAAGTGCAAGGTATGTTGTATTTTGACAGGGCGCAGCAGAATAATTTAATGCAGCTTTAATTTTTTATATAATTCCTGTTTTGGAACCAGATCAACATATTGTTCTTTTCCAAGAAGTGGCTTAAGTGCAAAATGTTGTGGGCTGAAATACTTAACGAAGGATCTGGTGGAATCTTCCAGTTCAGAAAAATCCTGAGTACTCATGTCTCCCATATAGCTGGATACTGGAGCTTCAAAATAGTATCTTTAAAGTCACTACTGATCAATGAAGGTGAAGCCACAGATCCAAAGTGGGGGAGAAAATATTATCTAATACCTGTAGGAAATAGCAGTACTGGGGACAGTAAAAAAATATCAGTCTTCCAAACAAAAGGAAAAAATAATTGGTCCCACTGGCAGTCAAAAGTAGATAGGATTTGAATTTTTGATAGATGAGAATCCGAAGGTTTAACCTGAGACTGCCAGTATTCCAGCTCTTTTTTGAAAGTGTGTGATAAGATAAGTTTGAGGAAACAGTGTAACAGAATCATTAGAGGATATCCAGTTAAAGCGAACAATTCTGTGCCTCTTTAAATGCAAATGATGAGACTTCTTCATAAATAATAGAGTATTCTGTACTGAATTGGGCATAGCTGGACAGAGATTCTAAGAGGGAAGCAAGAAATATTGTTTGCAAAATATTGGCTATAAAAATAAATCCAGTGACAAGTTATATGAAGGGAAATACAGAGTTTTTAAAAATGCTAAAATTGCATAACTTTTTCAGACACCATGACCATTCTGGTAAGCATAGTGAGCAAGCCTTAGGCATCATCATCTGGTAACAGTCTGTTATTTCAGAAGATTCCCATTTACAGCTAGATGATGGGATTTAAGCCACTGAGTAGAAAGATGGCATGGTACCACAACTGGGAGAGAATTATTAACTTCAGGACACAAAAATAGCAATTGCATGGAATATTGAGAATAGAACTATCCTTGTACGGAACTAGAGACATTGAAGTTGTGTCCTCATATTACTTTGGTACTTCATCATAGTGTGTGAAACCACATATTAGCTTAAGGGTTATTTTTAAAAAATGATACTGTAATGAGAAATTAACATGGTTGGGAGACAAAATACAATCGTTTAAAAACAGAGAGTTTTATTATGAGTCCCAAGTACAATTTCAACAGTTTTAGTAATAAAGAATCTTCAAATGGGTTACAAGTAAATATAACACATAGATATTACTGGTATCATATAAAAGTATATTTTTTTACTTATTTCTTACTGCAGCTGTTTGTGAGTGTGAACATATTCATTACCCAAAATGGAAAATGCTTTCTATAGTGGGTTAATTCAAAAGCCCCTCATCTGAGGGGGACATATATAAATCCTGATTAGGACACAAAGGGAGATGAGTTGGGTGGTTTCATGGTTATGCTTAGCAGACATTGACTACAACATGCAGTTTAGCATGAATGGCAGTCTTTTCTCAGTTTAATCATGCTTTTCTCCCTCAGATATGCAGGTGAAACAGGAAACTGTATCCTTGTAATACTGGCAGCTAGACACTTCTGGAATGCATGTTTACCTTTTATAGGATCTCCACAAGACAGAGAACAGCTTAAAGAGCCCACAGAAACAATTCTCAAAAACATCACTAAAGCAGAATCTAAAATTAAGCAGGTAAGATTATCTAATAAGTAGCAACATTTTAGTAGAATTTACTGACCGGTTGTGATTTTGAAGCAAAATTTTGCTTTACTTTGAAACTATGGATATTTACTTCAGGATTTTCTTTCCTGCGGGAGGGGAGAAAACTCCAAGTTTATCAGTCTAGCACCTTTTATGAGCACTTACATTCTCTCTCATCTGCACACATGTTGACCTATCTCATCAATAGCCTCTCAACGGGAACTGTTTTCTTCAAAAAAATTTGCTGCAATTTACGACTTTCAGGTGTCCCTTTCTGAAGCTTACAAAATGGTATTAATAGAAAATATTAATATAAGAAAATATGGGGAAAATCAGCCAGTAACTTGCAGATTGGTGGTGATAGTAGGTCATATTGCTCTTGATCTACAGGACATATATTCAGAGAAAATCTCCAGTAAACGGAGGTTCTTCAAGTGTTTGTTCATGTCCATTCCAATCAGGTGTGTGTGTGCCGCGTGCACACCAGTCAGAAGATTTTTCCCTTAGCAATGTTCGTAGGGTCGGCCTGGGCGCCCACTGGAGTCGTGCCTTCGTGGTGCCAAATATAGGGCCCTGCCGACCCTCCATCCCCTTAGTTCCTTCTTACCACCGGTGGCGGCTAGCTGGAACAAACTGTTGCTCTTGCATTGCATTGTCCACTCTTCATATTTATAGTTTGTAATAGTTTCTAGTGTTAGTTAGTTAGTAGTAGTAGTTCTTAAGTTTCCTTTTGGGGACCCCCCCCCTCCACCAACGCTTCCCCGGTTCCGGGGTATGCCCCAGTCCCCAGGGTTCAAGCTCTGTGAGGACTGGAAAGTTTATGTCTAAGAGTGACCCACACTCCCCCTGTCTGCGGTGTCTTGAGGAGAGCCACCAGAAGGAGAAGTGCAGAATTTGCAAAGGGTTCCGCCCTAGGACCTTAAAGGACCGAGATCAAAGACTCAAGATCCTTCTAATGGAGGCAGCACTCTGGCCACAATCCGACCTGGGGTCAGCAGAACACACGCCCAGCACCTCCTTGTTGGTGCGCAGTGCTCCGGCACCAACAGTGTGCGAGCTGGTGCTGAGGAAGGACCCCAAGGAGTCCCCGCTCCGCCCATAGACAGTCTTCTGTGAGGCAACGATCTCAGTTCTCAGTGCCCCACAAAAAGAAAAGGCCGGAAAGGGTCGCTCTCCCCGCTCCAAACTCAAGGAGCCTGCGGGAGGGAGACCTGATTCGGGCCGCGTCACCTCGGCTCTTCCACCTCCCAGAGTCTCGTCAACTCCTGCCCCCACCCCGGGGTCCAATTGAGTCCAAACCCTCACCACTCTCCGGACTGACATGGCACGCAGCTCCAGCTCCCCTCAACTCCAGAGGCGTTCAAGGCGGCTCAGAACCTTATGCGTCTCACAGCACTGTCCTCCCCGCTGAGGAGAGACAAGTCGCCAGTGACCACCCGGCCCCTGTTCCCATCAAGGAGCAAACCAGCGATGATGGCGCGCTGATCCCCATCTCCAGCATGCCTCTCCCTGGCATGGTCCACCATGTGGGGGAACCGCACCAGTCCCCTGTTTCTCGGCACCGCTTGCTGAAACCGCAGAGTACCGCTCCTCCATGGTCCTCCTTCTCTGAGACCTCGTAGTTGGAATCCTACCACTCTGATAGGACCAGGACCAGGACCAGGAACAGAAGATCCAGGTCCCGCCGTGACCACCAGCCCTATCTGGCACCGTGACCATCTCAGTGGCAACCTTCGACTCAGTAGCCCTTCTGGACACCCTGGGCATATCATCAGAGCCAGGGACAAATCCAAGGATCAAGGTCCAGGTCCTCATCGGCGTCCTTTGTCCCTCCGCAAGCACCATCGGCACCGTTGGCAGTGGCGCCACCAACACCCTTACCTTCACCTGCGGTGCTGGCCCCGACTCCTCCGATATCAGCACCACCGGCAGCCGCAGTCTTGGCACCACCGGCATCGGTGACCTCAGCGCCGCCGGAGTCGGCAACCTCGGCACCGCTGGCATCAGCATCGATGATCACGGTTCCGGCGGCCCCAGCACCTCAGGCACCTGGCGGCACAGCAGTACTGGGTGCTGCGTGACCCCCTGGGCACTGAGGGGAGTGAGCAGGACCCACTGTCAGGACTTTCCTCCTCATCCTCCCCCAGATTAAACCGTGGCAGGGACATAGACAGCCCTGGCCTTGGAGGACAACAGGGTTCTGCAACAACTGCTACGATGGGTGGCCCAGAACCTGGGGATCCAGTTAGAGGAGGTGGTAGAGGACGCCAACCTGATGGTTGACATCCTCACCCCCTCCGGATCCTCTCGTATTGCCTTGCCATTAATAAAGACTATTGCTGAGACCACAAAGACCTTGTGGCAGACCCTGGCCTCTCTGCCCCCTATGACCCATAAAAAAGAGAGGCAGTACTTTGTCCCGTCAAAGGGATACGAGCACCTACATACCCACCCACCTCCCGATTCTCTGGTGGTTGATGCAGCTAACCAGCGTGAGCACCAGGGCTACCAGGGGCCCTCCCCTAAAAATAGGGATGCTAAAAGACTAGACCTTTTTGGGAGAAAGATCTACTTCACTGGGTGGTTGCAGCTCTGCATATCAAACCAGCAGGCCATCGTTAGCAGATACTCACATAACACCTGCAGCCCAATGGCCAAGTTTGCTGAGCTGCTGTCACAGGAATCTCCTGCGGAGTTCTCAGCACTGGTGGAGGAAGGGAAACTAATTTCTCGAGCTTACCTACAGGCCACATTGGACGCAGCAGATGCAGCCTCCCGTACAATGGCCACAATGAGGAGGAGTACCTGGTTGCAGGTCTCTGGTCCTCCCTACGAGGTCCAACAAACCATCCAGGACCTCCCCTTCAAGGGTTCGGCCCTCTTTTCCGATAAAACGGATAAAAGACTCCACAGTCTAAAGGACTCAAGGGCCACCCTCAAGTCCTTGGGCCTCCACACTCCCGTCGCTCAGTGCAGGCACTTCCAGCCGCAGCCTCCCTCGCAGTTCTACCAACCGCAGAACCAGCAGGACACTCCTTGGAGAAGGAATAGGAGCGGCAGGAAAAGACCACACCCATCCTTGGGCCAGGGCTCTGGCCAGCCCAAGCCACCTCCTGGCCCCAGACCAGCCTTTTGAGGGTGCGGTCGAGGACGGCACACCAGTACAAGAACTGGATCTATCCAGCCTTACCTTTTTGTCCCGACTATCCCCTTTCTACTGTGCATGGTCCCATATCACTTTGGACCGCTGGGTACTCCGCACGGTAGAGAGGGGATACTCCATCCAATTCTGTGCCCTCCTGTCCTTCCAACTCCCTTCCCCGTCCCTCTTCAGGGACCCCTCTCACGAGCAAATCCTTATACAGTGGTAGCAGTGGAAGAGGTTCCTCAGGAGCAAAGGGACAAGAGTTTCTATTCCTGGTATTTCCTAATAGTGAAAGCTAAGGATGGGCTCTGGCCCATCCTAGACCTGCGAGAACTCAACAAATTTGTGACGAAGCTCAAGTTCCGCATGGTCTCTTTGGCCTCCATTATCCCCTCATTGGATTCAGGAGACTGGTATGCCACCCTTGACTTGAAGGACACATACTTTCACATAGCAATCACACCGTCCCACAGAAAATACCTTAGGTTTGTTGTGAACAACAACCACTATCAGTTCACAGTCCTCCCTTTTGGCCTGTCAGTGGCTCCTCGAGTGTTCATCAAGTGCATGGCAGTCGTGGCTGCGTTCCTGCGCAAGCGGCATGTACAGGTTTTCCCGTACCTTGACAGCTGGCTGATTAAGGGCCACACCAGGTCTCAAGTGGAGGCACAGGTCAGCTTCATAAGAATGACATTCAGCGACCTGGGTCTCCTTCTAAACGAGGGGAAATCAACGCTGTCCCCTGTTCAGAGGATAGAGTTTATATGGGCAGTACTGGACTTGACACAAGCCAGGACATACCTCCTGGAAGCAAGGTTTTGGTCCCTGGGTGACATCATACAAGGTCTCAGGCAGTTCCCCACCACTACAGCAAGGACTTGCCTGAAGCTCCTGGGATACATGGTGGCTTGTACCTACATAGTACAGCATGCCAGACCCAGACTTCAACCACTTCAGTCATGGCTAACGTAAGTGTATCGACCAGTCCAGGACAGTTTGGACAGGATTATAACCCTGCCTCGCCTGGTACTCAACTCCCTCCTCTGGTGGCTCGACCCACAGGTAGTAGGTGCAGGGGTCCCCTTCACCAGCCCTCAGCCATCCCTCTCGTTAGTGACAGATGCGTCAGACTTGGGCTGGGGGGCACATTTGGGAGACCTCAGAACACAAGGCCTCTGGTCTCAGGCAGATCTCGCTCTACACATCAATGTCAGAGAGCTGAGAGCGGTGCGCCTGGCATGCCAGACTTTCAGAGCTCACCTAGCAGGGAGATGTGTATCAGTCATGACGAACAACACAACGGCAATGTTTTATATCAACAAACAGGGGTGCATGCTCCTCTCCCCTGTGCCAGGAAGCCCTCATGCTGTGGGACTTCTGTGTAGAGCACTCGATACACCTGTAAGCATCATACCTCCCTGGAATACAGAACGAGCTGGCGGACCATCTCAGCAGGTCGTTTCACGGCCACGAGTGGTCCCTTCGCCCGGATGTAATAAACTCAATCTTCCATCCGTGGGGTTTTCCCAGATATACTTGTTAGCTATGCGACACAATAGGAAGTGTTAGCGATTCTGCTCCTTCCTGAGTCACAGCCAGGGCTCCATCAAGTGGAAGAGATTTTCAGTCTGGTCGGTGCAGCACATTCCGTCCCCGATGCTTGCCTCGGTGCCATTTATACTGGACTATCTTCTCCATCTCAAGCAGCAGGGACTGTCCATGTCATCAATAAGGGTTTACTTGGCCGCCATCTCTGCCTTCCACCCAGGTGCAGAGGGCTGCTTGGTCTGTGCTAACCAGATGGTCTGCTGTTTCCTTAAAGGTCTCGACAGACTATATCCACAGGTCCGACAGCCTTTCCCGGCTTAGGACCTCAATCTGGTCCTTTCCAGATTTATGGGACCGCCGTTTGAGCCCTTGGCGATGTGCTCCCTCCTTTATCTCTCACAAGGTGGCGTTTCAGGTAGCGATAACCTCAGCTAGGAGGGTGTCTGAGCTCAGGGCCCTAACACAGTATTCCATATGGACAAGGTTCAGCTCAGGCCTCACCCAGCTTTTCTACCATAGGTTGTCTCCCAATTTCACATCAACCAGGACATCTTCCACCCTGTATTCTACCCCTAAGCTGCACTCCAGCACCAGGGAGCAGAGGCTTCACTCATTCTTCACACAGCGCAGTCAACTTGTGGAACTCCTTGCCTGAGGCGGTTGTGAAGGCTAGGACTATAACAGCGTTTAAAAGAGAACTGGATAAATTCATGGAGGTTAAGTCCATTAATGGCTATTAGCCAGGATGGGTAAGGAATGGTGTCCCTAGCCTCTGTTTGTCAGAGGGTGGAGATGGATGGCAGGAGAGAGCTCACTTGATCATTACCTGTTAGGTTCACTCCCTCTGGGGCACCTGGCATTGGCCACTGTCGTTAGACAGGATACTGGGCTAGATGTACCTTTGGTCTGACCCAGTACGGCCGTTCTTATGTATGTATTGGATGTCTGCAGAGCGCTAGCCTTCTACATCGAGAGAACGAAACCGTTGCAAAGGTCTGTCCAATTATTCGTGGCAGTGGCAGACAGAATGAAAGGTCTTCCTGTCTCCTCTCAGCGTATCTCGTCATGGATTATGTAATGCATTCAGAAATGCTATAGCTTGGCAAAGGTGCCCGCTCCTTCAATCACCGCACACTCCACCAAGGCTCAGGCCTCCTCAGCGGCATTCTTGGCGCAGGTTCCCACAAAGGAAATCTGCAGAGCAGCAACGTGATCCTCCATACACACTTTCACCCCACGCACTATGCAATCACCCAGCAAGCCAGAGATGATGCGGCCTTTGGAATGGACATGAACAAGCACTTGAAGAAAAAACGGTTACTCACCTTCTCGTAACTGTTGTTCTTCGAGATGTGTTGTTCATGTCCATTCCAATACCCACCCTCCTACCCCTCTGTCCGAGTAACCGGTGTGACAAAGTTCCTCCTCTATCTCGGTGGGTCCTGCCCTTATTGGTGGATTTTCTTGCCTCAGAGATTCACCATGTCGGTTTGGGAACAGCCCAGAGACCTTCCCCTCTGGAAGAACCCACAGTCCAGGTCAATTGGGAGGTTTGGGGGGAACCCGGGCCCGCCCTCTACTCCGGGTTCCAGCCCAGGGCCCCGTGGACTGCAGCTGTCTATAGTGCCTCCTGTAACAGCTGCATGACAGCTACAACTCCCTGGGCTACTTCCCCATGACCTCCTCCAAACACCTTCCTTATTCTCACCACAGGACCTTCCTCCTGGTGTCTGATAACGCTTGTGCTCCTCAGTCCTCCAGCAGCACACCCTCTCACTCTCAGCTCCTTGCGCCTCTTGCTCCCAGCTCCTCACACTCGCACCACAAACTGAAGTGAGCTCCTTTTAAAACCCAGGTGCCCTGATTAGCCTGCCTTAATTGATTCTAGCAGCTTCTTCTGAATTGGCTCCAGGTGTCCTAATTAGCCTGCCTGCCTTAACTGGTTCTAGCAGGTTCCTGATTACTCTAGTGTAGCCCCTTCTCTGGTCACTCAGGGAACAGAAAACTACTCATCCAGTGACCAGTATATTTGCCCTCTACCAGACTCCTGTACCCCACTGGTCTGGGTCTGTCACACCGGCAAGAAGGAACTAAGGGGGTGGCGGGTGGGCAGGGCCCTATATTGGGCGCCCTGAAGGCACGACTCCAGTGGGCTCCCAGGCTGACCCTACGGATGCTGCTAAGGGAAAAATCTTCCGGCTGGCATGCACAGGGTGCGCACACACCTGATTGGAATAGACATGAACAACACATCTCGAAGAACAAGAGTTACGAGTTTTTTCCTCAGAACTGCAAAATATCTGATTTCTCTTCCACCTGCCTGAAAGAGTTTTTATTGCACATACTTTCTTCAGTGGGGGCTGGTATTCAACAAAATATTCAGCAGTTTTGAGGGGGAAACTATAACTGAAAGGGTGTTAAGAGTCAATAATAAAATGAAATACTTTTTAAACCTTTTCAGTAAAACCCTTTACACAATGTGGAAATAGTCACCTTTCTAAATACCATCTAGTAGATAGGTAGATAGGAAATACTTGCAGCATAATAGATGGTATCACATTAATTTTCTTCAAATCTCATAGAGCCCTGAAGTTTAAGGCCAGCAGGGAACACCAGATCATTTCCTGATATGTGCACACTGTCATGTTGAAACATAACCATCTATTTATTGAGACATTTTTCTTTTCTTTTTGAACTTCAAGTTTTTAGAATTCTCTCTTTAGAAAACTAATACATTTCTCATTGAAGTCTTTCCTTTCACGTCAATGGGTTTTGCATCAGGCCTTTAAAATCTTGTTCATATCTTTTGCATTCAGGCTTAGTAATACCAGAGTGTACCATTTCAGCCTCAGGCTGTATCTTCGATCATGTAGTAACAGAGTGTATAATAAAGAACAAAAAACTGAATTTTATTTCCTACCCGAGCAATATATAAATCATTAATAATCAGAAGCGTGATGACTGGTCTGCTGTTTCAAAGTGATTAGAAGACAAAATTGATGAGTGTTACTCTGTACTTGAAAGTATAATGATGTGAACGGTTGTAAACTTAAAAGAGTTTTGATGGCTTATAGATAAGGTAGTGTGACAAAGCTCAGTCCTTGTCTCCGTGGGTCCTGCGTTTCCTGATGGATTTCGCTAGCCTCAGAGGCTCACTGTGACCCTCCACTTAACCCTTCTCTCTTTAGAGACAAGGGTCACAGTCTACTGAGCCATTTTCATCATAAGCCAGCAAGGGAGGTGAGGAGAAGCTATCCTCCCTTGCACAGTCTCTATTGTCTCCCAGTCTCAGTGATTAATCAGAGAGCCAAAGGGGGGGAGCCTGGGCCAGCCCTCTACTCCAGGCTCCAGCCCAGGGACCCTAATAGTATCAGCTATGGTAACTGACCTTTTAGGAACAGGACATGTACAATTCCCTGGGCTACTTCCCCACAGCAGCCCCCACTTCCTGAAGCTCCACTTCACCCTTACCTCAGGGCCTCCTTCCTTATGCCTAATATGGTGTCTACAGCTCAGTCTCTCCAACAGCGCAACTTCTCACAACTCCTGACATGCGCGCCCACCTGACTAACTGGGAGGCTTTTAACTAGTTTCATCCAGCCCCTGATTGGCTTCAGGTGTCCCAATCAACCTAGCATCCTCCCTGCCTTCTGGAAAGTTCTTAATTGCCTCCATGTGTCTTAATTGACCTGGAGCAGCTGCCATTTACTTATCCTGGTACCAGGGATTTGTTTAACCTGGGGCTAATATATCTATCTCCCTCTACTTTTCTATAGCCATCTGGCCTTGCACCGTCACAGTAGCTACTGCCACCAGACACTATTTGCTAAGGGTCTGGTTATTTACAGAGCTTAACAAGACAAGAAATTTAAAAGTGATAAAAGGAAATGCTTTTTATACGACGCATAATTAACTTATGGAACTCATTGCCAGAGGATATAATTTGGACTAAAACCTTAATAGGAGTCATAAAAAAGATTTAAATATTTATGTGGATCATGGAAACATCCACACATATGCATTAGACAGAACAAAATCTTTTTTTTAGAAAGGTTATAAACCCCCATGCTTCAGAGCATATGCCAGCCACAGAGTGATAGTGGTTAGTTGCCCTTACAGGCAGGTCAGTCCATAGATGTCCACTTTAGGATTTCTTTGAAGCATATTGTACTGGCTACTATCAGAGACAGAATATGGTGTACGCTAACAACTTGTGTATACTGATTCAGTATAGTAATTCCTATGTTCCTAAGATGAATGTCAGGTGGGCAGGGTAATACAGTGATCCAACACTGCAAAGGCACAGTTGGTTTAAGATGTGTACCATCCTGGAAAGGTGAGTGGTATCTGAATCAAAACAAAAATTGAGGATAAGGACCAACTCTGCTAAGTACTAAGAGCTTTAAAAAAACAGTGTCCTGTTTACTGTGAGCTATGTTGGCGTTCTCCTCAACTCTCAGTGTAAAACCTAGAGATTCCATCACTTCTAGGAAGACATGTGTTGGCCTGTCCAAAACCGATCAGTTGTCCAATAGCTATAACTCTAGTTTAGAGAATTTACTAGTGTAGTCCCTATGTAATTTGTGGTCTGTATACCAGCAGAACCATACCTTTGGGGTTTGCATGTGGAAATAGCCAGGTGCTTAAAGAATATTATCTTTGGGATTGGTCACACTGGATACAAGATAAAAAAATCCATCCAAAAATCCCTTAATTCTGCTATACTTGTGGTCATCCAGTTACATAACTAAAGCCAGCTAAGCTAGAACAAAACTAACAACATATAGTTACCTCAAGCAACATTATGGTATGGGAATGTATGATGTAGCTCATTGTATTAATCAGTGCAATTGTGTAATACACTATGCCGTTAGAAACATTGATTTGGAGGAAAATAGTTGTAGTTTTCAACTCCCATATGCTTATTAACTGACATAATCACCCTCTCAATTAATTATTATTACACTTAATGTATTAATAGTTTAACTATTATAATTGCATTTATCCTATTTATACAGAGAAAACAATACAGAGCTTGAAGAGTTGTGCTCACAAAAATGTATGCACTACTATTTTTTTTTCTTTATTTTTAGGGAACAGAAAATATGTTGCAGCTTCATCAGTGGCCTACAAAGGATTTTCAAAGTAGTGGATCATCAGAAGGTCATTTTCTCCCAGGCATGTATTTTATTCTTGTCATGCAAAAATGAATAGTCTAATATTTCTGTGAGATGGCTGCACTAATTTCACAATGTTAATATATCATTTGAATGTATTTCAAAGGTACTGAAGAGGATCTGACATTAAGACCATCCCTGTATGGGTTATTATTCCATATGTATGCTGATAAAAGTGATTGGGAGACAGGGCTCAAAGTGTTAGATGAAGCCATTCAAGTTCTGCCTCGAACTAAACATAGACTGTAAGTTGGTTGATCTCTTTTTTTACTGAAATATTTTAAGCATCCTGACTCTTGAGAAATATAAAAATATGGATGACATTTGAATATATATTTTACATTAATAAAATAGTATAGAGGTTGCCTTTTTGTTGAACTGACAATTTTTATAACAGAAGACAATATTGTATCTTTTCCCTGCTTCTTCACACTGTTCTTGAGAATCAAAGAAAAGCTCAATCTTCAATTGCTTCTTATAATTAAAATGTTTATAATGTTTGTGCAGGTCATCTTTAAAAAAGTTCCTAAGTAAGTACTGTATAAACTTTTCATCTATTTGATTATGGATCTTTCTTTGCTCTGTTTCCTTCTCTTCTAATTACTATCTGAAGTCCAGACTTTAAAAGCAAGATGTTGTAAGAAAAGCTTTTTAGATGTGATCACGGGATGAGTTACGATTCAAATTACGCATTGAAATGAAATTGAGCTAAGGAGAATGAGATCTCAGGCAGCTTAGTCTTCCCTCTCTATGCATGTGTACCTCTGATTTAGACTTTTGATCACTACTGTAATAAAACAATAATATAAAATATATGATCATAGTTATTTCCCCCCGATGTTGTTATCCTTGCATTTTTCAATGAGAGTTCCACACATGTTTTAACCTCTCCAGCTCCCCTCTTTATTATTTCTTTGTCCTGACTGGTATTCATGACACCTGTCTATTTTATATCATCTGCCAAAATAGGAGTTTGCTAGTGATATGTTACTTCTCTAAGTAAACCCTCCAGACAATATTGACAAGCAAACACTGTGGCTTAACCAGTTAAGATAGTATCCCATCAGAGGTATATTTCATATTTCTCCGTTAAGTTCTTGTGTCTCTTGTTCCTGACTTTGGGGTTAGGTCTCTTCATTGGTTACAGTGGATTCAGCTGAGGCTCTTTGAAGGGGGTGACTCCTCACATAGCTTATTTCATTATTTAAGTCAAAATACTATAATAAAACATTATATTTAACTTTTATTTTATTTAATGACCGGGCTTGTTGAACATCAAGGCATGCGTTGTCTGGTTGAAGAACGTTGTTTGGCTGATACATTATTTAAAATATATTTGAATTATTAGTTATTATTCAGTTTGTTTTGCATAAAAATCCATGGCAACATTTACGTCTAAATGTGTTGCTTGGAGCCGGGCTACAATTTCACATGTCTGAATCTCTATTTCATGTTAGATGAGTGAGAGAACGGTGGAGGAGGGGGTACTACCACCTTTTAAGATAAAATAACAGGAATTTGGACTTTCTCCAGCTCTAAATCCAGTTAGGATAAAACTAGACTACAAGCAACCTAAGGCTCTGATTCTGCAAAGACTTACACATGTGCAAAGATTTAAGCACAGAGATATGACGATTAACAGTAGTTGAGGATCTCCCCTATGGGCTGGTCCACACTAACCCCCCACTTCGAACTAAGATACGCAACTTCAGCTACGTGAATAACGTAGCTGAAGTCGAAGTACCTTAGTTCGAACTTACCGCGCGTCCAGACACGGCAGGCAGGCTCCCCCGTCGACTGCGCGTACTCCTCTCGCAGAGCAGGAGTACCGGCGTCGACGGCGAGCACTTCCGGGATCGATCCAGGATCGATTTATCGCGTCTAGACAAGACGCGATAAATCGATCCCAGAAGATCGATTGCTTACCGCCGGACCCGGAGGTAAGTATAGACGTACCCTATGTGTAGTCTCACTGATGTCAAAGGAACTGGTCACAGTGCATAAGGTTACATATGTGCATCTTTGCAGGATCAGAGTCTAATTTATTTTCTAAAGTTAAGGTTTGTAAATATCCAGAGGAGCAGGCAATTTGACTTAACTATAAAAGAAAGATGAGTAGTGAAGTGCAGTTACCTTCACAACTGTAACATACTGTAAGATACAGTGCATAATTGTACAGATAAGAAATTGATTAATTTCTAAACTTTTTTTTAGCCTGATTTTCAAACATATGGTTATAGTGAAGGCAAGACTTGGACGTAACTTTATGATGGACATTCAGAAATTCAAGGATGAAAGTGAGGACTATTTGTCACATATGTGGCATCGTCTAGCACCAATCTCCAAAGACATTGTTGGGCAGTTAACCTGTTATCAGAATGCTATTGAAGCTTTACAGGTCTCTATGTTGTTAATTTTAATAGCCTCTTAATAGAATATAATTTTAAGTGTATAGTTTGAAAGTATGTGATGGTATATGCCTATATTTTTTAAGGTGGTTTGTGAGGTAATATTCCAGGAGGTATGCAGACATCCTTTTCTAAAGCAAGTAATACAAGATTTATAATTGTTAGCTTTTTCTTTATTTAATTTGAACTTTGAAAGGCACAGTGTTCAAAAAACACCTGATTGAAATGTGTGTATAAATGGAAAAAGTGATAGCATTTTACATGAATAAAATGCATACCCTGCAAATATAATCAGATACATTTCCTAAAAGATAATTCTCCATCAGTTTGCCTCTGCAGATCATCATTTGAGGCCTAATCCAAAGTCTTTTGAAGTTATTGGAAAGACTCTACTTGACTTCCATAGATTTGGATGTGGCTGTTGATGAGATAGTATGCTTGACTCACAAGCCACAAAACCTTAATTAGAAATAAAAACTACTAGGGGATTCATTGCATTGCCCACCCTCAAGAGCTAAATAATCTATTGCAAAGTGGATCAAATGTTTATTGGAAAAGTATACATAGATGCTGCCAAAATTGTGGCCAAAGGCATTGAGACCCGTTCCACTGTACCCCTGGCAATATCCTGGTCAGAACCAGATTTAACACCAGTCAGGGAGATTTTTAATGCAACACCTGGCCATTGTTAGTTTCAATTCTTTATCTTCCATTTGTAGTCTTCTTCTCTCAGTCCTCCATTCTACTGTCTCACTGCTTAGCTCCTTCCCAATAGTGATGGACTGATAATGAGCAAAAGAGAAGAATGTTTGTACATAATTTAATTTCTTTGATATCTCCATCACTTTAGAATTACACATAAGCGTAAACCACTAATTACATGTTCATTTAGCATTATTTTTCATCAGAATTTAAAATAGTTCAATTTAATAGAAAGAATAAATGTTGTGCAAATTATTTTGTCAGTTTGTTAATTTGGTGTGGATTATTTTTCACAACTTTGAAATTACTTTTCTGATGGAAAACCAAGTGGATGTAGTTTGTCTTGGGACTCTGTATCAACACACTTGAACTGTTGCCTGGCCTTTCTCAAGGAGGAAAAGGCCCAACAGTAACTAATTGATGGAGACTTTAATAAAAGAAAAGAAATTTAACTAATACTGATTTTTTATTACATTCAGTTATACATTTTCTCTGATTAGGCAATGTCAATAAATTGCCTATTTAAAATTAAAATTTTGCTTCCAAAAAAATTAATGACAAATCTATATAGATCTTAGTATCAGTAATTTGATGTTACAAACTACAATATATGAACTAAATCGTTCTGTCTTTTGTGTAGAAACAAGAAAGTGAGTGGCAGAAAGTTGATTATCTAATGGAATTTGCAGAATGGTTATACTGCAATCAGTTTCCTCTTAATGATGCTATTAAACATCTGGACTGGGCAGTAGATATCTTGCTACATTTGAAACTTGCCAAAGGACCTCTTGAGGAAGAAGGTGTGTAACTGATGTACTTATCCTTCAAAATAATTTCAGTACATGAATGCAGTATATGCTTTTTGTCTTACTACCTTTTATAGGATAAAAGCACATGATCATTTTTAGAATATAAAAAGACCTTATATAGTACATGTTTCTTCATCTACAAAAGACTTAAAGAGGAAGTCAAAATGAAAAACCCGAGCTTCTTCACTTAAGGCCTGATTCAAAACTCACTGACGTCAGTAACTGCAGAGAACTTTGCATCAGGCCCTTAAACAAATCACAGAAGAAATGGAACAGGTTGACACAAAGGTGCCAGAGACTGTCAAGAACTCTCAGGTGTTGATGTGGTAAATAATTGGTTTGTACCCCTTTTACAGATGGCAAAATGGAGGCATAGAGAGACTGTCACTTGCCCATGAATGCTCAATGCAACAACCAGAGATAGAATCTGGTGTTCTGACTCCCAGTCCCTTTTACAACTATGAAGCTACACCCCATTTCTTTATCCCTATACCCTATTTCCCTTACTTTATGAAATCTCTGGGTAAAATTTTCAAAAGTGCCTAAGTCCCATTGTAAAACACGATTGTCAATGGGACTTCATGATTTTTGAAAAAGCAACTCAGGCTCCTAAGTCACTAGGCCCTTTTGAAAAGTTTTTACTCTTTGTAGCATTTACATTGCTAATGCCTCAGTAACTAGTTTTGATAGAATGTTCCAGTCTAATTGAAGAAAGCAACTAATTTCTAGAAGAATAATGTGTGACATTAACTCACATCTTCTCCACTTGTGTTTTATTTTTATGTAGATAGATGAGATGGGTCAAAAAAGAACAAGTGATGAGATGCAGTTGTGAAAGATGCATGATTCCTCTGTTAACACTGCATAATTAAAATGGCACTGAAAATGTTCTATTCATGTGTTTTTTTCTTTAAATATTACTTACCATTGTTTGTGTAATGGCAATTTAAAATTAATCTCTATTCTTTCATGGTATTTCCCTTCCATTCCACATCATCTTGCTGGTTGTTGATGAATGCTGGGCCCCTTTAATGAGTTCTCTTTTAAGAAGAAAAGCATTAACCATTTTGTATAAAAATGTGTATATATAGATTTTCATGGATTTTGAGAACAATAGAAGAAAAACAATAGATCAAATTATGAACTTATTAAAGTTGCCTCTGCCCCTTTAGGGGAATATAGATATTTTTGTTAAAATCTCAGATCCCACAATCTTCCACATTTAACTAGTAACAGTTAGAGCAACACTCTAAGGGGGCCCAGAACAGAAAGTTAGAATATCCACCCCATGGGCTGCTTTAACCAGGCACAATTAGATGAGGGTGCCCTTACTCTGCATTTCTTTGCTTTGTCATTGCTTAGAGTTAATTTTAAGTATATTGTTATGTTTTTATTAATAATTGAAACTATGATAGAAGTAATATTATTCTATCATGGCAAGGCAAGTTGGATTTCCATTTTTCTAATAGGGTCATCTTGCTATCAATGGATTCTTTTTCATTTCCACCTCAGAAATGCAACTTTAAATAAGGCTTGAAATACTGTATAATGTCAGACCATTGACATTGTTTTTTTGTTGTTTTTTTAACAGAGAAAAACATCAAACAAGAAATACCATCTCCAGCAAAGCTGAAGGTGGATTTTGGGGTAAATGTTACAATTCCCCAAATTGCTAATGAAGATTTAAAAAACATAAGGCAATTGGAAACTTTGTTTAGAGCACATACTTTAATGGCTGTAATTTCTGGCCATAGTTCACCTTATCATCAACAGCACTGTTTGATGGCTTATGCTTACATCATTCGTATCTGGCAGGTGAGAAGATCAGAATTTACCAATCACATTTAATTTATCTAATATATGAATACATAGGGAGACAATATTTTGTTATTTTAACTGTCTTTATTATAATATATCCAATTTTACAATATTGTTAGGATATAGTTTTACAGTTTCTAAGCTTTAAATTATAAAATTATCACAAGAAACTAGAGAGCACCGCTGTGTAGTTCAAATTCTTCCAAAAACCATATGGGAGAAAGACAGTGCTCAGTTAAAGCCATTACTCTCCATTGGTGTGTATATTCTTTGGAGCCTGGGGATCCACTTTTTCTTCCAATGGTTTCTAAACTTTACTATCTAAATAGCTAGGGTAGAATAAGAACCATGATTGATGATTTACAGAATTCACAGTATTGTTGGTGAAGAACAATAATTACAGATAGGTAGTGACTTAGATTATTTCAAAGGGTATGTAATTTAACTAAAGGAATGATCTGACTTAGTTAAACCCTGTGAATTGAGTAGTCAATTACATTTTGTGATGAAACCATAACACTAATATTCACTGAGTGTTGTTAATTCTCTAAAGTAATCACTTCTGGCTGTTCTGCAGCATTTCAAATCAAATTGAATGAACCTCATTAAATGTATTTTTTCATTGATGTGGCTGCCTAATTTCCAGTGACATTTATGGAAAACATCAGAAGGACTGCACTGCATGTTAAATTTTTTTAATTTATTTAAATCTTTGAAATGGTGAAAGCTGTACTTGAACTCAATATATGCCACATGCCATCGTAAGTGCCACCTGAGTGGTGTGGGTGAGAGATCTGCAAAGTGAAGCTGGTATCCAAATCAGTATGTTCCAGGTTGTATTATTGTTTTTCCAGTGATTACAAATGCTGGTAATTGCTTAATATAAAAGCTTGTAGCTGAACCCTACTACATACATATGTTGCTAATTATCAGACATTCATTGTTAAATTAATTTGGACTATATAACACATAAAATTTGGAAAATAGGAATTTTAGAAAATAAAATTCTGACTAACATTTCCAAATTTCACATCATCAGAATTTTTAATATTCTGTACTTGACTAAGAGAAACAGGATGATTTCAAGATAATGATAGTAGATGAATAAACATCAAAGTTAGCTAGTGCAGATGTCAGTGTCTGTTACAGGACAATGGCAGTAGCTGTCTGTGGGCTAATGCTTATAGATCAGTGCTACTCAGGCCTCAGCAGTTCAGGAGCCAAATTAGCGAACATTACCCAAAAGAGCCACAGTAGTCTGAATTCATTGTTTCATTTACTATAGTATTATATATTCATATTTAAACAGTATGATGGGAAATATTTTGTGTGTGTGTTTGTGTGTATATATATATATAAATTCTCACAGCAAAATGACTGACCAAGTATTATTATTTTATCAACTACAATTGGTTAATACTATAGTAAAAGCATTTTGAATGCTTAATAACTTAGGTTGATTCATAATCAAATCACACAGAGTTTTAATATGTGCTGTAAAGAGCTGCAGGAGACACATTAAAGAGCCACTTGAGGCTTGCGAGCTCCTGTCTGAATGTCACTGTTATATATTAACATTACTGTGAGCTTCAAACTTTTCATATAAGGCATTTTAGAATTGAAAGTAGGTTGTTTATAAAGAGAAACAGGAAAGCTTGCTAAACTGTGTGATGTGAAGCTTGTTTGGGATTAAAAATAGAGCAGATTTGATTGAAGATGAATGAGAAGGACATGTTAAAGTCTTTTGAACTCTTCAGGGATCCTGATGCTTGTTTTCATTTCCAGGTGAGACTCTAGAATCTTAAGACTCTTCAGTAACTATCTGTTAGGCAATGGAGTAATTTCTGAAAGCTTAAATAAAACCATGAAATGTTAGATGCCTTTAAAAAAACCACATAGGGCCATATTGTAAAGACCCAGTGTGAGATCTTGATAGATTATGGAACATGTAGCCAGTGTTCCAGTTTTAGTCCACAGGATGTCTTGTGGACTTTGATCACCTCTATCAGAAAGTATTGTTCAAATATCCTACCAAATTACTATCCTAATTATACTTTAGTCAAGATCAATAACAAAAAGAGTAAGGAGTTCTCTCCTTCCTTGAGAATCAGGACATCAAAGCTTTGCTGCTACAAGACAAAGAGAAAGAGAGAGATTTTCTCCAGATACTTTCACATTCTGGAGCTTCAGTTAATGCAGCATACACTGTGCTACACTACACTTTTGCAATAGGGCAGACCTGGAGGAGCATATTATACTTGTCTTTCATCTGTGCACAGGCTCCCAATTCATGGTGGTGTGAAAATAAGGTGATGGTTGTAAAGTCCTACATGATCTAGGTATTTATTTCAAAGACTGTCACTTTCTGTACCCAAACTGAACATCTGTGTTCAATAATAACACTTGAGCTGTTTAAGTGCACTATAGTGACTCATGCCTCCATAAATGCTTGTAGAAATAATCATAATGTCAGGGATCTAGGAGCCTTTGAAATTTTCTGTCTCTGGGAGAGTAGTCTTGAGTCAACATAATGGAGTGTGATTCTGTTTCTAGTAGCTAAGGACAGCACTTTAAAGTTAAATTATTGTAATTATTTTTGTCTAGGTTTCATTGTCTGCAGCTGGATCTGTTATAAAAGCATTACCAAAATCCTCACCATCTACTGCTTCCCAGAATGCACAGTCAGCCACACCTAAGAAAGATAAAGGCAAAAAGGATACAAAACAAGTAAGGCACTCCTCTTTATGAAAAATCTAGATATTTTTACTTCAATAAATAGTGTTTCTGAGGTCAGTTCTTCAAGCACAAAATTATAGAAATTGGCATTACAGTGCCCTCGTGTGAGGGTCATTCATATCATTGAATTTTTGTTTCTGTGGGAGAGAACTTTTGAGTCCATGTAGTAGATATGCAAAATTAGGCGTGTCAATCTGCAGAAGACATCAGTTTACAAATACTTTTTCTTCTCTTTTTTCCCTTTTGTGTACGTTTCTTTGGTTAAAACCGACCACCTGCTGCTTTCCAGAACCCACAATCAACCACCCTTAAAAAAGACCAAGCCCAAAAGGATGCCAAGCAGGTATCTTTCTTTTTCCCTCTTTGAAACAGTTATGTTTAAGTAAATATATAATGCGTATAGAAAAATAAACTCTCTAAAGAGTTCCTTTAATTAAAGGTCCAGTCTTCAGTTATGAAGGAGAAGCCTAAACGAAAAGGACCAGTTGAAGCATTACCAGCGAGTGTGGAGGAATGGGCTAGCTATGACTGCCCTGATGAAGTTAGAGATGCTTTTAAACAGGAAACAAGCTGTTATGTTATTAACCGGGATAATATTCTGGTACCTGTAAGTAAACATT
Organism: Emys orbicularis; assembly: GCF_028017835.1. Lineage (NCBI taxonomy): Eukaryota > Metazoa > Chordata > Testudines > Emydidae > Emys > Emys orbicularis. The sequence goes on along the minus strand of NC_088689.1, from coordinate 29,404,129 downwards.
TCAAAATCATTGCTCTACTGTAGGAAAATAAAAGCTGAGACCAATCCTAGACATTAGTTTTTGTGGGTCTATAGTCAATGCTTTTTGCAAACAGTTTTTAATGAGATTTTTTTTCTTTCCCTTGTCTCCTTTTATATTATGAAGGTGCTGTTTGCAACTCTATAATTATAATGTTCTGAAACAGGCTTAAAAGCGGTAACATATTCCTTTTTATTCTGTAGGTGTTCCATTTGATTTTTTTTGTTTAGATTTGGGTTTCTTTAAATCAAATGTTATTAAGTAAATGGTCTTTAGTTAAAATTCCTTTATGCCAGTTGGACAAGGTGGGTGAGAGAGACAAGCTTTCAAGCTTACATGGAGCTCTTCTTCAGGTGTGGGAAATATACTCAGAGTGTCACAGCTAAATACAGTGTGAAACAGATTGCTTAGCATAAGTAGTTAACACATATTTCAAGGGACTGACCATTCAAGGTGAAGTGGTCCATTAACACCCCTCTACTCAAAGGGGGGAAAGAAAAGGGGGGGGGAGTCAGCGAGGTAGGGGGGTTGTTAGTGGGTTAGACCGTTGTAATAAACCATATATCCAGGGTCTCTATTCAGTCAATGATTTTTAGTGTCTAGCAAAGTTATGAATTTAGCCTCGTAGATTTGTCTTTTGAAACTATTGTGCAGGTTTCCTTTGAGAATGAGGACTGATTGGTCAGATGTAGAGTGACCACTTTGTGAAAAATGTTCATGCCAGTTGCATATTCTTTTGTTGATATGTATCTTTAAAACAACCCTGTATCTCCTCAGCTGTTGGTAGAGGTGAATTTTGAGTGGATCTGGTATACTGGCAGTACATAACTGAAAATGTATGTACAACAAATAGTCGATGCATAAGATTTTCTCGATCAGATATAAATCTCCATCAGCTTCATTTTTCTGGCAGATTTTATCCAACATCAGAGAAGATGTGTATGCAAAACATAATGAACCAGATTGGGACTCATTATTCCCACTGATGAAACCAGTGGGACTGACCATGTGAACAAGTGCTCATCAATAGGAGTAAGAGGTTCACAAGCTAATCCATGGGAAATTATGCACATCTATAAATGCTTTATAGTCATTATGAAAATTCTAATGATAAGTCATTTTGGCCTGAGGATCTTTTAATTCTTCTTCAAGTAGCATCCCTGTGGGTGCTCCACTTCAGGTGATCTGCACCCTCTGCCTTTGTTTGGAGATTTTTGGTAGCGGTGTCTGTTTGGCCTGTGCATGCACTCCATACATCCTTGTGCCTCACACTGAGGCTATATAGGGCCACTCGCGCAAAGCATCCAAGTTCCTTCTCCACTGCCTTTGGCCTGAGGTGGAGTCTACAACTGTGCCTGTTCTCTACTAGCATTCAGAATTTAGTTTGTTAGTTAGTATATAGTGTTTGCAGTTGTTGGAAAGCCGTTCCTTCCTTCTTTCCTTCCTTCCTTTGAAATTTTGTTTTAATTTGTTGTTCATGCATATTGTTAGATAGTGTTAAATGTATTTTGCCTTCAGCAGGGGACAGTTTGTTGTTAATTTGCTCGGTAATGTTGTGAGGCTGTCCGAGTCAGCAACAGGGAATCCCACAGTGTTTTTGCTGTTTGGATGATACCCATATTCCTAATAAGTGCAAGATCTGCACTTCATTCAAGAGTAGATCCCAAAAAAATAGGGAGCTCAAGTTTAAATTCCTGATGATGGAGGTTTGGTGGACCTCCCTTTACATAGGCATCCCACTATCACTAGTGCCCCCATCCACATCAACATCTCGGTCCCTGGACAAAGCTAGAGACATAGGTGGTACCATGACACTGAGTACATTTACGGTACCAAAGACTTCAGCAAAGGTAGTTTCAATACCTGCCTCTAAGTAGAAGGGAATGAGTAAAACTCCAAGAAAATCTCAGTCATTGACACACAAGAAGAGTATGGAGACCTCAGGTCCCAAGGAGAATTCCATGCAGACTCTGAACCATGTCGATACCACAAAGACGAAGAGGAGTCAGTTGTCTAAGACAGACACGGTACCAAGCTCGGGTACCCCTATGCAGAGCAGCAGAGACAAGATGGTGAAGAGTTCTAAGCTGAGCCATAAACAACATTCAGTACCAGTAACAGGAAAGTCAGGGGTAGCAAAGACCACTCAGGTGCTTATGGTACTAAGGGAATTGACACTGACTCACTCCCATGCCAAGGGCTTGGTACCAGCTTCTTCAGTACCATAAGAACAGCCATACTCGGTCAGACCAACAGTCTATCTAGCCCAGTATCGTGTGTTCCAACAGTGGTCAATGCCAGGTGCCCTAGAGGGAATGAACAGAACAGGTAATCATCAAGTGATCCATCCCCCAGAGCCGCCCTCCACAGTTTCTCGCTCAACCCACTCTTGGACACCATCGTTACAGCACGAATTTAGGTATCTTATGGACTGATAGTATCTTCGGAACCGAAGTTGCCTCTGTTAATGAGTGCTAGGGGTTTGTCAGCATCAAGACTCTTTTGGTCATTGATGCCCCTACCTCCTAGACCACCACGTTCACCCTCGTTTTTCTTGTAAATGAAACAGCTATCTCCACCGTTGGTGTATGTGAAGGAGGAATCTTCAGACTCTCAAGTATCCATCTAGGGTTCCCTTATCTATTCCAGGACATGCTGCTGCCCCTCTTATACTGACGTACTACAGCAGGATAGATCCCAGATGGAACCCACATGGCATGAACACACATGAATGTCTCCATTTGGGCCCCCTCAGATATGTAAAACAACAGAAATTCAGGATGGAGACCAGTGTTCCCTCTAATTTTTCCCACGGATGTGCAGAATGAATTTTGTTCACCAATATGGAAGTGATGTGTGACACATCACCTCCATATTGGTGCACATAACAAAATTCATGTGACGGGGTGGGGCCGAGGGGTTCGGAGTGTGGGAGGGGGCTCAGGGCTGGGGCAGAGGGTTAGGGTGCAGGGGGTTAGGGCTCCAGCTGGGGATGCGGGCTCTGGGGTGGGGCCAATGATGCGGGGCTCAGGGCTGGGGTAGAGGGTTAGGGTGCAGGGGGGTGTGGGCTCTGGAGGTTGGGCTGGGGATGAGGGGTTTGGGGTGCAGGCTGCCCTGGGGCTACAGCGGGGAGAGAGGACTCCCTCCAGCTCTCTCTCCCCACAGCAGCACTGGGTTGAGTGGGGAGAGGCGCCTCTCCCCGCCATGGAATCTTCGGGGCCAGGCTGGGTTGGGGCTGGGGGAGAGGCACCTCTCCTTGCTGCAGCCCTGAGCACCTGCACGGCACTTAATAGGCTGCTGTGCAACTACGCAGCTTACAGGGAAGTTAGATGGTGACCCTTGCAGCACTAATTCCCTCTTTAAAATTAGGAGATTGGTTTATGACTCTCAGGCCAACAAGACCCACACACTTTCATATTGTTATTTACCCTTCACACAAAAGTTTTCTTCCATTTTTGATCAACAACGAGCGCTGCCCATACAGGGTGCTTTTTTTTCAGTCTGTCTTCTCCCCCAGAATATCCTCAAAGATTCTGGTGGTAGTTGCCACCCACCTATATCATTTGGATATAGTAGTTTTCCCTTATCTTATGATTGACTGATTGGGACACATCATGTCAGGAAGTGTTGGCAGCAATGAAGATGATGTATACTTTTTTTGGCAGTCTGGGCCTCCAAATAAATTCCAGAAAGTCCATTTTCACTCGAACACAGCATCTAGACTTCATAGGAGCTTTCCCGGATGCACTGACAGACAGAGCAGCAGACTTCTTGCTCTAACAATTCTCATCTCCAGGATTCAGGGCAGTCCTCAAGTAACAATAAGAGATTGTCTTCAGCTGCTTGGACACATGTCAGCTTGTGTCTTCGTAGTGTAACATGCCAGACTACATCTCAGAAGTCTACAGGGATGACTGCAAATGGTTTACAAACCAAGAAAGCACAGTCTAGACAGGTTACTATCTGTTCCCCAGTGGGTTATACAAACACTCAATTGGTGGAAGTACCCAGCTCAAACATGTGCAGGTGTTCCGTTCTTCCAGAATCCGTCTATGACAGTCATAACATCAGACACTTCATTTTTGGGTTGGAGGATACATCTGGTTCAGAGCAAATGGTGACTACAAGAGCAGCTTCTTCACATAAATCTGGAATTGAGAGCAGTCAAATATGCTTGCTTACACTTCCTACTGCTAATTAGGTCCCAGTGTATAAAGATAATGACAGACAATGTGGCATGCATGTATTACATCACTGTCAGAGAGGAGCACGTTCCCCATCTCTCTGTGCTGAAGCAATAAAATTGTGGAATTGGCGTATAGCCAACTACATAGTCATCTTAGCTTCATATCTCCCAGGTATTCAGAACACCATGGCAGATGACCTTGGCAGACATTTCTCTTGAAATTACAAATGGAAATTAAACTCCCAAGTCCTCCACATGACATTCCTAGTCTGGGGACTCTTGGAGGTCAATCAGTTTGCCATGGTAGATAAAGCAAAATGCATCAGCTATTGTTCCAGAGGGGGTCTCAATCCCCAGTCCCTAGGAGATGCTTTTGTCATCTCAAGGAAGAAGGGACTTCTCTGTGCATCTCCACCAACTCTGCTACTGTTAAAGATCCTCAACCAGGATCAGGTAAGGGTCATAGTGATTGCACCAACGTGGCCAAGACAAGTTTGGTATTCCTACCTAATCAGACTAACCTCTTGCCCTCAGTGGAGACTTACGATCACTTCTCTCCTCCTGACTCAGGATACCAGTTGAACACTTCACCGCAGCCTGCATGTTCTGAGGCTCCAAGCATGGTTCCTCAATGAATCTAGGAATAGAAGAGGTATCCTGTTCATCAGAGGTACAACACATTTTATTAAACAGTAGAAAAGAATCTACAAGAAATACTTATCTCCAGAAATGGAAGCAGTCATCAGATTTCACCGGTTCTTTCCCCCCTTCTCAGAGTACTGGATTACCAGTTGGAATCGGAAACATCATGTCTTTTCTGTGAACTCTATTGGGGAACCCTTAGAAGCAATAACAACCTTTCATTTACACACAGGTTGGTTTTTTTCTCGCTCTTCATCACCAAGCCACGGTAAGATTCCTAAGAGGTTTGTCAAATCTCTTCCCACAAATCAGAGGCCCTGGTCTAGCTTGGACCAGAACATAGTCCTTAATTGCCTATGAGCCACCAGCTATATATTCTTTGTTAGATCTGTCAGTGAAGATGGCTTTCTTGGTAGCTATAACTTCTGCCCAAAGGGCTGGAGAATTGGGGGCTTTAATGGGAAACACTCCCCCCCCCCTTTTACAGTATTCACCTGAGAGAAAGTGTCACTGCAGACCCATTCCAGATTTTTACCGAAGGCATCCTTGGAATTAATCAAACCATTCATCTCCCAGTTTTTTCCCCCAAAACCACATCAGACTTGTCAAGAAACCATGTTCCATACCCTAGATGGTTGGAGAACCTTAGCTTTTTACTTAGATAAGACCACAACTTTTAGAGGATCTCCTTGACTATTTGTCCCCATTGTGAACAGAAGTAAGGGTTTGGTTATTTCAAAACAGAGGTTATCAAGTAGATCTCTGGATGTATTAAGATCTGTTATGACCAATCTCAGCTTCAACCCCCTTCAAGAGTGATAGCATGTTCCACTAGAGCACTTTCTACTTCTGTATCCTGACATAAGGATGTATCCATTGCAGACAACTGTAAAGCAGAAACATGGTCCTCTTGCATACCTTGTCTAGTCATTGTGCCATGGTGCCTGCTGCAAGATCAAATGCAGCTGTAGGCAGTGCAGTTCTCTCTTCTGTATTGGACTCTGCTCTGAACCTTGCATCTCCTTAGAGGGGGTATTGCTTGGGAACCACCTGAAGTGGTGCACCCACAGGCACACTACTCAAAGAAGGTTCTGTAATGAACCAGAGCTATTAGACCCAGGGAGTGGGCCACCTGTTACCACTAGCATTTTGATGAAGAGGTTACTCACACTGTGCAGTAACTGGAATTCTTCAAGATGTGTGTCCCTTTGGGTGCTCCGCTACCCTCCCTCCTTCCCCTCTGCATCAGAGTCTCCTTTGTGAGACTTTGCAATGGAGGAGGAACTGAGGGCAGCTCGCCCACATAGCCCCATGTAGCCTCAGTGCGGGTCATGAAAATGGGTGGGCTGCTTGCCTGGGTCAAATGGGCACTGTTACCCAAAATCGCCAGTCAAAGGCATGAGTTCACCTGAAGTTGAGCACTCACAATGACACACATCTTGAAGAACTCCAGTTACTGCACAACATGAGTAAACTCTTCATCAAAATGCTAGTGGTAAGAGGTGGTCCACTCCCTGAGTCTCATAGCTCTGGTTCATTATAGGTCAGAACTTCAAAAGTCATCTTCCATACCAGGAGGAAGCATATGTTTGCTTTTTTGTGCAACTCATTACCAAATAACTCTCATTCCTCAGTCCCTCTTTGCCTGCAGTTGGGTTCAGAGTTGCATTCAGTTACTGCTCTCTATGTATCTTTTTGACATCCGCTTTTTGTGGGGAGAGATAGGGAAGTTAGTGATTGTCTGCCAATTCCTTACCTAAGTGCTGACTATTTTCTTTAATACTCTTTTTGTCTTTTAGAGCACTAGCCAGTGCTCTGCACAGGGAGCTGTAAGTGAGGTATTTCAGTGGCTCAAAACTTAGAATTGTAAAATTCTGATCTGTTGAGCATCAAAGACTGAAGATCCAATTAAGCATGTCTTAATACAGCCATATATATGTCTGGAGGATAAGATTTATGTTGGGATTTTTTGTTTAGCTTGTACAGTTGAAGAAAGAAGAACTAATAGTTTAAATTAAAAATACCAACAATTGGTACAGAATTTATTATTTGTTTTTTATTTTTAGACTTACACTTTATATTTTATGGACCTTTTGGCTAAGGAGCTGCAGAAAATTTCTTGCAACCACTTTACTCTTCCCATCTTTCAGCTGGCTGAGGTTATTGCTCATGATGTTGTGGAAAGTAAAAGTCTGTCTGATCTCTACCATCTTCGGTTTGTATAAGTTACTTGCTTTGGCTAAATGGGAGATGTTTATGAAAAGCCATACCAGCCCCCTCCGTTTTGTACACTGATCCTCAATTACACTATGTAAACCATCCCTTTTATGATTTACATTGTTTTACCTTGTTCATCATTTTAAAATTGATTTGTCCTCTTTAACAACATACATAATGTTTAACAATATTCAGTATGGTTTGTTTTTTTCTTTTCTGGCATGAAATCCAATAAGGGTACCTATAATTATTAAGTGCTAAGCCCCAAAGTAAGTGTTTACAGGATTTGGCAAATCTCCTCAAAATGAAAAGTGTTTGTAATTCTTTTGACACCGAGGAATTAGGAAACAACCTCACTTTTTAAAAAAAGAGACGTACTGGTTAAATAGTTTAACATAGTTTGAGGCCTGCTTGCACCCACACAATGTATTGAGCAGTTGTGTCTTTCTTTCTCACTGCTGTACTCAGATTTGCATTCACAGTTGAAGCAACAATTCTCTTTTTAAGGGGTACATTTTCAGATGGCCAAAATTCTCAGCTCCCCACTTATTTTGTGCTTCTGTTAAGAGCATAAAGTCTGTTAAGGATCTAACATGTTAGATGTTAAAAACTTTCTCAAAAATGTATTGAACTTTTCCAGATTTAAACTTCACAGAATTCTGTTGCTTTGGCTATATTAGTCAAAGTTACCAAAAAAGAAAAAAAAAGAATGGAAAGCATAAAAATGCACTTTTTTAGAAAGTTTGTTTCTTCCAGGCAATATTTTCATTTTTTGTGATCATTATGCACACTAATCTTTTTATTTTCACAGAATCTCCCTGGTATGTTCAGATATAAAATTGAGTCAGGCATTCTCATATCATGAGAAAGCAGTTGGAGAAGCATACATTAACGAAGTGGAACAGGCAAAGTATGTGTTCTTATTGCAATGCACTTTGTGTAGCTTTTTTGTTTTCATAGAATCATAGGACTGGAAGGGACCTCGAGATGTCATCTAGTCATCTGGTAACATGGAAACTATGCAGCGCATTATAAAGTTAGAATGATAATAATTTTATTTTTAAAACACCATCTCCTAGCACCACATTGTGTACAGGGCCGGCTCTACTGTTTTTGCCGCCCCAAGCAGCGCACCGAATTGCCGCCCCGGACGGCGGAGGCAGTCCGTGTGCCGTTAGGGCGGCACACACGTTTCCGCGGTGGCGGCAATTCAGCGGCAGCTTCTGTCTTCAACCAGAAGACAGAAGCCGCCGAATTGCCGCCACGGGCAGCTGAACATAGAAGCTGCCGCCAAATTGCCGCCGCCACGGAAACGCGCGTGCTGGCCTAACGGCACACGGACTGTCCACGGCAGCAATTCAGCGCACTGCTTGGGGCAGCAAAAACACACGGACTGCTGCCCCTTGCACATTACCACCCCAAGCACCTGCTTGGAATGCTGGTGCCTGGAGCTGGCCCTGATTGTGTATGAAGCATTTCACACAAATTTACAGAATTACTGTCATAAATCTGTGTAGTATAATAACACTTCAGATTAAAGATATTTTTAAACAATATTTTTAATTTCCTTCTCTCCCCCCTCCCACTACAATTTAGGTATAGACAAGAGATTGCATTAAAAAATGGGGAAAATGTGCAACCTAAGGAGGAGGAAAGAAATGGATTATCTGAATGTAGCAAATCACATAATAATGGATATAAGAACTCACTTACTGCAAAGGAAAAGGTTATTTAATTCAATTCCACACATACTATATTGAACAAAGTGTCTATTTTTACTGTGTTTTTCTAGACAGATTATGATACATTATTGATTTCAATCAGTTACAGTTTTAAACTGTAGAAACCATATTTCTTGAACCTTAGATGTTCTTTAAAATATATGCTACTTAGGTTCCTCTGACCTAGGTTACCAGCATGTGAGTTGAAGTTGTTCATCATCAAGAACTGATGCAGAGCAAGAAAAACCAGAGCTGTATTTAAAGCCATTCACTGCTGCTCTTTCCAGTATCTGGCAGTGATATTGTTTCTCTAATGCTAGCCCACCTCAACAGCAAAGATCGAGGAACAGGAAAAGGAGCTCCAGTCTCTAATATCACTCTTCTCTTCTTTCTTTTCCCTCCACTGACATCACTGGATACTCCCCCTGCAAGCAGCTCTGAAGAGATACATTCCAGCTCTAATTCTCCTCTCCCCTACTTTAGTCTTACAAGATAATTCCATGTTTTCTTGTTGCTTTCCTCCACTCTTCTCTTCGCCTGCATTTCATTCCTTTTTTTCCCCGTATTACTTCATTATCTTCCTCTACCCTCTCCCTCTGCTCCCACGAGTTCTTCCATCTTATTAATGACTTCCTCCTCCACCCGCTCTTTTAACTCTCACATAGTCTTCTCCTGTCTCTCTCTTAATTCTGGACAAAATAAGTCAACTCCTCCGATCTTAGTTTTGTTTCCGGACAGTACAGGATCTAAATTATTTTCACTACCCAAAAGTCAGTTACAGTATTGCTTTTAGCTTATACATTTGTTATGCAAATTCTTTTTGTGTTCTGTGAAGTCCAAATGCCCCAGGAAACACGTTTTCTCCTATAGTTTAACTTCTAATTTCTAGGTTATAAAATAGTCAGAGATGAATATGAGGTATAATATTAAGTAAGATTTTCAATATTAATTTGGATTCAATCTAGTTTTCTGAAAGACTGTAGTAATTTAAAGTTTTATTATTTTTCAGATTTTGGAGTTAGATGCAGTAACTGGAAAAGGGCTAAGGGGACTTTCTTTCCCTTACTTGTGGATTGACAAAGCTGAAGTACTAATTCAGCTGGGCTTATATCAACCAGCAAGACTACTCCTTTCAGAGGCACACAGTGCAACACAGGTAGATCAGAAATAATTCAAGCCTGTAAAAACAAAATTAGTAAAACAGGCAATAATGTTTAGCATGATTAAAATGTCACTTATGTTAATGGTAGTCAAAATGCAGAAACACTGTCCAAAGGCTGGAAAATTACCTCTCAGAGTTTACCTTGTAAAACTGAGAGTATATATCCTATACTTAAAGCTACAAAATCCTTAAAAGAACACTAAAGTTACTTTAAAAAATACTACATCCATTAGAAACCTAGGTCTTGTACTTGAACTTAAAAGAAACCCAAACATTTGAAAGTATGGAGATTCAGAGTTATGGCACCCAAATAAGGTTAACTCTGACCTTCTTGAGGCTGTCCTCACAACTGAGGGGGCATAGGATGGAGCATGCAATGCACCCTGTGAAGTAGTGGCAGCAGCTGTGCATGCTCCTCTAGTACTACTGGAAGCAATGTATCAATTTGGGATCTGTTTGTTTAGCTATTCCATGGGAGTTCAATATTTGCTCTTGAGAGTTGTGACTTGCCCCTACTCATCTCAGTGTATGTGATAACTCTGAAATCTAGTTATGGCAATGTGAAGTCAATATTGCTAATTCTTTCACTGCTGGTCTTTATTAAAAAAAACAAACAACAACAACAAAAATCCAGTTATGCAGGAATAGTGTGTGTGCAAGGGCAGGGGGGGTGGCTTATAATTTTGGGCAGAGTTTAAGTACAGTGCCCTCACCAGTCTGATCCCTGCCAATTCAATATGTAAAGGATCTGCATGAAAGATACCTTTAAGTCCTGTCTTGTTACATCCTGTTGCTCTCCAGTGTGCAGTGTGGCTTTCTCCTCATGTAGATCATGTTAATCTGAAATAGTTGTTCCTGCCCTTCATCATCATTTCAAATAAGTCTTTATATTTTTAGACAAATACAAATATCAACTAATACTTTTAATTATATTTTAAACAAATATTTTTTCTTTTACATACAGCATGAATTTAGTATTGGGCAGTGAACAAAGTCCAGTGAAATGAAAAAATATCTTGTTATACCGTAAAAGATACTGGGCCAGGTTCACAACTGGTATAAATCAGCCGGGCTTTATTGAAGTCAGTGAAGCAATGCTGATTTAGACCAGCTGAGGATATGGCCCATTGAAACTCTTCTCTGTGCTCACATTTCTTCTGCCTCAGATACTGACAACAGAACGTATAATATCTAATAAAAGGGAAAAAGAGGATTTGTTTTACCAATGGTGTAGAAGAATCCACTTGGGGCGATAAAGGAAAATAGACAATAGTTTGGAAATAGAAAATATGCTTAAAATGAGCTGGCAAATTTTTGTAATCTGAAAAAGCACTAGGAAGTAGCATGAATGCTAAAGAGCAAATTCTTCTGCCAGATACATGCACAAAACTATCACTGATTTTGTGCTTCAGTGCCTATCCCAGTATTTGTCTCTAAATGTTAATAGGACAAGGTAGGATCTCTGCTTTTAAATATATCTGAAATGTCCGTTTTTTCCCTAGGAAATGAATGACATACATGCTGTGTCAAGATGCTTGTACCTTCTTGCTGTACTAGCTAACCTGGAAAAGAACCATGGGCAAGCTAAGGCACTTCTTGAGAAGGCACAACTGATAGGAGGAAATGAACAGTTTTGGTACGATAGCACTCTGAGTCTCATACAGGCAGTTCTAGAGGAAGATAAGGAAGGAAAAGAGAGAGTGGTAAGAAAATAAAATGGATATTGTTCCCTTTCCCGGTACAGTATGTAGCTCTAAATTATATTTAAAAATTGTATTATATAGCCTTCTGACTTATGTAATAAATATAATAATATTTAGTGCATATAAAGTTGCTGTTCTCTGAGGGTATGTCTACACTGCAGTTTAACACCCATGGCTGGCCTCTGTCAGCTGACTCAGGCTCCCAGGTGTTGGGCTATGGGATTGTTTAATTTCAATGAACATGTTCAAGCTCAGCTCCAGCCTGAGCCTGAATATCTACACCACATTTAACCAGCCTCGTAGCCCAAGCCCGGTGAGCCCAACTCAGCTGACACAGGCCAGCCATGTGTGTTCAATTGCGGTGTAGACATACACTGGTACACACTCTTCACACTTCCAATACATCTCCTTTTACTGATTTCTTGGCCGAAGCAGACAGGTGATATTTAGTGGTTTTAGCAGAAGATAAGCTTACTGCTTGTGCACTGGAAATATTGTATCTTTCCAACTAAATAACAGCAGTTATAATCTAGCATGCATAACTTATTCCACTGATTTTCATACTTAGAAATCCTGTGCAGTAGAAACCATATAAGAGAGAAAACAGAAAGGTTAGGTAGAAGGGAAGGTGTTTTACTTACATGTCAAAAGTACTAACAATACCAGTGAGTTACAGTTAGACAAAGTATTTTGTATACATCCATTTTCAAAATATAACAAGTTGCAATTGCAATTTCAGGAGTCTATTTTCTTTTCTATATGATGCATGTGACTAATTACATTAACTTAAATAGAAGTTCACCTAGTGCATGAAATGGAAGTCGTATCCCTAAATCTCAGGAGGTACTTTGTTTTGTGATTTTTTTTTTAAATCCAGGAAGGCATGTATTACAATGCATACAGTACTTAGTTAATGCTTTAAAAAAATCCGTTTACTATTTAACTCTCTGCACATGAGCTACAGTTTCATGAAGTTAAATGCTAAGGCAGAAATAATTTGGTCTTTGAGTCAAGAGCTTCTAGTCATTGATATTTAGGGGATAATGTTTTAAATAATATTGGTTTTCTGTTCATGAGAAACTGAAAAAAATCTTTTTCTCTTACAAAGTCTCCCTGATACTTCTATATGCTTAGTTACATGCTAACTGATTAAAAATTGAACAGTTCTTCAAATTGTTCCATAATAGTTTTTGTCAGCTTGCAAAGTGCTACATTTTGGCGCCTCGAATCATATTAAGTTATATTAAGTCTTGTCTATACAGGAAACTGTTCCAGAATAGTTCTTGATTAACTCCATGTGTGGATGCTCTTATTCTGGAATAAGAGTGCTGTATTCTGGGGAAAGAGTGTCCACACACGGAGCTAATTAGGAATAGTTAATCAGCTTTAAATTCACACCCTATCTTAGGGCAGGTCTTCACTACAGGGGGGAGTCGATTTAAGATACGCAAATTCAGCTACGCGAATAGCGTAGCTGAATTCGACGTATCGGAGCCGACTTACCCCGCTGTGAGGACGGTGGCAAAATCGACCTCCGCGGCTCCCCGTCGACGGCGCTTACTCCTACCTCCGCTGGTGGAGTAAGCGCGTCGATTCAGGGATCGATTGTCGCGTCCCGACGAGACGCGATAATTCGATCCCCGAGAGATCGATTTCTACCCGCCGATTCAGGCGGGTAGTGTAGACCTAGCCTAAGGGTACGTCCAGACTACCCGCCGGATCAGTGGGTAGCGACCGATCTATCGGGGATCGATATATCGCGTCTCGTCTAGACGCAATATATCGATCCCTGAATGTGCTCCCGTCGACTCCGGAACTCCACCAGGGCGAGCAGCGGTAGCGGAGTCGACGGGGGAGCCGCGGCCGTCGATCCCGTACCGTGAGGATGGGAGGTAAGTCGAAATAAGATACATCAACTTCAGCAACGCCATTCCCGGAGCTGAAGTTGCCTATCTTACATCGGCCCCCCTCTCCCCCAGTGTAGACCAGGCCTAATTCTGGGTTTACTGCCATGTGTAGACAAGCCTTCACTCTGCAAGTAGTCTTATTTAACCCAGCGTGGCTAGTGGTGGAGTAATGTGCTACTCAGTGAGCATAAGGGCATCAGAAGCTGTCCCTATATGAGTATTTGTAGAATAATTAAATCAGTATAGTTAATTAAATTTTGTCCTGTGTGTACTGTTACTTTTTAAAATTCTGAGCAAATTGTACAAGATAAGCTTGATAATTGTGGAGAACATTAGGAAAAAATAACAAAGATTTTCTTCTCAATCATGTGTTCTAAAATAATGGTTAACATTGTATATAGAAATATAAAAAGATAGTTACATAAATTATAATGTTATCTGCAGGCATGCAAAATTCTGCAAAAAACTGTAAAGGTGTTCAGATCTACATTAGAGGAGAGACCTAACAGAAAGTCTGAACTGGGTTTTATAATTGCATCCCTTGAAGCCAGGTAACTTTTTATATAGTAATATATATATGCATTATGTCTGTAGTATTTGTTTTTTGGGGGATATGATACTAGCTATATATGTTATGTTTAGTAAAGAAGCTTCTTTACTTTAGATGTAAATTTTAAAATTATAAAGTTGTTTCCCTTTGCTATGGACATTCTGTTATCAGAGTTTTTTATACAATTTACTATTCCTTGAGTGTATCTGTCATATTTTTTTTGTCCAGCTACGACTTTGTTAACTATATAGTGTTTTTCCTCCAAGAACCTAAAAACATCTTAAAGATATTGTCTCAGTACATCATGTTACATTTTTTTATACAGATTGGTTAATATTTCTGGTAGAAACAGGATTCACGAGTCCTGACACCCAATGTTGTGATCTAATCAGTAAGCCTTGCTTCTTTCCTTCTGCCAGTTTTGGCATTTAAATTATTATATATGAGTCACAGGTGTGTGTTTTTTGTAGACGTCAGTGTGCTGTTTAACAAGCATGTGCCACAAAGTGTTATGGTAGCCACAAGCCATCAAGCAATGATACTCACAAGACTCACATTCTAGAATTTTTCCTCTGGGGAAAGTTGTCAGTCTGAGAGAACATTTTTTGAATAAAGGCAAATTTCAAAACTCATCCTCTGATTGGAATGAAGGTCTGAGTTCTTAGTTTAATGATGCCGTTTTCCTCATTGGGAAGCAAATAACAGTTTACATTGTGGGTTTGACTACTGTCCCTTCTCAAATTCTCCATGGCAATGCTGGTCTGTTCTTGCTGAGGATCTAGCCCAGAACATTTGTGTAAAAAATAACCTATTTTATGACTTTTAGATAGGAATATGGATGTCATTTATCATTCAACCCAACTTTACTTTGATATTTTCTATGTATGCTTAAGAGTGTTTTCTTCTGATGGTGTTAATCTTTAACGCCTAATTCTCCTTTCCTAATTTTGTATATTGCATGTAGCCCCGTTAAGTGTTAAGATCGAAGGGTATGTCTATACAGCAGCTGGAAGCGTGCTTGCCAGTGCTGGTAGACGGATATGCATTAGCTCTGTTTAAGCTAGTAGCAGTGCAGCTGCAGCAGCCCGGGCAGTGGCTCAGGCTAACACCCAAGTACAAGCCTGCATACCCCCTCCGGTAGCTAGACATTCCGTTTTACTGCTCTTTGGAGTGTGCTAGTTTGAGCAGAGCTAGCATGTCCATCTATGAGAACTGGAATGCACCCTCCCAATTGCTGCGTAGACATACCCTTGTGAATCTTACGTTTTTATATAGTTTGCCCTACCTGCCTGAGGCTGATGTGTTTAAACTAACAGAAGTAATAGTCTAAAATCAGAAATATAGTTTATTATGACTACTTTTGGAGTGTGCTACCGAGCACTATAATCTAAGCTAAGTTAGAGGGATCCAGGAAGAAGCTCTTTGCCCTGTGAATTTAAACCCTAGCAGAATGTACATCTACATTTGAGCTGGGAGGTATGATTCCCTGCTCACATAGATGTACCCACGCTAGTTCTGCTAGAGCAGGCATGCTAAAAATAGCAGTTTAGCCAGGATAACCTGAGCAGCAGCTCAGGCTAAGCACCCACATAGAAACCCATCTGGACACCCTGGGAACATACACTGGATACTAGCTTGAGCTGATGCCCATGCTACTACCCAGGCTACACTGCTATTTTTAGTGCACTAGCAGAGTATGTCTACCTAAGCTGGGATTCACATCTCCCAACTCAAATGTAGACATACCCTAAGGGTTAATTTGGTGATGGTGAAACCCATATTTATTTTACCCTGTTATATATTTTAAATCATGTTACTTGAAAGGTGTTATATGAGATGTTAAAATATGAATTTGGGTGGGTAGGAAAAGGAGGGATGTCCATAATATTCAGATCAATAACATTTTTTCCAAAGTCCAGTAGCGTTTGGATTATATGGGCAAGATATAATGGACCTATTAACTGGATCCTTTTCTTACTTGATTTTTTTCAACTAAGAAGATACATACATCTATCAGCAAAGCCATCCCTTGGGTGGGGCGAATCGGGGCGACCGCTCCGGGCCCTGCGCTTTGCAGGCCCTGCTGGCCGGCGTGATTGGCCGGCGCAGTCAGTCCCGGAAGAGACGAATCCATCACTTCCGCCCTGGGCCCCGCGCCCCCCTAGGGACGGCCCTGTCTATCAGACTAAGGGCTATCTCTTTTCAATTTACTGCTCATATGTAGTTGTCTCCTTTTTCTTATAATTACAGTTTCACTCCGGTAGTTTTTATTTTAGCTGAATATGGACTTCTCAATTTAGCTATCTTTTAAATGACTGCTTAGACCTAGGTTAATGTATTAAATGAATATGCATCTAATAATTGGCACCATGGCATCACACAGATGATGTTGAAACATTGTTTCTGAAAGCCATGCTTTGTGTATTCTATTTTAAAACTACATCTAATTGTTAGAGCATATTAAGATTATATAAAGAATTAGAAGGGTTCCTCCTCCAGATCTATTACAGACAGAAAAATAGAAAGGGAGGCAGAAAGAAAAATAATACAGCAGTTTTTGGACACAAATATGAGGTTGATACTTAAGCTGTTTCTCACAATTCTTAACCCCATGCTAGCATATATTCTATTATTCTCTATAGGAGAACATTTATTCAAATAAAATATGCCCAAAATTTCATGAAGGTTAAAGCTGAGTCCTCTCAGTTATCAAGTATGCTACAGGAACTATATGATGAATTAATTCAAATTGAGGAGGACTTCCTTCGTTATGGATATAAAGATCACAGTGCTGAGATCCTGCTGGAACGTGCAAATATTCACAGGTAAACTTACAAATTTGCTGGAAATGTTTATTACACCTTAGTTAAAAAAATCTTCAGGTGTCTGATTTAGAGTAAGATTTCAGCTGTCTGGGAAAAAAGTACATGAGGGTTAATAATATCACCTACTTCTATATCCTGATTTTGGATTCACATTGTCATTCTTGATGGAATATATCAACAAGTGTTCTGTAAAATCAAGGATTTACTGTTCCTATGTGTTCTCACAAGATTTATGATTATCTGCACTACCTTTGAGGTCAGAATAAAGCACCAAGGATTCTTTCTATTTTAGGGCCATTTGATTGCTGAACCAGCCCTTGTCTTAAGTTAAAGTAGCCACAGGATTCCTTTAATTTATGTCTCTTGAACAATTCCCTAGGGGCTGTTGTTATGGCTAGAGATTGCCAGAGCACAGTGTACTCCAACTTCCAGCTTTTCCCAGGACACCCCTATTCAGAGACTGGGAGAATGGGAAGCGTAAAGCCAGCTATGCTAGTCTTATGCCATTGGGGCATATCTTCTGGCAGAAGACTCTCCACCTATCCATTTAGGGCATCTTTAAGTCCTCTTTATGTTGCTGTACAGTGCAGAGGGGACTTAACTTGGTCCAAGAATCAGGCCTTTAAAAAATTAATGCTTAAATATTTACTTTTTGTATTTGAGTCTTAAACAATATACACAAACAATGCAAGTTAGTTGTTCATTGAGCATTTTGAATATTTATAGCATTATAGAAGTAATAATATTTTATACTACTACTCTTGTAAAACTCTGTGTTGCTTTTTTACAGAACAATTGCAACACATACAGAAGATGAAGAAGAAAAACATAGTCGCTATCTAGATGCGTACAAGTTAGCTCAGAGAGCAGTATATGAAGAAGAAGAAGTGTTTAACAATATCTGGAGCTTGCTTCCAGTTCACGAGGTAAATGGGTAAATACTTTTACTGTATGCAAGATTTGTTCAATTAGGATTATTATTAATTGTATTACAGCAGTTCCTACAATCCCCATCTGAGATGGTGCCCCATTGTGGCAGGCAGGGTACAAAGTGAGAGACAATCTCTGCCCAAAGGAGTTTAGATTCTATATAGACAAGACATAAAAAAGACAGAAGGGAAAATGGAGACCCAGAGAGATGAGATGATTTGTCTAAAGTCACACAGGAGGCCATTGACAGAGCTCGGAATTGAATCTAGGTCTCCATAGTCCCAGTCCAGTGCCCTGTCCACTAAGCACCATTGCCAATCCTGTTTACTGAATCATGTCGTAAATATTTTTACACCAATAGCATTCTTTGTAAAATTTGACAAAAAATTAGATACTAGCATTGCAAATATATTCTTTCTTTTGAAATAAGCTAATTTCCCACTCATTTTTTCAGCATTTAATTCCAATATTTATCCAGATACTAAAGAAATCAATCAAAAACAGAACTACCTCAATTTGACATTATTCTCATAAACATTCACTATAAATCCATCATAAATTTGAAACCCTGCATAATAAAGTACAGCAAACTTGAGGAAGAAAAAGCAAATTAGGAATGCCAACTAATAGAAATTCTAAAAGATAAACTATGGTTTCACTCAAACCTTATGAAGGACATAAATCCACACCGTGTAGAGGTCAAAGCATAGGGGTTTATTACACACAGCGCTGGTGGAGTGTCACCTGGCTTATTAGGCTCAGAGACACCGTCAATTAATTGATTACAATGAAATATATAGATTTTCCATGGGCGGGGGAAAGTGACGGGGTAGGCAGTTCCACACCCCGGGATAGGTTTTGCAGCAAGACAAGATAGCACAATAGCCAATGGTTAAAAGGTTACACAATGTCTCCGCCCATGGTCTCAAATTAGCAAATTAACATTTGATTAATACTTTGATAAAATGTTATTAGTATAATATATATATATGTTGAATTCTGATTTGGGGTCCATAGGAATGGAGTAACTCCTTTGATTGTCCGACAGGTACATGTCTAGGGGATAAAGCAAAGAAACAGTGAAAGCATATGAAAATAGAGATTGTCTCCTTTATGTCTTAAGGCAGGGCATTGGTCCCTTGGAAGGGAGGTGGAAGGATGCCATATCATTATAGTGACATGTGCCAATATTTCATAAACTCAAGGTTGGATCTGTGGGAAGACTGTTTTCCCTTCAGGAGAAACACAATAGGAACAAGCAACAGAGGGTCCTGTGGCACCTTTAAGACTAACAGAAGTATTGGGAGCATAAGCTTTCGTGGGTAAGAACCTCACTTCTTCAGATGCACTTCTTCACTTGCATCTGAAGAAGTGAGGTTCTTACCCACGAAAGCTTATGCTCCCAATACTTCTGTTAGTCTTAAAGGTGCCACAGGACCCTCTGTTGCTTTTTACAGATTCAGACTAACACGGCTACCCCTCTGATACTTGACAATAGGAACAGGGATCCTTTGTTCAATTTGAAACATTGGGTGAAACATAATTATTCAGTTATTGCTTCAACATCTGGCATTTCTACTGACCAAGCAGATCTTAGCAAAGGCAATGTTATTTTGTTTACCCCAGCTTTCTCTTAGCTGATCACTATTAGCTAGGCCTCTGGTCTCCAGACCAAACTCTGGACTTTGGGTCTGAAAAAGAGCTGGCACAATCCATATACCAGGTTGTTATATAACATGCACATGGATTTTAACCCTTCACCTTACAAAAGAAAAAATATGTCGTTACGATGAAAAATCATCATAACTCAGATTAAAAAAAACTATAAGGAATTTGTATTGACCGTTTTTGATCAGGCTGTAAACCAGTTCACCAGAGTTCAATAAATGATTTGTCAGATAATGAAAATAAAAAAAGTTGGAATGAAAATAAAAAAAATACCTCAGGATAAATTTGTCGCAAAATTTAAAAGACTTTTTTTATTTCATGCTTCATATAATGCAGAAAAGAAAAATTTCCCATATAAAATTGAATTTTCCATTTATCCCAAATATTCTAAATATTATGGGCCAGATTCTCCAGCCCACTCTGCTTCCTTTGTGCCACTTGAGTAGCACAGTCTGAGCAGGGGCTAGCCATAACTACCAGCTAGAAATACATGCTAATGGGCATGGAGCAGGCATAACTAGTTCCTACACCTCTCTCCCTGCAGCCTCCAGTGCAGGCCAGGAATCCCAGCTAGCAGATCTTTGGGGACTACTTACAGCTGCCAAAAGTTAGAGTGGTCCCCAGGCTGTTGTAACCTTCACTGGGCAGGGGCAAAAAAAAGGGAGCCCAAACTTCCCCCAGTTCCCTCCACTGTAGATTATCTGCCCTCTCCTCCACACCACCTTCTAATCTGTGAGATGAACAATGTGTTTAGTTAGTTCAAAGGAGTTTATTACATTTACCTAGCCCAGTGTTATGGCCTCAGTTTGTTTGAGACTCAGAAGCTTTTTACCAGCAGAGCACATGAAACCAAGTTTTCCCGTTAGATACTATAACTTCCCTTTCATTGTGAAATGAGAAATGTCATTACTTCCCTTTCATTGTGAAATGAGAAATGTCATTACTTCCCTTTCATTGTGAAATGAGAAGCCAAATTCCATTCTTAGTTTACTTCTGCGCAACTCTAATGAAGGGTCCACGCAGAAAGTTAGTGCATGGCAATCTAGTGTGAGGTAGATTGAGTCCCCTTTGTGCCACGCACTGACTGTTTGTTTAGACAGCGCTTAGTGTTGCACATGTGTAATTGAGAGCAGAATTGGCCTTTAGTACAGAGTAAATATTTAGGCCGTAATCATGCAAATGGATCTATATGAAGGTAAGAATCCTCCCCCCCACTCCCACTTTTCCCCCCAGAAGTCTGACATTCTGAGATCAGTTGTCTTTTGCTGGTACGTCTAAAAATGGTACAGATAGCATATTTTTTAAGGATACCTGTTTTCATTTGTCCAAGTTGTTTTTAGCCCATAGACAAATTTCTGCTGCTTAGTAGTCTGTCTAAATGATAAATTATGATGGACACCACAGCTAGCTGTTACTTGACTAAAACACTTACCTGCCTAAGACAGTACCAAGAAGAATTGTGCTTCCCTGCTGTGGGGGCTTACTCTGCTAAAATTGTCTAGAAGTGAAATGGCAAGGAAGGGGAAGTAAGCATTGTGTTAGGTATTAGGAAATATATATCCCTTTTCTTTTTGAACTAGCATACAGTAAGTTATTAGGTGAGAAATATACCCTTCTGTGTGGTCTGTGATGATATAAAAATAATACCTAGATCTGTCAGAAATATACAGGATAAGGAAAGACCGTTATACAGTTACCTAACTAGTCAAAAATGGGTCACTCCCTAATACTATGAATGCACAGTGGGATAAACCCTAGAGTAAGACACAGATAAGAACTAAAGACCGTTATAAACTTCACCACTTTCTACTCCAAGTGCAAGGTCCATTTCTTTGACCTTACTTTCTCTAACAAATACAAAGCTGCTGAAAGGCGCTCAGATACTACAGCGATAAGTATGGTGCAACAATCTAAACAGAATAGAGCAGGACATATTAAAAAAAACCCAAAGATCTGAGTTGAAAAGGGATGCATGTGTGTATGTCAGTCCCTTCTACTTGGCCAGTGATGCAGCTCTGGATACCCTACTTGTCCAGTTCTCCCACAGGTTTCTCCATGATTTTTCCCTTGTGACTTCTTACATGTGGAAAAACTTTTGTGAGCTGGTCTGAAATGCCACTATCCTCGGACCTCGCCTGAAGATCCACTTCTACTGTGATGCAAATGATTTTGGCAAGGATGTGAAGAATTTCAGAATAGTCTGTATATATTTGTGTATAAAAATAAAGTAGGTTGTATTTTCTGGATGAGGGCAGTTGCCACCTGTCAACTTGACTTGTCTATTGTACCCTTATTTCTTTCCCTGCTTTATTATTTTCATTGAAATATCACAGTGTGCTATAGTGTAGCAATCACATTATTGTTTATTTAAAATGTGTGCCTCAAATAATTAAAAGAGTTCTGAAATTCTAACTTTAATCCAATAAATTAGCAAAAATATTAACACTGCGTATTTAAAGATAGATCGGGCGGGGTGGCGCATGCCTGTAATCCCAGCTGCTTGGAAGGCTGAGGCTGGCGGATTGCTCGGGGGTTCTGGGCTGCAGTACGCTATGCTGATCGGATGTCCGGAGCCACTGACCGCCTGGCCAGCAGGTGGCTGAAGGACTGGCTCCAACAACACGACTGATGTGTTGTGATCAGCGCTCTCTCTGTGAGGGCTGATGGACCGATCGATTAAGGTGATTTAAAGATAGACTTCCACTCAGTTTTCTTATATTTCAGATTAAAAATATTAGTATTCCATTAATGAGACGGCTTGCTAATACGAAGCTAAGTTTTGTGGAAATTAATTTGGATATTCTTCATCTTGTTAATGTGGAAAAAAAGCGGAAAGAACTGAGAGAGGGATCACTTAATCAACTTGTTGAAGAATTTGTCAGGTTAACACCTGATAGTGCTTCTGTGGAACAGGTAATTACATATGATCCTTCCTATGATTTAGCTATAAATGTTATATTAAAAAAAATCCATGTGCTAAGCTAGAGGGATTGCCTTAGCAGATCTTCCTCTTCTGATTAATAACTGCTAAACAGGAGAAAGGGCTGGCAAACCTTTCATTTGAATATTGGGGCACAGAACATTCAAGTATGGGTTTTCACTAGCTTGTTATGATGTTGGCCATTCTCTGTACCAAAAAGGCTCTTGTCTCTCCAAGGCAAAGACTTGAGGATGATTGTCAGAAGCAAAAGTTGAATGAAATTGAGCTGTGTCTTCACTGAACTTCATTTTCCCCATTAAATCACACTCTTTTCACCACCCATACACATACTATGACTGCAGCATTGTACTTCATCCTTAAGACCCTTCATTTTCCATTTTTACTGAGAAATTCCCAGGTTTTAAAAAAGCGATTTGGGTTTTTTACAGATGTTTCACCTGAATTTTTGACCACTCAACAACATGAAAATACTGATTATTTTAAGAAAATCCAATATATTTCATTAGGTAGTTGTGTTTGTTAATAATAAATTAGTCTTAGTGTAAATGTAAGGGTGTCTGTTAAAGTAAGGCAATGTAATGGAAGATACACATGCATGCACATGCATATGTGTATGTTCTATTGATATACTTCATGAAATAAACCACAATATTTAACTACTTTTACTTTCAGAGCTGTTACTTTTTTGTATATGTTGCTTTTTTTCTGTCCTCCCATTCCCCAATATTAACCCCAAAATTTACCTTGAAAACCGTGAAGTTAACTTTATGCACCGATTTTCACTCATTTTTCAATATTTATAATAAACCTAAATAGAAAGGGCTTTGCTCATCTTCCAACTAATAGTCCCAATCAACGCTCCTGCTGTAAGCTGTCTGCTATGAATCCTCATAAACATTGTATCACTGGGCACCCAGTATGTCCAGGTATAGTGCTTACTATAGTGAGTTTAGAGGATCAACCCCTGGATTAACTCCTGCTCTTTTGGCTAGGTTCTCTGGATGGTGTAAATGGGCATAACTCCATTTAAGTAGGTGGATCTACACTGGTTCACCATAGTTGAGAATCTGGCCCTCTGACACTTTCTAGTCTTACTAGTCCACTAGTGTATGTATGAAGTTAACCTTGCACATTCCACCAACACATGTAGTTATTTTAGAAAAAAAATCCAATGGTTCTCTACATAACAAGAGAAGGATTGTTCTAAGAAACTAATGCCTGGAAGCTGAAGCTAGACATACCAGAAATAAGGTGCAAATTTTTAACAGTGAGGGTAATTCATCATTGAAACAGTTTACCAAGAGATGTGGTGGATTCTCTGTCACTTGAAGTCTTTAAATCAGTATTGTATGTCTTTCTAAAAGACAGGCTATAACTCGTCCAGAAAGTATGGGCTTGATGTATGAATCGCTTGATGCAATTCTACACCCTGCATTATGCAGGTGAGCTCAGATGATCAAAATTGTCCCTTTTGGCCTTGAAAATTAACGGAGCCCTTGACATGCTTTGGAAAAGCAAATAGTGGAAATTAGTTTCCAATATTGATAATTTTGGAAATTCTCATATTTATAAATTTTAGTATATTGAATTTCAACATTCAAAATAAAACAGATTTATTTTCTGTTTTCATTTTCTATTATTGCTTCAGGGTTCAAAAAAAGGGAGGAATAGAGCTGAAACTATCTTTATTTTTTCAGAGAAAAGAAGGTTAAATTACATTGAAGAATTAGTTATTAGGTTTCACATGCAACCCCAAAACCCAATATTTCAAGCTAAAGGGCAATATAAATCTATGAATCATTGATTCATTCATGATGTTTAAGAGAACATTTCGTTTATATATGAAAATGTGACTTGATTTAACATATTTTTGATTTTTCCAGGGATGGATAAACATAGGACGGACTGTGGGTCACACTGCACTGGCTCAGTTAGCAAGTCTACAAAGTCTTCATACAGGATGTCCTGATATCAAAGCCAAGTACCTGTATCTGACTGGGAAAACTCTGCGTTTACTTGCGGTTAATGTGGACCCCTTAAATTCAGATATTTACTGGAATGAAAATGTTATGGTATGAATTTGGTTCTAAATTAAGATTATTAGATATATATTGATGGTAAGTGCTTACTAGACTGATGCTCTTTATGTACTATTAATGCTTTTTTAATTGAAGGATAGATTGTGCAAATTGCTCAGAACACATAGTAAAAGGAGCCTTGCCTTCCCCAGAGCTCCCAGGTGAACACCTTCACTGTGTTCTACAGCCCCATGTGGCTGGCCACCTCTGCTGTAAGCCCTGCTTCCTCACTCCCTTTGAGATGTGTTCCTGGGGGCTTGTCTAAACAAATGGTTAGTGCAGGGCAAGCTGAGGAGTAAATCTGCAACACAGTAGCATGCCACACACTAACTGTCCGTGTGAACCCTGCTACTGCACACTAAAAGTTCTCTAGTGCACTTTGATCTAATCCACTTTTAAATGGGAATAGGTCATTGCACACTAGGGAACTTTTAGCCAGGTCCACATGAACAGTTATTGAACAGAGCATTAGTGCTCTGTAGATTTACATCCCAGCTTGCCATGCACTATCTGTGTAGACAAGCCCTGGGAGGGACTTAGCAGTCAGTGCACTCCCAGAGCACAGAGTGTAAAATTATGTATGTCTTTTGTATAGGCTGTGCAGTGAGAGGGAGACTTCTGCGCATGTCTATATGGGCCAGGCAGAATCTGATTGTGAATGAACATATATAAAATACAATGAATGTTATTTGATAAGCTCAAGTTTACATCTTTTTACAGTATTTTGACCACTGGGAGAAAAGAGTTGAGCCTCTTCAAATCCTGAATAAAAATGTTCATGAGAGCTGAATTGAGCAGAACATTTACCAAAATGTCAAAATAGTCATGTCAGGGACTGGAGGAGAAGGTTTTCTTTAACTCTTTCACCGCTGCTTCCCCACTACATTACTGTGTAGCACAGTGTTGCCTACCCTTGTGATTTTTATCATGTGTCTCATGATATTTGGTGTTTTCCTTAAAGCCCTAGCCCCTGGAGTCAAGGGAATATGTGAGAATCTCAGTTTTTATTTAAAAATATAAAAGTAAGGTTCTAGCTCTCATGGTTGTAGAGAGAAACTTGAAAATATATACCCTAATTCTCAAAACCCAGAAGGCAAATATAACCCCCCACCCCAATTATTATTTTTTTAAATCTCATTATATTTAAGACAGTTTCATGTTTTCTGGGAACCTGACTCAGGATTTTTGAATGCTTGAGGATAGAACTACTGTTGGCATTCCACTGAAACCAGTGAAGTCACTCCCTCCCCACCATCCCCTAGTGTACTCTCATACCCGCTTGTGGGAGGAGGGTGAGAAGATTCAGAGATGGGCTAGATTCCAGGGATTAGCCAAGGAGACAACCCTTGAATATTAGTTATTTAGTATGAGTCCTTTTAACACTGCACTGTACCTGAGTAAATACCTCATGCTCTGGTGGGCAGTTTATGTCCCACCATTAAAGTTAATAAAGTTGTGGTCTTCTGCTTAAAAATCCATCCCCATGTATATGTTTCATTCTCCTGTGTCCTGATTAATGTTAGGTACTTAGCAGATTCATCACTATCACATGCTAACCAGAGTTTAATGCCTCATAAACTTGCTAATTCACTTGATATTATAAAGGTATTATTGTGGTGAGATACACCCTCTCTCCATTTTTAAGGCTGAAACTAGCTTCCTCTTTATCCAGCTGAATTTCACTCCTCCTAACTTTAAGCACAATAACTAATCCACTTACATTTTAGTGAGATAGATATATTAATGAATCCTCTCTGTTACTGGTGGGTAGGAAGAAACTCCATTGAACACCATGAAGCCTCCCACAACCAAAGCAGAATGCAATGAACGTGAAATGACAAGTAGCAGTTCTCCAATTAGTAAAAAACAACATCAGGATCAAAGGAAGAAAGCAAATGAATTAAAGGTATTTTACATAGATATTTATATAAATAACTTGATGGCTTCCTTTTTATGCCTGGGGCTGATTAGCCTTATGGGTGAGGTGTTTTTAGCAAATGGAATCTGAGGCTGAAGAATGAGTGTTGTAGCAGAATTCACTCTTACAGACAATTAACATTTTAATACGAAGCTTTTAATTAAATATCCAAAGTAAAGAAGCAAACAGAAAATGGGGCCAACTGTTTCAAATACAAGTTACAAAACCTGTTGGGCTCTTCTTTCTCATCATCTCTCCTTTTCTCCCTTCACATTTTCCTCTTCTTTCACTCTTACCTCTTTTCCCCATCTCCCTGGTTGCTGCAGGTTAGCTAACCTCTTCTTCCCTGACTAGCTGTCATTTGGTTTAATTTGTATTCAGAACTGAGTTGGGAGAGTGTGTCTGGGATTTGCACAATGTACAGTAAATAAACAAGGCAAACTTAAATGTGCCTGTTCTTCTTGTAAGAACTTTGAATTATAGGAGAGGAAAGCCGCTTGAGGAGAAGCGGGAATTGAGAGTAAAGAGTTTTTAACTTGCCTGAGTATGTACAATCCCATATTCTTTACTTTTGGCATATTTTTGGTACATTCTTGTTCTTGAATATTTTGAAGTTTGCTGCTGCAGGTGACTGGATCAAGAAGCTGAACTGGTGTCATTATTGCTGGCAAACAGCTTGAAAATTACACAAGCCAGTCCGAGTAGGAAGTTACTCTCATTCACAAGTGATTAGTGAGAAACAACTATAGTGATTATACATATGCGAACAGTGCTGATTGGCTAATAATGACTGGCATTTTGGTATAATGCTAGCTAGTACATATACAATTGTAGATGTTTTATTGTAGACAAAATTTCTCTTTTAAAAGAAAAATATAAACTAGAAGTTTAAGATTAGATGTTTTTTAAAAGAATAGTTTAATCGGTATAGCTCTCCACTAACTGATCATTCAGTCAACTATCACTGATGTTAATAGATATTAAATGCATTCCTTACAAGGAGACTAAACCCATACCATTTTTCATCAAACTTTAAAAAAATACCATTATACAAGAACAAAACCAGATTTATCTGCCAAGATTGTAGTGATCAAAAATGCATCAATAATGTATTTATGTAATTTAACAAATATTTTAATGTAGAACATTTTTATTTTTATTATTTAGAGAAAACGGATTTTGGCCCAAAGATACCTCTCTCAGTCCAGTGAAGTTTTGCTTCAGTGCATGAATGTTGCATTCAGTAACAACATAATTGATATTCTGGCTGCTGCTAGTCTTGAAATCATTGAATGCATTGGACAATTTGATCCAGTTTCAAGTAGCCAGTTTTTGGCCCTTCATCAGGTAACACAACTGCTGCTTTTTATGGGGCTGGTCTACACTGGGGGGGGGATCGATCCAAGATACGCAACTTCAGCTACGCGAATAGCGTAGCTGAAGTCGAAGTATCTTGGATCGAATTACCTGGGGTCCAGACGGCGCGGGATCGACGGCCGCGGCTCCCCCGTCGACTGCGCTACCGCCGCTCGCTCCGGTGGAGTTCCGGAGTCGACGGTGAGCGCGTTCGGGGATCAATATATCGCGTCTTAACGAGACGCGATATATCGATCCCGGATAAATCGATTGCTACCCGCCAATACGGCGGGTAGTGAAGACGTACCCTAAGTCCCTTTACAATGTAAAAAAAGAGCTTTGAGTACCATAAGTAAATTTGTCTATTTGGATAGCATGACAACTGACCATTAACCCACTATGTAAGAGCTAGGTAATGGTATTATTATTCATAATAATTAACTATACAATATGTTTTCTGATTTTAGTGGTTTTTGTCAGTGTATTATTGACATATGACCATTGTAAAACCTTGATAATTTTCATAGTATGGACTTCAGGTTTTCACTAGTAGATGCCATTATTGTATCATTTTACTATGTATAAAATATCATAATAAAATTAAATTAACTAAAACTGTACTGCAATAAAAAGTGCAATTCTGCCCTCTAAAGTGAGTGTAAAAATGGCTGGGTTTCTAGGATTGTGAAAATGATGCCCTGGGTTTCTGCATTCATTGTGTTAAAGCAGATTGGAAAATTTTACCTGTACATTTGGTTTGTCAGATTTATATCTACATCAGGTTTCAGAGTAGCAGCCGTGTTAGTCTGTATCAGCAAAAATAACAGGAGTACTTGTGGCACCTTAGAGACTAACAAATTTATTAGAGCATAAGCTTTCGTGGGCTACAACCCACTTCTTCGGATGCATATAGAGTGAAACATATATTGAGGAGATATATATACACACATACAGAGAGCATGAACAGGTGGGAGTTGTCTTACCAACTCTGAGAGGCCAATTAAGTAAGAGAAAAAAAACTTTTGAAGTGATAATCAAGATAGCCCAGTACAGACAGTTTGATAAGAAGCAAGTGTGAGAATACTTACAATACTTAATACTACATCAGTATGTCCA
This sequence comes from Emys orbicularis, assembly GCF_028017835.1. NCBI lineage: Eukaryota > Metazoa > Chordata > Testudines > Emydidae > Emys > Emys orbicularis. The sequence continues at coordinate 29,375,191 of NC_088689.1, read as the reverse complement.
ACCCTTTGCATTGTTGACCATTTTCCAGCAACTAATTTTCAGGCTTCCTAAAGGTGGTTTAAGCTGTCTTCTTCTAGTTACTTTGTGTTTGTAGTTACTAGATACTGAATTGCTGAAATAAATTTCCGCACACCTTTGGAAGTACTCTTCTGACACAATCCCAGTGGGCCTGATTTGGAGGCTCAGGCTTCCATAAACTCATTAGAACTCTCCCCAGCTCAGTGCAGGGAGGAGCATTCCAGCAATCAGGACTAATGGAGAGATCAATTTCAGAAAGGAAATTAATAGCTAAGAAATCTTCCAGTCTTCATAATTTATCGCCAAAGCTTTTACACTGTTTTGTAGCTGTAAATAATGGTAATATGTTTGCCATTTCATTTCACCTTTATATGACAAGCTTTTTCAATAACTATTTGTATGAAACATTTGGGAAAATAAACAAATATTAAAATATTACAGAGCTGTTCATCATCTATGATGATGAAGGATATCCTGCTAGCAGCCACTTCTAACACTAGCAGCTCTCAGCTGGCAGCACTATTGCATCTTCAGCATCACTTAAAACAAAATGGGGACATAACCAGTAGTCTTCTCAAAAATGTGGAGCAGAGGCTAACTGCTACCTCAAAGGTAACTTTTTGAACCGTACTATGTATGAGTGGAACAAAGTTGTTCTGGAGCAAAATAATGACCCATAGCAAGTCAAATTTTATATTATTATGTATAATATTTGTACGTATGTATTAGAGTCTATACAGTTCCTTTTTACAGAGGAGTATAAATGATCCAGGTGTATATTCCTATGGAAATGCTTGAATTGCTTTTAGAAAATATAAATGTTGAGTTGAAATATTTTGCTATTCCTTTCTACTGATAATATTAAACAGTTTCAACATTTGGTAGTTTTTTAGCGTGATATGCAGTATAGTAGGCAAATAACTCATGTTAATGTTAGCCGTGAATTATTGCTTTAACTTCATTTATTGTGCACTACACTAAAATATTCTTTTCTAAGTATGCCTTTTGCAAATAGCAGTGCCTTATTTTTTGGAACTATTATAATCAGTCTCTTGATAAATGCACTGCAAGTGTTGTTCATAAAAAGATTGGAAAAGTAATGTCAGTTTTAAATTATTGTACAGGCATGGGGCAATCTCTGTGTTCTTGCACAACATTTTAACATCGTAAATGAATTGCCACCAAACTTCCATATACTCATTCTCCAGCATTCAAACGACAGGTATAAAACTTTATCATTTTGTTTTGTACAAACTTTATTTTCCTTTGCCAAGTTATTTTGACTTTTACTTCTAATTATGTTGATTTTGTAATCTAGGGTAAGTGAACAAGTTCAGAAAAAATAAGAACTGACCAAAACTCAAACATGAACCTAAAGTCATTTTTAAGTTTCCACAATTCTCTCTCTTTCTGTTCCTCAGGGTGGACAGGAGAGACCCAAAATCTTAAACGTGGTCTACAAAATTATTCTTTACAGCCCCCATGTTTCATTATACATCCCTATAGAGATGGTGGGAAGAGTGACACTTAGTGATTGAAGGACCAGATATGTATTAGTGAAAGTCTCTTAACAGGTGTAGCAGCAAAAGAACCTTCTCCCCAAGCTTTCACACATATACTTGGGTGATGTTTGCTTACAACTCTGCAGGCTGTCTTCTTTACCTTTCTTCTGCTCCCTGAAAGCAGAGATTTTTTTCTCTCCTTCCCCAATCCCATAAGGGCATATGCATACAGCATCTGGGAGAATGCTTTCCAATGCCGATAGACAGGCTTGAGCTATCGCACTAAAAATAGCAGTGTGGCCATGGCGGCTTCGATTAGCCACCCAAGTATAATGCCACCCAACCCCCTGGGTACATACTAAGTCAGCTAGCCCAAGTTACTGCCCATGGCCACACTGCTATTTTTAGCATGCTAACTCAAATAGAGCTAATGCATCTGTCTACCCATGCTAGGAAGCATCCTTCCAGCTGTTGTGTAGACATAGCCTGAGAAAGTGGAGGGGGCGGACAAGAAAATTAGTGCAGCAATTCAAAAACCACCAGGATAGTGGGTGGATTTAACAGTGCTCATTGATCTGGCTCCATATCTTAACAATTTTGAGTAAGCGTGGCTCATTGTGCTTTGTCTCATCAATTTTCCTGCTCTGACAAGATCACATGAAGCAAGCTAGGTGCCAGTCAGCCACTTGTATGTGGATCTTTGCAGTAGTAGCCAGCCACCCCAACAGTCTACTTGAGGGAGCAGCCCACAAGATAACCACTCCATGGTTCAGTCCATTTTTTTCTGTGTCTATTAGATCTCCTACTGTTTGAGGATTATATCCCTCAAAAGCAATCAGGAGCAGATCTGAACATCTGGCAGTCTCTGATTTGCCAGCTCTGGACTTGGTCTGCAAGATTTGGGCACTTGCCCAAGTTCAGGAGTGCTTAATACATCTCGGGGCATGTGAACATGTAACATTAGAGGGCAATAATTACTTATTTGAAAGGCTGAAAGGTCTGAATATGTGAATAGTCAAATATTCCATTCTGTTTTTTATTGCTTTCCATAGATCAATGTTGTATAGTGCAATGATTGATAAGCAAAAACTCAGTAGCGGACAACAGAAAGGAAAACCAGGTCAGCCAATGGGTGAGTGTCTCTGTTTAGAAATAAAGTGATCAAAATGATGATGTTAGGAGATCCATAGCTCTCACTGTTCCATTCAGTACAAGAAAATCTAATTCATGCAGTCAAGCAATTGATATAATTTTAAGACAGAGTGCTAAGGAGTATAGTCTTACCTTGATACCTGGAAATTTATGTACATAATTCCCATTAATGCCAGTGGAAGTTATATGCATGACAGATGTACTGTTTCTGTGTTTATCACTAGTCCAAATTTACAATAATCTAATTGCGTTGTTTATGAGGGCCAAAAAATGGTCATAGTCAGAAAAATGGTTATTGTAAGCTTTTTATTGTTATACCCTTTTTATAGGTGAGGCATGATTTGTGTGTTTTAAAGTATTATATGTCATAATAATAAAATGCAAACGCATCTTTAATAGCATGGGGGGGGGGAGAATCGTTTTTCTTGCCGCACCAGGGAATGTGCTTTTAGATACTTGATTCTCTTTCTGCCACTGTGTCTCCAAGTTCAAGATAAACTTATATTACTGTTTTTTAACTCGATATTGACCATACCTAAATAATAGTGCTGTTATTTAATACTATATTTTATCACTTTATATACTGGAATTATTCAAAGTGAAATATAAAAAATATGTGGCTATATGGAAATTATTTTTTTAGAAGGAAAATGTTCTCAATTACTTTTTTTTCTTTTATTAGTGCGGGCTAAAGTTTATCGTTTTCCTGTGAATCCTGATACAATCTTGATTTTGTTGGAAAAAGTACATCTTTACAAACAGGAAAGGATGAATAATCTCCTCAGACAGGAATTACAAAAGAAATTCCATGTAGAGAAAATTGACTTTCGAAAATGGCAAGAAACTACTCCCAAAATAGATATGGTAATATATTTGATTCAGGATTTTTATTTTTAAAAGAGACATTAGAATATATATGGAAGATAAAACAAAAAGCTGTGCAAAATAGCACTCATCTACAATTCTTAACATTTATTCTTCTTCGAGTGATTGCTCAGGTGTATTCCACTATAGATGTGCGTGCTCGCCACGTGCACCGGTGCCGGACGTTTTTCCCTTAGCAGTATCCGTAGAGGGGGAGCACCGCTGCGACCCCTGGAGTGGCGCCGACATATCGCGCCATAAAGGGGGCTGCGTGCTCCCCCCCATCCTCAGTTCCTTCTTGCCGCCAGTGAAGGTAGTCGGAACTTGCTCCAGCTTAGCTTAGCTGCAGCGTTTCTAGCTTAGTGGTATCCAGTTTCACTGATCTCTTCCCTTACTGAACTTTCTTTCGTGAGTGCCTGGCTCGGGGCATGCCCTGTGGCCCAGGCTTCAAGTCGTGCGACTCCTGTCGCAACTCCATGCCCAGAAGTGATCCACACAATCTGTCTGGGCAAGTCTCACGTTAGTGACAAGTGGAAGATCTGCCGCTCCTTCAAGCCGCGGACGAAGAAGGAGCATGAGATCCGATTCCGAGCTCTTTTAATGGAGTCGGCATTGGCCCCGGCACCGGCACGTTGAGCCGACACCGCGCCGGGCTCCGCATCTTCGGCACGTGGCGAAGCGCCTCCGGTGCGTCGTTCCGAATCGGCACCCGGTACGGCGTCCTCGGTGCGCAACGAGGCGCCGTCAACGTCCTGGCACCGCTCCCCAGCTAAGAAGCCAGGGAAGTCTCAGCGGCGCCGAGAGAAGGACAGGGGTGAGGCCAGATCCGAGTTGGGCAGCCCGCGATCCCCATCGGGACAGAGATCTCCAACTCGGGATGAGCGGAGTAGTCCAGTCCCGTCCGTGCGAGCCTCGCTGGAGATACGCATGCCTTCGACGCCAGAGGCAGCTCAGGCCGTGCGTGACATCTTAGCACTTCCAGTGCCGGGAGCACCACCTCAGTCGGGCCTCCAGTCCCGTGGGAAGCCGCCTTTGGGCGCCCATCAGCCCTCCCCGGAGGTGTCGGGGTCAAGGCACCGTCCCGGGTCGAGGTGCCGAGCAGAGCCCCGAGACGCACGTCGACTCCGCGTCCGGACTCTTCGATGAGCAGATCCCACTCCTCCGCTCTTGGACGCCGTCGCGGAGGCGACAAGAGACGGCGCCGTTCCTCTTCCAGCCGCTCCGAGAGGAACAGCTCTCGACGCCGTCGGCACTGGCGCTCGTACTTAAGCGCCCGCCATCGCAGAGGCCATGCCTGGAGCGCGTCTCGAGAGTCCCCGGCACCGCGGCACAGTGGCCACAGGCGCCACAGGGAGTCCAGAGACAGTTCCTCGGACATCTTCCTATCAACATTGTCCAGGACGAAGTCTCAGGGCAGGAGCCGTCACAATAGAGACTGCTCCAGTCGTTCCCACGGTACCGTACACTCTTCCAGGACTTCGGCTTCGGTACGCAGCCATCTCTCCCTGGGCCACACCGCGCCACAAGAACAACCAGTCCTGCCGCCCGATGCGCCTCAGTTCCAGGCCGTGCCCTGGCAGGGACAATGGTGCCAGTGGGCACCGTGGCCTCAGGCACCTGCGCAGCCAGGACCTCGCTCCGTGTCGGGAGCCTCTCAGGACCGACCCGCGTCACCTCCCCGGCACCGGGATCAGGCCGTGGGCGCCGAACCCCTGGCACCGACTCCAGCACCGAACCCAGACGTGGAGCCCATGATGCCGTTGGCCGCCGAAGGCACTGCACCGTCCACCTCTTCGGCACAGGGCGATTCGGTTGCGGTACCGCCTCCCTCTTCCCAAGAGGACTTTAAAGCACATCAAGAGCTACTTCGGAGGGTGGCAGCCAACCTCGAGCTCCGGGCGGAGGAGATGGAGGAGCCCTCCGATACTCTCTTCAATGTCCTCGCCTCCTCGGTACCGGGGCGTGTGGCGCTCCCTTTCCATCAGGGAGTCGCCAACATCACCACTGGCCTTTGGCAGACCCCGGCCTCTCTTGGGCCGATTTCCAAGAAGGCCGAGAGGAAGTACTTTGTCCCCGCGAGGGGTCTCGAGTACCTTTACACCCACCCAGCTCCCAACTCCCTGGTGGTAGAGTCAGTCCACCACCACGATCGGAATGGTCAGCCCATGCCCACGCCAAAGGACAAAGATGCTCGTAGACTTGATATCTTTGGAAAAAAGGTTTATTCGTCAACGAGTTTCCAGCTCAGAGTGGCCAACCATCAGGTGCTTCTGAGTCGTTACGAGTTTAATCTCGGGGGATCCTTCCCCAAGTTTGAGCCCCTCATTCCTGATAAGGATGCGAAGGAGTTCCGGGTGCTGATTGAGGAGGGTGCGACCGCCGCCAAAGCGGCTCTCCAGGCGGCTTCGGATGCGGCAGACACAGCCACTCGTTCGATGGCTTCCGCGGTCTCCATGCGACGGGCGTCGTGGCTCTCGCTTTCGGGGCTGTCGTCAGAATCCCAGTCCATAATGCAGGACCTGCCGTTTGATAGCAAACAGACAGACACCCGTCTGCACGGGATGAAGGACTCCCACACCACCCTGCAGACGCTAGACCTGTACGTCCCGCCTGCCAAGGACAAGCCCAGGCCTCAACCCTCTGCTCCGCAAGCTAGGGGCAGATATGAACCCCCACTTAAGCGGCAGAGGGAACAAAGGCATCGGTCCCAACGCCAATCCCGCTCGGCCCCACGGCCTGGGGCCTCGAAGACCAAACGGCCGGGAAAACGGCATTTTTGACTCGTTGAGGGGGGTCACCGGGCCTGTTGCCAGTGTACCCCCCACCCAGTTAATAAAGTTACCTTTTCTAAACCGTTTTATCGGACTTCCGACTGCAGTGGTCCCATATAACGTTGGACCAATGGGTCCACAGCACCATCTCCCAAGGGTACAGGCTGCAGTTTGTTTCAACCCCTCCCAACTGTCCCCCAGCCAGGAGGTAGAGCGCCTCCTCTCTCTGGGAGCGGTGGAAAGGGTACCACGGGAATACCAGGGCAGGGGCTTTTACTCCAGGTATTTCCTCATCCCCAAGGCGAAGGGCGGGCTTCTGCCCATCCTCGACCTGCGGAATCTCAACCAGTTTCTGGTGCGTGGCAAATTCCGCCTGGTGTCCCTGGCCTCTATTATTCCATCCCTAGACCAGGGGGATTGGTTTACGGCGCTGGACCTCCAGGATGCGTACTTTCACATCCACATTTTCGAGGGTCACAGGCGCTTCCTCCGTTTCCTGGTGGGTCAGGACCACTTCCAATTTACAGTCCTCCCCTTTGGCCTTTCTACTGCCCCTAGGGTATTTACAAAATGTATGGCAGTGGTGGCGGCCCACCTCAGGAGGAAAGGGCTGCAGATCTTCCCCTACCTCGACGACTGGCTGCTCAAGGGCCAGTCTCGTGCTCTGGTGCAGCAGCAGACGAGCTTCCTGCTAGACACCAGCGGGACTCTAGGCCTACTGGTAAACGAGGAGAAATCCATGTTAATTCCGGTTCAGCGCATAAGCTTTATAGGGGCGCTGTTAGATTCCCGGGTAGCCATGGTCTCCCTCCCACGGGCTCTCATAGCCTCGGTCACGGCCTTTCCGGTAACCACAGCACGGGTGTGCCTCCAAATCCTAGGCCACATGGCAGCTTGCACCTATGTGGTGAGACATGCCAGACTTCGGATGCGGCCCCTTCAGCTCTGGCTGGCCTCCCGGTATTCCCAGGCCAGGGACGGCCTGGACAAGGTGGTCACAGTGCCGCCCAAGGTGGTGGCAGACCTCCAATGGTGGTCCCTCCCGAGCAACATGCTTCAGGGTATTCCCTTCCGAGAGCCCCCTCCCTCACTAGATCTAGTGTCGGACGCCTCAGACCCTGGGCTGGGGAGCCCACGTGGGGGATTTCAGGACACAGGGGAACTAACCCTGCACATAAATGTCAGGGAGCTCAGGGCCGTACGCCTGGCGTGCATGGCATTTCGCCAGCACATACAAGGGAGGGTGGTCAGAGTCCTCACGGACAACACGACCGCCATGTATTACGTCAACAAACAGGGGAGCACACGTTCCCGGGCCTTATGCCAGGAAGCCCAGCTCCTGTGGGAGTTCTGTATAGCCCACAATATACTTCTGTGGGCTTTTTACCTGCCCGGCAAGAGCAACATGCTCGCGGACCGCCTGAGCAGGCTATTCTCCCAACAGCACGAGTGGTCCCTGCACAAGGAGGTGGCCAGGTAGATCTTCCTACAGTGGGGTGCTCCCCAGGTAGACCTGTTCACCACTGCCCAGAATCGACAGTGTCCTCGATTCTGCTCCAGAGCGTGAGAGGGCAACGGGGCGCTATCGGATGCGTTCCTGTTCCCATGGTCGGGGCCTCTGTTGTACGCCTTCCCGCCCTTCCCCTTAATAGACAGAGTCCTACAGAAGGTGAAGTCAGACGGGGCGAGGATTATCCTCATAGCCCCGGATTGGGCCCGTCAGCATTGGTACGGGTCCCTGCTGCAACTCTTAGCGGCCCCTCCTCGCAGGCTGCCGCTACACCCGGACCTCCTCTTCCAGGAGGAAGGTCGTCTCCTCCATCCCAATCTAGCCGCGCTCCACCTGACAGCGTGGCTGCTTCATGGTTAGATAAGGAGGAGGGGAGGTGTTCTGAGGATGTAAGAAGGGTCCTGCTGGAAAGTAGGAAACCCTACACGCGGTGAACCTACCTGGCTAAGTGGTATAGCTTCTCTGTGTGGGCGAGGGATAGAGGTTCCTCTCCCTCTTCCGCGTCTATCCAGCTTGTCCTCGATTACCTCCTGTCCCTTAGGACCCAAGGCCTGCCGCCCTCCTCCATCAGGGTGCACCTGGCGGCCATTTCGGCTTTCCATCCCCCGGTGCAGGGCCTGTCTGTGTTTTCACATCACATGACAGCCCAGTTTCTGAAAGGGTTAGATCGGGCATTCCCTTACACCAGACCCCCGGTCCCGCTCTAGGACCTAAACCTGCTACTCTCCTACCTCACAGGGCCTCCCTTTGAGCTGTTAGCCACGTGTTCGTAGTTCCACCTGTTGTGGAAGGTGGCGTTCTTAGTGGCTATCACCTCAGCCCGCTGGGTCTCCGAGCTCAGGGCCCTGACCTCTGAACCGCTGTATATGGTCTTTCATAAGGACAAGGTTCAGCTCCGCCCTCACCCTGCCTTTTTGCCGAAGGTAGTCTCGGCTTTCCACATGGATCAGGATATTTTCCTCCCAATCCTCTGTCCTAAGCCCCATTCCTCTAATGAGGAACGCCGCCTGCACATGTTAGACGTGCGCAGAGCGCTGGCCTTTTACTTAGACAGAACCAGGCCATTTAGGAAGTCCCCCAGCTTTTTATTGCTTCGGCCGAGCGCATGAGGGGGTGACCGGTCTCCACCCAGCGGATCTTCCGCTGGATCACTTTGTGCATTCGCACCTGTTACAACCTGGCAGGGGTTCCCCCGCCTCCTATTGTGAAGGCCCATTCAACGAGAGCCCAGGCCTCGTCAGCGGCCTATGTGGCTCATGTCCCTATTCACGACATCTGTAGGGCTGCTACGTGGTCCTCTGTCCTCACTTTTTCATCGCACTATGCGATCGTCTCCTAAGCAAGGGATGACGCCGGGTTTGGTAGGGCGGTGCTCCGCCCGGGTAACCCTTAAATCTTTACACTTAAACTCCTACCCACCTCCATCAGGGATAGCTTGGAGTCACCTATAGTGGAATACACATGAGCAATCACTCGAAGAAGAAAGGACAGTTACCTGTTCCGTAACTGGCGTTCTTCGAGATGTGTTGCTCAGGTGTATTCCACGTCCCGCCCTCCTTCCCCTCTGTCGGAGTTGTCTGGCAAGAAGGAACTGAGGGTGGGGGGGAGACGCAGCCCCCTTTATGGCGCGATATGTCGGCGCCACTCCAGGGGTCGCAGCGGTGCTCCCCCTCTACGGATACTGCTAAGGGAAAAACTTCCGGCACCGGTGCATGTGGCAAGCACGCACACCTATAGTGGAATACACCTGAGCAACACATCTCGAAGAATGCCAGTTCGGAACAGGTAACTGTCCTTTCCGAATGCAACTTTTTATAAGCTCTGTAACTGTTATCTCCTGTGTATGCTCTACTTTGAAACTTACCGTTATTTTCTTTGTTCTAAATAGTAGTTTGTTGTTCTGATGTTGTTGTTATGGAGATTTTTTTCCAACAGCTTTGAACTTCTTTAACAATTTAGACTGATGGAATTTTGATGTAAAATGAGATTCATAATTTTTCCCCAAATGGAATATTGTATATCTTAAGAGCTCATCATTTATACTTATATATAAAAATTAGGGGGAAAGTTTTGAAAAGAAACTATAGGAGTTAGGCACCAAGCTCCCCATTGGTTTTAATTCCCTTAGGCATTCCTGAAAATCATTAGGTCTCTATTAAAACCCAATCCTGTGAAGATTTACATAGTGCTTAACTTTACATTGTCAATGGAACTGCTCACAGTACATAAAGTTAAGCTCTTGCATAAGTAATTGCAGGATTGGGTCCTTAGTATTTATTCACTGTGTTTAGATTGCAAGATCACAGGAAATTGATGTCAACTCAAGAACTCTGGCTTCATTAGATTAGATATGCTTTTACACACAGTAGTTAATTTTCTCACAGGCATACAATATGTGATGTTCAAATGCCAAACTTGTTTCTTAACTTATAGGCTCCTAACAAAAGCACTGAAAAACAACTATTTTTTTTCATTATTATTTATCTATAGCAGGGGTCGGCAACCTTTCAGAAGTGGTGTGCCAAGTCTTCATTTATTCACTCTGATTTAAGGTTTTGCATGCCAGTAATACATTTTAATGTTTTTAGAAGGTCTCTTTCTATAAGTCTATAATATATAACTAAACTATTGTTGTATGTAAAGTAAATGAGGTTTTAAAAATGTTTAAGAAGCTTCATTTAAAATTAAATTAAAATGGAGAGCCCCCCGGACCGGTGGCCAGGACCCGGGCAGTGTGAGTGCCACTGAAAATCAGCTTGCGTGCCGCCTTCGGCACACATGCCATAGGTTGCCTACCCCTGATCTATAGTTTAATAAAAAATGTTGATCAAATAATTCTTTGTCTGAACAGGAAATGATTGTCAGTTTTTCATGTCCCGTGTGCTGCATAATAACGTGAGAAGACTCCATGCTTTTAAAGCTGAAATGGTGATTTATTTTAAAGCATCTATTTACACATTTGCTGCAATTGCAGCTAGCATTCAAGTCATTTGCACACAGACTGACTTCTTGGTGCCTCTTCCAGACTCTTCTTTCCTGCAGTCAGCACTTCTCCAAGTTTCATGCAGTTTGCTACAATCACTACTAGTAAAAGCAGGCCTCTAGTCATTAGGTGACGATACACATGTAACTGGGTGATAAATAACATATCTGAGACGAGAACCCTTGCTTTTTAAAAACTTTAAATGCTTATTTTTGCTTTAAAACAAATCTTTGAACACTGCCAATTATCAGCAAGGAATTTTAAAACTAAAAGGAGAACCTTATCTTTTCTATCCCAGTGTCACTCAGCAAAAACCCTGATTAAAGCTGGTAGGCAAAATATTGATGATTTTGTTTGTAGCCATAGCCAGCCTTAGTTGTTACGGAGAGCTATGTGATAGTTATTTTGGTTCCCTCTCCTCTCCCTTCCTTTTGACCAATAGGGAATTGCAATAGCGCGATAACATAAGTTAAAATGAACAAGGCCAGAGTTTTAAAACACTGGCCTCCATGTGTGCATATGAACTGTATGTATTCAGATACCTATAATGACACTTGAACGGCTAACACCTGCCTGTTCAGTTAATAAATGCTGTTACTTGCCTGCAAACGACAGAATTTACTTCACAGAACCCATCTGCTGCATGTGGATATGATAGCATTTATCAACTGTACATTCAGACATTTAGTACTTCACAACTGCATGTGTAAGTATTCGCGCGCACACACAATTACACCCACACAAATGGAGACTGTGGTGAGATAGCTATAAAAAATGGACCTTTCAATGTAAAATTAAATTTGTATGTGTTTTTAACTTTTCCTTTCTATGCTATTCAGTTATTTCCCTCTTCCTTTTATTTCTAATCTACTCTCCCTCCTCTCTGTCCATTTCTTCTTTCACCTCCTTTCATCTTTGCCTGTCAGTTCTCTTCCCATCTGTTTTCTTCAACTTGTTTGAGTCCCTCATCAGTCTCTCTCCCTCTGGGGCCATACCTTTTCTCTACCACTCCCATCTACTATTCCTTGATTTGTGCCATCACTTTACTTCTCTCTTTTCCTGGTCTTCTCTCTTCTTCCTCCTCCTCCTCCTCCCCCTCCCCCTCCCAGCTAGCTTCTTTACAGCAATCACTTGTTTTCAGTATAAAGTATTTGTGGCTAAAATATCCCATTTTATATTCCCAGGCATTATTGCACTGATTCTTACATTAGAGAAGGGATTGTTAACAAAATGCTGACATTAATAAAGCGTTCAGAGAGAACAATTTTGAAACATAATTAATTCAGTGATTTAAGGAAAATTGTTTATTTTAATTTTATAATGCTTCAATTATAATTATTCAATTTAGCCCTGATTAACCTATTGTACTTCCCATCTTTGTTGTCATTGAACTTTGTAAGCATTCTAATGATTTTTTTATTTATATGATAGAATCTAACAGAAAACATAAATGAAAATGAGAAAAATTTTACATCAGATTTCTCTGATATTTTAAAAGCCGTGGAAGAATATCTGAAACCAGTTTTGCCAGTATTTGATTTTACTGATTTTAGGTAAGATTTTTACAAATGTTTTTTCATCTCCTTTCCTAAATCATATTAAAATTAACATTAAAAATATTTATGAAGTTAGGTCCTGATCCTGCAAAAACGTACACACATGCTTAGTTTTAAGCAGGAATAGACCCATGAAAGGAACTACTTATGTTCTTAAAGGTAATATATGTAAGTCTTTGCAGAATCAGGTCTTAAATAGGACTAATAGCCATCACTGTTAAATGTTATTGTATAACAAAAGTTATATAGTGTTAAAATCAGTGTTGAAACATTATCATTAAACTATTTAAGGCTTGCATTTACCAAGGAACCTAAGGGAGTTAGGCCCTCCAACATCCACTAAATTTCAATGAGATTTAGACACTTATTTCCTTTACAATGCTTTGAAAATCCAAGTTTGCCATGATATATGTAGTATTTTGAGACATAATTCTTATTTTCAGACAGCAGAGTCCATCAGTTTCAACAGCAGAATCAGGAAAAACAAAAGCCAAAGATAAGGAGACGAAACATACTGGATTACAAGGTATGTCATATCTAGAAAATAATATGTAGGGACAGATTTGGAAATACTGACACGCACACCCTGCCCCCCTTCCCCCCCCCCCCCCCCATACACCCCACCCCGGCAACAGTTTGTAAGTACAAATAGTTGTAAGTGCAATTTAGGACATTTACTCTACATGTCCAAGTATTTGATTATGCCTGCAAAATAGCTGCTTAGATTATCTACCATCTTCAAAGCTGCACAAGCCCATAGTAAGCCAATCTGTTTGGGAGAAAAGATGACCCGTTGCAGAAGATCAAAAAGAGAGAACTTTTCTGGGGTCCATCAGTCTCCTTATTCATCTTGTCCTCCGCTCTTCTAGGCTATGGGGGTTAGTACAGTCCTAGGCTTGGTCTATACTGAAAAGTGACATCAGCATAGGTATTTTGGTCAGGGGTGTGGGGAAAAAAAAAAAAGAAACACCCCTGACCAACATAGTCCTGCCAAGAAAAACCCCAGTGTGGATGCAGCTATGCCGATGGAATATAATCTTAGCTAAGTAGATGGATGCAGTGTTTACACTACATCTTATGGTGGAATAACTTATGTCGCTCAGGGTTGTGAAAAAAGCACCCCCACCCCTCTGAGCGACATAAATTACACTGACATAAGCACCAGTGTGGACAGCACTATGTCAGTGGGAGAGCTTCTCCCACTGACATAGCTTCTGCCACTCGCGGGTGCTGGAGTAGTTAAGCCAACGGGAGAGCTGTTACACACATGCTTAGTTTTAAGCAAGAATAGTCCCATGAAAGGGACTACTCGTATTCTTAAAGGTAACATATGTAAGTCTTTGCAGAATCAGTTCTTAAATAGGACTAATGGCCATCACTCCTGTTGGCTTAGAGCGGCTACATTAGAGAGTTTACAGCCGCACAGCTGCATCGGTGTAGCTGCGCTGCTGTAAACTCTAGTGTAGCTGTGCCCTAATATCATTTGGAGAGGTGGTGTTCCTACAGTTCCTTTCAGTGCAGGCTGCATCTATGCTAAGGGGCTACACCGATATAACCATGCTGGTACAATCTCTGTAGTGTGGACACACCCTTGGTGCTTGAGATTCTCCCCTAAGAAGCTCTAAGAGGAGAAAGCGAGAGGGAGATAAACAAGTCCAGGACTCAAATTATAGACTGCTTTGTTCTGTGGCTGGGGATGGGAAAGTTACTCAGCTAAAAAGAGGATTGAGGGCTACATTAGAGATAGTGACAGCTCGGACACCTGATTTAAATCAAGGATGAGGAAGAGAAATGCACTTTAGACACCATCTCACAGAGTCTGCTCTTCGTCCAGTATCAGAGCCCAGTCGGTCTGTGCAGGGGAGCTCATACACCACTCCTTTGAGGAGTGCTTTCTGGGCCTTGCCATCTGACAGATACATGAGGAGATCTCCTTCACCAGAGTCATCCTCAAAGAGGCACTGTCAGTGACCAGGACGTGGATGGTCATGCTACTGGTTGGACCAGGAGTCAGGCCTAATGGTCAAAGCAGGACTCAGGCCTAGTGGTTAGAATAGGAGTCAGTAGCCAGGAATCAGAGCCAAGTATTACAGCTGGAGTCAGAGGCCTGGTGCGAGAGCCAAGGGTCAGGGTCAAAGTCAGAGGTCAGGAATCGGAGCTGTGGATCAGAACCGGGTTACCTAGAGTGAGGCAAGGCAGAAGCAAGGCTGGGTGCAGAAGAGGAGCAAGACTGGAACAAGGTAGGAGGCAGGTTGGAAACAAGCATGCACAGAAGTATCTGTGAGCAAATGCTTTGAGCAGCCACTGAACTTCGGCTGCTGGCCTTACGAGCCAGTCTTCTGACTATTCCAATCAATCAAATGGCAAAGCCAATCAGGCACCATACTACAGGCCAGCTGCGCTTATCTGGTTGCCTGGAGGCTAGTTTCTGTTGCAGGCCCTGATTCCTGACAGTTTGTATATATGTGACCCAACATGCCAGGCTCCATCTCCAAGGTATGCAGGCATGGCTAAAATTGGTCTGCTTCCCTCAGGTATGCCATCTGGACAAGTTGGTACACATCCCAGACAGAGTATTGTTAACCCTGGATTGGTGGATGAACCAGGACAATGTGTGCTGGGGAATCCCATTCTCACCAGCTCTCCCTGCTATGACTAGGGTAACAGATGTTTCTACCATGAGGTGGGAGGAGCTCATTTGGGTTATATACAAGCTCAGCGCATGTGTCCCATTCACAAGGACAGAGTGGAGTGGAAATGAGTATCTAAGCACCAGATAATTGGGTCTAAAAATTATTTAAAACATCAAAAAAAATTCTCAAAATGGATAACTGGGAGATAGAACAATTAAATAGATGGAATTATTGATACAGCCTATTCAAGAGACTATCTCAGGAAGTGTAACTCCCACTAATTTTGTCACAGGGTTCTTTTAATGCAATAGCTGATGTCTCAAAATCAGCAACTGAACTTGATGTTGAAATAAAGAGAATGTTTATTGAAGTAACTAAAATAACAAGGAAAAATATACAAAATCAATCAATAATATGCAAATGGTTTCAGTATAACAAATGAAACATAAATGAGCAATAAGTTATTAATAGTTAAAATCAACTTCTAATTAACTATGAAATTCTAAAACAAAAGAACAAAATCACAACAAAATTTGATTATCTATGACAGAACTAGTATCATAGAAGGGTAAAACTCAAAAAGTCATGAGAATCAACAACCATGCTATTCAATCAATTACTCAAGGCACTAAACTTACCAAAGAATATTTGTCTCTTACTGAGAGAGGCTAACAGCTAAGTATTGCTAACAATTCAGTGCACACATTCAGTAAGATAATATCGAATAACCAAGGTAAATTCAGTGAAAATAAACTAGGTTACAACATTAACTCAACTTAATATAAAAAAATCTCTTAAACTGAAGAAAAACAATTATTAAAAACTAATAAACTAAATATACTAACAAACAAAGCTTGCAAAACAACTAATAATTCTTCTCAATTTTGTCATAAGAAACTAGAATTCTAGGACTAAGCATTAGATGTAAAAAAATAAGTTTGAGGTCATATGACAGTTACAGTTCAATATTAATCAGTGTTCAGATACACATGCCTAGCTGGAAATTGTTGCGATAACACATAAAAGTTGGGGCATAATGGAGAGCAGGTAGCATCCTGTTTGGGTTGGTGGAATTAATAGGCTAGTTTGGAAGTGGTGAACAACAAAGGAGTCTAAAAAGTAGCGTATAAGGCTATGTCTACACTACACACCTTTTAGCGACACAGCTGTGCTGCTACAGTCGTGCCGCTAAAAGTCGCACAGTGTAGCCGCTCTTTGTCGGCAAGAGAGAGCTCTCCCGCCAACAAAAAAATTCCACCCCCAACGAGCAGCGGTAGCTTTGTTGACAGGAGAGTTCTCCCACTGACAAAGCACTGTTCACACCAGCTTTTTTTGTGCGTAAAACTTTTGTCGTTCGGGGGAGGGGTGGGGGTGTTTTTTTCACACACCCTGAGTGACAAAAGTTTTACAGACGAAAGTCCAGTGTAGACAAAACCTAAGGTGATGCTTAAATTGAATCAACATGAACAGTTTAGAAAATAGGAGTTAGGTGTGAAAAGGTGTTTGTCTTTCAGTTAAATTGCATAACAAACTTTTTAGGTTCAGGTAGTCATAGACAAAGCACAAATATATGAGGCGGTATAAACACTAGCAAGATTGATATGCAGAAAAGTAAATAAAGGAGCTCAGTGCTCTTAGTAATTGGAATAAACAAAGGTAAACCTGTAACAATTTAAATTTCCTGACACACAAAATGGAAATGAGGCTAGTTTGGAGTGTAGGATATTAACACATTCGATAACTGTAGTTAGAAACACACAACACACAGTGTAAAAGTATTCTAAAATTTATAGCAGATAAAGTCTGAAGTGAGATTTTTAAGTTAGAAGATAGCTTTTTTTTTTTTTTACTCTCACAGTGTAATGTAACAAAGGAGAGAGATCTGAGATCAGGCGCTTCTCTGCCTGGCAGGTAGTTCTCTTTCACACACTCAAAGACAGCACAGCTGCAGTAGGGTGAGTGTGTAAGATACGGGGCAGAGCAGTCATTTAATGAAGTTGCTAGTTCTCAGTAGAACTTTAGAAACTGAGTTTAAACAAGATAAAAAAATTAACCATCAAACAAATCCATTTGAATCCTTAGCCTCTTACTCAATGTAACATCACTTGGCTAAAATGGCCTTTTTAGTAGCAAGGAGAGTGAGGTAGCTGCATTCTCTGGTAATAGACACTCCTTATATGGCATTCTTCAAGGACAAGTGCAACCTGGGCCTCACCCTAAGTTCTTATCCAAGGTACTATCTGATTGTCACTTTAATCAGTCATACATACCAGTCTTTTTTCCAAAGCCACCTGCTCATAAAGTTGGGGGAAAAGCGGCATTCTCTAGATGTGCACCGATCCCTTTGCTTTTTACATAGAACAAAAACCTTTTGGGTTTCTTCCCAACTCTTTGTTTCCTATATGGAAAGAATGAGAGGCCATCCTATTATGGCACAACGACTTTCTAAATGGATTACCAGCTGCATTGCTATGTTGTATGCTGCTGAAGGTCTGATGCCTCCTGAGAAAATGCCAGCGCATTCAGCTAGGGCACATTTGGCCTCTGCTGCCTTTATGGGAACGGTCCCTATTGTTGACATTTGTAGAGTGGCCTCTGTATGAACATTTTCTAGACATTATACAATTACTACAACATCAAGGGACAATTCAAATGTAGGGAAAGTAGCCCTCCATTCCCTTTTCAGATGACACTCCTTGTCTCACCTCCATTGAAAACAGTTTGGGAGTCATCTGCAGTGCAATGAACATATGAAATCACTCAAATAAAAAATGGTTACTTACCTTCTCATGACTGTTCTTCTTCGAGTTGTGTTGCATATATCCGTTCCATGACCCACCCTCCTGCCTATCATCTAAGATTCCAGTATGAGGGAACTGAAGGACGAACAGGACAGCTTCACCCTTTATACCCTCAGTTCCAAGCATAAGGGAAACCAGGGCACATGTGTGGCTGCCCTTACAGGGTCCTCTAGGAAAAACTCTCTAACACCAGTGCACAAATGCACACATACCTATAGTGGAATGGATGTATGCATGCATCTCGAAGAACAGTTACAAGAAGGTAAGTAACCATTTTGTTTTGTTTCATACAGAAAGATACTGCTGTCTTTGGTTAACAGCTCCTTTAAAAGTGTACTCTGACTGAAATTAATTTAACTTGCCTTTTTGTTAGGATGTTGCATGTCAGAATGGGCAAGTCAGTGCATTTCCTAATATTATTCCCATGGTGGAAACTGCATATATGTCAAATTCATGTGACATTGCTCGAGGGACACTATGGTTGTTAATGAGGTACTTTCTCCTCTGAAGGAGGATTAGGCTCCACAAATGCATATCCTAGGAAGTTTGCAGAGCCTCTCTTTGGATGAAGGGAATTATCCAGAATATTATTATTAAATTATTAATATTAAAATATAATATAACATTATTTAAAAAGCATTTTGTGCAGTGGGATAAAGAAGAAATTCCATATTCCCAGGTAATTTTAATTATTAACATATTTCTGATGAATTACTAAATATCTCATTTTTCTTATACCAGGTGGACTTATGGATTTAGGTGATTGTGTGATATTACTAGCAGACAAACTACTTATGGAGTTACCTCTGGAAGCTCTAAGTACCTTTCAAGAGGAGGCAATAAGTTCTGTATCCAGAGACTTTTCTCTCCAAATTCTCTACAATCGAATACATGTAGAAGAACCAGGTACAATTACACGAATATTCTTTGCATTCAGAAATGATGATATCATAAAATCAATTATTTATTATGTTATTCATTTCTTTTATGTTGAATATATTTGACTATGAGACAAGATTTCATACCCAAAAGTTTCCTAGTAATATTGGCTGGAATATCTTTTGAGAAAAGTATATGAAAACATACTATAGTTTTTCAGTAATGTCCAGACTTATAATACCATTACAGTGTGAGCTGTTCTTTTTCTAAAAAAAAAAAAAAGTCACCAAGACTGAATCCATGCTAGGAGTCTGTCACCTCTCTGTAACCTACATTTTGACCATACAGCTGAAAGACTTATCCAAGTTCTATGTACAGCCACTTTATCTGCATTTCCTGCATGACTGATTTTGCAACATCTTTTGCAGCGGGTGTTCATGCTCCCATGTCCAGCATTGCCAGCCCAGTGCCAATCTCAGATGAACAAAGGCATATCAGGACTAACAGCTATGTCTTCCCATTGTGGCAGCAACTCTGGGATAGAGACAGGCATGGTGACGAATTTCAGAAGCCCTAACTTACATCCCCCTGTTTGTAACTAGACTTAACAGGCTAGTGACTGGAACAGCCAGAGTGGCTGTCACAATGCAGAAATTTAGCTTCGCCCAAACTTCACAGTGTGACTGAAGGGTAGCAATGCGGATGGTCAAACGTGGTGGAGAAGTGCATAATTCAATTAGAAGATTGGAGGGTGGATTGCAACACCTTGCTGCCCTCAATATTCTGCCGTCTAACTGCTGCATCAATCTAGATATTGACTTGTGATGTATATGAAAGAAGAAAGTGTCAGTACAATATCTGCTTCCAAGGCCTCTAATTTAAAATATCCGGGACTTCCTTAAAGCGCTTGTAAAGTTTGTTGGACTTTAAAAGGTCTTGCAACATTTAGATTACACAAGTGGTTCTAAGAGCTGTAACAGTTGAAGTGGCTGTCAGAGCAGAGAACAGAACAAAGAAGCTAAATTGAAAAATTCAGATTTAGCAAAGCAATCTAGTGCACAGCAAGCCAGGGTGTGAATGTATAGGACACTAGCTGATCATCTCCTGATTGATTTGCATATCCCTCTGTGCAACCAACATTCATAGAATCATAGAAATGTAGGGCTGGAAGGGGCCTCCAGAAGTCATCAAGTCCAATCTCCTGCTCTGTGGCAGGACCAAGCAAATCTAGACCATCTGTTACCGGTGTTTGTTCAACCGATTTTTAAAAACCTCCAATGATGGGGATTCCACAGCCTCCCTTGGAAACCTATTCCAGAGCTTTACTACCCTTATATTTAGAAAGTTATTCCTAATATCTAACCTAAATCTCCCTTGTTGCAGAGTAAACCTATTACTTCTTGTCCTACCTTCTGTGGACATGGAAAACAATTGATCACCATGCTCTTTATAATGGCCCTTAACATATTTGAAGACTGTTATCAGGTCGCCCTCAGTCATCTTTTCTCAAGGCTGTCACCACTGCATCCTGGGGATCCAGACCTAGTAGTCAGAGCCAGAGTCTGCAGTCACAAGACAGGAGTCAGCTGGGTCAGAATTCCAGGAGATCAGAAGCAGGAGACAAACTGGAGGTCCTGAACCACAAGTCAGATGCCAGAAGTCAGGCTAGTTCAGGATGCCAGGAAATCAAGAAGCAGAAGGCACACAGTACAGAGCAGAGTGGAGCCCAGTTGTTCAGAAACTTTCCTGTTCCTGCCACTGGCTTAAGTAGGGCTAGTGGACAAATCACCTGCTCTGGGGCTCTGCCAATCTGACCTCAGGGGCAGAGCCTCACCTTGGGGCTGGGCTTCACAGGTAAGCCATTTTTAGCAGACTGTTAGATGGAGGGTTGGAATATGGTTTCTCCCATAGACTCTGAGGACCTGGGTTTGAGACCCCTGAGTCATGACTAATACTAAACATGCCCCATTTTTTAACCTTTCCTCATAGGTCAATGTCTAAACATTTTATCATTTTTGTTGCTGTTTTCTGGACTCTCTCCAATTTGTCCACATCTTTCCTAAAGTGTTGCTCCTGGAACTGGAAACAATACTCCAATATAGGCCTCACCAATGCCGAGCACAGCATTGTTACGTGTCATGTTGTTGCATACAACACTCCTGTTAATACACCCCAGAATGAAATTGGCCTTTTTCATAACTACATCACATTGTTGACTCATATTCAATTTGTGATCCACTATAATGCCTAGTTCCTTTTCAACAGTACTAGCCATTTATTCTCCATTTGTATTTGTGCATATGCTTTTTCCTTCCTAAATAATACAGTAGAACATCAGAGTTACGGATACCTCAGGAATGGGAATGGAGGTTGACACACCAGGCCAGGCTTCAGCAGTAGCTGAGCTCCCTCCTCACCTCTGGCAGGCAGCTTCTTTCCCTGGGTCAGACTGCAAGCGTGTGTGTGTGTGTGTGTGTGTGTGTGTGTGTGTGTGTGTGTGTGTGTGTGTGTGTGTGTGTGTAAAAACAGCAAGTCCTACTCCTGGCGGTGGGGTGGGGTGGGGAGATGTGAAAGCAGGGCAGAACCCAGTGCAGCTGCTGGCTCTGGCTGCCTAGGGCTGGCAGCCCCAACATCTTCACCTCTTACTGTAGCTGTAGGTGGAGGTGGGGGTGGGGGTGGGGACAGGCAGCCCACATGTGCCTACCTTTAAGATGCAATACAGGCACATTTCAGTATTTGCTTTTTTTTTTTTTTTGTCTCTGCTGCTGCCTGATTGATTACTTCCGGTTTCACATGGTGTCCAGTTGACCAGTCAGTCCGTAACTCTGGTGTTGGTATCTTTGAGGTGCTACTGTACTTTGCACTTGTCTTTATTGAATTTCATCTTGTTGAATTCAGACCAATTCTTCAATTTGTCAGGGTCATTTTGAATTCCAGTCCTGTCCTCCAGCATGCTTGCAATCCCTCCCAGCTTGGTGTTTATAAGGATACTCTCCACTCCTTTATCCAAGTCATTAAAGAAAATATTGATTAATACTGGATCTATGATTGACTCCTGCAGGGCTCCACTAGTTCTTCTTCGAGTGATTGCTCAGGTGTATTCCACTACAGGTGTGCGTGCTCGCCACGTGCACCAGTGCCGGAAGTTTTTCCCTTAACAGTATCCATGGTAGGGGAGCACCGCTGCGACCCCTGAAGTGGTGCGGGTATATCGCGCCATAAAGGGAGCTGCGTGCTCCCCCCACCCTCAGTTCCTTCTTGCCGCCAGTGAAGGTAGTCGGAACTTTGTTCTCCAGCCTTGGTTGCAGCGTTATAGCTTAGTGGTATCCAGTTTTCACTGACTTTTTCTTGCTGAACTTCCTTTCACGAGTGCCTGGCTCGGGGCATGCCCCATGGCCCAGGCTTCAAGTCGTGCGACTCCTGTCACAACTCCATGCCCAGAAGTGATCCACACACTGAGTGTCTTCGCTGTCTGGGCAAGGCTCACATTAGTGAGAAGTGTAAAATTTGCCGTTCCTTCAAGCCGCGGACAAAGAAGGAGCGTGAGATCCGACTCCGAGCTCTCCTAATGGAGTCGGCATTGGCCCCGGCACCGGCGCATCGAGCCGACCCCGTGCCGGGCACCTCA
The DNA here is from genome assembly GCF_028017835.1 of Emys orbicularis. Lineage (NCBI taxonomy): Eukaryota > Metazoa > Chordata > Testudines > Emydidae > Emys > Emys orbicularis. The sequence goes on along the minus strand of NC_088689.1, from coordinate 29,352,894 downwards.
TCTTCGGCGCGTAGCAAAGCGCCTCCGGTGCGCCGTCCTGATTCCGCGCCCGGTACCGCGTCCTCGGTGCGCAGTGAGGCGCCGTCGACGAGCCGGCACCGCTCCCCTGCTAAGAAGCAAGGGAAGACTCAGCGGCACCGAGAGAAGGAGAGGGGTGAGTCCAGACCCGAGTTGGGCACCCCACGATCCCCATCGGGACATAGACCTCCGACTCGCGCTGAGCAGAGTAGTCCGGTCCCGTCCGTGCGAGCCTCGACTGAGGTACGCATGCCTTCGACGCCAGAGGCAGCTCAGGCCGTGCGTGATATCCTAGCGCTTCCGGTGCCGGGAGCACCGCCCCATTCGGGCCCCCGGTCCCATGGGAAGCCGCCCTTGGGCACCCATCAACCCTCCCCGGAGGTGTCGGAGGTCGAGGTACCTTCCCGGGTCGAGGTGCTGAGCAGAGCCCCGCGACGCACGTCGACTCCGCGTCCCGGCTCTTCGGTGAGCGGATCCCACTCCTCCGGTCTCGGACGCCGTCGAGGAGGTGACAAGAGGTGGCGCCGTTCCTCCTCCAGCCAGTCCGAGAGGAACAGGTCTCGACGCCTTCGGCACCAACGCTCGTACTCAAGCGCCCGCCGCCACAGAGGCCATGCTTGGGGTGCGACCAGAGAGTCCCCGGCACCTAGACACTGTGGCCACAGGCGCCGCAGGGAATCCGGAGACAGCTCCTCGGACATCTCTCTCTCGACTTCCTCCAGGTCGAAGTCTCGGGGTAGGAGCCGTCATGATAGAGACCGCTCCAGTCGCTCTTAAGGCACCGTGCGCTCCTCCCAGACTTTGGCGTCGGTGCACAGCCGCCTCTCCCCGGGCCGCACCGTACCGCAGGAGCAACCAGCCCTACCGGCGCCCGATGCATCTCATTTCCAGGCCGTTCCCTGGCAAGGACAATGGTGCCAGTGGGCACCATGGCCTCAGGCACCTGCGCAGCCGGGACCTCCCTCCATGGCGGGAGCCTCTCAGGGCCGCCCTGCGTCACCTCCCCGGCACCGGGATCAGACCGTGGGCGCCGAACCCCCGGCACCGACTCCGGCACCAGACCTGGACGTCGAGCCCACGATGCCGTCGGTGGCCGAAGGCACCACTCCATCCACCTCTTCGGCGCAGGGTGATTCAGTTGCGGTGCCACCTCCCTCTTCCCAAGAGGACTTCAAAGCGCATCAAGAGCTGCTTAGGAGGGTGGCAGCAAACCTCGAGCTCCGGGCCGAGGAGATGGAGGAGCCCTCCGATACCCTGTTCAATGTCCTCGCCTCCTCGGTACCGGGGCGTGTGGCCCTCCCATTTCATCAGGGAGTAGCCAACATTACCACTGGCCTCTGGCAGACCCTGGCCTCTCTTGGGCCTATTTCCAAAAAGGCCGAGAGGAAATACTTCGTCCCCACAAGGGGCCACGAGTACCTATACATCCACCCAGCTCCGAACTCCCTGGTGGTAGAGTCGGTCCACCACCGTGAGCGGAATGGCCAGCCCGCGCCCACACCAAAAGACAAGGACGCTCGTAGACTGGACACCTTTGGAAAAAAGGTTTATTCGTCTGCGAGTTTCCAGCTCAGGGTGGCCAACTACCAGGCACTGCTGAGCCGGTACGAGTTTAATCACTGGGGATCCCTCCCCAAGTTTGAGCCCCTTCTTCAGGATAAAGACGGAAAGGACTTCCGGGCTCTGATTGACGAAGGTGCGGCAGCGGCCAAAGCAGCTCTCCAGGCGGCTTCGGATGCAGCGGACACAGCCGCTCGTTCGATGACTTCTGCAGTCTCCATGCGATGGGCGTCGTGGCTCTCGCTCTCAGGGCTGTCGGCCGAGTCCCAATCCATAATGCAGGACCTGCCGTTTGATGGCAAGGCCCTATTTGCGGAACAGACAGACACCCATCTGCACGGGATGAAGGACTCCCACACCACCCTGCAGACGCTGGGCCTCTATGTCCCGCCCCCTAAGGACAAGCCCAGGCCTCAAACCTCTGCTCCTCCAGCTCGGGGCAGATACAAACCCCCGCCTAAGCGGCAGAGGGAACAAAGGCGTCGGTCCCAACGCCAATCCCGTTCGGCCCCGTGCTCTGGGGCCTCGAAGGCCAAACGGCCAGGAAAACGGCGTTTTTGACTCGTTGAGGGGGGTCACCGGGCCTGTTGACAGTGCACCCCACACCCAGTTAATAAAGTTGCCTTTTATGAATCGTTTATCGGCCTTCCGACTGCAATGGTCCCGTATAACGTCGGACCAATGGGTCCTCAGCACCATCTCCCAAGGGCACAGGTTGCAGTTTGCTTCAACCCCTCCCAACTGTCCCCCGTCCGGGGAGCTGGCCGGGGTTCCGGAGCATGCCCTCCTCTGCCAGGAGGTAGAGCGCCTCCTCTCCCTGGGAGCGGTGGAAAGGGTACCTCGGGAATACCAGGGGAGGGGCTTTTACTCCAGGTATTTCCTCATCCCGAAGGCAAAGGGCGGGCTTCGGCCCATCCTCGACCTGCAGAATCACAACCAGTTCCTGGTTCGTTGCAAATTCCGCATGGTGTCCCTGGCCTCTATTATTCCATCCCTAGACCAGGGGGATTGGTTTACGGCGCTGGACCTCCAGGATGCGTACTTTCACATCCACATTTTCGAGGGTCACAGGCGCTTCCTCCGTTTCCTGGTGGGTCAGGATCACTTCCAGTTTACGGTCCTCCCCTTTGGCCTCTCTATTGCCCCAAGGGTATTTACGAAGTGTATGGCGGTGGTGGCGGCCCACCTCAGGAGGGAAGGGCTGCAGATCTTCCCCTACCTCGATGACTGGCTCCTCAAGGGCCGGTCTCGGTCTCTGGTGCAGCAGCAGATGAGTTTCCTGCTGGACACATGCGCAGCTCTAGGCCTACTAGTAAACGAGGAGAAATCCACGTTAATCCCCGTTCAGCGCATAAGCTTTATAGGGGCGCTGCTAGATTCCCGGGTGGCCACGGCCTCCCTCCCACGGGACAGATTCGAGACGCTCAAAGCTCTCATCGCCTCGGTCACAGCCTTTCCGGGAACCATGGCACGGGTGTGCCTACAAATCCTAGGCCACATGGCAGCATGCACCTATGTGGTGCAACATGCCAGGCTTCGGATGAGGCCCCTTCAGCTTTGGCTGGCCTCCCGGTACTCCCAGGCCAGGGACGGCCTGGACAAGGTTGTCACGGTGCCGCCAACAGTGGTGGCACACCTTCAATGGTGGTCTTTCCCAAACAACAGGCTCCGAGGTATTCCCTTCCGAGAGCCCTCTCCCTCACTAGATCTAGTGTTGGATGCCTCGGACCTGGGCTGGGGAGCTCACGTGGGGGACTTCAGGACCCCGGGTATGTGGTCGCCCGAGGAACTGACCCTCCACATAAACGTCAGAGAGCTCAGGACCGTGCACCTGGCGTGCGTGGCCTTTTGCCACCACAGTCAGGGGAAGATAGTCAGAGTCCTCACGGACAACACGACCGCCATGTATTATGTCAACAAGCAGGGGGGCACCCGTTTCCGGGCCTTATGCCAGGAAGCCCAGCTCCTGTTGGAGTTCTGTATAGCCCACAATATACTCCTGCGGGCCTTTTACCTGCCTGGCAAGAGCAACAAGCTCGCAGACTGCCTGAGCAGGGTTTTCTCCCAACAACACGAGTGGTCCCTGCACAAGGAGGTGGCCAGGTGGATCTTCCTGCAGTGGGGTACTCCCCAGGTAGACCTGTTCGCCACCGCCCAGAATCACCAGTGTCCCCGATTCTGCTCCAGGGCAGGAGAGGACGACGGGACAATGTCGGATGCGTTCCTGTTCCCATGGTCGGGGCCCCTGTTGTACGCCTTCCCGCCCTTCCCCCTAATAGGCAGGGTCTTACAGAAGGTGAAGTCAGACGGGGCGTGGGTTATCCTCATAGCCCCGGATTGGGCCCGTCAACATTGGTACGGGACCCTACTGCAACTCTGAGCGGGCTCCCCTCGCAGGCTGCCGCTCCGCCCGGACCTCCTCTCGCAGGAGGAAGGTCGTCTCCTCCACCCCAACCTCGCCCCGCTCCACCTGACAGTGTGGCTGCTCCGTGGTTGAATGAGGAGGAAGGCAGGTGTTCGGAGGATGTGAGAAGGGTCCTGCTGGAAAGTAGGAAACCCTCCACGCGTCGAACCTACCTGGCTAAGTGGTTTAGGTTCTCCATGTGGGTGAGGGATAGAGGTTCCTCTCCCTCTTCCGCGTCTATCCAACTTGTCCTCGATTACCTCCTGTCTCTTAGGACCCAAGGGTTGGCGCCCTCCTCCATCAGGGTGCACCTGGCGGCCATTTCGGCTTTCCACCCCCCGGTGCAGGGCCTGTCTGTGTTTTCTCATCACATGACGGCCCGGTTTCTGAAAGGGTTAGATCGGGAATTCCCTTACGCCAGACCTCCGGTCCTCCTCTGGGACCTAAACCTGGTACTCTCCCACCTCACAGGGCCTCCCTTTGAGCCATTAGCCACGTGTTCATGGTCTCACTTGTCGTGGAAGGTGGTGTTCTTAGTAGCTATCACCTCAGCTCGCCGGGTCTCCGAGCTCAGGGCCCTGACCTCTGAACCGCCGTATACGGTCTTCCATAAGGACAGGGTTCAGCTCCGCCCTCACCCCACTTTTTTGCCAAAGGTTGTCTCGGCGTTTCACATGGATCAGGATATTTTCCTCCCGATCCTCTGTCCTAAGCCCCATTCCTCCAATGAGGAACGCCGCCTGCACATGTTAGACATGCGCAGCGCGCTGGCCTTGACAGAACCAGGCCGTTTAGGAAGTCTCCCCAGCTGTTCATTGCTTCGGCTGAGCGCATGAGGGGACGACCAGGTCCACCTAGCGGATCTCCCACTGGATCACCTCGTGCATTCGCACCTGTTACGACCTGGCAGGGGTTCCCCTGCCTCCTATTGTGAAGGCTCATTCGACAAGAGCCCAGGCCTTGTCTGCGGCCTATGTGGCTCACGTCCCTATTAAGGACAGAGTATGCTACGTGGTCCTCTGTCCACACCTTCTCATCGCACTATGCGATTGTCTCCCAAGCAAGGGACGACGCCGGGTTTGGTAGGGCGGTGCTGCGCCCGGGTAACCCTTAAATCTTTAATCTTAAATTCCTACCCGCCTCCATCAGGGATAGCTTGGAGTCACCTATAGTGGAATACACATGAGCAATCACTCGAAGAAGAAAGGACAGTTACCTGTTCCGTAACTGGCGTTCTTCGAGATGTGATGCTCAGGTGTATTCCACGTCCCACCCTCCTTCCCTTCTGTCGGAGTTGTCTGGCAAGAAGGAACTGAGGGTGGGGGGAGCATGCAGCCCCCTTTATGGTGCGATATACCAGCGCCACTCCAGGGGTCTCAGCGGTGCTCCCCCACTACGGATACTGCTAAGGGAAAAACTTCCGGCACCGGTGCACGTGGCGAGCATGCACACCTATAGTGGAATACACCTGAGCAGCACATCTTGAAGAACGCGTTACAGAACAGGTAACTGTCCTATATGCCTACTCAGTTTGACAGAAAACTAATGAATTCGGTCTTTTAACCAGTTGAGCACCCACCTTATAATAATTTTATCTAGATCACATTACTCTAGTTTGCTTATGAGAGTGTTGATGGGACTGTGTCAAAAGCCTCACTGAAATCAAGATATATCACATCTACTGCTTCCCTCCATCTATTAGGCCAGTAGCCCTGTCAAAGAAGGAAATTAGGTTGGCTTGTCAAGATTTATTCTTGACAAATACATGCTGGCTATTCCTTATAACCCTATTATCTCTAGGTGCTTACAAACTGATTGTTGAATAATTTGTTCCAGTATCTTTCTAGGTATCAAAAAGCTAAACCTAGCCGTGTGGTGCTGGTTGGCTGGTATCTGATTATTTGTTAGAGTATGACCTTAAGCACAGGGCCTTGTGAATCTCTGTGCTATTGAAAGTGGGGTTTAGAAGGGCTGCAGAAGATTCTGTCCCAGCAACACACAATGGAGGTCATAGGAAGGAACAAAAAGCAGGGGTTGCAGCAGATACTGGGAAGAGAAATCTACGGGAGGTGCTGAGGATAAGGTCAAGAACTGGGTTACTGGGATGTGTCAGGGAGCACAATTGGCTTAATCCTGTTCCCATTGAAGCCCATGAGAAAATGCATGCAGGAGTGGACTACAACTAAGCACCTTGAGATGTTTGTATGAAAAGCACTTATCAGTGTAAGACATTATTATACAACATAGATCTTGTTTCGACAACATCTCATATTCTGTTACCCAAATATAGTTCTGTGTGTTGCAAAAATCAGTCTTCACAACATGCTCTGAAAACAATTACTTCTTTGTCAGTATGAAATATTAGTGAACAAGAAGAATCATAAGCCTTTGCAGACTTGTAAATAAAAGATCTATTAGCCTATAAATATTTACATTTAATAATTGGGCCACACCATTTGCAGTGCATACATTCAACTTCATCTTTTTCTCTTGTTTTTGGTTTTTTTTTTTAACTTTCAAATACTTCCTTGCATTCTGAAACTTATTCTGATACAGATTTTTGTTTTCTTCCCATTTTAGTATGTCAGATCTGTAAAACATTATCTGCTAATGGCTTGAAATGTGTATGTGGTGGGTGTGAGTTTCATTAGTACATTCAGATGCATATGCACTTCAGAACTTGCGTGGGTGCCTGTTTGCTTATTGTGTGTATCTTATAGACCAGTGTTTCCCAAACTTCCCAATCGCTAATTGTTCATAGTTTAGAGCAGACTCAGGTAGTTGTTGCAGAGTGCACTGAGAAATGAAAGCTCTTTTCTCCTGATCCTTCAAAACCACTTAAAGAAAAAATGCAATGCCTCTTATAAATACAGGCAGTCCTTGTTTTCTTGTTCTTCACTTTAGTTCTTTCACAAAGGCTCCAGTTCTTTTTAAAAGGTTGTAGTTACTCCAGGGATAGGTACTGGCGCTTGGTCCTATAATAAGTCTAGACAGTGCTTCTACAATTCTTCCCCAGCCCACCACTCCTAAATCTACAGTACAATAATCAATGAATATATGTGTTTTTTCTTGGAACTTTTATATGCCTAGATGACCACCTTTCTCACTTCTTTTCCCACTTGGCAAGCATCAGCCTTGGACAAGTGGGTAGTAGAGATATTCTTCATTGTTATTTGCTGGAATGAAATTGTTTCCTGTTTTTAATCTATTCTCTCAGAATAGACCTTCAAAAACAACAAGTAATCTTTCAGGAAATGTTTCTTCTTCTAAATCTTTTCTGCAGCCCCGTGTCTCCCACAATTTGTTACCTATGAACTAATCCTCAGTTCCTTCTTGCCGCCAGTGACGGTGCTAGAACATCTGCTGCTTTGGCTACCATTGTTTCGTTCTCCACCAGTGAAGAAAGGTGTCTTCACATGCTGGACATCCAAAGGGCCTTGGCTTTTTACTTAGAATGTACCAAGCCTTTCTGTAAATCAGCTCAGCTCTTCATCACTACAGCGGATAGGATGAAGGACCTTCCATTGTCCTCTCAGAGGATTTCCAATTGGATTACCTCATGCATAAAGACCTATTACCACCTGGAGGGGGTTCCACCGCTGCCGCTGATTGTCAGAGCTCACTCGACTAGAGTGCAGGCATCTTCGGCAGCTTTCCTGGCACACATCCCTATCCAGGACATCTGTAGAACCGCAACGTGGTCCTCTATCCACACATCCACAGCTTATTATGCCATCACTCAGAAGGCCGGGGACAACGCTGGGTTCGGCAGTCCCTATTCAGATACTAAACATTCCACATATTGTCTTATCTTTTAAAATCATTATGTATTTTTTTCAATGAAGGCACATTTGCACAGCAGTTTAGCAAACACCACCTATACTTTAAAGTTTTTATTCTTTGAACTTTCACAGAGAATGAAGTAAAAAAAGACCCTAAAAGTTCAAAGGAACCAAAACCAAAAGTGGATCAGAAAAAGAACGTCAAAATGGTAAGCAAGAGAAATTCATACTGCTTTACATAACAGAGTAGCGAGACGTTCATCCGTATGTTAAGGCCATAATCACAAGCTATCTCACAAACAGATGGAGCGTAGTTGTATTTCAACTTTTTAAAAAAAAATTATTTCCTTAAATTTTTCCTAAGACACATGAGGTAAGAGAAGCAATAGGGTAATTTATTGTTCTTATCAGGGTCTTTGTTACACACGCTGTAAGTGTGAGATGGAGTGAAAACCACAGAATTTGTTAGAATCTTTTTTATTAATCTTTGCCCAATAACTGCTGAGCTAGTTCTTCTTTGAGTGCTGGTGCCTATGTGTATTCCACACCTGAGTATGCATGAGTGCCATGCGCCCGAGTCCAGAAATTCTAACATGCAGTGTCCATTGGCCCACATGTGTGCAGTGGATCTCCTTGCCCTCCCGACTGAGGGCATAAAAGGCAGCGCGGGCTGACACCTCTCCAGCTCCATCTTACTGCCGCATGGCCTGAGTCATAATCCCTGTGTCCACAGAATTCTGCAGCTTTTTCTCTTGATGGAACCTGTACATAAATATTTAATAGTTTCTGTTTCATAACTTTTATATTAGTCTAGTTAGAGTTTTATAGGATTGTTATTATAGCTTGTTTTTCCCTGTATTGGGGACTCCCTCTATGTCCAGAGTCCCAGGGTTCAAGAATTGCATCTCCTGCCCTTGTTCCTTCTCCATGAGTGACAATCACCTCTACTGTTTGAGTGAGATGTGTATCTCTGCAAAGTGCAGACATTATTAGCTAGTTCAGGCCTCTGCTGCAGATGCAGTTGTGCGAACTTCAGTACTGCAAGCATCTTTGCTTCCAGCTTCTTTTCACTCCCCTCCAGTCTAAGCACTGCTTGTCAATCCACCCACATGTGGAAGAAATTAAGGTTACTTACCTGTAACAGGAAGTTTTTTGAGAGTTGTGATCCCTATCTGTATTACACAAATCTCACCCTTCGTTTCCTCTGCTTCAAATCCTGTTGGATTTGCAATCAGAGGAGGAACAGGAGAGGTGTTGGCCCACACTGCCTCTTATGCCATCAGTCAGGTATGGAGAGATCTACTGCACGTTTGTGGGCCAATGGACACTGCTGTTTAGGATTTCTGGACTCAGGCTCATGGCGCGTATGCATACCCACATGTGAAACACAGACAGAGACCACACATCTTGAAGAACGTCTAGTTACAGGTAACTAACCTCCATTTCCTTTAAATTCATATTCTGTGTATGAGCAAAGTATCCAGCATTAGATCAAGGTAAGCAGCTTCAAACAGACTCAAAATATGCTTATGTTTTTGGTTTCAGTTGGCACTGACATATTGTACCGCTTTTGGTCTAAGCCCCCAGACTTCAGCAAAGCATTTTAGTGTAGCTCATTTTGTCAGACATAATGTTGTGCAATATTGATATAACTACAGAATTTTTTTGCATGGCAAAAAAAATAATCTTTGTTATTTAATTGTAGGTACCCATTAATCGTGTTCTACCTCCTAACTGCCTGTCTGTTGATACACACAATTTTAAATGTATCCTTTCAAAAGGAACTATTAACTGGAATGTATCGGTTAAGATGATAGATTTCATTGTTTACATCTCCTTAGCTATAGGTCAGATGTTGTGGATCCATATAATGAAGCAAGAGAAGCAGGTAATATATTTAGAAAATTATTTTCTCCACAAACTAAAGGTTTTGTGGATTTGGAACATTTTTATAGTAAGTAATGAACTTAAGACATGAGGTAGTTGACATAACAGCTCATCCTCATAATGTTGCTTATGTTTAAAAAAAAAAAACTCTCAGCTTCTTATAAAAATAAAAACCTGTATCAGATTCAGTCAAATTAGGCTGCATTCTTCCTTCTTCATATAAGTAATAAAATATGGAACCAACATCTCCAAGAAAATAATTATTGAAATAATCTTTCTCATTATATTTTCCCCACAAAATGTACAGCTCTTTAACAATGATTTGTTTTGCTATTTTTGGATTAAAAAGGTAAACTTAAGGCCCTCAGCAATACTTAAGCATGCATTGGAGGTTCCTGGGGAGCCACAGGAATGAGTGCTGTGTGATTTTTCCTTTGTGTTGCAGAAGAGATCAGTATAGGCTAGAACAGACTAAGGCTCTTGAGCTGCAACTGACACTGGAATGTGTCTCCTGCAGCTCTTTCCAGCACATGATATTAAAACTCGGGGTGATTTAATTATTAACTAATCTAAGTTATTAACCAATCAGGATGCTTTTACTATGTTATTAATCAATTGTAGAATACTTGGTCGGGCATTTTGTTGTGAGAATAAAATATATATTATATAAAAATAGTAAATAAAACAATGAATTCACACTACTGTGGCTCTTTGGGGTCATGTTGGGTAATGTTGATCACTAATTTGGCTCCTGAACTGGGCTAGAGCAAAGGGTAGTGGGGGGAGTGGGGTAGAGGAGAGGCAGATCTACATTGGGAGCCAGTCATACTTACATAACATGCAACTGATACAGAGGAGCTCTAGCTGCTACTTCAGTTCATAAGCTGCAGTGGAGATCTGTGCTGCAACTCCATACCTTCGCATCAGGTTGTGAGGGCAAATTTCAGCACCCAAACCCACTGTCCCTTGGCGTTTCACCTGCACAGAGCCTGATCACTCTGACTTCATGTTGGTGATGAGAATTTCACTCCATGGGAATAAGCTGGACTTTTTTCTTTTTTAAATAATTAATGTAAAACTGAAATTCTTACAGTATTTAGTATGTAGCTCTTTTCCTCCCTTAACAATTGGTGTTAATAGTTTCACATTTTCTAAATTTATAGAAAAGCAGCATTTCATAAGTATCAAATTGTTATCTACAAGTGACAGCAAATAGTGAATCAGCACATTTCTAAAAATCAGTATTTATTCTGCATTCTTTGAAATGTAATCATACATAAAAACTTCTATGACCCTGAGTATTCATTCAAATTACCTGAAATGTTTGGTATAATAATGTAACTCTATCACTTAAATCCAGCCTGGAGGTTTGACACTTAAAACCTGTGTGAAGAATTGGAAGACAAAAAAAATCAAATTGTCTGGTTTCAAACTTACATAAACACCAGAAGTAAGATTTTCAAAAGCACTAAGGCATTTATCTCCCAAATAACCTCCTAGAAATGTGATACCACTTTGCTGTATATATGGAAATTTCATATTTGCGATTTAGAACTAATCATTTAAAATTGAAAATAAATAACAAATAGAAATAACATTTTCTAGTTAAAGTTTGAAAAACAAAATTCTATGCATTCTATTGATGAATAAAATCCATTATGCTAGAATTCTGTATATATTTTATCACTTTTAACAAGAGTTATATTTAGAAGTCCTCAAGCCAAAGATTATAAATAAAACTCATGTAGTGATTAAAGCCTTGAAGTGGCATGTTATCTTGTGATTCTTTGTAAGAGGTCAAGGATACAACGATAATCAAGAGTGTCAATGTAAGGTCATTTAAAAATGGCCACTTCTTTCTTGTGGAGTGCATTTACCAAGGCTACATGTATCAGTTACTGTGTTTGTACAGTATGACACAAAATATTTTCATAACTACCAATATCACCTATTTTCCCCCTTTAATTTAATTTTTATTCAAATTTATTAGCAAAAGCTAAGTTATTCAGCATGCTCAAAATATACTTAAATTTGGAATTTGAACCAGATAAAGTTATAAAAAATAATCTTTAACAAAGGGGAAAATATTGCTCCAGCCATAGCATATAACAAATGTTATGACTTTGGGACACATTGTTCTACCTAATTTTTCTTTGATAGCAGAGCAGGAATAACTGATTCTGAAGTTTTGGAGGAGCTCCACGTAGGTGGAAATTATAGCTGCATGATCATAGAAAATATAATCAAGATGGAAAAGACTAATTAAACTGTAACTAAAACTGAAGGGTTGTTTGTTTTTGAGATTAGTCTTGTGAAATGTGTTAAACTGAGAGCTCTGGAAATTGAATTCCATTATGTATATAGGTGCTATATAGTTCCCATCACCACAGTATCTGAGCCCCTAAAACGGGAATCGTACGAGCAGTGCAATGTTATGTTAACTCTTGACACAGAAGAACCACCTTTAGAGCTCATTTTTATACCTATTCTATCCTTGACTCCTCTCCTAGGTTATGTTTTCAACCCTCTCAGTCACAAAATATGCCATCACACTTGTCACTAGCTAGCACCTCTAGCTTTAGTCAGGATTAAGACCTACAATTGCCAGGGCATGGCGACTGGACTTTTCTCATGAAAAACTTTAGATTGAATGATGATGGAAATAAAAAAATTGTATTGCCAGCCTCTGCATGTTAGAAATTTAGGCTGCATTGCGTACTCTATATTATGTTAAATGATTAAATTCTTATGTTACAGAAGCAGTATGTCCTTCCCACAAAATAAAGGAAATCCTAGAAAAATACCATGAGCAATTTACACCACACTGGGAAGGAGTTATTGGTAGCATGCATGTTCCAAGGTTTGTTATGGCTCTTCTATATTTCTCTCTTTTTTTTAAAGAGGTATTTCCCAGAGGCCCCAGTCATGACTAGGCCCCCATTGTGCTAGGTGCTGTGCAAATGCATAGGAAGACATCGCCCCTACCCTAAGCATATCTACAGATTTATAGATGGAAGAATTTAAAGAAAGAATCCAGAAGACACACCTGTAATACATTTTGCCATATTGATCACAAGCAAGGCTATAGTATGTAGGGGTATTCTGTTGATAGCAAAATGGCACTGTCCTTCTTGATTGTAATAAAATTACCGTAAATGGAACTTCAGAAAAATCTAAAATAATGGAAAACTGGAGAAGACATATACAAGAAGTTTTTGAGAGAAAGTTATAAAGTATATACATAGGCAAATTTATAACATTGGCACTCTAGCAATATCACTCTGACAAAATAACAGGAGGTTACAAGTTCAGGTAATTCAGATCACTTCCCTGTCCATCTTACAAGTACTTTCATCTTCACTGAGTTAATAAATCAACAATTTTGGAAACACATATTTGAAAACTATAGCATTTTCATGCTCACTATAGGATTGTAATATTGTAGCACATACTTCTGAAATAAAGTAGTGAAGATTCATCCTGTAGTTTACAATTTCAAGACCTGATGATGTAATTAATATTGTTTCATACAGTTGGTTCACTTAGCTTCATTTATAATTACTTCAATTTTAGAATCATCTCTTCCCACACCCCAATTTCTTAGCTCCCTAATGAGTGTATCTCTTCTAGTCCTTGAGCATTCCCTTTGAATGTTAAGATAAATACTGTATCTCAAAGAAATGGGGATTGCACAGTATATACTGGCTTGTTCCTCTGTAGAATAGTCCCTTAAATCTCAAAAGCACCGTCCATGTCTTATTCACTGTGAGGTGTTATGTTACTATGGTAAAGTATACAATTTAGCTAAGTAAATTATTGTATAACAGTTCACACACTCTGCTGTTCAAATTCTGTACCATAACTGAAGTCTTCTCTCTTTGTCTTTTTACTTTTCAAACAATTGTTTGTTGAGTAATTAACACTGAAACATTTTGTATAGATGTATCCAGAAAAATATTACTGTAAAACAACAGCCTGGTCTAAATAGCTTACCTTTCTTTGCAGCCAAGCTGAATGGGAGCAGTTACTGAATAACTGCAGTGCGTTTCTGTTCTATGGAATGGAAAGATTCTTGTCTCATATTTTACTTAACAGATTCATTGCTATGAACATCCCAGGTGAGATAAGGAAGCTGAAAAAACTATATATTGTGTTCTCTTCCCTTGCAAAGCATCATAAAATTCTATTCCATGCCAAATAATTATGAGAATATTAGGGTTATGCAATGAAAGGTACAGTATAACACAGAGCTAAGGGACCATGCTCTTCATTCAAGTAGTTCTGCATTCAGGATATGGAACAAATAGCAATTTAAATTCTTGTTGTTTGCTATCTGTTAGAATAGTCTTAGAATTTAAGCAGTGGGAATCTAACACTACTTTTGGCAAGGGGGAGTTCTGTCAAATTTACTTGACTGTTTTTATTGTTGGGCATATTTTTCTTTCTCCTGAAATTTGGTTTCTTCCCATTGGGTCCAAATTTCTCAAAAAGACACATATTAAAAGGTTAGGACTCAAATTTTCAAAAGTTGCCTCAGATTTTGGGGGCCCAAGATCTGATATTCAGAGTTTCTGAGTGCTGACAGCTCTGAGTTGAGTTGAATTAGAGTTGGAGATGGTATTTATAAATTACACCTTACGTGTTTAGAGTTGGGCACTGAAAATTAGAGGTCACTTTTGAAAACATGGGCCTAAATGATATGTCTCTGGTAGTCTTGTTTTATAATCCCCTATAGCAGGGAAATGCTTTTCATGTATGTGTCTAGACCAGGGGTGTGCCACGTCTTCATTTATTCACTCTAATTTAAGGTTTCGCGTGCCGGTAATACATTTTAACGTTTTTAGGTCTCTTTCTACAAGTCTATAATGTATAACTAAACTATTGTTGTATGTAAAGTAAATAAGGTTTTTTAAATGTTTAAGAAGCTTCATTTAAAATTAAATTAAAATGCAGAGTCCCCCGGACCAGTAGCCAGGACATGGGCAGTGTGAAAATCAGCTCGCGTGCCTCCTTTGGCACGCATGCCATAGGTTGCCTACCCCTGGTCTAGACTGATGACGCTTCTTGAATGCTGAATCAAATTTCAAGTGCTAGGAAAAGTCTAGACCCCCTATTTTATCAACAGGAAATTCTAAACATGTTGACAAAGACACCACTGGAACAGAAAATATGTGAGACATATGCTGTGTGATTTCCAGCACTTCTCCATGGACAGAAGTCCATAGTGCAGGGAGAACACAGAGGCTAGTGATACAATATCTAATATTTTCTTAGAAAGGTTTGGTAGGTTTGTTAGTTACTCCAATGCATTTTTACCAATGTGAAGATGGCTTTCACCGTCACTGGAAAAGAAAACAAGTCTGTTTCCTGTGTCTGTTAAATTTCTCTGCGCCTTTGAAAGAGCAAAATCTTCTATTTTCAGAAGCACCCAAGTGTCTTAGAAGCCTAAGTCCCATTTTCAAAAATGATGTAAACACCTATGCTACTAAGTGCTTAATGTCCTTTTCATGTAGCTACCACTTCTATTCCTTTAAAATATAGTTATTCCTATTAGAGGCTACACAGTATACATTTTACAGGGAATTAATCCTGACAGATCCATTAGGGGCGTGGGCTATTTAAGGATTTGAGGCCAGATTTTTAAAGGTATTTAGGCACCTAAAGAGACAGTTAGGCACCTAGTGGGATTTTTTAAAGGACTTAGGCACCAAACACCCATTAATTTCAAGTATCTTTACAAATCTGGCCTCAAGCCCTTAAATATACCCTGTACATAGTGGATTTGTCAGGGTAGCTGCACAATCTTTCCACTTCCTGGTCATCTACTCAACTTTCCACAGGTTGACAGCCCATGAAGTCATTTAATGTTACCTGTAGGCTGAATCGGGTACAGAGCTAATTTTCATGGAACCTAATAAATATTAATTTTTGAGAGCCTCCACTAAACCTATATCTGCAAACATGGTATTATAATTCTCTATCACTAAATTTTCTGAAAGCGGAGATTGTTTCTTGCCATCCTGGCTACAATTATCCACATTTCATAGTTTTCCAAAGGACATGAATATTTATTTAGAAAGGATAAGTTAGCTATTCGAATTACAATAGCTTCTTGTGTTTTTCCTTAACAAATATTCAAAAACAGTACAGAAAAGGCATTGGTAGTGAATTAGTCTGCTATATATTCCTTGATTTGGTCTCACTGACCATGTAAAGTAACTGATTGCATCTGGAAAAATCAAATTTGATTTGCAAAACGTGATTATCTATCAGAATAGTATAAATATTCATAAATCTCACTTAAATTTAATTTGCTTTCAGACAGACAACTGACAAATGAAGCAGAGATCCCTGTCATTTGTTTGTAAGAATATATGGGACCCTTCTCGATAAAAATCACATTGGACCAAATTTTGCAATCTTTACTTAAGTAGTATTTACTGATGCAAGTAAATCCTACTTGAAATCAGTTCTACCGAACTTGAAAGGGTTGCAGAAATGAGTCCTGTAAATTTATTATTTATTATTATTTGTTTACTATTTGTATTACCATAGCACCTAGGAGCCCTACTCATGAACCAGGACTCCATTGTGCTAGGTGCTGTACAAAGACAAAACAAAAAGACGTCGGGTAGTAGTAGAAAGTGATTATTCAAATGCTTTTCCTTAACAAATAGCTGAATATACAGTTATGGCAGAAGAAAAAATAAATGTTTATATTGAAAACTGTTTATTCAATACTTTCACAAGAGCAATAACATCAGAAAGATACATGTTATCTATATTCATTTTGTAAATGCTGTTAAAACAACTAACTTTATTTTTTCAGAATGCCAGTTGATGGTACTTTTAGATCTGGTGCAATCAAATCAGAGTTTCCAACGACTGGCAAAGCTTGATACACTCAAAAGGTAGAATAAATCTTATTTTATCCTGCAGATAGTCACAGTGCCTCATTTTTTTTCTTTCAAAGCAAATTTAAAATTGTCTCTGTGCTTCTGAAAGTGGGGTGGACTCAGATCTGAGTTTGGAGTGGGGAGTTTGGCCACTTTCCCCCATGATCCTATAGAAGCCTTTTTCACAGGTGCTGCATTGTATCAGGGCTCCACAGATGAGGAGAGGACAGATCAAGGCTGTGGGGAGACCGAGTCCGGGGGGCAGAAACCTTCCCCACTGTCTTCTGAATTCAGGATTTTTAAATCAATCTAGTTAAATAGATACAGCCTTTCTAGCATAGAAAGATACTTTAGAGTCCTTCTGAAGGTTTATACAATTAATACTTTGACACTGAGCCAAGTGTTTGTCTTTTGCTGGAATAAATTGTTTTGGGATGCTAATTAACTTCCTTCCAGATGTTTACTATTGCTGATTAAAGGTGTTAACCTTGAAGACAGCTAAGTATCTGCCTTGCATCTAAATTTAAAGAGACAGAGCTCACACATTTATTGTATATATCTAATACAAATTCTTGAGAGATTAAAATACTTTCCACTTTTCTGACTTCAGCTGATAAATGTCCCACTAATAGGAAATAAATAGAAAAGTCCCCCTAAAAATATAAAGAGCCATCAGTGAGTATCGCCACTTTCACCTAAAGTACCTGTACACCTTGCAAATTAAAATGTGCTGGATGTAAGATACTGTATCTAATACATAAATACACACACACACAAAATAACTCTAAATATTTAAATCCAGTAACTAAGCCTGAATCCCCCTATTTTATATTAAAACAATTAAGAATGGTCCCTTTATTTCTCAAAGCTTTTTTCCCCAAACACAGTCGTTCCCTAAATTAAGTCAAAAGACAATTCCTTAATGTAGGTTTTCCAACTGTGTACATTTGCAGTCTCATCCTAATAGATTATTGTATTTACCAGCCTGTTGCTGTCATCCTGCATCTCTTAAGTGGGTGATTTATGGCTCTGACTGTGACAGTTCCCCGAAAGTTTAGAATAACTTCAATTAAAAGCTAAATCACATAACTTCGTGTTCCCCCAAGAAATAGATAGCATCCTCCAGAGAGATTATAGAAAACCTTAACTGTTGTTTTATACAGGGATTACCATGAAATGCAGATTGACAAAAAGCCAAATTCAATTTTTAAATTGCTACAATTCCAATGCTCTAGAATTTCACCAAAAAAAAAAAAAAACTATCAAAACTCCAAATCTCCAAGTGTTCAGTTGCAGCAATTTCATTTAATCCAGCTCCAGGGAGGAGAACATCTTTCCTTGTATATCATTTCTGAGTATCCAAACTTTTGCAGCACTCACTCTAACAGCTTGTTTTCACTGCTAAAGTATCTGCATTTTTTACTGTGGGTAATTAATATGTGTGACCTATGCTGAGGTAAAAACACAGTAAGACCAGGAACTCTAGTTTAACTGCCAGGGCAACCTGAAGTGCCTTGTCTTTACTGTTGTTTTACCTTGGGGTAGCTCGAACATGTTATTACCACAAGGGAAACAAAACACAACTTTTTTAGCAGTAAAGACCCGCCATATCTCCAAATATGACGAAGTGCAGACATGCATCTCATGTAAGGAGAAATCACTTCTCTTCTTCTTTTTCCTCCTCCTGAAGGTAAGCATTACCGATAACTCAGCATGCCTGTCTCCAAACTACTCAGCTGGATCCTAAAGCCTACTCCACAGCCCCTTATCCACAACTAATGTGCTTTGTCTGTTATTCTTTCCTTTAATTTACTGTATTATCCTTCCCTAAACAGTAACATGGCAGTGCACAGTCTGCTAGGTGGGAGTTCACATCCTGCAAAGATGAAGTAGAACTTAACATAGTTGTTTATATAGCATCCCCTACTTAATACAAAACATTCCAACACACTTTCACTAAGAATTAAAAATGTATGAGAAAAATGCAGTCCACCATTTACTGATATGTTTTGTATGGTGAAAGTTGAATAAAAGTCATTTTTGTCCTCTATATTCAAAAGCACAACACACATCATAATGTTTCAGGAAACTTTGTACTTATCATTTTTATGCATTATATTTATTGATTCTATTATTCTTATACTATTGCCTTTCTTTAGTCGTCTACATATGTCTGTAGAGAGACCAACAGAGACAGCAATCCTTCTAAGCCTTACTGGTGTTCGTTCCATAATGGCCAACCAGTGGTATACAACCCTACAAGAGAATGCAAAAAGGCTGGAAATCTTGTCTGAAAGTATGTACTTGTGGCAAATCTTCCCTTAACACATTAGTCCTTAAAATTTTCTGATACTTTATGTAGAATAGCACAATTCTTGTGCTATCCTCATTGTTGAGTGAGGGCTGAGAGAGAGGCTGTGAAGACCTGCATGCTAATAAGTAGCAGGGATTGGCTGGCTATGTGGGCTTTCTGATCCTTCTTTCTAAAAACCCTGCTCAGAGCCCTACCTGTCCCCCATTAATGGAGAGAGAAGTGTCCTTGAGCTGCCGTAAATTAGCAACTATTACTATTTTGAGAAAATGTTCTGTGATGCCTTCAAGGAGAATGTTAACCTTGTCTTCTTGCTTTAAGAATGTAAAGTGAATGAATGTGAGTGAAGGATGAGCTGCTGGTTATAAATTAAGAGCAAGACTTTTATAGTTAAGAGCAAGGTCTTGAATCATGAAAGCCACAGAGCAATCTGTAGGTGCTGCGAGGGCACAGAAAGGGAAACTACTTGAAAGTTACTCGCACAATCACAGAACTATAACTAACTCCTAGTGCTCTATATCATTTTGATTTGCTCCATTTTTAAAAGCTGAGGCACTGGTCTAAAAAAAACCAGGGTTTGTATCTTCTTGTTTTTCAAAATTCTCATTAAAAGTTCATAAAAATGACAGGAGTTCTTTTTAGATTTGTTACAAACCGGAAAAACAACCGGGCAGACCATTCGTGTTCTTCAAAAGTATAAGATTGGAGTGGAAACGTCACCAACTAGAGGTAAGAAATAGATACCTTTGTATAATGTACAGAAACTGGCCTCTGATATTAACAGAATTAGATGCTTGTAGTTTAATCACTATTACAATTCTTTGTTACAATGTAAGAGAGGAAAAATGCAGCCACTTCAAGTGGTTCCTGATTTCAGTTGCACTTCTCCTTCAGATGATTTACTGCAAAGCTAAAGCTAAGATTGGAAATAAGTATGTTTTAAACAAAGGAACATCACGAGAATATTGTGGTTTTGAAAAAAAAAATTTAAAAGGCCTCCACTAACTAGGAGATAAGTATATAGAATTACAACAATTTTTAAAACATTTTGCAGTTGATATGTACATCCACAGTTCATGGAGGGAGTAGTGGTAAGAGAAGAGCTTCAAAAGTCAGACCTTGTAGACCGATACAAATGCAAGATAGTCAAGGTGAACTAATATCTTAGCGTGTCTAATATGTACCAAATCATAAAGTGTTTTCATCGCCATATAGTCATAATATATATTAGAAACATATTAATTCAACATATGTTAAGACAAATAAATCTTAATCTCGCTTTTCTGGACTATCCAGGACAAGATGTTGATTCTGCTTCATAATCTGGGTCCTGATAAATCACTCCATTCCTCTATTTTTATGTTGATAAAAATCCATTCTATTTAGTCTAATGGTATACATTTTATATAGTTTATTACATAATGGCCTGGTTTTCAGAGGTGCTGAGCACCTGCAATTGCCACAGACTGCAGTAGGAGCTGCTGGTGCCAGGAGTCTCTGAAAATTAAGCTTTAATTAGTGCATATGTCATGGGGAATGGATATTTGGAAAATGTCTATAATTTAGTAAGGTACTTTTCAAGTTTAGTTTCTATGGAAAGCTTAATTAATCTTTACATTTTATGAAAACTTCTTCACTTGATTCCAGCAACTTCTGAATTTGGTTTCATTTGATATATGCAGTATGTATTTGTGATAAAGTAAACTCAACTATCTCTGCATGAAGTAAATCTATTATTATATAAAATTACATCCATAAAAATGCAAATTCTCAGTAGGAAGTAATGAATGTGACTCACGCTTTATAGTGTTCTCTGCAGTTTCCAATCTGTATTTATCAACAATGTACTGTGTGCAGTCATACTGCCTTGGGTGTGCTGTCATACATTAACTAGAGTCAGAACTGATCAATACGTAAGTCTCACCTCCCTGGAAAATACAGTATGATTGATGATTAAGTTGGTGGCACTTTTCCCTCTGGGGCCCCGATCCTGCAAACACTTACTCATGTGTTTATCATTAAACACATTAGCAGTCCCATTATGGTCAGTGCCACTACACACAAATTTAAAATTATACATGTACATAAGTGTTTGCAGGCAGAGGGCCTTAGTTAGTATTGAATTAATGCCATATTGTGTTTAAAGGGGGTGTTTTGCTGGGATAAGTGCAGTCTAACAGATGAGACCTAAAGGTAAGGTCCTGACTACATGTGCTGACATTCAGTGGCAATTTTTGGAAAAGATAGGGGTACCAAGGCCAGTAATATGACCAAAATCTAATTTGAGTAATTACATTTGCCTGTGTAAAATTCCCTGTTTGGTAGCTTTACCACAATTAGCCAAAATATTCACCAACATAGTGTGAATACTTCCCATGAAGTCTGACTGGTATAAAATGTAATTTGTGTGACTGGCAAGCAGTGCTAAGAGCATGACAAACATGAAATATACGGTACTCAGTAATTTTACATTTTACAGCATATAGTAAATTACAGTGATATGGCTGCAGATCATGGCAAAATCTCTACAAACGCAAAATAAGTTCAGTCTGCTTGGTAGAAGGCAGCCACTAGAAATTTTTCTCTGTATAGGGTAATTCATAGAGGAATTTCCACCTGCTAGCTTGGGGTGGGGGACCCCCACAGGGGCAGTCCTTGACTTATCTGTCTATTGGTTGTTACTAACATAGCATTATAAATCGTATTCCATTGACAAAGTTGTGTAGAAGTTGGCAGAGATAAGGCCTCTGCTGGTAAAGTAAAGTACAATAAAATAACTTACTTGTTCTTAGTGAAAAGCCAACAAAAGCCTCACTTTGCTGACTTATTGTAGTAATGATTTGGGGTAGTGGGAAGACTAAAATCATAAGTATTGTCTGAGTTTTCTCTGTTCTGTGTTCAAATGTCCCTTGTGTGTATTGATCATCATTTCAATGTAAAACAGAGGAATGCAAAAGATACTTGAATATTTAAGCAAACAGAAGGCAAAAATACTATATTGTAAAATATTCTAATAGGTATAATTGTAAATAACAATTTTTTTGAATATTTTCTAGTGGAAGAGTATTCTAAGAATTCTTCTAGTGATGAAATCGAAAACCAAATCATTCTCAATCAGTCAAACTTTCCTGCAATTCAGCCATCATCTTTCAATTGTATATTATATGGGCTACCCAACATAATTGTTATGTGAATTCATGTCAGGTTTCTATAGGTAAATAGGAACTCATCTACAGCATACATGATATTGGCCTTATCTTGAAAGCTAGCATTTAGTCAGTCATCTTAAGTACTTTTTGTGTAGACTAATGAGAATTGAATTTAAGAATATGCAAAGCGTGTTAGCTAATTTATTTTGTTTTAGATTTGTGTACTGATATTAAAATATCAAAGAAGATTTTCGTCAGAGCTTTGTATTATTGAAAGTATGTATTTCTGTGTGCTCTTCTGTTGTTAATTAAAGTCTTTAAAAACAGATCTTGGATTTCTGCTTATGATTACTCCATTATTTACTTTCTGCTTAAAAAAGAGCAAACATACTGGTTTTCACATCACAGACTTGTGCAATGAGACTCAAAAGTACTTTTTAATTGACTAACTTTCCTTTGAATAATTTATAATATCATTGATGAAGTTCTCAAATCTCGCCTGTGGTTCACAAAATTCCAGAAAACTCATTCGCAATCAACTATGTTGTGTTAAGCAAAAATAAGGTATATTTTCCACTTCTTTTTGCATTACTTGCTCTGCATTCACCTACAATAGTATAAATAGTGATTGGATTTTCCAGGGCCATACACTAGGGTGACCAGATGTCCCAATTTTATAGGGATAGTCCTGATATTTGGGGCTTTGTCTTATATTTGGCCTATTACCCACCACCCCCATCCCAATTTTTCACACTTGCTATCTGGTCACCCTACTATACACAGATGTGGGAAGGGAGCTCAGCTTCCTCTACAGCAGCATTCTTCTCTTCCCCTGACTTCACAAAGGGCTGTATGCAGGATCAGGGATCTCCGGGCTAAGGAAGGAGTACATGGACCGCACCGGCATGACCAGAAAGTACTTGCAGTGTCTCCCCACAAGCTCCATGGAGAATAAAGAATAAAATAGATATAGCAAGTGGTTCTATGATTTTTGCCTATGATTCCCCCACCCCCAACAATGGGGAAGGCCTCCTTGAGCCTCTTACTAGCACTCCTGATGTTGTCACACCTTTATTATATTGCTGACAATGCTTTATGCTACAGTGACAGCCTAGAGAACACAGACAAGTCACTAACATTCCTTTCCCCTATCCTACTTAGTAGATTGTGCCCCATTTTAGGGAACCATGTATATTACTTAACCTTTTCTCTCCTGTATTACTTTAACATTGAACATCAAAAAAAGCTTGACACCCAGACAGACCATTTAATCTCCTTGGAACCTGACTGAAAATTTTACTAGGGTATCCTGTTCTGAGGTAATTGATCTTTTTCCTGGTGTATTGCAGCAAACATGGATAACGTGCTGGCCTCCAAAATAAATAAAAATAAAATAAAATTAACTAGCTAACTAATAAGGGAGTATAAATTATGTGTCCTCCACTACATAAAACAGGGATGTAATATTTAATTGCTGCAGTCTGCTCATAGATTTCATTGATAATATAAAACTATCTTTTATGGAGAACTATTAACCAAATTCCGAAACAATTGTAAATACGCAGATTTCGTTTGCCTTATGCTTAGTCAGTCACCGGTGGAAGTTTTAAACAATTTTATAACTTTTTTTGTACCAATAGAAATAAATGCAAAATAAGAACTTAGTGAAAATATAAAGCTTTGATCATCATTTCAAACAAAAAAGTTTTAAAATACTCTTTTTTCCCAGCAAGGCAGCCAAGCCTGTTCCCTGTGATAAATTTTTTGTACTCACTTTAAGGCATTAAAATGTCACTAAAAAGATACTGTTCCTGGCTACCATGCTGTGCTAAAGTTAATTAGAACCTGATAGAGCTTTAAAGATTTGTAGCACATTATTATAAAATCATGACATGCAAAACATCTTTTTTGTTCACACAAGAATATCAATAAATTCTTCTCCACTACCAGAGGTTTATCAGATAACTTTATATGACCTGTAACTTCTACATCAAATTATTTGTTATAAAACGCACAATGATTTTTTAAAAATATATTCCGTTTAAATTGAATTTTCTTCCCTAGTTAAACATTTGACTTAGTCACATTTTGTAAATGTATTGTCTTGCTTTCATCTAGACTTTTGGGAACATGCCAAAATTAAACCAGGTAATGTTGACATATAACATTTGTTTTAAGTTATCAATGCTAAAATGTAGGACTGATTCAGCAAAAAAGTTTTCTCTTCAGTCTTCTGTACTTTTCAAGATCCAGACAGCCACAACAGATGGCCATATTTAGCATGGAATCCCACTTAGTTATTTCCCAACTTCCCATAGCCTTGCACACTCAGAAAAATCTGCTTCCCAATGGCAAATGTAGCTGTCCAGGAGACAGAAAGCTCCCAACCTCCTACATTCTTTTATTCCTGAGTCTCAAAAACACCAATTATCTCTCCCATGGGTATGCATGTCCTAGGAGATAATCCAGGTATCTAAATGCAGCAACTCTTGTCCTGTCACAGTTAAATATGTTTATGGCTGTCTTCTCTTTGAGAGTGGGTGGATTGTTTTTGTTTTGTTTTGCATGTTTTAAATATTTAATAAAATATACACACAGTTAAAGGTGAGGGACTCATTACTTGATTGCAGGATGCCTAGGAGTCCTGTACACTTTTAGTTACTGTTGTGGTCCACTGAGTGTCTTCTACCCCAGTTTGCTGTAATGTTCAAGGGAATTTCTCCCTTTTTCTTCAGTTGCTCTTTTTTGATGCCTCAAGGTGGGGCAGGAGTGGGGGGGGACATGGTAAGCAGGAAATAATAGTTGGGCATTGTAGCCCCTGTATTGCTTCTCATGGATGATATACAGAATGAACCTGTCATCCAGAGAAGAGTCCAGAGTTTTGGTTATTCATTCCTTACTGACAACCATTCAGTCAAAAAAATCGTCAGACCCCTGCACTTGTAATATGACATCAGAAGACACCTCAGGCTTGCATGAGTCCCCCAATGGCATTCCTCAGTTGTTTCTGGGACAATCAGGATGGTTAATCTATCTTTGGGAGTTGGGCGGGGGGCAACATAAAGGCTGAGATTTTCAAAGCTATGTGGCTAAGTCCCCTGTACTCCTTCAGAAATATCAACCAAAATGTAGTAGCCTCTGGGGAACCGAGAGGCCTATGGTGTATGTGTGTTTCAGTAAATACCTGTACAGAAGCTAATTTCCTTTTTTGGATTGTGCCCTTTGAAGGATACTCTTGTAAGGATTCAGTTACACCCTAAAATTGTGAAAACTAATGGTAAAGCTCTGCTAACAGAAAGAGAATTATCAGGTAAGAAATTTCTCAAACTCTAAGCCTCTCCAAAATCCTCAGGCGAGCCCTGTGTATAGTAGAGTAATCATGGCAGACTGTATTAATCTTTGCTGTGGGTGGAAGCCCAACCAAAAATGCAAAGTTCAACTGTGCAATTCACTTCCTTTTCCAGATCATTAGTGGAGGTGCTACATAAAACCAAACGTAATACCAATCCCTGTGGTACCCCAATAGACACTACCCTTCAACTGGATACATTGCATTATCCTGTTAGCAGCCTGCATTATCCTCTTTTCAGCCCAAGTGAATGTTCATATCCAAGCCCATTTGAATTGCTGCTTTACAAAATCTTGCATGAAGGTCTATTAAATGTTTTACTAAAATCATAATCTGCAGCATTCCCTTTACCCACCAATTTTGTAATTCTGTTCTTAAAATGCCAAGGTTTTTCTATAGAATTTCTTCGTAAAACCCATCTTGCTTGTAGCTCATGGTTCCATGATCCTCTGGGTGTTTAGCAATGTTTTTAACATGATTTTTTTTCACTAATTTACTCTGTATAGAAATTGGAGTTACAGGAGTGTAACTGCCACGGTTACACTTTTCTTTATTGTAGTTTTGGATTACATTTGCCTTATTCCAGTCTTTCAATATTTCCCCAGTGGGCAATGATTTTTCAAAAATAGTTGGTGGTACACTCAGTTAATCAACTAATTCTCTTTTTACCCTACAGTGCATATCATCCAGACCACCGTAATTGTGTATGTTCAGATTTTCCCAGTACTCCTGTATCTGCACCTTATCTACAGTTACTTTTAGAGTCTTCCTTCCTTACCAATTCTTCAATCTTCTTTCTCTACCTTTCCACTCAGGCTTTTTAAAATATATTCAGTTTCATTCATTTTTTGAATTACCATTAATGTCATCATCCTCATTTTATTAATGGATCTGTTTATCCCTATTTCTCCTTATCCTCTGATACAGTTCTTAAAAATCCTTCTTATTTCCCTTGGTCCCTTTAGCCAGCAGTAACTTTTTTGCCTGCCCCTATATTTTCCCTATACGCTTTAACTAAGTATTCTTGCAACTTTTTTTTTCCAGGACAGGATGTTTTTTAGCCTCAGCTCTTTGAGCAGTTTGAAGCCACATTAGCCACTCCATAGTTTTGCATTTTTCTTTCTGAAAGGAACTCAACCCTGCTAGGCCTGAATTATGATATATTTTAGGCTTTCCCAGCTCTCTTCCACCCTAATTGATTTTAATAATACTTACTATTTTAATTTCAAAAAGTTTGCTTTTCTGAAATCTAATATTCTTGTCCATTCTGGGAACCCATGGTCTCCGATACTGAATTTAAGTTACTCATCATGTTCACTGGTTGCATGTTTCTCAATATACTCATGTTCTCAGTCAGTTCTTCCCAATCTGTATGAAATAATTCAACAATATCTCTTCTCTGCTTCAAGTCTGTGCTATCCGAACCAAGGTTTTTTTCCTTTATGTATGTTTACTTTATCTTAACAAAGGAGACTCCTCAATGCATGTTTGGCTACATTTGCCAGCACCCATACAGATAATTTAAAGTACAGTGTTTGGTAACCTGGAGTACCTAAGTGGCCTGTAGCAGATATCCACAGGAATTTATCTCTTGAATCCTTACCTAGAGAATTTACCCACACCTTTCTTCATCACATCATTTATCATCAAATTGTAGTTTGTTGGCATTGTAAATATTTTTGACATATGCTGCCTCCCACTCATTTTTTCTTTTATCTCTATAATGGATAATTACAGGTCTGTCTCGTCTTACATGGGGGTTCCGTTCTGCGGTTAGCGCGTAAAGCAAAAACCGCGTATAGTCAAAATTCCATTGAGTTCAATGGCGGGCGGAATCGCCCACACTACAGGTATAGTATTGAAATTGTTATTTTTCTCTTTTTTTTTGTTTTGTTTTTGTTTTTGCCGACCGCGTAAAGTTGAAATTGCGCATGTTGAATGCGCGTAAGATGCGACAGACCTGTAAAAGGCCTTGAAAAAGAGTGTGCTGTCTTTTAATTGTAAATCACCAATCCTTTCCTACTTTGCTATGTATGTCTTAATGAATTTACTGCATTAACTTTAGTATTCTTGAAGTACCAGCTTTCCAGACTTATGACAGGGCCAGAAAAGTTTCTTCACCTATTCAGAAAATTACAAAGGATGTTCTTTGATAATAACCCAAGATAAAAGGTACAATGCTGAAAAGGTTAAGAAAGACTGTCTAGCGGTGTCTAATATCAAAGTATAATTAGCTTATTCCGTAGTTTACAATTGTGAATTTTATTTACGAAACTAATGCAAATATTTAATCTTCCGAAGTGACTTTTCCCAAAAATGTTACCATTGGTATTGGATGCTTTGTTCCTAACTGCCATGCAGCAACCTCTGTCAAAAAGATGAATGAGTATGTTTGAAAATTTCTCTACAGTCTGACAGCACTACTTTATCATAAAACTTTGATAAAGAATAATGTCTAGATCCAGGAAACTATAGTCCTGTAAGCTTGACTTGTTGGGAGGAAGATACTGGAAACGCTAATCAGGGATACAGCAGGGGAACACCTAGAAATGTATGATTTATACTAATTAAGGATAGTCAGAGCAGAGGGCATGCATAACATTTGATCAAATTTCTTGAGAAAGTAACCAAAGTCGTTGACTTGTGGCCATGGTGTGCAGCCATAAACATGGTTTGCTGGGACTTTAAAAAACCTTTTTATGCAGTACTGCACCAAAGACTACTCAGTAAGATCAGTAAATATAGTATAGCTGCTTGAGTGGATAATGAACTACCTTGAATATCAATGAAAGTGGGTACTCATGCAGTGATATAGGATGATTACTAGTCAATGCCACAATGATTAGTACCTGGTGGGGGTTTTTCCCTCTGTATTATCAGGTAGAAGCAATGTGCAGTAACATGATTAAATTTCCTGATACTATAAAAGCAGAGGGTCACTCAGTGCAAAGGCACAAGCTGGTAGAATTCAGAATGATTTGGAGAACCAAACAGCACAGACAAATGAATAGCTTTTATAGTTCACTGCAAAGAAAGGTAAGGACTTGGGGAAGATAACAAGAAGGAAAACTAGTATACATTGTATAAGGAAAAAATTCAACAGTACTGCTGTTAAAACTCTAGAGCGTTGAGTGTTTAAGTAATAAAACCGGTAAATAAAAATTGAGGGTGGGCAAATTAGGGGGTGTACAAAACAGTTGAAAAAAGTGATGGAGAAAAGGTCAGGTTCAAAGGCTTGAGTTGGTTAAGCATCTGAAACCCTGAATGCTTTTCTGAAGTTTTTCCCAAACTTTCCTTGAGTTGTGGCTGAAAGTTAAGTTGATTCTTATTTTGGCCAAATCATGTTTGCCATCCCTATCCGTTTTCAGAAGTTAGTATATATTTAAACAATTCATAAGGTCACATTCTACATAAATGCTCTATGGGGCTGATTCTCATTTAGGCTAAGGGCCCTTTGCACCTCTCTAGAAGTGTAAAGGGATCTTAAAGTATGTGGAAAATATTATTTACATCCAGCATACGGTCACCTTAAACTGCCAGAGTGATGTAATGGGCCTTTAGTGTAAATGAGAATCAGAGCTTATGTGTGTAGTACACACTTGTGGTGACCCTTAGTAAAAGGGTGAGTTAAAAGAACAGAAGGGGTTTATAATAGCACAGAGCTCACTCTGCATGATAGGGGGAATTTGGGAGTGCTCTTCCTCAAAAAGGTTAAGGAAACTAGGTGTACCTTCTTTGCAATACAGATGATCCTCATTATTACATACAGTTTTCTGAAAGAACAATAAAGCTAAAGGTCTACAAGACTAATTTAGCTATTATTTAATACAGGACAAGTGACATAAACTAAAGCTAAGAAAAGCCTAATGACTGTTTTTAAAAAGACAGTTTATTAAATACTGAGTAGTGACTCAAGGCAAATTAGTAGACTCAAGAACTGTAATGACTTTGGGCAATTTAGAAAAACAGTGCTACAATTACCAACTGTGCAAAACTGACCTCTTGCCCTGAATATACCAGTCACTGGAATATTATTCTTTGAGATTGTGCAAAGATCCTAGCAGAGGATTGCTCATTGCTGCAAATTGCTTCTCAGCCATCTTCCCCCAGTCGCTGCAGAAGAGACCCTCTAAGAGTTGTGCTAGCTCTAACTGTTTGAGATGGGCAAAGCCTAGCTGCATTTAACATGGCTGTAGCATAGATAGGCCCAGATTGTCTTAACTTTGAACAAGCCAAATAACTCCTCTGTCTGGGCAGTCGTACAAATTTAGTTTGCAAGTTTAGCACCTACCGTTCTATAGAAACATCTGCTGACATCTAAGAGAGTGGGCTTTCCCCAGTGGGGGGCCTGGGGCCAGCCAACCCTGTTCCAAGTCATGGCCTCTTTAAGTTCAGGGAAGGATCACCAGACCAAGCTGGAAATGGGGGCCTGGTGTCTAAGTCATGTGACCACATGCTGAGAATTAAAAATGAGTGCTCTTCACTCAGGAGAGACTAGAGTCGGGAGAGACCTACAGGGAGGATCTCTGGTGTCACCACTAGGATAATGGTGGGGTAAGGAAACCTGCACGGTTCAAGCACAGCCCAAGCAAGGAGGGCTAGGGAGACCCTGCCTCAAGTGAAAAAAGGATCTGAGCTACCCAGTAATCAGGACAGAGAGGAGCAAGAAGCCAGAGTGGGACTGGCAGAGCCTCCCTGAACGGAAGGAACTGGGGAGTCAAGAGAGCCAGAGCTTGAAGCCCTGAAACAAAGAAGTCCTGAGGAAAGAAGAGTTTGAATCTGCAAGGGCCAAAGGAATTGTATCTTTATTTTGAGAGGACTTAATTCATTAGACCCCAAGAGTGGAAAGGTTATTTTAAAACTCCTGGTGGCAAGTGGGTTGATTGGAGAACTACTAGGAACTGAGGTGGGGTCCCATGCTCAGGGACTGCATCTTACAATATGAAGCCAAACTGTTCAAGTGCAAGTATAGAAATTGAGTTAACCTTGAGTTCCATTATCAAGTTGTACAGAAAAAGTACTCCCTCGGGTTTAACTACACTGAGAATGGTCACAGATAGTAAGACTTTGATAAGATTACACCAAATCTTATGCATCTATTATTAGATGCACACAAATACAGCAATTTTTCAGAAGTGCACCTTCTAAATGTTTATACTGTATTATAAATAATCTTAACCAAAAACATTTGCTCTTGATAGGGTTTTTTTGTTTGTTTTTTGTTTTGAAGGCTTGTTCTTAGGATTACAGGAAAATGTGCTTCAATGTTTGGTTGCAAGCTATTAATTTTTTCAAAAAAAATTTCTCAGCCACCAAAAAAAAAAATGCCAACTAATGACCAAGGAATAAATTCTAGGAGAAGCCTCTTAGAAATATGAGCTTTCTACTAGAAAGACATTGGCACAAGCCCAAACAACGAGAATAAAAGCTTCTGGAAATATTTCATCTACATGCCACCACATTTTTTACCTTATGCTGTGTCCATTCATACAAGAAATATTAAACAGTTAGTGCTATTCCATGTATCAAAGGCTTTAAAATAACTTTCTGAATTATGTCTCGGCAACATAACAAATCACATTATCAATTAGCTTTTATAACAGAAATGACATACCATAATATATTCGAGCATGAAAAAAAATTGCTCTGCTGAAATTTATGTAACCTAAAAAATGTGAGGAGGAAAAAAAATCATGTTGAATTTATTGATAATATTACAGGACAAGAACATAATTTGAGTGGTAGGTAACTGTCCAAGAAAAGTGTGACAAAACTACATAGCTCTAATGTACCACAGTGAAGAAATGCATCCAGTTAGCTAGAGAAGGGTATAACAAAAATAAGGCGCTTAATGGTCCCTGATCTGACTGCTTTATCCTGGCACGCTGACAGAAAACTGCCATAATGGGGCAGCCAAAGATTCCCCCTGACATAAAGTGTCCGTCCCCCTACTCCTGCATATTCCCCTCCACTTTCCAAAGGGGGTGGGGTACAGCACACCAGTAAATCCTCAGCTGGTGTGATGGGTAGTTGCACCCAGTATAACTTAGAATAACCTTGAGACTGCTCTAAGTTATGCCAACCCAGGATCAGGGGAGCCTCTTTCTTTCCACCTTTCCTGAGCTGCACCAAGAGTAAACTTGGCCCATTTGAAGATTGAACTTGAGACCTCTTAGAAGCACAGAAAGCAGTAGTTACCATCATTTGTATACAAAGCATGGAATCAACCACTATAAATCTACAAAATGCACCAATGAATTGTATTGTACTATCAGTACATGTTGCACATTCATTTGAAAACTTGCACAATGTCCACAGTACATGTCTTGTGAGGTAAATGATTTACAGATAGAAAAGTGTCAACTTTGATCATGTAACCTACTCCCAGCTCACCATTCAAAATGAAATGTGAAAAGCTGTCGACATTTTTCAGGTATCCAAACAGTGAAAAATATTTTCTGCCAAAAATTTCTTCTGAAACACCACATGTTCAAAGAAGCATTCTGAACTCAAAACAGGCAACTTGAGCATTCTACATTGTCCACCAAATATTTAATCCTGCTGTGTTAAAGGAATCAGATAAGTATGGTATGGGTCTCTGTGACGGGGTGTACTTGCCCCGCACTGGAGCAGAAGGGGTTAAGGCAACGCTCTTAGCAGTGGAAGCCACGCCCCCTTGAACCAACTGGGCATGCTCCAACTGCTGCTGCAGTATAAAAGGGAGCAGCCTAGCCCAGTCTGAGCTGACCGCTGAGGAGAAAGGATGCACCTCGCTGGCTCCAACCATGGAGCAGCCAGGATCCTGGACCATGGAAGCAGGAGATGCCAGGGCCCAGGCAGGCACCCAGGTACCTGCAGATGCCCCAGGGAGATTGCAGTCACCACCCAAGGAGCCTCGAGACTCCGAAGACACTCTGACTTCAACTGCAGGAGTCATAGTAGGAAGTAGCCCAGGGAGGGACTAGCCAGTGTCTCTGCAGCAGTTGGCGTGTTGTGGGCAGATTCCCCACCAACTTAGTGGCAAACTCATTTGCCACTACCAGGGCCCTAGGCTGGGACCCAGTGGAGCATGGAGGTTCCGGGTCCCCCTCCCCATCACCCCCCCCCAAAGCACATGCTCTCCTGATGACTCTGGCCATTGGGCCGTGCTTCCTGACAGCCAAGGGGAGTCCTACTGACTGGCCATTGGACTGCACTTCCCTACAGACAAGGGGAGTCCTATTGGCGCTGGACATTAGACCACGCAGCCCTGAGGCTGAGGGCAGCCATATAGATGTAACCTCGGGGCTACCACATCCTTACCCCACCCCCAGGATGACAAGGTGTATTTGCCCCGCGACAGTCTCCTAAAACTAGTTTCAAGGAACATGCATAACTAACCAAAAACTTGTCCAGGGGGTATATATATATCAGCATCAGTTCTAAGAATGTGATCAAGCTAAATCTATTCACCTTCTATACAATGAAACTGACCTACTGAGAAGAGAAGGTGGGCTGACATAGAAGCCTCTCCCTAAAATGTTCATACCAGTTTCCGGTGAAGACTGATCACTGTGGAACTCACTGGGGAGTGAGTGCGTACAAATGAATTTAACCCTTTACCCAGACTCAACAGTGCTGCATTGTGATAGATTTTACGCCCCTCACATGTGAGCATATCACTCTCATGTGCAACAATAGGGGAGGGTGAGGGGAATGGACATGCTCTGTAACCATCCCATCATTAAGTCTCATATTGATTGTGCTTGGCAGGCAGTGGATACAGTCAGAGACCAGAATGTTTTGAAGGTTTCAAACTTTAAAAGCCATGACGTTCCCTTTTGTTGCTCTTCCATGTATGGCAGATTCATTTCTGAGATCAAACAGTGAGACATTTATGCCATCCATTTTCCAGTACTGAGTGAATGATTGGCATAAATGAGGTCTCTCTGACTAATGTCAAGAACATTCTGTTCAGTCAAGGTGGAGCCAAACAGTAAATGTTAGGCTGTGGCTCACATGAAGCTGTCTGCTGGTTGGCTGATGTGCAGCCAGCTGGTAAGAGTTGTCTTCTGCATTAGCACATCTGGGGGACTTGAGTGAGCCTGATGAATGTCATCTTCAAAAGCCCTGTTTGGATTAGTTTCCTACAGCATATTGAGAAAAGAGTGAGGCAGAATGCCTAATTTCTGTTAAGTATTGCAGGTTATAGAAGGGCTGCTTAGCTCTTATGGTACAGAGACTGATTTCAGACTGATTGGCCCCTTCTTTTTTTTTCTTTTCTTTATAAACCAAAGTGCAGTATAACACTTTGGTTTATAAAGTTACACAACCCTACTGGAGTGTAAAATAACTGCTGCAAAGTCTCCAAGGCTAACGCCCAAAGTCTGTATTTTCTATATTAATAATATACCTTAAAAATAAACATCAGCATAACGATAGCATTGGCACAGATGGCTGGAGTATATTCTCTCATTGTGTACATGCCCTGTACATGTGCATTGTAGGGAGAATATACATGTGATAGGCATGTGATACCTTCTAGCATTTTACTGGTAGCCAACAAAATAAAAATTCCTTTTAGAAGCAAAAATCCTTCAGAAGTAATTTCAGCAGAGTAAATGGAAGAAGATGAACACAGCAAATAGCTGTAAGCCTTAAAGTGTCTGGGTGTCCCCCTTACTAGAATAAAATAAAGATTAAAAGTAGATTTTACCGCATTTTTACTTTACCTTTCTGAAATGTTTTTAAACATAATGTTGTCTTTTTAGATTTTCAATTTGGTGGCTGTGTGCATTAATAAGTCAAACATGAGAAATCTAGTTATTTATCATTGAATTTTTAACATGAATTATTTTTCCTATATTTCACATGATGCTTGGGCCTGACACGTGATGGCAGAAGAGGGCAGAAAATTGCAAGGTGAAACTGAAAATGAGATCACTACTTAACTCCAGGAATACATTCTTTTTTCAAATTGGAAGGTCACATCCTATCATTTTATTTAATGTTCTTGAGCTTGGCGTTTACCATTTCAAATTATTAGGAAAGGCCAGAAGTCAATAAGGATGAAAAGCCTTTCCAGAAATCTTCAATAATGCAGTGCTAATTAGGACTTTGTTTATTTTCTTTTATGCATAAATACCTCTATAGTTGACCGCTAAAGTGAGGGTTATTAAATACATTAAGCAGCATCCTGCAACCAAAACACTTTTCTACTAAGTTCAGTATTTTTATTTGTGGGTTTTTGTTTTTTTCCTTTGCTTGGATTATTTTAAGGTCACAACACAAGCTACTGACTAAAGTGAAAGTTTCAGAGATCAATTTTATAGAGCTACTGTACCCATAACATCTTTTTAGATTTTAGGAGATGATCCAGGAGCATTCTGGGGTCTCATTTACACTACTGTAAGTCAGGGGTAAGTCCCCTGAAATCATTTGCCACTGTGAATTTTGAATCAGATCCATTATTGTTAATCAGATCCATTATTTAAGAAATATGTATTTTTCTTTAATGGTGTGTGGTTATGTGTGAACTTATTGCTTGTGAATGAGGTCAGATTTATATTACTGCAAAATGAAGCCCTATGTTTATCGAACACACACAGCATGGATAATGCAGGATTTCCTCCTCTCCTCCTGTTAATAATCCTCTACCCTGATTTGGAGGGACACCTTCTAGGGTGGAATGGGGATTTCAGTCCCCATGGCCATAGCTATTTGGTTCTGTTTGATATTGATTCTGATACAGCCTTCATCTTCATAGTATCCAAGCACCTTCCAGTAATGCATTAAACAATATGACTAACATCTGTGACATAGAATCATAGGACTGGAGCGGACCTCGAGAGGTCATCTAGTCCAGTCCCCTGCACGCATGGCAGGACTAAGTATTATCTAGACCATCCCTGACAGGTGATTGTCCAACCTGCTCTTTAAAATATCCAATGATGGAGATTCCACAACCTCCCTAGGCAATTTATTCCAGTGCTTAACCACCTTGACAGGAAGTTTTTCCTAATGTCCAACCTAAACCGCCCTCATTGCAATTTAAGCCCACTGTGTCTTGTTTTATCCTCAGAGATTAAGGAGAACAATTTTTCTCACTCCTCCTTGTAACAACTTTTTATGTACTTGAAAACTGTTATCATGTCCCCTCTCAGTCTTCTCTTCTCCAGACTAAACAAACCCAATTTTTAAAATTTTCCTTCATAGGTCATGTTTTCTAGACCAGGGGTAGGCAACCTATGGCACGCGTGCCGCCTTCGGCACGTGAGCTGATTTTCAGTGGCACTCACACTGCCCGGGTCCTGGCCACCAGTCCGGGGGGCTCTGCATTTTAATTTAATTTTAAATGAAGCTTCTTAAACATTTTAAAAACCTTATTTACTTTACATACAACAATAGTTTAGTTATATATTATAGACTTATAGAAAGAGACCTTCTAAAAACGTTAAATGTATTACTGGCACACGAAACCTTAAATCAGGGTGAATAAATGAAGACTCGGCACACCACTTCTGAAAGGTTGCCGACCCCTGTTCTAGACCTTTAATCATTTTTGTTGCTCTTCTCTGGACTTCCAATTTGTCCACATCTTTCCTGAAATGTGGCACCCAGAACTGAACACAATACTCCAGTTGAGGCCTATTCAGCATGGAGTAAAGTGGAATTACTTCTTGTGTCTTGCTTACAACACTCCTGCTAATGCATCCCAGAATAATACTTGCTTTTTTTGCAACAGTATTACACTGTTGACTCATATTTAGCTTGTTATCCACTATGACCCCCAGATCCCTTTCTTCAGTACTCCTTTCCAGACAGTCATTTCCCATTTTGTATTTGTTCAATTAAGTATGCCTTCCAAAATGTAGTATGTTGCATTTGTCCTTATTGAATTTCATCCTATTTACTTCAGACCATTTCTCCAGTTTGTCCAGATCATTTTGAATTTTAATCCTAGCCTCCAAAGTACTTGCAGCCCATCCCCTCTTGGTATCATCTGCAAACTTTATAAGTGTACTCTCTATGCCATTATCTAAATCATTGATGAAGATATTGAACAGAACCGGACCCGGAACTGATCCCTGCCTGATCCCACTTGATATGCCCTTTCAGCTTGACTGTGAACCACTGATAACTACTCTCTGGGAATGGTTTTCCAACCAGTTATGCACTCACCTTATGGTAGCTCCATCTAGGTTGTATTTCCCTAGTTTGTTTATGAGAAGGTCATGCAAGACAGAATCAAAAGCCTTACTAAAGTCAAAATATACCACATCTACCACTTTCCCACATCCACAAGGCTTTTGTGGTTCATTCTTTCTCTCATCCTCTACCAAGGGGGAAAGTGTGTGTGCGGTGGAGTGTTATGTTAGGGTGGAGCTTTTGTCTTTGTTTTAAAATATGTATACACCCTTCTTTGTTTGTATTGGAGAAGGCAGCTCATGAAAATTCACCTTATACTTGGAGCAGAAGGGGGTGAGGTTAACAATGGTTCGTACTACAATAGTTCTATTACTAGTGGATCCTGTGTAGATCTCTTTGGGGGCATGGACTGTCTGGATTTTGTGTCCTGACCACACTGAGCATATTGTAAGCTCCTAAATAAGTCATAAAAATGACGGTTTCTGCAATAACTTTATCCCTTCAGGAATCAGTATCTGTTCTGTGTGCAAATTGAATGGTTATGTGCATTCCATGTGGATGCTCAGAGTTGTCAGTATGTGATGTACCGTTTCCACAGGCTATAGGGCACACATTTTGTGCATGCAGAAAAGGGAGGCCATCTGAAAATTTCATCCTAGATATCTTACTGCCCTTCCAGTAAATACATATTATCCAGCATTAAAAGTTCATAACCAGATATCTATATCAATTATCTATAAGCTGTATAGATACCATTTACTCTGGTAACTGGCTGAGAGAGGATACAAGCGCTAATACTCCTATGGCTAACGGAGGCTCTTCTTTAGCTCAGGTGGGAGAGGTCAAATTTGTGCAATGTACCTGCTGTCTGTAAATTTGTAGTCATAAACTGTTTACTGCCTGCTTAACTTGACCCATTATGTCATAATCTGTTGAGGCTTTGGCAGGTTTTTTCCTCCTGCAGCGATCAGTTTTGTTTGCCTTGAATGACATTGACCTTTATGCAGCCTGAAAACACCTGTTTAGCATATTTTAGTTATCAGCGTTACTGACAGTAGAAACCTAAAGAATATAGCATATTGAAATAAATTTACAATGGAGTTCTACAAGCCTTTCTGCCTCTTTATCAGTATGATTCAAGGGACATGGCCTACATCTATACTCAATCAAACAGGGCTACGTTGGCCAATATAATCTAATTGTTTGACATTTTTATCACAATTCATTGAGACTAAAGAGAGATGACTACATTAATATCTTGATGCAGTTGGGTAATAGCCGGGATAAAGCTGATGTGCCAAATTACTGAAAAGCTCTTAAATTCTTACAGCTTTAACTCTTTGTGACAAGCAAAGGGAGAGAGACTTCAATATAAATATAATAAAGAAAAAGAATAACATGAACTATAATAAGGAGAAATATAATAAAGAGGATTACTGTAAATTCTCCCTAAGAATCTTTTCTTCACTAATGATTTTAAAACTTTGTTTCTGAACATTTGAGATGCGGATTATTGTTGATCTTCTTGAGGTGATAGGGTGGAGGACAGACTAATTTAAAATCCTTTTAATATTAGTGTTATTTTCTTAGATAATCATTTTCACTAAGGTCAAAATATATAGAAAATACTTTCACCACCATTTTGACTGACCAACTTTGAGTGTTTTACTCTAGTAGTTATGCTGCGCACAAACTTCCTAGTGACATACTCCCCTGAACGAGTATCCTCATTAATGCCATTGGGTAGAAATATCTAGGGGACCAAAGCCCTTATCCCAGTTAATCATCATCCTTCTGGACTACGCCTCCCATCTAACCCCAGTCAGGTTTCCATCTAAACCCATCCCCTGCAACAGCAAATGTGTAAATAAGTGGATTGTGAGAGCATGGTCTCTCGATAGCGGCATTGAGAATCACTGGGCTAACAGTGAGCCTGAAGGGAAAGGAGAAGCATAGCAGTTATATTATTGTTCTAGTCTAAGCACTAGTTTGCGCCTGGAGAAACAGTGGCATAGGAGCAGAAAATGAAGCAGAAGCAGGAACATACATGAAAGCTGTTGCTGGAAGCATAAGAGAAAGGGGGCTGTTGGACTTGGTTTATCACTAGTGACTCTTCTTTCCTTCGCTCCATCCTCAATTAGCCTATATCTCTGCCTTTCCCCCAATGTATTAGCTCATGTCTCCACTTTCACAGCACCCGTCCCCTCCCACCCCCCAGTGTCTCCCCTTTATGGAATACCATTCTTCCCATCACTGCAATTGCTTCTATTAGTCTTTTCTTCAAGCTGCTCATGAACAGCCCATATTTTACAGTGCAGCTAACACTGGTACCTGATAGGCCAATGATTCACCTGATGGTAATGGATAACAAGAGAATAAATGAACATATGTTTGAAAAATCAAAACCAGTCCACTGATGTAATTCATATCCTAAGAGCAGCAGTAGCAAGAACTGTCTGGACCCCATTTCCATCATGTTGTGGAAGGAGTTGCTCATAACTCCCTCTACTCAGCAAATTCGCTTTTCAGGCAATTCATTCTCTTGTCCTTTCTTATCTGAAAAACCTTCAGGGAATAATGAAAAAGATGAAGATAACATGATTAGTAGTATTGATTCTGTCATACCACAAGACTGTCCAATAACAGCACCTTACTGATCAACAAAGCCTCCTCCCAGTGGCTTATCTGCAAGAGGCCAGCCAAGGGTTTCTATAAAGGAGTCCCCATTAAAAGGAAAGCATTTCTACCAGCTGTTTTAATAGCCAATCAAAGATATTTAACTAATAAAACAAATCTGTTCAATTTGGACAACACCCTGTATATTACAAATGTGGTGCCAGATTTTCTGGTTTGGCCAAGCTATGCTTGACAAGAGACTGGAGGAGTGGGCAAAGGTGCCTAGTCTAGTTTCTGCCATAAGTTAAAGTGGCCTGAAGGCTGCACTAATTTATGCCTGGCTGTCCATGACCCCCCCGGGGCAGTTTGGCAGCTATGGATCACCGTGGCATAGGGAAGCCCTGTCCATGTCCCCTTGCACCCAGACACTTCTCTTGCACCAGGAGCCAGGTGTGGGATGTTGGCATACAGATTGCTATGATGGATGTACCCGTCACCCAGGGATTCCCGTGGACAGGAGTTTTGTTCATTGAAGTCATTGTCTTGTCATTCAGTTCCTTATTTGTAACTGTGACATTTTGGGGTTCAGGCCACTAAGGGGTTCAGTTAACATCTGCCTTGTAGCCCAGGGTGTCCTGTGGCTATGAAGCTTGGGTTCAGCACTTTAACCACAATGGCCTACCAGCAGCCCACCAACCTCAACCTGGCTTTGCCCAACTTGTTTATTGCTTGTAGGCTGACCTTAGTACCCTTCCAGCCCCGCACTCGCCCCAAAATTGTCCTACTGCAGGGACCAGTCCCTCTCACTGGACCCTCCCAGAAAAAGGAATAGATTGGCTTCCTTTACAAAGAGTCTTACATTTCTAACTTGTTAACTTAGTAGAAGCACACACTTTACCAAATTTACCCAGCTCTGGTGATTTATAATGAAAGCAAAACAAATTTATTAACAAAAGAGCATGGCTTAAGTGATACCAAGTAAACGAGCTAAAGATAAAGATAGTTAAAAGCGAATAAAAGTGAAAACACATTTAAAAGTCTAAAACTTAATCTAGCAAAATAGTCTTTGTTCAAGATGGTTTTTCACCCCCCCGTCGTCTTTTTAGCTTTTCACTGGACAGCCTGGCCAGGACGCACAGAGATCAAATTGCTTTGTTTCTTTGTCTCCTTAAAGTGCAAGATAGCTGAGGGTTCACTCCCCCTCTCTTTATAGTTTGGTGAACATTTGAAATGTATTCTTCTGAAGGGTACCCCCAGATTAAGTTCATTACTTCATTCTGCTTAAAGGACTCCTGAGGTCTGAAAGATAAGGCTCTATGCTAGTTCTTCCTCCACCGGTAGTTACTACTATGCACAATATTTCTTACTGCTTCAATCTCCAATACAATGATTGGGGTTTTGAATTTGGGCCACATCTGGTTTGAGGCGTCAGGCTTTTTCCTTTATCTGGAAAAAAACCTGTTTATCAACTCACCCTGACATGCCTGGTTGAAACACCTTTTAGTCACAGACTTTAAAGCATAATACTAGTGAGTATCCATAATTTCACATGCAGCATTGTTACACATATTTTGCAATGATATTATTGACTAATGTGTTATTCGTTTTCAAATGATACCTCACAAGGCATATTTTGTACAAAAAATCATTGCAGTAGGGTGTGAATATGGGGTGCCTAGGGTTACATACATCATCTACAAAACTTACCCATTATTTTCATGCCACAAAAAATCAAGGCAACAAATGTAAGTCAAGAGTGCAAAATATTTACTGCAAAAATTAGAGCATTCACCTGTGCCAAGACTTTTTTCACAAAGGTCTAGTGAATGCATTGTTCATCTTCCTGCAGCATGCCTATGCAGCTTGCGTGAAAGAAGTTGATTTGAAAGCACTTGGGATTCTATCTGATTAAAGTTTGTGTGTGTGCAACACTGTGGGCATGTTCAAATTACTCGGAGGGGCAAACATATCAGTTAATAGCAAATATCTGAAGGACAAGTGATTTCTATGGTGCTTTGGGAAGGTTGGATGTGCATTTCTATTGAGTCACAGCCTGCAAGTGATTGCTGACCATAAAGCAATGTCCCATTGGCTGCAAACGTGGCAACCTGTTTATCATATGGCAAAGTGGAGTGCTTTACAGGCCAGCTAAGACCTGTCTGCCACTACTGCTGGAATGAGGACTGAATACAGTTTAATTTAAATAGTGCAGGTCCTTAATGAAAACCCAAGGTATTATTCACCAAGCCCTCACACCTTGTGTAAGTCATTAACACCTGTGCAAAGTGGGTGTAAAAATACTAGCAGTTTGATCCAGCAACGTTTTACATCCATCCACTCTGCACAGGCATATATGATTATGTAAGGTGCACAGGTTGAGTGACTGTAGTTAATATTTCTACCACTCAGAAAGGTATTAGTGAAGTCCTCTATTCAGAACCTAATATCATCTACTACTAGGGTGGGCTGTGGTAGCTGTTGAACAGCACACAGAAACATTACATGACAAACCAAGGATTCCTACCTCCCCAATATGTTTTTCCCCATGTAGGGGATGATTTGGCCCTAGCTCATTTTTATCCTTTTGCCCCCTCAA
This sequence comes from Emys orbicularis, assembly GCF_028017835.1. Lineage (NCBI taxonomy): Eukaryota > Metazoa > Chordata > Testudines > Emydidae > Emys > Emys orbicularis. Next base: position 29,311,199 of record NC_088689.1, on the reverse strand, counting down.
AATACCCCAGGCATTAGTCCAGATTATGGAAAAATAACCTGCAAAATTGAATTTAAAATTCAATTTTGTATTTGAGTAAAAGTGTTCTAGAACCTGAAAAGTGAAAGTGCTACTTGGTAATTTTTAATTTATAAATTAAAATTAAAGTCATTTTTCAGATTTGCTGAAATAACTAATTTCTAAGGAAACATTGTCTATGCCAGTTTTCAGTCAGGAACAATTTTTTACTGCTCGGGTACATAAGCCCTTAAAAATTGAGTTTTCAAAAGAATGCTAGCACAACTTTAAGTGAAGAGTAAGGCTCATGACAAGGATAATTTATGTATTGCATTCTGCAAAACAAAAGTACTATTTCCATTGTAAACAAGTAAAGTGATGGATTGCTGCAGACACATTCTTTAAGGAAAAACACAAAGCAATTATCCTCTGATGTCATGGAAGATTTATAAGAAGGTCAGTTAGTTTGTCTAGGCTGCATCATTAAAATGTAATAAATGATCACAAAACAGAGGGAGGTTGTTGCTTTAGGATGCTAATTTTCCAAATCATGGTTAAAGCTGTAAAATAGTTTTCAGTAAATCTATGTAATTTCTGATGACAACAAAATATAAATTCAATTACATGAAAAATGATTTAATAATCAAATATTGTGTGGCAACATGCATAAGTTATACTCCAGTCATGAACTCTTGAAATGACTATCCCCCATCTATAGCACAAGTAACTGTTTGCACATGGCAGGGCATACTGTTAGTGTTGTGTTGTCATTAAGTAATAGAATTAATCAGGTGTCATCACTGTAAATCATACAGTATTTTTGTTTAATTTTTCTCTGGCTCATAATTTTAAAATAATTGAGATTGTGTTATATAGAAATATTTAACAATAGCTAAGGTCACAGTACATTTGTGACACTTGAATTTATTCCTGAAATAGATTTAACAAACAAATAAGCAGTGGTAGCTTCCTCATTTCACAACTTGCCATGTTGTTGCATTTCACCTGTGTGATGCAAGTAATGCCCTGTATGCAGAGCAAATGAAACCATGTCTATCTTATACCAGGATGTGCAATGCACTATAGACCTTATTTTCAAACAACTCCCGTTGAAGTTAGTAACCTGGGTCCAATGGGAACTGTAGGTGCACAGCGCCTCTAAAAATCAGTGTGTCTTGGTGTATGTTCCTTCTCCACCTGCTGAGATTCACTCTGAGTTACTATGAGAATTATGGGTACCTTTACTATGAACAAATAACAGACATATTTTCTGTAGTGGACCATTTCCCAAGTGACTTTCTTGGTCTTATCTGCCCTCAAAAACACCTGTGCAAATCCATTGTCCTGAATTTTCTCAATTTAATTTTATTAGACCAACGTGGCTTCTCTTGAACATAGAAACAAGACACTACTTATGAAACGGCAGCAGCATGGGACTCAAAAGGGAACTGCAGTGGTGGCAGATAAACATCCACTTTAATGTATGCTTCATATTGCTACTGATACAGAAATTTTGCAAAGTTACTATTCCACAACAATGGAAGAATACTGAAAAATGAATTTAATAAACGTAGGCATTGCCACATTGTAAGATCCAATAGTCTCTGACCTACCAGTGCTGGAAACAGCAGTTTGGACCAATATAAATTCTTCAAGATATTAAAGTTTTCCAAGAACCATCGTCTGACCAGTGGTCAGAAAGAAAATGTCCATCCCTGTTCATATGGAATTAGATTGGTTGTTGTTTACTACCTTTTAAGAGATGAATTGTCATTTACTGATACAAGGAGTTGAGTGGAATTAGAACTCCTGGGTTCTTTACTAAGCACTGCCATTGTATTACTATATGACATTTAACCTCTCTGCGCCTCTGTTTACTCATATGTACAATAGGGATGATTGTACACATCATGGATGATGAGAGCTTATTAACAAAAGTTTAAGACTTTTGGGTGAAATGCACTGTAGTGTCTCCAGTAGGGAATTTTAGTAAAATGTCTTACCAGTACATTTAGAAAGCAAACTGGATTGGCAATTAACTATGGAGTATGTCTCCTCTAAATAGGCAGTGGGCATGTATATGAATCTTTTTGACTCCTTATAGAGTGAAAATCTCAGGTTTTCTTCCAAGATTTTCAGTTTTGCCTGGTTTCCATGAGCTTGAAAATCTAATGTGAAACCAAGAATTGCAAGACCACATGAACATGGAAATAATAAAACCTCAAAGATCCAAATTTTCAGTCTGTAGGTCAACACCATTATCATCAAGATGGCCCAGTGCTTGCATGAGATCAGCTCATAGATGGAGAAAAGCTGACTGAAGCTAAATCTCAGCAAGATAGCGGTAATTCTAGGGGATAGGGGAAAGCCTTTTGAGGAGTTTGCAGTCTCCTTTGGTTAAAGGTGCACACCCACCATTGGTCCATTTAGTCCATAGCTCAGGGTTGCTCCTGGTTTCCTTGCTAACACTAAGCTCTCAAAGAGCAGCATCCAGGAGTAATGCTTTCTATCCTTTCTGGTTGGCTAGGAAAGTCTGTCACATACTGGTGGATGATGACCTGGTGTGGAAAATGTGGAAATTTTTGGTAATATTTTATGGAAAATATGCATGACTCAGTTTACCCACTCACTTTGTATTGCTTCCCAGTAGGGGTGAAAGAGTTAATTTTTCCTCTGGGCTGGAGGAATAAAGGGTGAGATGTTCATTATATAGGCAGGTCTGAGTTGTTATGAATGAACTATCAAGCACTGTCCACATAGGGATGAAGTTGCTTTGGAGATACAATGGAGGACCAATGACCAGACATTAACTGTTAATAGCTAGGAGCCAAGGGAAGCAGAACCTGTGAACACAGCAGGACTGAACTTGACACAAAGGACTAGGTGAGAGGTCACGTGGTTCTAAGATTGCTGCTGTGCAGCAGAAAGAGATGCAATCCAGAAGGCTTTGGAAAAGAGAGGCACGTAATGAAATTTTACATTTCCATACTCACCTAAGGACCCTTGAATACTGTATTTCAGTTGACTAGTAACTGCAGTCTTCTTTTGAAAATGCTGTCTTGCATTGCCACAAATAGCTACTGGTTGTACTGCTTCCTACAGGGATAAAATCTCTACCAGGGGTCTAAACTCATTTGGACCTGCTGGACAGCTACAGAAAAAAACATGGGTGCTGAATCTAGCAATCCAGTCTTGTGGAGTTGCCCTTGTGGAGGTCTAGGGCTTAGCGTGTTAAAGGGGGCACTTCCAGAGGCTGTATGATGCTTGGAGACACAACTCATGACGTCAACTCTTGACCTCTGGCCTTAGTTATTCACACCTTCAGCACCTCTTGGCTGAATTACAGCAATGCTGTATACATGGGCATGAAGCCGTCAGCACTTAGGAAATTCCAACTAGCACAGATCACTATAGTGCATCACCTCAGCAACACAAGCTACTGTGAGCTCATCACAGCTGTCCGCTGTTCTCTGTACTGGCTTCCCCTAGGGTTTTGAATAAAGTTCAGGGTCTCAGTCCTTAGTCTCAAGGCACTAAGTGGCCTGGGCCCAGGATATCTAAAAGATCACCTAAAGCTCAGGGATGAAGACTGGTCAAGAACTTCACACCTCAGACACAATAGAGGGTAAGGCTTATCTGTGCATGAGACAGAATCTTCTCAGGGCTGGTCCAAGACTGTGGAATGAATTCCCCCAGGAACTAAGGACCATCACAAACCTCATGACTTTCTGCTCCAAGTGGAAGGCAATTTTCTTTGACCTTCACTTCTCTAACAGAAACACATAGCAACATGTAAATTTAAAAGGAACAAAAAAACCCACTCTATCAAAAGAAGACACTCCACTGCACCCACTTCTTCCCCTGGGAAAAGGATGAGAGAACAAACACCACATGACAGATGTTAGTCATGCACCCTAACGCACCACTGGTAGGAACTCAGCTTCTACACTGATGAGCACCATCTGAGAATCTATATAGAATAGAATTCTGTTTTTTGGGTTTGAAGCTAGGTTTCCTGGTCTTACTCTGACGAACATTTTACTCTTTTTTGAGCATAAACCCATGTACATTTCATTAGTATTTGACCTTAAATGTGTTCTTACCTGTGTGATGAGCAAATATGACTGAAAGTCTACAAAATCTTAGTATCACAAGGTATCCATGACTTACAGAGACTCCTTGCTGCTTATACTTCTCTATTTTCCAGAATGAAAAGAATTTGCACACTAAGATGTCAGCAAGAAAAGTTTTTTAAAACCATTTTTAAATCTTTCCAAGCACCTCATTTATTGTACATCTTACTGGAAAAGGCCACAGGCCCAAGACAACCTTTCCATGGCTGACAGCCGTTGTGACTGATAATGAGGAGCAAGTCCCAGCACAGGAAGGTGAAGTGCAGCCCAGGAAGGGACAGGCTGGTGGCTGCCTGACCCTAAAGAAGCTCCTCACCTGTGGCACGCCCAGCCATGTGCACGTTTCTCATGGTGAGCACCATTGGCAGTAGCAAGGAGCAGCAGTGCTGGCCGTCCCATTGCCCGCTCAAGTTTGGCCGCCTGGCCTCTGTCATGATGCAGGGCCATGGGGCCAAAATTAAGTGAGTGACATTGTGACCCCCATGCATGGGGGGTCACAGCAAGGCCCAGGTTTGGCCCCACTGCCTCTCCATCAAATTAGAGGGCTACAAGGCCAAACCTGAGTGGGCACACTGAGCAGTGGGGCTGCCAGTAATACTCCTTCTCACTGTTGCCATGCAACCATCTCCTGCACAAGGGCTTCCCGAGGCCTGCCGGGCCTCACCCCACTTCCAGCAGCCCGTTCTCCTCTCAGGGATGGGGAGGGACTCTACCCCTGGGTGTTCAGGCTGGAAGGCAGGAACTGAGCACGGTGGTGACTCAGCTGGTGAGGCACTAGGGCCAGCAGCCGCAGCAGGGATGGCTCCACAAGGACTGACTATATGTACCATGGGAAAAACTTCTGGGGGCACCCTGAAAGAATGGAACAGGGATGATGTCAGCTAAAAAGAATGTGCCCTCAAAGAGTCTGAGCATCACGGTGCCGAGCTCCACCCGCACCGCAGGAGCTACACAAGGTGCCTGTATAGGAGACAGCCAGGGAGGCCGAGGAGCTTGCCGGCACCATCCTTTGCATCTGAAGAGCAACAGCACCAAATGAGCTTGGTAGGAAGAGGGGTCTCTGCTGCCCTTTGCCGGGGGCAGGGGGGGCTCTGCAAGGAGCTGCAGCCCATTGGGGAGGCACAGGTGAGACTTAGGGGCTCTGCTGGCCATAAGGGTAGCACAAGAGCCTTTTGCCTGGGAGTCTGAGGGTAGAGCATCTCATCCAGCAAGGAGGAAGCTCTAGGGAGCTCTGAAATAGGGGGGGGGGGCATTCTGGCCAATGGAGTAGAGGGGGTCCTCTGCATGGATTTGCAGCCTGGTGAGGGCTTTTGCCTGGTTAAGGTCTCTGCTGCCTGTTGGAGGTGCCTTTGGCTGGCGGGGGAGGGATCCTTTTTGCTGTGAGGGAGCTCTAATGGCTCTGCTGCCTTACAGTGTGTGTGGCCTTTTGGCTAGCAGGGGCTCTACTGCCTCATGGTTGGGGAGAGCCCAGCTTTATTCTGAGTATCAGCCAACACTGCCTGACAGTTGCTGACTGGAGCTTATTGATCTACAGATTTTCCTCCTCCCAGTGACAATCAAAGGGGAAGGAAAAACCCAGGGTGGGAAGCAGGAAGGAAGTTCCCCTCACCACAACAATGCAGGACCGGGGAACATACAGGAGTTTCTGAACCAGCCTTCCCTGGTTGATGACAATAGTCCACCAAACCCAACTGCAGGTTAGTGCGTTTTTAATTTTGCCAAGAAAATTGGCCAGGGTCCATCCATTTACCCCCTCTCTGCGGACATGTAAAGAGGTTACAACAGCCTGAGGCAAATAGAAACTTTCTCACCCTGCACCGCTTGAGCAGGAGGTAAGAGGGGTACATATCAAAAATTGAGGCTAGTGGACTTGAATTACATCTCCACATTGCACAGTGCTGCCAAAAGGATATTTGTTTTCCTCCTCCATGCATAATGAGCCAACCATCCCACGACATGGGAATTACCTGCCCTAGAAAGCCCTGGCTCTCCTGTGCAGAATAACACCCCCAAAATATTGCAGCTAGATGGAACAGTATATGGCCAATGAAACCACAGACGTACTAATTCTGAATATAATATACAGACCGTTCAGAAACAAGTAACCCTTTTCTAAATTGGTTCTAGTTGCAAATGTCAGACCTTCTTCTATTGTATTGAATTTTGAAAAAAGCTATACGTAAAACAATATAAATGTAAAGAACCTTTCTTTTTGTTTTACTGAATATTGTAGTTTGAGTTCCTCATGTGTGGGTTTAAAGGAGGTCCTGATTAAATTATAAAATAAAACTGACAGAAATACAACTAATGGACCTAATTCTACCCTCAGAGACACCTATGCATCATCACTGAAGGCTGCACAGAAGTCACTGAGGGCAGAATCTGGCCCAGGAACCATGACCTTTTTAATAAAAAACACCAGCAGCAAGGTTTAAAATAAAAAAATAAATAAATAAAAAGCAAGCTTAGATAGCTGTCCAGCAAAATCCATGTAATATATTCTTTTAACGGTCATGTGTTATATTGACCACTAGAGGGCACCCACAGCATCCCATTGGTTCTGTAGAACCTGCATTCTGAGAATGTACATTGTAAATCCAACAACATGAAGTTTCAGACAAGAAGGTCGTGGTGAAAAGAGAGACAGATGAGGAAGAGATGATGCATTTTCCCACCTTTTGGCTATGTATTTCTTTATGAGCTAACACCCACTGGCTTGGTGAAGTTAGTGCAGAATGTATGTCAGCAGCTTTGGGGGTGGTAAATTATTCTATAAAGATGTTGATGTTTAAATTGTGAAAGAAAAATCAATGCATCTGTACCCGCTGGTCAGCATATGTCATGTGTTGTCCTCAATGCCCAGTCCATGGAGGATCCCGGTGCTAGAGAGTCTGGCGCTCTCACTCAAGCTGTGGCAACTCAAGCTTTTGGTTCTGTGGTTCAGCCCCTGGTATGGTGATCACATAATTGGAGGCTTGTCTAGGACTGCTGTGAGATGAACTTTGAGTTATAGGTATAGTTATATTATACCTGCCAAAGGTACAGGTCTGTCACAGAAACTGGCACTTTAGCTCAAGCTGAAGAGATTCATGCTTTTCTTTCTGGAAGTCCCCAATTCAATCCCCAATATGCTAGCCACGCTGGTGTCGGTCACACATCCATTCACTGTTCAGGGTTCTATCATACTGTGTTCCTTGTAATCTGATGTTTTACAGACAAAGGAGAGGAAAAATCTGCTATAAACAACACTGATTTATTTACAGTGAAGGAATTTTATTCTTATTTTGCTCTGAAGTAAAACAAAACAAATGAAAACTCTGGGTTTTGGTGACTGGTTTTGTTATCACTTTGGCATTGCTATGGCTAGTACATAATATGGCTAGCGTGGATGCAATGAAATAAATGCTGTCTTCTAGTAGCATTTTATAAACACTTGATTCAAGAAATAATGGTTTTCCACATTAAGGATATATTGCTTCACAACACCTTACTGCCATGAACACTGCCGGCCGCTGCCTGTTGATTTGACATCATTCTAGTTCCAATCAGTTACAAAAGAACAAATACAGGATTTCAAATCTACTGTGCCTGATCCTTAGTAATATTTCATACAATGTACACCAAAGATTGCATCAAAACTAAATTACTTATTGCATTCAAGTGCTAGCCTGCTTTTTGGGGGTGAGCGTATATGCTGTCCAGGGGAAGCAGATTTTATTACTGCATTATTAGTAAATAACGTTAAGTATTTGACATGCAAACATACATAGGATCAAAGCTGGTAAGTTTGGTTCTCGCTGTTTATGGAAATTGTATTTACATTGCACTCCCTGCTCCTGACATCCAAGCTTAGATAAGATAATGGTTTGAAGTGTTTGGCTCAGGAATGTTCAGTCAGTGAAAAGATGGGGCCTGATGCCGGCAGGATTCATGATATCTGGAATCCAGGGTCAGAGATGTAGACTTAGCTGCTGGTTAGAGGCTGAGCAGTGAAGATGGTGCAGCTCACAACTGATTGCCACCAGCTGCTTGTTGGCATAGGGCTGTGCTGCCTTGTTTGAGAGGCACATCATGACCCAGGTATGGGATAAGGGGAAGAATTCATTTGGGGCATATGGACACACAGAGTCTGCCTAAAGTTTTGTTGGAGCTGAGCCTTTTAACCATACTCTCCCACTGGGGCTGACTTTTACAATTGACATTCACTAAGAAACCCAAAAATCATTAATAGCAGTAGCCTCCCGAGCCATGTGATCTCTGGAAAGTAATTGATCCTACCTCTGCATCAGGCAGACTTCTATAGGGGAAGATCAGCCAGCTACAGAACTTCTCCTCAGAAAGGTCACTTGCACAGTACTGGGGTGTGATATTCCTTGTTGCACAACATCCTAGCCTTATTCTCTCTCCCCACCACAATCATTGTCAGCTGTTATAAATCCACCTCAGGGCGTTCTAGGGACTTTCTTATATGGCAAGGATGAGGGGGGAAGGAGAGACTTGAAGGGCTCTAGGGAAGTCTCCCTGACTAGGTTTGTATTAATGAAACACTGGCTGGGAATCTGGAGGCATCTCTTGATTGCCATAGAGTGTTGTGGCTTGGGAAAGGAACCCTACCACAGATCATAAGTGAGAACAGGGCACTCTGCATTCTCTTCTTTTTTTGAAGTCATTAGATCTCAGAATCCCTTCCTAGCTCTACCTATCTGAGCTCCAGTCAGCCAAGTGCTAAGTACTATTTATTTATCTTTATTAATTTGGAGCCATGGGATCGTTTGTTTTCTTCCAATTCACAATGTTCAGTCAGTTGAATGAGTCCCGGTATATGTTCACTGGAGTCTCCTGAAGTCATTCCCAGGAAGAGGAGGGTGGATGGCCTGGAAAAGGGATAGTGTGGAATCAGTTAATAGTGGGGCATTCCACTGTCACCAGAATGCTGATCCTTTGCCCTCTGAATACAAGGAATACTCTACAGCTGCAGAGCTTAGAGGCTCTCAGTATTTCTGTGGCTCAGCAACCCCAGCGGCAAATTTCTGCCAGACTGTGAGCCCTAACAGTCTTGCTGACAACCGTTTGTATGAACAGCTGGTAATAAGGGAACTGTCTATAGTGCTGCATTTCTGATCTCGAAACTTGTTCTGTTTACATCGGACAGACTTTGTTTTCTGAAACTGTCAACTGAGCAAAAGAACGGCAGCTCCTCTGTTCATCCTCATTTCTCCTGTTTGAAATGGTGTTGTGTGCTGCTATTGTGAACATTTCACCCCCACCTTTGTCCTGGGTTAGCACCACTCTCTCCAAAGTTGGGTTCATATTGGACGCTGCAGTCTCTCTGTCACTGCATCTGAACAGCTGAATGAAACACCTCCTGAACTAAAATTATAAAATAAAGGAGATTAAATTAATTTTTTTTTAAACTTACTATGAAGCTTAAAATATCTCAGTTATTATTTAACATTTATATTGCAGCAATGCTTAGAGACCAGCCAGCTCAGGGTCCCTGACCTAAAATTTCAGTCTACAATACATAGTATACAGTAGATGGATATAAATATTGGGTTATTTTAATTCAGAATGATGTGTAATGTAAGTGGAGCAATATTTATCTAAATGAATTAACATGTAGGTAGATAAAATTAATTATTGAAACAACGCCATTCACTCAGGAATGAGTCCAACAAAATATCGAAATATGAGTATTGAAGGCATACAGTACCTGTTTGTTCATAAAGACATAAATAATCGGATTATAAACTGTAGCTGTTTTGGAAAAGAAAGCTGGGATTGCGGCCAGACGAGGATCCAGATCAATGGAAGGCCATGCGGTGACAAGAATGGAAAAGGCTGCATATGGAGACCAGCAGATTAGAAATGCAAGGATCATAATAATAACCATTCGAGTGACTTGTCTTTCAGGTTTCCTTGTAGTCCCTAATCGGCCTTGAGTATCTGACACCTTTAAAGAAAAACATATAAGGTTCCAGAAAATTTGGTAGAAAATAATATTGATGAATTATATAGTCAGTTGCTTGACCACACTTTGGTTTGTTATTTTGTTATGAAATATGATCAACAGACGAAATAACCAGTGTCTGTCAGGTTTATTAATATAGTACAGGAAAAAGGATCTATACGATAGCAGTCTCAGAAGAGTAGTCCCGTGCAGTGATGTTACATTCACCTTATGCAGAAGGTGTGCTTCCTGAAGTTACCTCCCCAAAGCCATCTTTTTATACCCTACCGGTTTACCAGTAACAGGTACTATATATGTCACCTGAAACTGGATTCAATTAATCAGCTTTTTACCTGGTTTGTTTCTGGTACCATGAGGGTACCCTTTTATCTTTTGTTCTGAACCCCTGCATTCCAGGTCATGATATACCCTTATCTTTGTTCTGAGCACATGCATTCCAGGTACCAAGGGGCCTCAAGACACCTCATAGGTTTGTGTGGGTAACTCCTTTCCTGTCGCCATGAGGAAATAATCATATGTCCTGATACTGACAGTTTTCCTAGCTACTCAAGCCAAGGCTTGCTTCAGCTCATGCAAGTTGTTATGGGATACTTAGCCTAAGTGTACAGGATTATAACAAAGATACAGGCCAATTTGGGCTAAATAACTGCTATACTAATGCTTAATAATGTGTAGACTTAAATGTTTGGACTATATATTGCGGGTAGTATTATCAGTGTAATATATACTTATGCTAGCCAGCATATATTAGTTAACAATAAGAAACAGGGACATGGATCAGTAAATCTAGTAAGAAGACTAGCTGCTTTTTTGAAGACAACCTGTAAGGTTGCTGTTACTAGATCAGGGATAGGCAACCTATGGCATGTGTGCCGAAGGCGGCACGCAAGCTGATTTTCAATGGCACTCATACTGCCCGGGCCCTGGCCACCGGTCCGGGGGACTCTGCATTTTAATTTAATTTTAAATGAAGCTTCTTAAACATTTTAAAAACCTTATTTACTTTACATGCAACAATAGTTTAGTTATATATTATAGACTTATAGAAAGAGACCTTCTAAAAACGTTAAAATGTATTACTGGCACGCGAAACCTTAAATTAGAGTGAATAAATGAAGACTCGGCACACCACTTCTGAAAGGTTGCCGACCCCTGTACTAGATCATAACATGTGAGGTTCACTGAGGACTTATGTGAATTACAAGTAGTATCATTATTAATGTTTGGGGGTTTTAAAGGACAATATCTTTGATTACAAAGGAGTAGCACTAATTCTTGCATTTTACAATCTCACAGCCAAATTCTTCGTGCCTTACTCAAACACAGTCCCAGCAGAATACTTAATCCTATTGACTTTAGTTATGTGCAAAGTGCACAGGATTTGGCCCTCTGTTCAGAATGCAGGGCCACATACTTCTGAAGCTCAGTTGAGACCTAGTAGCATAAATTCAAGTGGCTAAAACTGTCATGTATAATTTATAAAACAGATTAATTTAAAGGTATGAAATAGAAACAAGGGGCACACCCTCAGGTGGTATAAATCAGCATAGCTCTGTTGACTTCAACAGAGATACATCAGTTTACCTCAGCTAAGGATCTGGTTCAAAGTCTCTTAAAGTTTCAGACTCAACTGACTTTAGATTTGGTATATTCTTATCAACATCATTGGAAGCAGTATCCTGTCCTTCTCAAATCTCTAATCTTTTAAGCAGCACCTTTTTCTTTACCAGTAGGCAGCAAACTACAAATGCAAACACAATTCCATGACAAACAAAGGTAAATGCAACACCTCCCTCCCCCCCTTGGATTCAACCAATCTTAAAGCTATGATCTTGTCTACAAAATCATCTTCTTTGTCTATCAGTCCAACCAAGAACCTCTCCTTATGAGTTCCTTCACCAGCTTCATCAATTTCAAACTTCTTTGTCCTCGCTTTTATGCTCCTTACCCTGCCTATAGGTCTAAACACAGAAGTTGTGCCAGTTTAACTAAAGGTGTGATGTTACACTGAATTAGTTAAACCAGTGCAACTTTGCACATGGACACTTAAACCGGTTTAACCCTGACTTGCATCCTGTTTAGCTTGCACCTGGAAAAAAGGAGTTCATGGTGAGTCAAATAACAGATATGCAGCGCCTGATTATGGTGCTAATTTTTCAGAGTGCTTTGGAGACAGATAGAAGTGTGATAGTAATGTTAACAGGAATTATCCTTATTACAGTTGTACATGTGCCTACCCATTCACCATGAGTGATCGTTAGAGCACAAGTAGCAGAGATGCCAGAAGTGTGTATCAGACATTCTGCTGCTGCATGCGCTTCACCACCAGAGAGTAGGGAAGAAGCACTATGAACTGAGTACAGCAGGATTAAGACAGCATATGTGGTACTTAGGAGGAAGTTGTCTTCCTGCAAAGAGCACTTGGGAAGCTTAGAGGTATTTATTTGACATAGGATGTTGAGGGATATTCCACAATGTACAGTCTGAGTGAGTTGGAATAAAAAGAGCTTGAGAGGATAACTTTATACATGTATTCTCTGGGCTGTTTCATTGCTTTTTCTAGAGCATCGTACTGAACCTGTGAGTTGTTAAATAATTAATATGGGAAGTGTGCTAACACTGAGTGGCATTAGAAACCCTGGAGCCTAGTGAATAATAAATGAAAGAACTTCTACTTTATTAGGTGCTAATATCTTTGCTTACCAAGTCTCATGCTGGGCAACCTGAGGAAAGGGAAATGATGGCACGTGACAAAGTAGATTCAGCTGAACTGTTACAGCCCCACATTTTCCACTGTTCCTTTGGCATTTAGGGGCAGAGTTTTAAAGGTATTTAGGCTCCAGAAGTTGCAGATGGCACTAATGGCATTTTTTAAAGCACCAAGGCACCTAACTCCCAATGGGGAATGCTTCAAGTTTTGCACTATATGTTTTCCCACCTGGTTTGATTGCATTTCCTTTTGTTTTAGCAGGGATGATTTTGTTTTGATTATAAAATCTAGTATGAAAAGAGGTTGGTTTATTGCTGTTACCCCTTTCATTGGAATACGTACCTGAAACTGAGTGCTTGATTACAATAATGTATTTTCCTTAAAAAAAAAAAAAAAGTGGCTCTTTGGCATTATGATTTTGCATAAGACTCCAAATTATTTAGTCCTAAAGTTGAAAAGTCTCAGTAGTGAATTTGGAACCCCAGAGTTAGCAGGAATAGAGGCATTCTGTGATAACTGACGTGTTTGAAAGGATGGCTGTTTGCAGTCAGGTATAGAAACGAAGAGTGAGATGAGTTAAAACTATAGCAATTAAGAGTACATAATGGTAATGATGATACATCTCAAATAATAATGTATTTATGTTGTGCTAGTGTGTAGGAGCCCCAGTCATGGACTAGTGCAAGGCACTGTACAACACAGAACAAAAAGACGGGCCCTGCCCCGAAGAGCCCATGACATTTATATGGTGCTTTTCATATGTACCTATGTAATGCTGACAGACAACGGTCGTTGTCAGCAGGGATAAAATCTAGGACCCCTGGAGCTTAAAGCAAGAGCCTCTACTGCATGAGCTAAAAGACACATGTCTCTTAGCCAAGGCTATAGAAGGCTCATCAATCTCTAGCTGGTCTGGGTGCCACTAAAGGGGAACAGAGTGCAACACCCAGCAGGCACGGGTTACATATACTTAGGAATCACTTCACCCATATTTGAAAGACAGTCACCTCTGGAGAGGAACACTAGAGTTGTTTAACTGATAGTAACGGTTTAGGAAAGGTGGTGAAGGAGAGTAATATACACATTTAAAACAGATGATTAAAGGATTAACTTCTTTAAATTCCTGCACCGCTTCCCAAACAAGTCAGATTTCTAGAAGGAATTAGGAATTCGGGTTCTCAGTTCCTATTTTTACTCATTTCTATTTATTTTGGCTATTTTAATGCCTTATAACTTCCTAGAGAAATCAATTTTTATGGTTTTATTTGAACTGTGACAGCCTGCATCTGAGCAACTATCATTGTGTAATTAGAAAGATGTAGCACTTTTACAAATAATCATAAAAGCGATCATTTATTGTTTGTATTGTGTGCTTTAAACTGTGTGTAACCACACCTACACACCCATGCACCGAGCTTCCACATTGCTATTATACATTACCAAGAAGTGAACTACAGAGAGTAAAAGCAGCAAAGAGTCCTGTGGCACCTTATAGACTAACAGACGTATTGGAGCATGAGTTTTCGTGGGTGAATACCCACTTCGTCGGACACATGTAGTGGAAATTTCCAGAGGCAGGTATAAATATGCAAGCAAGAGTGAGTCAGGCTAGAGATAACGAGGTTAGTTCAATCAGGGAGGATGAGGCCCTCTTCTAGCAGTTGAGGTGTGAACACCAAGGGAGGAGAAACTGCTTTTGTAGTTGGCTAGCCATTCACAGTCTTTGTTTAATCCTGAGCTGATGGTGTCAAATTTGCAGATGAACTGAAGCTCAGCAGTTTCTCTTTGAAGTCTGGTCCTGAAGTTTTTTTGCTGCAGGATGGCTACCTTTAAATCTGCTATTGTGTGTCCAGGGAGATTGAAGTGTTCTCCTACAGGTTTTTGTATATTGCCATTCCTAATATCTGATTTCTGTCCATTTATCTTTTTACGTAGGGACTGTCCAGTTTGGCCGATGTACATAGCAGAGGGGCATAGCTGGCATATGATGGAGTATATTACATTGGTGGATGTGCAGGTGAATGAACCGGTGATGGTGTGGCTGATCTGGTTAGGTCCTGTGATGGTGTCGCTGGTGTAGATATGTGAGCAGAGTTGACATCGAGGTTTGTTGCCCTCACACACAACTATTTTAAATTTGATGACAATATATACCTCCAGACCAGTGGCACCGCTATGGGCCCCTGCATGGCCCCACAATATGCCAACCATTTTTATAGCTGACCTGGAACAACGCTTCCTCAGCTCTTGTCCACTCATGCCCCTTCTCTACCTATGCTACATTGATGACATCTTCATCATCTGGACCCATGGGAAGGAGACTCTGGAAAAATGCCACCATTATTTCAACAGCTTCCACCCCACCATCAACCTCAGCCTGGACCATCTACACGGGCGGTCCACTTCCTAGACACCACGGTGCAAATAAGTGACGGTCACGTTAACACCACCCTATACCGAAAACCCACCGACCGCTATGCCTACCTTCATGCCTCCAGCTTCCATCCCGGATACACCACACGATCCATTGTCTACAGCCAAGCACTGAGATACAACCGTATCTGCTCCAACCCTTCAGTCAGAGACCAACACCTACAAAATCTTCACCAAGCATTCTCAAAACTGTGATACCCGCACGAGGAAATAAGGAAACAGATCAACAGTGCCAGACGTGTACCCAGAAGCCTCCTACTGCAAGACAAGCCCAAGAAAGAAACCAACAGAACTCCACTGGCCGTCACATACAGTCCCCAGCTAAAACCTCTCCAACGCATCATCAGTGATCTACAACCCATCCTGGACAATGATCCCTCACTTTCACAGGCCTTGGGTGGCAGGCCAGTCCTCGCCCACAGACAACCCGCCAACCTGAAGCATATTCTCACCAATAACTACACCCCGCACCATAGTAACTCTAACTCAGGAACCAATCCATGCAACAAACCTCGATGCCAGACTAACACGGCTACCCCTCTGATACAGAGAGTAAGAACTGGATGTACTAAGGGGTGAAATCAGCAGAGTACCTAGTGAGAAACCTTGCCTCTTTCTATTTGGTAGTTGTTTTCAGAAGTTTATTTCTTAAGAAAACAGATTCTTGAATAGTTACAATCAATGTTGTTTTATCAGCTATTTTTAGTTTTAAACTGAAAACCTAAATCCCTAAATGAAAAAGTCATATACTGTTTTTTACTAAAGGGGTTTGTTTTCTAGCCAGATTGGATCTGTAAGGCCAAATTAAATAAGGTTAAGTAGTCAAGCCTTCAGATAAGATTTTGTTTTAGGAGATGTACTGATTTTTTTCTCTATTGAGATGGGGGGGAGGGTTGTTTTGTTTGTTTTTCAAGGATTGAGTCTTCCTCTGAAAGATGAACTGTATGTTTAGAATGGAGCTGCATTACGAGAAGTGTATGTGTTGAATGTACTGACTAACCAGACAGAGACAGAGAATGGAGTTCAGCACAAAACCAAAGGAAAATGAATCTGTAACATGTTTTATAGACTCCACAAAGATCTACCAGCTGTCCCCACACACCTAAGATGTCTCAGCTGCATATAAGCCAGCCCACAGGAGCTCAAAGATATTTGGCATTTTTCTTATGCTGTACTGGGCAGTTTTCAAAGTCTCCTTTTAATTATTTCCTAATAATACAAAATAGGGACTCATCCCAAAACCTCAGTTCCAAGCACCACTAAATTTTGGGAAGCATCCAACCATCCCCTGAAATTTGCAAGTAAGGCCCATCTCCAATACCAAAAATTGTTCTCCTGATTCCAAGGCAGAACTAATACATTCTGACTATGGTGTCTACTAGGACAAGACAAACACTTTGGGGATATTTGCAAATGCATTTCCAAAGTCCTTCTTTGAATCATGACGGGTTTGAGTTCAGCAGACAGGTATCGCATAGTGTGTCATGTGACAGCATCATCATGTGATGCCAACCAAGAGAAGTCTGTACTTCCTGGAGCATAGGTGGTCATGCTTACACTGTGGAACAAGCTGCGTGGGGAAGAAGCCAATGAAAAAGAGCCTTGAGCTCTGGGAACCTATCCCAGAGGTGCAGGTTGGAGAAGCCAGTCCTATTTTTTCATGTGGTGATTCTTGCAAGGGAGAATAGGAGCAGAGGGAAAATACAATATGTTTAACTGGCTGTGTAATGGTCTGGTGATGCTTGTGACACAATGTGCAAGGCACAAAAACACTTTCTCCATGCAGTGGCAGTCCTTTCACAAACCAACTCCATCAACAACTCTGACAGCGATCCTAAATCACATCTCCCTTCCTGTCCATTCTTCTCTTTCCTTCTCCATCCCATTTCCCTGTTACAATCCCCAACATTTCTGTGAACTGAAAAAAAGGAGGGGGCAGAAAGGGACAGAGAAAGCAGATGCAGGAAAAAGTGGAGAGACGGATGCTCAGAGAAATGGGGTGAGAGAGACGCAGAGAAAACAGATGAACAGGTGCTAGGAGAAAGAACTGGAGGAAGGGTGAATCCTGTAGCCCTCAGATAAGCTATAAAGCAGTATTAGCTATAAAGGGAAGAGGCAAGCCAGAGCCTGCTCTCTCAGTATCCCACTACTGTCTCTCAAATACTTGTATAACCCACTCTCCATATGTGTGGTGTTTTTCCATATATGGCATGGCCCACCCAGATGCAAATAGCATACTCTCCCTCTATTAATTATTCCTCTAACTTAAGTGGGTGAGCTTGGTGCTATGTTGCTGACAGTTGTGGGTTCAAACAATGATGATGTGTGTGTGGAGGTGAAAAATCTATACACGTCTGTGTAATAGTTAGTCCAAGGAGTGACTTGCGGGATGTATTTAAAAGTGAATTTGGATGTTGTGTTAATGTTGGTTTTATGGTTGTATGTTTAGTGTTTTTATTTTGGTTAATGGGAGCTGTCCCTTTAAGAATGGTGTGGCAGATTTAGAATGTATTTGAGACTGTAAAGGGCTTGGCTACACCTGGAGTTACTCCTGATTAACTCCATGTGTGAACACTCTTAAGAGTACCTTGTTCCTGTTTAGTTTGGAAGATTTTGCCTGTGTTCCCAGAAAGCAGAAGATCCTGCCTGTGTAAACTCCATAAAAGTCAGAACTTGATTTCATATGAACTTATCCTTCCAGAAAGTCAGCCCCACTCTTGAATGTGTAACTTTAGTGCTTATGGGGAGTGAGTGCCTCAGGGTATTGCCAATGAGCTCTAGAGCCTTTCACTTGTAGGTCACCCATTTGTATCTTGCTTAGCTCAACAGGGATTAGATCTTGTTCCTATCTAAGGGAAGCTGGATGACCCCCTATATGCGATAAGTTTAGCGAATCCCAGTTCCAGCTCCCACACCACTAACTCACCCCTCTGTTTTGCACTAGGTTGTAAACTCTTCAAGACTTTCCCTTACTCTGTGTTTGTACAGCACATCGCACAATGTGGCCCCAAACTCAATTGGGGGTTGCAGTGAGAGCTCCTGCTGGGGGGAGGGGGCAAAATCACCTCTCTGACTCTAAATTTGTGAAAGTTGGCAACACTGGATTATCCCACATTGCAGGGCAGGTACAAGGGAGTTCAGAAAACAAAAGAAGGATTGAAAACATGATTCAAATTTTTTAAAAATCTTTTGATTTTTGGGCCAATCTCATGATTTTTTGAACTTTGGGGATTGGCAGTATCGCAGTATATAAATAGAGGCCTGGATTCTGGGCCATGCTCCAGGTGCTTTGTACTGTTCTACTGGCACAAACTGACAATAAACCCAGCAGATCCAGTTCTCAGAGGTTCTCACCTAAGTAAGTTTTTCAGATGGCATAGAGCTGCCATCGATGGCATGATTGAGGTGTCCCTCTGCAATCCCTAGCTGCCGGAATGTCCCCTTCGAGCTGTTGGTAGCTGGCACAGATGAGAGCAGGCTGAAGGCCAAAGGGTACTCTCACCTGGGCCAAAAGACTAGCCCAGTGCAGTGTCGCCAGGACTGGGACAATGCAAAAAGAACCTCTTTTTGCCTCACTCTCCCGTCAGCTATGCAAAGTGTTTCTCAGCCACAGATGTGCATATGATGCAAAGTGTCTAAACAGAGATGCAGTCTTGACAGTAGCTATAAACTCTGTGTTTCCACACATGCACTCCTTCCCATTAATCCCAATGGAGATGTTGTGGCTTACCCCACACTGTGTGCCCATGTGTAAATGGCAACTAGGATGTATTTTTCTGATACTGTGTTTAGACAGTATTTTGACTCTGCTCCATCTCTACTTGTCTCACATTAGCCTGTCCCTTCTAACTCTGGCTTGCCACAGATGACAATTGACGTATTCCTCCTAAATCCTGGACCAATTAATTGATAAGGAGTGGTGCTTTATCTGACAAATGAAGGAATGCAGCATAAGGGCTTTATCTCTGTTGTAAACCACTAATTAAAAACTTTCCTTAAATTGTTCAGTCCTTTAGTAACTTTCAAACTGGTTTTTAAACCTTCTGTTGGATCTGTAGAGACACGACTATGGAGAGATGGGAGTGCTGCGGCCAGTGGCTCTGTTTGGAAAGAAACTGATGAGACCCCCGAGCAGCATGTTTCCAAACAGAGATGGCCCCAGACAAAATCGCTAGATGGAAACATCTGCATTTAGGAACATTCAGGATCCAAATGTTGAGGCTTGCGTCCCTCTCTACTTTATTTAATTGCTGTATTTAGTACAATCTAATGGCAATTACAGAGCTTCTTGCTCAAGAAACCAGTATCAACATACTGTTGTGCAGAGGCCTGTACTTTACCCTGTCAAAGGTAATGAAACCCCAACTCAGTCCGGTATATAAAATTGTTGGTGAAAGTCAGCAAAAGTTGTGGACAAAGATTAGTACAAACTGAATGGCTTCACTAGAAGAACTATGCTAAGGGGTCTTAAAGGCTCCTAGTAAAGTCACAGATTTGGACATTGATTATTAGAAGATAATTCCTGGAACCCCAGAATCCATCATGATGCTGTTGGGTCTTCGTTGTCCTGGTAGTAAAAGATTTCCTGACTAAACCGAGTCAGAGAGAGGGAACATCACTGGCTTTGGCTAAATCCTGAACAGCACCTGCAATGTGAGTCTTAGGTTCCTGTTATCCCTTCATTAATAAGTCATTTTCCTTTCCTATCTTATATCTCCTCTTTCCCATTTCTCTTTTTGCCTTCTGGAGTTTACAGGAAAACCCCTTTTCTATGGAGAAATGCCTATCTGAGTGGCCATCCTTTTGCATTCCACTGCTTCCCGAGGAAGAGCAGCTGATCAAAGCTGCTGCATGTGCTGAAGGAAACCCGTCTTTCTCTCCACATTTTAATTTTCTTTTCTTTATGTCAAAAAAAAATTCTCTTGGGCCTGCAATCAGCTTTGACTACACCAAAGAAGGCAACCCCATTGGAGCAGCCGCATAAAAAAACTGTTTGGGGAACCACAAGTAATAGATTTTGGAAATAAAGGTTCATCACCTTTATCAACAATGTTTAGAGAGTTTGGGTTGTTTTGAAGTCAACACAGGCATAAATGCTTTGGGGGTTCCAGTACATTGCAATTTACTTCTCTCTTTCGCTGAAAGGGTCCACTTCCACATCAGAGTGTTCTTCTGCAGTTAACGCCCAAGTTTGAGAACACTTATTGTTTAAGACCTACATGAATCTTTGTGCAGCTATTCCAGCTAGCCTCCCCTGAATATATACAAGATGAAGTCCTGGCCCACTGAAGTCAATGGAAAAACTCCCATTGACTTCAATAGGGCTAGGATTTCACCCACAACATGTAGTTTCCTATCCAACTTATCCCAGTAGACAATTAAAACTTGTCTTTGGGATGAAAGCTCAGGTACTCATTTCCTTCACTTTTCTCTTCTGTCTTGTTTTACACACAGGATGTGCTTTGACATGCAGAATAAATAAAAGCAGACATTTGAATAAACAAACACTAAATAAAAAATCCCAGTACAATGTAGCCTCCTTTCTTTAAATCTTAGATGAAGTATTATGATGGTGCTGCATTGTTGATGAAACAAAGGTAATAATATTCTCTTCTTAGGTGGAAAACATAGTGAGTAGCTTATTAACACACTTTAAGCAAATTTGTGAGCATTCTTTTTTTGTGTGTGTACTATTTTGTGAAAGTTGGCATCGTTTTTAAGTCATAGCCAAAAACATTTTTCAAGACTATTATCCTTTTCAGGTCCCAATGTCCCTGGAGAACCTTCTGGATTCAGTTTACTGCCTTCCGCGCTACGTGCTGAACAGTATTCTTTAATTTACAGTTTCTACAAGCTCATGTAAATATCTTGTGTCAGAGTGTCAAGTAGTGCTGTTTTTAAGCATTAGTGTCATATTCCACAACACAGCTATTAACAGTTCCAAAAACTGGAAATTTTGAGCAGATTCTGACTTACTCTGGTTTAAATCTGAAGAAACTCCACTGACTGGAAGTAAAACTGTAAATAAGCTATATTGGCTCGTTCCATTTCTTTGTTTGTTTTCATAGTGCAGCATGTTCTTTCACTCCTCTGATATTTAACTTACAGGATGTACTGATAAATGATTCAAACGTCAGACTTTTGAAGAGTGATTGCTAATCAGTGAATGAATTTCTCTGTGGAAGAATGGTTATTTAACAAGCCATGATAAATCTGCTGACTATGCGCTATGTCTGGAAATTCGATCTGCTCACAGTTTGGGGGTCTTGGAACAGTGCTTATGTGCTGAAAATTCCAAACAACTGTGTAATTATGCCTTTTTGTTTGTTTACTTTGTAGTGTTTGTACCTACCTTTCTTAGTTTCCTCATCAATTTTCCATAGGATACCAAAATCACAAGTAATGGCAGTATGAAACAGGTGGTGAAGAATGTAATAATGTAGGTGTGATCATTATAGGCTCCTGAATACCTGTATAAAACACAAAATGTATTATATTTTTAATATTACATTATTATGTCTTCATTTTGTTTTGTAGAGAGGAAAAGAATCCTTTCATGTTCTCCAGTGATATCATGGGTGCTCTGTGTGTGTGTGTGTGTGTGTGAGTTTACTTGATTATAAAGCAAACCTTATATGTTGTGCTGTAAGGCTGATGCTTTTGGAGCTCAGTATAGTCTAACAACAAGACACTTAGTGGCAGTATCAGTATCTCTCACGTACAGATATATTTTATAAGCAGAATATAATCATAAAATATTTTGTGACCCTTTGAGATGCAGGGATCTATAGAAATGTAACATTTTATTATAGGTGGTTCAAGCCACCTACCTGTTGCATATTCTGGTCTAAATTTTCAAAGGGTACACATGCTTTTTTGCCGATGCATAAAAATTTCTATGAATATTGTGGACAAATACCTCTGTGCATGCACAAATCAGGGCTTGTGCACATATTGGAGTTTGTGTGAGCACAAACAAGGTGCACATAATTGGGCACACAATCTCTTCTGTGTATTTTCAGGCTCTCAGTTAGTGTAGCCTCTATTTTTGTTTTTTCACTGATGTGCTATGGGAGTTAACTTACCAGTTGGGTTCACAGGTAGTTCCAATCTTGCTGGTGGTGTAGCTGCTCCAGCCCATGGTAGGAGGGATGGTCCAGATAAAGGAGAAGATCCACACAAAGATAATGCCCAGGGCTGCATGCTTCCCCCTCAGGCGCATATTTCCCAGTGGGCGACAGATCACAATGTACCGCTCAAAAGCCAGCAGAGCAAGAGACCAGAGACCAACGATTCCTGTAATGAAAATGCACAACTCGGTCAAAAAGAGGACATTACAATACCATCTTAGCAGTAGATCAAAAAGCAAACTCCATCCTACATCACAACCCTTTGCTATTAGTTCAAGTGGAGGTTGGATGTGGAAAAGCGCCATTACCCCATATTTGAGTTTCATTTTAAGTGTGCAAAAGCTCTTAGACTGGACTACAGCTTTGGCCTGCTGTACACTGATTTAGAAACCCAACCCACAGTGTCGATTGTTTTAATTGCATCGGATTTCTCCTCTTGTTCCTTGTGTGCCACAGAAAGATTTTTCTTATCAGAGTTCAAGGGAAGCCATGGGTGGCTTGTAAGAATAATTGGGTAAGATCTGTCTTAAAAAGCTGACTTTTCAAAAGTCTGAAACAGAGTAATTCAAGCATTATGCAACTCTGTCTTACACGTGGCTGTCTGCTGCCTCAAGGAACCATTCTACTACCCATGGATTGTAGATACTCCTTTTCCCCCAGACGTGTACCTCATGCACCAAGGACCCAGAGCAGTGAGGGTAGGAGCGGTCATGGGACACCTAGACCATGCAGAGCTTCCCCGCATGCTTGCCAGTTAAACCAGTTGTGGTGGGGCTGAGGGTCTTGTGGTGATCTTGGGATTCAGTAAGTCACAAACCAGTGAATGAGAAAGGAATAAAACTTTTATTAACAAAACTAGAGAGTATCTGTGGTGAACTGCTGTACAGAGCTGCACTGTTTTCTCAGACCACCTGCTTCCAGGGCACATCTCAGAATTCCTACTTCATAACACTGTCCCTTATGAGGGAGCTTCTCTAAATTATGATGTTACACAAATTTATTTCTACATCTTCCCTCCTAAAAGAAAATCAGCTCTTAGTTCTTCTATATATAAGAAATATCTAATAACCCATACATTAAATTTGACCCAACTAATACGTTTCCATAAACTATAATCCATATACAAAATGTATCATCTATCTAGAGAGGAGGGGTTACCTGCATATCATTCTGACATGACTCTTTACCACTCACTTTCCTCAAATACCCCTGTGACATTACCCAGGCTACAATCTGGAATGCTGAACAGCAGTGTCTCCTTAAGTGTCCAACCTGGGGTGCTTTTTACACTGCTTTGCTGGGAGAACAAACCACTCCTGGTCCTGCTCACACACAGCCTCTAGCATGCAAAATCACTCCCAGCTGAATTACATGAATGCTCTGGCCAGCCACTCATGAATTACATACAGGGCAACACCAGCAAACTCCCAGTCCCAGACATGTCCCCAGAAATGTGCATCTTGTACTGCCCAGCTCTCTCCTTCTGGACAATACAAGCTCATTAATGGAAAATGATATGGACCAGACTTGTTATCTCAAGCGAAGGGTCCCAAACACTTCAATCCCAACACACACTGGTTTAGGTAAAACAATAAAAGATGTTTATTAACTATAGAAAGAAAGATTTTAAGTGACTACAAGTAATGAGGTATAAAATCAGAATTGGTTACAAAGAAATTAAAAGATAATATGCAAACTAATACCTAATTTAGTAAGCTAAATGGATTCAAAGCAAAGGTTTGAATCTCACCATATGCTTACAGCAGTCTGTATTGGCTGAAAAGCCTCCCAGCCAGGATGTTCCCTTTGTCTTTCAAGCATAGTAGCTGCTGTGAGTAGAGATGGTGGAAAGAGGTAATTTGTGTTGTGAGTGTCCTCCATTCTTATACCATTCTCTGCTCTTTGAGGATTATCTGCAGCGGGGGTTCACGTGACTGGCAGTCGGTTTACATGGAAGATCCCAGCCAGGACTTAGATTCTCTGAGACTATTTCCCGGAGCCCCCCACATCCCTTCCGATTCGGGGCTCTGGGTTTCAGCTCCAGGAGGGGGGTCTCTTGGGGCTTTAGCCGGGGGGAGCTGTGGCTCAGGGCTTCAGCCCTGTGGGGGGAGGGGGCACCAGGGCTCAGGTGTCAGCCCGGTGGGAGGCACCGAGGCTCCTGCGGGTTTGAAAATATTTACCGAAGCTCTGCTCCAGATGGCTCCAGCTGAATTTAAGTCCTGCTCCCAGCTGTTCCATTGTCAAGATGTAAAGTTCTCACTCACACCCTTCTTCCTGCTACAGAACAGCTGCTTAACTGGTGATAGTCTATAATAGTTCATCTGATTATGCTGCTATTTGGATGGGGCACTAGTGTGTCTTTGTCTCTGAAAAACTGGTTTGGGCCTGATTTTCTTAATCTTGGGGCATATTACAGCAAAATTATACAATAAAATCTTGTAACTTTACATACAATGTTGCCACACACATTTTACCAGGACAATAATGTTCAGCAGATTATGAGTTATCAAATGAAACCTCACAAGGCATACCTTGTACAAAATTTATCATACTCTGGTAAAAAGGGTGATGATAATGGTACAGACTGTCACAACCCCTTCTCCAGCCAGGTTAGCAAGTCTCTATGAGCCTTTCAGGATGTTTGATCTCGCTCTCTAATCATCTCAGTATCAGCCTTTCATTAGGGTCTGAGTTCTCTTGTTGCTTGCCAGTTTATCCTTTGTCCATTGATGATAAACTATCAGTCAGTTAGTAAATGCCAGAATCCACATCCACTGTCACTGTTTTGGAAACTTCTGCAATTAATCTTAGATCCTTTAGATTAGTCCAAAATGTGTCCCCTTCGTCTGTGTGGACTATGTAAGACCTTGGATGCAGCAGTTCTTTAATGGTATCCATTTGGCTCCAAATATTGGAGGTGTAATTCCTCCGGCACACTCTACTACCTAGGTTAAGAGATGGGCGATCATGGGCTTTTTTTCTCAAAATATTTCTGCTTCCACTTCTGATTTTCGTTCATCTTCCATATGGTTTCATTGTCAGGAGATTTCAGCAAGTTATCAGAGATTGGTAAATTAGATCTGATCCTTCCCATTAACAGCTGAGCTGAAGAAGAGCTATTCAAATGCCCCCACTATCAAAAGTCTTTTTTCATAAGGTTCATTACTGTCCATATAGACCTTTGCACAAGCGCATTTCATTGGGGGTCATTTGAATTTGATGTTTTGTGATGAAAATTCCAATTTGTGGAAAATTAACTAAAATCTGCGCTGGAAAATTGCAGCCCATTATTGCTAAAGACTTCATCTGGAATGACGTGTCTTGAAAATATTCCCTTCATGCTGGCTATCACTGACTTACTACTTGTACTGTGCCGTGTGCAAACATCTGGATCAGGGCCGGTGCAACCCATTAGGCGACCCAGGCGGTCGCCTAGGGTGCTAGCATTTGGGGGGCGGCATTTTCTTCGGCGGCGACCGAGGCGGCCGGATCTTCGGCCGCCCCAGTCGTCGTCAGCATTTTGGTGGAGGGAGCTGGGGCAGAGGGGCGCAGGAAGGGCTGCCTGCAGCAAGTAAGGGGGGGCGGCACGCAGAGGAACCGCTCCCCACCCCAGCTCACCTCTGCTCCACCTCCTCCCCTGAGCACGCCGCCCCACTCTGCTTCTCTCCCTCCCAGGCTTACAGCGCCAAACAGCTGATTGGTGCCGCAAGCCTGGGAGGCGGGAGAAATGGAGCAGCGATGGCGTGCTCGGGGAGGAGGCGGAGCAGAGGTGAGCTGGGGTGGGGAGCTGCCGCACGGCTCCCCGGGCGGGGGTGGGGAGCTGCCATGGGGGAGGCGCCTCAGGGTGGGGCGGGTGGGGAGTTCCTGCGGGGCTCGGGGAGGGGGCGGAGCAGAGGTGAGCTGGGATGGGGAGCTGCCGCACGGCCCCCCCGTGGGGGTGGGGAGCTGCCACAGGGGGGCACCTCAGGGCGGAGGGGGGGTGGAGAGGGGAGCTGCCGCAGGGCTCAGGGAGGGCACAAGGTGGAAGTTTCGCCTAGGGCATGAAACATCCTTGCACCGGCCCTGATCTGGATACAGAGAATAATAATCTGTGACTATTAAATCATTCTTTGATTTGCTAGGTAAATAAATCAGTGCCTACTTTCTCATGTGGCACTGTGCGAAGTCTCAGTAGCTCTGCCTGTTGGCATGGCTTTTAGTTCAAGCAGAAAAAGCAGTTTCCTACTACATTAGTAATCTCGTGCTTGATCCGCAGTTAATACATCAGCTCTCATCTATGTTCCCTCTAAGCTGTGCACTGGGGTGGCCGCCCAGGAATGTTTGAAGTGCCGTGCAGTTGATTAACAGAGCCGCTCACATTCAGCCTGCAGCATTTATTCAGGTACCCCTCCCCCCTGTGCTTCACGTTGCTCCTACCCTCTGTCTTGGAGCCCCTGCTGCTTCTGGGACCCTCCTGCTGGCTGTGCAGAGCAGGGGGGGACTGGGAGTGGTGATGTCAGAGTGTTCCCCTCCACCCGCCCCTGCAACGCAGCAGGGGAGACAGGACAGCCTCACCCAGGACTCCGAGCAAGAGAGGGTCTGAGGTCTGAACACTGGGCGGTGAGTGAGTGCCTTTACCTTAAAGAGACAGCGCACAGTTTCTCACAGACTTCCCCTAGCACACGCAATCTCTGACTGTCTGTCTCTCTCCCTCTCTCTCTCTCTCTCGCACTCACATACACACACAGAGACAGAGAGAGTCTGTGTGTGTCTCTGTCTATATACACACACACACACACACACTCACCTCCCAACACATACTTGTGTTATTGTTGTTTGTTGTTATTTGGTAGTTCCTGCAATGCACATATATTCTCTGTAATTTTATTCGTTCAAAGTGCTGTTATTTTAGTTTTTTGACTCGTCTATGCAATTCATAATTTTTATTTCTCTCTCTTACACTTAAATTTAGTTCTTAGAGTAGTGAGTTCTAAAATGCCTAACCTGTCCTGGCTGGAGTAATTATCTTGTCTTAAAAATCTATATTGTATCTAGGTTTTTTGTTTCTACTGGTGGCGCACATGCACACTTTACCTCGGTGCACATAAAATTTATTCCGCACCTGGATGAAAAAAATTAGAGGGAACATTGCCTCTCATGCCCATTGGTTGCACTTCTCAATTCCTAAATGACCCTTGTGGATCTTCTATAGCATTTCTTTCTGGAGATGTATTGGTATTACAATCTTGCTGCCCTTGAAAATCACTCAGTCTATCACAGTAAGTCCATGTTTGCAGTTCCAATATTTAGAGCCCTGTGTGGTTACAAATTTATACCCGCGGATGCGGATATCTGCGGATATAAATCGGAACTGCAGGGCTCTCCCGGGAACCACAGCGGTGAAAGGAGCAGAACGTGGAGCCGCCGCTCCCAGGAGCCAGCGCCCCACGCCAGCAGCTCCTCCAGTGCGGCTGTACCCCTGCCCCCGTCCCTTCCACGCTGCCGTTTGCATCTCCTGTCTGGGGACGTGTGCACCGCTTGCACACTCTACCGTGACCAGGCCTGATGCCCGCCCCAGTGGGCAGGGCTGAGGGCAGCCGCGCTGGAGGAGCTGCCAGTGCAGAGCGATGGCTCCTGGGAGCGGTGGTCTCACGTTCTGCTCCTTTCACTGCTGTGGTTCCCGGGAGAGCTCTGCGGTTCCGCGGATACCGATTTATATCTGTGGATATCCGCATCTATGAGTATAAATTTGTATCCGTGCAGAGCTCTACCAATAGTCTCTTATATTTGGACAGCAACTGCATATTTCTTCAAGCCACCCTTTAATTATCACATTAAGGATCTCCAATGATTCATCTTTCACCGTTTCCCCTCTTCTTTGTTGCAGTTTTTTGTTAGCGACAGGAATTGACTTTACAATCAGATCTATATAGGCCTGCATCTCTATCTCTAAGGTCTTCTCTGGCTTCGTAATGAGAGTCACCACTCAGGAAAGTGCATCGCAGTAAACATGAATTTGCTGGGTATTAGGTCACAACCAAATCATACTCTTGCTGCTTTATCGTCATTCTTTGAATACTTCAGATACAGTCATTTAGCAGTTTGCCAAATAATACTATGAGAGGCTTGCTGTCTGTTTCAACATCCACTGTCTGGCCATAAATATATTGCTTGAATTTCTCACAGGCAAACAATATTCCTAAAAGCTCGTTCTCAATCTGGGTATATCTGGTTTCCACATCAATCAGTGACTTGGATGTGTATGCCACTGGTTGCCAACAATCATCGTCTTTCTGTAAAATCACTGCACCTAACCCAGACTGTGAAGCATCTGCTGAAATTTTAATAGGCCTGCTTGGTGCATAGAACTTCAACACTGGCTCTTGTATGAGCTGTTGTTTCAAACCTTCTCTATAATTCCTCCTGTTCTGCAGTCCAGTACCATTCATTTTTATTTTCTAGAAGTTTCTCCAAAGCTGCTACTTTTGTAGATAGATCAGATATGAATTTTCCAAGATAATTAACATTCCCAGAAACCGCTGGACATCTTTCTTTGACTGGGTACACAGAATCATTTCTGTGGCTGCAACATTCCTCTTGTCAGGTTTTACACCTTTGTTGGAAATAGTATCTCCAACAAAAGTCAGTTCTGGAACCCTTAAAACACATCTCTCCCTACTTAGTTTCAAGTTTGCAACTCTAGCTGCATCCAAAACTTCCTGAAGTCTACAACAACACTCTTCGTTAGTTGAACCCCAGATTATGATATCATCCATTGACGTGTTGAGACATTCAATATGTTCATATATCATAGGTGTGGTTTTGTGGTACACTTCTGGTGCTGAAGCTATGCTGAGGGTAGGCATAAGAATCTGTATCTTCCAAATGAGATATTAAATATGCATAATTTTGAGCTTTCTTCCATTAATTGTTCCTGCCAAAATTCTGAGGAGGAATCCAATTTACTGAAATATTGTGCATTCTCAAATTGAGCAATAATCTCCTGTCTGGCTGGCAGTTTGATATGTTCTCCTTTTATAGCTTTGTTGTGGTCTCAGATCTAAGCCTATGTGTAGCGGGCTGTTGTTTTTGTCCACAGTGACTAGGAAGCTCACCCATTCTGTTGGCTCCTCAATTTTTTGTATTATGTGCATTGCTTCCATTCTTATGAGTTCCGCCTTAAGTTTATCACAGTATTCAAATGGCACCTTTCTACATGGATGGATAACTGGAGGGATCAGCTTGTTTATCTTGATTGTATGTTCACCCTGCAAGCAAGCAATCCTTGAAACAAATCATGATATTCCCGAATGAGTGCCTCATAGCCAGGTTCAGTATGATCTTGTTGTGAGAGCCCCCATTTTACCAGATTGAGTTTTTCACAGGCACCCAGGCCTAAAATTGGTGTCACCTGCTTTGATACTACAAGGAACAGGAGCCTGTATGTGGTGCTTTTATATTTGATGCTAGTGATGCGCCTCCACTTTACTGGTATATTTGTTCCAGCATAACCAATTATATTTATATTTGTTGGTCCTAGTTTTGGTCTATTTTCAGTCCCTCATCATCTTGTTCAGACAGACTATTAACCTGAGCTCCCGTGTCCAGTATGAATGGAATAATTGCTTCATTCACTTTCATTGGCAGCATCTGGTCCATCTCATCAGTTTTGCTTGATCCCAGCACATCTATGTGAAACTCCTCAACCAGGTTGTTTTCAACTACATGCACTTGACTTTTCTGCGATTTGCAGCATTTTGTAAAATGATTATTTTTTTTCACACTTATGCCAGAGTTTCCCAAAGGCAAAACAATGTTTGGGGCCTTACTGAGATCCAAATCTTCCACATAACCGCTTGTACCCAGTCTCCCTGCTAGCAGTGGTTTTCATAGCTGGTAGTTCCACTTTTTAATTTGACCCTTTCTGACTATATTCTTTTGTACTTAGTACGTGGATAACCCCTTCTGATGAATTCAGCTCTTTGGTTTGTGCTTTCACAATTTCTGCCCCCCTGAATATCTGTAGAGCTTTTTTTCAAGTTAAATCCTTCACGGAGCAGTCTGTCTCTTAACACATTGTCTTTAGTGCCACAAATGATTCTGTCTCTAAGCAGCAACTCTGTGAACTCACCAAAGACACAGGTTTTACTGAGTTTCCTTAATTCTGTGACATATTGCTCTATGGTGCCATCAGGTTTTTGCATGCAGGTAAAAAATTTCTCTCTTTAAATGTCTCATTCCTTTCTGGCATGCAATGTTCCACAAATTTAGTAAATATTTTACTTAACTTCATGCTTTTACCTTCTTCAAACTTAAAGTTGTGCTTCTTCCATAACAACATGCAAAAAGATTGATTTCACTTTATCTTTTTTTTTCATCTTCTCCTATTGAAGACAAATACAATTCAAATCTCTGTCAGAATTTATTCCAGTTCTCTGCAATATTGCCTGATAATTGCAGATTGGGTGGAGGTTGCAACACACCCATATTTGGCTTTCTTCTCTTCTTAAGCTAGACAAGCTACAATTGTGCTCATAAAATACATCCAAAAGCCTTTGTTCTTCTCTGTTTACTTCTCCATGTGCTCCCCTTTCCTCCGCTTTTGTTTCAAACACGGGAGTTAACCTCAAAATTACTGCAGTCTCTTTCTCAGTCAGCAGTTCTGACACCATGTAATGATCTTGGGGTTCATTAAACAACAAAGCAGTGAATGAGAAAGGTATGCAACTTTTATTTTAAAAAACTAGTGTGTCTGTGGTGAACTGCTGTACACAACTACACTGTGTCCTCAGATCTCCTTCCAGGGCACATCTCAAAATTCCTATACTTATAATACTGTCTCTTAAGAGTGAGCCTCTCTAAATTGTAATCTTGCACAAACACATCTCTACAGGTCTGGCCCTGTACATTCACAGCAATCCTTCCCAAAAGCTTTTGACTCCCCCCACACTGCCAATTACATTAGCAGAACTTTATGCCCAAAGATGTATGGAAAAAAATTTTTAAAGTTGTAGTGCAGGCCATAGTAATCCTATATCTCCTCCATCTGAGCTCAAGACCTGGAGCCAACAACTCCTGAGTTAATGACGTTTGCTCTGCCATGACATTCCTTGTCCCGTTATCCCATCAGAGATAATACCTCATAGGAAGGTATGTGGAAAGGTTTAATTAGTCAATTTTTGTAAAGCACTTTGAGGAAGAAGAAAAAAATTACAGAAGTGCTAAATTACCTATTAAGGGCTTGTAAGTGATCTTGTGTAGTTTGGACTTATACTATTTGGCAAAATACAGTTGATAGAAACAAACACAATCCCCTGACTGTATAATTTTCACACTTTGAGGCACTTAATATTTCAGAATAATTCAAGAAAGTTGGCAGGTTCAGCTATTCCCAGTCTCCCTTATGCTATATGGCAACTTCTAGAATGGACGAGCTGTCAGTGGAGGGCAAGGGACCTTCCTTATGGGTCACTCACTGCAGGCTGCTCTCATCCATCAGTATGGATGGTTACGGCTACACACCAATATTTCTGACTTCACTCTCTAGCACTGTCCTTGAGTACGAGAGCTGACCTGATTAGGAGATTACCACTGCTATGTGACTTCAAAAAAATGATACCCAGCTATAAGACAGCAAAGAGAGAAAAAGCCAGTTAGAATGCAGGAATTGATTTATTTTTTGTATGGGATGCCTCAGTTTAATTTCCTATCTGGGCTGAAGACCTGGGAGGTGAGGGGATGTATTTAGGGAGAAAAGCTATGGCTTGCTAGATTTACTATTCTTTCTCAGTTTTTAATATACTTCTTATATTTAGTAAAGTAACACAACAAGAAAGGGTCATGAAAAATGACTGATTTGAAATAGATACTGTTGAAATTAGTTTCTGATCTTTGTTTATAACACTCCATAGTATATCAGAGATTACTATTGCAGCAGTATCATAATCCTGCCCAAACTATAGGAAGATACTCATAAAATAAGAGGAGTTTCACTATCAAAACATTTTTTCATACTTTGTGAACAGCAGGTGCATGCTAGCTCTCACTCTGTCTCACACATACACACCATGAAAATTGTTAAATATTGTTGTTAAAATATTTTACTACAATTGTTTTACAGAAAAATATAATTGAGCATATGTTAAAGATACTGATCTGCTATATGGACATTCAATGAGCAACATGCACTCAGCAAGCCACAGCAACTACAGAACATAATTTATGGGAAAGAGCCAGTGAAATCATTTGCATGTAAAGTCAGTGACTTTATAAAGTTGCAGTGTACACAACCACGTTGATGTTCCTGTTTGATTCTAAACCTACACAACACAGACCTGAGCCTGAGGGAAACTTCTTTCCTTAAGGCCTCTATTAAGACAAATGAACATGCAAATATAAACAAAGTTAGGCTTACCAAAGAATGTGATGGCAAATCCCTCCAGTACACAAGCCCAATGTCCCATATAAAAATAGCCTTTTATATTGGTAAAAAAGCTGATCGTGCCACCAATCAATGAGACCAGAAAATCAGCTACAGCCAGGTTTACTATGACATAATTGACAGGTTGTCTCAACTGTTTGAACTTAAAAGTCACCAATATGATAGCAAAATTCTCGGCGAGTGACAGAGATGTCACCAAGAACATTAATGCAGCTAGAAGCTGGAAGTTCCAGGGCTGAATGAATTCCAGGGGGTGGTGGAAGGGATCCCAAGGTGTGGAGCTTGCAGTGGGACCAGAGAGCAGAGACTCATTTTCAGGTGCTCTGAACACATCCATTTCTTTCGCTCCTTCACCCGAGAAGGGAAGGATCTCAGATAGTATTTGATTGTATAAGGGGTAGATATTCAGGTTAAAAGGAAGAATTTGCCATCCCCAACAGACGTTTAAACAAAAGCTCCATGAATCTTCCTTTCCAAATGAAGTCTAGGAAGTAAAAGTTTTGGCTAGAGGAAAGTTTAGTGCTGTGCATGGGAAGTGGGAACAAGTCCAAGCAGGGGGATCTCTGACAAGAAATGTAGGCTTCTTTTCACTGCCGCTGTTACTGTAAACACGTCTGCAATAAAGCCCAACTACAGGAGCAGCAGGATTTCTCCTTCTGACACAGCCAACAGCAATACAGAAACACACCTCTGATCATTCCTGTTCTGTGGGGGAAGATGAGGCTGTGGCTGGAATCCTTCTCTGCCAACCAGCCTTGTAAAAATGAAACAATCCCTTTGTTAGGGAGGGAGGGGCAATCTTCCTCATGTCTCTCTCTGCTGGAAGCACAACAGAGTGGAGCCTCCTTTCTTACTTCCCTCTGCTTGAGAGAGGGCAGACCTGACAACATTAGGTGGCATGCCAGAGCAGGCGTAAAATGTGGCAATGATACTGCAGTGTAAAATTGTCCAAATCTAAGCTACTCTGATTGCTAACTTACATTCCCTAAAACTGAAGCGACATAAGACCAGTTACCCATAGTATTCATCATAATTTCCTTAGTCATTTTCCACTGTACTGTGCACATTTCTTTTCAGTAAGGGTTTTTTACTGATTTTGTAACAAAAACATACAAAGAGTTATATTTTCAACACCAAACCAGAATATACTAATTAAGGGTCAAATTCTGCTCCCTTACTCATACTGAGTTGCATCTTACTTCTTGAGTAATATACTCCTGCCACCCATTGAGGCTACCTGACAAGTAAGGCTACTACTCAGCAGGAATAAGGGTGGCAGACTCTATTCCTCAAGAAGAATATCTGTTTTTCCCAGATATTTTTAGCAAGTGGCACCAGGATGTCTTGTGTGTGTCACATGCTTATGATTTAATTGCTTAAAATCATTAACTATGTAAAATATGGGGAAAAATAACTTGACACAATCACCAACTTCTATGGATCAGATCCTCAACTGTTGTGAATTGGTATAGTTCCTTTGAGGCACTGCAGCTACGTCAGTTTATACCAGTTCAAGCTCTGACACAATATGCAAAAAGAAACAGCAAATCTCAGATACTGTACACACATTAGTAACTGCAAATACAGAATTTACAAACACACATGAGCAAATGAAATCGGTATGTCATGACCACTGATTAGCAGCATATAGAGCAGGGGTGGCCAATCTGTGGCTCCGGAGCTACATGCGGCTCTTCAGACATTAATATGCGGCTCCTAGTATAGGCACCAACTCTGGAGCTGGAGCTACAGGCGCCAACTTTCCAATGTGCCAGG
This sequence comes from Emys orbicularis, assembly GCF_028017835.1. Classification (NCBI taxonomy): domain Eukaryota; kingdom Metazoa; phylum Chordata; order Testudines; family Emydidae; genus Emys; species Emys orbicularis. The sequence goes on along the minus strand of NC_088689.1, from coordinate 29,276,629 downwards.
GGATGCTCACTGCTCAACCCCTGGCGCTGCCACAGGCCCTGCCCCCACTCCACCCCTTCCCACCCCCTCCCCTGAGCCTGCAGTGCCCTTGCTCCTCCATTCTCCATCCCCCAGAGCCTCCTGCATGCCACGAAACAGCTGATCGGAAGGGAGGGGGAGGTGCTGATTGGCGGGGCTGCCGGTGGGTGGGAGGCGCTGGGAGCGGGGTAGGGGAGCTGATGGTGGGCTGCTGACTTATTACTGTGGCTCTTTGGCAATGTACATTGGTAAATTCTGGCTCCTTATCAGGCTTAGGTTGGTCACCCGTGATATAGAGGAACCCTAAAAATCAGTCATATACGTCTAAAAAAGATGATCAGATGCCCAGTCTCTAACTCATCTTTATTCATCACCATTATGATTATTTATTAGTTATGTTACTCTTTCCAAGCTGGCCTGCTCAGTTCCCCATTTCAAGCCAGTGCTCTGATGCCATAGGGATGAGTACTCTGAAGCTGCTCTAAATTATATCACAGGCTGGGATACCCCTGAACAGCCTGAGAATATGGAGATTATTTATTTATTAGTGTTTCTACTGAGATAGTGCCTAAGGATCCCAATCAGGAATCAGAGCACCAATGTACCAGTCTCTGTACAAACCCAAAAGCAAAGACAGTTCTTCTTAAAGAGCTCACAGTGTAGGATTTTGACACTGTACAACAGGTGAATAAATGGCAAGGTTTAGGGGGCAGTAAGGACAAAGTAATATAAAAATGCATCTGCATAGGTTAGTGGTGTCAGTAGTCACAGGAATACGAGGGTCTAAGCCCCATGGGGACATGATAAAAGGGTCAGCCATCTCTACTGGCAAGTGCTGGAAACAGTCTTCCCTGTAGATAATGCAGGGAAGAGGTTCTCTATGCCTTTTCCTCAGAAGAAGACACAGAGATAGTTATGTAACTTCATTTCATTTTTCCATTCACTTTTTTCATAGCATTTTCATATGTGGCATTACTGATCACAATGGGATTTTTGTATATTGTTAACTAAAACAAATAGAACTGTTGGGTTTTTTTAAGAGAGAGTGAATTATAAGAATTTCTGGACATGATAATGGAAAGATGGTGGGGAAGATACTAAAATATTTTTCAACTCAAAAGTACCAAACCCATCTTCCATCATTTAAAATAATAATATTTTTATTGACAAAGCATCAGCATACACTCAGTTGAAGTGGTTGGGCAATACACAAACAGATTGAATCTAATAGCGTAAACATCATAAATAATTTAAAGCTAACTAAAATATTAAAAAGCAAAAAGTGGCATAATTACAAAACAAAATTCACTGGTTAAAATTGACGATCCAGGTGCTCAGCTGGTGTAAATCACCATAGCTCCATTGACTATGCCAGTTGAAGATCTGGCCTGGGAATTTATAATTAATGTTTAATATTAGCATATTATTTAAAATGAGGTAACGTCACTTTAAATGCTATTAGCTGTGAGAATGAAACCAAACCCTGACACTGTCCTTTTAGCTCTTTTTCACACATTGCATGCTGTTCCTCATACTGAGTGAGGAACTTGTTATCCTGAAAAGTAATTTTTGTAAATGGGATTTAGCTTACATTGGAGGAGATTAGTTCATAGCTAGAGTTGTATGACAGTTACAAATCCCTTGACTATATGTTGATCGTTGCTGTTTGGGCATTTTTATGCTGTTGCTGTATTGTACTGCTAATTTGTATCACTGGTAACTTTAGCTACAGTTTACATTTATTCCCTTCTGTCTTGATATTGTGCTACCTTTTCTGTTTGACATTCTCAGAAATTGGTTTCACATGTCTCATTGTCTTGGTTACCTATATTTTGTTTGACTTGTTCTTCTTCTTTGGTAGGTCTACTTTATGATTGAATATGATTCCCCATGATGTGTATTTTTATTATTTTTTACAACACATACTTGCTGTATCCAGGAATGGTTCTCCTGTCTTGGTGTGTTACAACTAGAGATAAACCAATATTGGATTTTTAAAAATTATTTTATTTTATTTTTGGTCACTGGAACTTCTAGGGTGGAAAAAACAGTTTCAGATAGAATTGAAAATAATTTTTTTAAAATTTTCAGCAAAATGTTTTGTTTGACCTAAAATGAAACACTTCATTTCAATTTTGAGCACTTTTGAGCATTTTAAATTTTTTAAAATAAAATTTCTAAGCAATAAGTAGTTTTGAATTGAAAAAGCAAAACATTCTATTTAGAAAATGTGAAAATGTAACATTTTGAATTTTAGAATTTGTTTTAGAGTTTTTTTGTTTTGTTTATTGGTTGGTTAGTTTTTACCAAAACAATTCAGCAAGATCAACACAAATTCATAGAACTATTTGGTGTTGCCAAGTCTGCATTTTCCGCTTAAAAAGTTTTCATAAAATTATTTTATCCAGCTCTAGTTACGGCTCTTATTTTGCAGATCACTCTTTCATCCAAATAATACAGCCATATGTGATTTTTTTCTTGTTGGGTGTTTTTGTGAGACTATTTTTCTTGAAAATTAATAATGATTAAATTTAAAAAACCAAAGCAATGCTTTAAGAACACTGGTCAGTGGGCGGCTGTTCTTCATTGTTGTCATTTAAAGAGACAGTTCTGCAGCTATGTTCTTACATTTTCACAACCAGGAAGTATACAAGATTTTTTAGTTCATTTTATAAAACAAATATCCTTAATCGTTTCTCCTGATGTTAGGTTTTTCCACTTCCATTAGTGGTCAGTCTTCTCTTCCTGGCCGTTCACGAGTCTTTTCTTTTGCTGTGTACATAAACTGTTAACATTAATGTGAACTGTCCTGTCATGTAAAAAATTATCATGTCCCAGATTTTTAGTGCATTCCTGCAGTCTTTGCTTTACCTGGAATAAGTGCTAGGGACTGACTTGTTTCTTTACCAAAGACCCTGGTGACTGCTACTACTTATATAAAGTAAACAAAGAGGGGAGATTGCAGGCAGGAAAAGACCTTCAGTCTGTGGCTAAATTGCTGTTGATTTGAGCAGGTAACATAAGGTCAGAGGTAAGGAGCGGATGTAAATAACATTTGTGTAAAATGTGCTCAGTAATTCCAACTGTAAGACAAATCTAGGGTGATAAGAACTGTGCTAACTGAGATCAAGTCCATTGTCTGGAATTGTACATGGCAGTTTGTGAACTTGGGCTGAATTTACCAGTCCCAGGAAACCTAGAGAAGGAAATTGGATATTAAATCAATGTGATACTAGTAATAGTATCCTTGAATTACTTCAGTACGCTAAAATTGAGTCTGTGAAAGTCAGTCCCACAGGATACTACTCTGTAAACAGCCATGGCCTTCACTCACACAAGTGGCTGTGAAGTATTTGCTTTGTCCAATCAAGTGTTTATGAAAGCAGGTGGGGCTCTTAGTTCTGCTGAGGTTCCGTGTAAATCTGGAAAAAGTGGAGGAATTTACTTTTGATAGGAACAAACTACTTACAATGTTGGTGATGCTTAACCACGTCAGTAAATGCCCTCACCACTCCATTAGTTATTTTTTATTTTCAAAGCTTCACCAGGGGGCTAATCCACTCTTCATCTCCCTGGATGTGGAGGCCCCCTTGCACAGCCAGTGTAATTCCACTGTAGGTGTACAATCTCCCCCCACGCTCCCCAGCACACATGGGAAGCACGTGGGCAGCACCATCCCTCTGTGCCATCTGGCCTCCTCTCCTGTACACCTAGCCAGCCACGTGGGCCTGTGCAGAACTAGTAGACAGAGCCTTGCCTCTTCTCTTCCCCACCCCCACTGGGTGATTTGTGGCTTTGGGGAAGTCGGGAGATAGCAGTCTCTATACTCCCACAACAAGTACAGGAATTGTGATGTCCCTGGCCCTTGTGCAGGAAACTGAAGTTGGGAATGGCTACTTGCACCCTCCCTCAGCCCCACACAACTATAGCAGGGCCATGGGGAATCTGGCCAGAAGGGCAAGACCCAGCTTGTCCTGATTCGCTTGTGAAAGCTAATGGGATCCAATCTCAGTGTTGTTTGGCAGTAGAACAGTTTATGTTTGTAGAGAAAACATTATTTATAACAGCTCAGGTGAAACTGTCTATCCTGATTTGTTGTGTACAATTGGGTTTCATAGTATTTTTTGACCGGGGCGGGGCGAGTATCAGAGATATTATGTATTTACTTCTTGCAACCAAGAATTAAAGCAGCTCTGAGAAAAAAACATTTAAATTGCTATTATATTATTTTACTGTATAACATGCCAGCTGTAATTTCTTATGTCATTTCCACAGCCTGCAGGAAAAGACCATTAGAGCCTGTGTACACTTAATTGTCAAGTAGGTAAGGAGGGTGAAATAGCTCTGCGGAATTAATAGTGCAAAGCTTATGATCACACTGCTCATGAACATCCAGCGGTTGTTCAACAAGGCAAACAGAGACACACACATTGCCCCAGATTTAATAGAGGGGTTTGAAGAGAGAGTGTCATGGATTATCAAATCATCATTAAACTCCATAGTCTCCTGTCACTTGTCTGACATATTTTATCAGGATCGCCATATAATTCAGATGTAGGATGACCAGATGTCCCGATTTTATAGGGAGAGTCCCGATTTTTGGGTCTTTTTCTTATATAGGCTCCTATTACCCCCCCACCCCTGTCCCGATTTTTCACACTTGCTGTCTGGTCACCCTATTCAGATGCCTAAGGTTATATGCCTGTTGTACCACGTTGCTCCTTGACAGTTTAGCACAGGGGTGGGCAAACTTTTTGGCCTGAGAGCCACATCTGGGTGGGGAAATTGCATGCAGGGTCATGAATGTAGGGCTGGAACAGGGGGTCGGGGTGTGGGAGGGAGTGCAGGGTGTGGGACGGGGTGAGGTGTGCAAGAAGGGGCTCAGGTCAAGGGGTTGGGATGTGGGGTGTACAAAGGGGCTCAGGGCAGGGGGTTGGAGTGTAGGGGGCTCAAGGCAGAGAGTTAGGGGGCTCAGGGCAGAGGGTTGGGGTGCAGGAGGGGGTGTGGAGTGCGGGAGGGGGCTCAGGGAAGGGGGTGGGGTGCAGGAGGGATGCAGCAGTGAGCTCAGGGCAGGGGGTTGGGGTGTGGGAGGGGTGCGGCAGGGGGCTTGGGTGCAGGCTCCGGCCCGGCGCCGCTTACCTGGAGCGGCTTTGGGGTGGCAGCAGCACACAGCGGGGCTAAGACAGGCTCCCTGCCTGCCCTGGCCCTGCGCTGCTCCCGGAAGCAGCCGGCACCACGTCCCTGTGGCCCCTGGGGGAGGGGAGAGAGGGCTCCACGCGCTGCCCTCGCCTGCGGGTACCTCCCCCAAAGCTCCCATTGGCTGTGGTTCCCCATTCCCAGCCAATGGGAACTGCTGAGGGCGTTGCCTGCAGGAGAGGGCAACACACGGAGCCCTCTGCCCCCCCGCCAGGGGCCGCAGGGACGTGGTGCCAGCTGCTTCCAGCAGCGGCGCAGGGCCCACGGCGCCACGGGGGTGGCAATCCTGCGGGCCAGATCCAAAGCCCTGGCAGGCCAGATCCGGCCCGCGGGCCATAGTTTGCCCACCCCTGATTTAGCAGTACATAAGGAATGGGAATGTTTAACATGAGCAATTTAACTGTATTCTCTTGTGAAACTGAACAAATGTCCAAACAAATGTACAAGTTATTAATACTCCTGGGCTAAATTCCCTGTAAGCTGCGCAGCAGTGCAGCAGCTTATTTAGCGCCTCTCCCATGGCCCCAACTCTGCTGTGGTGCGGCCCAGGCCGGACCCAAGCGCGGCCGGAGCAACCCAGGCCTAGCCGTGGACGGTTCACCCGGACCTGCTGGGGAGGCACGGCCGGATTGGGCCCAGCCACAGTTGGGGCGGCATGGCACGGTCTGGCCCGGCCCCAGCCACGACCAAAGCGGCCCAGCCCGGCCTGGCCCCAGCCATGGCTGGGGAGCCCAGACCTGCTGGGGCAGCGCAGCCGGAGCGGCCCGGCCCCAGGCGCAGCCAGGGCAGCCCTTCCCCAACCTGGACCTGCTGGGGCCGGGGGAGGGGTGCCTATCCTGCAGCCCCAACCCCAGAGCTCTCAAGGCAGGGAGAGGCGTCTCTCCCCCCAGCCCATGTCTCTCCCAGCCATAGCCCCTTAGCACCCTCCTGCACCCCAAACCCCTCATCCTCACCCCAGAGCCCGCACCCCCCAGCCGGAGCCCTTATACCCCTGCAACCTAACTCTCTGCCCCAGCCTTGAGCCCCCTCCCATACTCCAAACCCCTTGGCCCCACCCCCACCACATGTATTTTGTTATGTGCACTGATACGAAGGTGATGTGTTGGTGCACATAACAAAGTTCATTCCTCACATGGGAGGGGAAAATTAGAGGGAACACAGGATGATATGTGTTGAACCTTCCTGAGACAGGGTACAAGGACATTCCCTAGCCCAGACCCTAAAGGGTTAAGGCAGCAGCTAACTAACCCTGATTTACTCAAGGGAGCAGGGGAAAGGCTACCTGGGAGGCAGGGGGCAGGGCAGCTGGTTGTGAGCTGGAGCCCTGCCCTTAGGTCTGTATGTCTGTGGAGTTTGTTGATTGTAGTTGCTCCCTTTGTTTTGCTACTGCAGTTTTTGTTCTGTAATTTCCCAGAAAAGGGACCCCAGCTGACTGATAGTTGTCTGACTGATTTATTTTTTTGGGGTGGGAAATCAGTGCACCAGCCCATATGTGATGGAGAAAGTGGGCAACTGATCGGGCCTAAGACTGAGAGTCAGCTATGCCAGGATGGAAGAGCTTTTGTAATGCCCATTTTGAAAGAGCCCTTTTGAAATGGCTTGTGGAGCAGCAGCAGCAGATCCTCCTCCGCCTAGTAAACCAGGAACCCTCTGGAGCCCAAGTAGCAGAGGTTGCCTCGGTGATCCTGGGTGGGAGAGGGTGCCTGACCAAGATGGGCCTGGAGGTGTACCTGGAGACATTTGAGTGACTTGCCCTGATGTGCCAGTGGATCCAAGAGCAGAGGGTATTCAGGCTGGTCCCCTATCTGACCAGGGAGTCTCAGGCAGCATATAGGGTCACTAGACTGCACCTCTGGTGAGGATTATTGATCCCTTAAGGCTGCTATTTTGGACTACCCAGTCCTTACAAAAAAGGGTTACTGCTGACTGTTCTGGACCAAAACACTTACACTGTGTTGCAATACCTCTGGGACTCTTGCTGCTGGTGGCTGAGGCCAGAATCCAAGTCCTGAGGGTAAATCATTGAACTGGTGGCATTTGAACAGTTCTGGTGTTTACCGACACCAGACAGACAACTGAGAGACCGCAGTATGTTTGGTCAAGAACATCTTGGAGGTTGAACTAGACTATAGGGCAACCTCCCACCCTGAACCAGGAGAAGTGGGTCTGTTGGCCTTCCCCTGCCAGGCTTTGGATTCACAGAAGTAGGGACAATGTTGGGGGGGGGGCGTAGATGGCCATGGGAAGGCCATTCTGTGGACTGGTGTCATGACCCAAGGGTCTTGAACCTAGGCCCGCAAGATTAATAGGAGCAGCCATGTTCCAACCCACCTCCTTGGCAGCCTGCTGGCAATAGCTTACCTGGGACCCACAAAGCCCACCCCCAATGTGGGACTCTGTCAATTGGACCTCAGGGCCAGAGTCTCAGAGTGGCTCATTGGCCCACTGACCTTACTTAAGCCAGCAGCAGTGACAAAATGCTGTCTGAACAACTGGGCTCCGCCCTGCTCTGAACTGCATGCCACTCCTGCTACCCATTCCCACTACCCACTCCTGCTTCCCTGGCTTTATTTCCTGGCATCTGACCCAGCTGGCATCTGACTGTGGTTCTTGACCTCCAGTTTGTCTCCTGCCTCTGATCCTGGTATACTGACTCTGGTTCCCAACTTGTGGTTCTGCTCTCAAGTTGTCTCTTGCTTCTGACCTCCCAGTGTCCTGATGCAGCCAACTCTTGTCTCATGACTGTGGACTCTGGTTCTGACTACTAGGTCTGGCTGCCCATGACTCGGTCATGACAACTGTAGAAGTTCCCCACCTAAGGCCAGACCCCCCTCTGGGGCATCAGTCCCCAAGGAGTTTAGTTGGGTGGGGATTGAAAGGGCCTGTGAGAGAAAGGGGGCTGCAGAAGCAGAAACTGCTGCCCTGCTGAAAACCAATACTGACCAGGTGGGGGCTAGTACAACCCTAGGGCCAAGAAGAGGCCTGATCTGCTTCACCTGCAGGCAGGAGGGCCAGAGCTACCACTCCTGCCCTAGTATGGAATGTGACTATTCTGTACCCTGCTCCTCCAGAACAGCAGCATTCCTTGGAAAGGCCAGTACTCTAGTTTTCCCCATTATGGTCAATGGAACTCCAGGGCCTGGTTGACTTCGGCTGTGGCCAAACACTTATACATGAGCAACTACTGGGTGCTGACTTCTCAAGGACTGGGGGAATGTTGCTGATAAGATGCATCCATGGGGGTTTCCGATCCTAACCCATTACCAGCAGGGCCGGCTCCAGGCACCAGCTTAACAAGCAGGTGCTTGGGGCGGCCAAGGGAGAGGGGCGGCACATGCGGCAATTCGGGGGTGGCAGGTCCCTCACTCCCTCTAGGAGCGAAGGACCTGCCGCCGAACTGCCGCCGCCGATTGCAGCTTTTTTTTTTTTTTTTTTTTCCCAATTGCCGCGGCTTTTTTTTTTTTTTTTGCTTGGCAGAAATGCTGGAGCCGGCCCTGATTACCAGGCTTAAGCTGTCCATAAACAGGAGAACCACAGAGTTGGTGGTGGCTGTGGCAAAAGAATTGTCATACTGAATGGTGCTAGGTTGGGATTGGGGCATGGTAACTGGCTTGCTACAAGAGGCAAACCAGTCATGCCCAGATCCTAGCCCATGGTGGGTAGAGGCGGTGTGGGGTTTGATGTTTTGCTTTGGAAGATCTTCCATTTTACCTACCTGAGCTCTTTGGCCCTACCAGTCTGTCCTGGAAAACACAAAAAGAATGTCACCTTGCCTGGAATTGAGCTCTGATGACATGCAAGGGCATTGGAAGATGGTCCCATAGATCCACTGCTACCCAATGTGGCTCGGACCCTCTGGAGATACCCCTGGCAAAGGTCAGACTCCCAGACACCACTGCCTTTGGCCACTCCAGGGGTCCTACGGACCATGAAGCATAACTGGTGAAATGAGCACAGAAGGACATAGCTACTTATGGGGAGCTACAATGTTATCGACATTGTGGATTGTGCCACCTGGTACCCTGGAACCATTTCCCCATGGTCAATGTCAGCCCAGGTAGTTGCTAATGAGTTGCTAAAAATGTTCTCTCAGGTAGGCATCCCCAGTGTGATGCTGACCAATCAGGGCACTACTTTCATGTCAAGATTAATACAAGTTCACAACTTGGAGCTCTGCTAGAAGATCAATTAGCAAATGCGCTCAAGACTGCTTTTTTTCCATCTTTGCTTGTTGAGATTGGTGTGACCCTTTCTTTTGGATGTAGACCTCACTACAATTATCTTTGCCTTTCCAAATTAAAGTTACACTCTGGAATGCTCTCTACATGGTCCTGTATCATCAGACCATTGGTAAACTCAAGCTAATGCAGAATGTGGCTCCCTGCCTGTTAAGTAAAGTTTCTGCTCTAGAATACATTATACCAGTACTCTGTCTCTATACTGGCTGCCTGTTAGTTTCTGGGTGTAGTTTAGGATGTTGATTTTAGTTACAACAACGCAAAAGGTTTGGGACCTGCCTCTTTTAGAGAGCACTTGTCTCCTTGTGCTATGATGCCTCAGTTGTATTTAATAGAGGAGCTTAAGGTACCAGTTCCCTGGTGGGCAGGCCACTTCCATAAGGGATGCTCCATTCTGTCATTGCCCACCTTAGTCTTCAATAGCCTGAAATTGTGCAATTTTTGGATGTTCTGCAATGCTTACTCATTGTCCCGGGGTTTTAATAAGGTGGTAAGTTTCAGGGTACATGATCGTTAGGCATTCAAGGAGAGGTTAAAAGAACAGGAGTACTTGTGGCACCTTAGAGACTAACAAATTTATCTGAGCATAAGCTTTCGTGGGCTACAGCCCACTTCATCGGAGGGGTTAGTTTATCATCAGCTGTCTAACTGATTTATAATCTGAGGAGTCAAGCCAGACACACTGTTTTTGATTAGTTGTGTATTTTCAATGTATTTGTATAAGTGCTTAAAGATTTGGTAGGTGATTTGTATGCATTTAATTTAATAAGCCTCATTTAAATCAATGAGAATTGCTGATGTTCATCAGCTGCTTACTCTCTCTGGATTTGGCCCTTATAACGTGTGTAAGAATTTTGTTTCCAACAACCCATCATCTAGTCCACTATTCCAAATACCAGTGGCATTATAATGCTGGGACCACTGAAACTGGCAATGGCAGCTCCTGTCACCCTATGATTACCAATAAAACTTCATTAGATTGTATTCACCTGTCTTTGGAGGTGTGCGCCTGCTTGTATATATCATATCCTGACAGATGGCAAAAGGTGAGATGAACACTGTGACACAGAGGGCCCTTGGAAAAGGGTCCCCTATTCTTTTGAAACAACTATTGTCTCAGACCTGACAAACTGATGACATCAAATACATTGCTTACAGAGCATTTGTCCTGAAATGGTAACATAGTTTGCAACTTATCAATGTTCATAAACATACTGTGATGTGTGTACAGGTAATATTGAGGAATAATGAAACTATATTGAAGTTAATGCCCTTATGGCAGGGGTGGTCAAACTTTTTGGCCCGAGGACCACATCTGGGTGGGGAAATTGCATGCAGAGCCATGAATATAGGGCTGGGGCAGGGGGTTGGGGTGCGGGAGAGAGTGCGGGGTATGGGAGAGGGTGCAGTGTGCAGGAAGGGGCTCAGGGAAAGGGGTTGGAGTGGAGGAGGGGTGCGGAGTGTATGAGGGGGCTCATGGAAGGGGGTTGGGGTGCAGGAGGAGTGCGGAGTGCAGGAGGGGGCTCAGGGCAGGGGGTTGGGGTGCAGGAGGGGTACAGGGTGTGGCAGGGGGCTCAGGGCAGGGGGTTGGGGTGCAGGAGGGGTGTGGCAGGGAGCTCAGGGCAGGGGTTGAGGTGCAGGAGAGGTGCAGGTTGCAGCAGGGGGCTCAGGGAAGGGGGTTGGGGTACGGGAGGGGGCTCAGGGCAGAGGGTTGAGGTGCAGGAGGGGTGTGGCAGGGGGCTCAAGGCAGGGGGTTGGGGTGCGGGGTGCAGGAGGGGTTCAGGGTGTGGGCTCTGGCCCAGCACTGCTTACCTGCAGCGGCTCCGGGGGTGGCAGCGCATGCAGCCGGACTAAGACAGGCTCCCTGCTTGCCCTGGCCCTGCACCGCTCCCAGAAGTGGCCAGCCCCACATCCCTGCAGCCACTGGGGTACAGGGGGAAGAGGGCTCTGCGCACTGCCCTCGCCTGCTGGTACCTCCCCTGAAGCTCCCATTGGCTGTGGTTCCCCATTCGCAGCCAATGGGAGCTGCAGGGGGCAGTGCCTGCAGGCGAGGGCAGAGCGCAAAGCCCTCTGCCCTCCCCCCACTCCTCCCTGGGGCCACAGAGGTGTGGTGCCGGCCACTTCCAGGAGCGGCGCGGGCCCACGGCACCATGGGAGTGGCAATCTCACAGGCCAGATCCGGCCCACGGGCTGTAGTTTACCCACCACTGCCTTATGGCCTTAAGGTTAAAAGGAATCACCAAGGAGTGATGCTCCTTGGTGATGGCTTGTTGTGCAGGAGGAGTTGCTGCCTCATGGTTAATGGAAAACCACCAAAGACAACTGCAAACAATTTAAACCTATTGGAGGGTTGTTTTTTTTTTTAAAGGACCATTATAATAGAGAGTGATCACCCTGCCTATGAAAAAAGATAAGACTGTCTCAGTATTACAGAGCACTCTGGATCCATTTACTGAGGAGCTATTTTGTTGAGCAAACTGTTTTTCATGGAAGATTGGATCCTAGCTCCTATGAAGCCTGCCAGCTCTACAATGGACTGAACTTTGGAGAGAAACCCTACTTTATTAGATAGGAAAGTTAACTATTAATAAGTACAGGCCCTAGTTTGCATTTTATTATTTTGTTTTGTATTGTAAGCATTTGTTTCCATCACTCTCTCTTGTTTCTAAGGGAATCTCTATTCCTTCTTTTGTTTCATTACAATTGCTGTGTGCTTATACCGGAGTCGTGGTTTTAAGGTAAAACTGTTAAACTGGGATACACTGCTCCTTTGGAGGCAGAGGAGCTGGATATCATAGGGGAACAATTCAAGGGTGTCAGGGACTGGAGTGCACCTCTTGTTAACTTGTCAGGCAATGACAGTGCTGGCATAGTCTGGAGGAGAGGGCTTGAGTGGCTGAAAGGCTACTGGTGTTAGGGAGCTAACATTCCGTTATGACAAGCAAGACTCCCTCATTCTGGAGGCAGGGGTAACAAAAGTGACTCGCAGACCTGGGTACCCTGAGAACGATCACAAGCATGACTTTGCTTTTCATTATCTAAAGTAGAATATGAAAAATAGTGACATTAAAGCTTAACATTCTTGTGCGGTAAGAAGATTAGTCTGGAAATAAAACAGCAAATTATTAACCCAGGGAAACTCATTCTAGATGCAGTACCTGGTTTACAAAGAAATGCTGCAAAACTTGTTTTCTATCTGCTGTGGTATGGAGGCAGAAGGAGTCTTGGGTCTTACTGAGGGACAATGACTCAGCAAAATAATAACATCCATTCTCCTCCTAGATTTTCTGCAACCACTGGAATGCTCATCCTCCTTAAGACTGAAGGGGACTGGACCAAGGGTTCATCCACTAATCAGTATAGGGGACCATAAATACAAGATACATTGACATAAGGCCAAACAAAGAGGGGCCTTAAATTTGACTTGTCACAGTTCATCGCTTCTGAAAACAGTTTTCTCAAGAGGATTGAGAGTGTAAGAACATTCAACTGTGGCTTTTACTTTTGTTAAATCAAAACATATGGCAATTGGGGAAAAGAGCTGCGCAAATGTTCCTGGACTTACCGTTACTAAGAAACATGTTGTGTAAAGAATTAAGTGAAAAAGATGAAGTAAAACACGTAATCCAGTAAAAACAGAAGTTTGGAACCAAAATGTGGACCTATTTCCTAAGAGACTTGGAAACCTCACTGAGAAAAGCACTTGACAATACCCTATAGGAAACTGTTGGCAGGGAGCAAAGTATACACTATAACAGGGCTTTTTTATCTCTAATTTCCACGAGTCTATGGTGTAGAGAAAAATAAAAATAAAAATAAAAAAGGAATTGGGGTGGGGAGAAGGGAAGAGATAATGAAGTCTACAGGGAAGCCCCAAATTTTTCGCTGGGATTGGTATAATAACCCACAGAAGGAACAGCAAAGTAGTACTCTAAACAGAATAACAGATTACAGTCTCTGAATCCCTTCCAATGATTGTCAAGTGAAGAGGACTCTACATTCCAGGATTTTTTTTTGTATTAGCTACTCAGAATGGATGCTTCCACCTCGGAAGGACAAAAAAGAGGACGAGATCAAAGGGACAAGGGGAAGATTGATAGAAAACACTCAAGCACAAAGAGGAACCTTCCACTGGGAGCCAAAATGTAGTTCTACTAAACATCTCAGGTAAAAATCAACCCTACTAATTGAGTTATTGTTAAATAAAACACCACCATTTATATCAATATGAAGAAGCATCAAGGAAGAAATATGAATGAGTTTGACATAATTATATTTATGATGAATTTCTAGAATGGTATGTTGATAATGTCATTCCCTACCATGCATCCCTGGTGTGAAAACAGCAATATACTTCACAGAGAGAATATTCATGAAGATTTTTAAAGAAATGCAGAGAGTGGGGCTACATCTTATTATGTCTGCAGCTGTAAAGTCAATGTCTGCACTCAAATGCACACACAAAGGGAAGCTGTTTATGCATCTAATGGCAGAAACAGTGGTGTTTTCTGGATTGAGATTGTTATAGATTACTTTGCAAGTCTTGAAACCTTGCCCTGATCTTCAGCTGATGTAAATAAACATACATCGATTGACTTCATTGGAGTTATTCTGATTTACAACAGCTGAGGGTTAGACCCTATTTTACATTATGCAAAGGGGAAAGTTATAAAACCACATTCACCCCACAGTCCCAAATTTTGCCTATTTGTGCATGGAGAGGTAGCTTTAGCAAAGAAAGGATTCACCCATGAGGAAGGGCAGCTATAAAATCTGCTGGCAGAGGCTGCCTGGGAATCTTGCTAAATCAGGTCCTTGTCTGATAAGTCTGGCCCTACCCACTCCTGATCCAGACCTACTCACTTTTGGGGCATGTGCCTGGCAGAATAGAGGTTATGTATTGATTGGCCACCGCTTAGATTGTTAACTCCTTGGGGCAAAGACCATCTTTTTGTTCTGTGTTTGTACAGCACCTAGCACAATGGGTCTGGGCCATGACAACAAGCTCCTAGACATTACAGTAATACAAATACATAATTATAATAACTGCTGTCTTACTCCAGTTGTATTTACTAGCCCAGAGGACTGCAACCTAGGTTGCACTGGCTTCTATTGGTGTATCTTGTCCATCGTATTTGAGGAGGAAAGAGCATTGTTTCTGGAAGTATATGCCCAGCTAGATACCCAATAATGCATATTTAAATTCATCTTTCTTTGAAATGTTACAGTGTTTTCACTTGATCAGTTTTTTAACTGGTATTTGCAGCAGTTTGTTTGATATTGGGTATATTCCTCCTTCCTCTTGTCCACGCTTCCATTTGTTTTCTTTTCCCTCTATTTCTTCATTAAAATAAAATATGTAATCTCACCAGAAAAATATTACCGATTGTTCTGTTTATAGTAGCCTAAATACAACTGACATACAAGCAGTTTCCATAAGGTCAGCAATATGATGTTTTTAGAGTTGGTTCAACCAAAGAATAAATTTACCCTCAGGTAAATCCATTGAGTCAGTATCATTGTTCCATGGATTAATCAATCCAGTTACTGTATTTGTGTTTGATAAAACTCTACAATGGCAGAAAACATGACCATTCTATGTCCTAAAATTATGAACAAGCAGGAAGGTGTAACTAAAATAATGAAAAAATAAAAAGATAATTTTGTTTGTCTTGATAGCTTTTTCCCATTCCTAAAATGTGTGTCCTGCAGCACTTAACCTGCATGGCAAAGCTTCCATTAGAATCAACGGAAGAAAGCATAAGACTTCCCTGAATTAGTTCTTGTTCAAAGTACAGCATATCTTTTAGAATAACATACAATCTTAATTTTAAACTTGCCTGTGATGTAGAATGTTTTTCCAATAGTTAATTATCCTAACTGTTAAAAATTTGCCTCTTTATTTCCAGTCTGAATTTGTCCAGCTTCAACTTCTAGTCATTGGATCTTGTTATATCTTTGTCTGCTAGAACAAATAATATCAAATTTCTGTTCCCCAACTAGATACATGTAGACTGTGATCTAAGTCACCCCTTAATCTTCTCTTTGTTATGATAAACAAATTGAGCTCTTTGAGTCTATCGCTATATGGCATGTTTTCCAATCCTTTAATCATTATTGTAGCTCTTCTCTGAACCCTCTCCAATTTATCAACATCCTTCGTTAATTGTGGACACCAGAACTGTACACAGTATTTCAGTAGCAGTCATACCAGTTCCAAATACAGAGATAATACAGCCTTTTTATTCCTACTCAATATTCCCCTGTTTATACCTACAAGGGAGACAAGGTGGGTGAGATAACACTGGTCTACAATTTTTGAGAAGTCGTCTGCTTCAAAGATAAAATGTGCTATTTATTATGTATTTTGATGTGCTGAATTCAAATATGACAATTAAAATAACTGATTGGCTACTGTTTCTAAGATATTTAAGTTTTTACATTTTATGTCTATGTATATTGTGCAGATAGTAGAGTTTTAATCATAAATTGTAAACCTAGGTCTTTTCATGTGTTTATGATTGCTTTACATGATAATATTTCACCTGTCCTGTTTATGTAACACTTTAAAAATCAGCAAAAGGGTTATATAAATAAAATGTATTATGAAACAAAAGGCAAAAAACTATTATGTACATAGTTTAGTCCTATTCAGTGTCTACTCAGCGCTTCTTGGCTTGTCTCTTGTATTCATTAAATGGAGCATCTCTTGTCACTGTCCAGCAATAGTCTGCAAGCATTGATGGGCTCCATTTGCCCTGATAGCATTTCTCCATTGTTGCAATGTCCTGGTGAAATCGCTCGCCATGCTCGTCGCTCACTGCTCCGCAGTTGGGTGGAAAAAAAATCTAGATGAGAGTGCAAAAAATGTATCTTTAGTGACATGTTGCAACCAAGGCTTTTGTATGCCTTGAGGAGGTTTTCCACCAACAACCTGTAGTTGTCTGCCTTGTTGTTTCCGAGAAAATTTATTGCCACTAACTGGAAGCCTTTCCATGCCGTCTTTTCCTTGCCACACAGTGCATGGTCAAATGCATCATCGCGAAGAAGTTCACGAATCTGAGGACCAACAAAGACACCTTCCTTTATCTTAGCTTCACTTAACCTTGGAAATTTTCCACGGAGGTACTTGAAAGCTGCTTGTGTTTTGTCAATGGCCTTGACAAAGTTCTTCATCAGACCCAGCTTGATGTGTAAGGGTGGTAACAAAATCTTCCTTGATTCAACAAGTGGTGGATGCTGAACACTTTTCCTCCCAGGCACCAATGACTGTCGGAGTGGCCAATCTTTCTTGATGTAGTGGGAATCTCTTGCACGACTATCCCATTTGCAGAGAAAACAGCAGTACTTTGTGTATCCAGTCTGCAGACCAAGCAAGAGAGCAACAACCTTCAAATCGCCACAAAGCTGCCACTGATGTTGGTCATAGTTTATGCACCTCAAAAGTTGTTTCATGTTGTCATAGGTTTCCTTCATATGGACTGCATGACCAACTGGAATTGATGGCAAAACATTGCCATTATGCAGTAAAACAGCTTTAAGACTCGTCTTCGATGAATCAATGAACAGTCTCCACTCATCTGGATCGTGAACGATGTTGAGGGCTGCCATCACACCATCGATGTTGTTGCAGGCTACAAGATCACCTTCCATGAAGAAGAATGGGACAAGATCCTTTTGATGGTCACGGAACATGGAAACCCTAACATCACCTGCCAGGAGATTCTACTGCTGTAGTCTGGAGCCCAACAGCTCTGCCTTACTCTTGGGTAGTTCCAAATCCCTGACAAGGTCATTCAGTTCACCTTGTGTTATGAGGTGTGGTTCAGAGGAGGAGGATGGGAGAAAATGTGGGTCCTGTGACATTGATGGTTCAGGACCAGAAATTTCATCCTCTTCCTCTTCCTCGTCTGACTCAAGTGAGAATGATTCTGGTGCATCAGGAACCGGCAGTCCTTCTCCGTGGGGTACTGGGCGTATAGCTGATGGAATGTTTGGATAATGCGCAGTCCACTTTTTCTTCTTTGACACACCTTTCCCAACTGGAGGCACCATGCAGAAGTAACAATTGCTGGTATGAACTGTTGGCTCTCTCCAAATCTTTGGCACTGCAAAAGGCATAGATTTCCTTTTCCTGTTCAACCACTGGCGAAGATTTGTTGAACAAGTGTTGCAGCATATGTGTGGGGCCCACCTCTTGTCCTGATCTCCAATTTTGCAGCCAAAATAAAGGTGATAGGCTTTCTTAACCATAGTGGTTATACTGCGCTTTTGTGATGCAAAAGTCACTTCACCACAAACATAGCAGAAGTTATCTGCACTGTTCACACAAGTACGAGGCATCTCTGCTCACTTTGGCTAAACAGAAATGTGTCCCTTTGCAAAATCAAACACTGACAAATAAGAGAGCACGACACTGTATGATTTCTAGAGCTGATATAGGGCAATTTGTTCAGCAGAGTGATGTAAGCTTCGTTATGATTGCATCATCCATGACTTCTAGGAATAACATGATGCAATTCCTATCATGTATGACGCAATACCAGCTTCAGATTGCATCATTCATTGTTTTGCCTAAAAAGCAAGTACTGTCCAAACCCAGTCATAGATTTATTCATAGATCCAGTCAAAGATGTATTTTAGTCATTTCTGGTTTAAATTGAGATCCCTTCCCTTTATAACTCACTTATCCTCCGCCATTCCCAAGTCAAGGGTCATATATACTGACCCAATAGCATATCTTGAAAACTAGAGCCAATCAACAATTTTAAGCATCATTTTCGTTCTCAGTGACCCAGAATTAGTAAAGTTTGACTACATTTATTTCAGAAGCATTTTGGCTGTAGAGCAGTGTAATATCTTTTATTTGACCAACTTCTGTTGGTGAGAGAGACAAACTTTCGAGATTACACAGAGCTTTTCTTAGGGTCTGAGAAAGGTGCTCAGTGTCCCAGCTAAATACAAGGTGGAACAGATAGTTTAGCACAGGGGTCGGCAATGTTTGGCACGCGGCTCGCCAGAATAAGCACCCTAGGGGGCCGGGCCAGTTTATTTACCTGCTGACGCAGCAGGTTCAGCCGATCGCGGCCCCCACCGGCCGCGGTTCACCATCCCGGGCCAATGGGGGCGGCGGGAAGCGGCGCGGGCTAGGGATGTGCTGGCCGCGGCTTCCCACCACCCCCATTGGCCCAGGACGGCGAACCGCGGCCAGTGGGGGCCGCGATTGGCCGAACCTGCCGCGTCAGCAGGTAAATAAACTGGCCCGGCCCGCTAGGGTGCTTATCCTGGCGAGCCGCGTGCCAAACGTTGCCGACCCCTGGTTTAGCATAAGTAGTTGACACATATTTCAAGGGACCATTCAAGGTGAAACCCCTAATCCTCAAAGGAAACCAGCACAATACTTTCAAAAGATGAGCCTGGGACCTTTAATTCATAACTAAAAATCATAGACTGAATAGAGACACTGGATTTATGGCTATAACTCACTAATAACCCCCCACATCCAGGTGTCTTCCACCACCTTTCTTTCCCCCCTATGACTGAAGGTGTTAAACCACTTCACCTTGAATGGTCCCTTGAAATGTGTGTTAACTACTTATGCTAAACAAGCCCAGACCTGAAGAAGAGCTCCGTGTAAGCTTGAAATTTGTCAAGCCAGGTCTTAAAAACCTCTAAGGATGGAGATTCCACCACCTCCCTAGGTAACCCATTCCAGTGCTTCACCACCCTCCTAGTTAAATAGTTTTTCCTAATATCCAACCTAGACCTCCCCGACTACAACTTGAGACCATAGCTTTTTGTTCTGTCATCTGCCACCACTGAGAACATCCTAGCTCTATCCTCTTTGGAACCCCCCTTCTGGTAGTTGAAGGCTTCTATCAAATCCCCCCCACTCTTCTCTTCTGCACTGTCTCCAATTTGTCCACATCCTTTCTGTAGTGGGGGGCCCAAAACTGGATGCAATACTCCAGATGTGGCCTCACCAGTGCCAAATAGAGGGGAATAATCACTTCCCTCGATCTGCTGGCAATGCTCCTAGTAATGCAGCCCAATATGCCATTAGCCTTCTTGGCAACAAGGGCACACTGTTGACTCATATCCAGCTTCTCATCCACTATAATCCCCATGTCCTTTTCTGCAGAACTGCCGCTTAGCCAGTCAGTCCCCAGCCTGTAGCAGTGCATGGAATTCTTCAATCCTAAGTGCAGGACCCTGCACTTGTCCTTGTTGAACCTCATCAGATTTCTTTTGGCCCAATCCTCCAATTTGTCTAGGTCGCTCTGGACCCTATCCCTACCCTCCAGCATGTCTGCCTCTCCCCCCAGCTTAGTGTCATCTGCAAACTTGCTGAGAGTGCAATCCATCCCATCATCCAGATCATTAATGAAGATGTTGAACAAAACCGGCCCCAGGACCAACCCCTGGGGCACTCCGTTTGATACGGGCTGCCAACTAGACATCAAGACATTGATCACTACCCATGACCCCCTAGTCTTTTTCAGAGTCACTGCTTCCTAGGATAGAGACCCCCACCATTGAAGTATGGCCTACAGTCTTTGTTCCTAGATGTATATCTTTACATTTGGCCTCATTTGACCCACTGCAGAATGCACACCAGCCAGCTCAGGGGTTCACTGTATCCATCAAAGATGGCTTAGCACAACCCTATGGAAAATGATGCCTCAGCCATCACAGAACTAGGTTCACTCCTAACATTCTCTTGAGTGATGGGGAGGGATCTTGCCCTTTTCCTTATTTAGAGGGCGAGTGGAGGCTCCTTGTGCATAAAGATAAAGACAAGTGTTTTTGTGTTTATGTTAACGGGGGAGGCAGGAGGAGTTCTGCATTGAAATATATATGGGCATGATTATAGGAGTCTTGACCACGAGCTATAGCGAAACTGCAAACTAAGCAAAAAATGAAGTCTCTCATTCAAATAAAAAATGCATAGCAAACCTCAGAAAAGGGAATTTTTTGCTTGCACCTCCAGGCTGATTATTTAAGATGTATTAACAGTGTCTTGCAGTTCTGGGCTAACCCTGAGTAGCTAAAGAGGCTTTGTTTAATGTAGTTTTCAAACATGGCCAACCCCATTGTCCCTAGGTCGGTAAAAGAAAGTTAAGTAAAAGGTGCTGCTTTTAGAGTTCTACAGATTCTGATGTAACTTAACTAACTGCAACTCTAAAAATCTACAAAGTTTTAGCAGCGTGTTTCTTCACCCTATAAATGTCTGAAAACTGCAGTAAGGGCAATGCAGCTGTTTTAACAAAGATCAATGGCAGAGAGTCAGCCTACACTGAAAATGTCATTATAATGAACAGGTGAAGAGTAGGTCTGCTCTGCTTAGCAGAACTGCAGCTGAGCACTATGCTTTTTGTGTTCAGTGGTTTGTTTTCCCTGATGAATGCACTTGTGTAGCTTCACAGTCCTCAAGCATGGTTTTGGAGTGAATAGCAGCTCTTCTCGTTATCTCATTTATGAATTTGGAATCTTTGTTACATTCCCCTCCCAGAATCCTCAGAGAGAACATTTAAAGACCGGTTGTAATGTCCTGGAAATATTTATAAACTACAAATATATAAAGAGCCTATGTGAAGGTTAAAGGGGAGAATGGAATTAAAATATAATAATGCTAATGCTTTTATGCTTCTAAAAAGCAATCTGCACCTATTAAAATGTAGTCTGACGTTCTGTGGATTAAATTCATCCTTGATCAATGCACACTGAACTCACATGGGCCCAGATCACCTCCTTTGCTTTTATGCAACTAGAGGGGACTTAACCCAGGTGGCACTCCTCCTTGGGACATGCAGGCAAGGAGTGCCTTCTCCAGGGCACTGTCTCACTCCTTGGGAGCTCTGCAGTTTTTGAGGAGAAGCACATAAACAGTCACTCTCTGTTATCACTGTTTCTTCCCGAGTTGTGCTGCTGAGGAGAAAGTTGTCTGCAGTTGGTCTGCATGAAGGTGTAGCTTTTCTTTATTTTAACTGATTTAATGATTCTGTGTTAACCAACAATGGGTTCAACTCCTGTTGCTACAGTTTCCAAATCAATAGGATGAAAATTACCCTTTACAGTTCTCTTAGATTGGGAGACTCTTGGGAGCACACTGTGATGCTGGCAGGCCAAGTGCCAGCATTTGCTAAGGCCTCAGATGTTAGCTAAGAACTGACAAATTCATAGCAGGAGCCCAGACCATTGCACTTGTGTTAGTGTTGCTCAAAATAGGTGTTAGTCTTATAAGAACGTATTTAGTGTTTCACTCTATAGAATGTTTGTAAGTTGTTGCGTGCATTAATCTCATTTGTAATGTCTGTATTCCATGATATAAGGAAATATGTCAGTTTTGCTTTATAACTTTGAAAATATTTGCTCTAAACTTGTGAACTCGGATGGGAAGAGTGTTTTCCCTCTGCCCATCAAAATCAGATGGGCCATCAAGGAACATTGCAGTACAAAGGATAAGTTAATGGCCATATTGCATGTTGGAAATGCTATGTGCAAGGAAGCGTATCCTATGGATTTGGAGATGAATAAAGGAAATAAAACAAAAACATAATAAAATTTTCCATCTCTTTGCTATTTGAACTCTCACGGGACCAGAGACACTAAACTGAAGCCAGAGTTCTCCAGGGGTTACATCCAGAGTCTGCCCTGAAAGACACTTTGAATTGACAGATCACTACAACTCTGTCACTCTTAGGATTTAGATTGCAATTCATTTATTATATATTTACTTACTTTAACCTGTAAATAATTCTCATTTCTTTTCCTAGTTAATAAACCTTTAGATAGTTTATTACAGGCTTGGCATCGTCTTTAATGTAAGATATAGGGTACAAATTGATTTGGGTTAAGTGACTGGTCTCTTGGGACTGGAAGAAACCTGAATATTGTATGATTTTTGTTGTAAGTGACCATTTTTTACTAAGTCTAGCTTGCCTGGCTGGCAAGATAGACTGGAGAGTCTAAGGGGACTGTCTGTGATTCCATGGTGTGACTGATATAGTGATCCTGGAGTTCACATTTGTCACTGGCTTGGTGAAATCTAATTATAAAACTTACCACCAGTTTGGGGTGTATGCAATGTTTTTGACAGTTTGTCCTTTGGTAGGCACTCACAGTCATGAGCCACTCCAGACCCAGTGTGACACACCCAAAGAACGAATACAGTGACCACAAATTCAGTTACAAGGAAACAGTCTTGTTTGGATTATAAATTTTAACTTACTCTCACGTACATTTCTACCCAACCGGAGAGAGCCCAAGCAACAGCCAATGCTGTGATCTGTCAATTAATTACTGCGGTGGCTGATGTCCACACCACCCTTCTTCCATCAGTGGTGCGCATCCCCACCAGGAGCCCTTCCACCAACTGAAGAGGGGCAGTGTGGGGGACTGAGAGCCAGGGCTCTCAGCTCGGTGCAGCTCCCCACTGGTAGTGGGGTGGGGGGGTCAGCCAGTGGGAGCTTCTTGCCTCCAGCAGGGAGATCCACACTCAGAGTCCGGTCAGCTGCCATGTTTCCAGTGGGGTGCCAGGACCCTGGGAGGCTGCAGGGCTTCCAGTGGGGAGCTGGGCGGCATCCCAAGCTGGCAGCCTGGGTGGCAGCCCAGCTTGGAGTGGAGACCCAGCAGCAGACTGGCTGGGGAGCCGGGAGCTGGCTTTCTTGTCCATTTCATGGCTCCAGCTCCAGAATGACCGCCAACAGCTGATGTAAGGAACGCGGTGTCTACACAGACACTGTGTCGCCCTAACTACACCGACATAAGTCCTACGTCTCTTATCGAGATCGCTTTATTATGTCGGCATAGCAGGGGAGTCATGTCAGAAGGAGGAGCATTTCAGTGTGTACACCTCCACTGTTTTGTCCCTGAAAGCTGACTTTTGTTGACAAAACTGTGTAATGTAAATAAGGCCTAAACGACTTACCAAAGGCCATGCTGCCAGGCAACGCTGGAGCTCGGTTGGAACTCAGCAGCTTCTAGGCCGGTGGCCAGTCTTCTGTATCATGACATCTCTCAACCTTCTGACTCCTGGCAAAACTTGAAAATGTGCATCATTGGATTGGAAACTGATTTTTTTCAAAGCCCAGTTTGTCTCTAATGCTGCATCAGCCGGTTGTCTGCGCATTCTCATGTACACATCTTGTTGATGTCTGATCTCATTGTCCTGGATTCATGTTCTGTGAGGATTCAGATGTCCATGTTATACAGTTAAAATCCATTTAGCTGAAACTAAAGATAAGCAAAGAATAGATGGATAACAAAGTGAAAGGGTGCTTCCTGTAATCCAGGTCTTTGCCTCACATGGCACATTTTCAAGAGCTCTGAATCTAGCCTGAGATCATGTACTATCAGATAGAGAATAAATTCCATAGGTAGATACTTCGCAGTTCCCAGCATTATGTTTGATTTATCAATAAGATCCCAAAATATGATAGAATTGATAGTGCATATCAAATTGCAGGCAAGAATTAGGACATAGAGCATACACACAGAGAACACCAAAAGATCAGAAAGAGTTCATATCAATTATATTTACTTTTTAATGGTTGAACTGTAAATAAATGTGTCTTTACTCATGTGGTGTTTTTCATTTAAGATATAGTTCCAAAACTTATACCATGTTCTTTTTTAAGGCCTGATTTTGGAATTCTCGCTCTCACTAGATAATTCCTACTCATTCAAGAAGTTCCACTGACTTCAGTGAGATCACATGCATGAGTTCAGTATGATTCCATAAGACTAAGGCTTGTAGAATCTAATCCTTAGCCGTGTTCCTCGTTGTGTTTAAAAAGAAAAAGTCTATCTGTGTTTAATTTGACATTAGATATCTCCAATCCTTTGCAAATACTTCAAACATTGCTTTATATTTCACATTCTCTAAGGATTGCATGTGGTATTTGCACTAAATCTTGGCATTATATTGAGACCAAAGCTATGAAGAAGTGAAAGTCAGAGTACAAATCAGTGCGTTGCATTTTTCATCATATTTACCTACAGTGAAAATATATGATGAAGAAATTTACCTCTCAACCATGTCCATCTTGATCAGAGTTTAAAAGTCAATGGTTAAACAGGACTGTCTTTATCATCTTCAAAGTACAAACATTGCAGGTAGACAGGAGTTATTGACTATATTTAATGCGATAGCAACTGGCTATTCAGCAATTTATGTGACTAAAACTTTGCAGAGGAAGAGGCAGTGGGCAGTGATTAATCTGCTATCAGCCACCAGGACAAAATATGGAGAAAAACAATTATTCCACTGTCTCGCCTGTAATTATCACAAGCTCTTTCTCCAAGATGCAACTGTAACTTTAATTGACTTTTGTAACAAAGTCAGATTTTTTTCATGATCAGACTCTGCTTGAAACAGCAGTCTCTCACAAAGCAGAATTTGCTTTCTTGGCACAGTAGAGACAACACTTTTTTATTTTACAGATGTAGGCGTCTGTAAATAGACACATTCATCTCAGTTTATTATTACTTGTTCAAGGGGGAACAATCAAAGATATGTGTTTTTAAAACTGGATTCATGGAGATTTATATGTGAGATCTACAGCTGGCTCTATATCACAAGCCAAGACCTAGCAAACAAGTCCCTCTGGGTTCACAAGCTTTTAGTTCGCAAGCTCATTGGTCTGTTAGGCTCACAATAAAGAGTGAATAAAAAGCCTCCAAACAAAACTCAAACAATCTGTCATTCACTCACTGAACTCATTTTTAATCCAGACTTAAAATGTGTCAAGAAACTCATTATCAAGCCCCCATGAAATTCAAGCTGCTTCATACATCAGAACCAATACAGCCACACCACCTCCATACAGAAAGGTCCCAATAATCTCATAATAATATATTAGTGGCGATGGTAGAAGCAAATGTGAAGGCTCAGAGCAGCAGAAGTATTCAGGGCTACATTGGAATTTGGACCACATGCCTGCACAGGGGAGTCAATTTGTGTCTAATTCATTTGGAAATGGGCCTGAGTCATGAAGTTCAGCTCCAGATCCAAACATCCCCAAAGTCCAGGGCTGTTTGGATCAAGGGTTTTGGTTCAGGGCCTCTCTCTCATATCAGTATTTAAAAAATAGTTCCTAATAAAGATGAACTGTAACCAAAAACTCTGACCCAAATATGACTGAACTGTGGGGAGATTTGGCTCCAGATCTGAATTTCATGGATTGAACCTAACATGATGGGTGTGGTGTGGTAATATTTGATTGGTATTAATTATTGTATTTATTTATCATTTGTATTGTGTTTGTATTTCAGAGCCTAAATTATGATCAGGCCCCCATTATTCCAGGCATTGCAGAAACACAAAGGTAAAAATAGTTGATGTCTCTAAGCTCTTAGAGTGTAATTTAAAAAAAGATTAAACAGGTGTGACAAATAGATGAGGAGCAGCAAGGGAGGACAAGGGTAACAATAACCAGTTCACAATGGAAGTGTGCACAATGTCAGTGCATAACTTGTGTGCACAATGTCAGTGCATAACTTAGCATTAAAAAGCATGGGAGTTTTTTAATAGAAATACATAAGGGTTATGTTTTTAGGCACAAGCCTATGTAAAAGGGTAGCTCATAGCTGTGCTGCCCCAGCAGGAGCCCAGGAAGTACTCACAGAGGCACAATTCCTTCCCTGTTCTCCCCTTGCTCCATAGAATTAGTAACACTGCTCTACAGTCAAAATGCTTCTGAAATAAATGTAGTCAAACTTTACTAATTCTGGGTCACTGAGAACGAAAATGATGCTTAAAATTGTTGATTGGCTCTAGTTTTCAAGATATGCTATTGGGTCAGTATATACGACCCTTGACTTGGGAATGGCGGAGGATAAGTGAGTTATAAAGGGAAGGGATCTCAATTTAAACCAGAAATGACTAAAATACATCTTTGACTGGATCTATGAATAAATCTATGACTGGGTTTGGACAGTACTTGCTTTTTAGGCAGAACAATGAATGATGCAATCTGAAGCTGGTATTGCGTCATACATGATATGAATTGCATCATGTTATTCCTAGAAGTCATGGATGATGCAATCATAATGAAGCTTACATCACTCTGCTGAACAAATTGCCCTATATCAGCTCTAGAAATCATACAGTGTCGTGCTCTCTTATTTGTCAGTGTTTGATTTTGCAAAGGGACACATTTCTGTTTAGCCAAAGTGAGCAGAGATGCCTCGTACTTGTGTGAACAGTGCAGATAACGTCTGCTATGTTTGTGGTGAAGTGACTTTTGCATCACAAAAGTGCAGTATAACCACTATGGTTAAGAAAGCCTATCACCTTTATTTTGGCTGCAAAATTGGAGATCAGGACAAGAGGTGGACCCCACACATATGCTGCAACACTTGTGCAACAAATCTTCGCCAGTGGTTGAACAGGAAAAGGAAATCTATGCCTTTTGCAGTGCCAATGATTTGGAGAGAACCCCAGATCATACCAGCAATTGTTACTTCTGCATGGTGCCTCCAGTTGGGAAAGGTGTGTCAAAGAAGAAAAAGTGGACTGTGCATTATCCAAACATTCCATCAGCTATACGCCCAGTACCCCACGGAGAAGGACTGCCGGTTCCTGATGCACCAGAATCATTCTCACTTGAGTCAGACGAGGAAGAGGAAGAGGATGAAACTTCTGGTCCTGAACCATCAATGTCACAGGACCCACATTTTCTCCCATCCTCCTCCTCCTCTGAACCACACCTCATAACACAAGGTGAACTGAATGACCTTGTCAGGGATTTGGAACTACCCAAGAGTAAGGCAGAGCTGTTGGGCTCCAGACTACAGCAGTGGAATCTCCTGACAGGTGATGTTAGGGTTTCCATGTTCCGTGACCGTCAAAAGGATCTTGTCCCATTCTTCTTCATGGAAGGTGATCTTGTAGCCTGCAACAACATCGATGGTGTGATGGCAGCCCTCAACATCGTTCACGATCCAGATGAGTGGAGACTGTTCATTGATTCATCCAAGACGAGTCTTAAAGCTGTTTTACTGCATAATGGCAATGTTTTGCCATCAATTCCAGTTGGTCATGCAGTCCATATGAAGGAAACCTATGACAACATGAAACAACTTTTGAGGTGCATAAACTATGACCAACATCAGTGGCAGCTTTGTGGCGATTTGAAGGTTGTTGCTCTCTTGCTTGGTCTGCAGACTGGATACACAAAGTACTGCTGTTTTCTCTGCGAATGGGATAGTCGTGCAAGAGATTCCCACTACATCAAGAAAGATTGGCCACTCCGACAGTCATTGGAGCCTGGGAGGAAAAGTGATCAGCATCCACCACTTGTTGAATCAAGGAAGATTTTGTTACCACCCTTACACATCAAGCTGGGTCTGATGAAGAACTTTGTCAAGGCCATTGACAAAACACAAGCAGCTTTCAAGTACCTCCGTGGAAAATTTCCAAGGTTAAGTGAAGCTAAGATAAAGGAAGGTGTCTTTGTTGGTCCTCAGATTCGTGAACTTCTTCGAGATGATGCATTTGACCATGCACTGCGTGGCAAGGAAAAGACGGCATGGAAAGCCTTCCAGTTAGCGGCAATAAATTTTCTCGGAAACAACAAGGCAGACAACTACAGGTTGTTGGTGGAAAACCTCCTCAAGGCATACAAAAGCCTTGGTTGCAACATGTCACTAAAGACAGTGACAAGAGATGCTCCATTTAATGAATACAAGAGACAAGCCAAGAAGTGCCGAGTAGACACTGAATAGGACTAAACTATGTACATAATAGTTTTTTGCCTTTTGTTTCATAATAAATTTTATTTATATAACCCTTTTGCTGATTTTTAAAGTGTTACATAAACAGGACAGGTGAAATATTATCATGTAAAGCAATCATAAACACATGAAAAGACCTAGGTTTACAATTTATGATTAAAACTCTACTATCTGCACAATATACATAGACATAAAATGTAAAAACTTAAATATCTTAGAAACAGTAGCCAATCAGTTGTTTTAATTGTCATATTTGAATTCAGCACATCAAAATACATAATAAATAGCACATTTTATCTCTGAAGCAGACGACTTCTCAAAAATTGTAGACCAGTGTAATTGACGCTAGGCCCTAGCAGTACCAGGCTACTAACCCTTGCACTGGTTCAGTTATGCTGGCCAGCCTAGTGGAGGCAGTAATTCAATGCTGTGCCCATTCCCTATCCTGCGTTAGCAATCCCTGTTCAGCTGCATGGGAGTACTAGGTGTGCAGCCCCAGATTACTGCTCCATGCCTGCAGTGGAGATGCAGGGAGGCCATGAAAGGGAACCCTACGAGGGTTGGGCCACAATTCAGCCCTTAAATAAATGAGTATAAACAAAGATGCTGATGCCTTGTAGACATCACAGTAAAAGGAAGTGGTGAGGACAAATTTGAAGGAGGAGCAGCAAATGACCTTGACACCCAGGTGTTGGGCCGCTGAGCTCACAGATGCCTATTCCTGAAATCAGTACAGAAAGCTGGAAGGTGCTACTCTCTGCTCCTGCAAATCCCTCCTCAAGACCTACTGCTGCTGTGATACCTGTGACCCTAGTCTGAGGGATCAAATGGGGGTAACACGCTTGTTTGTTTGTGTCAGAGGTGGATTAAGATTTATTGGAGGCGTGGGCACAAAGAACATGGTATGAGTTTTGGTAGATTTTTATGATCTGTGCCATTATACCTGAGGTGCTGGCAGATACTTCATTCATTCATTTCTGAAAGTCAGATATGAATAAGGAGAAACCCCAACCTCTACTAAGCTTCACTGAGAATGAATATCTATTAGACTATGGTGTCTCCTTCTCTTTGTTTCTACATGAAAGAACCCTGTGCAGCCAAGAAACTTTTAATAGAAGCTGCATTCCACCTAACTGTGAAATTAAGGAAATAGTTAAATTATCAGAGATCTTCATTTTTGCACCAGGGGTATGTCTTTTCAGCTTGCTATGTAATGATATTTTCACTGAGCATTTGAGAATCACTGGAGTATATTACTAGTCTTTGGACCTTTTGATCCACCTTATTGTTTGGCAATCTTTCTGCTTTATTAACTTATGAAAGAATTTGATCTCACTTTCAGTACTGGAGTTCATGTTTTGAGATGTCCACAATGTCTTCTGTCTTATTTTTAAATACATCAGGCCATACCTTTTGATATTTATTCTGGTTGGAGTTTTGAATTGTATATTTGCCAGAAAACTTATTTTATTTTATTTTTTATTTTATTTGCCCCTGTCATTGCTATATGAGATGAGAATAATTTACTTGTTAGGTAATTTACTAACTACCTTCCACAGAAGAAGAGTATGTTTGTTTCAGAAAGCTGTCTCTATGATCACATTGGCTGGCTATCAATTGCATTGGGTTTTTTTATAGCTCTGCGATGTTCTGAGAAAAACCTTAGTCAAAATATTAACAAGTTTTGCTCTCCTCTTACCTCCTGAACCTTTATAAAGTGTTTAAATAAACATTCAGGAAGACCTTCTATCTGAATGAGTATAAGAGTACAAAACCAACTTCTTTAAGAAGTTGCACTATAACTAAATAATTTATACTTTAAAATTTCATCCAAAGATCTAATAGTGTTTTAGAGATGTTAATGATTAAGTTTTATTACCAGAGGTGGTTAAAAAATACTAATTTGTTTTCATGGCAAAAATTTTTAAATAATTGTTTTCACAATTTCCCATGGTTTTGTTTTCAACCACAGGGGGGGGAAACTGGGGGGGGGGGGGAGGGAGGAATTTTGAAAAACATTTTCAGTAAAATATTTTATTTTTAGTTAAAAATCTTTGGTTTAGAAACATTTTTGATTTTTCAAAACCAAACTTCAACATTTTGAGGCTAAAACCAAACCAAAAATGATTATTTTTACCAAATTAAAAATGTTTATCAGAAAAGCAATGTTACCAGGTTTGGTTGAAAAACTGGAAAATTTTTACTAATTTTAAAATTTTCATTTTGATCAAAAAGCCATTTTTGTCAAAATAATGTTTTTACAAAATGTTTTGACTTGCTATGATTATTACACCCATTGTACAGATGTTAACCTGACCCACCAAGATGTTAAAGGGATATTGTGAACAAAAATAATATTTAAACTTTTTGTGTGTGTTTCACAGCAACAGAAGAAAGAGAAACATTTTAAAGATAGGAACACATGGTAGGAAGACTAAGGGACAGGTCACCTGAAACAACTTGTAATTTCTTTTTAAATAGACTAGACTGACTGTATCCTAGTACTGCATTAGCCTTTTTCATGGCCACATCACATTGGTAGCTCATAGTCATCCTGTGATCAACAAATACACCCAGGTCTTTCTCCTCTTCTGTTAGTTACAACTGATAATCCCCCAATTTATAGCAAAAATTCGTATTAGTCGCTAAGTACATGACCTTGCACTTTGCACTATTAAATTGCGTCCTATTTCTATTACTCCAGGTTTCAAGGCCATTCAGATCTTCTTGTATTATATTCCAGTCCTTCTCCGTATTGGTAGTATCTCCCAAATTTGCTTTATTATTCTTTTGTGCCATGATCATTAATAAAAATGTTAAATAAGATTGGTCCCAAGACCAATCCCTGAGGAACTCCACTAATAAACTTCCTCCAGCCTGACAGTTCAGCTTTCAGTATGACCAGCTGTAGTCTCCTCTTTACTCAGTTCCTTATCCATGTTTCAATTCTTGAATTAATCCCCATCTTCTCCAATTTAACTAATAATTTCCCATGTGGAACTATATCAAATGCCTTACTGAAATCCAGGTAGATTAGATCTACTGCATTTCCTTTGTCTGAAAAATCAGGTATCTTCTCAAAGAAGGAGATCAGGTTGGTCTAGCACATTTACCTTTTGTAAAACCATGTTGTATTTTATCCCAATTACCATTTGCCTGTATGTATTTAACTACTTTCCCTTTCAAAATTTGTTCCAAGACCTTGCATACAATTGAGGTCAAACTAGCAAGCCTGTAGTTTCTTGGATCACTTTTTTCCCCTCCTTAAAAATAGGCACTACTATATTAGCAATTCTCCAGTCATAGGGTATGACCCCAAGTCATTAAAAATCCTTGCTATTGGGCTTGCAATTCCATGTGCCAGTTCCATTAATATTCTTGGGTGGAGATTATCTGGACCCCTCTGATTGGGTCCCATTTGAGTTTGACTTTCATCTCAGATGTGGTAATTTCTACTTCCATATCCTCATTCCCTTTAGCCACCCTGCCACTACCCCTACACTCTTCATTACCCTTACTATTGGTTTTAATTTCCTTTGCAAAGTCCAACTCTGCTTGGCTTTTTGGCAGTTTTCACTTTATCCCTACACTTTCTGACCTCCAAGAGAGCAGCTTTCCTTTCTGATCCTTCCCATCTTCCATCCCTTCTAGGCTTCCTGCTTTCTCTTAATCACCTGTTTGAGATTCTTGCTCATCCAGCTCATCATGCAACCATTCTCTACGAATTGTGTGAAGTTACCTCACTTAGCCCCAAGTCCTGCAATCATTTATGCACATGCTTCACTTCACTATCATTTGGCCCTGAATCTGATCTCACAAACACTTACATACATGCAGGGCCAGCTTTAGGCCGATTCCGCCAATTCCCCGGAATCGGGCCCCGCGCCTAAGAGGGCCCTGCTCCATTGGCCAGAGCGCCGGCCCGAGCCCTGCAAGCCCCATGGCCCCGCTCCCCCAGCTGGAGTGCAGCAAGCCCCACGGCCCTGCTCCCCCGGCTGGAGCACCAGCTTGAGCTCTGCAAGCCCCACGGCCCCGCTCCCCCGGCCAGAGCGCCGGCCCAAGCCCTGCAAGTCCCGCGGCGCCGCTTCCCGGTCAGAGCGCCGGCCAGAGCCCAGCAACCCTGTGGCCCCGCAACCCTGGCCGGAGCACGGCAATCCGAAGTGCCACTGAAGACTCGGAGTGCCGCCCGGTGAGTACAAGCCCCACGAATCGGGCCCCGCACTTGCTAAAGCCGGCCCTGCATACATGCTTAACTTTACTCCCATGAACTCAATGGGATTACTCACCTTAATAAATATTTGAGTAAGTCTTTGCCTTATCAGGGCTTTAGATAGGTATGGTTTGCATTGTTCCCTAATTTTTTATACTGTATTTCATTGTAATATATAATGGAGAAAATTAATCCACAGTTTAATACAAGTATTTATAAGTATGAAATCTTTTCTTAATTTTAAGCATTAGTTTATTTCTAAATGTGAAAAAACGGCCCTTAATATTTTATGATTATTCCTGTGATGACAATAGAATGACCACAAAAGTGTATAAACAAATTGTATGAGATAATTCTGCTGTCATAAATACTTTAAAATGATGTTACAGCTTTTCAGTACAAAGCAAACATTTTCCTATAAACCCAAGTGATCGAGGATCATGATGAGACCTTTTGCAAAAAATAAGAGTACATAAAATAAATTATGCATTCAACTGACTGAAAAAGTATGTGTTCTTCTGCTGATCTAGCAATTTGTTTTGTTGTGCTAGAAATATTTTTAAGACACCATCTTATTTAGCATAATGGAATTGCTTTATATGAAGCAAAACATGCACCTGGTATTACTAGAAGATGAGCAACATGTGATGTGTAAAGCTCACTCAACACCCACTGAAGTCAGCCAGACATGAGTATATTCAATAACTTGCAAAAACAAAGTAAGCCTATGTAGGGACATAGAAGAATAAGGTCATAGTTAAGGTATTGGTCTAAATTGATACACATTGCACTAATATTCATATCCTAAATGCATGTTCAAAACTGTTAAATTTATTCTTTTGTTGAAAGGAAAGTTGAAATGGGAAGTGTGGTTCCAAATTGGACTTCTGGGGGGCAGCTGTTCTCTGTGGCTTCCACCTGGGAGACCAGCAGCAGCAGCACTCTGAGAAGTTTTAGAGTGGTAGTGGGCAAAAAAGCTAACTCAGGAAGGAAAAGAAAAAAAGGAAGTGACATCCAGGAGCCAATGAAAGTCTTTGGAGATGACTAGGTGCTCCAACATTCCTGGGAGACGCTTCCCCTGTATTGGATAAACTGCTGGACAATCACAAAAAGTCTGGAATCGCTCAGTACAAAAAGAAGATCTCTGCCCGTGGAAGTTAAGGAGACATTAGAAGTTAGTGTAAGTGACTGTTTCAGTCTTATTGTAGCTAAGTTCTGTTCAGCTTCTCAAGCGAGTGTTTCTAGGATTGTATATTCCTTCCAACTCTCACTTCTATCCAGAGTAGAACATTTACCTTAACTCATTGTGTGTTTGCTAGAGTTAGGGAACTGCTTACCTCAGGAACTACTTCTTTAACGTCAAGGAGGGTCCCAGATGCCCATGTATCTCATAATAAGGGTCCCTGATGCTGCAGGGCAAATTCCCTCAATTTCAATTGATGTGTTGCCTGAATAAGGACAGCAGGCTTAGGCCTTAATCTCTGTTTCCCATCCTCTTCAATCATCTTTTTATTTTTGTCTAAATGCTGGCTATTATTGAAACTAGCTGGGTTTGAGCCCAAATCCGATGGGAAGTTGCACTGTCACAGTCCACTGATTTATGTTCCCACCATCACATCTTAAACTGGCAGAGATCGCGTCTGTTTTATGATATGCCCTATGGTGTGAAACCTGCACTTTCCTGACACCTATTTCGGTTCACTTCTCCCCAACTTTTTTTTTAAAACGTGTAAGCTTAAAACTTTTCCACTTAAAGGTGCATTTCAATTTGACAAGTGATGGCCCTCTTCTATATTATCTCCCTGATCCTTCTGTTTGTCCCCTTTTGCAGACCTACCTCCCTGACTGGTTTTGCAAAGCTTAGCACAGTAGCCTTTTACTTAAATGTATTTTCAAAGACCCAACAGGCAGCTAGGCATCCAGGTTCAGATCCTCAAAAGTATTTAGGCCCCTAACTTCCTTTCAAATCAATAGGAGTTAGGTGCCTAAATACCTCTGAGGATCTGGGCCCCTGTCCCCACTGAAAGCCAGTGATAGTTGGGTGCCTAACTGCCCTTTATACCTTTAAAAAATCTCCCCTTGAATTGTTTGTACAGCTCCATGAGCATGTCAGTGGAGTGACAATTTTATAAATAAAATTATTGCATATTGCTATTAATATTTGTTTTATTATATTTCTACCAGGGCAAAATATAATTTGGGAGAGAGCACCACCATCAGGGTTCCAATTTAGTGAAGCACAGTTCTAATGTTCCAATAAACTAATTAGTGCAGCTGTATGAATTAGATTTTAAAGGCAGAAGAGTTTCCCTTTTAAAACTTTCTATTTGAAACTTGACCAAATTGGTCTCAGTGCAATTTTTGGGATCCTGTATGGCAATGGCTGAACACCTAGCACCATATGTCTCATAGCTAGCCTATGACGTTTGAGTAGCGTCTGTGGTTGCTAATCTTCTCAACTGAATTGGTTTATACATTGTCCTATATAACCTATAAAAATAATTATTTAAAATGGGTCCTGGAGTGTGAATATAAGTAGACATGATTGATTAGTATCATTTTTAGCGTTATGTTGGTTTGTGTCCGGTCATTTTGCAGTATGTCCCCATGAAGTTTAGTAAAGCTTGTGACATCCTGACATGATGCTTCAAAATATATAACCTGCACCAAGAAAA
The DNA here is from genome assembly GCF_028017835.1 of Emys orbicularis. Classification (NCBI taxonomy): domain Eukaryota; kingdom Metazoa; phylum Chordata; order Testudines; family Emydidae; genus Emys; species Emys orbicularis. The sequence continues at coordinate 29,241,554 of NC_088689.1, read as the reverse complement.
AAAAAAAGTGTTTGAAAAACATGGGATTCAAGCCTCCCAAAGCTTTTGTAAGATACACAACAGAGGTATTTCCATAGGTGAGTTTTTTTCTGCTGCTCTAACGTGTATTTGTTTTATTTTTCCAACATTGTAACACAGGTTATTTTAAAGTATTTTTAATTTAGTAAAGATGGAGTTCATGCTCAGGTCCTTTATTTGGAAGTATTAGACAGCAAAGCATTATAAGCAGAGAATTTTTAAATAATTAGGCATGTGCAAACCCTATACATCATCTAATAGCAGCTGCCCAATTAGGCCTGACTATAATGAATATGTGCTACACAGTAACTTTTAGGCTCGTAGGTGCCACATGTGGAAAACATTAAAGCATGAGCAAGTGCAATCATGTGCCCAAATAGTCAAGCAATTGCCAACTATATTTCTCTGAAAAATTCATCCTTTATTGTAACTGAAGTATCACAGAAGGAGGCCAGTTTTATAACATTTTAAATAAATATCCAAGTCATTTTATGTATCACATAACTAAATGGAAGATATGTTTTCCTGTATGTTCCCCACTGAGATTATCTGGAAAGTTCTATGGATTGTCCCATTGTTGAAAATTTGCAGTGGGATTTCCTCTATTGTCTAGACATTTACTCCCTGCTGTCAAAAGTGCTAAAATTAAATCCCTTGAAAATTTAAAATTCTTTTGATCTGTATAATCATTTTTTCTGCCAAATCTGCTTATATATCAAATGGGAGGGACAGGAAAAGTTGTCATTAGAGTTGAGTAGATAGCAGTATGCATACAGTGAAACCACTTCAGAATTAGTTACAGTGTATAATAAATCTAATTATTTTAAAGGGTTTATTGCCTTATTTTATATTAATTTATGAAGATTTTTGCATATGGATAAGATTAAGTGACCTTTCCACAAGATCCTTTGACAAGACATTAAAGTGAGGTGGTCTAGAATTATTCATGATGTTAAAGACAAATGCCCTTGTTTGTACAAATCATAGATTGAGGGGTGTATGTAGAAAGAAGGAATGGAGAATACCACAGAATGCTTTATTAGTCACTTGCTGTTCTGTCAATGGGAGCTAATGGAAAAGCAATAAAGAATACCCTAAGCATATAATATAGTTAGACAAAAATAAGCCAAAACTGATTAAAATGACCTCTAAGAAGGGATTTAAATTGTCCTAAAGTGTTCTTTTGGGTCACCATTCCATACTTCTTGCTTTTTATTGCCAAAAGTTATGATTCCTCATTGAATTTACTAACAAATTCCCTTTTTTTTTATCAGCAAGTTGACCATGTATGTAAAGATTGAAAAGGAATTAATTGATATTGCTCTTTTTGTAAGAGAGGAATACAATATAATAGCAAGGCATTCCAGAAAAGAGAGAGCATATTTAGATATATCCAACTGCACATTTTGCATATACACTGTGTTGGAAACTTTCATAACCTGCACTGGTGTAAATTGTATCTACTCTAGGGGTTTGGACCAGTGCAGCTAAAACAGTGGCTAGAAACCCAGTGTATGCAAGGTCCAAGACTTTTCTACATGTAGCTCTCTACTTTTTTGGCCAGGGCAAGATCTGGCCCTTATTATACATGATTTAGTATAGCTGGTTTTAGGGTCAATAAAAGCAAAGAGTTACTTTTGCTGACAGGTTTCATCATATTGAACTGACTTATGGTACCAGGCAGCAGAACTCTATAGAGCAGGACCAACCACAATAATTTCAGTCATTTTCAACAACTGACCTAAGAGAAAGGAAATTAAAATCTTTGCACTGTTGGGAGTTATTAATTAGCATGTGGAAGATCTCTAGTGTCAATTAAAAAGTTAACTGTAAAATCAGACTCTAATTAAAAGCTCTTGTTGTTCTTAAACCTCAGTTGTTAAACATGGGACTTTTTAGTACCCTAAGATTAGCATTAAACACCCCTCAGGGACTAATCTTAAGACCTTCCATCCATCATTTACCACAGCTAGTGTTTCATTTGCATTAATTAATACCTCTGAGCCAAATTCCAGAAGGTGTTCAGTAGTCCCAGCTCCTCTACTGAAGTCAAAGGGAGCTGAGAGAATTCAAAATCTTGCAGGCATAGCCCTTGACTGTGCATGATGGGACCTGTTGAGAATGCAAGCTGTATCTGTCACATTTTAAATGTGGCTAGCATTTCTTTTTTTAACCAGCCCTTTCCTCTTGCCATTTGTTTACATACAAACTGTTTTGAATTTTAGTTTAAGAAAAATGGTAAAAATGATTAGTGTTGGTTTCTATCATTTGTTTTAACTAGACTCAATGAACGTGACTCCAAAAGAAGTCTTCTTCCCTCTCTCTACCCCCATTTCCTTCCCCTTCTCCTTTCACTGTAATGGATCCTTCCTACACTAAAACAAAAATACTATAACCCCATTCTCCCACTTGTCAATGAGTCTAAACTGCCTTGCCCCCACTTATTCTAAATTTCTTATATATTTTATTTACTTTAGTTTGATGGATTTATGACTGCTCTTGAAAGAATCCATGAATTGTTTGAGAAGCAACTTAGGAGCTTTTTTTGCTGATTTATTAAATCTAAAGATAAATAGAAGCTAGTGAGCCTGATTCTGAACTCTATCATGGTGGGTTTATACTGATGCAACACCATTGATTCTAGTGGAATTATTTCTTATTTACACCAAAGTGAGATGAAAGTCAGGCCTAAACTTTTATACTGCCCTTTTGAGACTTTTCAGTGACTGAGATTTTATAAGTTTGGCCATATCGTTATACCCTGGTTTCTATAATGTGGTATGGCTGCCTTTATTTTTGTGACAGTCATTGTTACAGTTTGCTAAGTCAATGGGAAATGCCTTAGGGAAACATATTGAAAATACTGATCTTCAACTGCAAACATAAGAAACTTCTGATGTTATTGTTATGGGACTTTGAAGATAAATGTCTGTTAAATTTATCTCCTGGAAAGGGGCTCTGGCATTTGTTCTATTGCAATATGAAATTTAGGGTTTCAGTTTGGAAAACTAAGGGTATGTCTACACTACGAGAGTAGTTCGATTTCACTTAAATCGAATATGTGGAATCGATATTGCAAAGTCAAACGTGTGTGTCCACACTAAGGACAGTAATTCGACTTTGTGAGTCCACACTAACGGGGAAAGCGTCGACATTGGAAGCAGTGCACTGTGGGCAGCTATCCCACAGTTCCCGCAGTCCCCGCTGCCCATTGGAATTCTGGGTCGAGCCCCCAATGCCTTCTGGGGAAAAAAATGTGTCGAGGGTGCTTTTGGGTAACTGTCGTCATCCGTCCATCACTACCGCCCTCCCTCCCTCCCTCCCTCCCTGAAAGCGCCGGCGGGAAATCAGTTCGCGCACTTTTCTGGTCAGTGACAGCGCGGACGCCACAGCACTGCGAGCATGGATCCCGCTGCGACCATCGCTGCAGTTGTGGCCGTTGTCAACGCCTCGCAGCTTATCATCCACCTTTCCCAGAGGCAGATGCAGATAAATCAGGCGAGGAGGCTACGGCACCGCGGTGAGGCCCTGAAGTCTGAGAGTAGCACAGGCCTGTCAGAAAGCACGGGACCCAGCGCCGAGGACATGACGGTGACAATGGGTCATGTGGATGTTGTGGAACGGCGATTCTGGGCCCGGGAAACAAGCACGGACTGGTGGGACCGCATAGTGCTGCACGTCTGGGATGAATCCCAGTGGCTGCGAAACTTTCGCATGCGGAAGGGGACTTTCCTTGAACTTTGTGAGTTGCTGTCCCCTGCCCTGAAGCGCAATGACACCCGGATGCGAGCAGCCCTGACTGTCCAGAAGCTTGCAACGCCGGACAGCTACCGGTCAGTCGCAAACCACTTTGGCGTGGGCAAATCTACCGTGGGGGTAGTTGTGATGCAAGTAGCCAACGCAATCGTTGAGGTACTGCTCTCAAAGGTAGTGACCCTGGGAAACGCGCAGGCCATCATAGATGGCTTCGCCGCGATGGGATTCCCAAACTGCGGTGGGGCTATAGATGGAACTCACATCCCTATCCTGGGACCGGACCACCAGGCCAGCCAGTACATTAACAGAAAGGGCTACTTTTCAATGGTGCTGCAAGCACTGGTGGACCATCGGGGACGTTTTACAAACATCAACGTCGGATGGCCGGGCAAGGTTCATGACGCTCGCGTTTTCAGAAACTCTGGTCTGTTTAGACGGCTGCAGGAAGGTATTTACTTCCCGGACCACAAAATAACTCTTGGGGATGTGGAGATGCCTACAGTGATCCTCGGGGACCCAGCCTACCCGCTAATGCCCTGGCTCATGAAGCCTTATACTGGTGCCCTGGACACTGAAAAAGAACTGTTCAACTACCGGCTGAGCAAGTGCAGAATGGTGGTGGAGTGTGCTTTTGGCCGTCTCAAGGGGAGATGGAGAAGCTTATTGACTCGCTGTGATCTCAGCGAAACCAATATCCCCATTGTTATAGCAGCTTGCTGTGTGCTCCACAATCTTTGTGAGAGCAAGGGGGAGACCTTTATGGCGGGGTGGGAGGTTGAGGCAAATAGCCTGGCTTCTGATTACACCCAGCCAGACAGCCAGGCGATTAGAAGAGCCCAGCGGGACGCGCTGTGCATCCGGGAGGCTTTGAAAGCTAGGTTCCAGAGTGAGCAGGGTAACCAGTGACTTTTAAGTTTCTGTACAGAGAAGCTGAACCTGCCCCCGTTTCTTTACCCAGTTAATGTTGACTATCCTCTCCAGTTACATACCCCCTTCACCCCCTTCCAAAAAAATAAAATCAGTTCTATTTTGTTAATGAACACCGTTGTCTTTATTACTGTTTTCGCGGGAATGTTTTAAACCTGGGACGCAGACTGTGGTGGGGAGCGGGTGTAGTGTACTGATGCAAATGATGCTTCTAAACTCCAGGAATGACAGGCTCCGCAGTGGTGGACTGGTTGTTTCAACGGAGCCTGCCAGCCCTCCTGATCGGGACTGCGTGTATGTGGGGGCTATGTGACTTTGTGGCGGGGGGAAGAGGGTTACAGATCCCCTGCTGCGTGGCTCTGTGATCCAGGATAAGGACCGCTGCATAAGATCTGTAACTGCCCTCCCCCGCCACAAAGTCACAGAGCAACCCCCCCCACCCCGAACATGAAAACCACCTCCCAGACTGACCAGGGTAACTAGTCACTGCACTGTGTATGTGCCCTGCTGCTGGACCTGCCCCGCCTCTGTACCCTGCTAAAGGTGACTGTCCTGTCCAATTACCAACCCCCTTCCCCCCCTTCAGACAGACTCTCCTCCAAAAGAACATGATGGAAACAGTAATTAACAGAAACGTATATTTTATTAGCAACTACACATGAAACGGGGGGGTGAAACTTGGACGGGGGCTTGTGTGAGGCGGGAAGGAAAGGAATTGTAAAATTTTGGGGAATGAGAGCCTTCTAGTAGTAGAGCAGTCTGCAGGGGTGGAGTGAGAGTTTTCACGGACTCTGCCGCCCCTCCTTCTTTGGACTTTGGGTGAGGGGGATATGGGACTTGGTGGCGGGGGAGGGCGGTTACAGATAGACTGCAGCGGGGCTCTGTCCTCCTGCCTCCGTTCCTGCAGAACATCCACAAGGCGCCGGAGCGTGTCCGTTTGCTCCCTCATTAGTCCAAGCAGCGTTTGAGTCGCCTGCTGGTCTTCCTGCCGCCACCTCTCCTCCCGTTCCATGTGTGAACGGTGCATTTGGGACAAGTTCTCCCTCCACTGGGTCTGCTGGGCTGCCTGGGCTCGGGAGCAGCCCATGAGTTCCGAGAACATGTCTTCCCGTGTCCTCTTCTTCCTCCGCCTAATCTGCGCTAGCCTCTGGGAGTGTGATGCCAGGCTGGGTTGGGAGACAGTCGCAGATGTGGCTGTGGGAATGGGAAAAAGGGAGTGAATTCCTCAGAAAGATAAATGTAGTTGTGAACAAAGAACATAGTCTTTCTCTGTGAACAAGACCATGCACTGCACCTATCACATGCGCACTCAGGACAAGGTCGAATTTTCGGCCCTCGCATTCAGTGCCTGGGGTCTTGCACTGCCGATCTGAGAAGCGGGGCAGGACACTGGAATTTGTGTAGCAGGCAGACATGGTAAGCCGTAGTCTTGTGGCTGCTTAAAACTTTAATAGTAGCACTGGCCTCCTTTCACATTGAAAGCAATGCCAGTCTCTGCTGCCAGCAATCCGGCAAGCATGAACTCTGCCCCTGTCCCACCCCCTCGCAGCTGTCCCAGGGAAAGATCCCTGTATGCTGCCCCTCTCCCGCCTCCACCGCGTGGCTGTAAACCGGCGGTTACAGTTCTGTAAAGGAACGGGAAAGCAGTCCCAATACTAACATTCCCCTACCTAATTCAAAGCAGGTCACCATGAGCGACATCACGCTGATGAGGATCTCAGACAGTGATAAAGAAAGAATGCTTCGGGAAAGCCTGCAAAGACCAGGGCCGTATGCCGCCATGCTCTGCAGGGCAATGATCCCGGAGTACTTGATTGTCTCCTGGCGCGGAAACGTTTCCTACCACGGAGGACCCAATAAGGCCGCTCTCCCCAGGAACCTGATGCAAAGGCTTTCCAATTACCTCCAGGAGAGCTTCGTGGAGATGTCCCAGGAGGATTACTGCTCTATCCCCGGACATGTAGACCGCATTTTACTGTAGCTGCACTGGCAGGGACTAAACAGTAGAGCGGCTTGGGCAGAACAATCATGCAAAACCAGACATTGTTAGATTTTTTTTCAATAGTTGCACTGCCCAGGACTGAAACGTTAAGCGCCTAGGGCAAACTAATCATGAAAAACCCATTGTTGTTATTGTTAATATTCCAGTTCTGTTAAAAATAAATGTTTAGATGTTTAAAACACTTACTGGTTGATCCTTCCCCTGATTCTGTGTCCGGGTTAAGGGCTGGGGACGGTTGGTAGGGGATCTCTGTAAGGGTGATGAAGAGATCCTGGCTGTCGGGGAAATCAGCGTTGCAAGCGCTGTCGACTGCCTCGTCCTCCTCATCTCCTTCCTCATCTTCCCCGTCCGCTAACATGTCCGAGGAACCGGCCGTCGACAATATCCCATCCTCCGAGTCCACGGTCAGTGGTGGGGTAGTGGTGGCGGCCGCACCTAGGATGGAATGCAGTGCCTCGTAGAAACGGGATGTCTGGGGCTGGGATCCGGAGCGTCCGTTTGCCTCTTTGGTCTTCTGGTAGCCTTGTCTCAGCTCCTTGATTTTCACGCGGCACTGCGTTGCATCCCGGCTGTATCCTCTCTCTGCCATGGCTTTAGAGATCTTCTCGTAGATCTTTGCATTCCGTCTTTTGGAGCGCAGCTCGGAAAGCACGGACTCATCGCCCCACACAGCGATCAGATCCAAGACTTCCCGATCAGTCCTTGCTGGGGCCCTCTTTCTATTAGATTGCACGGCCATCTCTGCTGGAGAGCTCTGCATCGTTACCAGTGCTGCTGAGCTCGCCACAATGTCCAAACAGGAAATGAGATTCAAACTGCCCAGACAGGAAAAGGAATTCAAATTTTCCCGGGGCTTTTCCTGTGTGGCTGGTCAGAGCATCCGAGCTCGGACTGCTGTCCAGAGCGTCAACAGAGTGGTGCACATAGTGATGCTATTAGCATCAATTTCCATCCACACCTACCCTAATTCGATATGGCCATTTCGAATTTACCGCTACTCCCCTCGTTGGGGAGGAGTACAGAAGTCGAATTTAAGAGACCTCTATGTCGAACTAAATAGCTTCGTGGTGTGGACGGGTGCAGGGTTAATTCGATGTAACGGCGCTAAATTCGACATAAACGCCTAGTGTAGACCAGGCCTTAGATGCCCTTCAGCTACAAGAGATTAAAGTGCCATTTTTATAGTATTGCCTGTCTTTTGGGGAACTATAAAATAGCACACATAAACTCCCAGGAACCTGATTTCTGAGATGACCTCTAGCACCTCCCCCATAGTTATCAAGTGATTTATTGATCCTTCTTTTCATATTTAGGGGAAGTTCCCAAATTATCATATTAGGAGGAGAGAATGAATTCCATAATAATCAATTGTTTAAAATCAAAAGAATCCAATAATTCTTTTAAATATCCAGGTTCTAAAGCTGAATCCACCTGTCTGATGTTACTGCTCTCCATGCTTCCCAGATGAGAAATGTCCTATTTCCTTGTGGTGACAAACCAGCCAGACTGCTGATTTTTTTGTACATTTACCCTTCCATTTTTCACTTGTTTGTTAGGAGTTTGGTGTGTACCTACAAGGACAAAAGTGACAATGTGGTTATACTGCAATTTGGCTTGAATTCGTAACTTTGTTATAATGGGATGAGAAAAAAAAATCTGTGGCCTAAATTCAATGTGTATCATGCTGGGCACCTAAAAATATATTGACGCACCAAAATATAGTTCTAGAAGCCTAACTGGGTTTTTAAATGTTGGCATTTGGTTTTTAATGGGCACTATTAATCTATTTTATGATGGAGGAGAGACTTTGCTTTCTGTAATATCTTTAAGAATGGAATCTAACCCTTTGCCAAATGACCTGGTCTTTGGTGGGGTACAGGAGTAGTGCCAGCCTCTTCTCGATTGGCGGGGGGGACTGAGGTGGGCTAGACAGAAAACTGGGTGGGAGGCTGCTAGGACACAGATTGGGGGAGAAGCACAAGCCCCGCAGTCATGACTGAACTGTGAAGGAGATGAAGCAGAGCTGGGCAGTGCAGCTGTGTGAGTGTTTTACCATGAGGATCCCAATAGCTCCCCTGTCAATTGCTCTTCCTCTAGATGCTCCACAAATCCCTGAGCAAGGTGCCTCTGTGTGAACCAGACACCAGGCTACAGCCTAGGAACCTCCACCCCTAGGCACTGATGCTGGGAGCACCAGAGGTGAGATTACACCCAGCCTCCAGGCACCAGAAAGGTTCTTAGCCCTGTGATCATGGTTGCAAACTTCCTACTTCTGTCCAGCTCTGATAGCAGTGCCACCGCTGCCGGCAGCAGTGGAGAAGTAGGGATGGCCTTACCATACCGTGCCACCCTTACTTCTGTGTAACATCTGATCTTTGCACTGGGAGGGGTGTCCACCGGGGGGTTAAGTCAAATTTTGGGGTGGCTATAGCCCCCCCAGTCCCTCCCCCAGCTCTGCCCCTCATGGGGTCAGCCTGCTTTTGTTGGCAGATCATTATCATCTGGTCTAATTGTGGCTTCTGAAAAATCACATAAGAAATTCTACATCTGAATTAGGGATAATGTCTTTCAAACATGTCTGGGATAATGTAAGAACATCTTTAGATCAGATAACAAATGTAAAATCTATTCTGCAGTGCCCAGACATATGAAGCTGAGTAAATAGTTGAACCTAATTGCCATACTGCTAATTTTAAATTATTTTCTTGAAGTACCGACTAATTTCTTATCAAAGAAATCTTTGGGAGAAATGTAGCTATCCAGAGACATCACTTAATTCTTAATGTAGGTGATGCCATAGAATCCAATTGAGATTTAAGCATTTATTTAGTTTGTATTTATTGGTCTATATTTAAATATATCTAATCTAGACTCATGCACAGATAGATAGTCTCCCAAATGCATACAAAATTATACTGTGGAGGCTGCTATCTTTTAATATTCTTCTTCTAATTTATAGCTGATTGCACGGGTAGTAATAAAAGCTTTTTATTTCTGTCCTCACCTCAAAATACAGATACAAATTCTAGAGCCTCCCCAAAGTAGTTATCTGCACTAGAATTAATGGACATATTTAATGCTTCTATTGTTTGCTTATGAGATTATTAGTCTTGTGAATAAGACTTTAAATGCTCCCAAGAAGAGTCATGTGAAGACTTAGACATCTCATCAGAGACATGGGGAGAAATGTCATTAACTTTTTTTTTAATTTCTACATTCTTTAATCAAAGAATGAGAGTCTGATCACTCCACTTCCTCTTGTATATAGTTTTGTTTGGTCTAATTTAGCATTGTGGGCTTTCCTAGGAAGTTTAATGACAAAAGCCTCTATCTTTTTCCAGTAGTGTCACAACATTATGCAGATGTCACAATATTATGAAATACTAACTGGCAACACTATTATGTACATCCCAGCCCCATAGATTGTGATTTTTAAAACTAAACCAGACAAATGACTGGAAAACATACTATAAGGAACAATTTGGCACTGGCAAATGGGTAGCTTAAATGACCAAATAGATCACCTGATTTTATGATTCCTGGAAGTACCACATTCTGATTCTGGAGATGATAATTCCAGAAGTTATGTCAATTGTCTCTTACAGGTTTAGTATGTCTTCAGATAGGCAAGGTAAATTTGAAATGGCAATGACAATCTGCAAGTACTGCATCTTTCAGGCCTAACTCATCTTATGAACTTGCTCTCTGATAAACATATCCAAATGAAATCTCATATGTTATCAGATGACGTTTTTTTTTCAATAAAGTTGTATACATTAGAAAGCCGCATTTTGTCAGCAGGTAAACAGTATATTTAACACAGTTTCAGACACGTTTGGTCATATTCTAACAAAAATGAATTTATTTTACAACATTAAATTCTGCATATAATTTTGCAGAAACAGAACTTTTTCTGTAAGCAGAAAAATGGAGAAGAGCTAAGAGATTTAAATTAGAAAAATCATTATTACGATTCTAATTTATTTATTAGTCCTGATGATTCTTCTTATGAAAATATGGTCTCAATGCAAGCTTCTTAAACAGACCATAGCAAGCTACATTATGGTATGAGATTATGAAGGGTAACCCATTATGAGCTATTATAATATAATAATAGCTTGTCTAAAGAACTCCTCTCCCAACATGGTATATTATTCAAAGACCTTGGTATGATGCCATAGTGAGCTAATTATGTTGTTACAACATGAGATTACCAAAATGCCTTCATTGCAAATACAGAGGGGATAAAGCCTTGCAGTAGCAATGAATGTTCATAAGAAGAATACTTTTGTTAGGCGCATATAAATGATTTCTACCATGAGGTTGTTTTTTTTTAACTGCAAGTTTTTCTGTAGTTAGATACAACTATTAAAACTAGGGCTGTCAAGTGATTAAAAAAATCTTGTGATTAAAAAAGTTAATCATGATTAATCGTGCAATTAATCGCACTGTTAAACAATAATAGAATACCATTTATTTAAATATTTTTGGATGTTTTCTACATTTTCAAATCTATTGATTTCAATTACAACATAGAATACAAAGTGTACAGCGCTCACTTTATATTTATTTTTATTACAAGTATTTGCACTGTAAAAAGACAAAAGGAATAGTATTTTTCAATTCACCTCATACAACTACTGTAGTGCAATCTCTTTATCATGAAAGTTGAACTTACAAATGTAGAATTATATAAAAAAAACTGCATTCAAAAATAAAACAATGTAAAATTTTAGAACTTGCAAGGCCACTCAGTCCTACTTCTTGTTCAGCCAATTGCTCAGACAAAAAAATTTGTTTACATTGAAGGAGATAATGCTGCCCACTTCTTGTTTACAATGTCACCTGAAAGTAAGAACAGGCGTTCGCATGGCACTGTTGTAGCTGGAGTCGCAAGATATTTACGTGCCAGATGCGCTAAAGATTCATATGTCCCTTCATGCTTCAACCACCATTCCAGAGGACATGCGTCCATGCTGATGACGGGTTCTGCTCGATAGCAATCCAAAGCAGTGCAGACTGACGCATGTTCATTTTCATTATGTGAGTCAGATGCCACCAGCAGAAGGTTAATTTTCTTTTTTGGTGGTTTGGGTTCTGTAGGTTCCACATCAGAGTGTTGCTCTTTTAAGACTTCTAAAAGCATGCTCCACACCTCATCCCTCTCAGATTTTGGAAGGCACTTCAGATTCTTGAACCTGGGGTCAAGTGCTCACATTGGTACCTTCTTTGCGTTTTGTCAAATCTGCAGTGAAAGTGTTCTTAAAATTAACAACATGTGCTGGGTCATCATCCGAGACTGCTATAACATGAAATATATGGCAGAATGCGGGTAAAACAGAGCAGGGGATATACAATTCTCCCCCAAGGAGTTCAGTCACAAATTTAATTAATGCATTATTTTTTTAACGAGCATCATCAGCATGGAAGCATGTCCTCTGGAATGTGGCCAAAGCATGAAGAGGCATACAAATGTTTAGCATATCTGGCATGTAAATACCTTGCAATGACGGCTACAAAAGTGCCATGCAAATGCCTGTTCTCACTTTCTAGTGACATTGTAAATAAGAAGAGGGCAGCATTAACTCCTGTAAATGTGAACAAACTTGTTTCTCTTAGCGATTGGCTGAACAAGAAGTAGGACTGAGTGGACTTATAGGCTCTGAAGTTTCACATTGTTTTGTTTTTGAGTGCAGTTATGTAACAAAAAAATCTACATTTGTAAGTTGCAATTTCATGATAAAGAGATTGCAAATTGAAAAATTCTATTTCTTTTGTTTATCATTTTTACAGTGCAAATATTTGTAATCAAAAATAATATACACTTTGATTTCAATTACAACACAGAATACAATATATATGAACATGTAGAAAAACATCCAAAATATTTAATACGTTTAAATTGGTATTCTGTTGTTTAACGGTGCGATTAAAACTGTGATTAATCGCAATTAATTATTTTAATCGTGATAAATTTTTTTGAGTTAATCATGTGAGTTAACTGCAATTAATCGACACCCTAATTAAAACAATTATTGCACAGAGTCATTAATGTGGTTCTGCTGCTTTCTCTTCTGCCTAAACTAACCTTGGTCATATTATGGTAGTTTTACGGGTTTTCAATCATCTAATATAAGTTAGAATTGGAAACCAAGCAGGCTTTTTACAGGTCTGTCACATCTTACGCGCATTTAACATGCGCGAATTCAGCTTTACGCGGTTGGCAAAAAAAAAACCCAAAAAAGAGAAAAATAATTTAAAGACTGTTCCTGTAGTGTGGGCGATTCCGCTCGCCATTACACTCAATGTAATTTTGACTATACGTGGTTTTTGCTTTACGCGCTGACCACGGAACGTAACCCCAGCGTAAGATGAGACAGACCTGTACTTGTAAAGCAAAGGCATAAGAAGGAAGAACTTTTAACACAGTTTGTTTTATAAATTATTAAATCCAAAGCAAAAGAAGGAAATTGAGCCTTGATATGATAACTTAGTGGCAAGGCAATTTATCCATTAATTTATGTTACAGAAACTGGGTCATAGAAACCTTTTTGTCACCTAAGTGTAGTTGGATTGCTTATTGAAATACAAAGAAATTGGAGGTTTTAATGTGTATCAAATATATTTGGCTCTGTATCAAAAAGTTAACTTTGTCCCAATTTGCTAATTTTTCCTAGCTTGTGATTTGCTTCTAGACACTATCTGTGGAAGCCTTAATCTCTCTGGATGCCTTCATCACTTCACTGACTAAGAAAGAATTTGATGTCTGTTTTTGATGGCATATTAGGTAGAGCAGTCTTCTATATTTATGAATATGTCTGCCAGAGAGAGCTTTTATTTTGCCATTTTTTATTAATTTTTCTTATCTAACTTGACACACACAGCTAACACTGTGGCATCAGTTGGAGAAATAGTCTAGCACTTTTAGAAGTAAGAACAGCTCAGTCTAGCTATATTTAATATGAAATATAGACTCTGAGCACAGATGATGCATTTATTGAACATGTGATAAACTTTGTAATGCAAATTAATTATTGTGTGTATAGAAGTAGTATATAGAAATTAAGAAATTCTAGTCAAAATTCAAAAATTAATAACAAGTAATAACAAGTAATGTCCCAAGCGGCAATATTTAGAACTGCATCAAGACACCTCTGCCTCCCAAAATTGTGGGGGTGGGGAGATATTTTCCAGGATTTTGGTTTGGTCTCAGCAATTTGCAGAAATTTGGCTTTGATCTGGTCCCTCTCTGCTTTATAGGCATATCTTATGTGGACATAACAGACCATTCTAGTAATTGTGATTAGTATTATATGATGAATAAACACTTTTCGCTGAAATTGCCATATACAAAGGACTAGCTAAGCCAACACCTCCTAAAATACAGTAAACAACTTTTGTCCTCCAAATCTCATATCCTAAATATGACAAAAATGAATCCATAAAATCAGACTCCAGCCCACCAATATAATAAATCTGATCAAAATTACAACACTATGGCATGCTGAATTAAAATGCATCTCACATACTCAGTTGTTTGCTGTTACATAGTGCAAGCTAACAGCTATGCTTACCACAAATGTTATACTTTTCACAATCCTGAAAGATCTGCCAGATCACAACACAAATTAAATGGAATCCTACTCAGTACACTTCCTAGTGAAGAGGTGCCACACCACAAAACCACCACCACAACTGGCAATCTCCGAAAAGAGTCCAAGGGTTGAAAGCGGTGGTCACTCCAGGTCAGGACAGAAGCACATTACTGGAGCAGCATTCACTGCCGCTGCTTACGTTGTACCTCTGTTGGCCTGATTCTGTGTCCACTCCATCTGCTTTGCACTGCTAAGCCATAAACCCAGGAGATCAGTCCCACCTAACAATTTCCATTATAGTGGGGTAACCGGGGTGGTCAGAGCTGCTCCACTGATGCAGGGGCATGAACAAGGAAAAGGGTGACAGCCAGAATGTCCCTATATCCTGACAGTGCCCCAGGTCATTGCAGAGTTAGCTCAAGTTATCACCGCTTGAGTTAATGTCTCTTGTATTAGCCTAGCTCAAGTGAGAGCAGCTGCACTGGAAAGCAGCACTTGAGCAGCATAGTGTGATCGGATTAGCAGCACAGAACAGCTGCATTCCCATTGCATTACTAGCTCGAGGGTCAGCAGTACTCAAGCTTCAACCCACATTCCCTGATGGGTCAGCTTAACACCAGCTAGAGATTTTTGTGTGTTGACAATAGTCAGGTTGGGGCAACACTAAAGTTACTGCTAACACTGTAGTGAAGACAAGCCCCTAGATGCCAAAACAGGCTCTTGAGAACAAACACCGAGACATAAGCATAGTCTTCAGCTTGCTCTAACTTTTACTGGGGATCAGCCTGTCCCTGGCTGGCCCACGGATTGAGGAAGCATGAAGATCTTAAAGCCACCATTGCCCCATCTCTAGTCATGCCTCACGCCCTGTTTGAGGATCAGACCCTGTGATGATAAACACAACACTCCACTCTCCAGGGCTTTCCATTCAGCACGGTTTACAAACATTACAAAATAAAAATATTTTTAGTTAAAATACATCAAAATATTTTCTACACATATATAACCATCCTGGTAAAACATTTGCATCCTTACAGAACTTAGTTATAAGCTTAAAATAGGATTCCCCAGAATATGAAAATAAGCATAAATCATTTGAAGATGTTGTTGTAACCATTACTATACATTTTATATTCCACATGCAGTGAATAAAAATAGAAAGTTTCTTGCAGGTTCAAATGCTATATCCTCTATGTTAACATTTTTTCTAATACAAACAGAAATATCCAAAAAGATTCTCAAGTCTTAAAACATCTCTAGATCTATATAATCTTATAGGGAGTTAGTATCCACTAACAAGTCCTTTGGGATGTGTGAACTTTGTAGGAAAGAGAAATAATAAGCTCCCCAGATAGCGTATCATTATTTTTTTTTATGACACCTTATTATTTTCAAGTTTAAGTGCCCACTTTAGCATTGCACTGTTATATTTTGCCATTGGACAAGTTATATTTTATGTCTGCTTTATGAAGTAGATTTTTAGATTCATTATTAGGGCACAAATTTATAATAATTTTCAGGAAGAATCAACTGTGAGTAGTGAGTATTGGACCCAGTTTACATGTTTGTTTACTTGACATAATATGGCTGCTGAAGTTCTTGGTTTCATTAAGAGGAAACATCAGGACAGGCTTGATGAGAACGGCCCCGAAATATATAGGCTCTTGAACTCACTGCATGCCACCCATAGTGCCTACATAGCGGACAACGTTTCGGCAGCTAGGAAAGCTACATGTCTTCAAGCAAAATAGATTTTTCAGACCAGACTTCTGCAAATGAAAGACCACAGATTGGAAAAGAAAATGGCAGTTACAATTGGCAGCAGACCGCAAAGATACCAAAGCTCTTTTTCTGGCTTTCAGGCTGTGAATGGCCCTAGGTGCACAGGATCACACCTATATGCACACTGAACGGCAATCAACTTTTAGCTGACCAAAAAGAAATACTTGACCAATGGATGAAACATTTCAGTTTGCTTCTTAATCACCCTTCCAACATTTTCAAGGAAGCAATTACAGGTAATGTTCTTCCACAACACCTGTTAAAATAACTTATACTAGCCCCCACCTTATATAAGACCATAACAGCAATCAAGCGGATGTCACAAGCGAAAGCGCCTGGACTGGATGGCACTCCAGCAGAGATCTATAAGCAGGGTGGCTATCACAGTGCAAGGCACCTCACATGGCTCTTCCACATTCTCTGGGAGCAAGAGTCAGTTCCACAGGATTTCAAGTGTGCCAACACTGTCCACCTCTATCAGGGCAAAGGTGAAAGCACAAACTGTGATAATAATCATGGCATTTCCCTACTCTTTGTTGCTGGGGAAATTCTTTCATGGGTCATGTTAAATAGACTTAACACCTACCTTGTGGAAACCATCCTCCCTTCTTACCCTCTTCTTATTCTTCTGAGTCTCAATGTGGATTTCAGTCTGGAAGAGGAAGGATACACATGATCTTCACAGCCCTCCAGCTTCAGGAAAAATGCTGAGATCAAAACCATGGTCTTTATATAGTGATCGTCAACTTCGCTAAAGCTTTTGATTCTGTAAGTAATGAGGGACTTTGGAAACTTTTGTTAATCTTTGCATGTCCTGTGAAGGTTATTTCTGTCATTCAGTCCTTCCAGGACAGAATAATGGTCCAGAGCATTGGAAAATGGTAAGTCATCAATGGCACCAAACAAGGTTGTATGCTGGCTCCCACACTCTTTCTATCCTTTTTTCGGCTATCCTTATGGATGCATTTCATGACATTGACAAAGGAGTATTTATCCAGTTTGGCACTGATGAGAAGTTGTTCAATATGCAACGCTTCCATGCTCGCATGTAAGTGGCAGATTTACTCATTAAGGAGCTTCTATTTGCTGATGACTGCATGGATAGCTCACTTGATTGATGACATTCAATTTGTAACTGATCCCCTCACTTCTGCAGTCAATCATTTTGGTTTCACAATCAACCTAAAGAAAACTGAAACACTGTACCAACCTGTGCCGGGGCCATGCATGTCTACCCAGTTATTAAGATCAACAAGGCTCCTCTCAAGTCTGGAAAGAAGTTTTGCTACCTGGGGAGTATTCTGTCACAGAATGCCACAACTGATGATAAGATTATCCATTGTGTAGCCAAGGCCAGCTCTGCATTTGGAATGTTATCACACTGCCTTTGGAATCATAGGGGCATAAAAATAAGCACTGAGCTAAATATTTATTGGGAAGTCATGCTTACAATGCTTCTATATGGTTGTGAGACATGGACAACATATCACTGCCACATTAGTAAATGTTATCAGTTCCGTATGTGCTGTCTTTGGTCTCTTTGAAGCATCTTATGTTGGGACAAGAGTCCCAATATCAAAATCCTTAATCTTTGCTGGATGTCTGGATTCAAAGCATGCTCATGAAAGCTTAGCTGCACTGGTCTGGGCATCTCGTTCCTATGGACGACTCAAGAATACACGAGGCCATATTTTATGGTAAGCTAACATGAGGCACCTGTGCCTCTGGTGGCCAGAACAAACGATATAAAGACACTCTGAAGTCAAACTTGAAAGCATGTCAGGTTGACCCCAGCAATTGGGAAGCAACAGTCCATGACAGAGCAATGTGGCGGCATGCTGGAAATAATTTCCCTTTTAAGTTTATTAAGGTTTACCATGACTCAGTTTCCATACAAGCATGACTTTATTAGTTCAACTGTCACTTGGTATTGATTACATCCAAAATATCAATATATACATATACACACTTGTATTGTATATCCTAACAGCAATACACTTGTAAACATTGGCCAAAATACTCACAACACAGGAGATTCCTTCCCATCAGGATATAACTCCAAAGGGGTAAGGAAAAAAGCTCTGACAAAACAAACTTCCACAAGCCTTGCTTTTAATATATTATAACAAACAAGTAACATTATTGAACCTTAGCCAAAAATAAAAAAGGGAGTATTAGGGCTACACCTGCACCTGGTTTCCAATTAATCAGTTGCAATTAACTTATTTCTTTTACATAAAAAGATGCTGGTATTTCCAGGGTCACTACAAATTTAACACAATTTTTCTTTCTCATTATTTTATTCTTTTTGGTCTCACACTTTGAGCTTATTGATCATGTGAACATTCAAACTTAACTTAAAATCATAATTTACTTCAGCCCAATGTAGGCCCATATTCCTAAATGACATACCTGTCATGTTACTATTAAACACTTTGAAGCAAGGCACATTAGCACCTTATGTGAAAAGCATGAAAAGATACGACAGCCTGCAATGGCCATGGACAATCTTGTCTATCCCACATGGGATTGTTTGTGATTCTTGCATTGATCTGCTCTCCTATATATGTTCACCTACAGTGTTTGTTGAACCCTCGTACGTCAACATGAACATGAGACTCCAACATCATCACATTCTCTTAGGATAGAAGAGGCATATCTTTTGCCTTTATTCCATGTGATGTCAGTGCAATAGCAGTCTAAAGCTCAGCAAGAGAGAGAGAGGAGGAAAAGTTTCCCCCCTTTTGAGCTGCTATCTAATCTAATCAGATCACTTAGGGTTGAACTAAGAACTGGATAAGAACTTGTTTCGGTGAAAATCTGCAGTATTGGAATTCTATTCATTTTAAAATATAATTTGAATTTGTGTGATTCTTTTCATTTTATGGTAACCTCTCTAGTTAAAGTTTTGCTCTAACCTGATTGGAAGTTATTATCTTTGTTAGTGAACTGACAGTTTGATGATTTAACCCTTGCTGGAAGTTTGTTCTAAACTTCCAGGGAAATGCTAAAATGAAGACCTGAAGCACCCAAATGAAGGATGTAGGCTGATATCAGTAGGCTGGTAAATACAATAATTTATTAGGGTGAAGTAACAAATGTACCTGAAAAAAGAATATTACAGAGTTTTTCTCTTTTTCTCTTTATTAAAGGAATGACTGATATTTGGAAAATATTTTCTAAGGACAAAAGGCCCTAGAAGTTTGGATCCTGATATGTTTTCTTGTGAAAAGAGGAAGTATTTTTACTCATGCTTAATTACTGTAGAATTATTAAGATCTTTTGTGTGTGTGTCTCAAGTTGAACACCCAAAAACTGAGACATCCATAGTTGCTAATCACTTTTGTAAATCTTGAGCCCCAAACTATTCATACTACAATGCTGCATTGCTCTTGCGCTATGGCCCTCTTGATCTGTGTTATTAAAGCATGTCTTGCTATTACATTGAAATCACTGGGGGAGGAGGGCTCACTTTAAAAGCTTAGCAGTGGACATGTACAATTACTGCAGGACAAGAAATATTATATTATGGACTGAGAAGGGGAGAAAATATAACTAGCTCAAAAGAGAAAACATTTTGGTTCAATGCTGTTATTTGAAAATAATAGTGTCTGATGCTCCTTGCACAAAGCATTACCATTCAGACTATGGTGGGAATGAATCTTAACACGGATCATCATCTGAGACAAAATGTACAAGCTACTCTTTAGTAACAACATCCCCAAGCAGCAAGACTTGGCACACCACAGAGCAGCTGCACAAAGTCAGTCTCAGTCCAATTAATCCTCACATACCCTTTCATCTCCATCCTCCTCTTTTGCTGCTTCTACTTCACCCAGAAAGCCAAAGGATTAGTTAAATTTAGACACACTCAAATACTTTTTGTTCTTTTTATGACTCCTTTTGTGAATGTTTCCTCCTTTTCAGATATACGTACCAAGAGAAAAAGGAGCAGAAGAACAAGGCAAAATAGTTATATAAAAGAGAAAGCATATTCCAGATGGTGGAGAGAAGAATTTCTAATCAAATTCAGTAGAAGTGTCAATGTGAAGTAATTATATTGTATATTATGAGGCCTTCACGTGAAATCTGCTGGGGACAGAGGTACTGCACAACTTTAACCCCTATTGTGAATTGATGAACTCCCTTAGTGACTTCACTGGGGAATGAAGGCACTCATCAGCCTCACAGGATCAGGCCATTAATGATTAGGGATTCAGCCACACAAGGCAGGGGTGTATCCGAGAAGGTACAGGGTATCTTTTATCTCCATTGGTTTACATGGGAGCATCTTACAGCAGTTATTCAGCACCTCATAGGATTGGGCATTACAGCTTGAATCATGGCATTCAGAACCAGCAATGTCAAGTACAGAACGGGGCCCTTAGTAATTATTGGTATTATACGAGAAGCTGTCACTTTTTTGGAGGAGGTGGTGGATGAGGGCAGGGCCGGCTCTGGCTTTTTTGCCGCCCCAAGCGGCCAGAACAGCAAAGCAAAAAAAAAAAACAACCTGTGGTGCAGCCGGAGCGGCAAAGCAGGAAAAAAAAAAATCTGCGGGGCAGCCGGAGCCATGGTGCAGGGGGACTCCCTGCACTGCAGATGTGCCCCGGCTAGCGGGGCGGAGGGGGAGGGAGTGGGGGGGAGAGAGAGAAGGGAGACAGCCAGGGCTTCAGCGGGGCACTCGCCACGCGGCCCCAACCGCCGCACCGCCTGCCGGGAGGGCTCCGTGCCGCTCCGGTTGGCGGGGAGGGAAGGATGCGGTCTGCCCTGCCAGGCTTGCTACAGACCTGGCACCAGCTGGGGCAGACTGAGAGCGCAGCCCGCTCGCAGCAGGGCGCTCCCCTTCTCTGCTCCGCCGCCCCCTACAGGGCAGCCGGATCAGCGAACAAAACAAAACAAACAAAGAAACAAACAAAAAGCGGCTGTGCCGCCCTAGGAGTGGGCGGAATGCCGCCCCGTAGAATCTGTCGCCCCAAGCACGAGCTTGCTTGGCTGGTGCCTGGAGCCGGCCCTGGATGAGGGGGTGAGGAACTGTTTTCTCAATTACGAAGGTGTACTATAAAACATTTTTTCACATTTTAAAAAAATCCGCTTGTGTAGTTCACTATCTCTGCTTCTGTTTATCCATTCTAATCCTCCCTTAAATTTACTCCTGTCTCTTACCAGCACAATTTCTTCTTTTCTTATTCCCAGAAGTTACTGGATCAAGAGCCTGATTCCAAGAGGTGCTGAGCACGCATAGATACCATTGCAGTCAGTGACACTCAACACTTAATCAGGATCAGGCCCCAAGTAATTAAACAGCTGAAATTTTACCCATCATTTAGGAGTAATATATACAGCCAATCCTACGACAGATGGTACATTCATGGTACAGACAATTGGTGGAAAAGAACCTGGAGGGAAACGTCGGGCACAGAGGGGCGTTCCTTGATTTGCAGAAAGCACTTGACAAAGTACCTAGGCTACTTCTGAGGCCTCTGCTACAATTCTGTGGGCAGGGCTGGCTCCAGGTTTTCTGCTGCCCCAAGTGGCCAAAAAAAAAAAAAAAAAGCTGCGGCAGCGCGATCGCACCACTCCACTCTTCAGCGGCAATTCGGTGGCAGGTCCTTCGCTCCGAGAGGGATTGAAGGACCTGCCGCCGAAGCGGACATGCCGCCCCAATAGTGGCTGGAGTGCCGCCCCTTGGTATTGGCCGCCCCAAGCACCTGCTTCTTTAGCTGGTGCCTGGAGCCGGCCCTGTCTGTGGGGTACCAGAGGACCTTCTCCAGATGGTGATGAGTTTGTATAATGGTTCCATAACAAAAGTGTGAACAACCTTTGGTGTAATGGAGGGTTTCGAGATGAACATTGGAGTCCACCAAGAATCTGCACTTACTCTATTACTATTCATAATTGTGGTGGACTTCATAAGTAAGCAAATCCAAATGGATGGTCGTATGAAGTTGAGCTGTGCAGATGAAATTGTGCTAATGGTGGATACTGAGGAAGATTTGGTCCAGGCAATTGATGCCTGGAATAGGGAACTAACAAACTATGGCCTCAAAATGAGTAAAGAAAAGACTGAAGTCATGTGGGTGACCCATGCAGAATCAAGATAGGTGAACATCAACATCAAGGGCCAGCACCTACACAAGCTTTCTGCATTTAAGTATCTTGGAGGTGGGTTAGTGGTAAATGGAGAAATCGACAGAGAATTGCAAGCAAGACTGTTGAGCATGAAGGAAGAATAACACAAGGTGAGTGAAGTTACTTATAAACATGCTCAGACTACTTAAGTGATAACTATATAAAACCATAGTAAGAGCAGCATTTTCGTACAGATCAGAGATATGGGCAACTAAAGAGAGGCACTTGAGAAGACTTGAAGCCATTGAAATGAGATGTTTGAGCGCAATGAGAGTACATTTAGATGTCTGGTGGCAGCAAGCATCCCAACCCAGATTGACAAACTCGGGCTCACAGAGCTCATGCAAGCTGTCTAAAATTAGCTGTGTAGACAGCACTTTGAAGTTGCAACTTGGGCTGGCGCTTGAGCTCTGAAGTCTAGGTGGGGGTGGACCTCAGAGTCTGAACTCCAGCCCAACCTGCAGCTTAAGGTGCTGTCTACACAGCTATTTTCAGAGTGCTTGTGTGAGCCCCACAAGCCCATGTCTGTCGATCTGGGCTGGGAGGCTCACTGCTGCAGGCTACCATGGGATGTGTAGAGGTAACCAATGAGGGGTGACATTGCTGGACCACATACGGAATTATGTCATCAAGAGTGAGACCAAGATCTGCAGTATCAGAGAGAAGCTGCAAGAGAGGAGGCTGAAATGCTATGGGCAAGTTCGAAAGATGGGTGCAGGGAATCTTGTTAGGGAGGCATTTGAGACTAGAATTTGCAGGCAGAGAACAAAAGGACAGCCAAGAAAACAGTGGATAGACTATGTATGGGAGGACAAAGTAGATACGGAGAGAGTATTGGACTGGGAAGCTTGGAAAAAATTGGTCCAGCGACCTGATCCCAGCTAGATGGGAAAAGAGGAGGAAGAAGAATATATAGGCTATCCTATATGATCCCTCACATCAATGGTTTCTGCTTGCCATTCTGTTGTATTTACTCTGTGCTTAAAACAAAGGTTCTAAAAGATACCCATCTGGTATCTATCAGCTATCATGTTGGTAATATATTGTGCATCTCTTAAGTAATACATTTGCATATAAAAGCTATTTAGTGTTTGACAATATCATTTGTTCATTCAGCTCCATGTCTCTATATCTAATTTGTTTCAATAGCACACATTTTAATGGGGATACAATAGTTACGTGTTGTAGCTGCTTCTTACATTGATATCTTTCTTGCAAGGTACTGAGCACCCTCAGCTTCCAATGACGTGGTGAGGGTGTGCAGCACTGCACAAGGTTGGCCCCTATCTTGCAAATGCTTACTCATAAGAGTAATTCTTACTCATGAGAAAAATTTCATTGAAGCCAATGAAATTATTTGTGTAGACAAGGACTCATATGATGTGAATAATGGTTTGTGGGACCAAATCCCACGGGCCTGAACCAAAGCCCACTGAAGTAAGTAGAAAGACTCCCGCTGATTTCAATGGCATTTGGATCAGGCCCTATGGCTCTGATCCTGCAAACACTGAGATGCATGCTTAACTTTACTACTGCAAGTAGTCCTATGGACTTCAATGAGACTACTCATAATAGTAAAATTAACCATGTGTCTAAATGTTTGCAGGACTGGAGCCTAGGTGAGAAAAATAATGCAGAAATCCACATCCTTTCAACTCTGATTGACTTCAGTAGGCGTTTAGGGCACTCAGCGGCTCTTGAGAGGCACTCAGCACTTTATGGCGTAGGTACCTATATGCAATGGCATTTGCTCAGACCATAGATAGCAGGTGAAAATAAGCTAAAAATACATTTTTGTAAACTTCATTCAGATAAATTTGCTTCTGCTGTACAATACACATTCTCCAGTGTTGTTGTTTGTTATTAATTGTGATTTTTTAAAAATAATTAATAATATCTAACTGGAGATAGCAAAGGCTTGGTGTAAGAAATAATTACAAACTTAGCACAATTATTAGATACACAGGCAGAGTTAAAACAAAATAACAATGTCCATACTGAGTCTCACGATAGCTTGAGATAATGATCTCTCACTTTTAGAGGAACTGGGTGTTCTCATTTAGTTTGTTTAGAAACTACTATAGTTTCTTATAGCCTGATGCTCTGACACAGTAAGCACCTCTTGTTATATGCAGCACCCTCAATTCCCTGTGATTTCAAAGTACATTGAGGATGCTAAGCATCTTGAGGTACCAGCCCTTTTAAACTCACCAATGAATTGTCAACTGAAAATTGTTATGCACACAGAAACAGGATTGCATCATTTGGTGGCAATTGTATTGCACTGTACCATACCTTGAATTATATGTCATATAATCCTTGAATTGGGCCGACCCAATATTGAGACTAGTGTAGAGAAACTAAATTGAATGATTATTAATGCAAAATAATTTTTCCGCTCACATTCACAAGTAAATATTTTCCAAGTATCCTGCAGACTCTTGACTATGGTCATAAAAACACTATTGTTTAATATTGTCAGGTTCAAGACGTCTATAAATAAAATGCAGGCTGTTCTTTTGTGTAATTTTTTTTGTAAACTGTACTGAAGTAAACACATTTAAACTCAATAAGCACTACAGAACATTTTAGTTCAAAGATCATTTTTCTTCCTTTGGTTCTTGTAGTTAAATATCGATACTTTGTTACAGTTGTGCAATAGAGTTGTCAACACCATACTTTACAGATAGGTTTCTTATGTGGAAAATTAATATGGAAGATCATTTTTGATAGGCGAGGAGAGATAGGTCAGTAGCATGTATTGTATGTTTCTTCCAAGCCCTCAACTATCTATGAGTATCCCCTGAATTATTGGAGATATTCTTTTCATATGTTGTTAAGTAGTTAGTAACTTCTTCAGATATTTATGATAGGATTAAGCTTGGGTATGCAATCATGTGAAACAGACATTATCTGCATGCCTGGTTTTAGCTGATTATATTTTTTTAATAAGCCTTGGCATACACATTATTAGCACAGACACATCTTGAAAGCCTCATAGTGATGTTAGAAAGATGTCTGTCTTCATGGACTTGAATCGTAGATTTTTATTTTAAAATCAAAATGTATTTAATGATGATAGTATATAGTACTAACAATTCTTTACAGACCTCCCTTCTAAGGGTCTGATGGGAGATAGTAGGCTGGACACTGGTAATTCAAAACAGACAAGGCCTGATTCTCCACTGCCTGCACCTCACATGGTATTTACAGCTGCACAGAATGTATGCATACTCACCATTGCGTTTTGCACAAGTGGAAATGAATAAATACCCAAGTTGCAAAGGAGACTTAGGGCTTATATTTAAGGCTACATAGTGCATGGCAAGCTAGGGTGTAAATCTACAGCACTCTTACCTGCGGCACACTAAGTGGCCATATGCACCCTGCTACCGTGCACTGAGTTCCACAGAGTGCTTTACTCTAAACAGTAGTGCATCAAAATGCACAATGGAGCTTTTAGAGCACAGCAGCGGGATACACATGGTCACTTCATGCAATGGCAGACTGATACACTGTAGATTTACATCCCAGCTTCTTGCTCACTAAATCACTGTATAGACAAGCCCTCGGGCGCCTGGATTTCACTAAGGAAAAGAGAGTATAAAACAGGAAGCATTTTGTAATCTTTTCAGTACTGGTTTTGTATGGGAAGGAAAATCCTTTAAAACCTTTTTCTCTAAACATCAGTTACGCTGATTAATTATGTTATTGTCATTCTTCCTCTTAATAGTAATATAGAATAATCCTCTTAACTGGGACATGCATTATGGGGAAAGAGTCTGTAGTCAAGACTTGTCACTATTTCACATTGAAAACTGCTAGAACTGATACCTTCCTACGTGCCCTGATTCTGTTACTGTTGGACTAGACTCTTTACTGGTCTGCTGGCATGTATCCTATTCAACTTCCAACCTGTTGAAAATCAAGTCACCTTTTACTGTTTTCATTTTTCTTATGTGATTCCTTTCATTAAGCTTCTTCATTGCCATCATGTTTCTCTTTGTATATAGTTTAAGGTTCTTACACAGAACCTGGGCATTTAGGACCTGATTCTGCTAAGCACTGAACTCCTACTGAAATTGCCTCTAGGTGCTTTAAGGTCTTTCACTCCTGTTTTTCCTTTTACCTGTCTAGTTTGGTTTCTGTATATAGACCCAATCAGAATTTTTGTTCAACTTCTGGTTTGCTTTTAATATCAGCATTTTTGCCAAATCTGTGAGCGCTTTTTAATTCACGTGGAGTTCTTTACCAGATTTGCATAATTTACTATCTAATGAAAGGATGGTGAGGGTGTTAGTATCTTGTAACATCAGGTTCAATCCTACAGGTCCTTCATCCAGGGAACTCCCAGTGAAGTTTTGCACACTGCAGGCTTGAAGCATATGCAGTTCTTTTGTGCCTTCATGTCATGGTTTTGTACAGCACTTTGATGATTGTGAAAAGTGCATTTTAAAATTCATAATTTGCAATAAAGTACTTAGATTTCCTCATGTGAGTACTGAGGACTGTAAATTGCACACTTTTTCTAAATATAGGGAAATTCTATTTATTTATTACCAGATCTAGACAAGAATTTGGCTCTGAGAAAGAAATAATAATAATTCTGGTGACACCCAGTACTAAAAAAATCTGGGTGTGTTTATGCAGCAAGCAAAAAGTATAATATTTTTAGAAATAAAGGAAGCAGAGCGATTCATTAATGCAAATACGTATGCTGTAATTTTTCTTGCTTCTCCTAATGACTCAGAATGATAACTATAGATAATATATTGGCTTTATGTCACTGTAAAAAAATCTTCTATGCATTACATTCTCAATTATTAACTTTTGCTCGGATTAATTTTGCTTCAATTAATTACATTAATTAAAAGTTTAAGGGGATTGTTTTGTTAGACTTTATTAAACAGCCTTATGGGATTCATGACTAGAATTAAATTAATTACAATGGCAGGTAAAATCTTCATTATGTTATCTTCCCACAGCCAGTGGCATCTTGGTCCTGCAGGATTATTGCTTACAGTAGGTGAGCCAATGAAAAAGAGTAGCATATATGTTGCTGAGTGTGTCCCAGACGCGTCGTGTGTTTGCAGCTCCAACAGATGTTAGTGGGAATAGAGCACTCACCACCTCACAGAATCAGGCCATATTGATTAAACAAGTATAGATTTGTAGAAGCAAGAAAACTAAGAAGTCATGAAGAGTTACACCTTAGTAAAGACTTAGGAACTGACCCTGATCTGACCTTATATGGTTCAAAATGTGGTTCTATTCTAAAGAGTGGTACTGCATAACTGTTGTGGGGATTAATGTCAAAATGTGTCTTTCTACCTGCCAGCGCTGCAAAATCTATGTGGAATCTGAAAGCTAAGATGGAGTCTTTACTTCTCATGAATCGTCACCAGTAATAAAAGTTCTGCAGGCCAAACATTGCACTCATTGACAACTGTGAAATCTCATTGCTTTCACTAGGTTTTCACAATTATAGCTGATTAGCACATAGGCCCTGATCTGGCAAACTGCTTCATATGGGAAGATCCTTACACCCACCTGGAGAAGTCTGTAGACTAAGGGCCTTTTTACCTCATTTTGTTCATGAGGCACAGGAAAGACTAGAAGCCAGCTCACTCACTCTCAGCTCTGCTGGCTCGGTAATGCTAAACAGGGGTAAAAAGTGGTAAGAGCACATTTTAATCACTAGACTGAATAAAATCATGGATCAGATATGGTGAGTAAGAACGTGCCATTTTTACTAGTCACTTTTTAGTGTAGAACTGGACTGGTGTTTACAATTCCTCACAGTTTAGTATAAACTGTGAATTTTGTAAATATCCTATTTACCTCTTCCTTAAGATAATCACGGAAGATATGCCCAAGCATAACAGCAACCAGCAGGTGCTGCTTTATAAATGTAAATAAATTAATTTAATAGATAATTGTCTGAACTCAATCTTGCCAACTATCAGGATTTTATCATGAGTCTCGTGGTGTTTGGTGTTTTTCTTCAAGCCCCAGCCCTGGAGAGTAAAAAAGTAAGTTTCAAGCCTTCATAGTTACAGAGACAAGCTTGAAAATGTGAACTTTAAAGCCTGATGGCAAATAAAAAACATCCAAAAATCTATTATTTTGAAAAGCTCATTTGGGAGGGGATTGAAAAAAGGGGCTGATTTATTATATTTGAATGTTTTACTTTGGTAATAGTGCAAACCTTTCCTTATTTTTCTTGTTAATGATAGATCACTGTAACATTGTTGAGTTAGTGGACCTGATTTTCCTCTCATTTATGAATCAGGAGTAATCTCAATAAAGTCAATGAAGTTGCTTAAAAGAATGCACGCATCTGTATGCGTTTAAATATCTTTCAGAATCTGGCCCTAAGAGCCCAATATGGTAATGAGCTCTATGGGATGGATCCCCTGCACCTGAGTTTATTGCAGGATTGGGCCCTTGATGAGAGGCAAAAAAGCCATACCAATTCCATTCCTCTAGCTCATTTATTAATGAACCAGCCTTCTACCTGCTGCTTCTCTTGCCCATGATATATTAGTAAAAGTCCTTCTTATCTCCTAAATCCCTTTAGTTAACATTAACTCATTCTGTTTTAGTTTTTGTTGCCATTCCCTCCCCCACACAGCGGCGGCTCCAGGCACCCGCGCTCCAAGCGTGTGCCTGGGGCAGCAAGCCGAGGGGGGTGCCCTGCCGGTCCCTGCGAGGGCGGCAGTCAGGCAGCCTTCGGCGAATTGCCTGTGGGAGGTCCGCCGGTCCCGCGGATTCTGTGGCAATTCGGCGGCGAGTACGCCGAAGCCGTGGGACCGGCGGACCTTCCGCAGGCATGCCGCCGAATCTGCGGGACCGGGGACCTCCCACAGGCATGCCGCCAAAGGCAGCCTGCCTGCCGTGCTCGGGGTGGCAAAAAAGCTAGAGCCGCCTCTGCCCCCCCACACACACACATACAAACACAAGCCTGCCTGTACATTCTTGTTAAGCTTCCAATTCCCCCAACCCCACATTTTCTCTTTGCAGTAGTGATAAGAGGACTTGATTTTTGTTTTATCTTCAGTTTTATGCACTCAGGTATCTGGCAGGTTTTTGATTATTTTATTTTAAGTGAGGAACATGCTCACCATGCAGATTTTTTTCAAGTTTTGACAGTCCATAAATTAATATGTCAAATGAGCTGCATTGAAAGTACTAGTGAAGCAGCTGTCATTTTCTTGTTGTTACTCTCCAGGAGCTTACATTCCTCTCTAGTCATTCATATTATTCGTGCCCTTGGACAGCATTGTAAGGTTCATCTCACTGACACATATGTAAATGTGTGCTTCTCTTGTCTCTATTAATGGCATTCTCAAGTGTTTTACTTTACATTTGGCACTGCTGCAACTATCTAATGTTATGTAAAAGGCTAAAACTCTCCTAGTGTGTTATGAATAAAAAAACAATTATAGTAACTTACATTTACATAGTGCTCTTTAAACCCACACAACCCCAAAGTATTTTATAAACTGCATAGATCCAAGAATCACTGCATCTCCTGCTGGAAGTGCAGGCACCTCGGGGATAAAAATTGGACCCAAGAACAATTTAGGACACCAAGTGATTAAGAATACCATATCCAATTAAAATATGGGATGAATTTAGGTTAGGTAGAATGTAATTATCAAAATGGAATTTGTGAACAGGATAGCGTGTGAGATACCTGTATACTTTGTGCTAGACTTTTCTCTTGTGAGGTGTTATGGGGAAAGTTTCTCTGTGTTGGGTGCTTTGTTACCATGTATTAAAATCAAGGAAATCATTTTAAATATGTAACACTGACAGACTGTGGTCGTCGGCAGACGGGACTGAACCTGGGACCTCTGCAGCTTAGTGCAATCGCCACTAACACATGAGCTAAAAGCCAACAGCTTATTAGCTAAGGCTGTAGAGCAGATTCATGAACTTGTCTCTCTCTCAGTGGTCTTGGTGCCACTAGATAGGACAGAACACCACACCCAAGAGGTGTGTGGGTTACAAATATAGTCATTACAGACATCCCAACCACAAACTCCACGTGGTAGAGGGTGGTAACACTCAATGAGTGGCAAATATGGCTCTGTGTGCCTCGTGTAAGCAATCAATCCCAAAAAGGGCCAGTGGCTAATTGGGTGGAGGAGCATTTAGATGTAGGGCAGCTTTTGCCCTGAGAGCAGGAAATGACTCTCAGCTTCAGATGGTTCAGGCTTGGAACCTTTGGATGGAGCTGATCTAGGAGAAAGTAAACTCCAAATGAAAACAGCCACAGGGTTAGCAAAGTGGGGCAGCACCAGCAGGCAATTTAGCTCCTAAGTTCTTTGTGTATTATGCATTTTTTTGTGCTCTAGTCATTTAAAACATGCTACCACACTGGAGGTAACCAACGCACCCATTTCTGAGCAATAGTGACAAATTGGCAAAGATCTGAGAATTTTCAACCTGGAAATTCACTTACAGGTAGGTTAGGAGAGATGGTTGCGGGAATGACTAAAAGGAAAATCCATATACTGTCTGCAGGAAACTAGATGTTGTGGAGGCAAAAGTAAAATCTTGAGAGATGGATTTAAAATTATTTGGCTTGAAGGAAAAAATGAATGGGGCTGCTATCATCAAAGAAGAGACTAACTGATAGCAGCATGGTTAATGATAGAGAGTAGGATTATTTGTGTAATGTCAGCACATGCTCTGCAACAAGGTTGACCTATGGAAGAAAAAGTGAGCTTTAGAAATGAGCTGGCTGAGTTGGTGGTTATGGTTGAGAGTAACACCTTGTGAGTGTAAAAGCAGCAAAGAGTCCTGTGGCACCTTATAGACTAACAGACGTATAGGAGCATGAGCTTTCGTGGGTGAATACCCACTTCACCCATGAAAGCTCATGCTCCTATACGTCTGTTAGTCTATAAGGTGCCACAGGACTCTTTGCTGCTTTTACAGATCCAGACTAACACGGCTACCCCTTTGATACTTGACACCTTGTGAGTGGTTGGTGGTGATTTAAACTGCCATACTGGTGAAGGGACCTCAGTAGAAGGAGTAGTGGATAAAATTTGTCTTTGGCTAAGGAAATGCAGGAGCATGTGATGGTGTGTATCAGGCCCTCTGAGGCCCCCTGCTGGAAGCCTTGCAGCCCTGCCCCAGGAAAGAGCAGTAAAGGTGGGTCCTCCAGGCTACCTAGAGAGGCTGCAGGGAAGCAGCCAATCAGAGCCCAGCAGGCTCATATAAAGGGAGCTGCTGGACAGAACAGATCAGTTGCTGACTGGAGCCAAGGGAGTAAGGAAGGTGCTCATAGCTAAGTGCAGGAGCTTCAGTACCTAGACAGAGCAGTTGCTGGTTAGAGCCAGAGGACCAAGGACAGTGCTCCTGGCTGATTATTGGTACTCAAGCAAGACTTATCACTGAGGTGTAAGGGTGAAACTGAAGGTGCCAGGGCTAAGAAGGGAAGTGGTCAAGAGAAATGCAGCAGCAATTAGCTAAAGGGAAGCATCAGGCAGCTGCTACTTATAGTGTCACTGGGTTGGAACATGGAGTAGTGAGCAGACCTGGTTCTCTCCCCCCGACCCTCACCTGCCACATTGAAGAGTGGCCAAAGCCCAGAGAAGGGAGTTTAACCAGGCCCAGAGAAGGGGGCAGAAGACCCCAAAGAGAGTCAGCATTTAATTGACCCTTGTTACCCCTGGAAGGGGATTGAACTGAACTAGTGGCTCAGCTGGGGTCAATAAGGCTCACTACAGAGTGAAGAGTCACCAGCAAGGTAGCCCCGGGGGCAGTGCTCCATAACAGAGCAGGGACCATTGAAAGTTAGCCCAGATGGGAGCTGAGAAATCACCTTGACAAGGAAATCAAAGGGTCGCAGACCATAGTGTAAGGCAGTCACCTGGATGTGGAATTGGGTCAGCCAGAGGACTTGAGTAAGACTGGAGACTTTGGGTTGTCCCAGCTCAAATAATGCATAAACCTACTCTCTTTGAAGGGAATATTCACTGGGAGGTTTATTTGGCTCTGTTCAACCTCATAGACTAAATGAATGGCTGGGGAGGTGGACAAAAGGATGGCAGTTCTAGCAGCTAACTTGAGTGGCCACTTTTGGTTCTGCTTATCTAGTACAAGCCCTTGATATATTTGGGGCCAGCCCTCAATCTGAGCTGGCCAAGCACAACTCAAAGCAAGAAAAAGAGGGAAAGAAGAGACTTTATCTGAAAAAGCAGAGAACCTGCAGAGGCTTGTGCTCCTGGTATACACTGAGACCAGTGAGGACTTCAAGGATAAATTGGCCATGGACTGATTGATTTATAGATGCTTAGCTGGGCTTGGACTTGCAGATCTAAATCAGCAAAAGGAAGCCAAAGACGGTCCAAGAGGTTATGGAATTTGCCACGGAACTTGAATCTTTCCTTGCAGCAGTGCGCTGGAAGAGGAAGTAGCCGCTATTCAGGAAGAGGGAAGCGTACAAGTACAGATCTGGGTCTAATATGTACAAAGGAAAAGGGGATTATAATCTGGTTCATAACATTTTTAAACAATTAGAAAAAGTGATAATTCTAAAACAAGGGAAATTGTTTGCAAAAATAAAGGGAAGCAATTCAGTTAAATGCTACTACTGTGACAAACTGGCCACAAAAAGGACTGTTATAAATCTAAGGATCAAGCATCACAAATGTCTAATGAAAGTCCCTTTCCCAGTTAGGAAAACAGGGGGACGCCAAGATGAACTATTTTTAGCTTAAATATTCAACAACAAAAATTCAGCCTGAGGGAAAGACCTTGTATAGAAATTTAAGCCCAAATGGTTAACATTTGGCAAAGTTATAAGCAATTCAAAACAGGGTCTTCTAATGGGAAGTGAGAGGTAATCTTAACTGTAGGCAGCAGTACAAGCACCACGTATAATTATAAATAGCTCCATCTATGAACTCCACCCACTCATTAGTCTCTTGCCAAAGCCATTAGTGTTTTACAAAAAACAATGTAGTTGGCAAGGAATTAATGAATGAGTGACATTGATATATAGAATTTATATATTACACACAAATACTGTTATATAAAGCATATTAGAGCTTAGGTGGGGATAGGGCATTCCTACTTGCCTTTACCATTTTGTTCTCTGAAATCACTCAACTCTGTATTATAGCACCCATTTAGCTGAACCAGATATTTCCAGAGAATTAGGCAATCACAATTCATTTTCCAGTCTTCCATTTAGCTTTATAATTACCTAGGATTGAATTCTCTGGCACCATACAATCTTTTCATCCACATACTCAAGTACTCTCTTGTCCTTGTGAATTAGGTTTTGGCTGTTAAATAATTAGATATTTTTGTAGTTGGATGAGATGAGAAAAAAAATTACTGGAAATTTATGAGCAGAAGATGGGATGTAGTGGATACTCCCATTTAAGGAAAAAACATAGTACATTAGAAACACTGATAAAGCAGCCAATGTAATCTAGCTAGTTTGCTCCCTAGGTCACACATGAGCATCCAAAATCCCAAATATAGATAGAAAGAGTGTGTCAACAAAGCCTAATTTAATATATTTTGGGGGTTTAGCAGTTTTTACCTTGAGCCAAACACCTATACCTTACCTTTATCACATACACTGAGTAAAGTATAGCATATAGTAAAATATACAAAAGAGAAAAATACTTTAAAGCATTAACATTAAATGTAACTAATGTATTAAAACACTTTCTCACACTATCGAGGTAAAAGTGGCTACTTTTACCTCGATAGTGGCTAGTTTAAGAAAAACAAGTTAATTGTAAATACCAAAATATTTGCTTTTTTTTCTTAATTTGTACTTTAGTTATAAGTGAAAGGAAAGCTAAGTACACTTTGCCATTTTCAAAAATATCTCTCAGACCCACCTGTTGTTAATAAAATAACGTATTGTGGGTTTCTTTCTTAAGAGAGGAAACCAAATTGCTTCAGGAACTTATACTCTGTGCAAACTACATTGAAATGATCATTATATCATCAATGAAATGTAGTCACCTCTGAGGTGAAACAGGCGGGCGGTCGTTTAATAATGCACAGTAATACAACACAACGTTTAGAGACAGGCAATGAAAGAACTCCAAATCAAACTGAAACTGCAGAAGGAATTTAGGTAAGCAGAATTTAATTACCTGCATTAGAATTTGGCCATGGGACTGAGGTTAACACCCCTCCTCTTACAAAATGAGCCACAAAATCTGTCCTGAATACTAATGGTCTGTGTCCTGATTTTACATTTCATCTCAAAGATAATACCTACAGTGTATAACCTTATAACTCACAACTACTGTTCCCAAGTCTCAGAAGAGGAAAGCAGATTGGCAGGAATAAAAACTCAGATCAATCCTTGATCTTTGGACATACTTTTCTGAAGGTTTGGATAAATAAAATGCCTCTTTTCTCCAAGGTTCTTTAAGAAAGTTG
Organism: Emys orbicularis; assembly: GCF_028017835.1. Classification (NCBI taxonomy): domain Eukaryota; kingdom Metazoa; phylum Chordata; order Testudines; family Emydidae; genus Emys; species Emys orbicularis. Next base: position 29,206,910 of record NC_088689.1, on the reverse strand, counting down.
GGGAGTGAAATGTGCAGCATCCCTGACAGTAAAAGCTCCAGACTCATAAGATTAAAGTCCAAAAGTTCTCAGCTTACTTGGGGGTCAGTAGGAAGGAACCTATTGGAAGGGCCTAGGAAGTCAGTGTCATGGGGTGTTGGGAATCGGAGAAAGGGAGGTTGCAAGGTGTGTGTTCAGGATGAAGAAAGGATTATAGACGTTGGAAGGCAATAGGTTGCTGAGTTTTGTCTGCAAGTGAGTAATAGTATCAACTGAAGATGTCTGCAAGTTCCTGGGAGCCTTTAGTGGGAATGGTGGAGGAGCCAAAGGGGAGGAAAAGGGACCCTGTAAAGTTTTAGCTTTACCATCCAAATATCTTACCTTTTCAAAGGGAACCATCAAATTTTGGCATTTAAGCTTGCAGCATATTTGTGCAACAGTTTGGGGAAGTTTAGGCCTGGTCTACACCTAAAACGTAGATCTGCTTAGCTACATCAGGGCTGTGAAAAATGGCACAACCTGTTCGAACTAGTTAGGTCAACCTAACCCCCACTGTAGAGGCAGCTAAGTCAATGAAAGAATTCTTCCAGCGGCCTATGTACTACCTCTCAGAGAGGTGGATGATCAACATTGACAGAAAAACCCCGTCCCATCAATGTAGGAAGCATCTACATACTCAGTGCAGCTGCTGTGGGTAACATGGGAGGTCGCTCCCCTGGGCTCTGAGTTTGGCACCTTGAAATTGTCTTTATTTTATTTTTTTTAAATTATAGACTATAACATCTGGTTTTTCCCTCTGAACTGCCTTAAAAGATACACTGGTCCTCATTTTTACAGACAACTTTGATTTTTCATTTTAATTTCCTTTCATTTTCTTCATGCTGATATTGCCCTTTCATAAATATTAGCATTTGAAAAGAAAATATCACATATTAAAATAACATAGCCACATTTCCTTGTTTCTCTGAGGAGAAATCCTATTTGACATCTCTTAAGACTAGTGCATTCTGGATCTTTTTACATTCCTTTTCTTCTGCAGAGGGTTTCATTTTATTTGGGTCTGAAATTTTCTGGTCTCTCTTCCCTGGAGACTTGGAAGTTTGAGTTCACATCGAATTTTTCTACGTTATCATCCATTGAGACACATGTCCTGCTCTAAGCAGCAGGCAGGCTATATTTAACGTTTACAGTTTTCATAGTTGATTAAACTGAATGTAATACTATCTGGCATTAATTTAACAAGTATAAACAAATCCAGTCTTTCAACTCTTTGGGAAAAAAGTCAGGAAAGTGAAAAGGGTAACCTGAGACTGCACAATCTGGAATGAAGAGAGGCAACATAACAAAACACATTGAAAAGACTTTTAAGGATTAGTGTCATCATTAATTTGGCAAATTGGATGTCTAATAGTCAAAAATTAATGTCAGCAAGGAAAAATAATGTACCAGTCATTTGGCTTGAAACAGAAGTGAAAGTGTGTGGGTAACAAAGCATGTGTAAGTAGTGTTTTAAGATAAAGGCAACCCTTGCTTTACACATACAGAGACCACATGTCTCTCTCAAAAATCTCTTCCAGGGTAGTATAATATCTCAGTGTTCAGAAGATAGCAAACACCTATATGCCACACAGGAAAATATTTGGTAGGTATAAAGTTGCAATCATTTTTACACAGCATCCACTTGCTACAGCATAAGGTATTTTTGCTCTTAACACCCTTTTTTGGGGAGCCCATTGGAGATGCTTCCCTTTGTTTCTCCACTCACAACTATCACTCTCTAGAGTTTAGTGTAGAAAACCAGTCCTGAAGTTCAAGCTCAGTCAAAACCCATTGAGTCAACAGGTATTTTGCCTTCTAACCTTTAGCCCAGTGATTAGGGCACTCATCCAGCATGTGGGAGACCCAGGCTCAAATCCCTCCTCTGCCTGATGTGAAGGAAGGATTTGAACTTCGGTTTCCTGGCTCTCAGATGAGTGCCCTTACCACTAGACTATACATGCATTCCTTGTTGGTGTGGACTAATGCCTATTTAATTATTTAAGTGTGTTATACCCTGGGAAACAGCTTCAACAGTAGAGACTGAGAGAAACCCACACAAGAATAGCCTATAGTAAAGTAGTTTGATCACTCACCTGAAAGATAGGCAAACCTAGTTCAAATCTCTTCCCTGCATTAGGTGCAAAGGGAATTGTACTGTGGTCTCCCACATTGTGGATGAGCATCCTCACTATTGTAGTAGGTATTATAAGGGAGTTCTAGTCCTCCTCCTCCCAAAATAATTTTGTATGAGTTAGGCATGTTCTGAGCACACCTAGGGGATTGGGCCCCTGAGGCAAGATTGGCTGGGCAATACCTAATTTGATAATCTCAGTGGTGCTTAGGTGTGTTATAGGGGCCAAGCTGCTGGGCGGGGCAGGACTGAGACAGCTGTGTGTATGCCCAGCAATCAAAACAGAGGCCTCCTAAGGACTTTTACAGTGAAAATTTAGGCAGTGAGGGATGTTAGGCAGCACCTGAGCAGAGTTGTTGAGGATCTCAGTGGCATCTAAAAGTCAAGGAGTGCAATGCAAAAGTCCCTTTGAGGATCTAACCCTAAATTCCTATACTCCCTTGCAGCTTCCTACTGAAACGGACCATGTTATTGTACTTTATCAGCCAAACTTAGTCCACATTGCTCTGAGGAGAAATCCTCTTTCCATCCTCTCTTGAGCTATCCTCAAATTCTCTGTGCCATCTCAAAATGCTCTTTCATGTCTTTTCCCAATGTCCCTCTTTGAAATAATCCAACCTTTCACTCTGGCAAATCACACTTTTTAGTCAGCTTTAGGAAACATAAAATAAATGCTCTTCATATGGATGACCTTATTACAGAAGGAATCCAATTGGGCTTTTCCCAGTTAAAGGAAAGATATCATCTGTAAGACTCTCAGTATTTATCACCCCAGTTCAGCAAGGTAGTTAAGTATGTCCATTAATTTAAACATGAGAGTCAATGGGACTACTTAGATGCTTAAAATTGTGCATGTACAAAAGTACCTTGCTGAGATAGGGCCCGTATTATTCTTACTGAAGAAGCATAGCCAAAAGTATAGCTGAGTGTTCTAGAAACCTCAGACCCACCATCTCTTTAATACATGTCAAGTAAAAGTGTTAGATGGGATACTTGCATGACTCTCCACAGCCAAACAATCTCATTCTGCTGAACGTTGGTACGGTCAGCATTCTCCATCCTCAGTCTCACGTACCTACTAGTCTTGCAATAAAATGACTCCTCTTTGGACGGAAGTATGAAATCTTTATCTTTCTTTTCCTAACTGTTCCCCTCCTCCCCTTTTCCATGCTCAGTTAAGTGATGCCTAATTGGGAGAGAGAGACTCATCTATTCCTAACTACTTCAAAAAAACAGCTCTATCCATTTTCATAGGGTTTCCTACAATGCTGCAAAAATCCTGAGCGCCCGCCTCCCACTTCTTAGGGCCAGAACTCCATTGAAGTCAATGCTATTGATCTATTACAGTGCTCTGAATAGTTTCAACAAATATTTCTGCTTTGCCTTCTGATAAGCTTGTCATATTATAGTTTGCAGTGCAATGGACTCTGGGAGACCGCAGCATTCTTTAGGCCTACAAAACCAGAGTTTTATTCCATGATAACCAAAGGTATTTTTTGTCCCAAATACACGGTTCACCTTATGACCATTATAAGTAGTTTTATTTATAAATCCAACTTTCTTTTTCTCCTTTCATTTTTCTTGTTTTTCCTAGTACAATGATAATTCCGGGATAATAAGTCACTCCAGGGGTATTTTTAAAAACAGCTTTATTTAACATGACTTTTATTTTCCATTAGCACTCGCCAGAAATCCTATTATGGAAAACCGATTCATCCAACGCCTTTCTATCATCAAATACAGAAGAAACAGGAGAATTCTTATGCCACTGTAATCAGTGGATGCAATTTACAAGCATGAGTTGGGCTAATCTAGCTAGCTCATGGCAGCAGAACAATTAGCTATGTCTAAAAATGGTTTCTGACTTACTCTTGGGTCACTAAAACATCCAAGCAAATTAAAAAGAATACAGTGACTGCTCATGTCATGGGTTTCTAATTTAAATATCTTATCACAATCCCTTACAGAAGGTAACACCACACGATTATTTAAAAGTGAGTCCTTTAGTAGTGCAACAGACTGCCAATGGGTAGAGTTATAGCAATCCAAAACTAAGCATAAATTCAGAGTAGATTTGTTTTCACCTAAGAATCATGTGTGGCTTAGAAACTGAGCTTATTGCAAAAGCATCAAATTACTCTGAAAAAAGCAGTTTGTATAGGTTTAAATAAATGCATCTACCATGCACTTGTGTGGCAGCTGATATCTTAGCTAACACACTGAGGAATAAACCAAGGCTTTTCAGGGCTGAAAGCCTAGCTTCTATCGTCACTATAGCTTGAGCTAAAAAGCCAGCCTATGAAGGCAGGGGCTGTAAGCAAGTGGGGGAAGGGGCAGAGAGCAGGACATAACACACATAGATCTATGGGTTACAAATGTCTGGGTTTTTTTCCTTTAAGATGACTGTAATGCTTGTGGATGGTGTTTGAAAACATGGATAATACATTTTCTATTTATCCTCAGAAGCAGTGGAAGCTTCCCCACATCAGGTCAACAATGTACTTCAACACCACTTTCTAGAGAGATCCCGCTGAATGATGAGTAGATATTTCAGTCTCTGTGCCTGTTTGGTCCTTGGCCTCTTTGCTGCTGAACACACCATCAAGGGTGCCAGCTTGTGTGGATTGTGACACAGTTAACTCATTTCATTTGTCATCTCTGCCTACACAAACAGGAAAAAAAATAAACATGCCAGAACATGGTCTGACCACAGCTATTGTACAACATATTTTTGTAGGAACCTAAACCGATGGTGCTGGAACCTTTGTAGAAGTGGGGGAGCCACCTGTGTCAGAACCAGGGGAGACCCAGGGGGCCATGCCCCCCATATTTTTAACACAGGCATAGTTTGGGGGGCAGGGAGTGGCACCAGCAGGGGCTGTGCTTCACCGTGGGGCAGCTGATTATGGTGATCAGCTCCCCCACTGCAAAGCACAGCCCATGCTAGCACTGCTCTGCACCTGCCCTAGGCTTGCAGTTTGGGGGGGACAATGCCAGCCCCTGCCCTCCTGGTTCCGGCTCCATTGACCTAAGCCAGCAGACAAATCAGGCCAAATCAAAAAGGAAAGAGGGGCGTATGCTGGGAGGAGAGTACAAGGAGTCTCAGTCATTGACTCCCTGTTCAAGGACTAACCATAACTTTAAACCTGGAGCTCACCTAAGAGCAAGGACTGCTTCCTGCCTGTGGCCCTGTTGGCCCTAGTCAAGCAAAGGGATGGGGAAGAGACTGGGCCCCCACCCTGGCATGAGCCAGTGGAGTTGGCTGACCTCACAGGAGAGTGCCGGCTTTACTCCCTGAAGGGACATGGATTATTTTTAAGTTAAATAATGACAAATAAGCAGAAGATATTTAACCTGCACACTAAGAAGGGTAGCCTGAGCTCTCTCCTGGGCTTGGCATGACAGTTCTAACTGCACATGCCCACTGATGCCATGCAGCTCAAGTGGGGGGAGGGAGAGAGGGAGGGAGGAGGCTCTGAATTCCAGGAGCTGACCCCTTTCCCTGCCCCAATCTCTGAATAGCCCGAAAAGGGATGTGGTGTCCAGGGAGGTCAGTAGAGACTGGAGAAGAGGAATGGCAGTGGCAAGTGGAGTAGGGAAACTGCCAGTCTCCTGCCCCCTTGGGGTGTCAGAAAAATGTTAACAGGAGGCATTTTCTGGCACCACACCCCTATTGTAGAAGCACTCACTAGCTGTGAAGATGAGGGGCAGAGAGAAGCCCCTGCTAAGCTGCCTGCCTGGCTTTGTTTCATGCACTTGGAGGAGCATATGGGGAGCACAAAAGCATTCAGTGATGCTGTCCCCACCCCGATATCTCATATGGATCCCTCTGGTAAGCATAGGGGTGGTAGAGATAAGAAACCACCATCCCCCATAGGTTTGGCTGGGACAGCCTCTGACTCTGACACTCCGCTGCAGGGAAACGCTGCCTGGGACTGTGTTGCAGTGCATGTGCTGCTTCGCTTAGCATCAGACAGGTAAGGTGGCTCCCAGTTTTTGGCTCCCTGCAGCTAACTCCCTGCAGCAACTTAGCAAGGGGGCTGGAGCTGGGCCCAGCTACAGGGAAGGAAAAGGAGTGCTCCTTATGCCGGCAATAAAACACCAGGGGCCACAGGAAGCTCAGGGAAGCCATGGGAAAAATCCCACAGGGAAGAAGGGAAAGCTAAAGGAATAGAAAGAGAGCAACTTTATTTTCAGGGATGATTTTTTCAAATTGGCTAGAGGGTTTGGGGGGGCATCGAGGAGTTTTGTCTGTACTCTGGGGGATTCAGGTTGAGTTTGCTATGTTTTTTTCCCCATCACCTTTAGAGAAGAAAATAACCTAAAAACTCACCAAAAGGGCCACAGAGCTGCCCCCCTTCTTAGCAGAACTGTTCCTCGCAACATTTTTCACGTTAGCAACTATGCACTAAGGCGGGAGTAGGGAAAAGAGAAAAAAGGGGAGTGAATGACATGGTGGGAACAAGGGGGACATGGTTGGGAGGAGAGAAAGGGGAGGAAACTGAAGAGGGAAGGAGAGAGAACAAATAGGGAGGGGGTCAGGAAGAGAGTGCGAGAGAGAAGGGAAACTTGGCGAGAGTAAGCGAGAAGAGGGGCTAACTTAGAGATTGTCTAAACAACAAAAAAGAAAACTCAGCAATCCTGAGCTACTGTTACTTTGGTACAGCCAAGCCATAATATATCAATGACATACAGTAACATATAATTTAAAATGATTGTATCTCCCAAAATTGTGCACAAAGGAGAACGTGTTGGGGAAATAATGTCCCTGCTTGCCTTTAACTGTACAACAAATAGACGTATTATTGAGATGAGTCCTATTAACTTCAGTGGGCCCTCTCACCTCAGCAAGGTGAGCAGGATTTGATTCTCGTGTCCCCTCTCCCTTAATTAGCAAGTATGCAGTGCACTGAAATATTTCAGACACACTCTCCGTTCATGAGTCATTAGAAAATGCGGTGAAATAGTGCCCTCAGGTGGTGTAAGTTAAATTCTATCCGATTGGCTGTTATCCTGAAAGCATCTGCTCTCACCAGTGCCATGTAATTCTCCATCACCGCATATGCGGATGCAAGAAGAAAGCTAAGTATTTTAGCTACACACAAGCGCAAGCACGCGCACACACCCCACACTGAATCAAAATATAAGCACCATTTGTTTTCTAGATTGTTTGAGGCTTGATTTTTTTTAATTAAATCTGTATTTGTTTAAAAAGTCTACAGAAGATAGGGAGGGAATACAAACAAGTCACTCAAAGGATCATTATAATACATTATCAATAATATTGTAGGAACAACGATGGATAGAAAGAGAAAGATCTAGAAAAGAAGAGAATGTCGGGGGGAGGGGGGGAGGGAAGAAGGGATCCCGTCTCAGAACCAGAAGCAGGAGGATTAGAGAAAAAGAAAGAAGTGTTAGAAAAATATCCAGTTGGTGAATCATTTCTCAGCCACGTTTATACATAAAATACAAACTCTCAGGATTAAACAAAGCAAGCAAATGATTAATCTGTAACTAAATATGTCCTGAAGCTTTTTGAGTTCTTATCATCATTTGTATAGGAATCTTTCAAAGGCTTCCATTGCTGATGTTATTATACCAGGCTTTACTCTTTGGAGATGAATGGCATTTTTACTTTTGCAAGTGAAGTGAAGCACAAAGATTTCAAGGGTTTATAAGGCCTCTATTTGCATTAGTCCAGTCTAAATTAATTTTATTTTAACTGTGGCTATTCCTTTTAGCAAATTAAACTTTTAGTCTTGCACGTCTCTCCAAAAACCTTTCACTTTAGAGTAGTTCCAGGGAATATGTATCACTGAATCAGTACATCTCCAGCATTTAGAATATGCTTTATGCCTTCCTTAATAAGCGAGTATGCAGTGTTGATGTAGCAGTGTGAGTCCCAGACTATTAGAAAGACAAGGTGGGTGAGGTGATGTCTTTTATTGGATGAACTTCTGTGGGTGAGACAGACAAGCTTTCAAGCTACACAGAGCTCAAAATGTGAGGGGTCCATTATATTGAAGGAGAATTGTCTGTGGAATCAACCATAGTCAAAGGTCTATCAAGGACTGTTTAATGTAGTGGACACTATTACCCCCATTGTGATACAGTGAAAGTGAAACCCAGTCTGCTGCACCAGCATGTCACAGAATCTAGAGGTCTCACCACAGCGTTTGGGTCGGGCTTCGCTTTGACCATGGTGCTAGCTCTCAGGGCGAGCATCCCAGTCCTAGTAAGCATTGGTCTGGCCATCCAAGCCATCCTGATGCTGGCTCATATACATGCAGTGGGGGACTCCACAGGTCATAGCCCTGAATTCCTCTCCCTCCCTCCATGCAAGCTCATACACACTGGGACATGCTCACGCTGCACATGCTCCTGATGCCCCAGCTCCCAGAGAAGGGAACTACATCCCCTGCTCCTGCACATTTGCTTAATTAATTATAATTACTTTTTAAAAGTCAAGCAGCATATCCCTACTAGAATGTATTGTTATTTTTTCTTGTTAATCTCACTGTGGTGTCGAAAATATTGTATAGAGTGTGATACATTTTCACAGCACTTTACAAACATAGATAAGAAATGGTCCTTCCCTAAAGAAGGGGAGGTAAATCTCAATAAGACAGAGCAAACAAACACAGTACAATATGTCACAGGCCATGATTTCTTGGAAGGGTAGGTTGTGACTGTTACTGATGATGATCAGTAGGGAGGAGGAAGGGTCTCTAGACGTAGCTCTGGAAATAACTTGTGTTACAGAGGTGGCTCTGGCCACATATATATAGTTGATGACAGTAGATGGCGCTCAAGAATGAGTAGCATAGTTCCTTGGCTTAGTAGGGCCATTACATACTGTTATTGTGCACTGAAAATGGGTTCTTCTGTATAGCCCATTATATCAGCTCTTAACAGCATTCATACACATGGGAGATAAAGCTATGGGAAAGGATACAGAACCCAGTTCTGTGCTACCCCTTCTGAGAGGGTACACAAGGCCCAGCCTTGGAGTGGGGAGGGGGGATGGAGTCAGAGGTGGCTTTGTGCCATGTTTGTATTTCACACATTCTGGGCTGCTCTGGAGACTAGTCTAGCCCCTGGAATAAGTTAAAGCAGCCTCAACAACAGCCTAGAGCAGCTACCCATTGGCTCCTCCATAGTCCGGGGGATCAAAACACAGAATGCTCCAGCCACTTGCCCAGCTGCTGGAAAGAGAGGTCATACTCAGGAAAGGGCAGTCATTGGCTTATTGAGGGAAAGGCCTCTTTACTCACACTGCCAGATTTCCCCTACAGGTACATTCTCCTTGATCACCATCAGGCTGACTTCCACTCTTTATATAAACTATCCTCACCCGAAGGTGGAGCAGGAGAAGCCATGTTCTCACAAGGCTGGGAGAATCATGACCACACCACTCCCAAGATGGAATGAAGGGCGGGGGATTGATTGGTGACTCACTTCTAAGTAGGACAGAGGCATCCATCTACTGACCAGACAGGGTATCCCAGGAGATGTGCTGCCTGGCAGGGACCAATATCCGACACATTACGGAAGGATTGCCGAGGCCGTCCAGGCCTCTGGTTACTACCCCATGCTGCTCAACCATGTGGGCACTAGTGATACTGCAAAGTATGACCCTGAGCAGATAAGTAGTGACTACAGGGCTCGGGGGGGTGAGGGCGTGGGGGGCGCAGGCGGTGTGCTCATTGATCCTTCCAGTCAAGGGTAGGGGCCCAGGCAGAGACCAATATATCTTGTAGGTGAATGCACAGCTGCACAGATGGTGTCATCAAGTTGGGATGCTGTTGTGAGAAGGACTGCCAAGCAGCGATGGAGTCCACCTATTAAGGAAGGGGAAAAGTATCTTCGGATACAGACTGGCTAACCTAGCGAGGCAGTCTTTAAACTAGGTTCAATGGGGACAGGAGACAAAAGCTCACAGGTAAGTTCAAAACATAGAAACCTGGGTGAAGGGTCAGAATCTGGAGACAACTCAGGCAATCACAGCAGGGACAAAGGAGAGACAAGACAAAGGGAATGTAGAGGGGAAATCTAATGAACATCTTAGATGTCTGTATACTGGAAATTTGGTAGAGAAGGGTACAGCTTGTTCAGAAGGACAGGCTGGGAAAAAAGGGAGGAGGTGTTACCTTGTATATCAAAGCTATATACACTTGCACTGAGGTTAAGATTGAAGTGGGAGGCAGACCTCTTGAAAGTCTCTGGGGAAGGCTAAAAGGGGTAAAAAATGGTGATGTCATGGTAGGGGGTCTACTAAAGACCAACTAACTAGGAAGAAGAGGTGAATGAGGCTTTTTAAAAACAACTAACAAAATCACCCAAAGCACAGGATTGGTGGTGATGGGGGACTTCAATTACCCAGACATCTTTTGGGGAAAATAATACTGCAAGGTACAGATTAATTATCCACCAAGTTTTTGGAATGTATTGGAGACAACTTTTTATTGCATAAAATGGAGAAAGCAACAAGCGGAGAGACTGTTCCAGATGTCTGGCAAATGGGGAGGAACTGGTTGCGAATTTGAAGATGGAAGGCAGCTTTGGTGAAAGTGATAGAGTTCATGATTCTAAGGAATGGTAGGAAGGAAAACTGCAGGATAAAGACAATAGACTTCAAGAAGGCAGACTTTAGCAAACTCAGAGAATTGGTAGGTAAGATCCTGTGGGAAGCAAGTTTAAGGCAAAAAAGAGTTCAGGTGAGTTGGCAGTTTTTTAAAGAGACATTATTAAGGGTTGTAACCGTGCCTTTGTAAGTCACAACTGAGAATAACCAATTCAGGACAAACTGCTGAGAAATAGGGCAGCAGAAACACCCCAAAAGTGGAGGTTATTCTCCCATGAGATATACCAAACTAGCAACAAAAGTAAACTTCTGTTTCACCACACTGGCTAACAAGAAGTCATAAAAGCAGTTTCCTTAGGGTATGTCTACACTACAGGATTAATCCGAATTTATATAATTCGAATTTAGGAAACCGATTTTATAAATTCGAATGTATTCGGCCACACTAGGCACCATTAATTCGGTGGTGTGCGTCCAAGCTACCGTAGTAGCATCGATTTCCAGAGCGTTGCATTGTGGGTAGCTTTTCCATAGCTATCCCATAGTTCCCGCAGTCTCCACCCCCCTTGGAATTCTGGGTTGAGACCCCAGTGCATGATGGGGCAAAAAACATTGTCGCAGGTGGTTCTGGGTACAGCCTCCCCCTCCCTCCCTGAAAGCAACGGCAGACAACCATTTCGCGCCTTTTTTCCTGAGTGAACTCTGCAGACTCCATTCCGCAGCAAGCATGGATCCCGTTGTGCTCCAGAACGCAGTCTTGAACATTGTAAACACCTCGCGCGTTCTCGTGGAGTTTATGCTTACCCAGGACCAGAAAAAAGAGGCGAGGAGGAGGAGGCGGCGATTGCAGCGCAGCGACAAGCGTGATGAGGACATGGACATGGACACAGAATTCTCTGAGACCGCGGGCCCCGGTGCTTTGGAGATTATGATGTTAATGGGCCAGGTTATAGGCTTGGAACGCCGATTCTGGGCCCGGGAAACAAGCACAGACTGGTGGGACCGCATAGTGCTGCAGGTGTGGGACGATTCCCAGTGGCTGAGAAACTTTCGCATGCGTAAGGGCACTTTCATGGAACTTTGTGACTTGCTTTCCCCTGCCCTGAAGTGCCAGAATACCAAGATGAGAGCAGCCCTCACAGTTGAGAAGCGAATGGCGATAGCCCTGTGGAAGCTTGCAACGCCAGACAGCTACCGGTCAGTCGGGAATCAATTTGGAGTGGGCAAATCTACTGTGGGGGCTGCTGTGATGCAAGTAGCCAAAGCAATCACGGAGGTGCTGCTACGAAAGGTAGTGACTCTGGGAAATGTGCAGGTCATAGTGGATGGCTTTGCTGCAATGGGATTCCCTAACTGTGGTGGGGCGATAGATGGAACCCATATTCCTATCTTGGCACCGGAGCACCAGGGTACCCAGTACATAAACCGCAAGGGGTACTTTTCAATGGTGCTGCAAGCACTTGTGGATCACAAGAGACGTTTCACCAACATCCATGTGGGCTGGCCGGGAAGGGTTCATGACGCTCGCGTCTTCAGGAACACCAATCTGTTTAAACGGCTGCAGCAAGGGACTTACTTTCCGGACCAGAAAATAACCGTGGGGGATGTTGAAATGCCAATTGTTATTCTTGGGGACCCAGCCTACCCCTTAATGCCATGGCTCATGAAGCCATACACAGGCAGCCTGGACAGGAGTCAGGAGTTGTTCAACTACAGGCTGAGCAAGTGCAGAATGGTGGTAGAATGTGCATTTGGCCGTTTAAAAGGTCGCTGGCGATCCTTACTGACTCGCTCAGACCTCAGCCAAACCAATATCCCCATTGTTATTACTGCTTGCTGTGTGCTTCACAATCTCTGTGAGAGCAAGGGGGAGACCTTTATGGCAGGGTGGGAGGCTGAGGCAAATCGCCTGGCTGCTGATTACTCGCAGCCAGACACCAGGGCGATTAGAAGAGCACACGATGAAGCGCTGCGCATTAGGGAAGCTTTGAAAACCAGTTTCATGACTGGCCAGGCTACAGTGTGAAATTTATGTTTGTTTATCCTTCCTGAAAACCCGCCCCCTTTATTGACTCATTCTCTGTAAGGAACCCACCCTCCCCCTTCCCTCAGCTTGCTTTCAAAGGAAATAAAGTCACCATTGTTTAAAAATCATTTATTCTTTATTAATTGATAGTAAAAAGAGGGAGAGAACCTGAGTGGGTTTTGGGAGGAGGATCAGCGGGAAGGAAAAGCCCAGTAAAAAAAGGTTTAAAAAATGGCAGCCTTTTGCTTGGGCTGTCCACTGGGGTGGAATGGGAGGGTGTACGGAGCCTCCCCCCCCGTGTTCTTAAACGTCTGGGTGAGGAGGCTATGGAACATGGTGAGGAGGTAGGGGGGTTATACAGGGGCTGTAGCGGCACTCTGTTCTCCAGCAGCCGTTCCTGAAGCTCCACCAGACGCCGGAGCATGTCTGTTTGCTCACGCAGCAGCCCCAGCGTTGCTTCCCGACTCCTCTGATCTTCCTGCCGCCACCTCTCATCTCGAGCGTCTCTCCTCTCCTCACGTTGGTCCCTTCTGTCCTCACGTTGGTCCCTCATGTCCTCACGTTGGTCCCTCCTGTCCTCACGGTCACTGGCTTCTTTCCTATACTTGCAAACCGTCTCCTTCCACTCATTCAGATGAGCTCTTTCACTCCTGGTGGATTGCATGATTTCGGCAAACATCTCTTCTCTCGTCTTTTTTTTACGACGCCTTATCTGGGATAGCCTTCGGGAAGGAGGAGGGAGGCTTGAAACATTTGCACCTGCTGGAGGGAGTGAAAAAAGGAGAGAATTTTTTTAAAAGATACATTTTTCAGAACAATGCTTATACTCTTTCACGGTGTATACTATTCACATTACATAGCACATGTGATTTCTGTGCAAGGTCGCATTTTGCCTCTTAATATTGAGTGCCTGTGGCTTTGCTGCTAGAGATCACAGACGCAGGTCCGGGCAACAGAATTCACCTTGCATGCTGCCATGGTAAGCCACTGTCTTTAGGCTTCTGCGCCCTGCTTTCCCACATACCAAGCAAAGCCCATTGTGCTGCAGTTTTCCTGTTAGCTTGTTTTCTGCTGCTGAAGGTTAACACCCCCCCACCATCCAATTCTCTGGGATGAGTGCTTTCTCCCTCCCCCCACCGCGTGGCTGGTATCAGGGAAGATCCCTGCAGGAACCAAACTAACACCACCACCCCCCACCCGCCATGAATTCTCTGGGATGAGTGCTTTCTCCCTCCCCCCACCGCGTGGCTGGTATCAGGGAAGATCCCTGCAGAAACCAAACTAACAACCCCCCCCCCCGCCCGCCATGAATTCTCTGGGATGAGTGCTTTCTCCCTCCCCCCACCGCGTGGCTGGTATCAGGGAAGATCCCTGCAGGAACCAAACTAACAACCCCCCCCCACCCGCCATGAATTCTCTGGGATGAGTGCTTTCTCCCTCCCCCCACCGCGTGGCTGGTATCAGGGAAGATCCCTGCTAGCAAAACGCGAAAAGCTCTGGGCCAATCCTCCCCCCCCCCTTTGCACTTGGCTAAATGCAGGGAAGGATTTCTTTTCAGCCACAGGCAAACAGCCCAGTAGGAACGGCCACCTCTGTCCCCTTAATTAAATTCCCTTATTTCAACCAGGTTACCCTAAGCGATATCACTCTCCTGAGGATTACACAGCAAGATAAAGAACGGATGTTGCTTGAATGCCAGCAAACACCGGGACCATACGCTGCCAGGCTCTGTCAGGCAATGATACCAGATTACTTGCTACTAGCATGGCGTGGTCAAGTGTCCTACCATGGAGGACGGAATAAGGCTGCACTGCCCAGAAACCTTGTGGCAAGGCTTTTGGAGTACCTCCAGGAGAGCTTCATGGAGATGTCCCTGGAGGATTTCCGCTCCATCCCCAGACATGTTAACAGACTTTTCCAGTAGCTGTACTGGCTGCGAATGCATCCCAAGTGCTCAGGGAAAATTAATCATTAAAAATGCTTGCTTTTAAAACATGTTTTATATTTTAAAAGGTAAACTCACCTGAGGTCCCTTCCATGGGGTCATGGTCTTGGGTGCTGGCTTGGGAGGCTTGGGAGGGTACTTCAGTCAGGGTGAGAAACAGATCCTGGCTGTTGGGGAGAACGGAGAGCTGGGTGCTCTCTGCCAGCTCGTCCTCCTCCTCCTCCTCTTCCCCTTCCACGGAATCATCAGGTGTACCTGATGAGATTATCCCCATCTCGGAATCCACAGTCAGAGGTGGGGTAGTGGTGGCGGCCCCCCCTAGAAATGCATTTAGCTCAGCGTAGAAGCGGCATGTCCGCGGCTCTGACCCGGAGCGACCGTTTGCCTCCTTTGCTTTTTGATAGGCTTGTCTGAGCTCCTTGACTTTCACGCGGCACTGATCTGAATCCCTATTGTGGCCTCTCTCCATCATGCCCTTGGAAATTTTTTCAAAAGTTTTGGCATTTCGTCTTTTCGAACGCAGTTCTGCTAGCACTGAATCCTCTCCCCATATAGAGATCAAATCCAGTACCTCCTGTACGGTCCATGCTGGTGCTCTTTTTCGATTATCAGCCTGCATGGTTACCTGTGCTGATGAGCTCTCTGTGGTCACCTGTGCTCTCCACGCTGTGCAAACAGGAAATGAAATTCAAATGTTCCCGGGGCTTTTCCTGTCCACCTGGCCAGTGCACGCGAGTTCAGATTGCTGTCCAGAGCGGTCACAATAGTGCACTGTGGGATAGCTCCTGGAGGCCAATAACATCGAATTGCGGCCACACTAACCTTAATTCGGATTAACAATACCGATTTTGACGCTACTCCTCTCGTCGAGGAGGAGTACAGAAATCGAATTAAAGGGCCCTTTAATTCGAATTAAATGGCTTCGTTGTGTGGACGGGTCAAGCGTTAATTCGAATTAAGGCAGCTAAATCCGAATTAAAGTCGTAGTGTAGACCAGGCCTTAGGCATACCAGTCCTTGTATCACCATCAAAAACACTAGACTTAGAGATGAGTGGTTCTTTAAAACCAGTCTACTCAAATAAAAGGTTCTTCTGATCCCAAAGGACCAGCCACACACCCAGGTCAATATATAACTCAGATCTTACTGGAAAATCACACTGATGCCAGTCCTTTAGTAGCTAAAATCTAAAGGTTTATTTATAAAAAGAAAGAAAGATGAGAGTTAAAATTGATTAAAGGAATCAAATACATACAGTAATTGCAAAGTTCTTGGTTCAGGCTTATAGCAGGGATGGAATAAACTGCTGGCTTGTTAAGTCTCTGGTTGCTTCCAAATCATTGGAAGGACTTCCATTCCTTGATTAGAATGCTCCCATTAGTATAAGTCCACTGTCCAGAGGTTTGAGCAGGAAAGACAAAATTGGGGTGTTTCCAGGGCCTTTTACAGCTTCTGCCATTGTTTCAACCAAAGTCCTCAGCACAGTTAGTGGAAAATTACAGGTGACAAGATGGAGTTTGGAGTCACATGGGAGAATCACATGTCCATGCATAATTTTGCTTAGTCACGGCAGGAAGCCATTACCTATACTTCACAGGAAAGTCGATTCAATTTAGATGGGCATCTCCCATGGCCCAGTGTGAGTTAAATGTCCTTTTGATGGGCCACTCAATTTGAATAGTTCCTCCAAGATGTGCTTGCTAACTACCTTATGGGCGTTACCCCAGGACAAACATTTGAAATCCAGGTATAAAGCCAATACTCCTAACTTCAAATACAAAAATGATTCATGCATGCAGATAGCGTAATCATGACCAGCAAATCATAACCTTTTCATAGACATCTTACATGCCACATTTTCTACAAGATTTGTTGCAAATATATAACAGTGGTTGCAACAATGAGCTACATGGTCATATTTTAATCAGATAACGTCAAAAGGGCACATAAATGATCCCAACACATAGGCAAGATAGGAAGTATGGTAAGAGAAGATCTTCAACAACCTGCAACTCAAAAAAAGAGTCATACAAAAAGTGAAAGTAGGTCAAATTAAGAAAAAATCAATATAAAAAAACAACACAAGCATGTAGGGACAAAAAGTCACAGTACAAAATGAGATTAAACTAGCTAGGAACATAAAGGGTAACAAGAACACATTTTACAAATACATGAGAAGCAAGAGCAAGACCAAAGACAGGGTAGGCCCATTACTCCTTGACGAGGGAAAGCCAATAACAGAAAACACAGCAAGGACCAAAGTATTGTGCCTTTTTTGTTTCACTTTTCACCCAAAAGGTAAGCAGTGACTGGACTACTAACTTAATAAACATCAGTGTAAATGGGATGGGCTGTGATGCTTGGTTGCTAGTGCTAAAATAGGAAAAGAACAAATTAAGAGACAAGTTAGGTGTCTTCAAGTCAGCAGGGTCTAATGAAATGCATCCTAGAATACTTAAGGAACTGGGTGAAGAGAGATCTGAGCCATTAGCGATTATCTTTGAGAACTCATGAAGGATAGGAGAGATCCCAGAGGACTGAAAAAAGGCAAATATAGTAGCTATCTATAAAAAGGGGAATAAAGGACAACCCAGGGAATTATAGACCAATCAGCTTAACTTCAGTACCCAGAAAGATAATGGAGAAAATAAACAATCAATTTGTACACACCTAGAACAGGGGTTGGCAAACTTTGTGGCCCGAGGGCCACATCGGGGTTGCAAAACTGCATGGAGGGCCGGGTAGGGAAGGCTGTGCCTCCCCAAACAGCCTGGCCCCCGCCCCCATCCGCCCCTTCCCACTTTCCCCCCCCCCCCCAGGACCCTCGACCCATCCAACCCCCCCCCCCCCCCCCGCTCCATGCCCCCTGACTGCCCCCTCTCGGGACCCCCCATCTCTAACTGCCCTCCCCAGGACCCCACCCTCTATCCAACCCCCCCCTGCTTCCTGTCTCCTGACTGCCCCAACCCCTATCCACACCTCTACCCCCTGACAAGCCTCCCGGGACTCCCACGCCTATCCAACCCCCTTGTTCTGCATCCCCTGACCAGCCCCCCAGAACCTCTGCCCCATCCAATGTCCCCTGCTCCCTGTCCCCTGACCACCCCCAAGGACCCCTGGCCTCTTATCCAACCCCTCCTCCCCCCGCTCCTCGCCCCCTTACCATGCCGCTCAGAGCAGCAGGAGCTCGCAGCCACGCCGCCGCGCTGCCCGGCAGGAGCAGCAGGCCAGAGCACTGGCAGCGCGGCGATCTGAGGCTGTGGGGGAGGGGGGACAGTAGGGGAGGGACCGGGGGCTAGCCTCCCCATCCGGGAGCTCAGGGGCCGGGCCATAGTTTGCCCACCTCTGACCTAGAAGATAGTAAGGTGATAACAGTCAATGTGGATTTGTCAAGAACAAATCATGTCAAACCAACCTAATATCCTTCTTTGACAGGGTAACAAACCTTGTGGAATGGGGAGAAGCAGTTGATGAGATATATCTCGACTTTAGTAAAGCTTTTGATACTGTCTCTTATGACCTTCTCATAAACAAACTAGGGACATATAGCCTGTATGGACCTACTAGAAGATGGACATGCAACTGGTTGGAAAACCTTACAGAATAGTTATCAAGGGTTCACAATCAAACTGGAAGGGCATAGTTAGTGGGGTACCACAGGGATCTGTCCTGGGTCTGGTTCTATTCTATATCTTCATAAATGATTTGGATGATAGCATAGAGAGTACACATAAAGTTTGCAGATGATACCAAGCTTGAGGGTTTGCAAGCACTTTGGGAGACAGGATTGGAATTCAAAACGAAGACATGGTCTGAAATAAATAGGATGAAAGTCAATAAGGACAAATGCAAACAACTTCACTTTGGAAGGAATACACAATCACAAAATGGGAAATGACTGCCTAGGAAGGCGTACAGCAGAAAAGGATTTGGGGGGATATAGTGACTCACAAACTAAAAATGAGTCAACAGTGTAATGCTCTTCCAAAAAATATAACACCAATCTGGGATGCATTAGTAAGGGTGTTGTAAGCAAGCCACGACAAGAAATTTTTCCACTCTATTGAGCATTGATAAGGCCCCCCAACTGCAGTATTGTGGTCAGTACTGGGCACCACACTTCAGGAATGCTGTGAACAAAATGGAGCAAGTCCAAAGGAAAGCAACAAAAATGCTTAAAGGTCTAGAAAACATGACCTACAAGGAAAGATTGAAAAAAAATAGATTTTTTTTTTAGTCGGGAGAAACTGAGCAAGGACATCATAACCATCTTCAAGTATGTAAAAGGTTGTTATAAAGAGGAAGGTGATAAAATGTTCTCCTTAACCACTGAGCACAGGACAAGAAGTAATAGGCTTAAATTTCAGCAAGGGAGATTTAGGCTAGACAATAAGAAAAACTTCCTAACTTTAAAGGTAGTTAAGCACTACAATAAATTACCTAGAGAGGTTATAGAATCTGCATCACTGGAGATTTATAAGAACAGGTTAGACAAACACCTGTCAGGGATGGTCTATATAATACCCCCCTTGGTGCAGGGGACTGGACTAGATGCTCTATCGAGGTCCATTCCAGTCATACACTTTCATGATTCTATTTGCCTTCACTGTGACTTGTGGACTCTCTTGTGGTACTGGCGATGTCTGTGAGAGAAAATACTATGCTGTTCCCTCAGTTGTGCCAATGGGATGCCCTGACAGCAGAAGTAAGAACTGTAGTCACATTGCTAGCCGTTGTCTATATAACTGGGGAAGAGCAGACCTTTCCAAGGAAAAAATGAATTTGTCACCTAAAAGTTGCTTTTTCAGTCAGAGCCTCACTAATTATGTTTTTACCTTGCTTGTACATTCAGGAAGAGTTTTACTAACAAAACACTTTTCTGTGGCTCAGTGGGAATCAATAGAGCTTACAAGCATTCTCTTTATTTATTGGCAATTTACTCCCAAATTCCCTATCTGGGCTATCAATAGGAAAGCAATCACTTTATAGCACTAATGACTTGCAGCAAAGTTTATACATCTGTTTAATACAAATAAGGGCAAACGATTTCTCCATCTTGGTTAGATAAGATAGAGCACACAAGGGCTTATCTCACTTAAAGAATAACTTGTAGTTGCCTCTCATTAAAAGGATAAACTATTAAAATGGACACAACTAGAAAAAATATCAGGTCGAGTGAGGGGAGAAGCTGGCAAGCCAGGCCTGACATAAGGAAATACTGTTTATAAAACACTAACAATAATACAGGTCATTAGCAGAAGTGAAGCAATAGACAGGACGGAATGGGTTTCCAGCTGAAGTACTAACCATGGACTGGAGACTTCAAAAAGAGCACCAAAGAGCTGCAGGAAGCAGCCCGGGTAATTCAGCAGGTGACACACTGAGTCAATACTGATCCAATTCCCAGCATGTTTGGGGGCAGCTGTATTGCCAAATGTGCTGTCTGTTTGGGAAGAACCATAAAGCCAAGAAGACCCTGATCACATGTAGTCATCAAAAATATTTTTTGTAAGAGAAGGATGGTTAATTCCATTAGCTTGACAAAAGTCTTATTCTGGTAATAACATATTCCCTACTTAAACTCTCTCTGCAGTTTCATGTGGAACAGAGACTATTCGTCACTTGTTATTATAAAATATGTAGTATTGAAGTGCTGTGTTCCACTTCTTGGAGTGGAATTGTCTACATTTCAAGTGGTGGGTGAAGTGCTTCGTTGCCTATCTTCTAGAGCTATTGTGAGCTTAATTAATTAATTAATTTCCAAGGGCTTTGAAATCCTTGGAGTTTGAAATCTATAGCTGAAGAATGAGTCTTTACACCAAAAAGGACCAAGAAATTAAAAACTTCAATATAACATAATAATCAAATTTACACTGATACCTATCAAACAGACACAGAAACCAGTCAAGCTCAATAGACTTACCTATACATTTTTTTCAAATAGTTCTTCAGTCTGAGAGAATCTCAGAAGACAATCCCAAAAGCTCAACCTCAGAAGACAATCCCATAAGCAGAAAAATAGTGACACTTGGTATCAAGTATTTAGGTCATGAAAATAGTAGATTTTTTTTTCAAATTGTATTCATAAAAATGATATTGTAAAGTGTATATTATGAAGTACTGCAATTGGGTATATTTACTGCACATTGAAACCATATATTTAACACAGTTCTTGACTCCAGTCTGAGTCAGAAATGTCAACGCCTCGATCTGGGTTACACTATAGATATGAAACTTCTGTTGTCCTTGTTCTTTAAGGAAAGTATTGCAACAAAGGACAGTTATGAAGTGTTTGTGGTTGGTGAAGGCATTAATCATTATCACTAATCAACCACAAATCTTTCACAACTATTTTTTGCAATAGAAAAAGAGCAGAACGCCTGCTGAAATGTCCCAAATTTAGTCAGAAGTAGGGGTCTTGAATCAATACCGCATGAAGTCACCATAGCAATAGGTAATTCTGCACATTTAGGGCTCTCTGGTTTGGGGCAGGCTGCTCAAGAAGGAGGGGCAGCAGGGCACAGGATAGCCCTGTGATGGGTTTGGGCCCTTTGGGGTGGCACCTAACGTGCTGGGGTTTAACTGAGCTTCCCCTGTTCAATCAGCCAATTCTGCCAGCCTGGGTCCCCTTTACCTGGCCTTGCTGGGTTAGGCTCACAAGCCTCTTCCAGCCAAGCACACAGGCATAGCCACACCCAGCTGCACAGAGAGACAGAGATCTGCTCTGGAACGATTCAGCCTTAGGGGCTTTCTCCAACACTCTGCTGCCCACTCCCTTTAAGGAGTACAGACCCAAAGGTTTTATGAAATTCGCCCCCCTCACTCAAAGTGGAGGGAGATATGCACAACTTCTTGTCCCCCCGAGTTAGAAATTACATAAACTGGGTTATATTATAAACAGGCAATAAATTTATTAACTACAAAAGGTGAATTTTAAGTGAATATAAGATATAACAGATAGAACAAAGCAGATTACTGACCAAATCAAGCAAAATACGCAAGCTAAGCGCAACAGATTACAAAATGTAAAATCTCATCCTAAATGTTATTTTAGGTGGGTTGCAAAGTTTCTGTGGTTCAGTGTTCCAGTTATATTCCTTTTCAGACTGGACCCCTGTCTCAGTCTGGACTCCCCCCTTGCCTTCCCTTCAGGTGGCTTTTGCAGTCTTTCTTCTTGGGCAGACAGGCCATGGAGAGGAGGAGTCCCATTTGCCTTCCTCCCCACCCTTAAATAGGATTTACATAAGGCGAGAATCCTTTGTTTTCCAAACTTGAACACACACACCCCTCCCTTCCAGTGGAAAGTTACAAGAAGTTCCAGGTAATGTCCACGCTGAGGATTCCTGCTCCATACTATCAACCCCTCTGTGGTGCATTTAGGGCAGAAGTATAGCCCAGGCAGGGAACCAGTGAAACCAAAACTCCTGAAGAAGCCATCTTGACATAGGCTGAGGGTGGGGCTGGAGCATAGGGCAGCAACATGGGTCCACTCCGTGAATGCCCTTCCTCTGTACAGATACCTTGAGCTCTGTGGGATTTCCCCACAGATTCTAGGAGGGCTGGACCACCCTGCTTAATCCATGGTGGGGGCCAACTCCACCCCAGACAGAATGATTCATAAGAAACATTTCAAATTGAAACTCACTGAGTGT
Source organism: Emys orbicularis (assembly GCF_028017835.1). Lineage (NCBI taxonomy): Eukaryota > Metazoa > Chordata > Testudines > Emydidae > Emys > Emys orbicularis. Next base: position 29,184,555 of record NC_088689.1, on the reverse strand, counting down.
CCCAGCCCTTCCACAAGTTTCTCTTCTGGAGCGCATTGTTTACCTCATCTACAAAATCCATCATTTGGAAAAACTGTTTAGAGTTGTGACCTCTTTAACGGTATGGGTATGTTTTGTTTTTAATCTGACTTGATCAAACTATTTATGGGGCTTTAATTCTTTGTTCTCATAATCTTTTTCATAGAATGCAATCTATAACATGAGGGACTGAGCCCCAAGCCCTGGTGCCCTCCCCCCCACACACAGGGCTAAAGCCCCGATGCTCTCTGCCATGCAACTGAAGCCTGCGGAGATAGGGGGGTCAGGATGTGGAGGACTCCAGGAAATAATCTCTGTGAATTTAAACCCTGGTAATTGGGTAGTAGAGACTAGCGTGTGGCTGTTGTGTGGTAGGCAGGCTGCTGGAATCAGAATAGCTGAATCAGAGCTGCTTAACACACAGACACTCAGTGCCTGCTTGTATGCTGGTTAGAAGTGCCCAAACAAGTGAACCCCAGCAGCAGAGCATTTTGAGGCACTCAGGTTACAGGGCAGGCAGTGACACAACCCCTCACTGGTCTGGAGTGCACCCCTGAGTATGACAATTCCCAAATATCATGGAGACAGGCTGCAAGACTATAGACTTTTCAGGAGAGGAGTCCAAGCTCACCATCCATTGATCATGGCAATGAGCAAACTATGAGAGTTCTCGTTAAACAAAGGAACAATCTATTAATTCATAAGACTGCACATGGCAAAATAAAGTTGATTAATTACATTTTAGTAATGTTTTCAATGATTTAGGACTATTCTTCCTTCTACCTTGAAAACAAAATGAGAAGTCCAAGGACTGGTTCAAGCATTTCTCAAATCTACATGTAAATATGTATTTGTCTTTATTTTAATAAATTTGTAACCCAATATTGTAGATATATGTGTCAGGGTCAGAGTCCACAGCACCCACTTATGTCCTACCATCTCTTGCTCAGCACGCCCATGCAGGGCGCTGATAAACTTATGTAGTCCCAAAGGAAACATAACATGGAAGGGTCTTCTGCCCCTCCTAGGCTACCCTTCCACTTCACTCTCTCAGAGTGCTGACCCTCCACATTTTCTCCCTGGAGTCCCAGCTCATAACCAAGCCACTGACCCTCAGGGCTTTCTCCCTAAAGTCCTTCCCCAGTCTGGTTCTCATCCATATTCCCATCAACCTCCAGACAGCTGTCTAGATTTGGCCCTCTACAGGCCCTAGCACAGGACCCTCCTGTCCTTTTGGGGCCAGTCACAGGAGATAACCTCTCCCCTACATCACTCACTCCTCCCTAGTGGAGTTCTCTCAGCCCTTATGGAAATCACCTGATTCCTTCCCAGCTGGGTCTGATAATTATTGGCCCAAGCCATCTGATCCCCAGCCAATCAGGATCAGCTGAGGGGGGAGGACAGGTGGTTCCTCACAGGCCAGGCTGACCCTGAGTGCCCTTAATAGGTATATTGTCCTAGGCTGGCTGGCCCTTTAACTACTTTTAGCTACAAGAGATACTTGGTTTGAATGACAACCATCAACCAGTTTTTCATTACAAAAGATTGCCAGCAGAAACCAAATAGTTTAGCACAAACTCTTGAATGAGAATGCCCACGTTTTAAAATCTCTTTGGGATGCATTGTTAGATTCTACCAGGGAAACAATTACTTGGCACATACAAGGAATGTTTAAGAAATAAACAGCATGACACAGCAGTGACAAAACCAACAAACTTCCTTTTTGCCTTAGCAAACTTAGTCTGCGCTTTTAAAGCCTAGCACAACCTCCATAAGCTTCCTGTTTGACTGACATATCTCCTCCTCTCTCCTTTTTACTCTGGCATTCAAGTACCCTTTGACCACAACTGGATTTTTTTATTATTATTATTATGCACCCTAGTGCTGACCTTCAGTTAATCACTCCCTACAGCTGTTAAGATAGCAGTAGTCTCTAAGAGAAACTTTGCCAGTACATTAATTAGCTTATTAATTGTTTTAATCTCCCTTTAACACTGAATGTATAGGGTTATAAAACTTTAAGGTGGCGCCCTTAAGTCTGTTAGTTGGGTGTGCCTCGGGCATTGTTCTTTTAATCATCTCCTTCTAGGCCTGGAATTCTGTCATTTTCTTCCTGACATGTAAGACTTCGCAGGGAAATTTGTTGCTCTCTCTTTTCCTTACAACACTTGTTCTTACCATATAGTGACCTAATAAAGCCTAAGGCAGCACATGGAATTAATGTCTTGGTCTTGTGTGCTATACATGAGTCCTCAACTAGGGGGATGCTGTGGGATCAAGCTCTAAAATGAGGGTGAAACAAAAATCACAAATGTAGGAGAGTCTGTGAGAGCAGTTTTTCAGCCTAATACTGGGCCCAGTTGTACCCTGAAATCCTCGCACATGGGATATACCCTCCCATGTAGACAAAAGGGGACAGTTCCCGACATTGCTATGTTCCTGCCGACTCCCTGGCCCCATAGAAGGCTCTCCCTGGATGAGGAGTGTCACATGTGGGAAAGGAACAGGAGGTGGGTGGCCAGGGAGGAACAGAGAAGGTAAGAGTGTGGCCAGCAGGGACGGACATATGTCACCCTGTGAAGATACCCCACAAAGAAAATACTAGGATGTATTCACTTTGTATGGACCCCTTTGGGGGCAGAAATCCCTTGCCATTTAATAGGACCCAGAGGTGGCTGCTGGCTGTGGAAGCAATGACAACATGGATCCATTGGAGCTGTGCTGCAAAGAAGCAGGAAATGTGCTGTGAGGGACACAGAGCTACACTGGAAGCACAAGTCCCTTGTGTGGAGAGGGCCTCTCACTGGTCCCCTGACATCTGTACAGGTCTGTGGCATCCCTTCCCTATGGGTCCTAAAGATTCATGGGATTGGGAGGCCTCACTTGCTGTAAACACCACAGCTCACCATCCCGCTATCTCTTACAGGCATATTATAGGGAACATTGTGGAGTTTTCCCAGCTCTATGGTCTCTTTTCTGTAGGTTTCTGCAAAGGGGTGGCAATCTGTCCTAAAGAGACCGCTTTTCCATAAATCGTTTACAGTTTCTTCTTCTTCCGGCCCACATTACAGCAGTGATATTTTCTTTATTAACTTTAATCTGAATAGATTTTTGGAGATACTCCAAATTCAGAGTAAATTCAATGATGTTCTAAATATTTACTTTATTTTTCTTTTCTCCTGAGGAACTGCTGGATACAGAAGCATACGGGTTCAGCTAAGGAAGCAAAATTGCCTGGCATGAGTGATTCCCTATGTTTACTGTATGATTGACATTAGATTAAAGAACCAAAAAACAACAACAAAATCATAGACCATATATATCCGAAAAAGGCAAGGGAAGATTTACACAGCCTTTGCAGGCCTGCTAATGCAAAGCCTGAAACCACACAAATGTCACCTGGCTTCAGATTCCCAAATCCAAAACTCAGCACCCCTTTATGTAACCCCTTTAAATAACATCCCATTCTCAACAGGCTCTGGGCATGCATTTATGGCATGATTCCAAATCATGCAATACTCCATGGTTACACATAGCATTCAGTCTGAATGCAGGCAAAACTAAGTGCTTTGCCACAACGTATTAGATACCAAGAGGAATTATATTTTTTACTCCATCAAAACACATTAATGTTGCTCCGCAACCTCTGATATGTCTGAATTATAAACTCTCTGTGCTATTGTAAGAGTGTCAAGTGCTTACTCTCCATGCCCAGGTTGCTTGGCTAATCACATTCCATTTCTCATATTTCCATGTGTAATTCAACAAAAGAAACATAAGGCCAAAGACTTGGATATTAGTATTATTATTAATAAGACTGTTTATAATGTTGTACTCAGAGGCCCAAATCAGGACTAGTACTACATTCTGTTATATGTTTCTCAAATACAGTCCCAATCCTGAAAACATTTATGCATCTGAGTCACTTCATATGCTAAAGTGATTTAAAATACAGACCTAGTTTAACATAAACTGCATATCAGAAACTATAAAAATCACTGCTGACATATCACTTAGCTACAGAACACTTGCTGCACAAGTCATTTCATTTGTTTTGTATGTGTTTGTATACTATATGTATTGTAGATATATACATATATAATAACCAAAACAGACACAGAAAGACTAAGCATGTGATCTAAGCATCTGTGGTTTTAGTTTGTCGTCTCAACACCTGTGTAAGATAAAAGTCCAGCAGAGCTTCTAAACACTTGCCAAACATTTTTGCACAAAAGGTGGCACATATTCTACAAAAGTAGTTTGGCCATAAGCCTGATGTCTTTGTACGTTAAATGTGCCCACTGAATTAAATCCAAACACACGCATTGTCAGTGGAACTTTTGTAGCACAAGGCAGTCAGGCTTGAGCCTTTTATACAACTGAAATATCATAATAAACAAACAACATTTAATGGGCCAAATCTTGCTGGCCTTTATCAGGCCAAACTCCAATGAATACAAAGCCTGACCTCAGTGGGCGTTTGGCTTGCTCCCCATTGAAATGCATATGATCAATCAGCTTTCTTTCTAATAAAAAAGCTCATTTAGAGGAATTAGAGTTTGACCCATAAGAAACACTACACTAAAATCTTCATTAAACAGAAAATTGTTGTTTTCCTAAGGTAACTATAAACCACATTGGCTAAGCTTAATACAACGCTACATTACAAACATGGATAAATGTGTTAACAGCAGAGGTATTTATTCCCTATTAATTTTGAAACAAAACTGAGATTGGTAACAAGTATGTCCAGAAAAGGTAGTCATTTATTTGCAAACTTCAAAATGTCACCAGTGGCTTGTATCTATTCCCATGGGAATACTCCCATTAATTTCAATAGTTGTAGAGTTAGAGCAATCTCTCCCATAGAAAGACAGTTAAATGTAATGAAGTGCTGTGTTTATTATCAGTGAACAGCCCAACAAAAAGTGTCATTTTTGCTTGACAGAATGAGAAGGGGAAAAAGTGGACATGAAATAATATTTTGTTCCCAAATGACTCCATGTAAATCAAGGGTTACACACCATGGGACAGTTTGGCAGGTTACCACTGAAGTTTCTTTGCATCCCTTTGCTAGTCTGAATCCACTTCTATCTTGCTTATTATTCTCAGGCTCTAAAGCCTTTTATTTAAAAACACCTGTTTCAATTTAATATTGGTGTCCAAACATGGTCCAAACGCTTTCCAGCAATCATATTTACCTTTAGATGACAGGGATTAAAATATAAACAAAAACAAAAAATATCACCACAACCTGGTAAAATGTGATGCAAGGAAACAGTATAATCCACCTAATGTGCTTTGATTTATTACAATTACTGGAATAATCTGAAGGATGGGATTTTTTTTTAGAGCCCTAAAAATAAAGCATGTCACCAGCTCAGAGTCTGTGTGAACTATAAGGCTCTTGTGGGGTTCTGTTCGGTGGTCGAGACTCTTGGAAGATCCTAGAAAAAAATGATACATTAAAACAATTTTATTCATGAAAATGAAAACGAAGTAGGCTAAAGGACCATTTTTTCCACCTGAGCTATACACCAGCCACGGTTGAAGGTGTCCATTATGATTGGCTCAGCGGCAGAAAATATTATGAGATAATAGTATACTAATCAATTATGAATAGCCTTATAAAGATACATCGTTGCATACATGCTGGTGGTAAATGTATTATTGAGCTTTGCATAATTCTATTTGCTTGGAGGGGGAGGGGAAACGACAGGGAAGTAAAATATCATTACTTTTTTACCGTCTTAGTAAAAGTGGGTGAATAAATGTTGTGCCTCTGCTGATAAATTCTCATCATGATTTTGCAACGCTGCCTTATATTTGTTATTTATAAGACTTTATTTTTCAGGGCATTTCCGCAGATCATCACTAGGTGGCGACGCGAACACTTTTATGATCGTCCCACTGCTTTGCGAACCAGTGCAGAGGGGTGAGGCGCTTTTCCTAACGGAACAATTTGTACAAGAGGGGTGCTGAGAGCCATTGAACCAAACTGTAAACCCTGGATATAATGACAACCACTTCAAGCCAGGGGGTGCAGCAGCACCCCCAGCACACCTAGTTCCAGCACCTATGTTTCCTGATGTTGTTCAAAGGTCACTGCAGGCTGGGAATTCGGATATTAAAAAAAAAAAATCAAGTTGCAAAAGCCAACCCATTGGTTGGAGTTGGAAGAAGACTCTATTGTTCTCTCAACGTATGGCAATGATCAGTGCCGGGAAGGAAAAGATACCTACTTCCAGCCCCCCAAAAACGTATCTACAGATCTTTAGTGACCTTTTCCCCAACTTTGTTCTGCTTGGCAGGGTGATAGAACAGCAGCAGATAGATCGAGGAGCTCTGCAAAGGGAGGACACAGAAGGAAGAGGCTTCATGGGGCATGGTCTCAAGAGGGACCCTTCATTCCTCCCTCTCCCCCCCCCCCCCCCCCCATAAGCCTCCCCTCAGCGGCCACTTGCTGAAGACAGTCACATGGCGTCCAGTGTGAGGCTAAGCCATCGCCTATCAACGCAGCGACTACAGACAGGGAGACTATTGGGCACCCTAAAATAATGGTGGGTCCCATGCACATTAGCTTCTTTCACGAGCTGCTAGATGCTCTAACGCTGTTCTTTACACTTTCACATCAGACGCTGCACTGGGAGCCTAGTTACGATTGTTTTGTAAATCATGTGCTGGCAAACACCGACAGCGTAAATCTCATCAGAGTTTGGTCAAAGTTTTTCCTGTGATGGCTTTTATTCACTCCGGGAATGAATGCATCAGTTATAATTAGTGTGAACGGTAAATAATTTTAGGAGCACTCATCATATATGCCAGCAATTGTCTTTACTAGAGCGTTTCACGTAGCCTGGGTTTGATGTTGATATACTCCTGGGATACTAAGGACAGCTGTGAGGAAAGCTCCGTAGGGTAAGTTGATCCACAAATTTAATTTTGACCAAAAAACCCACCACTTAATTGAAAATCGCACGCCAGATATCAGATCTCTGGGTTGACAGGCAAATATGCTTTATACCACCATCGGGTCCTCTTACATTTGTGTCCCTAACTAATTGCAAAAAAATTCATGCTCAGAACAAAATCAAATGGTGCAATTTTGTGACATTTTGAGTCTCCTTCTTTAACTGAGGCCTAAAGCAAGCGACTTCGTTAATTTGCTAAAACAATTCGTTGTAATGAAAATGTTTACAACGTTTCTTTCTAATTCACTGCGGTAGAGCAGAGGCACTTATACAGTTTTTAGTCTCACGTGTAGCGCTGCGCAAAAAGGACTCCATACTGAACTTCAAGGAGAAAGTGTGTTGTGATCAGTTTATTATTTTAAATAATATTAATCCGTTGATTGAATATAGAAGTTTATTTTGCTTAACCGAAATTAACCTTAAACCTATTGTCAGAAATAAACACACCGAAATAATGCACCAAGAAGTTTAATTTTTATTTTTTAAGGTTTTTTTAGTCAAAGTCACCCACACACTTTCATCAGTGAGACTTTCACCATGTTGGAAAATCGCGCTTTTCTGTCTCTGAGTATATTATTTTTAACCATCATCAATTTTTCTCCAAAACAATAAGAGGGGAGGGTCAGAGCCTTACCCAGGCATTTGCTACAATGGGGAGTTCAGGGTGTCGGGGGCGTTGGATCCATTTGTATAGTGAGATGCAGGGTTTACAGTTGGACTCAATGGCGATGACCCTAGTTCCAGCACCTATGCGGGTATCCCCTGTCTTTGGGATTAATCAAAATCAGATTTCCTTTAATAGTTGCGGGGGTTGGGGGTGAGGGATCGGTCCCGTTAACTCTTGTTTGGCTCTCCTGGGTGGGACAGGGCGTGTGGCCTCTAGGCTGCACACAGACAGTAGATCACCCACTTGCGTTACAAAAAGTAGTTTTCCGGGGCACAGTTCGCTGTGGCTGTGCGATACCAGGGAAAGGGGGTCCTCCCTTAGGACTCGGATTGCCTAGTCCTGGACCAGAGGCTGATCCAGACCTGCCTTTTCTCCTCGCCCGGTTGACACCTGTAAGCCAAACAACCGGGGAGTCTCTATTAAGGGCTCGCTCCGGCTCCATCCTGATTGCCAGACCAGGCAGCTGACATCACACATATGGGACTCCGCTGTCACAAAATCAAGGGGCGATCAAGCCCTTCGACAGCTGGTACTCGCCTCTCACCGAGCCCGGCGCTGTGCAGCCCCTTGCCCGCGGCACATGAAGCGAAAGGGCTGAGAGGGTTGCCCCGAAGTTGCTCGCCTGGGTCACGTTCTCCAGCACCCTTTGTTCTCTCCTGGTGTTCATTTTGCTAGGCGATAAACCCTTGTCTAGCTACCTCGAGAACAAAACACAGCCGCTGTCCTACCGTCCGCACGCTGGGCCTGAGCCGGAATGTCTTGTGCCCCCACCATTCCGATTGACTTCAGCTGTTCCGCCAAGGCTGCGGGTTCCGGGTATTGATGGTTGTTACCGGCATCCCTAGGGGGTCTTCACAGGCAGAAGCCTACACTGCAGACCCCCCCCACTGCAACTGCCCCTCTAGCCCAGCTAATCTACGTGCCCCATTTGCTAAGACTGCCTGATGTGGTTCTTTAATTAGTAATTTACTACAGCTTCAGGCTCCAAATGGGGAAAAGTGGCAGAACTTTCATCACGTCTTCCCACACCCCATCCTTTAGCGGCTTCTTTTCTATCCCCTTCCTCAATCTGGGGCTGCTACTCCCCTCTTCTCTCCTCTAGTCGCTCTGTTTAACCCAGGAGTATAACTAGGAGTACAGAGATGAAATTAAGAATAGAAAAAAATAGGCTGGAACAAAACAAAAATCAGGCAAACAAATAAAGAGATCTCAGAGTAGGGAAATTCACATGACAGGAGTTATTTAAAACTCGATTGGCCAAAGTGCTGCGGGCCCTGAAATACACAGCTAGGGGAAATCCCTCTGCTGGCAGAGGCATAGGCTATATGTTATACTAACTTTTCTCAACGTCTATGCCTGGAACAGCGGGTGAGGATATGAACATAAAGTGGATGTTTTACTACAGTAATCAGCTGTAAAACAGCTGACAATGTTGATATTTACGATGTTACCATTAAAAATCGAGGTTAACATATAATTTAAATGCCTGGGGCTAGCTCCCAACTCTCCTGGAGTTATTGCTTCAGCCTGTCTGTAGGCTCAGGAGGTTTGTCCTTTGCCTCTAGAAAAAAACCAACAACTAGGACCTGGCTGCATGGTAACAACATGGAGGAGGGGGGCAGTTCCAGCTGGTGATTTAGAGGGGATTACCCCTGTCTCTGAACTGTGAGACAGTCCTTCCGCACTCCAAAACTGTAGCACAGACAGCGATGGAATTAGGACACGGATGGGCCCCAGTCCACTGCAAGATGAACCCATGGTTTAATTAGTGGGGGAATAATCCGACTGTAACCGAGTCCTCTGACACCAACATTTTTGTGGAGTAAATGGGAGGGGGGGGGGGTAACCGAAAGCTTAAACTCTGCCGCAATTGACAGGGCCACCCAGGACGCTGCTGAGCGGGGTCCCTGCTTGGTTTTACTCACAATGAGAGTTTTACCTGCCTCTGGCCTGCTGGACAAGGCAAGATTTAACATAGGAGGAGGGGGAAAGGTTAATTTCCTAAAAGATGAGTCTCAGAAGTTCTCTCCAGCATTAAACCACCGAAAGGAGTTGGGGTGTCCTGAGACTGCACAGTGACAGGCTGCAGGGAATGAAAGAGAAGCTGTAAGAGCGGAAATCAACCATAGGTGGGGGGGGGGCTTAAGGTCATGGGACATTTGGGGCCCTCCTTTGGCTCCTCTTGAACTCCGGCTGCAAAGTGTCAAGGCTTCACTTCTTCACCAAGCCTTCCGCTTGCCCACCTAGCGCTGCAAAATCTATTCCCGGGGTGTCGCGCTGCCAGGCTGTGGACTTTGAACTGATGCCGCTTTTTAATGTGTCCTGTCTCATGGAAGCGCCAAAAGAAAAGATATAAAACACTGTAAAAGCAGTTTTATCACGCCGTGGGGTCTGCAGAGATAAGAGCCATATATTTCCTTCTAGAAAACTTCGGGGTATTAGATCGCACGAAAGTCAATAAACAGGACAAATGTACAATTAATGAGTAACAAGTGTCATTGATGACGGATATAAATTATTCTCAAAGCTCAGAGCAATGTTTTAGCGTGAAGACGAGGGGCTGTAAGGAGGATTTCTCATCTCAATATTGGAGTGTGTTTTATTTATGGCAGAATTTTAAAAGAACCCAAATGACAGGCGCAGGAAAGAGAGAGAGAAGAGAAAATTAGCAAAAACTATAATTTCATCCCCATAAAACATGCATAAGCTGGTGACCGCTGGAAATAAACGTATTTCCTTGTTGACAGTTTAAGAAGGAGCAATTGTGATCAGACGCTGATCAGACGCTGGAAGAAACTTTTCACAACCACCGTTGGTGGTACAGTACTGGGAAATGTCAAGGCATACATGATCTCTCAATTTCACCTCAGAATTCAAATCTACTGCCTACTCCTGGGACATTTACAAAGTTTATTTTGGCTTAAATGCTGACTTTACATTTTCATTTCAATCTAAGGCTGCCAAAGCAGTTGAGTCTCTGTATTTATGGGTGGGGGAAAGGGGGGAAGAAGGTTAGAAGCAGTGGAGAAAGGTAAAATGCGTTCGATGTCATTACACTTCACACGGTCACCGATATTAGTCTGTGTACATTAGCAGCTGCGTGTGCAGGATGGGAGCGTTCAGTAGCAATGGAAGTAGTCTGGGGGTAATAAAGTGAAAAGCCTGAACCTCCCAGCCTGGAACTATGAAGTGACGGTCAGGCTGAGTCAGTCCATTCTTTCTTCACAAAGAACTGTCTGAAAAGGTCCCTGGGTTTGTTGAGTGTGGGGTGGTGCCCTGCTCTCTGCCTGGATGTGGGCTCTTTATGACACTAGATGTCCCTGTGTCTCCTAAAGGGAGCTCTTCCCAACACAAGGCCAATTGTGGCCGGGTTACAGAGAGCAGAAGACGTCAGAGCATCTGTCCCCTCTCTATTAAGCGCTTTGTTTTCCTTCATTACTGTTTGCTGACGGGTTTGTCCCGGCCTGTTGCAAAATGGGAACAGAGTCTGCAGCTAGCCCACACTTAGTGGAAGGCAAACTATTTCCTTTCTTTAAGGGGACTTATGCATGTGTGGGGCCCGCCAAGGCTCTGAGTAAAATGGTGACTACACGGCACACGGAGCAGTTCAGTGTTTCACACACTAACAACAATCGCAACCTGAAACACTGGAGGACTCCAGAGACAACGGAAAACTAGTGTCTGTTCTGTTGCTGGGGGTCTCGGTGATAACCTTAGCATCCCATACAGCCATCTCCTCCTACAATGGTCCCGCTATGTCCCGTCACTTTTATTGCACCTTCCTCTGAATTAAACATGCTCCAGGGAACTTTGTAACGAGGAGAAATACAAAGGAACATGCGGGGATTAATGTGAACGCGGCAATTCTTTCTATAATCTACCCGGGGGGGGGGGGGATAAAATTCTGTCCCTATTGACTGCTCTATAGTGCACATGGGGACCCTATCAAACGCCCCTGGGCTTCGATCATCTGGGATAAACGAGGACATGGGGGTGATCTTTAAACAGAATGATCCAAACTACAAAGCAAGTGCGAATCCTCAGTGGAGCAAGCAAATTGCAAAGGGAAGTGGGAACAGGGCTCTCCCCCTTCTTTCCACTTTAACAAGAAAATGCTTCGCTCTGCTCCAAGCGCCTGGAACAGAAGGCCAACTGGCCAAGGCCAGGTGAGTCTCAGCACGAAGACCAGTCATGAGCGCACATTCTCAACACCCCCTGCGCTGGGCTGAGCTCCTGGGTGATGCTCTAAAGGGCAGGTTCAGATCGGTGGGAGAGGATGGATGGTCACCAGCGCTTGTTTCCCTTTAAGCGATGAGATCCCTGCAAAGTGCGAAGGGACTCGGAATTGGAGCGCACTTAGGTGTCAGTTTCTCCCCCAACAACTAGAAAAGCAAGTGAGATGTTTCCTTTGTTAATCTGTCCTGTGTAATTAAAATAAACCCGGGAGACCTGGCGGTGATCTCTGCTCCCCAGGGAATTATAGTTTTTTGCCTGTATCTATTATTTTAATTAAAGCACGATTCCCATCACCCGTGGGGTGGCTTTTCTATATTTTGCTGGAACTGAAATGGTCAATGAATGAAAAATCGATATTCATAGAGGGGGAAATATCGGTTCACTCCAGGCGAATAGCACCACTCGCCTATCATTTCAGGTCCCCCTGCACTGCTAAATACTGGAAATATATTTCTGCAATGGCTCAAGTGACTTTCATCTCCACAAATCACCTAAACCCTGGGGATGCTAAATTCTGCCCGTATCAAAGTATCCAGCAGTCACTATGGTTGAGTAGCAAACTGAAGCCAGATTGTTCTCTCACATGTATGATTATTTAAATACTAGTGTGGGGTGGGGGCGAAGGGAGGGACAGGAAGACAAGATTAAAATCACACATCACTACAAGGGAAACAATCTAACGTGCAAATAGAAATATCAGAGAGAGAGCGAAACCCACCGGACAGGTAAAGGGAAAAAGAAAATTGTAAAGGATTCTCTCCTTTAAGAAGACAAACACTTAACCAGTCACTTTTCGGAAAAGTCAAAAAGAATAATAAACCGGCTTAGCTCACCTGGAACCTCTTTAGCATACCCAAACAGCGGAAGGAAAAAATGATCAACTCATTCTCAATGGGAATCAAACCCGGGACATTGTAAAGCGGATTTAGGAATCTTTACAGCTTAGATATGAATTTGCAGTGCATGATGCTGTATGAATATAAATTTCCTCTGTACTATCCTTTAAGCACCGAACAGCAAAGCCTGAACCTAAAATGTAGTTGTACCCAATTCAAAGAGCTGAAAGAAGATGACATTCACCGTCTCTTTTTAAATACAAATTCTAATTATAGTATTTATAAAACATATGACCTGGGATACAAAGCTGATGACACTCTAAAGAGGCCTCAACAAACAATTTCATTGCTTTTTTCAGCTCCTTGCAAATATTATGTACAATGGTGTGCATAACAGGATGGACAGATAGTGAGAACACAACGTCAGAGTGGCTAAAATAAAGATAATTGGTCTAGTCGAAGTTTTTAATTCCAGAAATGTATTTTAATGTAATCAAGGTAGCAATTTCAAGACAAACAACTACTCTTCAACTGTTATATGTCCTGATCATACATTTAATTACTGTATTTAATACGTTTAATAAATTAAAGTATACATTTAATATTATGTATATTTAATTTTATATGTTTAAATTTAATTATTTAATATTAATTATCACTTGCTTCATTTGGAAATTCATAGGTATCTTTTAAAAAACTTTAGAACGTTTCACTTCCCTGTTAGCTATAGTTCACACTATTTTCCTTTGCTAATAATGTATCCACAATTTACATGAAAAGTCCTTCAAAAATAAACTAAGAAAGCAGCCCTTTAAAAAATCCCTCCAGATGTATTTTCCAACAATATGGCATTGGCACCTACTCATTTTTTCATGTTCGTAACAACTAAGAATGTTTTCGATTAGGAAACAATCTTTGACAAGGTTTATATTTCTGCAAATGCACTTTAAAATATTGCGAGTTCACGTATAAAGCACGTTTATTATTTAAGAGACATTCTTTCAGTTTGAACAGCAGACCACATGCAGCCATCAGTTTTTAAGCAGACGTCCCCACGGATTTCAGTGGAGAATTCTATTTAAACCCCGATGGCAGTACGTGCTATCAAACTTAATCCTAAACTATAATACTTTAAAAATACTGTCAGAATTCAAATCTAATATATACTGAGCACTTTAGAGAGTATAGAGAACTAATTATCAGTTAAATAGAGAGTGGTGCATTGAAAACTAATTATCAGGTAAACAGCATTCAAAAGCCCACATTGAACCGGCATAGCTGCCCGTGAGTTACAATCGGCCCAAACTGTAAACGACAAAAGAACCACAAGAGCGTATTTCTCTCCCAAACAGAAAGCAGCCTTGCTCGGTTAGTCAAAAGTCTGGCTCTTCTGCTTTAAAAACCTTTGTACAGATACGATTGACAACTAAGAAGCGCGTTCTAGGTTACGGGGCACTAGTGCTGTAGAGATAATATCTACATTTTATATCAAAGAGAACGCTGGGCACAATCCGCTGCACATTTGTGAGCGATCCTTCTATAGCATAGATTGTACCGAACAGTTAGAATTAACAGTCTGTGTGACAAATGTAAACAGCCTGGAGTATTGTTTAGTCTGAGCATCAAGGGGAAAAGGCAAATCTAATGCTCAGATACATGGTGTGATACTTTTTATTAGCACTTATATTTAGGTTCCCATGACTAAATATTTTGAACAGAGAAAAAAAACAACAGAAAAATAAAACTAATGAAGTTGTAATTTGCTGTTGTGGTTAGTTGGTTTTCTATGAATCAGGGTTAAACTAATGCATTACTAATTTGATCTCAAAATCTGCATTATTTCGATCTGATATGTGTGCTCATATTTTTTTCTGATTCCCTTCTAAAGCTTTAGCCTAACTAAACTCCCATTCAATTGGATTTATTTAGTCGTTTGAAAGATAAATCAGTGGGTAAATTTACAGCCATTTAAAGTACCTTGACTTTATAATAAAATCTTCATTTAGTGTTGCTCTTTTCCCGAATGACGTTGATGCAAAGTGGAGGACCAGCGTGCCAATCCATTGGCCAATCCGAGCTGCCCCTGAAGCGGGTTCATCCAATCAGAGAACGCGTCTTGCAGGTGGCTGTGCGGTTATCTGTGCATCTTGTAGAGCTCTGGTCTCAGCTCTGAGTCAATTTCACAGGGAAGGAACTCGCCTGTAACTACCAAAAAAAAAAAAAAAATCATCAAAACCACCCACCCTTCCGAATCCTCTGATTTCCTAGTGGATTTTCAATCGGGGCTCAGCAATCAAAGTCGTCCAGGGACACTGCCAGCTGAGGTCTGTTTTGACCGAGCCTTTGCCTCCCTCTCCTTTGCAATATTTTCCTGCCTCATTTTTGTTTTCCTCCTGACTGAAACTTTACAGTGTGCATTGCTGCAGCTGCAGGTCCTGGCAGAGCCGAGGCGATCGCTTGCTACTTAGCACAAAACTTTGTTACTCACCGGTATTTTGATTTTTTTTTTTTAAGACTAACGAGCCCGTGGCTGGCGCTGCTCGTGTGGGTTAAGAATAAAACAGCTGGCTTTTTTATATATCTCTATATAGATTTATTGATGATCACAAATGTTAGCTGTGGGGCAGATGGATACTAATCGCCAGAGTGCATTTGTTCTGAGCAGTACACCGCTGGCTGCTCTGCATAACATGGCTGAAATGAAGACGTCTCTATTCCCCTACACCCTGCAGAATCCCTCCAGCTTCAAAGCACCAGCCCTGGGCGGACTGAACACACAGATCCCCTTAGGGACGCCGCACGGAATAAGCGACATCCTGGGGAGACCTGTTGGAACCACCAGCAATCTCCTCACCGGGCTGCCCCGGATTAATGGACTGGCTACCTCAGCAGGGATGTATTTTAACCCCGCAGCTGTGTCCAGGTACCCAAAGCCCTTGGCAGAGCTGCCTGGGCGACCTCCCATTTTCTGGCCGGGAGTTATGCAGGGATCTCCCTGGAGAGATCCGAGAATCGCCTGTCCTGGTAAGTGAGGGTGCATCTGATCCTAGAAGGGAGCAGGAAGTGATGGGGGGGGGGGGGGACGTTGAAGGATCCAATATATTTGTGTGTGAGAGAGTTTGTTTTTGGATTTATTTTTTTTCTGTCGTGAACTCAGACTTTTTATTAAGGCCTCTTTGGTTAAGGAAATTTTGAAATCCGCCCCCTCACCCGGTAGTGTTTTCTACTGTCTGGCTGCACCAGGAGATTGTAGAGGTCCCTTTTAGAGTCAGGATCTTTCTCGATTTCTTAGATACAAAGGCAAATATATGGAGCTATCATAACTATCTAATCTGGTGGTGGAGGTGGGAAATACCATTGACAACAACGGGTGGATAAAGATGTAAACCTCTCTGTGATACTGAGCAGTAGAGACTTAAAAACACAGGGGCATGTTGCACTCAGAATTGCAATACATGAACCAGTATCATAATCCCACACTGTTCATAGTAATAAGCTAAAAACTGTAGCCTAACTTCATCACAACATGTCTCATTATCATTTAAATGCCGTTTCAGCAGTTTCGTGGTCTGCTAAATATTACAGGGCAAAATCCTGCTCCCGGTTACACTGGTTGAAATCCGGAGTAACGTAATTGAAACCAAGGGGATTTTTCTAGTTTTATATTGGAGAACAGATTCTGGCACGGAGATTAGATGTAGTCTCTAGTAACTGACGGGGATATTTTCTTCTGTTTGCAGCCCAGGCTGGAATGGTTCTGGACAAAGATGGAAAGAAGAAACACTCAAGACCAACTTTCTCAGGGCAGCAGATTTTTGCTTTGGAGAAAACGTTTGAACAAACTAAATATTTGGCAGGACCTGAGAGAGCTCGTCTGGCCTATTCGTTAGGAATGACAGAAAGTCAAGTTAAGGTAAGAAGCCCCGTTTTACACACCAGAATCGTCTCTGAGTAAAGATTATTTTATTAATGGAGTCACAGATGTTGAAAGATGAAACTGGCACGTAACTGAAGTATAACTGCTTCTTCAGCTCACAATTTACTGAATTAACAGACCCTGTGGGAGTATTACAATTACGACAGGAGACATAACCTAAAGTTCTGATTTACTTTAATTGCAAGAGTAATATTTTATTTTCTGGACAACACAATTATAGCTTTTCACAATTGGTTTAATTCCATATAATGATACAAAAATATAAAAAACACTTCTAGGTTATTTATAATTAAAATAATATTTTTATATGTAATAGATTTTACCTTTGTGTTTTTAAAGTTCTTTTGCATTGTCTTAAATATACAGAGTCCTTAGCTTTGCAAATCAGTTACAAACTACTCAAGTGAAATGGTTTCACATTTCTCACTATTCCAATGAGTTCCGTGTGGGATATTAGATATGTGTACATTTTGTTTAAACACAATAATATTGGGAAATATTTTGGCAATGTTGGACTATTGTATGCTGGGTTATATATAATTTGACCGTGAACTATTTTCTTGGCCATTCGCTTTTCAAAAGAATCTTATTCTCCAATGCTACCAAAATTCCATTTGAACAACAATTAATTTTGGCTTCATTGTAACGAAAGGGAAGTTAGGAATAGGACACTATATTCCTTCGCCTGACATTGTTAAACCATAAAGATTCTATTTGAATTAGCTGTGTTATACAGAGGCAGGTGCAATTACTTTACACAAACATACACATTTCTCTACAGTTATCCTGTTGCAGTCTAGCCAGTTTTTAATACTTTTATATACAGTGTTTGGCCTTTATGTTATTGTTTGAGAGTCAAAAGTGTTGATCTCCTTTCATATAAAGTCACTGAATTTTTAATAGTACATAAACGATCCTGCTGTCTTGTGAGACGGAACCAGTGATGTTAAAGGCCTAGACACGGCGATAGACACCCAACTTTACTGTTTAAACAGGAACAGCCAAGGGCAAGCAATATTCCAGAGGGAAAGTGAAACCAAGTTTTCTGAAGGGCGCTCTATGTGTGTATGGAGGGAGGGTTTCAAATCTGCAGGAGGATGGGGTGTTGGAAGGAGAGTTACAGCTAAGGGTCCCCCCCCCTCTTCTACCGGGTCTCCAACAGGTGTGGTTCCAGAACAGAAGGACGAAATGGAGAAAGAGGCACGCAGCAGAAATGGCCTCAGCTAAGAAAAAACACGATTCAGAGACGGAGAAGCTGAAGGAGAGCTCAGATAATGAGGACGATGATGAATATAACAAACCTCTGGACCCCAACTCAGACGATGAAAAAATCACGAGGTTATTGAAAAAGCACAAATCCACAAATTTAGCCCTCATCAGCCCCTGCAGTAACAACTCGGATACTTTGTGATAAAGGGCAAGAGACCCTAGCGAACAAGACTGACTGCTCCCTAAGGCGCTTTATAAAAGCTGAAATAACCAGGGTATAAAACATTATAAAGAAGAATTGTAACTGGATGTTTAAAAGTGATGTGTTGTACAGCCTAAGATGTATGTGAAATGTATATATTTTTTACAGAATAAGTTATGAAATTATCTTTCTTCTCATTGATGTAAATTGCAGAGGAATCTTTCCAACGTTCCTTTATTTGTTTTGGGTTGTGTGTTTTTTTTTTTTTTAACTTTCTCCCCCCTCACATCTCCTCTTTCTTGCCAATTTCCTGCTCCTAACAATCAGATTTTGTTACTGTTTTGTATGGATCACCGACTGCAGCTCAGCCACTTTGTATATAAGAAATTTCAGATTTTTGTGATGTATATTTCTAGTGTAAAAATGGCTCTTTTATTTCACCCCTCCCCTCTCAGTGAGCGTTTTGGCAGTTTTAGTTTCTTCCTCGCTACGGATTTTATGCTCTATCACATCAAAAAACCAACCAAAAAGACAGACAAAACTGGACACTTGAGTTTAAATTGGATTAAAACTATTCCCTCCACGCTGGTTGGAAAGACTTTGTATAAATCAATAAATTATTTAACAAGCTTCTCCTTTGGCGCGTTTCCCCCCGATTTTTTTTGTTTCATTTTACTTTTTCCATCTCACCCCCATGTAGTTCACAATAAGTAGGGATTTTAACCCCGCTGGGGTAGTTGGGGTCCCACCTCAGCAAAAGGGGGGGGGTGTTCCGTGGTGCTAACTGAAGTCAATCCCAGTGTGTGTGTGTGGGGGGGGCGGAGTAATTTGTTGTTCTAGAAGCAAAGCTGTTTTAGCGCGTGGCTTGTGGGTTTGTTTTTAAATCTCAGCCGGGCCCAGTAATATTTCGAGGGTTTATTTGGGGGGGGGGAGGGGAGAGAAGAGGTTGGAGTTAGAAGCTCGCCCAACTGTTGCAGGGTAACTTCGCGCTGCGGTGTCACAGGGGTGGGGACTGGGGACGTTTTCAAGGGGCTCGCGTCCCAACTGAGCTCCAAAGCAAGAGATTCAGTCGGCTCCTTTGCCCCTGTCCGGTCCGGAGCGGCTCCTCTCATAGTGACCTGCTGTATTGGAAATCAGAGCGAACCCCGCCGATGACAGGAGCTCGAGTAGAAAGCAAGGGGTGGAATCGGGGTGTAACCCTGGCTATATAGCTAATGCACTGCCCGTTTGGAGGCTGGGGCGGTAAGAGCTTGCCCCGAGCGCTTACCCTGGCCAGTGCTTTCATTGTGTGTGAGAAATAGCAGCAGTTCACCTTCCCTTTTAATCGTTGGCGGAGTTATTGGCTTGGTTTTTGCGTTTCGTTTCATTAAACCCTAATGCACCAGATGAAACACGCGAGGGAACTAACCCCTCACCCTGTGCTCCCCGAAGCCACCAACCGAAGCCAGCACCAAGGAATGCAGGGTCGGGCCTTAGTCCTACCACCAGCCTTTGAGGCCCGCCGCGTGTGGGCTTAGGGCCCCAAAGTCATTGGGAGCAGAGCGGTTTGCAGAAATAACCCCCTGGCAGATTCAAGCTCCTTGCCTGGGCTGGAGGTTAGTTTTTCAAAAGTAGCTGCCTTAAATGAGAAGCTGAAAAGCCCAAAGAACAGTCTCAGCCACCTACCAATTGTTGCTTCCTCTGCAAAACTGGCTGGCTCTGATTTGTTACTAATATTTTAAATCCTTTGTAAATGTACACCCGAAGCAAAGAGGTTCGAGGATCTGAACTTGTGATCTGAGTCAGGCTTTGCTAACTGGCTTTTAGAGCTTATTTTGGAAGAACTAAGAACTCTGCGCATCTGGGGAGGGGGGGGGAAGCGAAGGGGCAGAGACAAAGACACCACTTTCTCCAAGTCTATGATTATTGTTTTGTAAATCACCGCTTTGCAATTGTTCACCGCTTTTTGTGCCTTTTCTTTTTTTCCAAATTTGCTGCTGCTGAACGTGCGGAGCACAGTGCTGGAAAAAGCAGGCCCCTGGGGGAAGGAGCTTGCTCAGGTTTGGCTTGCCAAGAACTAGGAAGTTCCTTCCGCGGTTTATTGTGGCCATTCTCCCAGTCCATGAAAAATATTCCATTAAAGTAGAGTAAGCGAATGTGAGTTCCCTTAGCCGAGCCAGGAGGGGTGGGGGGCGAAGGGTGCCACTGGTTCGGGCACAGAAGGGAAAATCACACTGGACCCTGAAAGAAAGAGGAGCCCAGATTTCCAGGATGGGATGAGCGGGAGGAAAAGTTATGTCCAATACGTATGTATAAATTCATCTTCACACACCTGTTCAGAAAAGCTCGGCTGTGAATGCACCAAATACCACATTTCCTGACCACTAAACGGGGAGCGCAACACAAGTTGCAAAACTTAAAATGTGTCCCTGGCACATACCAAAAGAAAGAAGCAACATCTTTCCAACGTATCTGTATTCCGAAGGAGGGAGGGAGAGTGTATTAACTCTTTCTTTTATATATAAAATCGGAAACATCCTACAAGCAGCTACCAAACTACGTATTTAACAGCTGCCTTCTGGGGAGAGAGTTGCAGTATAAGACGTTGTTTTTCCAACAGTAAGTGATAAGCATCTATTAGATTCACGTAGGCACTTAGTAGCTTAACGCCCACTGTTATCTTGACACCATCCCAAAGGCAGAAGCCTACAGGGCCAACTTTTTGACCTTACTAGTAGAACGGTAGAAATAGGATTTATTTTATTTCTTTTTGGTGCTATCTTTATCGGAAACCGTGGGTAGTGAAAGCTAACAGCTCTGTCTTTCCAGCTAATCGGTGATTTTTATTTAGAGGACACCGATTATTTGACAAAATATTTAAAATTTTGGTTTGGACAATTCATAAGTGGTTAGGGAGGAAAGGACTAGACGCATCAAACCTGCGGGCGGGAGAAAGATGCTCCCACTGCCGTACAGTGAGTGCTTCGTGAGGAGGACACGATCAGCAGGGTTTTTGCAACTGGGCTCTGTGAGTATTCAAGGGCCTTAAGAGTCCAGGCGAGTTTCATTGTTAGTTTTTTTTTTTTAAATGAATGAGACATTCTTTCTGCTTCTCAGCTGCTGTTTTGCAGTCTGAGCAAATGCAATGGGCTACACAGAAAAGCCAAGCAAGGCCCTTCTTTACTTGCCAGGCAGCCAGAAAAAAAGAAAAGAAAAGAAAACCCGTTTCCAAACGCTGGGAGTCCTTAAGTTTTCCCTGCGATGATTCAGTCCCTGATCACTTTAAAGAAAGCCACTTGGATGGGAGCAGTGTCTGGCAACCGCTTTAGCTCCAACTAAAGGGGTTTCTCCAGCATTAAAGCTGGACCATTTAAAGCATCATAATAGGCGCCTCTTGTAAGACCCCACAGCTAAATGCGCCTTGGCTCAGACCTGGCGTTTGGGCCCCATCCCGCGGTCCACTGGGCTTTTGACGGAGCGAGGCTTGTGGGACCGGGTCCTTTGTGAATCTCTTTACATCTCCCCCCCAGGCAGCAGCATGAATTGGGCCCCGCCGTTAAAGCAAGCGTTGTGCCTAGGTGCTAGCCTGCGCTGCCCGGCCGGTTCCCACCCTTCTGCGAGCCGACCAGCCGCGGGAGTCTTTGAGCGCCCCGCTCTACCGGCAGGACGCCAGGAGCCTCCCAGGAGGTGCAGCCTCCCGAGCCAAGCGCAGACGGCAGCGCCGGAGTCTCTGCCCCCCAAAGGCCACAGGCTCCGCTGGGCAGGGGCGTCTTCGCGCTGCAGGGAGCCCTGGACCAGAATCGGGCTCGGCGACCCCCGCAGGCCGCTCCGGGAGACGCGCAGGGGTGGGTCCGGGCAGCCTCTCCGCCTAGCTTGGGGCGCTGCCCGGGGACTCGCGCGGCGCGGGACAGGCAGTGGGTTTGGTGCCCTGGAGGCCGGACCGGCTGAACACGCGCCCCGGAGCCGCACTGACAGCTCCGAAGCAGCGCCCGGCCGGGCTCCGGCCTTAGCCGCTGACCTGGGGGGGAGGGGGTGGGGTAAAGCCGCCGCCTTGCGCGGATCTCCGGCAGGGGCAGATTCACCTCCCTGCTGCCCTCTCCTGGGGCGGGTGAACCCGGCATGCCCTTCGCTTGCAGCCCACACCCCCAGGGCCGCCTCCCCCTTCGGCAAGAAACAAGCCGAGAGCCGGCTTTGGCCCGGTCCCAACCTCCTCTCCTGCCCTGGGGCTGGGCGCCGCAGCTCCCTGCCGGCCCCGCTAGCCCCGAGCAGAGGGAGGAGCGGCTCTAGTTTCTTTTTGACAGTGGAGCAGATTGATGGCTCGGAGGCGACACGTGGTTCAAGGGGGGTTTGTGTTTTCAATGCAAGCAGCGGAGTCCGGAGCCAGCCCGGCCCCCCCAGCACTTGTTATACCCCTGCCCCAGGGGCGCCACGCACAGGCCCCGAGCCCGCCGGCCTCACTCCGGCAGAATTGCCTTGGGAGCCCGTGGGAATCAGGCCCGAGCAAAGGCCGCGGAGTGGCTCGGGCCCGACCCCGAGTATCCTGTTGAGTGTCCCATGAGTGTGGGCCCGCCCCTTCTCTTCAGCACAAGCCGTTGCTGCTAGGACCTGGGCTGACGTCTGCTGTGGCCGCTCTTATTCCTCGGAGACCTCTAAAGTCCAGCAAGCTCATTTTGTAGGAAGACGCATGGCTGGAGCCTGCAGACCAGTCGCCCCCACGCCTGTGCTCCCCAGCTGGTCTGGCAGGGTGGGTATACCACACGTGTAAGCCCGCGGGGGGGGGAAAGACCGCGTGCAGCTTTTGTCTGCTTCCATACAAACCAGGCAGATAGAAAGATCTTAACTCGGCACTCACCGCAGAGGTCACAGCAGTATCTGCGGCTTTAGAGGAGCTGGTAGGTCCTCAAGGTGTACTGCAAAGCCCTCTGTGAAGCACCCCTTCCGTTAGTGTCTCTGAGCGCTAAGGAGGGCCGGGCAATGTTCCCAGCTGAGGGGCAAGCGCTCTGTGGCCAAAGCCAGGCAGAGCATGTCTGAGACCGGCTGCTAGAGGAGCGGCTAGTGCCCTTTCTATGGCTAATAAACCACCTAAAATGGCATTACAACCGAGGTCTCAAACCATGCGTTTAAAACTTAAAGCCAAATAAGTATTTTCTCAAGACACTAACTTCTTATCAGGTAATTGACAAACCAGAGGTTCCCAAAAGAGAATCAATACAGAAGTTAACCTAAAAACACATTTCCTCTCTCACTAAAAGGTGGCTGAACTAAGCCCGCAGCCCTTCCTTCTCCGCCCTTTCCTAGCAAGCCTACTGCAGCTAGATCAGCTGCATAGTAGGAGCCATTTATCTGTGGATAGTTTACCTCTTTATGCAAAATAGTCAATTAGACATATAATTTAGGTATACTACAAGTGCAGCCCTCTTTTGACAGGTTAGCATTATTCCCCATGTTGTCTTTAATTGACAATGTTGTAGAAAGGCTAAAGGTTCATTAATACATTATCCTGTCCCCTGTAAATGTGGCCTGACCAGGGAAGAAATTTAGGGCTGCTACTGAAGAAGGCAAGTACCCAAGGTGTACTGCTTGCTCTTGTATTTTCATATTTACTCGGTTTACTGTGATCTTTCAGTCCTTGTTTCCTTCCTCATGTTTCATACTTTGATGTGCTTCCAATTTGATAAATACCTGATGGAAAGAGCCCCAATCCCTCTTTAGAGAGCCCGATGGGATTTCACCTTTGCACTTACTTCTCAGATGGCAACACCTTTCCAAAGGAAAGACAGAAAAGCTTAGATTCCAGAAGGCTACTTCACTTTACTGGGACACATTGATCTCTTCTTTCCTCAGCATAGAGGCTGCTTATCCACCTACCAGCCCTAATGATCAGCTCTCTGGTGATTGGTTAGAGCTGCGCCTCAGGATGTTCACACAGAGATTCAGGTGGTGTCACTTCGGGGTTTGGGAGGAGGCCGATTTATTTCTCTCTGACTTTTAACACATCGGAGTCTTTCTGTCAGGGCAGCTAATTATTCTAGGGGCGGTCCTGTAACTTCTTACTCAGGCGAAAGGTCCCACTGAAGGCAATAAGGGTTTGAAGGACCAGGCTCTATTTATCTACATTTAAAAATCAAGTTCAGAAAAATCCTTACTTTGGCCCCCAGTGTGTCTTGAATATACATGAATGTGAAGGGTAGTGCCTGCTTCATTACAACTGGAACTACAGGGACAAATCTAACCACATTAACTGATTGCTAAGGGAAAGTGACAGGATTATAAAACCTCCTATAGTTAAGAGGCCAGCCTGAATTCTTACAATTGTTCCTCTACAGACTTTATTTTTAATTAATTGAGCTTCAAGGTGCCCAGAAATATATATTCAGTTATTTGTATCTTTCTATAGATCAAGGTAGCTTTTAACCCATCAAACTGACCTAGAGCAAGAGGTATTTAACCTCTCCATCCACAACGATCTGTTGTTATTTCTACAAACTATAATGGGATTGCTGGGAACACAATGCTATATTGGCCTGATCGGAACAGTCTATATTCTATAATATTAAATTAATAGTCGCACTAGAGCGAAATTCTCCATTGTAGAAATCCATATTCAGATTAAAACACAATAGTTATACAATCAATGTTGCATATTAAAAAAAAAAAAAGGTTACATACTGAAGTTAGTATTTAATGAACACTGTGACTTTAGCAGCATTAATGCCATGAAGGGGAGAACATACAATTCAGTGAATGTGTAATTTGATAGAAAACCTTAGGTAAATATAAAATATTTTACCACAAACTATTAGGCTTTCAAGATATTATTCAAGAAGAG
Organism: Emys orbicularis; assembly: GCF_028017835.1. NCBI lineage: Eukaryota > Metazoa > Chordata > Testudines > Emydidae > Emys > Emys orbicularis. Next base: position 29,159,671 of record NC_088689.1, on the reverse strand, counting down.
GAATTTCTATTAGGGATCTTTCTTAAAACTTACTACTTGGGACCCACACATTTGAAAGATCATGCCTCCAATTTTTTAAACACTGAAATAGCATTTTATGAATGTTGTTGAATTAATTTTGTTGAGAATTTCTCAACTCAACAAGTTACCCTAATAGGTCATCTGTATAGCTGTTTCTTCTTTAGATGGCTTAGAATTCTTTATGGTCCCACAGTTTATTATTTTACCTAGTCTATATATAAAGAAGTCTTTAGTTTTTTCCCTTTTTTAAGAGGCAGTATTATTTTTTATGACAAGAGAGCTCAGGAAAGAGCACGTAGACCAGTATCTATAAAACGATCAGGGGCTAGCAGTTTAAAGATCCTGGTGGTGTCGGTATATTATTAGGAGTAGCTATAAATACACTGTTATAGTCAGATTAACAATTTATAATAAAAGAATCCCACATTTTAAAGTGCAATCAGTCTGTTAAATTTCTTCTCAGTTTGTATTGTGTTTCAATTTATACACAAAAATGCATCTTATTATCTGCCTAGGTTTTCAGACAAAAAAAGAATATAGTCAATTAGCAGAAAATTAAGAGGACAACTTCATATTTCTGCATAATCCCCACACCCAAAATTAATGGGACAGACACAGTCATTTTTCATTATGATCAGATTTATTGCTTGAGAACCAGAGTACTCATTTCTAAAGGCCTTCAAAGTTACCATGAGTTGAATCTCTATTCGTGTTAAATAGAATTACCAGGTGGTTATATTGCAACATGGCACACTGACATTACAGAGCTGCAGAAACCCTATGAACAACAGTACTTAATACAAACCCAGACTGTATTGTCGTGAAAACAAATTCTGCAAGCGGACATCAAATCATTTTCAATGGTAGTGATTTATACCAAAATCAAGCATCAATCTAATGCCATCACACAGTCCATGAACTCTGTAGTGTTCTAAATTAAATCAATAAAACATACATTTGTGTTTCATCAACAGACTCTCTAATCACCTTTTAATGTTGTACTTCGTGGTGGGAGAAAAATGTTCATAACAAGGTTATGTTGCAGGTTGCACATAGCTACTAACTAAGAAAATTTACAGTCCTTTTCGCTAACACTTTGTATAAATACAGTCTGTGTTGGGTGCAGATGCTATCTGAAACAGACTTCTAATTTTCTTCTCCCATGTTGTTATTGTTTTAATATACAATACTTGGCACCATAAAACAGTAACAAAAGACAGACAAAAACAGTTTACAAAATTCTTGAAAGGTACACCCAAATCTAACTAGAGACTTCACATTCAGTCCTTAATAGTACTTAGAAAGAAGGTATTATAGGAGTAACAAAGTGAAACTGCTAATATATGTGCTATATAGTATACTATATATCTGTATTGATGATGGCACTGCTATATATTATTTGTTTTATAAATGTTGATTGTTGATGTACACTTAACTAAAACTGCTAGACTCCAACACTAATTGCTGATATGGCACTCTCAAGCAGTCATAATGGAAAGTATATTTAGCATACGTTTTGGTAAGGTTTATAAATTATTTATATATCTGTGTATATATACACACACATACATATATATATATATATATATATAGACACACACATATGTATGTATAGAAAGCAGCTGCTGTGTGATTCAAAACCATGTTACATGGCAGAATAGTAAATAACATGAGAAAAAAATCTATAAAAAATTAAAACCAAAACAAAATTCTAAAACTAAAACAAACCATAAGCCTTGGTCAATGAAGAAAATACCATTTAAAACCATCAAAATCTCTATCTATATAATCCAATGTACAAAACCTCCAAATGGTACAGATATATAATGTTAGGCATGACACCTTTAAAAGTTTAAAATGTGCTGAAGTAGCTTTTCCACATTGACAAACACTTATTAAAAGTTGAAAATTGTGAAATCTAAAATACAGAACATCTCTGCTGTCTATTAGAGTTTTGGCAACAGAACCGTGACATATTATATATATATATATATATGTATATATATATATATAAAAATAATTCCACATTTCTACTTGATGTCACATGAACATACAAGACAGTGAGGTATGTGAGGCTTTTCCCGAACAGAGTCCAGATGCTGAAGCATAGTGTACGATCAGCAGTCTAAAAATGTGGCACTCAAGACTTGATTTATCAATACAGCTGTTAGGATTATGCATTTCAATATACTGCTTATTCTTTCCTCCTCCATGCTACAGGGTGGTTTCACGAAAGATCTTCTCATTTCGAGGGCATCTTTTTCCTGTTGCAGAATTGGCATTTTTTTAAAAGAAAAATAAACACAAAGGGGAAATGATGTAGAAAATATAAACAAAGGGGAAAAAAATGATATTTACCACCACATCACTGCACGACACAACACTTGTGCACATTTGCAATAGGTTTACCTGCCCCAGCAGCTATTCGAAAGGACAGGAACACAGGCTGCAGCAAGTTAGGGAGAAATAGGGGTTATACACTTGAAAGGTAGAAAGAGATCAAACACTTTGTAATGATTATTTCAAACAGAGTAAGAATCAATCTATAACCAGTGACAAACTGATGGAATAATCTAGACTTCCTTCATTACTGTAATCTTACAATTCTCAAGAGATCCAGGAAGACAGCCACTTATTGGGCCGATCCTGTGCTCCCATTGAAATCTATGGGAATCTTGCCATCGATCTCAACAGAAGCAGGACATAGCACCTTATTTCATTTGTCATAATATTAACTCTGTTGAAAGAGGATGCTTCTTAAATAAATCAGTCATAAAAGAAATCAAAATGATTGTATCCAGTCTGGCTATTACTCTGTTCCTGAAGGACACTGCACTTTTAATTTTATCAAACAAGTTAGTATATCAGTAAGATCCCTTCTTCCTTTGAAAAAGATTTTACTACCGCCACAAAAATGATGACTATAAAAATAAATAAATAAAAATTTACTATATTTGTAAATTTGTATTTATTTATTTCTACAGTCATCATTTATATATATACATACATACTCACACAGAGGAGTTATTAAGTATCCCATTACCATTCCTAAAATCATAATTTAAGAGCCACTGCAGTACATCTGTCAATGATATTGCAGTATAGTTTTCAGATTTCTAACTGAATTTTTACATGGATATTCAGTCTTAAAATTTCAGAGATGTTTTTAGTTGTTTATAGGATTTTCAAAGAAACCAGGTGCTTATTGATCAAATATTTCTAACTGCGGTTCCAGTTTGTGGTATCTTCAGAAGAGAATTAGCTAACTATACGGGTTACTTAAAATTTATGTTTTTATCATCTTTTATCTTTTTAAACAACTGGCATATCGCTAAGTATTCTTTTTCTTACCTGTTGCTTATATATGGTACTGTCAGCATTTTATTATTCTAACAGTCAACTAGACACCAAATTAAAATTATATTCAGGAAACAATCTAGATAACTAAGTGAAACTAAAGTTTTTCATGGGCACTTTATTTAGGTAAGGTTATAAATACAGATATATTTGCTCATACTGATTTCAAATTACAGTATGTTTTTATGCTGCATTCTGGAACATTATCCTATTCTTTACTGAAACTTGTGCTTGTACCTAATATAGCATTTCTACTGATTTCAGATGAATTTAACCCCAACTTGTATAAAATTTTCCAAAGCATCTAGTTTAAAATAAAAAAGGGGGAAAATAATTGACTTCAATATAAAAGGAATAGAAATTAATACACACATTCTATGTTCCTAATAAAACGTAGTATAATACAATACTGTTAACACTGAGTTAAATTACCTTGTGATCCCCCATGCAGACATTTGGCCCAATATGGTCATAAATCACTATCTTCTCATCATTTTCTGACTAATTAAAAAAAAAAAGACTAGTCAGTTCAGTTATTTTTCAGATTTCAGAGAAAACTAAGTAAGGAAAGGTTATAGGAATGGAAGTTCAGTAAGAACGTGCAACAAGATTTCTTAATGAGGGCATATTCAACTTGGCTCCTCAGAGCAAAGATTACATAGAAACGTTACATTAAATATCCATTGCAAAGCTTTGTGAAATTTCCACATAAAATACTTACAAATCACTACCACTCCCTTTTAGGGCTTTACCAACTTTTAGCAACTAATATTTAAGATGTGGAAACTAAGGACTCAGTTATAGCTACATTCAAATCTTGTGTCAGTGAAATGCAGCAAGTGGTTTCACCACAGTCCTCTCTTTTAGGAACAGCTCAGAAATCTTTTTACTGAATTACATAGGACAGGAATGTCGCTCTTGGAATAACATGGAATTCACATTGTCTCATTACAAAACATCCTATTTACCCATATAGTAGCATTTTAAATGTACAAGCAGAAACATTAACACATCCTTTATCCTTATTATTTATTAGTTGAATTACCTGAGCACCTAAGAGCCCTAGCCATGGACCCCATTGTGTTATTGCATCAACTATATAAAGTTAAACAAGTAGAAACAGCTGTTGAATATTTTGTACAAAACAGTTAAAATATTTAGCTATGAAAGAAGAAAGCAAAAGAATCCTATTTCTATTAGATACTTTCCTTTAATAAAAAGAGCATTCAAAATATCTTAAGAAAATCAGCCTCAACTGAAGGAGAGCATTCCTCTAGCCAGCCCTGTGAACTGCTTTCATTCTACTCTATGTTGAACTTTCTTCTTATACACTTGTTCTCTTTGCAGCTATGATTTAATAAATAATAGAATGTACTCATCTTTCTGCCATTTACACTGAACGTGTGATTTTGACAGCCTATTTTATCTAGCACAACCCTTTAGGAATAAACACACAGAGAGGCTTACAATTTCTTATTATACTAAACAATTCCTGAAAGCTAATTAAATCTGGAGTCTGCACACTGGCAAGTCTCTAATACAATCACAGATGTGCTTTAAAATAGTTTACAATACTCATTTATTTTGTATGAAACAGTCAAGATTTTCTCATCTGTAATCAGTCAAGTTTGACTGGGCAAGAACTTTATATAAACAGCAGCATTTAGGACTATAAAGTTAAAACTGAATTATCTTTAATGCAGTAAGGAAGCTTAAGGTCAGATTTACTTTATAGCATGGTTGTCTGCCAAAAAATATAAAAACATAACCTTCTGCATTGTATGCATGAGCACTTTCCAATATTTCAAGATCATAATGCCACTACCGTCGGAAGTGGGGATACATTCATCAAAAGCGACTTGATAATTTACAAAGGCAGCATAAAATTGTGGATTTTCAACTGCATAATCTTTAGACAGATAAACAAATTACAGCAGCGCACAAGCAGAAACAATATACACTTGGCTGAGCATTCATTACTGCATGCTATCAGGCATCAACGCAACTCCCTAGCAGTGGGCAACCTTTGGTGTTTTAGGGCTCAGGAAGCATAAAATAACATGATGGTGAGGTAACCGACCATAGCATGATAGATGATGTTGCACGAAAGCTGTTTACAGCCCCATGTCTGTACAATCTGTAATGCCTAGTGTGTGGAGCTGAACATACTGTGTTGTGTGCTAAGTTGCACACACTACTCCTTTTTCTACAAAGCACTCAAAAAGTGCCGATTTACTAAAATTTGTTCTTTGAAATAAGAGATAAGTCGGCCAGAGCTGAAAAGCAATTTTTCAGATACCTACAACAAAGCACTAACACATAAAAAAAAAGAACAATGCATAATAATTTCTCAACAATTAGTTATACCAAAGAAATTCTTTGTCTCTAATTTTTAAAGATACACAGCTATTTAAAGTATAAGAATGTATCAGACTTGCAATTAAGTATAGTCTGATAGTGTGCTTTTGGTTTCCTCACTGATCCTTTTTTTAAGGTTCAAATATTTCTAATAGTGCACATTGTAAACCATTATAAACAAATAAGATCTGAAGTCGGCGGGAAGGCAAATATAGTTTGCTGCATACAATCAAGAAATTTAGAAATGACTTAGACCTATTGCATCATCTTTTTCTTTCCTCCACCAATTCAGTACTCTTCCCTATTGTATATTTTCTATTGCTTTGCTCAAGTTTTATGGGCCAAAATTTCCAAGTGGCCTACAGCTGGATAAGAACCTTATTCTCTGCTGGAGTAAATTGGAACACCTAAACTGAAGTTAATGCAGCTGTGCAATTTACATCAGCAGAAAATGTGGCTCTAATTTCCCTCTGTAATTTTTGTATGCACAAATCTTTGTCCATATCCAAAATAGCATGCCCCAAATTTGCAAATGCAAAATTGCAGACACAAGATTAAAAAGGATTTTGAAAATTCAGCCCTTAATGCTCCAAGTGAACTACTGCCACTTCCCTATGGAGATTATTTCAGGCCAATTGACCTCATTGTTACAAATTTTCTCTGGTGTTCAGCCTTCATTTTCCTATGTTTAAGTTTGTCCCATTACATTTGGTTACACTCCCTAATATAATCAAACAATTCCTCTCTTTGGTGGTGTTTTCACCTTCAAACATTTATACACAGTTATATCTCCTCTGATTCATAGCTAATTTTTAAAATCTTCCCTCATTGGTCACTCTGTCCTTTGTTATGGAGAATTCCATGGATGTCTAGAAGTATATGCAATATTGTATTTACTGTCTTACCAGTGTCATATAGAGATGCAAAATTATCATCTCTTTGGTATATGATTCTACATATGCAGCCCAAATTTCCATTGACTTTTTATGCTGCAGTATTGCATAGAAAGCTCATATCCAGTTCATTCTCTGTTCCTACCTCTTGTTTGGCAACTCTGTTTTCCCGGTATTGCTTTCCTACTGAATACTAGGGTTCCACAGTATTCAGATGTTGTATACATTTTAATTATTGTGCCTAATAAATAGAATAATATTGCCTTTATCTTGAGCTCATTGATGGCATTAATCACCAATTAAAAGATTAAATCAATCCAGGTGCATAGGGCCCTTTTCACTATTTCAGCCTTGTGGCTGTATAGGAAGGCCTTGGACAGCCCCCACATGGGGGCTGCTGCAGTGCTTCTGCACATGAAGGAGGTCCCTATCCTGGCCCCAGAAAGGCCATCATGGATGGAGATCTGGAATCTCTGTGGATCCATTGGCTGGCAACATTTATACAGGAGATGCAGAAGGGCTTAAAATGCTATTCTAGACCTGTGACAGGATTAGTCACAGAGGGGCTGTACCATAGCCACAGCCTGTCCCCAAATTAAGGAGGTGAATTCCATTCACCAGACCTCAAGAATTTCCCTGAACAAACCAAGTTGCAATGAGGAGTGAATTTCACCCTGAATGAGGATTTGGTGAAAAGTTTAAAAGGTGTTAATACCAGCACTTCTTAGAGTTTAACATGTGAGAAGAAGTGCTTTCGAGAGATGGAAACTTGAGTAGCTATGGAAAAAATAGTCTCACGTTTCAGTGAGTTATCTTTTGATTGTAATTATTTAACTTACTGCAAAGCAAACATTATCATGAGATACACAACACTGATGAGAGAGGGAAAGAGAGAAGATTATAAACATAAAGAAATCAAGTTTGAAGTGTTTCAGTACTACACACACACACACGCACACACACACACACACACAAGCATGGAGCCAGTAGTGTGAGGATTTATTTTCCAACCCTACCTATTGTAATTAATGAATGTTAAAACACGTTAGTATGCAGAAAAACAAAGATAAACACAGAGCGTTGTGTCTTAAATAAGCTTGTCAAGCCAAGACATTTTTGGAGAAGGCGGGCAAGATTCACGGGTGTGATGAAGCTGCTGTGACTGCACAGCCATCACAATCTGTCAGTAAAGCCCTCTGGAATAACCCCAAGAAGATCACCTCACTGTAGTGTGGTAGAAAGTCACAGCACAGACACTCTAGCACAGTGGTGGGTAACCTGCGGCCTGTCAGGGTAATCCGCTGGCGGGCCGCGAGACAATTTGTTTACATTGACCGTCTGCAGCTCCCATTGGCTGGGAACGGTGAACCGCGGCCACTGGGAGCTGTGGGTGGCCGTGCCTGCGGATGGTCAATGTAAATAAACTGTCTCGCGGCCCGCCAGCGGATTACCCTGACGGGCCGCGTGCCGTAGGTTGCTCACCACTGCTCTAGCATGTCCCTCACACCCACTTCTGGCATTGCAGGAAAATGGGGCATGGTAAGAGCAAAGAGGCATGGATTGTATGCCCCTATGATCTCCTTATGTGTTTTTGGTTCTCAGGGGCCATTTGCAACATGTGTAAATTGTGACAGCATTCAGGTTGCGGTAACCTGGCATGAGGGACCAGTCCTACACACAGGATAAGGGGAATACCAAGGTCCCCTTTCTACTCTGTTGTGAAGTGTGTAGTTTGGTCTGATCCCAGGATCTGGCTCAGTATCTGTACAGCAAAAAAGGGCCACGGAGGGGAAGGGAGGGGAGGAAAACTGGGAAATTCTTGAGCTACATTGTTGCTATGGCATTGGCAAAATTAGGCTTATCACTGTGCACTGAAATCAGAGGACTCTATGTCTCACAGAGGTGTTGTGAAACTTAATTGTACAGTGTTTGTAAAACACTAAGATCCTCAGATGAAAAGCTTTGTATAAGGGAAAAATGTGATTATTGCTTTGGTGTTGCTGCCTTCAACTATCGCTGGGGTTTACTCTGGACAGTTAAGAATTCAGGGAGAGGCAAGAAATATCAAACAAAAACAAACGCTATGTTGAAGATAAATGAAGAAATAACTAGAAAATAATGTGATCACATGGGTGTACTTACTTTTAGAATCAGTTCCTTGGCTGAATGCGACATCAGAATTCTATCACACCAAGCTGGACATCTAGTATTCATGTACTGCTTTCCCTGGCTACAATCTTCACTGTATGGATAACTGGAAAAGAATCAGTGCAACATCTGTCAGCAACCAGCCTGACTTTTTAACTTTCTGCAAGGCAGCTTTAATAGCCACTGGCTCAATCCACACCGTTTTTTTTTTTAAACCTGCAAAAGTCAGTTCTTTCAAAATGTACCTGTTTAACACATATGTCCCTCCCATTCCTAAATTTAAGACCTAATCCTGCAAGATGCTGAGCAATTCCTTTAAAGTGCTCAATGTACTCATCCCCTTAGATTTCAATGAGAAAGAGGGGTGCTTACCACCTCAGAGGAGCTGGCCCTTAATAAATATCAATGACTTGTTATTTTTTTGAAACAGTCATAGTTTACCTCTATTTCGCTCCTCATCCTTATAAACTCATTTTAGTCTAAAAAGTTATGTGTTCTTCTAAAAACTTTTCTTCATCTCCCTTTAAATCTCAAAGCACCATACTCTCACCTCGCACCTGACTATTTTTTTGGGGAGAGAAAATAAGCTCTTATTTTTAGAGATCCATCTGTTGAATTTTGTCTTATACTTAGATTGTAAACTCTTTGGGGGCATGGCCCAGCTGTTTGTTCTGTGTTTGTACAGCACCTAGCACAATGGGGTCTATGACTGGGGCTCCTAAGCTCTACAATAATAAATAACAAGAACAACAACAATGGAGAAGGACTAAAGCAAGAACAAAGTCTTTGAACACAGTGGACCATTGCATATGACTCTGGGGTATAAATTAATGTGCGGAAGTACTCAGGAAACTGATGTTCTTCTCACTGAATTTCCTTTGAATGACTCCCTCAAGGGGGAACTATTTCAGGAATTACCCCGGACACAGAGTCAGAGACTTGAAAACCCCACAGCGGCCTATTTCACTGAAATACAGAGATCTATCCATACAAATCCAAGTGGTAGGTGAACTCTGGCTGCTCTTCTGGGCTCCCTGATGGCTGAAGGGGAAGCATGGCTGTGGGCTTTCTCTTTAAGAACGGGCAGCTGGTGATACAGGGGGAGATAATGACCGAAAGGCAAATGAAAACAAGGGGAAATAAAACTAAAAAGCTTTACAAAATGCCATAACTCAATCTGAAGTCACAGTAATAGCACACACACATATTTTGTCTCTTTGGTAAAGGTGTTTGGAATAAAGCAGATAAGATGGAAGGTATATGTGGGTGTATTTTCTTTGAATTCAATATAGATGCTTATCTAATGAAGCTTCCTGGCATTACTATATTGCCTAAGCATATTTGCAAGCAATGAGCACGGGAGCTGCTGCGCTTTAACATCACAAGATACCCATTAGTTCCTTGTTATATAATTTTAATCCCCCTCCCTTTTATAATTCTATTTTAGCCAAATTTTATCTACCCATCTGGCAACCCTACCGTCACCATCTACAGCCAGCACAATCAAGGTTCAGCCCTAATGAAAAAAAACAGGGAAACTGCAAATAGGGTGACCAGATGTCCCAATTTTATAGGGACAGTCCCGATATTTGGGGCTTTTTTTTATATGGGCTCCTATTACCTCCCACCCCCTGTCCCGATTTTTCACTCTTGCTATCTGGTCATCCTAATTGCAAAGGAAAAGTTATCAGCTCTAACCTCTACTATGAAGCCAACGAAACAATACCACAGAATGGACAGAATGGCACTATGTGCTTAATATTCTTTCTGCTGCTCCTGAGTGATGTTAATGGGAACTGTCCGACAATAAATAAATAAATAAATGAATAAATAGTTGAATAGCAACCAAGAAAATGATACCTTCTGAAAAAAAACTATTAAAGTTTCAAAATGTTAAGCCCACTATTTGACCTGCCTAGTTGTTCATAAAATCTGATTATGAAAGCCCATATGCTAAACATCTAAGGGGTAATTTTTTATAAAAATGTTGAGGTAGAGAATAAATGCCACTGGATTCTGAAAAGAATGGCTCTTCTTTAGTTCTCCTAATTGTTTTAAGTTTTATTCCTCTTTGTGCGATTACAGTAGTAGCAAATATTAATGAGACAATGCTTAGGCCAAAACCAGACAGACATGTTTGGGTACAAGTAGTACCTGGACACATGAGCCAAACTGCAGATTTTCAGGTGTCAGTCAGGCCATGTTTCCTTCTTAACTTTGTTCATCCATTGACTTGGGAGAGGCATTCATTTGCATAGTTGGTATTTAAATTTTGACACAGCACTGAGGGCTACCATTTTCTGTTACATCGCTACAGTATCCTTTACTAAATCCAAGTTTCTTCTGTTGCCACAATAGTTTTAAGTAGTTCTCTCACATAAGAATGATGGAATCAGGTCTTGGGTTTTGGATGCAAATCAATCCGGACAAGACTGGAGTTAAACTGGTAGGTTCAATGTGAAGACACCGAAGAGGTGGTATCAGCTCTCTAATGCGGAGAAATTGTCCAACCAAACCAGGGAGTTTTGTTGGATCTTCAACTGCTTCTGGATGTCCCTGTAGCAGCAGTCGATGAGAATGAAAGATGTTTCGAAGGATGCATCTTCATCTGTTGGATACAGACCTCACCACAGTAGTCATTTTGAGAAGGGAACACTGCGATATGCTCTCTGTAGACCACTCCACAGACTATGATGGTTTATTTGTTTAGGGACATTTTCTAGGAGGATGCTCCATCACGTGTGGGTTTTGTGATGGCTTCTGCTTAATTTCTAAATGCAGCTGAAGTAACCTATAATGATTTAAATAGGTTGAACTCTGATTACCTCAGAGACCACATCCATGTGAGGCCACAGAGTCAAAATCATCTCAGGCATTTCAGCTAATAGCCCCTGGTTTAGCTGTCAGGGGGCTGAAACCAGCTCCTTTTCAGTGAAGGATCATTGACAATGGGATGCACTTAATATTTGGATTCTCCATAACTTTGAATTTGCTGACCTTCAAGGTCATGCTGCAAGGCTCAGTTGTTCTCCCAGACTTTTTCTAAAGAGGACAGTGAGTAAGCGAGTGGGGAGTTTTTTGAGGAATCCAGAGGGTTCTGAGATGATTCAATTTGTTGGACATTGTTCTTAAATTATTGATGTATTTTTAGAAATAAGTGCTAGATAGGTGAACTCATAAGTCTTTGAATAAGAGGACTGGATGGGTGCATTTAAAAAATAATAGATATAAATCAGGAGGTTTTCCTTTTATTCTGCTTATTGCTGATTTCATAAAGGAATTACTGAAGCTTTCAAGAGAAGGTTTTTAAAATAAGATTTCTGGGATTGTAACAAAAAAAGGCTTTCATGCTTGAATAGAAAGTTATTTACCACCCTACTTGGTGTGATATTATAAAACTGAGATGCATAGCTTTCTACCAAATGGGTTTACAAGCTATACTGCCATTAAAAAGATTAGCCATGGCAAACAGCCAAGTAAAGTGTACTGAATGTATTGGAACAAACCAGTGATCTCAGTACCTTTTCCACCTCATCAAACCTAACAAGACTCATTTTCAAAACATATTATGAGAATTCAATTTGCTGCTTCACTGCCATACAGAAGTACAGCTTATTTGTGAGTGTCCATGAGATGTTTTGATGATGTAATATGGTTGGTAGCTGAAGCTCTTTGTTTGCAATTTAAGAGTTGACTTTTTCTGGTAACCTATGAATGCATCTCTTGCTTTACTTGCACAAGAGCCCAACATAACAAACACTACTTTTTATTAGAGAAGTTATATGAATCAATCAGATTTCATATAGCCCACCCTTTTACAGTAGAAACTCTATGGCTCTGAAAGTGTTATGCTCTGTACCTAGAAAGATCATCTAAATTTAAGTATTACAGTATTTAATTTAAGAGTCTATATTCTGTAAATTGGTATTTACAAATCTGCTTTATTGATGTCATCATTTTCACATTATGAGGACTCCTGGCGATTCCCCAGGCTCTTTAATGATGAAGACTCTATAAAGAAGTTACTGTAGTTTAGAAGTAGCTTTGACAAACAAAATCAGATTTCTTATATCTAAGCTTGGAACTATATTGCTGAGATTAGAGCTGAAAGAAGTGCTGTAGTTAGTTATCCAACCATGATCAGCTGAATATAGCAATTTAACCCAAATCAGTCTGGGACAAATCCTCCTCTACCCAAGTTTGGTGTGGAGGGGGAAAAGAACCCGAACTCCATTCTAAAGGTGTAGTAGCACCCAGCGCGCCTACACCCCCAGTGCACTGGAATTCACCTACCTTGTCACTGTACATTTGCCAGACCATGCCATCCTCACTCCCCATACAATACTGAGATATGAGAAAAATTGATAAGAGAGTGCACCACAAAGAAGGAAGGGCAAAAATCTGGCCCCTTCCTTCATGGTTGAGGAGGGGTACAGATGTAAAGGAACTGATGTGGTTCCTCTACACAGGCCAACATAGGGCTCTTAGGGACCTCCATCCCTGCAGGGTCCTAGAGCCTGGGCTGCAGCCCAAGCCCAGAAATCTACTTAGCAATGAAACAGCCCCGCAGCCCAAGCCCGATTTGGTTGGCATGGGCCAGCCACATTTTTTTTTTTTTTTTGCAGTGTAGACATATACCTGTGGGTATGTCTATCCTGCAACATAAAGCCCATGCTTGAGCCCAGGCTCAAGCATAACCCTCCTCTTTGTGTCTACACTGCAATTGTGCTAACCCAGGGATCAGGCCCAGGGTTCCAGGACACTGTAGGGCTGGAGGGTCTGAGCTTGACTTAAGCTGGAACCCAGGATCTCAGCCTTATTGCTTTGCAGTGTAGATGCAGCCCCGTTTGATTTGGGTCCTGGGAATCAGCCAGAAGTATCCCACAATTCCATGGGACAACTTCCTTAGTGCTCTCTATCCCAACAATCTGCATTCCACTCTATTGAAAATGGAAGCCACCCACCCTTTGTGAACGGCAGCAGCTCAGGTCAGCATTAACTCATTCTCTTCTGATCACTGATCTTCAAGCACACTATCAGAGTCCTTTCTGGGTTGGCAATGGAGAGCAAACCAATCAAGCCTTTTGCAAAGTGAGCTGCTTCCTGGCAACGTGCAGGGCAGGCAGTAAAGTTTTCTCCCAGTGCACCATGGTCCCAGTGCTAGAACAGCCACATTTTGGGGGCGGAGGTGCTAAGGACTCTGGTATATGGTTACTTTGACTTTTTGACTTGGGTCTGTGCGCTGCAATGCGGGCGCCAGAGCCCTAGGTTCAAGCACAGGTTAGAAAAGTCATAGGGTTAAAATATAATGTAGATGTTCAAGTCCACCCCTAACATGGGTTGGCTGACTCAAGTCCCTCTAACCCTGGGCTTACATTGGAGCACAGACATACCCTAAGAGACATCTGAAGGTGTTTACACTTGCTGCATGCCCTAGAGGATCACTTGGCAGGGGCACCCTCTCCATCATCACAAGAATGGGAATTGGGGACGGGACAGGACAGCCCCCAAAACAACACAGCAGACAGTTTGGGGCTCATTATGTGCAGTTTATCTATGCCTTAAGTAGATTTTTGCAAGCAAAAGTTATAATTGTATTTTTCTGAAATAAGACATAGTCACTGCCCAGCATCCTCATCATACAATGCCATAGTTTTAATTAATAGCTTATAGTAGTTTCAGTTCAATTTTTCCAAATTTTCTTCATATAACAAGCATAAATATTGTCTGCATTAACCAATATCACCTTGGTGCTGCCATTGAAGAAAGAGGCATTACAAAATTCACAAAGACAAAAAATAAACCCTAAGCTGCTACTTGGGACATTGCTCATTTTCAGTTTCCTATGCAAATCTGTCATAAGCACATGAGCTTGCTGCTGCATTGCTTACACACCCAAAACTCGGAGGCACTAGAAATTCTGAAAATGAACCATCTGGAGATATCATGGGTCATGACCAGCACGGTCAGCATGAGTGCCCAACGAGAACCACATTTTACTCCTGTCAGAAAGGAACCTCTTCCAATTTGGCAACTTCCAGTACAGCACAGCTTCAAGTTCCTACTCAAAAAGCCAAAATCATCCCACTGACTTTAATGAAGTTACCAGATCGCAATTTGACCTGAGTTGATTTGCATTTCCAGTTTGAACATTAATTTTGAGCTGCCTTTGTGGCAACCCACAACCAATTCTTTTCTCATTTGTATAGAGAATGCAAAACATGAGTATTTCTCAGTTTAAGAGGAACCAAAGCTAAGTACGAGCACAACCAAAAATCAGGGCTATTCTTCTAATACATGTCTCCAGAAAGGGAACTAGAAAGGGACAGTGCCGTGTCACATACATAATGGTAGCTTTGGCGTCCTAATATCCTCAGCGTCATAGTGTTTATTAATATGCTGATTTCATGCTAGCAAGAAGGGATCCAAAACATTACCTGCATTTCTTTATGGTCAACAGCTCTCGCTGTTGGAACACCTCTGAATGTTATAAGTAATTACAGACAAAATATTTTGAAAAACATTAATGTTGCCACATCAAACATTCAAAAAGATAGGAAACACCAGAATTAAGGTTCCGTGTGAAAGCTTCACTCCATATCTTTGCATGTATGCATTATGATATCCTTGCCCAACACCACATGGGAGGGCAGCAACAAGAGCGAGGGATAGACCCAGCTCTCTTGGTCCCAGTACAGTGTTCTAGACACAAAAGAAAGTACTTTCTCTTCCTGAAACACTCTGCCTCATTCGCTGTCCATCCTGTGTGCTGCATCAGGCAGGGGTCCCGAAGAACATGCAATTAAAGACAGTAACATAACCTGGTCCAAGCCTTTAGGTGTCACACAATATGCATGTTAAATATAACAATAACAAGTGTACATGCACAAGGAGAGTGGCAGACAAGGTTATATAGATAAGCTTAATTCTGGCAATTCCTAATGTTTCAGTGCTTGATTTGGCACTCAATGTTCTTTTAACAGAGTTTTTGTTCTATGTTATTTCTTTTTTTTCTTTTCTTTAAAGCGAGCTGAGAAAATATAAATTCCACATGAAATCACATTGACCCCCCAGCATAGATTATCAGCAAGGATGAACGACAGAACTTTTAGATCAATATCAAAGACCTTTATCACATGTAGATGAAAAACTGGTAGCAATAATAGACTATTATCCTCTATCTAGACCAGCCACTACAGGGGGATGCCCTTTGCCAGTGTGGGTTTGTGAAAGATGATAGTTTGACAGTCCTGGAGACTGAAGTATCTTTGACGAAGGCTAAAGGGTTTACCCTCTATCAGCAGGATGTCTTATTTTTCAGTGCTGGTATTTTCTGCTGCTTTTTCTCCTTATTGCAGACTTTTTGTTTTCATTTTCACTCAAACTATTCAATCGGACTTACTTAGAAGTGGACTTTTTGTATAAAAGTATTAAGAAGCTATTGAGTTTAATTAATGTACTATTACAATGCCAAAGGTTTTCAAATTTTTCTGAACACCTGGAAGAATTGTTTTCACTAAATTTGATAAGTTTGAAAGTTGCTGTTGTGTAGGTAGATGTACACAAATGCACTTCTGTTATTTGTACTTGTGTTACTATTAGCAGGAACAAGAACTACATAGCAATAATATTGGGAACCCTTAAAAAACTAAACAGTTTGTCCGCCAATATTATTTCACTAATGATACTGTAATTACAGTTAAAGCTATTTTATTTAAAACACAATTATTGTCAGAGAAGCCAAATACCTTTACAAAACACCTACTGTAGGACTATAGACTTCTGTGATCTTAAACCAGCCCACCGTTTGTTAACTCAAAACACAAATGAACAATACAAATGAATTAAACCTTCCCTTAAATGGCATTCCCCATAAGGAATGGAAAGGATGAACTATTTTGCTTTTTATGACACTGGGGCAGGTGAATTTTTCTTTCAATCAGAAAACCATTCTATTTTGAGAATTCATATTTGTTAGTTCTTCTAAAACCATCTGTCATATGGTCAATGTAGTTCTGGATCCCAGCCCTTTTAGAAAATATAGTGAATTTCCTTTGTTGGTAATACTGTAATATACTGTACATTGCTTTAAAATTGTATCTTCTATGGTTAGAACATTATAACCATGTTTTACAAAGTGGGACAACACCCCGTTGATGACAGAAAATAAAAATAAGATAAGCTGCAATTTTTTCCCTAGCACAATAAAGGTCATTTTGAAAGACCGAGCACACGATATCTAATTTTACAACACTGTTGTTCAGACTATGTGCACATTATGAAAGTTCAATCAGGTTTTAGACACACACTACTTCTTAAAAACAAACTTCCATCACAAAGTTTCTAAGAGAGTTGAAAACTGCTCCCATTTGGAGGATGTTTACTTGATTTCGTTTATTATTTTATTGTTGGTCTATGACTTTTGTACAACTGAATTTTATTGTTTATACTTTATATTAAAGATGATACTAAGCTGCAAAGTTCCAACCTAGATGTGAACTCTTCCAAAGTTTGAGGGTAACCAGATCCAGGGTTTTGATGTGGCGCATTACAGAGCTAGTGATGTGTGAATTTGAACCTGAGTCCAAACATTCTCTGCTCAAGCTCACCACTACTTTATGTATTTTTATTTACCAGCAATGCTGATAGGTACCTTCACAGAAGACTTTTCCCCTACCTGTTTAATAATAGCAGAATAATATACGGTCAAACTACCATAGTTTTAATCAAAATCAAAATTTTGAAAGAAAATGGCAAGTGCTTTACACCTAAACTGTACACTATACTTTTAAAAATGTCCAACGTGCTACTATACTAAAGCCATAAGTAACAACATTAATAGGCCACTGGGCCAAACCTGGGGTGATTTGTGAGCTAAGATGGGAGTCGGGTAAAGGGATTTTATTGTTTTTCATTGACAAGGTCCCAGCTGTGCACTAATGGGAGCTGGTATATGCGTGACCTCATCACAAAAGCTCAGTTCACTAGCCAAAGTACAGCTTCCAAAAATCAGCATAGTCATAGCCAGACTCAACTTTTTATGAACTAACATATTATTTTCCCAAAATGCATTTAAATTAATTAAATTGCCATTTATATAGGTTTCCCTAAATTCAAAAGGGAAATCCATGTTCTTTAGGCTTAGTCAGCTCAATCTTTTCTAACAAATGGCCCTAAGTAATTGGACTTCATGTGCTCATCTTCTGCATCAGGTAGTTAAAGCTAAGCTATAGGACACCCTGCTGTTTGAATTAAATTAGCTGCTTCACATTTACCAAAACACTAATAGGTCTTCATGATGCTCTGTGAGCTAACTGGCCATGATATGTATCTCATTTAAGCCAAATCGGAGGGTAAACACAGGCCTGCAAACATAGTGGTTAAAGTACAATGTGTTAAACAGCTGCTACTTGCAAATGCTACACTAACACCATGGTGATCAAACTAACAATCAGAGTCAAAGGTCACAATAAAAAAGGGGTCAACCAGGCAATCCAGTAGCAAAGGGTAAGAAGGGTAAACAGGACTTGAGCCATAACTCCACGTAGTACACAAAGCAGGAAGGTTAATGACACAGTGTAATTTTTCTGAGTCTTTTTATGGAGTTATGTTGGGCATATTGTTCTGTGGATTAACAAACTCTTTTGTGTAACTATTATGCTGCAGCTTGCGTGCGTGGTGTTAATTCAGAGTTTTTACACTTTAGTTGGTTTGTCAGCATTAATGCAATGGAATGTTTCCACAGGAGTGTTGCTGTGTGTGTGTGTGTGTGTAGGGGGGGGGGGGGTTGGGTGGAGATACCAATGGATTCTTTCCCAATATGCAATAACTGGCTACTTTTTTACTCTGTAATGTTTCCAATAGAGACAATCTTTTCTTATTGATTATACAACATAGCCATGCTAAACCATGGATTGCCTTGGTGACAATGTCAAACTGAACCAGTTTTCATGTCATTAATGCCTTATTGGCTCCCCTTTGTAGGCCGTTTAGCCAGTTTAAGACTGAAAGCCTGACACACTGCTAACAGCAACTCATATGCTACATTTTGCTGTTCAATAAAGAGTCCTGGGGAGGTCCAGTTAACACAAGTGGATTATTCAGCAATACCAATGCTACATCAAGTGGCCAATGAATGACATGCCCTATTGCTTTAATAACCAGAACGTTGTACCCAACTAAGTGTATGAAATACTGCTACTATTACAACTGGATAAATTAAACTATGAATAATTCATCCAGTGTTGGCTTGTTTCAGTAAAAGATTCTGAAATTATTATACATGGTTCTGATAGAGCTAAATGGTTTTTCTGGGAATGTGCCTGACTGTAAGTAAGTTATAAAGCAAGCTATATTTTTACCTACACTAAAACAGAAAACAACTTGTATTGCAAAGAAGAGACAATGGATAGGAAAGCATTCAACTAACAGGACTCTTAAAAAGCAACACTTCCAAAACTCAGATTAATTTATTAATAGCAAAAAGGAAGCAACTAGAGACTGTTCACACTAGAGGTTATAACCTTGTTTGAAACCATTTTTGAACATAGTCATGGTGGTGGCTTGATTTACATCCTCACCTCCCATGGTTACAGGCTATACAACTATGTTCAGAAACGGTCCTTAAACATTCTCTATGTCACTTTCCTATCCCATCCCTCCCCCTCTTTGTTCCTAATTTTAAATGGCGCCACACCTCTTTAAAGTAAATTGCAGAAGGAACTTCTTTCCATGTAGTGTGGTTTTAAACAGTTCCTTACCAACTCCAAAAGAGCCTCTTTCCACTTTGGAAATGAATGGAGCAGTGGCATCAGCTACCTTGGTTTGATTTTTGGTATGAGAAGGGGGACACAGGCTAAGAATACCCTTTTGTAATAGATCATAATTGTTTCTAGGCTGAGATCAGGGCCTTTCTTTTCTCATTCCCGCTGCGGGAGCTGTTTCTTTGTTCCACCCTCAGGCGGGTCTACAAGGTTCCAGAATGTTTTGTGGGAATTGACTGATCAAGCATTGAGGTACTCTATTGATGGTTTAAGGTCATTCATTAATATTTACAAGGAGTTTTATGATGCTTGGATGAAGGTGCCTTAGAAGTGCAAATATTATTTATTGTTATTGTTATTATTTGGTGGAAACTGCACAAAGCCATCCTATCTTGGATAAAACCAATGAGCTGCAAAGACACCTGATAAACTCCAATATCATTTTTGACCTTGCTCTAACATTCATTAAATCCTCATTTCATGGGCGAATAGGATCGAAGTTCACCAATGAGGTGATGTGCTCAGAGCCAAGAGATGGGTGAGTCACCATATTAATTGACTCCACTGGATGCTACAAGAGTAATAGTTACTGGTTCCTTGGCAGTAGGTTGATTTTTATGATCTGGGGCCCTGTGGGAAAATTTGGTGAGGACTCTGGGAAGCAAAAGCAGCCTATCAAGTAATAAACCTTCTAGCCTTATGAAGCAGGGCAGCATTTGGGAAGTACAATGGCACTGACAGGGTTTCAATGCAAAAGGCAAAGTTGGAATTTGCTGGACTGCCTCTGGAGGAGGGAAAAAACAACTGAATGTATTTAAAAATGACCTTGCTTCATATGGCACAGAGCTGGTTCACCCTGCTGCAGTCTGAGTTAAAACAGAAAACATAATATGTCATTGTGTGAAAGCCATGAGAATAAGGCCAAACATATTAGGGAAAAAGTTAATGGGACAATATATAAGGGTAGAAAATACGTGAGACTAAACAGGTTTCTGGAAGAACATCTGACTAGAGCTAAAGAGAATTCCAAAGGCAAAACATTCTTCTAGAAATTAATGGGATTCAACCTGTCATTCTTGGTTAGAGGTGTCAAAGCCAAGATATTGTCAATGCAGAGAGTCTGCTTGAGAAAAAAAATCACATAGAGGATATCTGAGCTACAAAACATATGTCCAACTAGTAAATTACATGACAGCCTAATGCAATGACAAACAAGAATAGGTCACTTTAAGAGAATGATTAATACATGAGATTACTGTGCATGCAGACTTATCTGAAAGCAAACCTTGTAGGTGGGTGTGAACCCCTGGTAAAGTCAGCTCCTATCTCTGCCATACTACATCTACAAGAATAATTATAATAATTAATGGAGAGAGGTGATAAAGTTAACAATTGCCCACCTGTATCTTGGCTAACCACAACGTCCTTATTTCTTTTTCACACCTACCACCTTTTCCCAATGATTAAGGACTACCAAAGACCCTTTTCCAGCCTCACATTGAGCTGCTTGTTTGCTTATGGCCAGGCTGTTCAGGCAGTGACTGACAGAGCTTGCAGACTTTAAAATTCTGAATTGTATTTGGTCTCTGGTGGTTAGTGTTGCTACGGGCTACATTAGATTACAAAGTGTAATGAGATAAAACCATGAATATTCACTATTTAAAGCAAATGGATCAAAACTTGAGAATATAGAGATGAGTGAAGGATTCTTTTAAAAATACAAATTTAGAAAATCTCTACTCATTCTAGTTAGGGAAGTGAGGTTGTAAAGGGCCTAATGAATGTCATGAAATCTGTGGTTTCCCAGGAGGCTTTGATTCTCTCTCTCCCCCCTCCCTTTGTGTGTGTGTGTGTGTGTGGGTGTGTGTGTGGGTGTGGGTGGGTGGACTCTACAGGGATCTAGGAAGGGCTGCTGCTGAAGGCAGAATAGATGCTCCTCCTCTTCTTACCAACAGGGAAGGATAAATACCGGGTGGGAGTGGAAAGGAGTAAACTGAAATTGCCTAAATCTGTTTGGGGAGAGAGAAGGTGTCATTGCCTACTACGTAAGGATTATATAGGAAATTAGGCTCAGATTCAGCAAAGCACTTAAGCACATGTTTAACTTTAAGCATATCAAGATAAGTACATAGTAAGTGTACTGCTGAACAAGGATGAGATTATTCACATGCTTAAAGTTAAGCATATGCTTAAATGCATCACTGTCTTGATCTGAGTTTATTTTCCTGCATGACTGTCTAATGACCATGTACACCTTCTCCCTTAACTGGATAACAAGGGATAATATGAAGACTTCCTATAACAGCAAGCAGGCATGTGGTCTCAAATGAAATCATGGTTT
Source organism: Emys orbicularis (assembly GCF_028017835.1). Lineage (NCBI taxonomy): Eukaryota > Metazoa > Chordata > Testudines > Emydidae > Emys > Emys orbicularis. Next base: position 29,137,790 of record NC_088689.1, on the reverse strand, counting down.
TACACTGGAGAAGAGCAATAGTTACTTTTTTTCAGTTCACAAGTAAGACTCTAGACATGCTATTTTCAGAAGTGATAAGTGAAAAGTTCAAAAGTTATTTTGAAAGCTTTCCCATATGCAGAGCTGACTGGAGAAAGTGGAAGCTAATGGCCACTAGCCCAGTGCATTGCAAGACCTTTCAGAATTTGGTCATCCAACTGCATATTAAATATCATGAAATAGTGTTGCCTTAATAACTGTTGACAAGACAGCTACAAATTACATTTGACTCCATGTATAATTACTGTGTTATAAATGAATACAATTATGCTGTACATCCATCACAATAAATGTATAATTTAAAAAAGCATTAATATGTTTATGTGAGAGCCCAAAATTTCAGTTTAGAGTGCACACTTTTAAATATTAAAGAAAAGTGAGGTACTGTTTTAAAATGAAACAAACAAAAATCCATAGTTCAAATTGTGGACTAAATGTCTGCAATGTTTAATGAAAAACAAACAAACCCATAGTCATATCTGACGTAGAAGTACTATGGAACAGATTAACATATTTTTCTGCAATCCTGTTAGAAGCCAAAAACCATTTTAAAGAAAAATAAACATTTAAATTCTCAGTTGAGACATCTTAAGCCAAGTTTCAGCCCATAGCAAATTTGTATAGCTCATTATGAACCCTTGAAAAATGTAATTATTCTATAAATATATCTGAATTTCCTGGGTTTTTCTGGTTTAAACCAGATCGCTAAGATTACTTTAACTTAGTGTGGGCATGTTTTTATGCACAGTTATTTATCCCAATGGATTGTTAGCTTAACCAATTTCCCACAGAGGCTTTAAACAAAGTTACTCCCTCACTCTCCTCATAGACTTGTAGAGTATATAAGATATATGTTAAGGGGTGTGTGTGTATGTATGGGCATCAGCCTATTCTCAGTTTCCCACTAAACACCAAACGGTGAAAAGACAGCTGCATATCAATGCCCTTCTCTCTTCCAGGGGTGTCTAGACTTGGCAAATATAGTATTGCAGGGAAGGAGCCATCCAGTATTTCTATTTCTCTACGGATTTAACTGCACTGTTATTTAGAGATCAAACAGGAAACAATCAGTTTCAAAATGACTTTTAAATTATCATAAGATGTACTCTTATCAGAATAAGGAATGTTTTCATGTTATCAGGATTAGAAACCCCTTATATATGGTACTTATTAGAAAATCCAACTTTTACTCTTAACAACCATTAACACAATGAATAGAAAGATGATGACAAAAGTTTTAAATGCAAGTAGCTTTTCAAAAGCTAGTATTAAATACAAACTGCTTTTCCTTCCGTGACTTGTGAATAATGACTCATGACATAGTATTTTCTTTCTCACAAGCGTTAAAAGCTCACACCTTATTAAATGTAGGCCACAATCAATTGAAAAGAGAAGCTAGCAGACTACAAAAGAGTGAACTGTTCATGATTCTTGCAGAGTATAATGAAATCAACAGCTACAAATATGGGAGGGGGGCTAAAAAGAGTATACATATTGCAACCCATATTAGTACTGTTGAGAGGGCAGGAACTTCTGGATACAGCACTACGTCATTAGGGGTCTGTACAGGGTGCCAGAATCAAGATGTCACAATTCATATTGGTATAATATCCATAAAAATCTCAAAACAGAGGAAATCGGGACATTTTGTAAATTAAACAATTTATATGTCAAAAAATGCTCAACCGCTTTGAAGAATAAATTAACCCTTTCTTGTCTGTTCAGACTATTCAGAAGCTTTTCACATTCAAACTGGTGTATTTTATCAAAAAGCACACAAAAGTATGCTTTTTTGTTTTTATTTGCATTTATTCATCGTTACTTTATTATTTTCCTAAATCCTAGAAAGCAGAAAAAGTAATACTTATCTACTATTTCTATATGGTTGCAAGATGTTGCAAAATAAGTCTTTCACTGACATTTATGAATATGTTGGAAGATTTTATGAATTACTAAGAAAATACAACTCGTCCTTCTCCTCTTTTTCCCTCCCTCTGAGAACCAAAACACATCATCATCTTCTCATTTTGTGTCCCAACATGTTTACTGTCTCCTGTACCTAAACAAGTCATCTTGACTCTTCTTGTCACACTGCTAGCACTTCATCACTGCAGTGTCATGCCTCTCTGGCTCCAGGACCACCACTAACATGGGAAAGCCAAATTCATCAGAAGGGTGTGCAGTGTTCATACTTGTCACGCCTGACCTGACTGATGACTTCTTGAGCGTAAGTGATATGAATTTACAGCTGTATTGCATTCTTTAAAATTAAACGCAAGACATGAGAATGTTACTTTCTTCAGTTGCCCTAAGTATATTCTTAGCTGCTAAGACCCAAACAATGTGATTCCCCTCCCCCCCAATTGGGAGCCAAAATTTCTGAGAAGCTATGACAAAAAAATCAAACCATATCTATACAGTGATTACTTGAAAATGCATTAATATAAGATGCTATAACTTTACAAAGGGAATATGAAAGTTTCAAACCAAGAGCTGCTTATATGCAGATTCATCCAAAATGCGCAGCATGGATTTGTGGGCTTTCTTAGTAACCATTTCATTAAATAAACACAACCCTCAGAAGGTCTAAAAACATATGTCCAAGACAATCATTCTTCCTTTACTCCCCTTGAAATTAAAAAAGAAGCACCACAGAGAAATTCAGAATGATGTCATTATCTCATATTTTACTAAGACACAAAAATATACATAGAAAATATGCTCACTAAAGATGCATACACTAAGATTATTACAACCAGAAGCAGGACTTGTTTAAACTTTCTAAGCAAGCTGGGGAATCTAAAAGAACTAGATCTGATGTATAACTATAAGTGCATGAACTCCACCCTTGAAAACATCAAAACTATTAAATGCTATTCTAGCAAAATAACATAATTCACATAATTTTTGCAGGTATAGACTCCAATTCACAATTAAATAGGAAAATATTATTGATCTACTGAGAACTATAACAAATGCTATTATTAATGAAAAACAATTCTGGTCATCCTCCTTATAAGAAAGCTTTGTTAATGAAACTTCACTAGAGAAATATCCTTGAACGTGAGATTGCTGTAGTACAAGAGGGTGTGCAGGCATTGTTGAGATTAATGTATATAGGGACCACTACACATTTCCATTGCTTAAGATTCACAATGGAGGTACTGGCAACAAGGTAACTGTAACTCAGGGCTTGCTTCTTAGAAGAGATATTTTTTTCTCTGTCTCACATGCTTGTGTCCATTGCCAGAATATCTAGGCACCATGAGAGAGATGAAATGGGTCAGTTGATGAGCAATAGCAGACGATTTTCTCAAGTCCTCTCATCTTGATTAGGGCTGTATTAACTTGGGTGCAATGGGAGACTGAATCTTGCTGGAAGGAAGATCTTGCTGGACAAACTGAAGCTGCCTTACTGACGGGGAGGTGTGTTTTACACTGCACTCCAAAAATGAGGAGGGCACCATAATCTTCAGTGGCAGGGAATTCTATAGCTGGAGGATCCTATACAAAAAAACATATTCTAACACCTGTGTGCTTTGTCCTGGGCTCCATTAGTTTTAGTGATACTGTGGACTAAAGAATTCCAGAAACTGTATGCTAAAAGGGGCAGCAGTAGTGATAGTCAGGTCCCAGATTACTGCAGGCTTTGTAGATTAGGAATAAGACCTTGAATTGGATTCAGTGTTGGATGAGAAACAAATAAAGCACACGCAACAATTGTATAGTATGTTTCCCCCTGTCAGGATTCATGCTGCTGTGTGTAGCACTGTAGTGTTATACTGGTTTAGACATACAGCTGTGCACTTAATTTGAATAAATGTATGTGCAAATCAAGTAATTGCATGAGCAAATGCCGAACAAACAAAGGGAGGAAATACAAGCGGTCTTAATTACTCTTTTAATTTTTTGATAGATGCTAAATGCAATATTAAATTTATTCACAAACATACAAGGGCCATATTCTACCATGAATCTTAGGCTAAAGCTTTCATTGACTTCAGTAGGACATGCACATTTGAGATTATTTGCAAACCTAAACAATGAACCATAATTAAAAACATAACACAGCACTCTCAATAGAATAAGTTTATATCCCTTACAAAAATGAGAGGGTAGAGTAAGGTTGCATCAGTAAGATAAATTTATGATCTTTTGGTTTGACAACTGGTGGAACAGCTAGAATTAAAATGCTAATCTTGAAAAAATTTTATTTGTAAAAACTGTAAAAAAAGATTAAGTACTATATAATTTAGTTAGTATTGTGTTTGAATGCCAAAATATAACAATGTTTCAGGCAATTAAAGCTCACACACACACACACACACATACACACACACACACACACACACACACACACACACACACAATACTATATGGGCAAAGTGCCATGGGATAAAAAAAGATGAAATACAAAGAATGCTAAAAATGTATCACTGGAATTTTGCTCTAACAAGGTTTTACTCCAATTGATAAATCCAAAGCTTTTATATTTAAGCATTTGTTATTGTAAAAGTTAATATATATGTGCTAACTAGTTTTTTTGAAATTCTTATTTAATGCTATCTTTACAATCTCTTACAACTTCTTTTTAAATTAAAATGCTCATTTATTAAGCACATAAGCCTGAAACAAAAGTGTCTTTAGATCTTTTTCTCTCCATCTCCCCAGTGAAGAAAGCCTTTGTTTCTTGCATTTGTAGAACAAACTGATGTACCATACACTTTCCAGCTATGCATAGCAAGAAGCTTAAAGTAGTACTTTCTGAATTTACAGGGGTGGTTCCACTCTCTGTGGGTTAACTAAAAACATTAAAATTCAGTCCTACTGGCAGACATGACTCAACTGTCATTGTTTATCAAATCATGACATTTGCCATGAAGATTTAAAAGTGGGCAAATCAGATAAAAGGACTACTATTTTAGAAGAAGAGAAACAACAGAGGGAAAAAACTGCAAGAAAAGTAAAGTATGCCATCTAGTTGGGCCTTTTTGCTTGATGCTGATTGAGTGTAAAGGTCCTACTTGAAAAGAAGTTTTGATTGATTAAAAACTGGCTTTTTGCTTATCAAAACCTCTATGTCTGTATAGCACCTACCACATGTTGGACACTACTGCAATACAAATAATTAATAATACTAATAAACATAGTCCCATGTTTACTTCCATGAGTAAAGCTAGTACGATATGGCCTCTGGTAGCTCTACTAATATTGGATCCAAAATTTGCAGTCCTTATTCAGTCTTCACTCAGGCAAAACTTCCACTAATTTTAATGACTGCACAAAGACTGCAGGATTGAGCTCTTATTTATTGTTCAAAATTTATTTGGGATTGTTTTCTCATATAATCCAGAATAAAAAATAAAAAGACAGATGAAAGAAACACTCCTCATAATGAAAAGCTCTGTGCTGGTTGGGGCAGGGTACATGTGTGATTTCATCTCTAGTTTAACCTGTACAATTTTGGTCTTTTCACTTTTAATTATATTATTAGCGTTCTGGCTACAAAGAGAAAAATGCGTTTAGGAAATTTTGTTTGCTGGGAACCCATAATTCGTATCTCAGCCATGCATCAAATAAAATATTAGCTATGATTGCTTCCTGATTATTGTTTATTATTTTTAATCGCTGTCAAGCGATTAAAAAAATTAATTGCAATTAATCGTGCTGTTAAACAATAATAGAATACTATTTATATAAATATGTTTGGCTGTTTTCCACATTTTCAAATATATTGACATCAATTACAACACAGAATACAAAGTATATAGTGCTCACTTTATATTTATTTTTTATTATAAATATTTGTACTGTAAAAATAAAAAATAGTATTTTTCAATTCACTTAATACAAGTACTGTAGTGCAATCTCTTTACCATGAAAGTTGAACTTACAAATGTAGAATTATATACAAAAAATAACTGCATTCAGAAGGTGGGTAAAACACAGAGCAGTAGACATACAATTCTCCCCCAAGGAGTTCAGTTACAAATTTAATTAACATATTTTTTTTAACGAGCGTCATCAACATGGAAGCATGTCCTCTGGAATGGTGGCCAAAGCATGAAGGGGCATATGAATGTTTAGCATATCCGGTACATAAATACCTTGCAATGCCGGCTACAGAAGTGCCATGTGAACGTCTGTTCTCACTTTCAGGTGACATTGTAAATAAGAAGTGGGCAGCATTACGTCCCCTAAATGTAAACAAACTTGTTTGGCTTAGCGATTGGCTGAATAAGAAGTAGGACTGAGTGGACTTGAAGGCGCTAAAGTTTTACATTGTTTTGTTTTTGAGTGCAGTTACGTAACCAAAAAAAAAAAATCTACATTTGTAAGTTGCACTTTAACCATAAAGAGATTGGATTTTTTCTTTCTGAGGCCCCTCCAACATGCTATAAAAACATGCTATAAAAACCCCATGGCCCAGCTGTGCCACAGCAACTGTTTTTCTGCATATAATAGCCAGGACCAGCATTGGTCGGATTTGCTACCATCATCATCTTCCGGCAACTAACAGAAGTTACTAGATTACAGGCCCTGATATCTGCTGGGAGAGCAATACAGCGGTGCACAGACAATCCAGGAAGTTTTTGGAAAGTGTAGGGGACAATTTCCTGGTGCAAGTGCTGGAGGAACCAACAAGGGGCAGAGCTCTTCTTGACCTGCTGCTCACAAATGGAAGAATTAGTAGGGGAAGCAAAAGTGAATGGGAATTTAGGAGGCAGTGACCATGAGATGGTCGAGTTCAGGATCCTGACACAAGGAAGAAAGGAGAGCAGCAGAATACGGACTCTGGACTTCAGAAAAGCAGACTGACTTCCTCAGGGAACTGATGGGCAGGATCCCCTGGGAGACCAACATGAGGGGGAAAGGAGTCCAGGAGAGCTGGCTGTATTTTAAAGAATCCTTATTGAGGTTGCAGGAACAAACCATCCCAATGTGTAGAAAGAATAGTAAATATGTCAGGCGACCAGCTTGGCTTAACAGTGAAATCCTTGCTGATCTTAAACACAAAAAAGAAGCTTAGAAGAAGTGGAAGATTGTACAAATGACCAGGGAGGAGTATAAAAATATTGCTCAGGCATGCAGGAGTGAAATCAGGAAGGCCAAATCACACTTGGAGTTGCAGCTAGCAAGAGATGTTAAGTGTAACAAGAAGGGTTTCTTCAGGTATGTTAGCAACAAGAAGAAAGTCAAGGAAAGTGTGGGCCCCTTACTGAATGAGGGAGGCAACCTAGTGACAGAGGATGTGGAAAAAGCCAATATACTCAATGCTTTTTTTGCCTCTGTCTTCATGAACAAAGTCAGCTCCCAGACTACTGCACTGGGCAGCACAGGATGGGGAGGAGGTGAGCAGCCTTCCATGGAGAAAGAAGTGGTTTGGGACTATTTTAAAAAGCTGGACGAGCACAAGTCCATGGGGCTGGATGCACTGCATCCAAGGGTGCTAAAGGAGTTGGAAGATGTGATTGCAGAGCCATTGGTCATTATCTTTGAAAACTCCTGGCAATCGGGGGAGGTCCCAGATGACTGGAAAAAGGCTATTGTAGTGCCCATCTTTAAAAAAGGGGAGGAGGAGGATCCGGGGAACTACAGGCCAGTCAGCCTCACCTCAGTCCCTGGAAAAATCATGGAGCAGGTCCTCAAGGAATCAATTCTGAAGCACTTAGAGGAGAGGAAAGTGATCAGGAACAGTCAGCATGGATTCACCAAGGCAGGGCCGGCTCTGGCTTTTTTGCCGCCCCAGGCAAAAAAGCCTCCCGCCGTCCCATCCCCCCCCCGGCAGGGGAGGGCGGCGAGCCCCGCCGGGGAGAGCGGAGCCCCGGCGGCCAGAGCGCCGGGGGGAGGGCGGCGAGCCCCACCGGGGCTCCGCTCTCCCTGGCGGCCAGAGCGCTGGGGGGAGCGTGGCGAGCCCGGCCGGGGCTCCGCTCTCCCCGGCGGCCAGAGGCTGCGCCGGGGGGAGGGCGGAGAGCCCCGCTGGGGCTCCGCTCTCCGCAGCGGCCAGAGGCTGCACCGGGGGGAGGGCGGAGAGCCCCACCGGGGCTCCGCTCTCCGCAGCGGCCAGAGGCAGCGCCGGGGGGAGGGCGGCGAGCCCAGTCGCGGCCCCGCTCTCGGGCCGGAGCGCCGCGCCGCCCCCCTCCAGGTGCCGCCCCAAGCACCAGCTTGGTGGGCTGGTGCCTGGAGCTGGCCCCGCACCAAGGGCAAGTCATGCCTGACTAACCTAATTGCCTTCTATGATGAGATAACTGGCTCTGTGGATGAGGGGAAAGCAGTGGACGTGTTATTCCTTGACTTTAGCAAAGCTTTTGATACGGTCTCCCACAGTATTCTTGCCGGCAAGTTAAAGAAGTATGAGCTGGATGAATGGACTATAAGGTGGACAGAAAGCTGGCTAGATCGTCGGGCTCAACGGGTAGTGATCAATGGCTCCATGTCTAGTTGGCAGCCGGTATCAAGCGGAGTCCCCCAAGGGTCGGTCCTGGGGCCAGTTTTGTTCAATATCCCCCCACCTCCTATCTGTCCCCCCCGGGACTCCTGCCTCATCCAACTCCCCCGTTCCCTGACGGCCCCCTCTGGGACTCCTGCCCTATCCACACACCCCCACTCTCTGTTCCCTGACCGCTCCCAGACCCCTGCTGCCCCATCCAACCCCATCTCTCATTCCTGATGGCCCCCCCGGGACTCCTGCCCCATCCAACCCCCCCTTCTCCCTGTCCCCTGACTGCCCCCAGAACCCCTGCCCCTGACTGCCCTCTGCCGCACCATCCAATGCCCCCTCCTTCCTGACTGTCCCCCCGGGACCCCTGCCCCATTCAATCCCCTATTCCCCCCCTGACCCCATCCACACCCCCACCCACTGATCACCACCCCAAACTCCTCTGCCCTCTATCCAACCCCGTCCCTGCTCCATGCCCTCTTACTGCGCTGCTTGGAGCACTGGCGGCTGGTGGCACTACAGCTGCGTCGCCTGGCTGGAGCCGGGCCACGCTGCCGCCACCACCATACAGCACAGAGCACTGGGTCAGGCCGGGTTCTGCAGCTGCGCTGCCCCAGGAGCTCACAGCCCCACCACCCAGAGCATTGCGCCAGTGGTGGAGCGAGCGAGCTGAGGCTGCGGGGGATGGGGGACAGCAGGGGAGGGGCCGGGGGCAAACCTCCCGGGCCAGGAGCTCAGGGCCGGGCAGGACGATCTCGTGGGCCAGATGTGGCCCGCAGGCCATAGTTTGCCCACGCCTGTACTAAGTGCACTAGAAACCAACTTTGGTGATAACCCTGTCTCATGGGAGGAATTCAGAGAGACAGTACAAAAAACTGCAACTTATGTCCTTGGATGGAAGAAAAGGGCTCACCATGACTGGTTTGATGAAAATGATGAGGAAATCACAGTACTCTTGAAAGAAAAAAATTAGTCTTTCCAAACCTGGCAAAAAAAGATACCCAGTCCACCTCAAAGAGAGACAGATTTAAACACCTGCAAAGCAAGGCACAAAGGCAACTACTCTTGATACAAGATAAATGGTAGGAGAAGGTAGCAGAAGACACTCAAATGTATGCAGAAACAAATGAAACAAAGAAGTTCTCTGATTTCTTGAAGCTAGTCTATGGACTTTCAAAGGTGGGCTCACTCACAGGTTCACTCATGATGGCTGATGGCAGGACAGTCATCAAAGACAAACATGGCATGGAACAGAGATGGGTTGAACATTTCAGCCAACTACTGAACAGACCCATCCTCAGTTGAAACAAGTGCTATTAATCAGATACTTCAAAAAGCCTATTCAACACCATCTTGACTCACCACCCTCACTTGAAGAAATAGAAAAGGCAATCAGTTTGATGAGCTCAGGAAAGTCCTCGGGCAGAGATGGAAAACTGGCAGAAATATATCAATCTGCTGGTCCAAAGGTGGTAACAACACTGCAGAAGATCCTTACTGACATCTGGGACAACAAAGAAATGCCACAAGACTTCAAAGATGCTACAATTATTCCTTTATTTAAAAATAAAGGCAACAAAATGGTCTGTGATAACTACAGTGGAATATTTCTCCTATCTGTCGCTGGAGAAATCTTTGCTTGTGTCCTCCTGAACCGACTGATTTAATCTGTCTCAGAAGTCAATCTACCTGACACTCAGTGCGGATTCAGACCTGGTCATAGCACCATAGACATGATTTTCAGTATCAGGCAAATACAAGAAAAACGTAGTGAACAAAACATGAATCTGTTCAGTGTTTTCACTGATCTGACAAAAGCATTTGATACAGTCAATAGAGAAGGATTATGGATGATCCTCAGCAAATTTGGTTGCCCACCAAAACTGGTAAAGATCATTCGCTTATTTCATGAGGAGATGCAAGGTCAGGTACTTTTTAATGGAGATCTCACTGACTCCTTTCCCATTTCAAATGGAGTCAAACAAGGCTCTGTCCTTGCTCCTGTATTGTTCAACCTCTTCTTCACCCAAGTTCTCAGCCATGTTACAAATGGGCTCAACAGAGACATATACATCAGATACAGACACGACAGCTCAGTCTTCAGTCATCTTTGCGGATGATTGTGCCCTCCTAGAACACAGAGAGGGAGATCTCCAATGTATCATAAGTCACTTCGCTGAAGCACCAAAACTGTTTGGCCTCACAATCAGCCTGGAGAAAACTGTGGTGTTGCACCAATTATCTTCACTGCTTCATGCAATATCCCCTAGCATATCCATTAATGGAATCCAACTAAAGCAAGTTGACAGTTTTACCTATCTCGGCAACAACATCTCCAATGATGGACTCTTGACAAAGAGATCATGAATAGGATACAGAAAGCTTCTCATTTATTAGGAAAGCTACATAGCAAAGTCCTGAAATCGCACAACATAACCCTCTCAACAAAAACAAAACTTCATAATGCTTTTGTGCTCACATCTCTCCTCTACAGCTGTGAGACCAGGACACCATACAAATGGCATATCAAACAGCTAGAGGCCTTCCATAGGAGGTCTCTGCGTGCCATTATGGGGATCCGCTGGCAGGACAAAATTACCAATCTGGAGGTTCCCCAACAGACAAATGCCATAAGCATCGAGGCCATGCTGATAAAAGCCCAACTACGCTGGGTTGGACACATTAGGATGTCTGAACATCGACTCCCCAGAAAAATTTTCTATGGAGAATTGGCACAAGGACATTGGAATTAAAGCTGCCTCAGAAAGCGCTACAAGGAAAGCATCAAGAACAGCATACACTTTGGTGCATTAAAAAACCGGATGATCTTGAGAAGGCTGCGTTAAATAGATCAGCCTGGCAACACACAACACTCAGAGCTTTTCAAGCCTTTGAAGAGGACAGAAATAATCGATTGTTAGCTGCAAGGGAAATGCATCATACTACTGCTATAGCTACCAAGACGCTCACCAATGACTTTGTTTGTCCAATATGCTCACGAGCATGCGTGTCATGCTTTGGACTTCAGAGTCACGCCAGAATCCACAAAAAGAGATAGCATGAAAATGTCATTGTCGAACCGATGGACTACACACACACACAAACAAGCTGCTACGCCTTCACCTTCCTATTCTTGTACATAAAATTTTTCCATGTTCTTAATGCTCCTGTTCACCGCAGACCACTTTCTAGCACCATTTTCCTAGATACAAAGATAATATATCATTGCCTATCAGGGGTTAATTTATATTACATATAGAAACATTAAAAGAACATTATTAAGGTTGCAAAGTCAACCATTCAAAAGTTAGAAAATGGCAGAATTAAGGTTGTCTGTGCATATGCATTATGATACAGTCTTTATTTACATGATCAAGTACTATTTTTTTCACTGCAAGCACAGACTGGACATTGCTCACTTAATGAGCAACGAGTCAATATTTTGTTTTCTTCACATTGTTCAATGTACAGCCCTAAATCATATTTACTGCACACTATTTATACCTTGCTCTGAAGACAGAATTATTATAATTTCCTCATGGCTTTCCTATGGTGCTCAGCACTATAGTATCTGAGTGCTATAAAAACACTATTTTATTTTCACAACACCCCTGTGAGATGAGAGGGTGCTATTATTATGCCCATTTTGCAAAGAGGAAGTTGAGGCACGGAGACATTAAAGTTAAAAGAATCCACTAATTTTGGATGCCCAAATTGAGACACCTATAGTCTGATTCTTCAGAGTATTTAGCATTATATAGTACTTTGTATATTCTAAGCACAGCTCCCATTGACTTCAGTTGCAGGTTTGAGTGCTCAGCACTTCTGCAAATCAGGATTAAACGAGGCACCCAGAAAATGAGGATCACACAATTAGTGACCATCTGTGAAAAGTTTGGTTTAAATGACAGTATCACAGAGGAATACCATGGCAGAGGCAGGGACAGAATCCAGTTGCCCAGAGCACCATTCAACTATCTCAACCACAAGACCATCCTTTCTCTTTCTGCAATCCTCTGCTCATTCAGTACACACTTTCCAACTGCTACAACACATGACGCATTGGTCCTACAGACAACAATCTCCTTCACTATACACTACGAATTCATCCTCAGATCTGGTCCATCCTGTGCACTATATCAGGCCTGTATCCTGTGGAAAAACTAGGATGTGATCATGTAATTAAAGACTGCATCATAATGCATACACCCAAAGGGGCTGAATTAAGGTTGCACAGACATTTCCTAACTTCTGTGTGCTTGACTTTGCAATCTTAAGAATGTTCTGTTAACATAGTTTTTTCTGAATAGTTTCTTAGTTTTTTTTTTTTTAAAAAAGAAACTGAAAAAAAAATTCCATGATGTGGCATCATATTGACACCTGCATGTGTCATCAGCAAGGTTGGAACCTTTGGATTCACTACACTGACCTCTGTCATTTTAACTAACAGAGTAACTGATAGCAGTAGTACGTTGCCATCCTCTACATGGATTAGCACTAGAGGGGCATGGGATACTTTGCCAAGGTGTTTCATAGATATTTGTTGACAACAGAGGAATGGTGAGACTCAGGAATCTTGGCCTCCATTCCAGGCTATGGAGGGGAGTATGATCAAGTGGGCATAGACTCTTCTGCCCATCTGCGCTAAGCATGACTCCTTCTGCCCTGTCCCCTCCCCACCCCTGGCTCCTTGTTCCAGTCCCAAGTCTCCACTCCTCAGGCTTCTCATCCTAGTTTCAGTCTCCTTGCCCACTAAGTCTTAGTCTCATCTCTCCAGAATCCCCATCTCATCTCCTCCCAAGTCCCAGTCTCCTTGCCCAGCCAATTTCAATTTCCCCCCTTCTGCTTCCTCACCTGATCTTTCTCCCTCCCCACACTCCCGTTCTTAATTCCCACTGGCTTCTATACTAATCTTCCTCTCCAGGATCCACATCCAATTTTGAGATTCGCATCCATCCCCAGGCCCCCTGAATCTTTGTCTCAGTCTATCCGCCTGGCTAACGCCAGTTCTTTCCCTGCACCTCAGTTCCTTATCAGAACTATCAGATCTATTTCCCCTCCCCGACCATGTCCTTCTCGAAACCCCAATGGTTCTCTGTCCTGGTCTCCTTGCCCAGCCAGTACCCATTCTCTCCCAGGATTCTCATTTAATCTTAGTCTCCCCTTAAAATACTTAAAATTTCCCTCCCCAACTCCCAGTCCCAGTGTTCTTACCTACCCAGTCACAGTCCCTTTCAGCTCTCGGACTTAGTCTCCTTTCCCAACCAGCCCCAGTTTCCCCACATACCCAGCTCCCAGGGTCCTTGCCACATCAGTCCCAGTCTCCTCTTTCAACTCCCATTTGCCCTCTCCCCCTCTGCTATCTTCTAGTCCCAGTCTCCCTGTAAACTCCTTGCCCCAATCTACTCCTGCCCTGCGGGTCCAGCTTGTATCACCTCTGCATGTGAATCAGACTGCTTCCTCTTCCATGCAGCCTGGGCCCAGTGGTGGGGGAAGGGGCACTGCCAGCACAGGAGACAGTACCCATGTTCTCAATTCAGGTCCCCAGACCAAGAATTGCCAGTAGCTGCCCAGAGCTGCCATTGCAGGGAAAGTTCTACTCAGGCTGGGGCTGGGGCATGTCCAGTGCAAATGGAATCTTTGGGGAATTTAGCTGCTAAAATTGAAGAAGTCTCTACTGAGAATGTGTGAACTCAAGATTTTTCAAAGGTGTACAACTTGGCCAAATGTAGGCTGCTTTTCTTGGGCACAGTAAAATGCACATCCCTGACAAAATGCTATGCCCTGCCAAATTTCAAAGCCCTGATTCAAAGTAGGGGGGTGCTAGAAAAGGTCTCAAAATTTTTTTAATATGGGCAAATCAACAATTTTCCCTAGCTTTGTTCTGAGAAATGGCTGAACAACTTTGGCTGAAATTTTCCCAAGACTTTAGCGTGATGGAAATATGCAATGTGGAAAATATCTGCCTAAACAGATAAAATTTGGCGAAGTTGTTATATGTAAGTGAAAACAGGGTCTTAAATGTGAAATAACCTTAACAGGCAGTTCTACCAGCTGTGCCTATAATGAAGTGCCATACTACCTGCTCTTGGAGGCTCGAGGCTCTTTTTTCTAGGAGTAGCATAGTGCTGCAGTTATGTCACTGATACTGGTGGTAGTGGCTGGACTTTAAGCTATATATGTAATTTTATGTACACCTCTACCCCGATATAAGGCGACCCGATATAACACGAATTCGGATATAACGCGGTAAAGCAGTGCTCCGGGGGGGCGGGGCTGCGCACTCCGGCGGATCAAACCAAGTTCGATATAACGCGGTTTCACCTATAACGCGGTAAGATTTTTTGGCTCCCGAGGACAGCGTTATATCGAGGTAGAGGTGTATTAATAATTCGTATATTCAGAAATACTGAGGCCAAACCTGAAAATTAATGCAGTGTATGTTAGAACATGTTATCACATATACTGAGCCTAATCTGCCATTACTAAATAAGCCAACTACAACTTCTTACAAGACAGTGCTAATATTGGTGAAATTCCGTGCTAGTCTATATCCTGGTAACAAATCCATCTGCCCTCCCCCTCCCTGACCAGGTACATAGCTAATGAAATACACTTGGAGATTTACACAGTACTGGTCTTCTGTTATCATACTCAATCAATAAGAACAATTTAGAGCAGTGGTAACCTCTTCATGCATACTTCCATTGTCCCTAGGGATCAATATACTCAGTATCACAGCTGGCTGGTGAGAAGTAACGAGACTATGATAACAAAAAGGCAAGCTTTCCAATTTTTTTCTCATATTGTGCCAAAACCTCACACTTTTGTGTCTACCCCAATGGAAAAAAAAACCTAGTTACACATACAACAACACTGTATTTGATTTTACAGGACTCTGCCTCATACAAATTATAGCATCTTCTCTCTGACTTCTTGCTCCTCAACTCTAGCTTTCTTTGTGATACTATTTTCCCTTTCTTCAAAGCAACTGTACTAGACATGCGAGAGTTGAGCTCTCCTTTCTTGAAACAGAGTCACAGATATTTAGAAATGGCTCAAAGTTTTCTTGGATTTCTCCAGAATAGTATTGTCATTTTAAAAATTCTTGGTTTTTGTTTGTTTATGGTTGATGCTTAATCACTGTTAAAATTATGGGGACATGATCAGGTTTAAAAAAATCACATTTATTTAAAAACCCCACATTTATTACCAGTCTTACTAACAATACTGGAGATTATAAAATTATTTCAATTTCTTTTAATCCTTCCTGATATTTATCTTTTAACTGAGCAATGAAATCAGACTAATCACTTTCACATTTTGTTCAAGTCAGTTTTTAGTTAGTGTCAATTTCCCCTCATGTACGGGTACTTTTCAAAGGTTTGAAGCCAAGATATATTTAGTTTTTGTTATGGTAAAATTTCTGAACAGTTTACTTGGGCTTAGTGCACAAAAATAGCTACAAACTGAAGTTCTACAAACAAGTGTATGTTAGAAGGCACTCTAGTTTATTACAGTGTTCTGAAATCGACTACACAAATATGGGACCAGTTGAATCCAGATGATGGGATATTTATAGACAGTAGAGCACTAGCAGCATGCAACCTGTAAGGAGTCACTATTCATACTGGTAACTGAGGGGATACAGGAAGAGCTGTAAAACTTTATGGCAGGAACAAAATATATATGTATATATACACAGAATCACATACATACACTCTCTTGCACTAATAACAATTACATTTTAGCCATCAATTAAATAAGTGGACTGTATATGTATCTTACCTGGGTGGAAATGAGATGTCCAGTTCATACAATTTATCTTTAAAGACAGACAGCTCTTTGTCAAATTCTAAAAGCTATAAAAAATAAAATAGAATTAAACAACTTGTTTTCTTTATCAAACTGCAATCATTTAAATTTTTTTTGGTATTACTGTATGATTTAATGATCACATACTTTAGTAATATATCTTATTTGGAGCATACATCCTTACAGAAGAAATGCCAGTACTAGGTCAATGTAAAACACTTCAATATTCTGATGAAAAGGCACTCTATCAAAAAAAATAAAATCCTTCTTCATGATCTCAGTGAAACAGGTAACTTTTGCTCTTTAAACAGAGCTACCTCATGCACATTTACTATTTCAAGATTAGTTTAGATTTTCAAATTTCATTAGCAATCTTTTCAGAGATAAAACTGATTAACACCTTTAAAAATGCATAGCAAATTGATATACTAATCAAGCCACAAAATATGTCAGCAAAAGTACAATATAAGATATCTTTAACCCGGATAAGAGGGTACAGCAAACACAAGGATGGGCAAATCATTCCTCCTAAACAAAGGAAAGCAATATTTTTGTATAACTATTTTTGTGCAGTATAGGTTAGATGGCAGAAAGAGGTTTGTGTGCCAGAGGCACTACATAA
Organism: Emys orbicularis; assembly: GCF_028017835.1. Taxonomy (NCBI): domain Eukaryota; kingdom Metazoa; phylum Chordata; order Testudines; family Emydidae; genus Emys; species Emys orbicularis. The sequence continues at coordinate 29,120,874 of NC_088689.1, read as the reverse complement.
TATTTAACAGACACATTTATAAGCCTAGGTTTAATGTACTGTTTATATAAGTCCTTGCCAAATTTATTTTCCTTTAGACCACTGTAAAGAAAATAATATCTGTAGTCTTTTATTCATAAACACAAACCTGTGAATAAAAGTCAATGATAATAGTCTGTGTTAAACCAATAACCATCCTGATGGACATAAACAACCTTATTTCAGAACCAGAGTTGGTGTTAAATCTGACATGCAAGTGAATTAGTGAGTAAAAAAAGCTCATAATCTGCACTGTTACTGACCATCGCTCTGAGTAAGTGCCACTTTCTATTTTGACAAGCTTGTCATCAAAATAGCACCCTTTATGATGGCTGTGTGTTTACCCACTGTTCACTAATAATTAATCATGTCCCATCTCACAGCTGTGCTGATACCATTGTATGAATGGCAGAGGTTCCGAAAGAAATTAGATTGTGTCCCTCTTTCCTCTCTGCCACCTCATAAATCATTCCTGAAATGTGCAATTAGCAGCTACTTGTTCACATTAATTATCTGTGTGAAAAGCAGCTACCTGAACCACCTGCATTGCTGATTAGCTACCTCCCTGTGGTCCACCTATTTTTCCTTCAATGTTGCCTAGAATCTGTTTATGTATCTATCTACATGTACACATGTGGACATGAAAGCATTAGTAACTCCATGTTTTTGTGTTTCTATTCACCAATTTGTACAATGGTATGTTGAGAAACATGTCACAACAAATGCCATTTTGAGACACTTTGTACAAGTTTTAATATTTGGACAAATCTCTAGACACACAGTTATCCATTTTTATACATGATTTTTGGAAGAATGTTTACAAATGTGTGTGTGTGAATTTACAGTACATACATAAATATGGGGCCTAAACCTGTAAACTCTATGCATGTTAAGTAACTTTTCTCATATGAGTAGTCTCATTGACTTCATGGGCCTAACTATGCCGGTAAAATTACTCAACATGCATGTTTGCAGGATCAAATCCTATATTTAAGTATGTACAGATGTGTTATATCTATCTAATCTATCTATCTGTACAGTATATACACACCCACACCTACATACATTGTTAACAGCTTTTGCTTGCTCCAAAATAGCCAGATCATCAGTGACACTAATTACTAAATTTGAATCCAATTTAAAGAACCAAACCAACCAACCAACACCCCTCCCAAATGGTAACCAGAAAATCCCTTCAAAAAATGTATGTTTTACAGAATTTCATTTTCTACTTTTCTCCAATAAAATCATAATATAAGGAAAAAAACCGTTGGGAGGAAAGAGGGTTACTATTGAAGTCTGAAGAATGAAAAGACTGAGTAAATGAACAATGCTGAGGATGTTAAATAACTGCATTGTCCTCTCATATTGATTCAACTTCAAATTCTAAACTTTATATATCCAGATTATTTTTGTTATGATATTTGTGAACTGACTGGAGGCCAAAGTCTAGAGGATTAAGTGGTTAGACACATAGGTAAGAGCTACTTCTCAGTAACATCTGAAGAGATCTCTGGTGTTTTTATGTACTGTTGGTGGTTGCTTGTTTAGTTATGTGCTATGTACTGCAGATGAGCTGCTGACATTGCTGTGATTCAGATGACTGATAGCAGGAACAAGAATGTATTGTACACTAGAGGCTCTATGCATCTCCCGAGTTTGAACAAGCAGTGATATGTCTTTAAAGTTAACAATAAAAGCAAAAACTAATGACAACGTGGTGGGATGCAAACGAACAACTTGGTTGCTAAAATATTATTAAGAAATGTTTGGAGATTGCTTAGAACAGCTGGGGAAGACTCAACTGCAAAAGAAAACGCAGTTTAAAAGGCACATTTTTACTTCAATGAATTATTTCTGGATGCAGTAATACCTTTCTGCATTTGAATTATGTTAAACAAATTTATTCATTTAATGAAATTACTTATTTTTCTCTAGGTGCTTACTAGAGAAAGCCCACATTTCTTCTACTCTGTCTCCAATATTCACACCTTTATGCTCGAGCAGTGTCCCCCAATAGCAAATAGCTGCTTTGGATACTCCTGGTCTGTGGAAGAGGATGACAGTGTGTTCAATATATTCATGAATTTCTTGTGGGAACTCTACTTGGGCTTCTCTCTTCTTTGTCAGGTACCCACTGCAGACAAAGATGTGTGTAGTGTATATTTCAGATTTTGTAGTGTTTTTATTTTTAGCAAATTATAACTGATTTTTTAGGAGTAAAACTGTTGTAAGTGGTGTTTTTCCTTGAATTATATAAAAGCCTGGTCCCTTTCCAAGTTCTTTGCTCCAAAGAGTAAGCTGCCAGTTAATGAAAGACTGTAGAGCTCAACAGACCCCAGACAAAACTTTAAACACTGCAAACCACTGTAATAGCTTAAATCCAACTCAGTAAGAGAAAGGGATGGATTTGGAGCAGGGCATCTTTTTGTTCTGTGTTTGTACTATGCCTAGAACAATGGGGTCCTGGCCCATGGCTGGGGCTTCTAGGTTCTACTGTAATATAAATAATAATTATTATTAATAATAATTAGGGGCACAACCCTCTGAGTGCTGAGTGCCTTTAATGTCATTGGGAACTGGGCCCCTATTTTTAATTATTTATCTCTGTATTTTAAAAGGATGAACCAGTTATATTGCTATGCACAATGATTCTGAGGATGATCATAGTTGTTTTCATATGGTGCATTAAATGGTGTTGTGAATAATTTCACTGCAGTAATAGTAACCTTTGTTTAAATAGCTTAGTTCATCCTACATGTTTTGAAGATGACAAAGAAATTCAATTGAAAGCCTGAAAATCAATATATTGTCCCATTTAATTTACTCATTGTAACATCATCCTTGAGAACCAAGCCCTTTAGGTGTTATATGGAGTGCTGGGGTAATTTGAGCAATTACAATGGGGTTTCAAGTACACCTCTACTCCGATATAAGGTGACCCGATATAACACGAATTTGGATATAACACGGTAAAGCAGTGCTCCGCGGGGGCGGGGCTGCACACTCCGGTGGATCAAAGCAAGTTTGATATAACGCGGTTTCACCTATAACGCGTTAAGATTTTTTGGCTCCTGAGGACAGCGTTATATTGAGGTAGAGGTGTATTATAGTTGGAAGCTGATACAGGGATGGCATGACACAGGCAGACAGTTTCATAGATAAGGTACGTTATTCCAAACAAACTTGACCTTATATACTTTATACATACGGTTGAAAGATACAGGGCAAATTCTCTACTGGTATAACTCCACTGAGAGCAAAGGAATTACGTAACAGAATATTTGGCCTACAAAGTCTAGTATGACTATTTAATCACAAGGTTTCTATAAGTTGGATGGTATAAACCATTCATGATAGATAATTTGCCTGTATTTTCCTAGCCTCATGTCCACTCACACATATACAAATGGACCTCAGTGAATATATACAGTATGCATATTTGTGCACACAGTAGATACACTGATGTATAAGTGTGAGATACAGCTCAGATTGTAGCACATCATGGTTTTTTGAATTGATAGATTTATGTGAGTTTGCAGTTTGGAGTTGCTGTACTTCCACTTAGCTTTCTTCTTGAGTCAAAATTCTGAGGTCCTGAATCAGTTTTTACATAATCCTTACTCAGGCAAACTCCCACTGACATATATACGGTGAGGAAATGAGTTAAAATTTAAGGACTGCAGAATTTGGGCCTTTATAATTAATCATTATTTTTGATGGGCCTTTTTGCAAGCACATAGGTGCTTCAATTACATGTTACATAAACATGATGTAACTAATAAATCTGCGCCAGTTTTTCACAATACTCATTTGCTTCCTTGTTGTAGCCACATTTCTTACCCTTTGTCTATTTGTGTCTTTAGACTGGAAACCCTACAGAATAGGGATGGTCTCCTTTTTGTATTTGTACCATGCCCAGCACAATGTGCAATCCTGATTGGGCCCTTCAGGTGTTACCATAACACAAATATTTACTGCTATTGCTAACATGGTGGACCACTTCATTTAAAAATGAAATACAGCCACTCATAAGGTAGAACATGGCAGATGTATAACAACATCAGAAACACTATATTATACTAATTGAGATTTTTTCAAAGAAATGATAGAGTCATTTTATATAAGATGGATATTATTATCAAAGTTAGAATTTGGCCAGGACAATAAAGAGAAGATCCCTAGTTTTGCAAACATTGCCGCGGGATTTTTACTGACCATGGTGTTCAGGTACTTGGGTTTAAGTCTTACTCAAAAAATGGTACAATCAAGATAAAGTCCTCAATCATCCCACACTGGGACAATGGTTAGAATGTGATTTAGAGGAAAGAACTCTACCTACTGACTTTTCCCTTCAGGTTTTCAATCAAAGGCTGTGTCTATACTACGAGTTAGGGGTGTGATTCCCAGCTCACGTGGGCATACTTATGCTAGCTCTCATCTGAGCTAGCACGCTAAAAATACTAATGTAGCTGTGATACCATGGGCAGCGGTGATATGGGTAGCCATTATGAGTGTGTACCCATGGAGTTCAGGTGGGTTTGTACTTGGTGCAGCTAGCCCATACTGATGCTGCCACTGCCTATGCTTCCATGGCTACACTACTATTTTTAATATGCTAATTCAGAGGACAGCATGAGTACATCTACGTGAACTGGGAATGACACCCGTAGTTCATAGTGTAGATGTAGTCTACAAATGGCCACAGCCTGACCTTGCTTAGTTAGTGAAATCTCACAAATTCGTAATCCAGTGCTAATTATATAACATTTGTCATGAAATATCTGGATGCGTACCATATTAGCCTCAATGATGACTAATTTAACCAACCATATGATTTTCATTTTATTATTATTATCTGTATTATTGCAGTGCTTAGGAGCCCCAGTTATGGACCAGGAGTCCATTGTGCTAGGCGTTGTGCAAATACAGAACAAAATGATCCCTGCCCCTTAAAGAGTTTACACTCTAAGTATTAGGCCTTGTCTACACTAGAGGCACAGCTGCACCGGTGTAGCTGTGCCACTGTAGTGTAGTTACTTACTACAGCAGCAGAACGGGTTCTACTGTCACTATAGTATATAGTAAATCCATCTCTCCTAGAGGTGGTAGCTAGGTTGTCAGAAGAATTCTTTCATTGACCTAGCATTGTCTACATCAGGATTTAGGATGGCTTAATTACATCGCATAGGGCGTGAAATTTTTCACAGCCCTGAGCGATGTAGTTAAGTCAACCTAACTCTGTAGTGTACAACAGCCCCAAGACAAGAGACAACAGAGTGGTACAGACAGATGGAGGGGGGAGTACAAGGAAACAATGAGACAATATTAATCAACATGAACTTGTGACTAATCTTTTTTTAAATATCACGATCAATACCACCATAAAAGCTTTATTCACATTGTAATAACTTATTTGTAAAAAAAAAAAAAATTGGCTTAAAGCAAATTATTTCTGGTTACTGGGTATAATGAAGCCTCTTCGAACTTAAGAACAGCTGGACATATTTCAACAGTGAAAAAAAAAGGGGGGGGGGCGAAGGAGAGGGACAAAATTTGCCCCTATAACATTTATAATTCAATAAGGTTATTGATAACAAGTGCACTTCTAAAGCATCATGGAACATCCAATGGGTGCTTCATTTCACTAACACATGCAAATGTTCAACGTACCCAAACAATTACTGGGCCCACTACTGATCTCCATACAAAACTTGCAGTAACTTCACTCAGAATTCTGCGTATAGAATGATGGCAGGGTTGAGTTCCCACAGTTTATTATAGTGGCACTGCTGCAGCTCTGAGTGTTGCCACTATAAACTACAGTTTCCATGGGTTTACCAGAGGGCTGTTAAAAGTGACTGTGTTAAAGCTTGGCATACTTGTTCAGAGTCCTGGAGAGAGGTGGGTTTTCTCTGTCCCCTCCTTTATAGCCTTTTCAAGTGGAACCAGTGTGGATCAGTCCCACGGTGGGTTGCAGAATCTGGGGAATGTGCACAGGAGTTGTATGCAGCAGAGCCCCACTCAGGTGCTCCCATGTACTACTGGGCAGCAGAGATATAGGGTTGGGCTAGGCTGGTGAATCCGTTGCTATGCAAATCCACTTGCTATTCCCTCTTATGGGGATGCAGTAGGAGAGTGTGGAGGGGTTGCAATTAGCTCTTTCAGTCCTGAAGCTGGTGTGCTGGCTGAAGAACAGCTCCCCTACAGCGGTTCAGGCTGTGCACTGGGACCAGGATTTTGGGCTAAGAGAGTATTTACATGGAATATTAAATTCAGAAATGATTTCACTTGAACATTTAAAATGACCAAAGAATTTTAACACAGCTTAGCTAGTTAAAGAAACCATGTCAATTTTGCTGGCTTAGGCTTAAGAGTAAAAAGGTACTGTGAAAAAGGTCAATGTCCACAGGGACACTGCTATGAGCTGCCTTGGCTAAAATCACAGAAGTATGAACCCTTTATAACAGGGCAACTTAATTCAGTCATTGGAGTAGAACAACGGCAATTACTCATCAAGACCTACAGACCAAAGTCAGAGCATTGTTAGATCAGAAGGTGATATTAGCAGCATTTATCAAATCCATCTGCAGCAACCACCAGAGAATTCACAGCTGTGAAAGGGAAATGAAGTTTCAGACCAAAAAAATAAAAAAAGGAGATGAGCACACAGAAACGACCTTAGAAAATTAAAATATGTGAAGTCTGGCCATTGTAACTCATGTAAAGTGCACACTCTTTAAAAGACTTGTGGAAAATATAAGCTTTACAATCAAGAGGGAAATATTTGGGGAGTGATTCTGCAGTCCTTTCTCAAACCAAACTGCCAATGACTTCAAACAAAGACTTGGGGAAATAGTGGTCTCTCTGACTCGGGTATAAAACTCTCAAACACAGATTTGTTTAATCTGTTTACAGCAGGTGTTTTTCTAACTAAGAGTCAGTAAGATTGTCTGTTACTCTACATTTTGAATCTTCTTTAAATTTCTTCCTCTTAAAAGAGAAAATATCACAAAACGGTAGCCAGCACTGAAGTGTGACAACATTTTTACAGGAAAAGGCTCTATAACTTATCTTGTAATGTTACTATTACATGTAAATGTTTATTAGCCACACTTTTTGTATATTACTATTGCAGTGGTAATACTATAGTTCAGGCTAAGCTGGGCCATTTCATAAAGGCCAAAATCAGACTTGAGCCCAAATCATCAACTTTCATCAAAATGCCATGGCAAGAGGATCATTAAGAAGTCATCAATTCTAACTCCCTGTGCTGTGGCAAGACCAAGTAAACTTAGACCATCCCTGACAGGTGTTTGTCAAACATGTTTTTAAAAATCTCCAATGATGAGGATTCCACAACATCCCTTGGAAGCCTATTCCCTTAAATAACCGTATAGTTAGAAAGTCGTTCCTAATATTTAACCAAAATCTCCTTTGCTGCAGATTAAGCCTATTACTTCTTGTCCTACTTTCAGTGGACACGGAGAACAATTGATCAGCATTGTCTTTATAACAGCCTTTAACATATTTGAAGACTATTACAAGGTCCCCCATCAGTTTTCTTTTCTCAAGACTAAACATGGTCAGTTTCTAACATTTCCTCTTAGGTCAGGTTTTCAAAACCCTTTATCATTTTTATTGCTCTCCTCTGGACTGCCTCCAGTTTATCCACATCTTTACTAAAGTGTGGCACCCAGAATTGGGCACAGTACTCCAGTAGAGGCCTCACCAGTGCCGAGCAGTACGGGACAATTATCTCCCATGGCTTACATATGACTCCTGTTAATACATCCCAGAATGTTATTAGCCTTTTTTGCAACTGCATCACATTGATGACACATACTCAATTTGTATCCATTATAACCCTCATATCCTTTCAGCAGTACTACCACCTAGCCAGTTACTCCCATTTTGTAGTTGTGCATTTGATTTTTCCTTCCTAAGTGTAGTACTTTGCACTTGTCTTTATTGAATGTCATCTTGTTGATTTCAGACCAATTCTCTAAATTTGTCGAAGTCATTTTGAATTCTAATCCTGTCCTCCAAAGCGCATGCAACCGTGCCAAGCCTGGTGCCATCAGCAATTTTTTTTTAAACATACTCTCCATTCCATTATCCATATCATTAATGAAATTACTCAATAGTTTCAGACCCAGGATTGAGGCCTGCAGGACCTCTCTAGATATGCGCTCCCAGTTTGACAGTGAACCATTGATACTTACACTTTGAGTACTGTCTTTCAGACAGTTATGCCCCCACCTAATAATAATTTCATCTAGACCATATTTCCCTAGTTTACTCATGAGAATGTTGTGGAATTGTGTCAAAAGCCTTACTAAAATGAAGATACATCATGTCCACTGCTTCCACCCGCCCGCTCCCTCCCGCCCATGCACTAGGCCAGTAACCCTGTAAAAGAAGGAAATTAGGTTGCTGTGGCATGATTTGTTCTTGACAAATCCATGCTGGCTATTCCTTATCACCCTATTTTCTTCTAGGTGTTTATAAACTGATTATTTAATAATTTGTTACAGTATCATTCCAGGAATCGAAGTTAGGCTGACTAGTCTGTAATTCTCCAGGTCTTCTTTGTCTCCCCTTTTAAAGATAAGTTCTATGTATGTCCTGCTCTGGTCCTTTGGGACCTCACTTCTACTCCATGAGTTTACCTGTAGGAAAAGGGTTTTGAGGGGAACTGCCACTTATGGAGCTTTCCTAAGGTTATGCCATGGGAGGGTTGTGTGTGCAGGAGGCCAGGGTCATCTGCATGGCAGCTCCATGTGTCTGCACTGGCTCTGGGGCTCTCTCCCTGGCTCCTCTGGAAGTTCCCCCAATGTGAAAAGGGCTGGGGAAGTGTGACAGTAACCTTAGGGTGTATTAACTGTCTGCAAGCTTCTCTGCTGTTGTCCTGTCTCTCTTATCAAGCTTGTCTCTCTTATCAATAGAAGTTGGCCCAATAAAAGATATTATCTCACCTACTTTGTCTCTCTAATATCCTGGAACTGACACAGCTACAACTACACTACATACATAGATTTTTAGAGTAATTTCTATAGAGCTCTATTGGTTGCATCCTTTTAAAATTCTATAATACTCTTCCATAAGGATCTTGGCACCATTTCTCCTTATCTACTTCCCCACATTCCCCCTCCTCAGATGCACATCGCTGCCCTCCCCTGAGAGTGCTTTGTAAGGTCCAGCCTGAGGTTGGAATAAATGGTGCCACAGAAGTGGATGACACCTCTCTGTATGAGATGGGAGACTACATACAGCATAGTGCAGAGGAATGTGCTTATGGCTCAGCAATATGGTCCTAGTTCAGGAAAGCACCTCTATTCAGGAAAACACTGAAGTATGTACTTAACTCCAAATGTGCGCTCAAGTGTTTTCCTGATTCAGGGCCTATGAGCAACCTCTATCCCTGCTATTGGACTCCTGAGCCATCTCAGGACCTATATGTAAATCTGTGGTAGAGATCATCCTCAAATCAAGGGATCAATGATGATGTTGATCCCTGCTGTGAACTGAGCACTGATGAGTGTGGGGGAAAGTGGGAAGGACATGGGGTTAGAACCGTTAGCGTCAGGGTGTGGCCACAGTATAAGTACGAGGACACTTTGATGAATGCAAATTACGTATGTCGCAGGATTTTCAGTTATTCTTAATGCCAGCCATGAGTAATGGTTTATTCAAGTGTGCTTAAGAGCTACTGCACAAGAAATTGAGAGCAGGGGCAGCATGAGGGCCAGCCACTGACAGAAATGCTTCGGAAAGATTCACATGATACATTAACCCTCCCTAGCAGCCATTCAGTACCTCATGATGTATACTAGACACTGTTTTTCCTGGTCCTCCAGCCTGTACACACACTTCTCTATTGGATTGTAGGTAACACGCACTATGCCCAGCAATGTACTGCTTGCTAGCTCAAAACGGCTGTTAATACCCTGATCTACATCAGATAGGATCCACTCCTCATTTTATTTTGGGATATGTTCAGAAGAAAGTGCTTCATTTCAGAACTTGAATTTTGGCACGGCCTTTAAGTAGTTCTCAAGAAGGAACTTTAAATTCTCCCTTCCCAGATCTCTGAGTTCAGGGTTAAACAAAAAATAGTCCAAGGTATTCTAAAATGCAGCCTGGCCACTTGCATCTTTTAAACAGAGGCACAAAACACAAAGACTACAGGACCCATCATTCAATGCTCCATCTTCATTTCAGCAGAGCCACTACAAAGGGGTCAGTATTATCTGCTCCACTGTATACAAACTAGGTGAGAGTTCAGGTTTTTGGGCCAAGTTTGAATGTCCCTATTCTAACTCCTAAAGAAGTCTACTCAAAAGTGTATATCCCTTACTCTAGGTAGCTGCTGTTGAATAAAAAATTATTACACTAATATTGCAATCTTTCCAAATCAGGCTCAGAGTCAAAATGAACATTTTTGTGCTTAGCTTGATCTTAATAAGGTCCTCATCCTGTAACTGACTCTATAGATCCCTGTGCCTACATGGAGCCCCTTGATTTCAAGGGTCTGATCCTGTAAAACCTTACTTCCATGAATAGCTCTTACAAGGCTATTTGCTGGAACAGACACTTAGATTATTTATATTGTTAACACTTGTGACGGCAATTCAATTGCACTGTATTTATACATACACAGTATATCCTATTATATATGCATACACAAAATACAAGTCTGAAGAGAAATGAACTTTTAGAAAAAAAATTATAAGTAGGATATTCCTAATTAAAGTTTGATAGATTTACTGTACATGTCTATTAATTTTTAAATGTCTCTGGTAATAAAATACAACATGAATTTAGGAAATTAGCACTGTGGAATGTACTGTGCTGTACATGCGGATTTGGGGATTGCAATTTGATACAGGCATAAAAATGTAGGAATTATATACATTACTTACGGGAATCTAAAAAAAATACACAGTAGCTGAACAAAGACTTTGGTCCAGATTCTGCAGTCTTTAGTCAGGCAACTTTCCCATTGTTGTTAATGAGAATTTTATCTAAGGACTACAGTACTGGGCTTTCGGGGTAATTGGGTATACACAAATGTGCTACAGAATACAGTGTTATCTAATATGCAGTTCAGTTTAAAAAAATTACCTGGACATCAAAATATGTCAGTTGGATTAAATTGACTATGTGCCAGAGTTCAGACTTCAAATATGGACACAAGGGTTTCCCTCATTTGACTATATTAATCCAAGGACAGATGGAATGCTTTAGAACAGTATTCGACACTGCTGCATGTACACATGGACTGGTTTTGATTCTTACATGTAGTAGAGAGAAAAGCACAGTGGAGCAAAGAATCATTAGGCACTATTGGTAATTTCGTGACCCTGGAGTGTTCAGAGCAATTATACAAGAGAATAATCAACGAATGTGGAACACCAGTCTTGTACTGATGTGACACCCTGGTATATTGTAGAAAGAGACATATTTTAATTGTATAACCCAGCTTCCCAAACATTTACTGACTTGACATTTGTTAGTGGAACGTATTGGTCAGATCATTAGATTTCCTCCCTGCATTGTCCCCATTTCGGACTTTTAGAACCCACCCCACTGCACACTGACTGAGTATTGAATTGAGCTAACAAAAATCCAAGCAGGTGAATAGTGTTTTCAAGTGAAGGAGGGCTGCATTATGTCATTTTCTCATTTATATTATGTGAAAAACAGTCACCTCAGAGTACAGCTTTAAATTAAGAAGATTGCTATGACAGATTCAGGTGTATAGGTTCCCCTCTCCCCCAGTCCTTGGCAACTGTGATCCTGAGCAATCAATTTCCTTTCTCTATCTTAATTTGCCCCTTATACATCATATTCAAGATTTTATCTGGACAGGGGCTAGGTGGCTCAGTGGATAAACCTCTGCCTTTTCACCTCTGGGATCATGGTTCAAGTCAAATCCTGATGAAATGCGTTTGATCGTCCTAATCTAGTTCTTAGTGGACAGCATTCCCATTATCTTTAAAAGGGTCAGAGCCAAGGCCATTGGGAAGAGTGCATTGTGCTATATCTTGTCTGTTGATTAATACATTTTCAGTGATGCCAGTTCCTTAACTTCATGAGCACACATATTCACACAAAAAAGCTGAATAAAGGTCCCTAGTGGATTAAACTTCTCTCTCTTTCCCTCTCACACTCACAAATCCTTTTAGGTTTCCCTGGAAATATTTAAAAAAATCAGCAATTGCTGATCATTTTGAAAAGATTAACATCTGCATTAAGAAAAAAAATCTCAAATTAATTAGCTCAATAATTACTTTAAATCCTTGTCTGACATACGGAGAACACAATCATGAGAATTTATAACTAGAACCATTTTTATAACACATTCTAGTTCTCTTCTCTTATGTACGTTAGTTAATCTAAAAAGACTTTTGGATCGAAGGGATTAAGCCCCAAGAAAGATATCTTTTGTTGTATACAAGACAGGAGGCCAGATAGCTAGATGAAGTACTTGTTATAGGAATTTATTCTCCATTCTCTGGAAACTGTTATTTGGGATCTGCTGGAAGAAGTGGGTATTTGACAGTCGATGTGAACAAAAGAAAACAAAAACAACACAGCCATAGCCTTCATTTTGTCTTATCCCATCAAAAAGGTACAGTAAGAAGAAATATATAAACATTTCCCTTTCATGGTGTCTGATGGCCAAAGGTTATTGGGCTTTTCCTTGACCTAGAGAAGGGAGTCAGCAGATCTGCTGCCACAGACTGCTGCATGAAACATGTGAAAGCATTTGAAAAGTGGCAGGGCAGAAATAATGTTACGCCACCTGGAAATCCTAAAATCAGCTGGGGTCTGTTTTGGACCCAAACACAAATGCTGGGAAGAACAATTCCGTATGAATCATTCAACTGGCCTAGGATCACCAGACTGCATTGCACTCTGGTCCTATCCCTACCTGCCCCTAGCGTGCCCCTGATGTATCTGTGATGCAGGAAGTAGACAGTGTAAAGGCAGCCAAGGATTCCCCCAAGCTGCAGCGGTCTTCAGCTGTCTGCCTACGGCAGCCTTAAATCTCCTTTGTGCCTCTGGAGTAGTGCAAAGATGACTTATCTCTAGGAAGGATTGAGTCCTAGGTCCCAAAAGAACAGAGTAGACAGAGGAAGAAGCACAGACAGTCTTTTCATGAAGATGCAGCAAGAAAGGAGGACAAATGTTATACCCATATAGTCATAACACAGTTTCTACAAGCAGTACACGAGATAGCTCAACGACATCAACAAAAGCCTGAAGTCAATGGCCAAACTATCCTCTAGCTGCAGTGGAAGCAGGATCCGCCTCAAAGCTGTTAGGATAATGAGTTGATTGAAAACTCCTATAGTACAGTAATGGTCAAATTCATGAGGACAAAATATGATTTTCCTGCTGATATAGTCCATGAATATAGTTTATGTGAGATATATGAATATATGAACCATTTTTCATTTTTGAGAGTGGTTATAGATTATAAAATATTTTTAATGATTTAATCATTCTCCTACAGTCATTAATAGTTTTTACATTCCTGCTATATATTTATTTAATTGGCTACTGAACTGGCAGCATTTAATTAATGGTTCCTTTGCACAAATCAATAACAATTATGATTTTTTCTGGTTAAATAATTAATTATCCTTGAATTGTTTTTCTTTCCAACGTTTTTCAAGTTAACAGGAAATTCTTGAACATGAGCTATCTTGTAGCAAATAATTAGTTATATCCTGAATTAGTTAGTACAAATTATTTTAAGTAGTTTGAAAATATTTGGAAAAAGTGTGGATTTATTTAAAACACTCTGAATTATGACATTCACCCGAAGATATGATAATATGATATTGTTTATGCCTATCATTGTAAAACTGGCAAATCCAAATGTACAGCTAAGGTGGCTGACTTTTCCACACATAATAGTGCAATGCCAGGAACGTTGGACCTGATTGTAGATCCTGCTCCAGTGGTGCAGAGAGGTCATGAAACTGGCTTAATGAGCCAGCTGAGGATTTCCCCCACAGTGTAAGCCCTCTGCTATTTGGGTGCTTTGGGAGCATAACCAGAAAGGGAGAGTGGCCGGAACACCACAGAACTCTAACAATCCTCAGCTAGTGTAGTGTCCCCTGGGAGGCTCTTACTCGCTGGCACAAGTTAGAATAGCCCTGAGGCTTCTCAGACTTGTTCTTGGAGCTGAACTGGTCCCAGGCCAGCCTCTGGATCAGGAGGACATACAGGTATTGTACAGGAGAACTTGGCTGGACCTGAGGACCAGTGTTTCTAAGCTCTTCTATCTCAAAGATACTACTTTTAGATGCCCACTTAAACTCACTATGTTTGGGAATTAATGTGACAATCAGAGCCAAGTTCAGCCTCATGTGAGTCATGCATTCCATCCTTCCCATTATTTTCTTTGTAACACTCACCACTGTAGCACATAGACACTGTAGCTCCATTGTAGTCAATGGAGTTATACCAGAGTTGAACTGGGTCCTTGAAGTACATTACAACGCTAAGGTAGATTTCACTTGATGTTCTATGATAATTTTGCATTAGTTAGAGATTTGACATGAATTTTCTCTTTTCTATCTTACTATATACCTTAGTAAAGTTGCTATCTGCATTGATCTTTTAAAAACAGAATGATATAGAGGGGTCTTCACTTATTCATTGTACATGCCATTTTGTGGAGGAAACAGGGACAGTTGCTGAAGTTTGGAAAATATTAGACCTGAAATATTTCAGACTGGAAGCGACAGTATTTCTGCTGAACTGATAATTTGTATCTGTTTTAGATTTTTCATAAACATGATAACCATTTCTACATCTATCTTAAGAATTCTTTTTGTTGATTAAAGTGTAAAAAAGACGGAATAACTGTGTGTGGACAATGATAAAGTAGGCTGTTTATAATAAATATTTGTCATGTCTTGTCACATCTGCACAAATTCCACTGTTACTGAAGAGACACCACACTGATAAAAAAGAGCTCAGAAAATCAATGGATCTTGAGCTAAAGCAGTTGCTAAACACACAGAAAACATCTTTATCCAACAGCCATAGTGCTGTGAAAATTCCCAAGCCTTGCATCGGTATAGCTAAGGAAAATTTAATCTTCCCAAATACTCATCAGGGCACTCCATCCTGCAGACCTGACAGCCCCACTTATAATTAATTATACAATTTCGATGGGAATATCGACTAAACAAAGCTATAAATCATAGAAAAAGTCAATAGGCATGGACACATTCAATCATGTCCCGACCAATGATTACTACTCTTAAAATACAATAATTATTTTCAGGAGCCAGCTTGAATTAAATTTCTGTCAGGCTGGTACAAGACCGCTGGTTGATGAAGGATGCGATGGATTTTTTTGGTTGAATTCGGTATAGGAACATTTATCCTTTTAGATAGGTAGTTTGTTTTTAGTGATCATGGTGCTGCGTGTTTAACTAGACCATGAAGATTAGATTATCTCCAATGGCTCATTATATCGTTTATCTTTTTCCTTCCATGCTTGATCTGGAAGATTTCCTGCTTCTTGGTGTGTGAACGAAATGGCAGCTGATTTTGAAATGTAATATGTTAAAGTATCATGTCTGCATATGAGTTTGCATACAAGTATGTGTGTATGGGCATGTGGTTCATGTATGGGAAATCGTCCAAACTGTCATTTGAAATGCCACTGGTATATTATGAATTGCAATAAAGAGGAGTGACTTTGTTCAGCAGATAAAGCTGTACTGAAAGAAGAATAAAATTATAAGCTTTCAAGTTGATATTAAAAAAGTTAAGAGAAATAAAACAGATAAATGTAGAGGGACAAGTTCTCATTTCTCTTGTTTATCTGTCAAATGGAATTGGAAATGGTACGGAATTTTTAGTGAGATAATATAAAGAAAGGCTCTGTCAAAGCACAGATTGGACCAAATGTTCCAAAACGAGAAAAATATCGGTATGTGAAGATAGTCAATATCAATTTTCCATCCACCGTAATATATTTAGACCTCAAAAAAGGTAACTTACCCATGGTTTTTTGAGCTATTTTGTCCAAGTGGGTCCCACTTCCAATCTCATGTGCCCACCATAAATGTAGTAATGTAAAAAACTACTTATTTTTAAAATGTTGCATAGCCACAAACTTACCGCAGTGCCATTGTTGTCTCTAAAAACATCTTGATTAAAATAGTCAAAGAGCTTCTTTTCTAACTGTAACATAACCTGAGAAAGTAAAGCAGAAAAAAAAAAATCAGGGAAGAACTTCTGGCCTAAGTGGTCATATGAGTTAGGCAGTCAGTCATTCTCAACTATATAACTTCAGCCCTTTAAAAATCAAGTAAATTTCTAGATCGCTAAATCTCTCTCCTTATCAGTCAGTCCATTTGGTTCACTGGCAAACAGCTAACAAGATTAAACAAACAGTTCTGAAGAGTGTGGACATCTATATTCTCCCCCTAAATGATGATGTGTAAGTCTAATTTTTGCAGGGCTACGTAAAGTGCCTGTCAGGAAAGAATACAACCTACCAAAAACTCACTTGCATCACAAATCATACAATAATTCACACCTAAGAGCTCAATCTTGCAAGATGATGCTCATCACCCTAAAGGATCAGGTGCTAAGTTATCTTAGCCTACATTTTGTAACTAAATTTTTGGAGCTAAATTCATCCCTGATAAGTGACTTCCAGAAATTACAGCCAGAGACAAATTTTGCCTTTGATGTTTGCAAATCTGAAAAGGAGATGTTCAACAATCTTCTCTGATATGTCTGTATTCGGTTACATACCTTTCGGTCATTATCAGATTCACGGAATATTAGCTTGACTACTTCATTGGTGTCAGCTGCTCGGATAGTCTGCATTGTAGCCTTTGTACAAAGTGTCTAATAAAAAAGAAAGCAAGAGAGAGATAGTTTTATCAGAAAGATGAACCCCCATTTTGTAGCCTTCTCAATCAATAAACATTAAGGGCTTGATCCAATGCTCAGTGAAAAGTGTGTTTTTGCTGAAAGTCAATTTTAAATACAAAACACAATTAATTTAATGTATCTCCATTCATTAAAAATCTAACTAATGAGCTACATTAATGTTCTGACACAAACTGACAAAACCAAGAAAATTCTTTCTGAAAGCAAACATTAACTTCTTAACTCATTGTACTGTGCATTTTTACTTTAAAAGGTTTGACCGTATTACATGATCCCACTTCACACATTACTTGTGACCATCCTCAACAGCCATTCCTGCTAGCTCAGCAGCCCCCCAAATTTTGTTTCTTCACATACCACTTCCTTAAAAAATTGTAAAGTGAATTGATGGAACTTCAAGCTCATATACAAACAGTAATACATGTAGCAATTTAAGAACCCCCGACAATCTATTGTAAAAGTTTCATGCTCAAATGTGGTTTCAATCTATAAACATAAACCAACAAAACTTTTATAACTTTGCAATTGGCTGCAGGGGCTAAGTCTATTGGAGAAGCAAATCCTCTTGTATGACCACCCTTCCCAACAAGTGACGGCACTGTACTCCTAAATATTTTGTGGGTCTCAGGGCTTTGGGATAAAATATATTGTAATTTAACACTTATCTAGGTTCAACAGTATGAATTCCAGACAGAGTGTCATATTTGTCTTTGATTTCTCGTCCATTTGTCTGGTTATAGACTAGCTTTAATGTTATAGAACGCTTTGTATTAATTAGCTTTAGGTATGCCTATTGTGAAAGGGACTTCTCTGTTGCATTCAATTACAGATGGAAATCTGGAGGATTCAGCAAAGCACTTAAACATATGCTTAAATTTAAGCATATGCTTAAGCTCTATTGAAGTTAAGCAAATGGGTAAGTGCTTTGATAAACAGGACAGACTGCTGAATTTGGGCCCAGATATGATGCAGGGTTAGGAGAACTGACGGGAAATGTCTTCTTGCATAGAGATTTATTTTGTTAGCGCTTCCTAACTGAATAGTGCACAAGACAGGAATTAAAGTAAGAACAAAGAAAGTGGGGATTTACTTGCAGTGCATTTTTATTCTTTTTCATGCTGGCCAGAAAACTCGTTTTGGTTTTGCATAATATTTAATAATAAAATAAATATTTTCTGCTTCTATAGTTACTAAGGCTCCTATATCTGAGGCTCTAAAAGCATTTTACAATCCTTAGTGAATGTATTCTCATAATACCCCTGTGAGTTACAAATCTATCATTATCCCATTTTACAGATGGGGAAACTGAAGCTAAAACCAAATTCAGATGTGGCATAACATCTGTTTAAGCCACATAGGAATCTGATATAAACAGGATTTCACCAATATCAGAACAGAATTTGCCTCTTATTATCTTGGCCAAAGTCACCTGGAAAGTCTCTAGCAGAGTCTGAAATAGAATCCAGTTTATCTTTAGCCACAAAACCATCAATTCCATTTATCATTTTACTTTTTGCTTCTTTCCTTCCTGAAAAAATACATATGTTGGACTTATTTTAGAAATGCACTGTGTATCAGAAAGACTGTAATGGGATTTTTAGCATATTTGCAAAAACACTTATTCATTTATTTTTAAGAAGATGCTGAACATCTGCAGTGACTGCTCTTCTCAACAAATGTACTTCCTAACAAAAATAACCAAACACATCCTTGAATATCTAAAGATTTATTTATTTATTTTTACTCTTTATAAAGCACCTAGCACAACGAGGTCATGATCTTTGACTGGAGCCCTTACATGCTACCATAATACTGATAAATAATAATAATAACAAGCCATAAAAATTCATTTTTAAAGGATGACGACTTCTGAGTGTATCACAAGAAAAATATAGCACAAATAAATCTGATCTTTCTCTTCAGTCCTATGAACTTAAACATTGCTAATTGATTTCCCCTTCTCATTTTGCTAAAAATATTTCCTCCTGAACTTCTTCCTCTGGATATTAATTTTTCACCCTTCATAAATGTTACTACACTAAATTATAAATCCCTGGCAAGAGGGACTCATAATGCAAATTCTGGCACAATCATTATCTAGAGCAGCACAAACACTGCTGTTGGAATGTTTGAAAAACACAAATCTCACTAGAGGAAAAAAAATCTGTGCTTATATTAACACAAAATACCCTCGAAAATGGTGTTTGTGGTCACAATTTTTCAGACCATTTTTGTTCAGTGGATCAGGCTTCTGCGAACACAGGGAAGAAGTTATAACTAAACTGGTAAAGGTCATGCTGAGAGGACGGTGAAAGAGTGGCATGCCAAATCCTTCGGGGAGCTGCAGTTTTGATTTCATTTAATTTTTTAACATAGACCTAATCACTTTTTCCACACATCACCACAATTTACCTTAGATCCCATTTTGTCTCTTTTGACAAGTAATTAACATTTTGCCATCTGTGTCTGTATGCAGTTACCAATGAGGTAATCCAACAGTGAGCCATTCCCAAAGTGCACTCCCTCTGATACCAGCCATTGAAATTCAAAGCACAGATTAGCTAATCGGGTCAAGCCCAAAAAAATAGCCCTTTGGACTCATGTGTCACAAATCAGTCTGGTCGCCTTTAAACAGCGCACCAGATTAGAACAAGCACCCGAACAAACCAAAGCGGAAAACCCGCCGCTCTCTAAAGCTGGTTTCTAAAGCCCTAACAAATCGCTCCATCTTTCACTCATTTAAACTTTCCAAATGAGGGTCAATATGGTCCCCTAGCATCCAAATGCTAATGCGCTTAAGTGCGCTTAAGCAGCTTTCCGGAGTGAATGGGCCAAAGAAGGGCTCAAAAAGACAAGGCAGAGTTACTGTCACTGTCAAAAAGTCATTGTAGCCACCCCCAGAGTGGTTGCAATTCAAGAAATTCATGATTTCTGTCTCTTAAAGGCATCTGCTTGAGAACATTTTTTTCTGAGCTGCTTTATCTCACAACTTCAGGCTGCTCTAAAAGAATAAAAATCTGATCGACTCTTGAGAACCAATAAAGAGAAAGGACCCACATACCTTATTGCTTTCAAATTTCACACACACAAAAAGTTACCTTATTTGCAAACAAAAAGTGATTGGGCAAAGGTTCATTTCTTATACAAGCTGGAGCATTCCTTTTTCCCTCTCCTTTCAATTTCTACAAAGTCGTAGTCACCCAAGCAGAAAACTTTCAGGAACATGTGCCTTTTTAGCCAAGTCTACTTATGAAGGGATTTTTTGTTGTGGTTAAAAAAATCAAAATGCTATGAAAACATGCTGTTTTTTCCAATGTTCTACGGTTCTTTAAAGGCATCTTTTTAGATGATGGGAAACCAGATAGCAAAAAGCCTCTATCCAGTTTTCTTCTTTTTCTTCTTTAATTTCAGGCACTTGTTTTTCTTTTGCAAGTTAAATATTGCTACAGTGCTTGCAGGAGAGTTGCCACTCAGTCTTCATCCTTTAGCTAGGATACAGACATACCTTATTCCAATTTTACTTGGATTATCCACACAGGTAGACTCCTGTAGGTTCTTCAAAGTAACATATAAAAAAATACTTGTGACATTCATCTATATAGAGTTGTAAAACACAGCTATAACTTTTCTGATGTAATCAATTTACTCAGAATTTACTATATTTTACCACTATGCAAAGTTATAAAGTTACTTCTGTATGCCATTGCTCTGCAGTCTTCAGGAAATGAATCTTCTTTTCATTTGCAGAATAAATGCAACCTTTAAAATTCTTCTGCTTAACTTTATAATGCAGTGCATTAAAATATTTTACAGTATTCTGCAGTGCCAAATAAAACTATTCTGTCAGCAACAGAGACACATATGCATATTGAAACATGGCAACCCTTCACTGAATATACAGAAAATACCATAAACCAGTAAATCGTACCATTTTTTCCTCATTAGTGTAACCCTCTGCTGAAAACTGCAATAGTGTTTTCTCATTTATTTTGCAAATTTATTCTCTGGTCACCTTCTAGAGTTCTATGTCAAACTCCGATATGTGATTTGTGTCTTTTATTGCATGCCTGTACTTACTTAAATTAAAAAGATTTTGAAAAAATGCTATGTCCAACACGTATGGATTCAAACTTTCCTATTATCTCTGATGAAGAATCTAAATATGTGTATTACTTTTCCCATGTGATTTAAATAATCTTCTTAGGAAACTTTGTTTTATTACTTATTAATTCTTCTAAAATAAAATAATTGGAACATTTTCAGTGTCTCGTTATAATGAAAAAGTTCCAGCAACAACTGCAACTATAATTCATAATAAGTCTCAGTAATTTCCAAGGAACCTTCATGGGTTTAGCAAAAGTGTTTCTTTTTAGAAGTAGCAAGGCACAGAAGAGAAAAAGGGCTAAGACACTGAACCAAACAACATACCAGTAACCAAATAATCTTTTAAGATGCTAAATTTTATTTCAGTTAAATCTCTTGTAGATTTTGACAGGATGTAAGAGAGATACATAGCTCATCTCAATTAGGAAACATAAATACTTTTAGCCACTTTTCCTGAAACAGCTCTTGAAAAAAAATCTGCCTGACATTTATTGAATTAGGACAACCAAATGCTTTTTTATTATCATAGGAGGCAAATTGTATTTGAAACAATTTGAGAGCTAGAGGACTTGCTACTTCAGGAGTACAGAAACATCTGTCTTGTTCAGGCTGTTTCTGATCTGTGAAGGTCTGATTCTGATCTCACTTATATTGGTGTACATCAGGAGTAATTTCACTGAACTCAGTGGAGTAAAAGAGATCAGATTCAGACCCTGAGTGTTTACTGGAGAAAGCCAGAGTCTGATCTAGCTTTTTTCACCAGTCAGTGATACACAATTAAAACTTTTGGATAGGAGCTTATGTTTAATCAACATTTTAGTGTTTTAATTTTTGTACACACACCATTCTAATAGAAATTTAGGGTTAACCTTTCACTGTGGTGTATAGATATTCAGCCACATAACTTATATGAACATTTATGGAAGTTGCAGCAATAAATGCCCAATGCAAGACAATGAAAATCCACCCTAAAGAATATACTCCTATTTTCAGCTGGACAAAGTGTCCTTGATTCAGGCTAAACTCAACCAGTGTGGGAGGTTGAGGGGTCGGGGAAGAAATAGAAACACCATGAACATTTCAGAGACATGATTAGGTCTAAAATAGTCACAAGGAAAAAATAAATCAAAATCTCTACATTCCAGGGGCCAAAATTCAGCAGTGACATAAATGATGGCCTAATCTGACGGAAAACAAATATGTATGGGCATGTCACAAAGTACTTTAACTTGCCCAGTTTGGGCATTCAGTCAGCATGCGAAATTACTGTCATACTAATTTTATAATCTATCAGGACCATATTCAGACCTGGCATAAGCAGGTACAGCAGCAGCATCCACTGAAGTTTTTGGCCCCATAAGTGTTGGGGATGGTGTGAAGTAAGCTAAAGCAAAGGCTTGCTTTATTTTACACCATCCTGTTAGTTGCTTTTCCTGTTACGTCACCTTCTGTCCCCTTGGTATGTAAGGTATACCTGGTTTGTATATTTTTTGATGCCAAATCAGTGCAAATTACACTGTGCTGCCACTTACATCAATTTTATGACCGATTTACCTCACGGTGCAACTTACAGGACCTTTGATGTCACCACTGAAGTCCTGGCCTACAGACTTCCATGGGATGTGTTGTAGTGTCTCAGAGGGCCTGCTAGTGTATCTAAAGCTTTTAAAGGTTTATTTCAGTTTTAAAGTATCTCTTTGAGCAGCGCCAGTGATGGTAGCTTTTATGCTAAAAATACCCCTTTAAATCTAAATTTAAACTTTGAAAATCTCAAACATGTCTGCTGAGGAGACTTGCTTGGTGCCAGACTAGCAAGATTCCTCTCCATTTCCTTCTATGAATCTCATCGGGGCACAGCTGAGATGACTGGGCTGCATGCTGGGATATGGACTTGCCCCTTACTCCAGTACAACTCTTTATATTACACTCTGCTTCAAACCTATTTGAACATTCTCTTCTTAAGAATCTTTTAGATCACTGTTAATAATACATCACTAAATATGTCCTTGGTTCTTTCTGGACAAATAGGAAGACAAGGTCTTTTCCCCAAGGAACCTGCAATAAACACAGTACAGCGGGCCTGGCCGCCGCTTCCCGCAGCTCCCATTGGCCGGGAACGGTGAACCGCGGCCACTGGGAGCTACGAGCGGCCGTGCAAATGGAAACAAACAGTCTGGTGGCCCGCCAGCGGATTAACCTGATGGGCTGCGTGTGGCCTGCAGGCCGCAGGTTGCCCACTACTGCACTACAGCATGGACAAGGAAGGGTGTAGGGAAGGTAGGCAACATGAAAGCAAAGTAATTAGCACCTGTCTCGATACTTCTAAAGATTTCTGTTTTGTTCATTAAATTTAAAGTGTACATTGTGATGTGAGTTGAGTGACATGATAATGAGCGGAGGTGTGAGGGCAGGGCTGGAGAGTTATTGCTAGAAGACACTTCATATGTGCACAGTACCCATTCGTGGCATTGCCAAATAGTGTTAAAGACAGCTCTGATACGTGAACTTTTCCTACAAGTTAAAGAAAAAGTTAAATGAACTAAACTTACAGATTCAGTACGAGAGAGCATTTAGAAGAAAACCCTTAAACTTAACTGCAGAAACAGGACAATTCAATAGAATGATCATCTTCTATTAGGCTGCAAACAACACTATACACAGATATACACTCTACAAGCCATAGTCAGAAGTGACATAGTTGGGGGACAAGCACTGACATCTACAGTTGACTTGTGGGGGGTCAGGGTCAAGCAAACTTCCATCCCAAAAGAAAAGCAGGAATTGGATAGGACACAGGATAGGTACCTACAACGTCATTTCCTTTCCTCTCACCCAGCCTGCAGAGTAAGCAGGGGAGGGACTGACATCTTCTCTTAAAGACAAAGCAAAGCAGAAGGGACTGAGCCTGACACACTATGTGTTGTGTGTGTGTTACACACACACGCACACGCAGTTTTCATTAGAAGCTATCCCTTTTTCCTTTTTTACACTCTCTCACACACTGGCCCCAAGAATAACAGTTTGAACCTGAAGTTTTGTGTGGCTTTGAAGTTAGGCCACAAAACTCTAAGGAAATTGTCTGGCTGGCAATGTTGCACTAGCTACTTTTAACCACAAGGGGAAGGGTGTAGGACAATGTAAAACACCTTTTATTTTTGTTTGTTGTTTACCCTAGCATTAAGATAGCACTTTTCATCCGCTGACTGGAATAAACTTCACATCACAAAGGAGAGAGAAGTGCAATTCCTTGGACTCACTCTCCTGAGTCACAGCCCTATGCTCTGTCTACTGGACAACACTGCTTCCTCTTGAATTAATGAATTTTTAATAAACAGTGAACTGACTAGAAACAGGAACATCATATCTAGTTTTCTGTCCATATAAAGTTTTCTGAATTGCCAACATGTTAACCAACATTCACTGTGTTAAGAATTATCACTGGCTAATTTTCCAGCTGACTTCTCCAAATAACTTGAACATTAAGTGTTCTATTTTTAAGACACAAACCCTAAAAACTCTACTGCTGTTGTTTTCTGTCTGACACTTCAGCGGCATTCAATTTTGGAATACGCATTCTTCAATTACAGCTATATCATTGGACTTGGAATTGGAGAAATAGTTATAGCTCCCCATCTTAAAATTTAGTTTAGGTCTCTGAAATATTTGGCTTGGGCTTGGTAAGAAAGCAAGTCCTTTTCCAGAAGAGGCCACACAAATAGCTTCCCTTGATCGTTGGATAATACGATATATGAAGGGATTGAAAATGTCTAAAGACCAACAGAAATACAGAAAGCTTGAAGGAGAAACACTTGCGAAATTAAAACCCATATCTGATCAAAGACTCCTGGAAAAAGATTACTGATGCCTGCACAGTTATAGACAATTGAGATCCTACCTAAAGCGTATGGGGAAACTAAAGAATTTTTACACATTTTAACAACCAGGTTATGAGTTTGGATAAAGTTAGCATTGGTTCTTTCTGGACAAATAGAAAGACAAGGTTTAACATTCTGTAAAAATTGTAGGTAAGTAATTTTGCCTTGTTTGTATATGGAACCAATATGCAACTCTGCATATCCCTCCACAGTGAGCAGTTCTCCTTACAACATAAGCTGAACTGGCATTTAGGATGCTGATGCTGTAAGCTGCTTTTTGCCATTCTATGTAATAAATGACTCCAGTTTTGTTTTTTCATTTATCTTGGGGCTCATTTGAGAAAGGTGTAAACTAGTGGACTACGCATGGCACAGGGAGCCAGGAACTGCTAAATTCATCCTAATTCTTACACATACGTCCTCTCTGACCTTGGGTACATTACATAGATCTGCCTGTGTTTTCTCATCTGCAAAATATGGATGATACTTGCTCAAAAAGGTAGTAAAAAGATTAAGTAATGTTTGCAAAGTACTAAGAAAATGGAAAGTATTACACACATAATAAGGATTAAGATACTCGTATCTTCCTCAGTGAAGTCCAAAATGAAGTTACTACTGAGCTCATCCAACTACACCTTCCTGATGAGCCTTATAAGGATTAGTTCCTCCTTTTCCCCACTAACCTGACCTACCACTATGGAAGTTTTAGCAGTAATTATGAACAATTAGAAGCATTCCTGTTGCAGTTAATAAAATGTGCGTAAGTGCTTTCCTGAATTGGCACTGCAGTCAGCTGGAGGAAGGGATTTCCTACTAGAAACCGCAAGGCAGATGAGCACCTACACCTAAAATGAGAATTAGCACAAGGGAAATTAAGTTTATTTACTATAAATAAAATTAACATCCTATGAAGTATATAAATTGATAGGATTGATAAATTGATAGGATACCTTTTTGAAAGTTGGCATGGCACACCAGGTGTTTTTGCTCTTCAAAGTCAGAAAGTGTGCCAAACAATATGATCTGGCAGGCTTTAGGCAGCAAAGTACTCAATTTACCTGTTTGTACAAACTAAAAACAAACATCATAGCCTAAATTTACTCCTGGGATAACCTCACTGATCTCAGTGGAGTCACACCCGGGTAATACTTTACGTTATGTGAGATATCAACTCTTTTGGTTCATCTTTGTTCCTAACATAACAGATAAGAGTAAAAAGATATCTATGTGTTCATCTGTACATTTGAAGAGACTAGTCAAAAAGAGCTCTTAGCCCGACTACAGATTTGTGCTTGTACAATTCCATGACCCTAACTACTTTTTTAATCTTACTACAAATTTACCACAACATCAGATGTCAAGTAGCACCTGAAGGGTGAGGCTAATCCCAGTGACATATGAACAGCAGGACATGACATTTTCCAAACCTATTACCATTAACAGAAATGCTTTACCAAACGAAATGATCCACCACTGCAAGCAGGAAATACATTTCTTGGGGATAGCTTGTGATACGTGGTATGCTCAGGACAAACAGTTTTATTTTCTGTCTCGTTACATGAGTTTCAGAAGTTATGTCGTCCACCTATATTATTTACTACATTGATACTAGCACCAGCTTGGATATTCTGCATATTCCAACAAAATATTTTTCTCTCAACTGTAGCAACATTTTTCCACTACAAGATAAAGGTTTATCATGCTTGTAACTAAAGGCATTTATTTATTTACAAAAAAACTGACAAGGTTGTTTGGCAGAAAGAAATTTTTTTACTTCTAATTGTCAAAAATATGGTTTTTCGAGGACTACATGATACACTGCGAGTTAGTGCACTAAACCATCTACTTCTGGATCCTGTGTTCAAATTATGCCCAGGTAACAAGTGCTAATGGCAGAGCTTTGTGGAATTTAGGGTTTGGGAGCCTTATTATTTTTGTGTTAGCCAAATAATTTTTTGAGTTTAAATTTACATTTTTCAGAAAAGATTCAAATGGGGAAAAAGGAGGATTTCTAGCTTAAAAGGAAGCCGGTGCTATGTGAGATTAGGAATAGAAGAGAGAATGACCCAAAAAGCTAATCTGGCAAAGTAGGTGCCCTAACGTACGTATTATATGTGCTGTATTTATTTTTGCATTAACATTCCCCACCCCCGCTTCTCTTCATCTAGTTTCCCTGAATTTGTTTTTCATTCTGCCCAATCTCCACTCCAGTTCTCACAGGACTTCCTCTCTTCTCCTTCCTCGCCATTCATTCTTTTATTCCATTTTTAAAATAGTAAATGGAATATGAACTCAATAATTATGAATTCAAGTCATACTTTCCAGCCAATGATGTCAGAGTAATTCAGAGTAAGAAAACATGAGCTTGCTCATCCCTAGTCATTGGTGGTATCATCTTAGTGTCCAATTATTAGCATTATAAAAGCTGCCACACAATTTGGTATGATAGCATACTCCACTCAAGAAAGGTTCAGAACTAAGTGTAGGATTATTGCAGGTCAACACCAAGGCACGTTGCTGGAGCTGTGTTTAGATCCTTGCTAAGCAAATTAAACCGAATTCAAGCCAATGCTGAATTCCTAACTTTCATGAGGACTAAACACATTTTTTTAAAAAGTATTTTGGAATAAAAGGAATGAAAAACACCATTTGTAAATAAAATGTAGGTCATATTGTGTATGACAGGTATTTACAAATAAAATGCTGCACAGAGTAGAGGAGAGCAAATCATGGAAAAAGATGCTGTGGGACAAGAGGGGCAACAACATGGAGTGAGAAAGGAGGTTAGGCAGGATGTTTTCCCTATTGACTCTTCTACACCATCTGTAAGTAGCTTTGTTCCCTCCCTCAGAGGACTTCAGTCCATGTAGGAATGAAGGAACTGTAAATGGTGCTTAGAGCAATATTAGGTATCCCTCGATGGTATGTGGGCTCCATCAAGAGCTCTGTCATTGGCCAGGAGTGTATGGCAATACAGCCACTGAGCCCATCATGCTACCATGGGTGAGCAGAGGTAGACAGAGAGAGGAATTTGGAGGAAGAGTATTTTCACACCACCTGACAGGAACACAGTGGGGTTTAACTCAACAATGAATGCAGCTCCCCAGCTTAAACAGTAACATCAGAGATTGCACAGCACTGCTGCCAGAAGATGGAATGACGTGGCACAAATGGAACTCACATACTCCTGTTAATCTTTTTTGATCAGTGTTCTCTACCATGCTATCTGATATGGGAGGGGAACACAGGGCCCAAGTAGGACAAGAAACCAAAAAGCACATTTTTCATAATTTATTAAATGCAGATTAAAAACATTTCACTGATGCAAAACTGGACTCAAACACTGCGAGGTATGCAACATAGGTGCACAGAGAGCTGGGACAAAAAAAATCATGGTTATAGATAGGGGAAATAATGCAGCTTGAAATGTGTTAATGCAACATAATGTTAACATTAACAGCTGGGGACTAGTTGCTGAAGTGCTATTCTGCCTCTATATCTTTAAGTGCTGCTAAATTCATTTGTCACTTGATCGAAAGCCAACAGGCTACAAATCTCCAAGTACCTCTTGTGCTGAATAGTGACAGGAGTATTCTGTTTCACCATAAGAAAACATTTGTGTGCTTCTCTGTTCGAAGACATACATGCCATTTTAACTCATCTGCCTCCCCATTCTCTCCAGACCAGGAGGACAAATTGCCCACTGTGGCTCCCTTTCAGAAGCAGCACAGAGCGCAAAGAATCATGACTGAGCAGAAACACAAGGAACAGGCACATAAAAATTCATCACTTTGGCCTCTTGACCTCTTGCCACTGGGTTTGGCACACCCTGTCTCAAAAACTAGCACCAGGGGAGAACTAAGCAGACTGGCTGAGTGAAATTACTGACAAAAAATATCTTGGACACAGGAAAACCCCACCAGATGCTTCATTGTCTTTGCAGAGAAGTGGTGCTGAAAAAGGGGGTGATCTACCACATGGCATATTGGGTGGAATAAGTAGTGTCATTGTTTCAGAGCAGCTCTGTCACTTTACTGACTGCAATACAAAGAGGTGTAAAGCAAGATTTAATCCTGACTTTTTAGTCAGCAGATTAAAACCAATCATGCCAGATGTCCACAAGACTGTTTAACATACAGAAAGCTTTTTCATACTCTACAAGAAGTGAAAGCTGTAATAACTTCTGTAGTTCCTCAAGAGAGGTCTTTTTCACTTATTTTTAGTAATGGATTTTAAGATGCACAATTAATTTTTACTGTAGCCTTTTCTCTTTTCCCTTTCAAGATAAAACAAAACAAAGCAAATTCTTGCACCCGAGAAAGTCAGGCAGGTACGTCAAAGAGAATTGCTGGCACAGAAATTCTACAGCCTCAAAAAGAATTCACACTTCATCAGACGAAGGCAAATTATCTGCAGGAAAAAAACTGTCAACAAATAAATAAGTATTCCGAATAGAGGTTGAAATGCCCCTCAAAGCTCTTGCTGTAATGATTAATGCATGTTTATCAGTGTACAAATGAATAAAGAAATGCATAGAGCCTGACTTTAGCCTGAAACTGATTATGTAATTGCATGCCTATTTTGTGTGCACGCAGAGCTAGATAGGCACTTATATAGTCACATGTGCAAGTACATCCTCCAGCTTGAGGGTGCGCATGCTTTGCTGCTTGCACTAAGAAGGCATATAATTGTACACATCAAATTTTGGGCTGAAAATTAAATGCATATTATCTGCCATTAATCTACTGGCAGCCTTTTGTTAAATGAGTATATGTAGTTTTCATAAAATACAATGAAAACCTATCACAGACTAAGACAATGGCATTCAGCCCAATCTTACAGTCTTTAGGCAAAATCCCAGGAAGTACTACAGGACTTTATGTGCTTTGGTATGGCATGACATATGTGCACATATATGTGCGTCCAGTTCCTAGCACAATGGGGCCCTGTTCCCTGACTGGGGCCTCTAAACACTACCACAATATTAAACAATAAATACCAATAAATAATATGTATTCACCTAATTGCTACATATTTAGTGTCACCTACAGTACTAGCACTGTCAATTGCTAAATGCTGTGCAGTGTTTTAAAATAAATCTTGTTTTTCTGTTCACAGACAAGGTCTGGTGTGAAAATATACCATACAGGTTCTTAGTCCAGAAAATTATTTTACAGTTTAAAATATTTTTTTCACTTGAAGATGTACAAAATAATCTATGCACAGGTGTACCCCTATTTTGAATGCTTTTTTTGCATTTCTATAACCAAAACATTGCTTTATAAAAAAATTAAATGGCATATCTAGGTTACTCAGCTAAAATCCAGATTATGACCTCTCAGCATTTTTAAAGAAGTGTGAAGAGCTGACTTAACATTTGAAAAGGAGCTACTGAAAAAAATTACCTCCTTAGAGTTAAGTTCCAGTGCTAGACTGCTCAATACAATTCACATCATTCTAGCTTGGAATCATTGCTATAGTAAGATAATGACTGTCTCTGGATTCCTGATCCATCAGTTGCCTATGAAAAACAAACATGAGTTATATATCATGATTGTTTTGTTGTCATGAATTGTACATACCTCTCATCACTAGAGCCCAAAGCAGCACCAGATAATCACAGACCTAATACAGAACCAACTGAATGTACTTTCTTAATTTTGTATCTATTCAATACCTAAATGAATACAGTTATTCTGTCGGATGCTTGAATCTTCTTGGATGATGCTTTAGTAACATTGACATTAATCAGTGGACAGTGGGAATTTTGCTATTGACATGTTTGATTCCTTCTTTTTACTCTGTTAAAGATGTAGCTGTGAGAGAACAAGGTATTAAACTCTATCCAAGTTGGCCACATTGTGCAACTGCAATTGGCTTTTTTCAAATGCATTAATTTAAAATCCTTTGAAAGTAAGGTGCCATATTTAGAATTCAAAAGAAACAAAGGATAAATGTTCAAAGTAGCACACAGGGGCCCTGACACCCAGCTCATGTTTTTACACTATCTCATCAACATTGTTAACCATAACCGGAGTTGCAAGCATAGCACCGTGTGCCTTGCTTTGAAAATGTATTCCATTAAGTTAATTAAGCTGCACTGTCCCTTGTCCATTCACCATTACCTTCTTCTTTGGAGATCTTGCCTAGTACAGTATTGGATACTCCACACCTGTCACTAGCATTGTGTGCTAATGTTTCTACCATCTTTAGAGTATGGTGATGGTTGAAAGGTCTAGCACTTGTTTTAAATCTTTTGGAGCTTCATTCTCACACTGAAAAGATATGGGCACACACAACAATGAAGACGATGGTATCTTTTTTTCTAAAACTCCAACTGGCTGTTTTTAATAAATACAGGAGGAAAAAGACAACTGAACAGAAATCTGCCTAAGAGGTACTAGAGACTTCTGTTAGTTATAAACTTTCTACAACACTGTTGATTTTTCACTTTGGAATTTGCACAGCGTTAAAATAATAATTCTGCTTTCTATTTCTGAACTGCTTCAAGGAACAGTCTTGTGGGTGGGCTTAAAGATACATTTTACCAATTTTTCATGCCCATCCCTCTAAATGTGACCCTGCTCCGGAGCTTTTATCTCTCTGACAACTTCACGCAGGAAAACATGCAGCCCCTCTGATAGCATGAAATCGGAAACAATGGCTTGTGGAAACAAAAGCGGGGCAGAGAGGCAGGATACAGGCCGGGTCCTGCCTGATTTTAGCCACAAACAGATGTTCGTAAGACCTGATTCTTGAACAAGCTGAAAGGAAAGGCTTGTAAAAGAAATGGACCTTAAAAACAATGCATTGAAGAGTTTTAAATAAAAGAGCAGGGGAAGCAATATGGCTTTCAATGATAAATCTCTGCAACGAAAACCAAACTGGCATCATGAATTTCAATTACGCTTTTTTCTTTTTTCAATGAACTCTAAAGTTCATTTCAGAATCTGGAGCTAGTTCTCCAATAACCTATTTAGTTTACAAGTCTGATATGCCCATTAAAATATGTTGCAATATTTTTTAGTTTCTTGGTATTCAGTCACTCCTCCTTTCTGATGCACCTTCATTTACTGAAACCCTCAAAGTAGTTCAGAAATAGGAGCTAATGCTGTTATTTTAAAAGCTGCTTAAAGCTCAACCAAAAGGATATGCTTAGAGAACTTGATTGGAAGAGATCTTACACTAGCCGTTGGGTAGAATTACGTTGAATCTCCTCTTTTCATGTGCATTATTGTAGACTGAAAAAGACCCAAGTAAAGAATCCATGAAGCGCTATCACGAATCAAACCACGGTTTCTGTTTCACAAAAGGCGATATGCACCATTTACAAATGGAACAAAGTGTAGAATCACTTCTGAGTGAAGTTTCTGCTTTTGTGATTAAAACTCTCTTCCTCTTTCTCGAAGAGTCTGCCATCCAAAAGCGCCTGTGCTATGCTCCAATGCACAAAATACATGTATTCATTAAAGAAGAAAAACTGAAAAATTTGGCACAAAGGCGGGTGCATAACTTAAGTCCTGCTCAGGGTAGCCCTCACTTGAACTCCGCACATTTGCATAGGTTTTACCTATTGATTGTCTCCATCAGCAAACAACAAAAATAAATCCTCCATCCACTATTTATTGTAGCATGTCAATCTGTTTTGTTTAACTGATATTTATCAGCAGTAATATGTGGTACATATATTACTTCAAGCTACAGATCACCTTCTTGAAACATGCTCACCAACATGAGGACTTGGAGGGGGAAGTTTTATAAAAAAAACATGCCTGCTACAGAAGGCACTTTCTTCTGACTGTTTATCAAGTTTAAACAAATTCATACACTGACTGACTTTAAGGCTAGAAGGGACCATTAGATCCCATAGTCTGACCACCTGTATGTACCATTATATGTCACCCAGTTACCCCTGTATTGAGCCCAATAACTTGTGCTCAACTAAAGCATAACTTCAGTTTAGCTAAAGAATATAATTGATTTGAAGACATAGGATATGGAGAATCCGCAACTTCCCCGGGTAGTTTGTTCCAGTGGTTAATCACCCTGACTGTTAAAAATTGGTGCCAAATTTCTAATTTGAATTTGTTTGACTTCAGCTTCCAGTCACTGATGTGGAAACAATGAGAAACACATGCCAGAGCATGGTTAAATGAGGAGGCCGCAACTTTATTAAAAACTATTAGCCAATGAGAAATTACTCGCTGAACTACCTGTTGGAACCATTCCAGTGTAGAATTTAACTTGATGCCAAAGGCTCTGGGTTTTACAAAGCTGAGGCTGGGTATGAAGACAGTGCCCCTTTATACCTCCAGGACTGCCCAGACACCCTGACAGAAAGTCAAAGTCCCAACCCATTCGCCTCATCCAAACCAGAGGTAGGGAGATGAGATGTGGGGAGCCCTATACTATTCGAGACCTGGAACCATGTCTGTCACCACACAATGCAGTGCTCGGAATTTTTCAACATCCTTTTTAAAATATGGACACCAGAACTGGATGCAGTGTTCCAGCACTGTTCTCACCAATACCATATACTGATGTAAAAATCATCTCCCTACTCTTACTCACTACTCTCATTTATATATCCAAGGATCGCATTAGCCCTTTATTATCTCAGCACTGCACTGAGAGCTCATATTCCATTGCTTGTCTACTATGACCCTTAAATCCTTTTCAGAGTCACTGCTTTCCAGGATACAGTGACCCATACTGCAGATATGATCTGCATTCCTTGTTCCTACCTGTTTTAAAAGATGTTGTGTTTGAATGGACCCAGCTCATCAAGTGATCCAGATTGCTCTGTATGAGTGCCCAGTCCTCATCATTACCATTCTGTCAATCTTTGTGTCATCACAAATTTTATGAGCAATGATTTTATATTTACTTCCAAATCATTGATGAAAATGTTGAATAGTGCCAGGCCTAATACTGATCCTTGAGGAACCCAACTATGAACATCCCCATTTGATGATTATTCCCCATGGTGGACTACTTTTTGAGATCTGCCTGATAACCCAGTGCTTTATCCATTTATTGCATGCTCTACCAATAGCATATAGTGCCCATTTTTAAAATCAGAATGTCGTGTGTCACTGAGTCAAACCCCTTTCAAAAGGTTGTTTGACAAGATCTGTTTTCCATAAAATCATTTGACAGGCATAAATTATATTCCCACCTTTTAAATCTTTATAAGTTAAATTCCATCAGCTTTTCTATTATTTTGACTGGGACTGATGTCAGGCTAACTGGTCATCCTACTTGCCCTTTTTGAATATTGGCACAACATTAGCACTCTTCCAGTCTTCTGGAATTTCCCTCATATGCCAAGATTTGTTAAAAATTAATATTAGCGGGCCAGAGATCTTCTCAGCCAGTTGTTTTAGGACTTCTAGATGCAAGTTATCCAGGCCTGTTGACTTAAAAATGTTTCTCCCAAGTAGATGTTGTTTAACATCCTCCTCAGTTACTAATGAACTGGAAAGTACTTCATCATCCACATATAATACCAGTACCTCATCCTATCACACATCTGTATTCTTCAATTTTTAAAGCCTTTTTGTTAATGTAAAACTCTAGTTCCTCTCTACCAGGCAGTGCTCCCCAAATGCTTCGACCGTAACCATCCCAGGGAGCAAAGATGAAATTCACTTCACATGCATAAAGACACAAGTGACTTAAGCGCCCATGTGACTTGGGAACCTGTGTGTCATTGTAGTCAAGTAGCTGGGGGAACCTAAGTCACATTGTAGTTGATGTAGTCAGCTAATAATGGCATGCCACCTATATCCTCTTGTTATTTGCCCCAGGGTTCAAAGATCCCACTTTTTGCATTAATTTTTGGAAATCTAGGTGTAAGAAGTGCGGCCCCCACCAGGAGTGCCCTCCTGTGCCAGGCTGCAGCATGATAGACACACCTGCCTCAGTTTCCCTCCTTCAGGTTCCCCAATAATAGTACAAAGCCTATGATCAAGTATAAATATAGCCCTTGTGGGGTTCATTTATTACAAAAGTTCCCCTATCATAGTCTAAAATTTCCCCAGCATAGTCCAAACAATATATGCACCGTACAGCCCCAGTGCCCCTCACCACATCCTAGCTCTCCAGGGCCGCCCTGGCGCCCCTTACCACACCCCAGCTCTCCAGTGCAGTCCCACCGTTCCTCACTGAGCCCTGGCTCTCCAGTACAGTCTTCTCCTGTTCTCGTACAAGGACAGACACCCGAGCCCTTTCAACTGGAGTGCACTCTTCTCAGTGGGAATTCCCACAGCATCTCTTCTGGGAACAACCTGGCCAGGGTAGCTCGCCCTGGCCCTCTCATGATTTCTCTGGGTCCAGCTTTCTTGCTGAGGCGTCAACTTATCCCACTGTGCTTAGCTATTTTTGAAGCACATATAGCATGCAATATTAGACAACTGTTAGAGATCTCTGAAATATCTAAACACAACAGAGAGGCAGTCTTCATTTTGAATATTCTTGCTTTTGTGGTTTGTTATTTGTTTCTTAAACATAGTTACACTGCTGTCCATTTTTTCTTTAAGAATAGGGCCTTTACGTAGTATTGATTTCCTAAAGACTTTGAAGTCACTGTCTTCATTATGTATGGTAGTTCATGGAAAAGGTGGAGGTGGGTCTGCTTACTGAATTTAATCGATACAGAACACCAGACTGGCAATTATCATCTGGAAGTCATTTTACACAGATATGTGCCAAAATGTAAATTGGCCAGTCTACAGAAAGGAAACAAAAATTTCCATCCCACGTTGGCAGGTTGTAATTTAGATGTCTGGTACGCTCCAGACCTATGGCTTGGGTAAGTTCAGTTGTTGTCATTCTTAAAAAAATTTACTACATAAGTTGACTTCACTCCAAAGCTAATAAAGATTGTAATGCTTAATGCAGTCTTCTCTGATATTTGCACTGCTTGTGCTAGACATTAGAAAGTGATTCCATATTAAACACTGGTACAGCGAGTAGATAATCTTTGATTGAGATACAAGAAGAACCTCCCAGGATTTCTGAAAAAAAAATGTTGAAAGACTCTGTACTGTACAATGCTACATTAAATCATATGATCTGTAGTACTTATTGTACATCTGAAAGTCTACAAAATAGTCCAAGCCTACTGCAGCATGTATACTGAGTACAGAGCTGGTTAGCCAATAGCGTGTGTATCTTTCCACTGCAAGAAGATACGGTGAAGGTAAAATTTGTTCTACAAACCAAGTCAGGTGTGTTTTCTTGAATAATGAAGAAAAAGGAATGCTGAAATTAATTTCCAAGTAGTTTCCGCTTTTAGTAATTTTTAAAGGTTAAAGACTTGAAAGCATCAGCATATGAACATTAGTTCCCACGTGCCTTACGCTGGCAGTATATTACTGTGGGGAGACAGACTGCTCTTTGAACCTTTAAGTTAGTTTAAAAATGAATTCTCCTTTTGTATTTAGATTGTGCTGAAAAGACAAACAAAATTATAATTAAAATAATTCTTGTAGCAATTCAGCTTTTTATTTATTCATTCTTATTATAAAATTAATTAATGTTTGTGAAGGACTTTGAAAATGAAAAGTGCTATGGGAGGGATATTTACTGATTTACCATATTTTTTTTGAATAAGGATGTCTGTGTTTAGATCAGAGTGAACAATGGGAGAAATAATTTGCCAACATTTTCTCTTTTGTGAACCATTCTGATTCAGCTATGTTCACATATTTTTCTGTTCACTTTCAATTAAGATGTTTCCAGAACGTGAATTTTGGATCTGTTTTCACTTAATTACCATACAACATTTCTTTTGTGAGTAAACTCAATTTGTTTTTGGCAGATGTAGTTTATGAAGGTGAAAGTATCCAATCAGAATAGAAAGCAATAAATACCACGTGGCGTAGGTTACCAATCACACAGCTCCAAAAGTGAATTTAGAATACTAAACACTTAAATGACTTTTCACAATAACAATTCACGAACAATCTATAGGCTGAAATTTATTGGCAAAAGGTTATTATAGCATTTTCAAAAAATGAAAAGATGTCTACAAATTATGGGAGGGGGGGGGGAGGGATAGCTCAGTGGTTTGAGCGTTGCCCTGCTAAACCCAGGGTTGTGAGTTCAATCCTTGAGGGGGCCATTTGGGGATTTAGTTGGGGATTGATCCTGCTTTGAGCAGGGGGTTGGACTAGATGATCTCCTGAGGTCCCTTCCAACCCTAATAATCTATGATTCTATGATCTGCTCTATGTTTAATACGCTGTGCAATACAAAGATGTACTTACACAGGGAAATAAAAATTAATTGTAAGGCTCAGCTTCTCTTCACATGAAGAATAAGCATTTTAAAGAATTTAAACAACACATCAACATTAAAAACAAAAGTTCTTAAAGCAGTTGTCTGGATGGCCTGCCTGGTGACCTAATTGTTGAGCTGTGCACTATTTCATAGGAGTCCTCACAGGAGACCTTGATCACTGGTTTTGGTCTCATCTTTTGGGCCAGAAGGGTATGGAGTGTTAAACCTTACACAACTGTGCAGCAATCCTTCTGGTACAACAAGGAGAACAATGCCAGTGATGGGCTCTGAAAAGAGTCCTGGAGGGGTAGTCTGGTGGCAGTGACACAGGGACCTTGTGAACAGAGAAAAGAAATTATAATGAGGGAGAAGGAAGGGAATCATGTGAAATTCCACTTCTATGTTGCTTAAGTTAAATATTGTGCCTGTAGAATTATGGTGACAGCATTACAGGTTTACAGAACCACCATTTTACTGAAAATATAGCAAAAACTATAAAAGTGTTGTAATTTTCAAACCAATATTAGATTTATATAAAAAAAGTAATCTGGAAATGGCATATTTCGGAACAAAGATAATTTCTATAAAGGGTTAATCCATTATATGCATTTCTTTACTGTCTCCATGGCAGCAAGGTGACTTGAGTGCTATACGAAAAGAGTAAATATGATAGGAGGGTTGCACAGCAGGGGCAGCCCTTGTGCTATGCCAAGCGAAGTGACTGAAAAGGTGTCCGACTGCTCTGTAAGGGTATCACAGGGAAGGCTCCTTGTACACTTGCAGGCACAATTTGACCCTTATCTTGCACAAGCCTTGGCCCTGGCCCATCCCTCACATCTCCTTCCATGGTGGTGCAGTGGTGTACATAGAATATAGTACAACAGTGCACCAGAGGGACTCTTTGTATCATCTCACCTATTGTATGCAATAGAACTGCATCAATTCAGAGTCTTATTGGGTCTTTGGCACTCCTGGGGTAGATGATGGGGCAGAATTTGCCGCTAACAAAGTTAGAATAATGACAAAAACTTAAGTCACTTCACTCTAAACTGGTGTTCATTGCTTTATACTAGGAAGTGCTATATAAATGTTAACATTTATTTATGCTACTGGAAATAAAAGCTGAAAAAGTGTTCGCCTGACTCCAGATGGCCAACTAGGTTTTGAAACCGAGAAATGGATCTGTTGGTCTACTAATTCCTAGGGCTAGTGGCCCTCTAACTGAAACAAACAGTGGCCAGTAGAAATCAAGAGAACAATAAAAGCCAGTGGAAACCAGCTGAAGGATCCTAATGGACTCCACTGGAATTTCCACTAGGGTAAATTACCTTGTACTTCCCAGAGGAAGACACCATAAAAGAACATGATCATTTTCAAGGATTTTATTGGCATACTCCTGAACGGCCAGGGGAAAAAAAATCTATTATTGATTGATGAGAATAACACCAGACTGTATAGGTCAAAAATTGACTGACATCACTCTGGACAAGCACAATTGAGATACACAAAGAATCCGTTGTGCCTTAAAGCTTATGGTACATTGCAATGCAGTAAATGAAAAGCCACTATTATGAGGAGATGTTTATGTCAGTAACTGAAAC
This sequence comes from Emys orbicularis, assembly GCF_028017835.1. Classification (NCBI taxonomy): domain Eukaryota; kingdom Metazoa; phylum Chordata; order Testudines; family Emydidae; genus Emys; species Emys orbicularis. The sequence goes on along the minus strand of NC_088689.1, from coordinate 29,082,050 downwards.
AAATCTTCTTTTTCCCTGAATAATACTGTCTTAAATTGTTAACTGTTGATCACATAAACAACATGTGATAAAGAATTTATAATCTCCTTTCATAAGATTCATTTTTAAACCCAAGAATGGCTTTACATGTTAAATTACTATACTATTTAATATCACTGAGCCACACTAGATTTCTGTAATCATTCTAAATCATATTCTAGCACAGCTCATATATAAGGCTTAAACACAAAAAGCATCACAATTAGATTTTAAATACCGTACTGATTAGACATTAAGGTCTCCAAAAGAAATAGCATATCAGGGACTCCATTCTTCAATCCCCATTTAGTTTTGCAGATTAAAACCTATTTCTTGGGCTTTGTGTCATCCTTATGGCCAGACTGTGGAATTAAGACATGGCCTACCCAGCCAAGGATACAGAATGATCTATTGCAGTGAGAGCCCTTGGGGCTGTGAGGGAACGTGTGATGCAGAAGCAACAGTGATGCACTTTGAAAGATTCAGTATGAATTCTCTCCCTACACTGGTTTACTTCATCTGGCAGTATGAAGGACGGGAAGCATGGGAATGGCCCCATTCTCACATCATCCCTCTCCCCTCCTGAGTAACTAGCTCTGTTAAGGTGGAGCAGACTGGGAGCAGAGTGTGGGGAGAAGGCTCCCTGCGTCCTCTCCTACACCTTGTACACCATAGAGGGACAGTCACAACAATGAATATCTCAAGGCCCTTCTGCCACTAGGATCCTAGAGGCTGTGAAAGTTAAAGTGAATGAATTTAGCACACACTGTTCATTTCTTAGTGGGCAGTGGACTTTGTTAGTGGGACTAAAACCATATTTTGGGGAAGTAATATAACTTGTGTGAAAATATATTCTTCACAGTAAATAGACATTTTGGCTTGGAACAATCCTGAAATCTGTCTTGGGAATCTGCCATTCACCCTGCAGAAAGTACCTTTTATTTAAAGAAAAAAAACCCTTTAATCTATTTTAGATACTTACACAGTTCTCATCACCACAGAGTCTGAGTGCCTTACAATTATTCATGTATTTATCCTGAGAACACCTCTGTACGTTAGGGAATTATCCCCATTTTGCAGATAAGAAACTAAGGCATGGAGAGACTAAGTGACGTGCCCAAGGTCACACAGGATGTCTGTGGCAGCGCATGAATTGAACCCAGGTTCTGGAGTTTCAGGGTACGTCTACATGGCAAAGAAAAGACCGTCGGCCTCAAGTCTCAGAGCCCGGGTCAACTGACTCAGGCTCATGCTACGGAGCTAAAAATAGTGGTGTAGCCATTCAGGCTCAAGATAGAACGTGGGCTCTGAAACCTGGCGAGGAGCCACAGCCTGCACATTTACACTGTGATTTTTAGCCCTGTAGTGTGATCCCTGCAAGCCCAAGTTAATTGACCTGGGGTCTGAGACTTACTGTCATGTTTTTTTTGTTTTTTGTTTTTTTGCAGTGTAGACATATCCTTAGTCTACAACCTTGACCACAAGGCCATCTTTCCTTTCCATCTGAAACCACCAGCAGCAGCCTATGCTTTGGAAGAAAGGAGAGAAAGTCCTAGGAGTGCAAAATGATGTCTGTAATAGGCTAACACTAGAACCTAAATGCATCTGGGTGAGGAGCCCTCAGCTGAGTGCACACACAAACATGAACACATTTTATTCCAGTTAACATTTTAGTTTTAGTCACTAAATTCCCATGCTCATAATACAATGGAATGCAATTTGCAGACTATTTCCTGAGAGGAAGACGGACTTGATACTAGAATGAACTGCTCAGAATTATTTGCTGGCCCTGCTTAGATCCCAGTTCCCAAAGTCTTTTCTCATACCTAATAAGTACTCAAATCATTATTTTTGGATTAGGAAATATTACTCCACCAAAAGATTAGAAAATTCTAATTTTGATATGCAAGACTGAAGGTTTATGCAGCGTAATATTAATATAAAACAAAGCCACATAACTATGGCACTGGAAAATTTGTTAATTCCACCTTGTAAAACTTCCTTATACCATATGTTACAAGTAAAAGCAAATGTACGCATGCAGAGCCCAGAGAGAACTGGACTGTGTATGTCTGTAGGGAGCTGGGAGAGAAGGAACCCTTCCCATCAGGTCATGGTCTGGCTATGGAGCTGTTTCAGAGACGCTACTTAATCCAAGGGTCTCTGCAGATCCTACATCACTGCAGTAGGATGGGAAGTGAGGACTGGAGGATCCATGCAGCACAAAGTCTTCTGGTCCTGCCTTCACCGTTCCCTGTTCTTGCCTCCTACATACTGCAACACAAAAAGCCCTATGAAGCTGGCCTCAATACCATGCAAGCAATGTGCACCTTCCAAATCCAGTCTCCCTTTGCTCAGAACTGCAGCAGCTCTGCTGCCACAGGGACCTCTGTAGCCATAGTGATAGGGGCTGGTTTTATTCTGAGATACAAACTAGAAGCTATTTGACTAAAAACATGAGGAACCCAGCTCTCAAACATCGTGTCTACAGAAGTGTCCAGATTCAACCTATAGTGACATACCAGGTGAGAAAAGAAGCCCAGACTACTCTACAAAGCCCTGGCAGAAAAGTGCTCTCTGCCCAGCTCTGATCATTAGTATTTAGTATTTCTAATAAAAGGTAGGCCTGCCCAAGTAGCAGGTTCATGTGAGCATTTGGCTTTTCTTCTAGAAGATGAATAATTACATGCTTAAAATGGTACAGAATGAGAAACCATTTGAGAAAATGGTGGCAGTTTCCAGAGGTCTCTTGGAAATGGCTTTTCTTTTTCCATTACCAGTGCATCATACCCATAACAAGACTCATGAAATATAAGGCTTCTAGAGCTTTAAGCTCTTTCCTAATGGAATTAGCTTAGGAGGAACTGTGTGGGAGATTGCAAGTACCACAAGCTGTAGGTGCTTAACCCAAGCTGTATGTGCTTAGCCCAAGGTGCTGAGTAGTTAGGATGTGAACACTCTTAACATGATTCTGACCTCCAGGTTAATTAGAGACAAAACAGGAACCCCAGGACCAGATCTATTTGCTCACAGGACAATCTCACTAGGCTGCTCTGAATACAGAGTTCTGAGGCAGTCAGAGGACAGAGAAATAATTAAATGTATAAGCCTGATAGACAGCTTTATCTATATGCCTGAATTAAAATGTTATGAGCCAACATGATGTTACAATATACTTGATACCTTTCATCTCTATGGTTTCTCACCAAAGATCTCTTTGGCTACTGAACTTGGGCAAAATAAAACGGTTACCTACCTTTTCATAACTTGTTCTTCGAGATGCGTTGCTCATGTCCATTCCAGTCTAGGTGTGTGCGTGCCAATGAGCACGGTCGTCAGATATTTTTGCCTTAGTGGTATTCCTAGCTGTGACACCCCCTTGAGTGCTGTGCTCATGCGTCGGTATATCAGGTGCCCCCGGCTCTACACCCTCTCCGTTCCTTCTTGCAGACAACTCCAACAGAGGGGCAGGAGGGTGGGTAATGGAATGGACATGAGCAACACATCTCAAAGAACAACAGTTACGAAAAGGTAGCCATTTTTCCTCTTCGAGTGCTTGCTCATGTCGATTCCCTTCTAGGTAACTCACAAGCAGTGTCCATGGAGGTGGGCTCAGATTTCACAGTCTTGCAGCACTGCTCTGCCAAAGCCGGAGTCGCCTCGAGCTTGCTGAGTAAGCACATAATGAGACGCAAATGTGTGGACAGACGACGAGGTAGTGGCCCTACAGATCTCTTGGGTTGGTACCTGTGCCAGGAAGGCCGCTGATGATGCTTGCGCCCTAGTCGAGGGTGCTGTCATGATTGCCGGTGGAGGCACCTTCGACAGCTCATAGCAGTGGCGGATGCAGGCTGCGATCCAGGACAAAATCCTCTGAGCAGACGCCGGGCGACTTTTTATTCTGTCTGCCACGGCAACAAACAGCTGTGCTGACTTACGGAATGGCTTCGTTCTATCTATGTAGAAGGCCAGCGCTCTCCTGATGTCCAGGATGTGTAGCCTGCACTCCTTATCTGACACATGAGGCTTTGTAAAGAAGATGGGTAAATATACGTCCTGGCCAGTATGAAACTGGGAAATGACCTTGGGCAGAGATGCTGGGTGCAGTGGCAACTGGACCTTATCCTTGTAGAAGACCATATAGGGCACTTCTGAAGTAAGCACCCTAATCTCAGACACCCTGTGGGCAGACGTAATCGCGACCAGGAACGAAACCTTCTAGGAGAGAAGCAGGAGAGAGCAGGAAGCCAGAGGCTCAAAGGGAGGCTCCATGAGCCTTGACAGCATGAGATTCAGGTCCCAAGGAGAGACGGGATGCTAGACATGCGGGTAGAGACATTCCATATCTTTCAAAAAACGTAATGTCACGTCATGATCGAAGATTGACCTGCCTTGGAATGGAGAATGGAAAGCCAAGATAGTGGCCAGGTGGACCTTGATCAATGACAGGGACAAACCTTGGAGTTTGAGGTGCAGCAGATAATCCAGGATCTCCTGCAGTGGGGCCTGCTCAGCCCAGATATGCCGTTCCGAGGCCTAGCATGTGAATCTTTTCCATCCGTCCAGGTAAGTTGCTCTCATGGAGAGTTTCCTACTAACCAGCCAGACCTGCTGAACCCGGGCCAAGCATGCCCATTTGTTGGTGCTTAGCCATGCAGTAGCTAAGCCGTCAAGTGCAGCGCTGCCAGGTTTGGGTGCAAAAGGCTGCTGTGGTTCTGGGACAGCAGATCTGGCCAGAGGAGCAGCTGCAGAGGGGTGGCTACTGAAAGGCTCAGCAACGTGCCGAACCAGTGCTGGCAAGGCCATGTAGGGGCTATTAGAATAATTCTTGCCCTGTCTTGGTTGATCTTCACAAGGACCCTGTGAATCAACGGCACTGGCAGGAAGGCATACATCAATGCCTCTGACCATGGAATAAGAAAGGCGTCTATAGGGAGATCCTGGCCATCCCCCAGATCAAACAGAACACGTAGCATTTTCTGTTCTGCCTGGACATGAACAGGTCCACCTGGGGAGTCCCCCACCTCTGGAAGATTATGCTGACTGCCTCTGGATGGAGCAACCACTCGTGAGATGAGAAAGTCCTGCTGAGGTGATCTGTTCAGATGTTGCTGGTTCCGGGCATGTGCGCAGCTATCAGATGAATGGCATGTCGCACACAAAAATCCCACAGGCAGAGAACTTCTTAACAAAGGCCTGAAGACTTGGCACCGCCCTACCTGTTGATGTAATACATTGTGGCGGTATTGTCCATCTGGATCTGCACCACCTTGCCAGGTGAACCGCTCTGAGCTCCCTCAAGTTGATGTGGAGGGCCAGATCGTCCCGCAACCAGTGACCCTGGGTGCTTAGCTCACCCAGGTGGGCTCCCCAGGCAGGTCTGAAGCATCAGAGACCAGGGTCAGTGACGGGAACGGGGTCACAAAGGTAACTCCCTCCAACACTGACACAGGGTCCAACCACCAATCCATGGATGATCTGATGTGATCCGGCACCCTGACTACCTGGTCTAGGTCGTGTCTGTTGGGGACGTAGACCAACACCAACCACGCTTGCAGAGGCTGGAGATGGAGCCGAGCACGGCTGACCACGTATGTACATGCGTCCATGTGGCCCAACAGCTGCAGGCAGATGGGAGCCGTGGTGAGAGGGTGGTTCTTTACATGGGAGATCAGGTCTGACGTGGCCTGAAAACACGCTTCTGGAAGGAAGGCTCTGGCTCGCATGGAGTCGAGAACCGCCCCAATTTACTCTATTTGCTGGACCAGCATTAAAGTGGATTTTTTCTCGTTTATTAACTGGCCCAGGTCGCGGCAGATGGAACGCACCAGATCGAGGCTCCTCTGCACTTGCTCCTGAGACCTGCCCTTGATGAGCCAGTCGAGATATGGGAAGACCTGGACCCCTTGACATCTTAGATAAGCAGCCCCTGGCACCATACATTTTGTGAACACCCTCGGGGCTGATGAGAAAATGGCATCCTCCCACTATGAAACGGAGGAAATGTCTGCAATCTTGGAATATGGAAATAAGCGTCCTTCACGTCAAGGGCAGCGTACCAGTCTCCCGGATCCAGGGAAGGGATGATGGAGTTCAGGGAGACCATGCAAAACTTCAACTTTCTGAAAGACTTGTTAAGGCAATGCAGGTCCAGAATGGGTTTGAGGCTCCCTTTGCCTTCAGGATTAGGAAGTAATGGGAATAGAACCCTTTTCCCTTCACGTCCTGAGGGACCTCCTCCACTGCCCCCAGGTGCAGGAGGTTCTTGACCTCTTGAACAAGGAGTTACTTGTGAGAAGTGTCTCTGAAGAGGGATGGGGGGTGGGTGGGAGGGAGGGAGGAGTGGCCGAAAATTGCAGGGTATAGCCCCAAGACACTATATCCAGCACCCAGCGGACCGAGTTGACCCACGACCAGGCCAAACGGTAGGGACGAAGACGGTCGAGGAAAGAACATGGTGGATCCGGGGAATAGACTGGGGTGTTGCTCTTGAGCTCACCTTCAAAATGAGAGCTTCTGGCCCCTGGGATGCTTTGCCGGGCCAGGCTGCATGGGTGAGTGGGAGGAGGAAAGGCGGTGATGACTAAAGCGTGTGTCCCTTCTCCTTGCAGACGCCTGACAAGGCTGCCATGGTCTTGGTGGCAGCTGGAACTGCTTCCGTGCAGACTGCAGCATATGTATGCCCAGCAAGCGAAGGGTGGCCCATGTATCCTTTAACCCATGCAGCCTCGCATCAGTCGGCTCTGAAAAGAGACCATTCCCATCGACTCTAAGGTCCTGCATAGAGGTCTGCATCTCTTGGAGTAGGCCAGCGGTCTGAAGCCAGAAGCTGCACCTCATGACTACTGCTGACGCGACCACTCTAGCTGCCAAGTCCACACCATCTGGAGAGAGCACCTCACCACCATGGGCGCTGAATTCCTGGGCCAAACCCTGAGGGAGGGACTCCTTGAACTTAGGGAGGGAGTCCCATAAGTTAAAACTGTACCTGCCAAGAGGGCCTGAAAGTTCACCACCAGGAATTGCAGGCCTGCTGTTGAATAAATTTTTCTCCCAGAAAGGTCCCGTCTTTTGGCTTCTTTATTTTTGGGAGTTGAACTGGTGTGCCCTTGCTTGTCCTTTTCATTGGCCGCGGAGACAACCAGCAAGCCCGGAGGTGTGTGGGTATAAAGGTACTTGAATCCTTTGGCTTGGATGAAGTACTTCTTTTCAGCCCTTTTGGAGGTGTGAGGGATGGACAACGGGGTTTGCCAGAGAGTCTTGGCAATTTTCAGGATCCCGTCATGCACTGGTAGTGCAACAGGTGCCTGGATAGAGGCTGAGAGGACATTGAACAAGGTGTCCGCCTGCTCAGCCATCTCCTCCACCTCTATGCCCAAGTTCTTGGCCACCCATCAAAGCCGGGCCTGGTGTTCTTTAAAATTGTCCGGTGGGCTTGTCCTCAAGGGTCCCGTGACCACCTCGTCCAAGGATGACAACTATACTGCCGGGGGAGATAACACACAGAGTTCTGTGGGACACAAGACATTCTGAGATTTGGCACAGAAGCAAACAGCTTTTACTCTGGGGAAGAAACTTTGTTCTGCTATGGGGTATTTTTCATCCCAACTAGAATTTTTTGGAGCAGTAGAGGACTACATAATTTATTTACCCTTTTATTTAATCTGTTTTCTCTATATATTTTTCATTATGCATCAATAAAACCTTCTCTTCTTTAAGACTTGAACCAGATCTTGCATAGTGTTGCAAGGAAAGTAATTTGTGTGGCCCTCAGAGAGGAAATACATTCTGACTTAAAAACCCAGAAACAGAATGGGTAAGAGCTTGAGTGTAAGGGGTTGCAGTCTCTATCCCCAAGTAGAGCTGCAAAGGGTCTGGCAAGGGCCTAAACATATAGAAAGCTTAATAGCCTACCAAGTCCTTTAGATTGTGAGCTCTTTGGAGCAGGGATCATCTCTTTGTTCTGTGTTTGTACAATGTTTAGCACAACAGGGCCCTGGCCCACGATTGGGTCTGCTAGGTATTACTGCAATACAAAAAATAATAATAGGGTCTGATTACACTAAATAACTCAGGTTTCAGAGTAGCAGCCGTGTTAGTCTGTACCGCAAAAAGAACAGGAGTACTTGTGGCACCTTAGAGACTAACAAATTTATTTGAGCATAAGCTTTCGTGGGCTACAGCCCACTTCTTCGGATGCATAGAATGGAACATATATTGAGGAGATATATATATACACATACAGAGAGCATGAAAAGGTGGGAGTTGTAAGACAACTTGTAAGACAACTCCCACCTTTTCATGCTCTCTGTATGTGTATATATATCTCCTCAATATATGTTCCATTCTATGTACCCGAAGAAGTGGGCTGTAGCCCATGAAAGCTTATGCTCAAATAAATTTGTTAGTCTCTAAGGTGCCACAAGTACTCCTGTTCTTTTTACTAAATAACTCAGTCAAGTCAGCAAATGTTTTTGACTAGAAAAGTCAGAAGGAAAAAAAACCAAAACTGTAAATCTCTAGTTGACCTGGACAAAGTGTGTGCAGGAACTATCTTGCAAAGTGTTTCCAGCCAGAGCAACAGCCTCAAATTGCATCATGATGTGATGATGGGCTCATCATAATGTTGTGTCATGACACCATAACAGAAACAGTTTGCCCTGCTGTAGGAAGATGGCAACACTAATTGAACCTCCATGAAAAGACATTGTTCTTAATTCAGAAAGCCTTTATTTTATCTATAGCTAAACAAACAGCTTAGGTGTGATTGTAAAGGAAATGAGTTTATGAGTACTCAGTTCATTAATGCATTCAATTTCTGTTCCCAACACAAGATTACGTTATGTCAGCATTACAAGAGTTACTGTGGGTGGCATCAAGCCAGATATGATCCCAGTCCTTGCCTTTCAGCTGCTTTTCAACTCCTCCTCCAGTCCATGGCTACTTTGTCTAATAAACAAGCAAATTATCTTCAGTTTTCTAAATTATGGGATACATTTTTGAATGGGCTACTTCTAGGTATCCAGTTGTGAGCACGTAAAATTAAGTATGCACTTACAGACACCTTCACTTTGCAAACACCTGAGATGAATATTTTACAAATTCTAACTCATGTGGGACCACTTTTAATACTTCTAATGCCTGACTGCACACAATTGTAAGAATTTGCACCCATTGGGCCATTGTTGTAACCTGCAATAAGGCTAAATTCATAACAAATGCATTTTCCAGTTACACAATCCCATATAAAATTACAAAATTAATGGATGAAGAGAACGCAGTTGCCAATCTATATCTGGGACCTTTTGCCATTTACTTCAATGGGGCCAGGACGTCACCCCCGGAATTTAGTAAAACATTTGACAGTCTCTCACAAAATCTTCTAACTCTCAATATATTCATTTTATAGACTAAATTATACATACTCTTCAATAGTTACAGGCAGGGGATGTCATCAAAGTCTTTTATAGTTAAGTATATGTATTTCTTTTCTTTATAAAAATATAATTGTATTTACTAGATTTATTAAAATCTTTTTTTCACAGATTCATTTATGTGAAAATTTGATATGTGACACCAGCCATTTAACACTACATCATCCTGACAATTTGCATTTTAAAAGACTTTCTACCACTCCTCTTAGAAGTTGCACTTGCAGTGCCATGAGGAGTACTCTCGGCCTGACCCAACAAAGCACATAAACACATAACTATTTTAAGTAAGACAGACTGAAGTCAGTAGGACGACTCACATGCTTACAGGTAAGCACATTCCTAAGTACTCTGCTGGAGCAGGACCAAAGTGCTCAACATGTTGCAGGATCAAACCCTTTGAGCTTAGTCAGAGGGTGTTCTTGTACTTCTCAAGATTTGTTCTTTAATTAGCAAGTGACCCTGACTAACCCAGCAGAAAATTAACTTGCAGCCTTCTGAGATATGCAAGCACTTGAGGATTTAGATCGTTTGCATAGGTGCAACTGAGAACAGAGATTGGCCCCAGCGTATACATACACTTATTAGTCTTAAGCTGCTTTTAGTCACTTATACTGTATTGTGAATAAAGTGACATGTAAATTCTCCAGTCTCCAAAATGGCCAACTTCAAGTTAAACTAGTTCAAGGATTCTCTTTAGATAAATATTAACTGAGAGTATTATTACCATGTCAGCAGCACTTCTCCTTTGCAAAAGCTGGTACACGAGCCGTATTGCCATTGTTGGAAGAAGGGCATGATCATGATTTTTTTTCTAATTGCCCCTGATAATTTAGGAACTATGATCATTCTATTGAATTGGGGGTCGTTAGAAGCTAAATATGTCTTTATAAGCCCCTACTCCCCCAAAACAGGCCACATAGAGTTATAAGTATCTCTCTGACAGTAACTGGCAACCAGTAAAAACGAAAAGGGCTTCAAGCGTCCAAAAAGCCATCGATCACAATCACTGTCAGCTAGGTGATGAATGGCAGGTGTGGCAGCAGCCAGCTCTATCGCGGACTGTGCGGAGACAAGCGCTACTGGTACTGCTGTCACTCTTTGTCATCCAGTGCCAGCTGAGTCCCCCAGCTGCCCGTTGCTACCATGCAAGGCATAAAACATACACTCCGAACAATCACAGCAGCAGTGCTGAGCTTATAGACTGCATTATTAATTAGTTTAATGACGCTCAGCCCTATTAGAAAGCACAAGATAATTGTATTTAATTTGGCCCAAGCAGTGCCAAATTTGATCAAAGCATCATCTTTTCTGTTCTGCTCTGTAACTATGTTTGTATTAATTTGCATCTGAAATAGGAGGAGCTGCTAATTCCTGCTGGGAATAGAGTTCTTTTTATTTTTTAAACAGTGTCATCTTTCACATCATGATGCTGTGTGAGACCTCCGCCTGCTGATAACTGTGTAATCTTTTCCTGTAGCTACAAATTAAAAGCAGGTTTATGACCACATGCTACTAGACCCTCTAGGGCCCTGAAGCATGCAGCCCAAGAACAATTCATTCACTCAGTTCTCCCCCGTCCATGATGGAGGTAGAAACAATTGCATCATTTAATTTACTATTGCAACGAGGATATGGCTCATTGGCCTCTCGTTGTTTTGAAGATGGATTTAATTAACCTCCAATGAATCTTGCCGGTAAGCGTGGCAGCATCAGAAAAGAATTGGAGATGTCAAAAAATCAGCTGAAGAGAAGGGTAATCAGTACTGCTGAACCCAGCACTACCGAGAGGACTTGTGATTAAAATCCTCAGCCCCACCAGGGGACTAAGGGGTGTAGTGGGTTAATGCACTACTTCTTCACCCACGGGGGAGCTGGGTTCAAATTTGACTTAGATTACCAGCAAAAAGAACTGAAATGGAATAATTCCTAATATCTACACATTTCTTTAATGCAGAAGCCATTTGTCACCACTAACAAATAAATAGTTGCAATAAATATACTGTTAAGTAAATATACAGTCCCTTAGGGAAAGAGACTGCATGCCTTTATAAGTCAGGTTACAATATGAAACTCATCACAATGTCTATGATAATAATTTATAATGAACATTTAGCAGGTGCCTCAGATGGGCTGCTGTAATTTGCCTTCATTAATAAAACTGTCCTTATTAGACCTGAAGTTTTATGCATTTTAATTTAATAAAGCTTTATTACATTTTCATTTTACACACGATCTTGTTTCCAACAATGAGTCCTCAAGTTAATTGAGTTCATAACAAAAAGTTAAAGTCTTTATATGAGGCAAAGTTATTTACAATAACCCTATTTATTTGGTAATACAAAAACAGCTCAGCACCTAACACACATATTTTGTCTTCAGTGAAATGATTAAAGATTTATGAGTCATTAAGAAAAATGTTCCCCATGAAGTGAAGATTTATTTGAAGACTAAAAACAATGTAATTTTTCTTTTTTAATGATAGCTTCATTTCACTTACCTGACAGGGGAATAAAATTCTTTTATAGTTTAAACACTGCCAACCATTATGGTACAAAAAGCACACTGATAGGAGAACAAATGGAAGAGGAAACACTTCATTTTTATGAAAAGGTTGGAGCAGGGGTCGGCAACCTTTCAGAAGTGGTGTGTCGAGTCTTCATTTATTCACTCCAATTTAAGGTTTTGCGTGCCAGTCATACATTTTAACATTTTTAGAAGGTCTCTTTTTATAAGTCTATAATATATAACTCAACTATTGTTGTATGTAAAGTAAATAAAGTTTTTAAAATGTTTAAAAAGCTTCATTTAAAATTAAATTAAAATGCAGAGCTCCCCAGACCGGTGACCAGGACCCGGGCAGTGTGAGTGCCACTGAAAATCAGCTTGCGTGCCGCCTTTGGCACGTGTGCCATAGGTTGCCTACCCCTGGGTTAGAAGAAAGTGAAAATGGAACAAAATGACAAGTCTTGTGAAGAAGGTGCTCACAATAAGTGATTAGGGCACTTTTCCATAGCTTGTAGCACTTTCTTAGAAGAACATCCTTAATTACTTAAGGACAGATAATAGGAGAGGACTAATTTTAGCCTGGTTGATCAGAATATGTAGTCAAGCCTTCGGTAGTCTGCTGTTTCTGCAGGAAGAGGGACAACCTCTGAAAAGCTCAGTGCCACCATTAGTATCCAAGCGGCTGTGCATTATGTCCTTCTTTGAAATGTTATATGAATAAGGGCCAAGCATATTAAATTATTTTTGTTTACCACAGTTAATTGTTCTATCAACTTAGACACTCTATACAACCACTACATATTGACTGTGCTGCAGAAATATGTAGCGCCTGTATCAGGTCCCAAACAATTCAGAGCTGGGATTGCAGTGTTTTATTGGCACCTTGCTGAGCTCTTAAAAAGATGCCTACGTAAGGCTTCCAGTTTTAATTTATACTGGGAAAAAAACCAAAACCAACAGTCCTTACTTTTGAGGCAAAAACGGTATAAAATGTTTCTTAGCTGCTGCCAGTTTCCACTGCATCAGCTTTCACCATCACATTGATGCTCTACCATTCATCATTGCAGAGTGGTGAGAGGTGATAGTAGCATCAAACCGGCTGGGAAAAGCCTGGCAAAATGGTCTTCAAACAATATACATATTTGACATCTACTGTGGTACAAATGAATACTGAAAATGAAGCTGCAAGTACAACAGAATGTATAAATGTACCCAAGAGTTGAGTTTCGGGCAGTAACCATGTAAACATTTAGTGATTTAAATAAGCACAGGCGAACATAATCATCTCATTATAAACACAAATACTGAAGTACACTGCATAGGTACTTTATAACCTGAGTTATAAATAATTTTACACCAGCTGTTTTTGGCCTGATTTCTATTCATTGTTTTTAGCCACTTGCAAAAAATTCTGACTTTTATGTGTATTTTCTTTTCTTAAAGGGCATAAAGAGGCATTGTCAGGTTGTTTCAGGCCCCAAATTCAAGTGCTGTTAAAAGAAGAAAAAAAAAAAAGAGGGGCAGGTGTGGATGGGATATCCCACGTCTTCCCTTTAGGACCCAATCATAGAGCTAGGATATGCAGAAAGAGTTAGGGAGATGGGGGAGACCCATACAGACATGGGAAACAGGGAAAGGAGGGACATAGGGGACTGGGAGAATATGGCCATGGGTGGGACAAATGGTCAAGAGGTACACAGAAGCATATAGATGGGGATTACAGGAAGAGAACAAAGAACAAACTGAGTGCACAGATAAGAGATGAAGAAAGATAATAATAATAATTAATGGAGATATCCCATCTCCTAGAACTGGAAGGGACCTTGAAAGGTCATGGAATCCAGCCCCCTGCCTTCACTAGCAGGACCAAGTACTGATTTTTGCCCCAAACCCCAAGTGGCCCCCTCAAGGATTGAACTCACAACCCTGGGTTTAGCAGGCCAATGCTCAAACCACTGAGCTATCCCTCCCCCCGGGACACAGGGAGATAGAATAATCTCCAAAATACCCTGACCTCACAAGAAACCAAGAGGGATTGATGGCCTATTTTTCAGAGGAACTGAGTACTCACAACTTGCACCAAAATAATTCTCACTATCATAACTTATCATCATATTTTATCTTTGAAAATCAGGCTCCCAAACCCCAAAGTGTCTTCCCACAGCAGAGAGAAATATTTAGAGAGAATCCTCAAGACCACCCTACTCATTTTATGCACAGATGGGCTGAAGCCAAGACTCCAGGTTGAAACAATGCTGAATTGTGGGGCAGTTTGGATCTAGATCCAGATTATGATTTAAACATGTGACAATAGCTCTAACTTTATATGTACCAGGCTGTGATTATTACACCTATTAGATTCAGACCTCAACTTAAACTGATTATTTAGTATCAGAACAGGGATTTCCTCCTCACATCTTCCTCCTTGGAAGATGACTATGAATTTCCTAATTTTTATTTCAACTAGCTCATCAGGCAAGTTTATAGTTCTATAACCTATATTTCTACATCCCAATTTTTTTAAAAAAATCAAAGCACAACTATATTGCAGTAATGAAGATCTACTTGTGAACTGAATGTTTTATGGCGCTGGGATTTTGTGTTACAGAAACCTCCTCTGTATTTGGGAATTGTGTACAGATTTTAATCTATTATTGAGAGATAACTAAATAAAACTGCAGGATCCTACTGAATTGTGAAGTAGAAGGAACATTGCTCAGAACTCTACCCTACACGTAGTTAGATGGTGGATAGTTTGCTGGAATAGCCCTCAACTTATCTGGTGCAGGGATCTTGCTCCCTTCACCCCTCCACTAGAGTTCATAACTATCATTCTTCCATAGTGCTGACGGAGGAAAAGGAGCTAATTCATGACCATGCTGAGCCAGGCTCCAGGACTGAGTTTATGGCTCCTGACTGAGATTTGGGACCCTAATTCAGGCAGCTAATCAACTAAATTGACCACATATGCAAGGTCCAGCATTTCATCGTTTGACCAGCTATGCAATAGAACCTCAGAGTTACGGACACCTCGGGAATGGAGGTTGTTCGTTAACTCTAAAATGTTCGTAACTCTGAACAAGCCGTTATGGGATGCTCCTCAGGGCGGACTGCTTGGAGTGGGGGCTCACAGCTTTGCAGTGGCTGCCCGGTGAGTAGGGGTGGGGACAGGCAGCTGGTTCTAACTCCCTGGCTGCAAGGGTGATGAATGAAGCACCCTGGGGCACTACAGTGTCAGTGGGGGCATGGTGCAGGCTGTGGCCCTTTAAAACTGAGCTGCTCCTCTAGAGTGCAGCGTGTAGGCAGGCTCCGGCTCCAGCAGCTAACACTCCAGATCAGGCTTCTGTAATAGCTCGGGAAGTTTCTTTCCCAGGCTTTGAGCTTGCAAGCTTGTCCCCCTCCCAACCAGGGGGGAGGGAGAGGGGAAAACAGCATTCACCACCTCTGACCTGTAAGTGGCTGCCCCGCACGCTGGCAAGTAGGGGGTGGGGATGGAGACAGGCAACCCAGATGTGCCTACCTTTAAGATGCAATACAGGCACGGTACAGTACAGTATTTGCTGGTTTGTTTGATTTGTTGTTTCCACTGCTGCCTGATAGCTTACTTCCGGTTCCCCATCATGTCCAGTTGACTGGTCAGTCCATAATTCTGGTGTTCGTATCTTTGGAGGGTCTACTGTAATATCCTTGATTGGCTGTGAAGGGGTGATCCAATTGCTGGGAAGCTCCTCTACCTAGGTTCCCCACTGCTGCCATATATTAAGGCACCTGTAGTCTGAGCTATTCATCTCCATTCCTTAAGTCAGATTTCTGTTGCCTACCCACCTGTGGTTTGAAACTAGTACTTTATATACTTACGCTGTACATCTTGAGGGAACTCTGGGATTTGAAGTGATTGGCTACAGGGAGAGGAAGGAATTTCTACCTTGCTTTGACCCTTCTCAGGCTAGGGATTTTTGGTCTCTCGAGTGAGCTTCTACTTTCCTTTGACGCGCACAGACACAGTGCACGTGGATATTTATGATGCAGTTTGTGTGCTTTGTTGCTTTGATAGCAACTTTTGTTTTATCTATATCCTAAGCAGGCAGTGCTGGCTGATAAACCAGGATCCAAGTCAGCAGCTGGAGCAGTGACAGCTGTTCACATACTGAAGAACTTGAAGCTACTGTAACATTCAGGGGAAGGCCTCACTACTTTAAAAGAATGGAAATTTGTCTATTTGAGGGCCCACTATAGCATGCTGGGCTCAAAAAAGCATTAGGGAGGCTTAGCCTAGTGGTGGGACTGCCTCAGTGATCTCCAATCCTACTGCATGGGCAATGGATTTAAGACAATACACAGGGTCTGTAGTTGCACACATTTCCAACACATAGTCTCTTCCAATTGTAGAGGAGCTTTGAGCCTTGCTGATTACCAGAATTGGGCTACAGGTTATTTTGTAAATGTGGTGGGCAATTTAACCACTGAAACCGTATCTTTCTTTGTGATCTGGTACTATGCAATATTCCCAATTTCATGTTTTCTTTAGAAGTGTTTTTATATAATTTAATATAAAGTACTACTCTGAAATGCTTTTATAGGATACCTTTAGCATGACCCCCATTTTATTCAAGCAGTAGCAGCATCTTAGTGGGTGTTTTCCAGTATAAGCCACATTTTCTGTTGTACTGTAAATAAGAATATTGATGATCAAAAACTCCTATAATGCCATAATATTCCAAAAGATATTAAAATAGATCACTTAATCTTTGTTGCTTTGGCAGACTGGTATGATAACCTCCATTTGCAGATATACATTCAATTTGTAGTTATGGAAATTACTGAGTTGGATTGAATGATGTTATAGGACCACTTTAGGAATAAATTAACCTATGGAAATGATGGATTAGTTTCACTTGAGATGTGCTCTTGCACAAGAAAAATGTTTCCTAATTTTGGTATTAATCTATCAAATTGCCAGAGGACAAGTAATACTGGACTAATGACTGAATGAAATGTGATGCATGCAAGGTTTGTTTCTTAAATATTTAAAAAAAACTGTATTAAAAAGAGCAATGTTCTAAAGATATGGAAAAAATATTCAAAGATGTCTCAGTGCTTCAGAAATAATTTTATGTTGTCTTTAACTATTAACATAATGTAGAGGATAGTCTTATTCTGCAACATGGGCTTTAGCAACACTCTACCTGCAAATGGTTACAGGTAGTGAAGAGGAGGGGGTAACATGGGAGTTGAAGTTGTGTATTAAATGGATTTAGTTTAAATCCAAAGGGCACACAATAGGCACCCAGTGTCATGATGCTGACTTGGAAAGGCGAATGCTCCCACAGCCTAGAGGACTTGGATAGGAAGGCAAGAGTGCTTTAGCTCATTTTGCTTGGAGTCTCATAGCACAAAATGATATTTAAAATGGTTTACTCAAAAGCAAATCATCTGTAGTTTTATGATTTACATACACATTTATTTCACTTCTGCATTGTGAATACTGTGAGTGCAATTAAAAGTTATTAATTTCTACAGGTCATCCATTCCAGAACTTTTAAGAGAAATGCCTGCTTACATTGTGACAGTAATATGAATGTACTATTCTTATATGCACTTTAACTTGTGTATTTCGAATATCATCTGCAAATAAAACAATTAAAAATGATGGAGATTTTTTTTGCCTTTCATAAAAATGCTACATAGCTCTGGGAACTGGACTGCATAGGCAACAATAGAGCAGGCTTCCTCACGCTGCCAAGGGAACCCAGGTCTGTTCTGGGTGCCACATCTCCAAGGATGAGAAGGGAGAGGAGTACCATGCCCAGGGGCTTGAGCTCATCATGGAGATTGACAAGGGTTCCAATTCGTGCTAATGGTTAGGATGATAATGTGGGTCATTTGATCACTGGATCCTGGAAAAAGATATCCAAGTTATTGCACAGATGATACCAAACAGCTACCAAATAATGTAAGTAATTGCAATTAAAACAAACACACCAAAACAAAAAACCCAGACAAACACGTCTACTGATTTGAGTAAAACTAGTGACCTAGAGGTGAAAAGCTCGAGGTCTTATTTTCATAGTAAATCCTGTATTTTCTAAGGGATATTTGAATGGATAATTAGGTACCCATGACTTGTGAAAAGGAGAAATGTCTATATAAAATGTGCCGGTAAGAAATAAGGAATAATTTAAAATATAACTGCAGCCTCTTCACTCTCTACTGACATAAAAGCAGAGAAGTATGTTGTGAGAAAGACAAGGGAAGGCTCCCAAATTAAAGAGCTCAGACCACTGTGCTCTTTCCCTGTGGGATCAGAACACTATATAGGATTGCCAACTTTTGAATCGCACAAAACCGAACACCCTTGCCTCGCCCCTTGCCCCAAGGCCCTGCCCCTACCCTGCCCTTTCTCTGAGGCCTAACCCACCCCCTCTCACTCCACTCCTCCTCCCTCCATCGCTCGCTCTCCCCCACCCTCACTCATTTTCACCAGGCTGAGGCAGGGACTTGGGGTGCGGAAGTGGATGAGGGCTCCAGCTGGGGGTGTGGGCTCTGCGGTGAGGCTAGGGATAAGAGGTTTGGGGTGCAGGAGGGGGCTCTGGGCTGGGGGCAAGGGGTTCGGAGTGCAGGAGGAGACTCAGGGCTGGGCAGGAGGTTGGAGCGTGGGAGGGGGTGCGGCTCTGGCTGGGGATGTGGGCTCGGGGGTGGGGCCAGGAATGGTTGATTTGGGGTGCAGGAGGGGGCTCAGAGCTGGGGTAGGAGGTTAGGGTGTGGGAGGGTGTGTGGTGCAGGTTCCCGCTGGGTGATGCTTACCTCAGGCGGCTCCTGCTTGGCGGCGCAGTGGGGCTAGGACAGGTTCCCTACCTGCCCTGACTCCACGGAGCTCACGGAACCATCCAGCATGTCCAAGTCCTAGGAAGAGGGGCTAAGGTGTGCCTGTGCCATGGCGGTTCCCAGCCAATGGGAGCTGCGGAGCTGACACTTGGGGATGGGGAAGCACGTGGAGCCTCCCTGGTCCCTGAGCCTAGGAGCCAGACATGCCGGCCACTTCTGGGAGTTGCACAGAGCCAGAGCAGGCAGAGAGCTTGCCTTAGCCCTGTTGCACCGCTGACTGGACTTTTAACGGCCTGGTCAACGGTGCTGACCAGAGCCGCCAGGGTCCCTTTGCGACTGGGCATTCCGGTCGAAAACCAGACACCTGGCAACCCTAACACTATGCAAGGCTGTCCAGTGGGAGCTTTTATAGTATCATTTTTAGTTTCACTATGTTTAGTTATTCAACTGAAAAGGAAAGTGCCCTAAAAATGCAACATCTTTAAAAGAAGCAACTTACTTTCCTGGTTTTTGGCTTGGCAGAAGAGAAAAAAAGTTCTATATTTATATTCTCTTCTGGATAGCTCAGCTGAAAGTGATTCCATTGCAACCACAAACTGGTCCTTCTGCTATGAAGATCACAGAAGATGTGTGGATAGAAAGTGAGATAGAAGTACCTTTATGATAGGAAACCCAGGTTTGTGAGATGAAAATGTTTCTAATAGTAGCAAATTATCTATTTGGATTGCCTCCCCTGGCTCCTGAATTTACAGTCATGAGCAGAATGAGATGCCACTATTGTCTGAAACTACCAATTTCTTAATTCAGAACTGGAGGACCACACGGTACCCAGAATGTCGTATCTGATGAAAATGATTCTATTATTTATAGTATCTACAATGTTCTATGAGCTAAACAGACAGATAAGATGCCAAGGTCTCTGCTTCCTTTCAATTAGATGACATAAAATCAAACAGAATGATGGTGTGGAAGAGGGGCAACCGAAAGCAATGTGATTTCGTGATTTTTGTATTCATTTTTCAAAACACTCTTTTTCAGTAATTTAATTTAGTTAAATGTCTATGTATTTTCAAATGGTTGCTTTGCTGAAATCTAGCATTGAGGCACCTGCCTATGAGACACAGACGTATTAGAATGAACTTTCAGTTTAAGCCCAGGGGCTTTGCTTCTTGTTGTGCAGGGTTTTGAGATACAGCATTAAATCTATTGTAGTATATAGCACTTGGAAACCACCAAGTTGTTCATTTGAGTCACTATTTTCATAAACTTTAATGTACGATGCAGGCATCTTACCCATCGATGTTCAATTGACTATCACTTCTACTTTGTTACTGCTGGGGGTAGTGCAAAATGAAAGTAATAATGTTTCTTGGGACAAGTGGAAGTCAGAGATCACACATCTAGGAAAAAAATCATGGATACAAAAGTTTCTCCTAATGGTCTTTTCTTTGGATGAGGAGAACTTTATTTGTTATAAAAGCCTTGTTTATACATTAGATTAATAGCAGTACTAAGGATTCCTGGGACTGGGAAGAAGCAATATAGGTACCATTCTTGTTTCTACTGCAAATATAAGGAACTTTTAGAGAATCAGGTATCAGAGGGTCTAATTTAGAGAGAGGGCAATTTTATATCCTAAAGTGGACAAAATACACTTTATATACTAACTCAGGTTATATCACCAAAGATGGACACCCGGGACTGGGAAGATATACTGGTAGGCTGCTGTAGGCTTCCTCGTCTTTCTCCCCTGCCCACAAAGGACTCACGTGCTCAAGTCTCTTTCAGGGCACAGTTTTATTCTTCAAATTTAGGTAAAACATTCAAACAAAAAGCAGTTCCTTCCACAACATGGGCTACAGCTCACAGAGGCTTCTCCCCTTGCCTTTCTCAGTACTGAAAGGAGGACACATCCTTCACTTCAACCCCCTACTCCAGAGGTGCAAGAGCCTAACTCTCTCCTGCAGCTCCCTTCCAACTGAGCTCGCTCCGTCCTTTATAGAAAACCTGACCCCTACCTAGCTGGGTCTGATAATAAAACAAGGGTGGCTGGCCCCAGGCCCCCAGCCTGCAAAGTGGCAGATCACCTTGTTATGACCTCTTTGTTGGATTATTATTTTTTTAGTTATGAAAAAAAACCTGATATCCTGAGAGATTTAATATAGCCAACTGCAGTGTACTGTTGCCCAATGAAGGTGACAATATTCCTAGATATAGGCCTACATTATAGAGCAGTGTTTCAACTTCTGCTTGCTCCTGTGAAAGGAATGTGTTGACTAAACAAATAAGGCAACATGCCAACTTCGCTCACCTAATTAGAAATAACAGAAGATGGTGAGGTGGTCTGTTTTTACCACTGATCCACTAAAGGGAACAGTGAGCATGCATTAGACAGTCATGTTCCTGGAGGAAAGAAGGAGATGATGCAGTTCCTGGTTGGTATGCTACTACAAAACAAGGAAAGTGGTCTAGCTTGTGGCTTGAATAATTTGAGGCAAAAAAAAAAAGTAAGAAAGGCAATGATAGCAATGCTGTTCTTCTAGAGGCAAGACTGAAACTACAGCCCTGAAGATAACTCAAAAAAATGCACTGTGTCTCCATCTGCAGGACCAGGAGTTAATCTGAGGGTACACACTATGGTGGCGGATCATGCAGAAAGCGTGATTAGCAATTCCTTAGAGGAGCACTGCCCACTTTATGGAAAGCTCCCCGTTTCCTGCTTCAGTGCTTGAAGAACTATAGATGAAAAGCCAAACCCCTGGGGGTCAAAACCCTCCCTCATGCCAGGCAAATCAATCAAGAACATCTGCTCTAACAAACAGAGGGGAAAGGGCATTTCGGCATGTTAAAAGCACAAAATGACAGCTAGCACTGGACACCAGTGTGTAGGCGGCCTTACAAATTTACAGACAGGGGTCATGACCTTTTCCCTAACACTTCTATATATCCTTATGAATTAGGGGTGCAAAGAAAGATTTATGGGACCAATTCTACTCCCAAATTTACTGTAGTGAAGTATCTTTGAAAGTGATGGAAAACATCAGACACTGGTTAGTCGTTTTAATTAACAAAATATATACAGAAGCATGCTAAATTCTGAGATTAAAATGACATCAGATCTGTCACAGTGTAAAACCCTGTGTGGTCTACAACAGCCACAGCAGGAAGGTGGTAAGCTGCTTGCTCTCAGTGATTGACAGAAGAGAATTCACTTACGGTGACCAATGAGATGTTCTACTTCATTCATTCACATTAACTTTTATTTTTGTTACAAGTGCAAAATTAGAGAACGTACACTTTTGTGATCAAATCCCTCACTTGCCTCCCCCCCTAAACTTTACTCAATACGTTTTGTTCATTGCTTAGCCCTAAAATGTCATGCTTTAAGATTTCATCATCCTTTTTTTAATTTATTATTCAATTAATAGTCATCCAGTTCCCATTTAGTCCCTGAACCTACAAACACTTACGCATAGGCTTAACTTTAAACACAGGAGTAGTCTTGCTGACTACTCAGGTACCTATTAAGTGTTTCAAGCACTGGGGCTTTAATATGGACTCTTAAAACTGTTCTAACATTCTAGCACAGGCTTCATTTTCAAGCTACACGATACCTGCAGTTCCTGCAGATTTCTTCAGAGTCAAACTCCATTGCTATTAATTCTTACAAGGCAATTTGCATTTTGTCTCAAAGAAAATACATTATTATCCTCATTTGTAATAACACTACAATAAATTCATAATTAACATTTTTGATAAGTGCAAAGATGGAGTATTACACTATGCAGATGTGTTATTAACTTCCATCAGCATGGTAACAGCAGAACATCAGAAAAAATGACAAAAAAAAGCCACTGTCTACATCAGTGGCTTTCAGCCTTTTTTCTTTTGCGGACCCCTAAAATATGTCGAATGGAGGTGTGGACCTTTCAAAAAATCAGCCTACTAAGCAAATTTTGCCACTCTATTACATGTTGGCCAAATTTATAAATGGAGGATGAGTTAAATATAATTGATTGTAATAAAAAAAAAATAAGGAATTAGACATCAGATTTTAAAGTGAACAAAACTTGAGCAAATCTAAATATTACATATTCATTACACACGGGGCTGTGTCTTGTACCTATTTTATTAATCAATACACATTCTACTCTCCCGCCTCTCTGTTGGGAACACTTTTAGGAAGCAAAAAGAAGACTCTTAGACAATTTGCAGTAAAAGAGTGCTATGTTAGCAGAATATTTTTAAAATTTTCACAAAATGTTTTATTAAAAAAAGTATTCTTTCAAAAGAGTAGCTGTAAGATATTTACATTTAAAAGGTACAATATACTTGTATTGTACAAAAGAATTGAGTCTGGTGGTCTCAGTCTAAAACAGTGTCATCACTAGTAAAAAGGATGTAGCTATCTGGTTATAAAAGACAAATCTTTTTACAGCCTAACACTAGATCCTACAAACCCTTCTGAACAAGGACTAACTTCACTTACATGAATAGTTCCATGAGTGAAGCTACCCTGGAACATGAGGATTTGCAGAATTGGGCCCTTAAGTTCCTAGTGTCCTTACCAGAAAATCACCAAAGCAAGTCAGCATATCTAGCAGTCTCTAATAAGGAGATACACAAGACTATCCATGCATATGGGTGTTGCAGGTCAGTTTGTGGTGCATTGCCTGACACATGAGTGGAAACTTACACGGTGTTGGTGCTATCAATTTGTCAATGTCATGACAGCTAAAAATTCACCAAAGGTTAAATAAAAAGGCATATTCAGGATCAGATGATAAAAAACAGAAATAATGCAATTTGTAAGCTATATATTACCATTAGAATACTCTCTAGTTCCTTCTCTCATATCGTTTCTATAATATTATATGATATACTTTCCATTATATGGTTATAGGGAATTCTAAAATAATACTATTTTAAGCCCAAAACTGACATAAACAAGGAAAGTCACTATGCCCTTTAGAGCAAACACAGCTGGAACAGCTATGATTAAAAGAATAATGAGCTAAAATCTACATCTACTTTATCTGAACTGTGACAAAGTAGATACCAATTAACAGTAGTCTAGTGGATCCAGCAATTGATTAGGTGTGCAGGGTAACAAAGCAATGAAGTGATGTTTATTCTTTAGTGGGTTAATGTAGTTAGCGAGAATGGTGATTTACCAGGACTTTAGCTAAAAGACAAACTCTTGTGGCTTATTGCCACAGCAACATAGTGCCACCATAACTAAAGATCTGGTAGTGCTTACATTTTAAATTCTTGTTTTAAGAAGATTTGTAACTCAAAGTATAATCCAAATTAAAAAGGTTGTGCACAAGCATATCTTGTATATTCCCCTCATAATCCTGGGAGTCTTCTGTTTTAGACTCACTCATATTGAGCCAACTCACTTGAGTGTTATCTCCCTTTTATTGTAACTTAGGTACTTCAAATGCCAGTTTATGAAACAAACGTTTTTGCTAATGACGTGGCTCCCACATCCTTTTGGTCAAATCATAGCCTTGCCATGAGCATTGTCCAAGGGGCTGCATGTTGTTGCCTATAACATGTCCTCCTGCAGGCTGAAGAGGCAGCGCACACTTCCCCAACCAATTCCACGAAGACAGCTCCCTCCCACTCTCTGCAATTAATGTTGGGTACCCAGTGCCAAGGCATCTTACACCTTCAACTCCCTGCGTGGGTGCACAGGATTGGCTACAGTCTCAGAGGTAGCACATACACACAAATGTCATGTACACCTCTACCTCGGTATGACGCTGTCCTCGGGAGCCAAAAAATCTTACCGTGTTATAGGTGAAACCGCGTTATATTGAAATTGCTTTGATCCACCGGAATGCGCCGCCCCGCCCCCCCGGAGCACTGCTTTACCGCGTTATATCCGAATTTGTGTTATATCGGGTCGCATTATATCGAGGTAGAGGTGTGTGTATGTGCTTCAGAAAATAGTAGTCTATGATTTCAGATGTTCTCTTTATCTTTTTGTCCCACTTTGGTCAAACAAAACTAGGTTTCACAATTGGAATCTTGCAAACAGCTTCCCTCAGTATTAAAAAAAGCCTTTGAAATGGTTAGTAGATAATATGCCTAAGCAGCAGCTGTTTTTCTAAAATTTTCTTTACTGTGCATCACGGTGCTAAGCTATAGATTATACTCATACTATAATTCAAGTCTATTGTAAAACAATTGCACTTTTCCAGTATTTGCTATGTTTGTTATGATACTGAGATCCTATTTCTTTTTTGCCAGTTTATCCCTCTGGATGACACAATGGTTCATGCACATAGGGATCTCAGACTCACCAGAAGCTTAGCCCTGTTTTATTGATCCCCCCTGGTTTACTTCAAACAACAGTAAAGCAGAATTTCCTAGCAAAGAAATCAATAAGGCTTTAGATTAAGGTTCCCATAAAACATTTAATAGATTATATACTAATGATTTATTGTATATTAATTATAAATTAATAAAGGTAACATTTTGGCATCTAATTTAGCACACTGCACTTAGGTATATAAAGTCCATATCTGAAGTAGCCCTCCGCTCTCCTCTTTCAATGGCTCTGTTGAGAAAGACTTCAGAAATATACAACATTCTGCTGCTGTTTGGATATTATATCCTATAGCTCAACAAATGGCATCTGTTGCTTGTAGCATCTTACAGTAACTAAGCGCTTGGCATTACTGTCTCATGAGGTGCAGGAAAAGGTCAGTAGGAAAAGCAGAGATAAATTTACTAACATATACGAGGATAACAGTACCCTGGATTAACCCTTAGAACACTAGTATTTTACAGACGTCCAGACAATCAAATTAATGCTTAAGATGTTTGCATGTGCATATATCCAAAACACCCAAAGGACACCAGCCTGTTACTTGAAAGGTTCACGTCTAGATTATATCCTGCTCCCTTTAGATACCACATCACAAATTCAACCTGCCATACATTTGCAGTATTTTGTCAAACCTGACTGCATTAACATGGAGTACTGGTTGGGGAATCACAATTACTCAGTTTCTGTTCCCTGCTTTGCCACTGATTTGGTGTGTGACCAAGGCCAACTCATTTCACTTCCCATTGACTTCAGTGAGATTTAGGGGCTATTGCAGGAAAGGGCTGCTATATTTAGAAGTCAGTTTGTAAAGTGATTAGGGATCTTTCTGCATGATAAACACTCCATAAGCTCCAGTAATTAAGGTTCTATCTTGGAATCATTTAAATTACAAGTTACTCATAACTAAACACTTTCAATTTATACCTCAGATTCTGGCCTATCCTCTAAGAACCTACATCATACCACAAAATCTTTCCAAATCAGAATCCTGTATACCTATTATCTGTTAATTAACAACCTCTCTATGTGTTAAGATGGTGTTACAGATATTTTGCCAGCACTTTCAGTTGTTCTATGAAGTGATTTGCACATGGCATAGACAGTTCTTAAATCTTCTAAATCCTATGGACATACCAGTACATATCATATATTCAACGCAAATGTCTACAATGTTAAGGTTGTGACTTGAATTGCACATATGTAAGGAAATTCAGAGCTAAAATTTTCAAAGCAACTTTGACTATGGTTCTTTGTGCATGCATATGTACTGTTTCAAAAGCGTCTTTCATTACATGATCATACAGCACAGGGCAATGTGGTATACTAGTTGTTTAATAAAGCAATAAAACAGAAAACAATTGCAATTTTTCTAAACGAGCTCTTCTGCAAAGAATGTATAAAAAAGTTTGATTCATGTTTAAACTGCACCTTTTCTATAACCTTAGGTGAACATATGTAGCAAACATTAATATTTGTAAAGCACTTTGAAGATGAAGAGTGCTACACCAGTACTAAAGATGGTTATTCTTAACATTTTTATTACTGCATATTTATTGTATGATTCACATATTGTGCCCCATTATTAGTGTCATTACTTCTTTTGTTAGAAGTGAATCTCTTTAAAAGACTTTGAACTGAAAAACCAAGATTTGCCTGTCCACGGTAATTAATGGAAAAATCAAGCATAAAGGTGATTTAATCAATAAAATAAACCAAAATGATACATAACATTATAATTGTACCTGCCACTCTGGCTTCACTTTTTGGGTTTATGATGTCACTAGGAGACCTGCCTAAATTTAGAGTCTTGTTATTTTTAGTTGGTTGACCATTACTCCTCATTTAATACTTACTTAGCACTTTTATAGCATTTAACATTTTGAAATGCTTTACAAACATAATATTATCAGCTAGAATAATGATAAATTACACTTCATATCCACTTAGTGCCATTCTACCAAAGACTCCGAGGACCAGGATTTCACCCTAGCAGTCCTGACTACCAATTCTGTACTCTAATGCTAAATAATAATTCCCTCTTTTGAGATCTGATGTTTGAAAAAAACACTTTGCAGGAAGAAGTGTAGATGATGGAATATCCTAGCAAGATTATTTGTGGAAGTTCCATCTCTGTAGATATTCAAAAAGAGGATAAATAAGAACACAATATTCCGCATGGATAATTCCATACATGACAGATGCTGGGGCAATAGAAGGGCAGCAGGTAGACTACAGTCTGCTAGATCTAGGCTTCACTCTTGAACCTGGGTTTCTCATACTGACACAGAAATACATTTTGAAAGGAAAAAAAATCCAATTCCACTTTAGTTAAAAAGGAAAAGAAACAAGGCATAGAAATCATATACATATGTCTAGCTATTAAAACTTCAGCCTTTTTTCTAATTACTTCTTTAAAGAGTGGATTTTGATAAGTTTTCATATCTTATAAGTAGATGGCACCATATAAAGAAATAGAATACTTGTATCTAATATACACATGCATACTTATGGAAAAATTGTGAGCTATTGGCAATATTTCTTATTGAATCCAAATGTAGTTACATTAATTAAAATCTTAATAAAAATCAGCAAATTAAGAAAGTATTCATTATGGGCTCAATCCTGACTGATTACACTGACAACAGTAGAAGCTCAGAGTACTCAGCACCTCACAGGATAAAGTCCTATAAACAGTACTTCTGAAGATTGATTGACAGATTTTTCTCATATACAAGTGCTCTCAGTTACATTAGTGTATCCTGAGCAAAGTAAAAAAATAGCATAGACTATTCCAAAATAGATTATTCTATAGCCTACTTCTTCTTTCTGTAAATATGGAAGTTACTGGGGTAGTACCAATGTAACAGACAAAGATGTGATCCTTAACATAGACAATACAAAACTGCATATTCTGAATCAGTCCTTGCATTTCACTCCAATTACACTTTAATTAAAACATTTAACTACAGTTAAAAACGATTGCAGTGAATAAAAAGATGAAGGTTTATCTAAACTCCACCTGTCTATGTGCTGGCATGTGACACACCCTGATTTTTCAGCAGAGTAGGGACTAATCACATGAGGAATGGGGGATGCATTGCATCTCTAGGCAAAGGTACTTTGCCTTTGAGCATACAGACACAGTGCTTCCTGCTGCTTAAACCACAAAGAAGTATCAACCTTTGGGTTAGAACGGTAGTTCTCAACCAGGGGTCTGAGGCCCCCTGGGGGGCCCGTGAGCAGGTTTCAGGGGGGGTCCGCCAAGCAGGAAGACTTTAGACTCATTGGGGCTCAGGCAGAAAGCCAAAGCCACGCTGCCCTGTGCCCCGCCATCTGGGACTAAAGCTGAAGCCTGAGCAGTTTAGCTTTGCAGGGCCCCTTAATGCAAACCCTGGCTTTTATATGCAGAAAACAATTGTTGTGGCACAGGTGGGCCATGGAGTTTTTATAGCATGTTAGGGGGTCTCAGAAAGAAAAAGGTTGAGAACCCCTGGATTAGAAGATGCATACTTGCCCTCAAGGATGCCAAAGAGACACTAAAATACCTCTGAGAATTAAAGAGGGTAAACAGGAGAATAAAATAGTTGTTAAGCCTGGGATTACTGCTAAAGCCCAGCTCCAGGTAAATCAAGGTAATCTCAACTCGTGAAAAAGGTTTATTCCCATTGACTTCAGACAAATCTTCTGTTCATATTTCCATGTTGAGGTGCTCATATCACAAAAGTTTGCATAAATGTCAGCTATTAATATTTTCACAGAGTTTGTGGTTTTTGTGGAATTCTGTCATAGAAGTTTACGAAATATCTCTAGCGTTATATCATTTTCCTCATTAGTTACACATGCAAAACAACATGTATTTAGCTTAAAAAAATAAAACCAAATAGGAATTAGTCTTGATGAGGTATAGCAATAACAACAGACACAAGCTTAAAATGAAATTTTGGTCTCATGCACAAAGCCCAGCTGAAAGTACTTTGCACAAAGGACCTAAGCAGCAGTTTAGGGAACAGAAACCTCCCCCTCCATCCTGCAGCCCCGGGACTTTGGTCAAAATATGAGTCCCACTGATCACACTTGCAATTCCCCCTAGGGACACACACAATTCCTGCTGTCCAGTAAAGAAGACAATCACAGAGCAATAGTCTGCAGTGCAGTCCCTCTGCATGTGCTCTTTACAGTATGCTCCCCCACACAATAGAAATGTAGTGTTTCAGCTACATTTGGGGCCTTGCTCCAGTGGAAGTGGAATTGCCATGATCTGGCCCATAGTGATTATAGTAAATTCATCTTGTTTGCGGTCCATTTTAAAACTCCCTGACCTGAGAGAATCACTGGCTGGCAAATGAACATTCTACAAGGAGCAAACGAGTCCTCTTGATCCTCAGAAATGCGAATCCTAGCACTATAGCCTCTTGAACCTTCAATGCCTTTCTGGACAAAAACAACCTGGTTTTCTCACAATAATGGCATAAATAACAACCTTTCTGTTCCAAGGGGTTTGATTACCATAATACAATTGTATTCTTGGCCGACTGAAAATCTTTAGTACCTCTTGTTAGCTCAGTGATGTTACTTTATTATTTAATCAGATACTTTCAATAACAATTTTGAGTTACCTGTTAGATGTTCATGTTGAAAGCCCCTAAAAGTATTCCTTGGCAAGTTTGATATCAACATTAAAATTGCCTGTTAAGTTATTTTCTGTTTTTCTCTCCAAAGGGAAACAATTTTAGAAATGAAAACCCTTAGATAGCGCCCAGAGATGAAGAAAGGAGAAGTCCTACCTCTACTACTGATTTGGAATCCAGTCGAAAGTTGAAATCTCCAAACACAAAATATGAAACCTTCTCAAACCGCTGATCTCTAATTCTGAAAAGGCAGACAAAAATACATTAACTGCTGTCTATTCAGCTTTCTATGTAAAAACAAAAAAGCCCTTTACAAAAAAATCCCTGGAATTGTAATTGCAAAATGTTAAAATATATTGCAATGAAAGCTATATATTCACAATCACATTTAACTTTTAAGCACAGCATTAGCAAAATTATTTGTGGAACAGTCAACAACAGCATTAATTTATTTGGAATAAAACTTCACTATATAGTAACAACTTGTTTGATCTATACTGTTATAAGCATGCAGATGACATGTAGTTCTGTTTCTTTTTCCTCAAATCTAGATGCGTATGGTTTATTTGCTTTCCCTGGTTAAAAAAGGGGCTTGTATGTGAGTAACCTGGCTGCAGTTCAGTCCAGACAAGTGAAGAGGTGCTTGCTCAGAGGCCAGGGAAAGCATCCTGAGAAGATGGTAGAGACAATGACTAACTCCAGTGGGAGTTGTGGGTGCTCAGCACCTCTGAAAATCAGTTCCTAAGTGTTTCAAGGTGGACTCTTAAAAATTGTGACACCCAAAATTAATGGACACTTTTAAAAATACCTGCCTCAAACTCTGTTGCTTCAGTTTGACATCTGTAAAATAGAGGTCCATAATGTTTCCCCATGTTTATTCAGCACCTTGAGATCTATGGATGAAAAGTGCTATAGAAGTGCTAAGTATTATTTGTTACTATTTGGCCTGATATTGATCTATGAAGTCCTATGTAGCCTGGGTTATGGCTCACTGAGAAAGCTCCTCTCTGTGTACCATTATCACAGTCGAGACACATGAGCTAAAAATCCTTAGAATTGCTTGTCTGCAGGAAGATGTTCTCGCTGGAAGGCCTTGGACTCTGGAATTGGCTATCACCAAGACAGTTGACATTCAGGATATGGTGTAAAGCTTACATCTTTTCTCAGGCTTTTGATCAGAGTTGAGAGCTGAGTGAGGGGTGGCTCTTTATTTTTTTCAGTGATTATTTTAAAACTTAGGTCAGTGTTAATTATTTAATACTTTTAAAAAGTGCTTCTGGAGACCTTGGTATTGGCCAAATCTTTCAAAGTGGAATAAAATCAAGTAAACCAGTCATTGAATCAGCACCTCATTTTGGGAACAGAGACCAACTAATCAATCTCCTATTATCAACTGGTGAAGACATGAAGTAATTGACCAAAATATTATGACTACAATTAGAAAAAAAATCACTAGACAAAAAGCACAAAATACTTTTATACCATATTAGGAGCACAGTGCACAACAAAGAAACAATAAATCTAAGGCACTCTGGAAGTAAATAAATACATAAGCATGATGATGCCAGAAATCCCAACTGAGCTGGAGGTAAGGGCCCACATGGATAGTTAAAGAATTATAAAGAAACCTACAGTAAGTGGCCTTCTGGAGCTATAATGCCCAGATAGGAGACATTTGTTTAAAATGGCTTTAAACATTTTAATAAATTACCCCCATTTGGACATTTCAAAGCTATAAAGTAAGAAAACACCTGGGTCTTTAAATGAGATACTGCTTTGCTTGTAAAGTATCCCTCCACATTTTTACCCAATGGCAATCTATTACATAAACAATATTATTTCACTGAAAAA
Organism: Emys orbicularis; assembly: GCF_028017835.1. Taxonomy (NCBI): domain Eukaryota; kingdom Metazoa; phylum Chordata; order Testudines; family Emydidae; genus Emys; species Emys orbicularis. The sequence continues at coordinate 29,050,449 of NC_088689.1, read as the reverse complement.
TTCATGCACACTGAACCTATGACAGTGATTATTTGAAGAAAATTCTCCTGCAAAGAGCTATCCTTTTCTGCTAAGAAAATCTCGAAGCCCTCCATTCAATTGACAAATTATTGCAGGTACTATTAATAAATACTATCCACTGTCAACTGCAACCAACCATTAAGAAAAGCCTGTCAGTTTTGACCTATACATAACATTAGTTTGATTAGTCCCCTCATGGCACTTTAAGGGAAAATGAGAACTTAAAAGTTAAACCATTTACATTACCACAATTTGCTCACACTATCATTGCAAAATCTGATATACGATTTGTACACAAGAAAAGCTCCGTCTGCTTTGCCAACTTTCCTGATTCATAGCCCAGTTTTGGCTTTGCTCGGTGCCATTTACTGCTGACAAAAAGCTGAGAGGTATCTCTGGAATGACATCAAGGTCTAAAGAAGTCCTCTTAAAACAAACTGATATTATGAAGATGAAATCTGTAATTGTATTATGCAAAGACGATTTTTTCAAATAAACACATTGTGCCAAAAAACTCCCAGTTAGAACTTTTGATAACTAAATTAATTAGAAAAATCTCAATCAGTTACTGAGGAACAAAATAGCAGATTGCCAATGCTGAAAATGTATTAATTAATATAATTAATAACTACATATCAATTTAGGGAATCAAAATTTTACTAGTTTGGTCTAGTTTAGTCTAGTTTGGTCTTTTGTGCGTATGCACACAATTGTTGCACACCACTTTTTGCATGCCTCCAATCTTACGGTGCTTTGCAGGTTGACTGTTACTAACATGTCCCTGTTAGTAACTGGTGTGCCCTCCATCCCCTTGTGTCAAATGTCCAAAATGATGCTTCCCTCCTTTAAAAAGTGGTGCAGAGCCATATTTTGCCCATTTGCTCCTGCATCCCAGTGTATCATTATTCTGGCAATACAATCACAATTGCACACCAGAAGCCCCAGGACATGCCTTGTGCAACTGCTTGAAGCCGCGCTGAGACCCTGGATCTCATCACCATCTGGGGAGAAGCGTTGGTTCAGGAAGCTCTTGTGGCCAGCCACAAGAATAAGGACCTTTTTGTGGACATTCCAAAGCAGATGTCTGCGAGGGGTCACTACTGGGACACTGACCAGTGCTGGATAAAGAATAAGCAGCTCAGGAGAAAGTACATTGAAACAAGGGATAAAAGGAGAAAATCGAGTAGAGGACATGGGACCTGTCAATTTTTTGATTAACTGGACAGGATTTTACATAATTACAGTTCAACCAGAGGACGGCCAGCTAGACCCACTGGAGGCTGAGCAGGAGGATGCCTGAAAAGAGCTGCCCCCTGAGAGCTAGGATCCATTTGGGACCCAGGAACCTGACGATGGCCAGCTGGAAAGCCAGCCCCTGTCTGGCCCTGCTACTACTGACCTCAATTCCTGCCCTGCATCGGCTGAACACGAGTCCCAGCCAGAAACCCAGGCCAGAACTGAAGAATCTGATCTCCTGGAGGGAACTTTGGCATGTAATTACCTATATTTACAATATATTGTATATTATTATTGTAGGCGGAGGTGAACTAGGAGCTCCCACCTCCCTCCTAACTCAGTCCTTTTGCTGCTTCCAAGTGGCAGCTGCAATCTGTGCCTCTCCCCCCACCCTTCCTCCCACAACAAATTTGAATAACTGAAGCATTCATTTGTGCAATATTCAACATTTATTGAGACAGGCCTTAGAGGAAAAGAAATGTGGTTGGTTTTTGTAGTTTACGTGAGATATGAGTGCACACTGCATGCCCTGGCAAGGCACAAACTATATTGCTCTCGGCTGAGGTACAAAAGCCCCGTAACATGCATTGGAGCTGATAAACATGGTAGGATCCTATTTGTTTTTCTCTGTACTTTCTTCGAAGTCTGCAGGGAAGATATAGCAGGACCTAAGACTAAGAAATAGCTGTTTTGTTTCACAGGGATTGGATACAGGGAATGGCTGGATGCCCTATGCCGCTGGTACAGCTTGCAAGCCCCTTCTACTTCTACAGTGGTTCTGGGGGGACCATAACTTCACAGAGTATCAAGCTGGTCAACCTTTTGCCTTTTTGAATAAGACCTTTCTCTGCTTCCTAGTCTCCCATCTCAGTACAGCAGAACCTCAAAGATACGAACACTAGAGTTATGGACTGACCGGTCAACCAGACACCATGTGAAACTGGAAGTAACCAACCAGGCAGCAGCAGAGACATAGAGAGTTGATCTGGATACCTGCTGTGTCAACTAGGCCAGACCACCTAAATCCTGGTTCCTAACACAAACAGGCAAATTCCCACTTGACTACCATTCTATGAATACTCAGACCATAGTTAAAATGTTCCTTCCCTCTGTCAAAGTGGCCTGTCTATGGCTTCATTAGCTAAGCAACAGGGGATAAGCCACGTCTCCCAGAATAACTGGACCAACCTCCACACCATTAATGTCCACAGTGCAAACAGTCCATTCACAATTAATTTTAAAAGTACTGAGTTCTGAAAGATCCTGCCATCATGGACCCTCCTAGACCATGCTGCATTTGTGTCTGTAAACCTGCCATGGTGGTCCACCAGTCCTTGGAGCACCATTGAAAAATACCCCTTTCTGTTTATAAATTCTATGCCCTGGCTGGGGAAGAAGGCTAGGGGAAGGGAGAGAGGGTAAATGATAGGCACCTGAATTCCCTCATTTGTCCCAATACAGTTTGGGAATTCCATGCAATGCAAAGCTATCAACAATCTCCTGAGTATTAACAGCTTCATGATCTAGTTAGACAGCACCTTGTGAATGGCATAACAGACCTATATGAGAATGGCCCAAACAGCTGATCTCCCCAAAATTGGCTACAGACTGGAAACATTCTGGGGTGCCCAGTTTCCAGATGGCAATGGTGACTGTTTCTCCACGGCGATGGCGGACTGTATTGTTCGTATGTTGTTGTTGCAGTTTTGTGGTCAGTTATGCACAGATCTCAAAAAAGGTAGCCGTCCCCATCCTGAAGTTCTCGCGCTGCTGCTGGTTATTCCAGCTCTGCAGAACGAGCTGCTCCGACCAATCCACACTGATATCCCGGGCTCAGAAATGGCACTGAAAACTATGTAGGTGATCTGGGAACAGCTTGGTGTCCTCCTGTTCTTCTGCCTTATCCTGATGCCACCACTGCAGAGTATCTTCCTGCTCCTACATCATCTGGTTGGTGTGAAAGTCCAATGTCAAATTCATCTGGGTCTGAGGGCTATAATACAGCCCAAGCAGCCCATGCCTATTTGTGTTTGCCATCATAGCTGTACAGAGCATTGCTGGGTCCATGCTGGCCAACAGCAATTCAAAAATGTCATGAGCCCACCTAGAAATGGGGTGGAGACAGTGGAAATATGGGATTTCTTTTAAAAATGTGAACCAACCTGACTTCCCACAGTTCACAGTGAAAATAATCCCAGGACACACACCGCTCAGCAACGAATGATGGGATACCCCTGGAGAATGCGACACTTTTAGTTCACAGCAAAGTGTTGCTGTGTGTTCACATAATGCCAACTGAAAATGGATCAGGCATTCTGTGTGTAGACTATGGTGTGACCCAGATAGAGAGAGTTTCCTGATGTGCATCAAAAAGCTTCAGCTTAAACGCCTGTGTATACACAGCCTGAGTTTTGTGGTCATTCCCTTAGACGTTGGTGCCTGCCAGGGTAATTAAGAATTCCATGCAAGCTTACTCTACTTATAAATTCCACAGATGCTAGAATCTGTGAACATGTAGGCATTATAGCCTTTTTAAATGATTAATAGCCACAAACCTACTTTTAATAGGATTCAAATTGGTTAACTACAATATATAGATGTGAAGCAGTGCCCTGGCTACTAAGACTTTTCCTTTATCCAAGGAAACCTGAATACTAGAGAGACTTCAGTAGTCTTGCTACCTCGAGGGCCTAATACTGAAATCTTTACTTTCCTGTCAGTCATCCCAATTAAAATCAATGGAACTGTTGGCGTAAAAGCTACTCCTCTTGATTAAGATTGCAGAATCAGGGTCCAAGTTGGCAGAGGCAGAGATAGTAAAGGAAATTATTTGCTCTTCCATTGGTCAATGAAAGAAGCAACACCTGCATTAGAGGGATCAGACTGCAACAGAATGCATGATAACTCAGTATACAATATTGTTTGGTCTGGACTCAGAAAAAAAAATTCAGGTGTTTAGGCTAGAATGAACCGTCTCTGAAAAATGTTCCATTCCTCTTGGTCCTGCCAGTTACAATTATAAATCTATGCAGTTCATTAAGTGTCAAATACACAGAGAAATGAGAAAACACCTTCTTCTCCCTCAGCAAGCAAGGAAGAGCAGATGTTTTGTTTTTTCAAACAAGATAGGAGAGCTTTAGAATTTGTTTTATTGTACTTTAGTATTTGCCATTATCACAATTTCCTTTGAACATGCCATGAATCAAATAATCCTTTAAAAGGTTGCAATGAATCACCCAATGGAGTGATAAATCTGAATCATGTAAAAAGAAAGCAGCCAACCCATGTCACTAGCATTAATTTAATGTTTCTTAGTGGGAGGATCTAGTGCTATTTCATTTAGCTTTTATTTGCTGTCTGTATCCGATTATCAAAAAAACCTAACATTCTTGCAAGTTTTAGGTCTTTCTGTACAGTTTTATTTTTTTTAACAGTTTATGGCAGGATATGGGACAGCAGACTAGTGAACAAAAATGTGACAGCTGCAGAGAATTATAAAGTGTTTTTTTTTTCAGTTTTACATAAAAGAGCAAACTAAAATCCATCAAGTTCTAAGTTGTGTTTGTGATAACCCTGGAATAAAAAGACCACAGAAAGCTCTCCAAAAAAGACTACAGCCATTCCCTCTACAAAAGAGAAGTTTGCTATAATCATTTGGTCAAAAATGCACTGCTCTTGCTCCACAAGGCAGTTCTTAAGTGCAAAGAATTTTGTATGTACTAACATCGTACAATAGATTCCTATTATGCTTCTGTTCATTTTAGATACCAGAATAACATTTCTAATAATGTCAACCTTATTCAATGTTATAAAGAGGTCACTGTACATACAAACTCATGGTGAACACGACTGTAAGTTAATTTTGTTCTTAATTTACTGAATGACATGGGTAATCCACTTATGCTTAATATCTGATTGCCCTCCATTTTTAAAATTTTCAGAGCTATAAATGTTAGTGGGCATACAATTGTCCATTCTTCTTTTAGTCCAATCACAGTATGGGACTCAGTGATGACCTCATTAGGCACTGAAGTCACAAGATACTAAATGCCATATAAAGTAGTATTTCCTTTTACTGATTCCACATGAATAGACCTTTTAATTTCATATAAAGGCCCTACACTTCTTGTATTAATGGTAAAGTAAAATGGAGGGACCAATCCATACCAGTGCTGCACTCATTCTTATGTGTCACCAGGTCATAAATCATGGATCTTGGCACTGCAGTAAGCTGAGCCATTCTATGATTCTTTCCCAGTGAATTGTGGAAGAACTTTTCTGTCTGTTCGACACAGGAAGAGAATTGTTGGAAGGCACTGGAGGACCATTAGCACTCAAAGCACTCAAATGGTTTAGCCTACATCCCCACTGCAAAGTGGGTGGGTTGGCACTCAGGCTTTAGCCTATAGCCCCAGACAAGTGCACTTGTCTGTACTGAGAGCACCAGCAAACTCAAGCCAGAGGGCTGTGTGTATGGCTGGGATAAGGTTAAGGACTAAACCTGAATGAGAGCCTGAGTCAACTATGCAGTGAACATACCCTCAGGGTTCGATCCTGCAAGCACTTACACAGGCAAGTAAAGTTACTCATATGCATAGATATTTGCAGGACCAAGTCCTAAATTTGGGCTACCATTATTAATCAAGTAAAGGCACAAAGGCTGAGATTATTAAAGTTGCCTAGGGAATTAGAACTTGCAATTAAAATGAATGGGAACTGGGCACCCAAAATCCATAAGTGGCTTTGAAAATCTCAAAGTGTCTAATTATGTAATTAATCAAAGATAATATGGAGTATCACACGTAACAGTTTATTCATAATGTTTATTTTTAAATCAGCAATTCAAAATTGTCAAAAGCAATTAAAATCCTTTTAAAAATAACAGGAGTACTTGTGGCACCTTAGAGACTAACAAATTTATTAGAGCATAAGCTTTCGTGGGCTACAACTTTTGTGATTTATTTTTGAGTGTTACTCAAAATATGCATTATTCTAGTGAAGATCAACAGTACGTTTATAAAAATTTACTCTCATTTATAAAGTTATCAGGCCTACTGTACATGTGTTCTCAATTCATTCAGGTTAGGCCAGAAAATAATAGGACATTATTGACTTTCACTTTACTTTCACACTTATCCCTAACATACTGTCATTGAAAAGGACAGGAGAAAAAACAGCTAAATATCAGTAATTTGGTGGTGGGGGAAGCAGTTGAACATAATTCAGTGTGACAAGAGGCAGAGTGATTTGGCTAAACCATTTCTCAGGGTACTTTGTAAGGAGGATCAGCTGCATTATTCCTTTAATAGCCATGTCTAATGCAATAGCCGGGCGGGTTTTGTCCCAAGTCAAGGTATCAGCAGCAGGTCAGAAGGTAACATTCTGTTTACACGATTATTTCCTAAAGCACTTATCTTGCCTTCGGTGTGAAAGTTGACTTTTCTGTTTGTAAGGGGGCCTAAAGAATTGAGGGAATGGGAAAAATTAGCTACACTGAGCTGGAGCTGAATAGAATTAAGTGGGAGGTCTGAGAAAGTCCTGCGGTGGCACTCAGCAGGATACCTTATTAGCCGCGTCATCGCAGTTCATTCAGGCAAACCATAACAGTGTCACCAACATTCCCACACAAAGACAAAGTTCCTCACACAGTCTATAAACATGCTTCCCCTGGCCAATTTATCCTAGCTTGACACTACTGAAAAGAGGTTTTTGTTTTGTTTTGTTTTGTTTTAAAAACAGTAACAAAACAAAACAACCTTTTTTCCTCCCTCCTTTTCCCCCATAGCTCTGCCAAACTGGCTGAATTGAGGATGGAGAACAGATGAAAAGGTATTGTCACATTTCTTGGGAAGAAACAATCCAAGGGTCAAAAATGTTATTCAATGAGCATATTTTTAATCATAACAAAAAGTGGATAGAAAAAAAAATACGGAAACGTGGATAGCCCTTAATATTTACCTATTTTTCTGGGTAGTGAACAATCTCACTAGAATTGCTATATTTTGTGTGTATTATACATGTAAAGGAATTAGTTGTATAAAACAACATTTTAAAAAATATTACATATTTAGAAAAATAGTTACAAAATAGCTCTTGCATCAATAAAGTACCTTATAGTACTAAAGAAATCAGTAACAAAATGTTTGGTCTGCATATTAAGCAAGCTACAGACCTGCTAATATAGTGGTAACTCAGAGGTAGTGAGAAATACAGAATTATAAAAGTAATTCAAAATATATTTAAAGTGATCATTTTAGCATTTTAAAAGGCACATCTTGCATGTGAAATTAGAGGATTGTAGTGAGACATCTGACATAAAATGCAGTTCAACATCCATAAATAAAGTTGTTTATAAAGAGGTATGTTGTAAGTATATTTGTATAGCATCATATCGTAATAAAAGGGATCTTAAAACCAGAAATAATCAGCACAGGGGTGGTAGATAGCAGTATAACCTAACTGAGTCACCGTGGTATTCAATTTTTAGGTTAAAACATTCATTTTGTTTACTGTTAATCTCATTAGAGCTTTGAACCAGAAGGGATCTATTTCAATTTGAATCTACTAAAATAATGCTGAAGTATGTCTGTGCATGCTGGGGTAAAACCTTTTCACATTTAACCTGATCACTGAAGTGTTCAGAAAGCATTGCAGAGTTTGAAACAATAGGGAAGTTTGCACACTTGCTATGTGCAATGCAAGACACTGAAGCCCCACTGTTCACAGCAACTAGAAAGGGAGTCATAGAGTAGTGTTAGAGTGAAGGTCACAGAAAGGTTACTGGATAGGAGACAGAACCACTGATAAGTATTTAACAATCAGATACAGGTTCCCAATCAGATTAAAGAGAAAACAGTAATGGAGCATTAAATTATATACTTTTCACTTCTATTTATCTTTAAATTCCAGTGAGTCCTAATAACAACTCCTATAGTGACTTCTGGTGGAAAGCAAAGGAACAACTACAGTGAAATCTCTGTTACACTATCACAGCCTGGCCAGGACACTGAAGGTTGAGCTACCAGAGACAATTAAGGTTTGGCTAACACAGCACCAGACATGTGGCCTTTAGGCTCCTAGTCCCATCAATCCCACCTTCACTTAAAAAAAAAAAAAAAATTCAGCCTAATACTTACATTGGCCACCTCTTCCTTAAAATTTTTTCTATAGGAATCCACAAAAAAGGACCACTAGATTTAAGAATAATGAATTTTTAAGAAAAGTTAACTGGTGACAGTCTAAGTGTACCTAAACAGACCTAATGTAAGTGCTTTCAGTGGCATATCTAAAAATGTAGTAATATTGTCATTAAAAAGCTGAACTTTATCATATCTCTGTGCCCTACTCTTTTTGATATAATAGCTAAAACCTATTAATAATATCAAAACATCTCTAAAGGTCAAGCAGAAAACAGCAAGATGAAAGGAGTTGTCAAGAAGGTAAGGCAATCATCTTAATACTCAAGGCATTTGCCAGGGCTGTTTAACTAATATGTGATGTTCACTTTTAATTTCAATATAGTGCCATTTGGGCAAAAAATGTTCTATTTTTTAATTAATTACCATGTCAGTAGCTATTAAGATTAAAACAAAGACCACATCAATAATAAATATTAATCCAAAGAAAGGATTACAAGAAGAGCAATAAAAATCAATTTTTAGCGCTGGAAAACTGTGACTTTTTCTAGTTTGACTGGTATTTTCATTATATTGACAAAACCATGATCTTACCTGACACTGACATTCACCTAATGTAATAGCAGCCATGTATAATGATGTAAGTACTTGTCAATTTTACTACAGTAGAACACAATTCTATTACACTGAGGTTAAGTTATAAGGAAATTCTCTTGCTCTTCATCAGATGTAAAACAACACATATGGATCAAGGAATTCGAGAAACTGTTTTTTTTGTTTTTTTTTTTAAATAGTTCCCTGTTATGTCATGGGAGATTAAAACTCTTCCAAATAATTTGTGAAACTCACAGTGTTAATAATCTTTATACTTACTCATTGATAGAGAATAGACTCCTACTACTGTATGTCTTAATACACATCGTAAGTATAGCTACCCTATAATATATTAAAGGATTGGGTAAAACAAAATAAAACACTGTGACAATTTAATAAAAAACATACCCGGAAACTGGGCCATAAAATGTCCTGCAGAATATTCCAGCATGGGGTTTTGTTCTACTACCTCATGAAAGTTAGAAATGCAAATCATACTTTTGCCTTTTTGTGATACAATTAGAAGTGATCAGAGGATAGGCATTGCATGTCCTAGTTAGGTAACCAACATTACAAGAAGAAGATTAAATAACACTCCTGCCACCACTTTCTCTCCAAATAGAAACACTGACATTTTTTTTTTATTCACAGGGAGGGTATAAGATGTGGCAGAAGCTTGCCACCATTACCCTTCCAGTGACCTCAGCCTGGAAGCATTGCTCTGTGGCTGTGGGAGATAAAGGAGCCACTAAGTCAGTCCTCCACCACATATGTAGAAAACACTGATAATAAATAAATAAGATGACTCAGTGGTGAAAACAAATCTGTATAATCTGGGAATGTCAAAGAATGTCTTCCTAAATTTTAAAATCTTGTGCTTCATCTACTATACAAACACATGCCATTGTTCTGAATATATCCTTAAAAATATAAATGCATGTTTACCATTTGAAAAATAACTTTGTAAAATTATGTAATAAATATGCAACCCCCCCCCCCCTAAAAATACTACCCAATTTAAATTCAAAACCCATGTGTGCATGTTATCTAAGCAATACTCATTAGTTAATTTTCTGACCAATAGTGTCAGATATGTAAAAGGCTGAGCCAGTGGAAAAACAAGAGGAAAAAGCCCCCAGCCTTTGACTTTATCTGACAGGTTGAAGGTAACAAGATAATTTTGCTGGATTTATTCTTTGTGGAACATATTATACAAACACACTAATTTTGAGAGCACTTAACCCTAGTTTAAAGAGCGGGAGGGAGAAGAGACTGAATATTAATGAGATGGACCCAATGTGTTTAATGAAAAGTTGCTTTTTCTGAATGTGACATTGGATGTTAAACCCTGGTTAGAAGATATTTGAATGGAAGGCATATTTGCCTTGGGACTACACTTTATTTGGGCACATCACAAATTTCCTTATAAACTTGAAAATGCCATGGTTGCAGTCGGAATATTCACTTGTTAAAGTAAGTATTGTAAAAATGAGATGGATGGAATAAAACAGGGTTAAAATGATGTGGGCTACTCCTAGAATTTTCTCAAATGACCCAGATCTTTAGAATGAAGTTTTCCTTTGCCTAGAAACGAAGTGGCTTTTCTTTTCCTCATTCAGCTGCTAGTTCTGGGAAAAGCCCAAAGAGAAACATTTAGATTGGAGGGGTCTTTGAGAAGATGTGACAGTTGACTGATGAGCATCCATAAAATGACAAAGAATAGTTGTGTGAAGCCTGTGCATCACATCGCCTCTCCCTGGGAAACTAATTGCTCTGAATTGTTAATAGTAACATTATTTTTCTGGCAATCATTTCTTTTGAATACCCAAAATGAGCATGAAACAGCTCCTTTGACCGGACATAAAAGTTAAATGTCCCAATGTTGATCAAATTAACTTCAGCTATGTGACAATGGACTATATTTGTGAGAAAATAATGAAGGGCACAAAGGGGTGCTTTATGCCAAGATTTCACAGTTGTAATGTAAAAATGTTTCTGTTGAACTAGGCCAGGCAACATTTCAAAAGGAAAACAGAAGAGCACTGTCACTTTCTAAAAAAAAAGCTCATTTCATGGATCTGAATGGTCTGGATAATTTCAGGAAGTTTCAAAGGTTGGCACATCAAGAACGACAGCATCAAGCTACTATCTCGCATCCTGATTCTTATTTAACTCTCATATAATACTCATAAAGAACACCCTCTTGTAGTCCTTAGTCAGGCAACAATCCTATTGAAGTTGACAGAAATTTTCCCTGAGTCAGGGCTGTAGGATTTGGCTCAAAAGTAGTCTAATTTCCTGCAGACAAAAAGACTAATTTGTAAATAAAATATTTATGTAGGCGTGAAGTGAAGCATGTGCATGAAGTCTGTGATCTACACTGTTAACCGCATGTTCCTCTCCCTATTTCACATATGAACTTAATTCCCCAAATTTAGAAGTTATGAAGATGCAATTGCAGTGAAGACAGGGGCGGGATTAGGCAAGTACATTATCCAATAAGGGAAGGGAAGCAGCTTTCAGATGTTCACTTCTGAAGCATATGGAGTAAATTCAGTCTCTGTTATATCAGTGTAAATCCAGAGTAACACCATTGACCTCCAAGAAGTTAGACTGGATTCATGCAAATGCTGAGAAAAGGATTTGTCTATATATAGTCTACAACAAAAAGTCCATGATAATTCTGTCTTCTTCATGGTCACTGAATTATAAAGGTAAAAAAATAAAACGACACACTACACACATACTCCAGTTGCCCTTTGCACATTCTCCTCACCACATTATTCTTATGCCTCCACTTTTTATTTTTTAAAACCAAAATAAGCTGTTTACTATTCTAATATTATTGTATTTGCATTCAAAAAATCGTATTTGGAATTACTACATAATCATGCAAACATTTCTAGATACCTCTAACATTAACTTTCATTTTTAAAAAGTTTATAATTTAAAGATATTTGAGAAGCTTCATGCCTATGTACTAAAGCTTTGGCATAAAATAATGTATGTGGTTAACAAGACTTTTGTAATGTTAAAATAATTTACTTAAGTTTTACTTGTATCTATTGCTTTTAATTCTTGCATAAGAGAATCTTGTGGTCATTTGAACCCCACATTAACGAGGTAGCAGTTTGTTAACGTTTATGAAGATATTCACAGAAATGCAGATGGACACAGAGGACAGAACTATGGTTCACTTACTCCCACAGTGACTTACATCAACTGTGAGAAGGTGTTTCTGTTTCATTCACTGAAGGTTTAGCTCATTAAACTGTTTTCCTTCTCAGTATTGTTCACTGAGTCTGAACTGCATTGCAGTTAAATGCTCTTTAGCAGTTTAAAGGCTTTAGAGGAAAAGACTTATCAGCCTCTGTTTTTAACAGCACTAAATCTGCATTATTAGTTCATGCAGATAAGGGGATTTAAAGGCCTGGCTTGAAAACTCTCTCTTCTATGTTTATCTGACACTGCATAGCTCCTGTAGCTCAGCTGGAAATGTAGATCTATGAAGCTTTAAAGAGAGATTAAAGCCAAGAAAAGAAGTACTTTCCCCCCTATAGATGTTCTCACTTTTCCTTTTCTTACTGTCTGAAGGAGTGATGGCAGACAATGGTCAAAGATGGTTCCCAAAACCTTCTGAATGGGGACACTGTTGGTGGTAGCATTCATTCAAAGTGAGCTTCAGTGTATTGTCCTCCCCAATCAGCAGATCAGAATAGAGTTTGCTGGTGGCTGCCAAAAGGTTAGCAGTGCCCATGAAAGGGGTTTCCCATTATTCACTGCTCTTACAGAACTCCTCTTTTGTGCTAGTCAGCCCATCATTTCTCTATGGAGGTCCGGATCTGCGGCTGGCTGCTCTCTCAAAATGAGCAATTCATGTGAATGCAAACCCACAGTAGTAGTGCAACCTAAAATTGAAGGTTTTCTTTTCTAAAGACAGGGGAGTTAGGGCAGTTTTTGGCAATGTCACATTTTAATGATATACTATCATGACATCTTTGACCCACAGTTAACACTAATACTACAGTCTGATTTCCTTACCCTTGCCAGGGCATCGTGGGAGGTCCAAAGCCAAAATTAGCTAAATGAAGCACATAGCATGCTGTGGCAAGCAAGCAATAAATAATACAGATAGATCTGTTTAGGTTCCTTAATGCAGAACAAAAGAGAAGAGGAACAGAAAAAAAACAAAAACAAAAAACAAAGCAAAGGAATAATTATCTTATCTGTTGGGGTACTGTAACAATATATATCATATTTTTTGGCTAAAAGCACTCCCAGTCAAACAGATCTAGAAGTCACTGAAGCTTAGTTCATTAATTCAAAGTATCTCTTATAAACTTATACAGCCAATCTATTTACATAACATCAAAAAAGTTCATGATTTAAAAAAAAATGTTTTAACCGCTTTACTCTGATAGAAATGGCATCAGAATAATGATTTCTCTTCTTCCAGCCCTCCCAAAAGTGAGAACGACACACTAAATGTTAAAGCATTTCCTACCTACCCCCTACTGGTTTATAGTGGAAAAGTAGGTTGTGCACACAGTGGAAAAAAGCTAAATCTTTCATTAAATAGATGGGCCAGTTTTTAGCTAAATGAAAATTATCCTGGAGACATAAGCAGAGAGGTAAGTCTTTGGCTACTATATTTTCTAAATAAGAAAGTATCTATACCTAATTCTATACTTTAAAAGTCTTTCAATTAAATCTAAAAATAGGAAAAAGCACAATACTGTCTACATACAAACAAGGTATTTTATGCTGGATATCTAAATTTGGCTCTATTTCCTCTTCATTTTCTATAGGAAACAATCAGCAAAATAAACTATTTTTCTTTCGTAGATAATTCCTTACAGAGAATGATATTGTATGCAGCATCTCAGTGCAAAGGGGAACATTGTGTGTAAATGATGGAGAGAGGAGCTGGTTCATTGACCATGAGTCACCCTTAATCTCAGCCCAACATTTGAGCACAGCCTAACCTTTATTAGGGTGGAGGAATGGGGATTTTTAAGATCCTCCCATATTTGTACGCATTTACCCCTTCTCCCTTGCTCATCTGACGCCCCCGCTCCCCCATCCCCCCAAAGTGCTCCTTATGAGGCTACCCATCCAGTGCTGCTCAAAGCAATGGCTTAGGGGAGGGATGCACAAGCCACTCTTAGTACCTGCCAGTCTGAACTTGGATTTCCCATATAGCAATACTCTTAGGCTGATCTCCAGTATATTAAGGCTCAAATAAATAAAGTTAACTCACTCAACCTTTTCTGAAAAGATGTGGCTGTGACAGTTTCTTCACTGGACTTGGACATCTTTTACTGAAAAACCACGGGCAGGATTGAACTGGGGACCTCTGGAGCTTAGTGCATGAGCCGGCAACGTTCGGCACGCGGCTCGCCAGGGTAAGCACCCTGGCGGGCCGGGCCAGTTTTATTTACCTGCTGACGCGGCAGGTTCGGCCGATCGCAGCCCCCACTGGCCGCGGTTCGCCGTCCCGGGCCAATGGGGGCGGGCGAGAAGCGGCGCGGGCGAGCGATGTGCTGGCCGCGGCTTCTCGCTGCCCCCATTGGCCCGGGACAGCGAACCGCGGCCAGTGGGGGCCGCGATCGGCCGAACCTGCCGCGTCAGCAGGTAAATAAAACTGGCCCGGCCCGCCAGGGTGCTTACCCTGGCGAGCCGCGTGCTGAACGTTGCCGACCCCTGCTCTACCGTATGAGCTAAAAGCCAACTGGCTCTTAACCAAGGCTGTAGAGCAGACTCATTTAATTCTCTCTCTCTCTAAGTGGTCTCGGTGCCACTAGATGGGACAGAACACCACACCCAGGAGGTGTGTGGGTTACACTAGGATTTGTAGAGAGGGAACTTGGGAAGCATGGGGGCTTAGAAGGAGGAGTAGGGAAAGCAGCATGTCATGGTATCTACAGAGGCTTAGTCTTCACTAGGAGAAAAGGTCTGTTTTTAGCACATTAGCTAACATGTTCAGATCCTACTGAGTCAAGGCAAATTGTAGTTTTAACAAGTGTTAGCTGGTCGAGGACCCTATGGTTTGTCTCAACCAGCTAACTTATGTCCGTTACATAAGTTAGCTACAACTTGCCTTGTCTGCATTAGGATTTTAAACATGTTAATTAACATATATTAGAATGCACTTGTTTCCTGCCCAGAGAGAAAAAGATGGCCATACTGGTGCCAGCTGACTGTGTGTGTGAGGGTGAGGAGGCAAAGTCTGGGGAGAGTGTATGTGAGAGAGTGGAAGGGACGTGTCTTGCAAGGAACAAGGGAGGGAAGGTTGGGTGCAGGGTGATGGGAATCTGTTAAGAAGCAGGGAGATGTAACTACTAGCAATGTCACAGAAAGCATGCATGTATGTTTGAAGATGAGAAAATTTCAATGTTTAGATAAGAAAGGAAAAGAGAAAGAACTGCATGAAAAGAACCATGTTATGAATGAACCTATTCACTCCTAATATCAAATTATAGAGAGATTCCTAAAAAGTTAAAAGAACAGGAGTACTTGTGGCACCTTAGAGACTAACAAATTTATTTGAGCATAAGCTTTCGTGGGCTACAGTTAAAGTTAAGTTACATTTACAGTATCACCATTATGTCATAGATAACATTGCATATGAAGACTTCTTTAAAGAGAAACTTTTAGGCTCTATTTCTCTGGGAAACATGAAGTCAATCAATACTTCATAAAAGAAACATTCAAATCTTCCAGAAGAATCATTAGATGTGACAGTTCAGGCTACTGCTGTATAAACATACTTCCTTTCTGCCTATACATGTATGCCCATACATAAATCATCTTTTCTTGATGGATGCCTTTATCATGGATCCATAACTGCTAAAGAGGATTATCAAAAGTTTCTTTAGCATATTCTGACAGTGCACTGCCCAGTGGACTGAGTTTACTTTGTTAGCACTTTTATAGACTGTGGTGCTATCAATAGCTGTGTACAAATAATATATTCTCTTTTACAAACAGATTAGATGTTTAGTGTACACTGCCTGTGTTGAGATTAACATACCTTGCATTAAAAACACATTTGAACATCAACACTATTTGTTTTTACTTAGCCCCTGTGTAGACTAGGGGGAAAAAGGTGTACTTTTAAGATGTGCTAACACATTTTAAAAATATACTTTTTTCCCTAGGCTACAAAAGGCTATAGAAAGTCCATAGAAATTCCCCAGTCTTTTCAATTTCTTTTAAAATAATCAGCATCACAAACGGACCTCTAATCGGATCCATATGAAAACATTCTTAACTCTTATAAAAAGTGTATTGTTTTAATCTGTATTAGTGCAGTTTTGCAAGTGGAGGAAAATGCTATAAACAGTGTACTGTGTGTGACTGTTATTGGACAATGGAATAAAAAAATCTCGGTATGGCTAGAAAGTAATTTTTATCATAGCTTTTATAAACTACTAAGGGGAAGAGGAGGATGAGAGAGACTAATAGAGACTAATACATACCTATCAAGTACATAACCAAGAGCCTTATGTCGTATTCCTGAGTAAACCGATGGGCTTGTTTCCCAAGCAATTAAATTGGAAGCATCATGGAAAAGATGAATGTTTACCAAGTCAAAGGCACTATGACAAAGGAAAAACAAATAAAATGACTCAGGATAAAAGAAAAAACATTAGCAGCAAGCTGCGGAGCATTCAACATCATAGCACAACATTGTATATTCACTGCTACAGCAACTTACATTTACTCATCCAGACAGTGCAAAGTTATGCTATCATATAGAAATTGCCATGGAGAGTAGCACCAATCTGATCCATAGTTAAGGTTTCAGCTAGGCTTCTGTTTAAAGTTTATGTATTATACAAAAATAGAAAGATTGAGATCAATTACAGCTCAGAGACAGGGGTGGGGATTTTTGTGCAAACTGGGCAAACTGTAACTTGACATGTGCATAACTAGAGTTGGTTGGAAAAATTCAGATGAAACAGTGTTTTAGAGATTGAAACATTTTGTGGAAATGGTTTGATTTCACTGAAGATCCGATGGAACCTACCTGACTTCCTGCCAGCTCATCTGCCTGCCCACCCAGTGGGCTACCAGGAACCCCAGGACTTCCAGGCTCTGTGGCACCAAGGCAGCCTTCCAGGCAGACAGCCCCAGAGCTGGTGTTCCATTCCCTTTCACAGAGAATTTTGACATTTTTGGTTTTGCTCCTCATTGGAATGAAACCAAATCTTGAAATATTAAAATCCTCTGCAACATGGACTTACCTTTCTCTTACCAGCTCTATGCATAACAACTAAATAAGAACATAAGAATGGCCATACTGGGTCAGACCAAAGGTCCATCTAGCCCAGTATCCTGTCTTCCGACAGTGGCCAATGCCAGGTGCCGCAGAGGGAATAAACAGATCAGGTAATCATCAAGTGATCCATCCCCTGTTGCCCATTCCCAGCTTCTGCAAACAGAAGGTAGGGACACCATCCGTGCACATCCTGGCTAATAGCCATTGATGGACCTATCCTCCATGAATTTATCTAGTTCTTTTTTGAATCCTATTATAGTCTTAGCCTTCACAACATCCTCTGGCAAGGAGTTCCACAGGTTGACTGTGCGTTATGTGAAAAAATACTTCCTTTTGTTTGTTTTAAACCTGCTGTCTATTAATTTCATTTGGTGACCCCTAGTTTGTGTGTTCTGAGAAGGAGTAAATAACACTTCCTTCTTTACTTTCTCAACACCAGTCATACTTTTACAGACCTCTATCATATCCCCCCTTAGTCATCTTTTTTCCAAGCTGAAAAGTCCCAATCTTATTAATCTCTCCTCATATGGCAGCTGTTCCATACCCGTAATAATTTTTGTTACCCTTTTCTGAACTTTTCCAATTCCAATATATCTTTTTGAGATGGGGCGACCAAATCTGCATGCAGTATTCAAGATGTGGACATACCATGGATTTATATAGAGGCAATATGATATTTTCTGTTTTATTATCTATCCCTTTCTTAATGATTCCCAACATTCTGTTCACTTTTTGACTGCAGCTGCACATTGAGTGGATGTTTTCAGAGAACTATGCACAATGACTCCAAGATCTCTTTCTTGAATGGTAACAGCCAATTTAGACCCCATCATTTTATATGTATAGTTGGGATTATGTTTTCCAGTGTGCATTACTTTGCACTGAATTTCATCTGCCATTTTGTTGCCCAGTCACCCAGTTTTGAGAAATCATTTTGTAGCTCTTCGCAGTCTGCCTGGGACTTAACTATCTTGAGCAATTTTGTATCATCTGCAAATTTTTCCACCTCATTGTTTACCCCTTTTTCCAGATCATTTATGAATATACTGAAAAGGACTTGGCCCAATACAAGGACACCACTATTTATCCCTCTCCATTCTGAAAACTGGCCATTTATTCCTACCCTTTGTTTCCTATCTTTTAACCAGTTACCAATCCATGAGAGGACCTTCCCTCTTATCCTATGACAGCTTACTTTGCTTAAGAGCCTTTGGTGAGGGACCTTGTCAAAGGCTTTCTGAAAAGTACTAAGTACACTATATCCACTGGATCCCCCTTGTCCACATCGTTGTTGACCCCCTCAAAGAATTTTAGTAGATTGGTGAGGCATGATTTCCCTTTACAAAAACCATGTTGACTCTTCCCCAACAAATCATGTTCATCTACGTGTCTGACAATTTTGTTCTTTACTATCGTTTCAACCAGTTTGCCCAGTACTGAAGTCAGGCTTGTAATTGCCGGGATCACCTCTGGAGCCCTTTTAAAAAATTGGCGTCACATTAGCTATCCTCCAGTCATTTGGTAGAGAAGGTGATTTAAATGATAGGTTACAGACTACAGTTAGTAGTTCTGAAATTTCACATTTGAGTTCCTTCAGAACTCCTGGTGACTTATTACTGTTTAGTTTATCAATTTGTTCCGAAACCTTCTCTAATGACACCTCAATCTGGGTGAGTTCCTCAGATTTGTTACCTAAAAAGAATGGCTCAGGTTTGGGACTCTCCCTCACATCCTCAGCCATGAAGACCGATGCAAAGAATTCATTTAGTTTCTCAGCAATAACTTTATCGTCCTTGAATGCTCCTTTAGCATCTCAATCATCCAGTGGCCCCACTGGCTGTTTAGCAATTGATCTTGTTTATGTAACCTCTGTCTGCCCATCCTCCTTTCCCTCCCCCTATTATTGCAGCTTTCAGTAGTTCTGCCATATCTGCCATAAGAATGTAAGCTCTTTGGGGTAGGGATTGTGTCTTGCTATATGCCTGTACAGTACCTTGCATATTTTGGACAGTGTTGTAATATGAACAACAATAATCGTATCTTGGCAATATTCCTGTCTATATGACGTCCTTTGCAATGTCAATTGCACTATACACCTCTACCCCAATATAATGCGATCCGATATAACACGAATTCGGATATAACGCGGTAAAGCAGCGCTATGGGGGGGCGGGGCTGCGCGCTCCAGCGGATCAAAGCAAGTTCGATATAATGTGGTTTCACCTATAATGCGGTAAGATTTTTTGGCTCCCGAGGACAGCGTTATATTGGGGTAGAGGTGTACCCTCTATTTTTACTTCCGATTTTAAGAAACATTCTAATGAATATAATGTCACTTTACCTTATACCATTAGCATCTCATTCTGCTTCCATTGAACAAACCCTAGAACTTCACAGTTCCAGCCTCTGCTTCTGTGTTGCAGCAAACATTTCCTTCAATAGCTTTGCTTTGAGTAGGGAGATTAAAGGTATATATGCACTACAGCTGTTAGGTGTGATTTCCAGCTTGAGGAGACACACCTGTGCTAGCTCTGATGGAGGTAGTGTGCTAAAAACAGAAGTGTAGCCATGGTGGTGCAAGCAGTGCAAGGGATTAGCTGGTCCAAGTATATACTTGGGGTCTCAAATGGATCATATGTGGGGTGGCTAGCCCTTCCCGCTGCTCACACTCCTGCAGCTACTCTTCTATTTTGAGTGCACTAACTTAATCAGAGCTAGCATGAGTATGTCAACTCGAGCTGGAAATTATTCTTTCTAACTCCAGGGTAGACGTATCCTTAGTCTCTCTACTCAGAGCAAAGCTGTTGAAGGAACTGTTTGCTGTGGCACAGAAGCAGAAATTGGAGCCATGAAGTTCCAGGTTTTATATAATGGAACCAGTTTTAGCTACCAAAATACAGAGTTTCATTTGCTTCTGTGGCCTTTGAGGCCGTAGTTAACTAATTGTTAGTCTCCAGCCCAGAAGATTTTTTCTGTGTGAGAGAAGCTAGAATTTTCCCCAAATGTACAATCTAGAAAGGTTTTAAAAACCTTTGGGTAAAAGGAACTCTATAAATCATATGAAAAGTAATGTGTTTAAACAAATCTGAATTTCTTACACGTGGTCACCTGTTATTTAGTGAACAGGCACATGCACGCTTAAACAGATGGCCATAGTCTTACACCTATTTCATTAGGTATATGTTCTCTGCCTATGCCTGACCCTTCTCCATCACCTTTGGATGCCTGCATGCCCATCAGAGCATCCTGCTAGTAGTTACACACAAGTTTGACCATAGCAACTGCAATTCTGCTCATCCCTTAAGCAGATCACACAAAGGTTTGTGGGGCCTCTTAATTTTTACCCTTTACAATGGAGTGGCCCTCTAAAGGGCAGGCAGAAAATAGCCCTATGAAAATTATACACAATATAAAGTTTAATCAAATCATTCAGCCACACAGCCCAATCCCTCCAGCAATTATTCATTTCCTATCTTGGAATAAAAATTTACTCTGAACCCATCCTTGAATAATGTTTTCTCTAAACACAGCTTCTAAGTGTCCCAAAATAGGAAGCCCAAGAAGGCAGCACAGACCTTGGGGTCCCTCATGAGGCAAGAAGAAAAGACTTGGTTAGTTACCAATAATTGGTGTTCTATAAATATATATCTATCTCCCCATGTAAGTATTCTCACACTTCTTATCAAACTGTCTGTACTGGGCTATCTTGATTATCACTGCAAAAGTTTTTTTTCTCTTACTTAATTGGCTTCTCAGAGTTGGTAAGACAACTCCCACCTTTTCATGCTCTGTGTATGTGTGTGTATATATATCTCCTCAATATATGTTCCATTCTATGCATCCAAAGAAGTGGGCTGTAGCTCACGAAAGCTTATGCTCAAATACATTTGTTAGTCTCTAAGGTGCCACAAGTACTCCTGTTCTTTTTATAAATATATATTCCTCCACAGAGCCCCATCCTTGGAGGCACATGCTGTGCCACCTGGATTCAGGAAGATTAAAGAGCATTAAACTTATCTGACAGTTGCCTGCCTAACTTATGGTGAAATCAGAGTTTATCAAAGGAGGAAGTAGCCGTTCCCTTGTTTGTCACCAAATGCTCAGCCAATTAATGTGCATATTCTAAATACAACAACCAAGAACAATATTAATCACTTACGAATATTGTATGTGAACATTTGTCACACAGTTTAAAATCAAACTCTCCTTGTTTTAGGATCTGAAATGCTTCACATTCTAAATATCCACAGAAGAGAAAAATACCTTTGTTTTTTATAACTATCTTTGAACAACAGAACACATGAAGAGCTACAGTAAAGAGTCAGAGAACATGGGAAATGTGGTGAGACACCAACAGTTCCAAGTCCAATGGCAAAAGGAAAAGCTGCACCTTGTGGGACAGGGCTGAGATGCCTCCCTTATAGATATGGCTGTGGTGCATATATTGTGGTATAATGTTACCCTATTACACCCTTACTGCTTTTTCCAGTTCTGGATCCATACAGCAGCACACATGATTCCTAAGAGTAAGGATCTGTGAAGGCAGTTTGGTGAATATTAAGTATTTTTCCTTATCATAAGATAGGAACCACATTCAAGCTTTCTGGGGTTGGGACTCGCCTGTGTTTGTACAGTGTCCTGCACAATCAGATCCCAATATCAGTAATTATTAATAATATAATTTGCATATAAACACTTTCAAAATCTATATCACCTACATAAGCCCTTTGTCTTGCATATACCTCTGTTGTGAATGTTACTCATTTAGGGTGTATTTCAGCAAGATACTTTAGGACATATCTAACTTTAAGCACATGAATCTTGACTTCAAAGAGACTATTCATGTGCTGAAAATTAGGTACATGCATAAATACATTGCTGTATAGGTTCCTAAATCTGGATCAAATGTGTTCAGAACACAGAATCTCAGAGAGCTCCAGTTCTCTATCTCACCCAAAGAGTTAACAATATTAATGCAACCAATTAAAAAACAGATAAACTATCTACCAAAGAAACGTCTAATAGTCAACTGCAGATGACCATAGGAAACAAAGTTAATAGGTGGTACAGCTTCTTCTCAGAAAACGTTTTTTTATGTAATATTGTAATGATCTTGGACATTATTTGGTTGTAAAAAAAAAAAAAAAGTTCAAGGCGCAGATGACTCATCAGGCTGATGCAGTTTAAGGCACATCAGTTTCCATAGCCAATACCGTTGACTTCTCACCTCTGTGGATCAGGTACCCATTTTGCAGTTGGGCGAACTAGAGGTAGCCTTTCAGTGTGAGATTGAGCAAGACTCAAACCCACAGCTTTGGGGATTATAATGAAGTACTTTAACCACTCAGCCACCATGCCTCAACCTATCTAAGGGTACCTTATTCATGCTTTCTTGATGGCACAATACATTATTATTTACTCTGCTTTTTTTTAGAATCTATTGGATGCATTTGATATTTAGAACAAGATCTTCCATTCTAATTACCCAAAATTATATCAGAAACAACCATTAATTTCCCCTGAAATCTGCCATATCTATAGCAGCAGTTTACCAACAACTTGAAGAATAAGAAACATATATTTGGTGTTCTTCAGAGATAGAGCTTGCCTCTTTCTGAGCCAACCATTCATTCCTGGATAAACGAAGGTGAAATTTAGCCAATTTTTCCAGTTTTTTTTCTTTCCAATTTTTGTCCCTTGCACTCCTTTTAAATTTTAAAGACAAATAAAGAAATATGCCCCAAAATAAATAAATATGAAATAAGCTTAAATGTCTCAAATATAGAGGCTTTTCCTCTTAAATGTACCACAACATCAGAGTCAGTCTGCGCTGAAGTTTCTCTGGTTTAGGTCACTGAGATATGTGACCTAGTCTCAGCCACTCTACACAATAATGCTTGGCTTTAAAAACTATTGATAAGTTAAGAAATAATGCAAAACTAACGTAAGAGTGAATGTTAGTCCACATGACCTTCTCTCTTATAAGCCTATCATCAGACACAACTCAAGTGGGTTTGGTAATCTCATGATGTAATACACATAATTGATAGTCAAGTACAGTCAGTGTCACAAACTTTTCAAACAGATCACAAAATATTTTCCCTCACATTATTGATATTAGGTTCAGATCCTTTTGTTCACACTGAACTTTCGAACAGCTTTTCTTACTATGTTGCACTTAGTTTTCTAACTGTTCACATTATTTTCTAAGTAACATTATTTTAGCATAAATTACTAATTCATCTCAGGGTTACACAACAAACTCACACTTTCCTAAGCACTCTTAAAAGGAAAGGATTGCTAAATATCTTAAATATTCACCATTTTAACTGAATATATTTATATTTAAAGACCTATGCAGCAATAATAATTTATTGAAAACAGGAGACATCTATGAGGGATAAACCTCTCAATTCCCTTTGATTTCTTATGGAGGCACTATCCCATCTAACATATAATAACTAAAAATGTAACCCTACAGATAAGAGCAAACTGAATATTTACGATTCCGAGTTTTTAAATATTTGGCCAGCATAGGATGAGCCACAATCTGGGCCCAAAATAGTAAGGCAGACCTAAATTCTGCAAAGAAAGAACAATTGCTCATTGCAAATGTGTTTCAGTGCACAAATATGTAGCAGGAACTGATGTATATGGCTTGATCCAACACCCAGTGAAGTCACTGGAAGTTTTTCAATTGACTTAAGTGGGCAGTGGCTTGGGCTCTAAATGGCTAGCTGAATGAGTACATAGAGAGTGGTATATTTTTTCATAAATACTTCCAAAGCTTTTTGGATGTCTGTGCCCCACAGATAATTTTCTTGATCAGTCTAATGGCAAGTATATGCAAATATTAAAATCACATTAATAAAAGTGAGTTTTACCACTTGTCATTTACAATTTACTGAGCATTATTATGCACATAATAAAGCTAAGCATGATCTGTCATCTCTTCTTTGTAGCAAATAAATTAGGTTATATACACAAAGTTTCTCATAGAAAATATACATGAAATAAAGATAATCATAAATAACTTAATAGGATGCAACATACCAATCAGTAATACACCATCTTGTGCGAATGAAGCCTTTTCTGGACCATTTACACTGAAAAATAAATAAGCAATTTAAATCAGTCAGCTTAAATGAAGGATTGATGGGAGTGTATGAAGAAGTTAAATATATTTTACAAGAGAATATTTTTAAACTGTTTATTAAGAACATAAAACGAACAACCCATACAATGTTTAAGTAATGAGCACTACGAACTATATAAACAGGATCAAAATAAAATATTATTATCTACTATAAGGATTTAAATTGCACTGCTTACTTCTTTGTTTCACTAGTCTAACAATAAACTTGAAATAAAAACTACTTAAAAAAACCTGGTCAATTTTACATAAGTGAGTACTAACATGGAAATGATTGTTACAGTTGTACTTTCATAAGAAAAATAAAATTACTTTGAATACATACCAAAAAAACCCCAACCAATTCTTATCAATTGTGCATAAATGCCTTAACTTATTTGTAAATTTACCTAAACTGTGAAGTTGCATCATGGAGTTTTACAATGAATTTAAATGAATGGGACATATTAGAAAGCTGTACTTTTTCTGCAGATTCTGCCTACCTAATAATTCTATAAAAGTTAAAGTGAATTTAAATGAGAGTATAATACATTTATCAAAACAGCAACATCCTCAGTAAGATACAAATCAACTACTGCCAAGGTATAATACTGCTGGCATAGCAAAATAATTCTTTCAGCCGTGGTCCTAAATTGCTCTACCAAAAAGAAAAAATTAATTTAAATTAAATTAAATTAAACAAGCCATTATATTGGATCCCATTTATATACGGCTACAGTGACTGTGATGCTGGACTATTCATTGCCCCAGATATACTTAAATGATGATGCCTATGATTTTGTGGCAAAATACTGAAACTACTTATAATAAATAACTATTAACCATAGTACAGCATCCTTCAGAATTGAAGTAATCACACTCCTGGCCTCTCATGAGGCAATATATACAGCTTTTGACATATACCCTGCAAGGTGCTTTCTTTTCTCCTTACTGTGAATATGACACTAGATGAAATTCTCCACTCACCCCCAAAAAACTCTACCCTAAGAAACTGGTGCCTAACAAAATCCAAACCACCCAAACACCCTGAGAGAACCTGCTTCAATATGCAAATAAACCCCCCTCTGACTGCACACTCATAGCTGTCACCTACAACCCCACCCTGGAACCCACACAGGGTATCATCAAACAACTATAACCCATAATCGATGGGGACCCTATCCTGAAAGAAATCTTTCCTGAATCCCCTCTTCTGGCCTTCAAACAATCCCCCAACCTCACCAAGCTCATCATCAGAAGCAAGCTCCCCATGGACTAGGAACCACCAACTCAAAGCAGCACCAGGCCCTGCTAGAACAACAGATACAAAACCTGCGGACAAATCTCCACTGCTAAAAATTACCCCCTATCCACCACACTACGCACCTTTCAAGATCTATGGGTCCTACAACTACCTAATCACAACATGTGGTGTACTTCATCCAGTGCACTAAATGCCCCAATAACTACTATGTGAGTGAAACCAGACAATCACTACTCTCTCAAATGAGCTCACACAGGAAAATGATAAAAGACAAAAATACTCTATCACCTGTGTGTGAATACTTTTCAAAAAGCAATCACTCTGTATTTGACCTATCAGTCTTCATCCTCAAAGGAAACCTGCACAACACCTTCAAAAGATGAGCTCAGGAGCTTAAATTCATAACTTTGCTAGAAACTAAAAATCACAGTCTTAATAAAGACACTGGATTTATGACTTATTACAAAAATCTGTAACCCACTAACCTCCCCTTTTCGTCCTATGACTACAGGGATGTTAATGGACCACTTCACCTTGAATAGTCTCATAGAATATGTACTTACTACTTATGCTAAACTATTTTTATGATCCTGTATTTAGCTGTGACACTCTGAAGACCTTTCCCAGACCTGAAGAGCTCTGTGTAACTCAAAAGCTTGACTCTCTCATCAACAGAAGATGGTCCAGTAAAAAATGTTACCTCATCCACCCTGTTTCTCTAATATCCTGTGACCAATAGGACTACAACAACATTGCATACATAAAGTCAAAGCAGACTATTTTCTCATTCATTATCTTTCAGATGAGCAACACCTCTTCTTTTCTTTTCTTTAACTGTACGTCTATCCTCCTGGCAACCACATTTACCTCCCTGGTTCTTGCGGCAACAAATCAACTGTAACCAATCAGAAGAATGCAAAAAATACATTGTTCCTTTACCACTGTCCCTTTATTAAGGTTCCCTTACCCCAACAAAATCCTCTTTATATTCAAAACATCAGTTTATAGAAATACATTTAAAATGTTTATTGTATTGACTGAATAACAACTTGAACTTGGTAGCTTGAAGGTGAAAACTTACATGAATCTTTTCTTTTAACACAAGTTCACAGTGGGTTGTGTAAGTAGAGTTATCCAGAAATGCTGGGCTACTCTCACGGATTTATTTTTAATTGAAAAAAAAGTCTATTTAAGCATTTGTTTTGGGAAAAAACATATACAATTATGTGGATTATATAAACTTAAGAAAAAAAAAGTTATTCCACGTTCTAGTCTACAATTTTTGATAGTGTCCCTTTAAATACCTATATCCAGGATCTGAATTTTACAATCACATCTGTTGAGCAGCTCTCAACTAAAGAACAGTTTTGGCTGAAACATGCTAGTGAGGATTGCTGGCATTCTCATACACTCCATATAGTTTCATCAGCTTCATATTGATTCAGCAATTGGAAAAACAAACGTGTTCAATTGAAAATAGTAAAAAGTTCAAGAACATTGATTAACAATAAAGTGCTTTATCCAAAGACTCAACACTTATATTTGGTAATGTGAACAGATTGCACAATGAATGCTTTTTCTTCTATTTTTTTTCATGACTTGAATTATGTCCCCATAATTTCAGCTAGTTTGTTATACAGGCAGAGGGTGTTTTCACGACATTTTAGCTATTTTTAAAAAATCTGACATGGTTCTGTGCCTTATTCTTCCTGCATCAGGGATTTGTTTGTGCCTGCCAGTTGTCCTTTCATAAGAATGTTTCACAGTCTATGATTCAGCTTTGGGTGCCTGACTGACCAAAATGAATGTAAAAACACTGAGATTAATTTGTTTGAAGAAGAGTTGAGGGATATCGAAGAGGAGATTTGAGAAGAGATAGTTGACTTGTGGGAGAGTTATAATTAATATCACTAATAATTATAATTAATATCACTAATCCTCTCAATGAGAGATACCATAGTGGTATTCCAGACCATTTTTCTAGTCCTTTGATAGCTTTCGTAAATTGTTTAATAAAATTAGCTTCGAAGAGTTCTCCTTTATCTGAAACATTGTGGATACCAAGATACCTAATTTGTGAAAGCTCTTTCAGGGTTGTAAAGATTTACTACAAACCCATCAACCTTGAATAAGGTTTGCTTGCATATTTGCTGTTTGTAATTATTGTATTTGAATTTTATTTCTAACAATGGCTACAGATTCTATTTCAATTAAGACTGGTGACAAATCATACCACTACTTGATTCTTGTTTCCCAACTGAATTCTTTTAACATATTTAGATTGTGCTCATACTAACTACTAACTAACTAACTAAAAATACAGAGAACCCTCTTACAACTACATTCAGCCTATTTCCAGAGTCCTATGTCAAATGCCACTCATGTATATCAACATCCTCACCAACATTAACACAGCAATTGCTACATTTACCACCACAATAAATGTATCTTGAAAGAAAACAGACCTCCTAAAAACAAGGACTTTATAAACAGTTAATGGATTTCAAAATAGCTCCGGCTTTGAGCATATCAAATGTTAGTATCAACTACCTTGCTATCTGTTTTTTTAAAAATTGGATTCTTTACAGATATTCTTTCAGGATGTCTGATGCATTATGGAATGTATCACCTCAAAAAGCTCTGTTTTAACTAGTATGACTGATTGACATTCTTGGCCTCACTGAAGTCAATGGCAAGAATCCCGTTGACTTAAATGGGGCCAGGATTTCACTAGAGGCCTCCTGTATTAAATGTCTTTATCAAGTAAAGTTACCATGTGCTACTAGTAATCTTCAAAATAGTCAACTATGCTTGACTGGGAACATTGTACAGTGTCTCCTGAACAACGTTCAAACCAAGTTTTCCGTAGTCAACTATATAAAGCCTCACCCTACAATGGAGCAGCGTCTCCATTTTAAGAAACAAAGCTTCAGCCATTCACTTAAGAAATACTAACATTGCAACTGAAATTTGTGCACTCTTGGCAGCTGATTGGACCAAAGCAGTAAACACAGCCAGAATTGGAATAGGATGTTTTGATAGAACTTCATACTACAAAAGACTCCTTCGAATGACTCTAGGGAAATTAGTTCTTTTATATCCGTTCAGACCAGCTTCCCCTTTAACGAACAGCAGCCACTCTGGACTTTCAAGAGGGGACATCCATAGAAGGGCCCCATCCAATTCCCTCAGTCTGCGACTAGGATACCTCTGGACATTCATATTAATCAGGGTATTGCCTGATTAGCTTCTTCCATGCTCTTTTTCTTCTCAGCCATGTCTATATGTTGGTAATAGAGGCTCAGTGGGGGATTGAGGGCTTAGGGCAATATATAAGAGAGAAGGAGAACATGGATATTTTAAATATTGGATAGCAATAGGTATTTTTAACACAATAGATTACATCAGATTCTTCCATCTCAGAACTAGGTTAAATAAAGGCCAATTTAGATGAAGAAGTTACTCCTGTCTTTAGGTAAAATAATACACCTGCAACAACTTCTTTAGATTTGGAACAATTAGGATGGTGAATGGATGCACAAGTATTTGCAGATATGCATATCGATCTAATTAGGATCTGTACAGTGTTTCTATTGTAAAAATGTATCTATTGTCAAATTTGCAAATGTGACTTAAGTCATTTGTATATTAGTTGATATGCCATCTTAGGGTCCAAATACAAAAGTCTGTTATGGTTTTTTGGGGTTTCCTAATGCCTACACTTGTGCAGTGACTATTGGTTTTATGCACAGCAGTATATACTTGATCCCACTTTGCCAAATTTTCATTGTAATAAATGAAATTAAAAATCTGAAAACTCTGAGTTTAAAACACCTCACATTTCTAAAACTTGCAGTTACATTGTGCAAGCTTTCTCTTTGTGAATACGGTTCCCAGGGAGATTGTGTTGACCTTTTAAAACCCTCTAGAAACACCACCTACATAAATAACCTCAGCTACATGGGGTAAAAGGACCTCCAGACAACATTAACATGAAGAGAGAGGTTATGGAGGGCTAATGTCAAAATGCACTGTGAGCAATAAGTAATGAACACAAACCATGATTGATAATGACTAGCACAGAGCCTTAATTCATCTTTTCTCCATCATTCTACTGTGAGGGACCATATCAAATTAAATAGTGGCCCAGCAAGGGTTTATTCAACCATACAAAGCAGGGGCATGAAGGAAAGACAGATTAAAGTAGCAATGACTGGAGTGTAATTGCAGCTTCTTAAATGAACAGCATGGTTCAAAGAGGAAGAAGGGAAACAATTTGTAGATGAATCAATTGAACAACAAAAGAAACCAGGTCTAACAAACTGCAAGTGCAGCTGATGCACTAACTGACCTTCAGTATCAATACCTCCCATGTTATATTATCATTGCAGTAAAAGGAACTCCTCCTTAGAGCCTCATGTAGGGACTTGTGTTAAATGCTATTCCACGTAAATTACAGTATGTTCAGTGGTTTACACTAGTCAGTAATAATACCAGTTGTATGAATGCAAAAAAAATAAATACTTATTACAACTTCTAATAGAAAAAATTTGGATGTAGCTCCTGATGATGATGGCTTTCCTCTCCTTGATCGCCCTAAAGGATTCTAAATGTTTACACTATTGTGTAGATGTGAAATCATTAGATTAGATGATAAACTCTTTGGAGCAGGGACTGTATCTTCCTAACCTTCTTGAGTGTTAGAGTAGCTCATAGCTCAGTGAGGTCCCAAACCTGTTTGGGCCTTTGGACGCTATTGCAATACAAACAACACTATTCAAAAATTATAGCAAGTTCTGCTACTCTAGGATTTGTAAAAGCAACTTAATAACCCTGCAAATTTTATGTCGACTTTTACTTGGGAATACAGCATATTTTAGCTTTAAATCCTTAATTTTAAGTTTATTTGGCTCATGATGGAATTTTTCTCAAATTACATTCAAATTTGTGATCTATATACAGCTATGCTCCTATAGCTATAGGTGCTGACTTACTCAGATCCCGAGGGGTGCTCAACCACTGCTCTGCCCCAGGCCCTGCCCCCACTCTACCCCTTTCTCCAAGTCCCCACCCAGTCTCTTCCTGCCCCCACTCTGCCTCTTCCTGCCCCCGCTCCTCCAGCCCCGCCAGTGCCTCCTGCATGCCACTGAATAGCTGATCGGGGAGGGCGGGAGGCGCTGAGAGGGAGGGGAAGGAGCTGATCCGCAGGGCTGCGGTGGGTGTTGAGCACCCACTATTATTTTTTCTGTGGGCCCTGGAGCAACCACAGAGTCAGCACCTATGCCTGTAGCATAGTAGCTTTCTTAGTTATTAAAATTTTCAGAAACACTTATCAGTAGTTCAAGATTCTAAAGTTAATCTACATAATGGTAGAAAAACTAACACCATGTGGCATGCCAGTTGATAATTTTACTCTTAACATAGAGCTATAATGACCAATTATCTAAAAGAAAAATATTATCTAACATGGATTTGGAATTTGCTAAGAAAACATCTAATTGCAAAACTGACATTTCAAAAAGGGAATTTGCACACAATGTTAATAAATACAACAAACATGATAAATCAAATGCATTTCCATCCAGTTTATACTAAAGCATATAATTTCTAAATAATTACATCCATTGCAAATGTATTTATATAGATCAGTAATAATATATTAGCCACCAACATATATAATTTCTTTATGGTAATTATTCATTTCAGAGTTCTACTTCTGAAAAACACTGTTTTTGATAGAGTACAATTGCATACAGTATGTAATTTTCAAGGGCAAGTACATTTTGGGTCAAACTGTGCAGCTTTGCTTGAGTTAGGATTGCAGATTCTGGCTTTCATGGGCAAATTTGATTTTAGTTCTAGCAGTCACTTGACAAAATTTCTCTCTTAGCTACATTGGTCAACTGCAATGAATTCACAAGATTGCACAGGTGTGATTGTAGGCACATTTGGTCCATTAACTATTTCTAAATGCGGAAGAAGAAAGCAGTGAGCGTCCTCAGAGTTAACATAATTGTACAAACTAATGATTCAATCTCATATTCATTACGTAGGTAAACAGGGCCGGTGATACCATTTAGGCAAACTAGGCGCTTGCCTAGGGCACCAAGATTTGGGGGCGCCAAAAAGCGGTGCCCCCAATTTTTTTTTACATCGCTCCTACGCCCCCTCCCTGAGCGCGCGGTCGCCGCTCCATTTCTCCCGCCTCCCAGGCTTGCAGCGCCAATCAGCTGTTTGGCGCCACAAGCCTGGGAGGGGAGGAGAATTAGAGCAGGGGCGGCGTGCTCGGGGAGGAGGCGGAGCAGAGGTGAGCTGGGGTGGGGAACTGACGCATGGCTCCCCGGGCCGGGGGGGTGGGGAGCTGCTGTGGGGGTGCCTCGGGGGGAGGGAGCTGCCGCAAGGCTCCCCACCCCAGCTCACCTCTGCTACTCCCCCTCCCCGAGTGCACCGTCGCTGCTCCACTTCTCACGCCTCCCAGGCTTGCGGCGCCAATCAGCTGTTTGGCGCTGCAAGCCTGGGAGGGGAGGAGAATTAGAGTGAGGGTGGTGTGCTCGGGGAGGAGGCGGAGCAGAGGTGAGCTGGGGGGGGGAGCTGCCGCGGGGGGTTGGGGGCACCTCAGGGCGGGGGGGGGGGAGCTGCAGCAGGGGGGACGCCTCAGGGCGGGGGGGGGAGCTGCCACAGGGCGGGGGGGGGGGGCGCAAGGTGGAAGTTTCGCCTAGGGCGCGAAACTTCCTTGCACCGGCCCTGTAGGTAAATAAACCTCATATTGACAGCAGCGTAAAATGTTCTTGATAGAAGTGCAGGATAGGCTCAGAATGTTTCACATTCCTGTTTTCTTTCTATTCATATCAAATGAGACACAAATAAAAGTGCTCTGAGTATGTCTAGGTGTTACTTAACCCAATTATTTCTCTCTGAACAGTTTCACTATGGATCATATTCATTGGAAGGAAACTAAAACAACAGTCAGACGAGTTCTGTCCACAGTTCTTTCTGCTTGCACAGGCAGCTTCTTGCAGGGGGCTCATCTGCCAGAGGCCTTTCTGTGACTACCTCCCTGTGGTGCTGGCAAATGCATCTTATGAAAGGAAGGCTGATTTAGTTAATTATTTTTAATTGGATGTTTTAGTTAAGTGTTTCAAACTGATAAAAGCGGCCTACATGCATTTTGTGCCAGCAATCAGGACAAGAGCATAGAGTGAGGAAAGGTCGGGGGGTCCCCTCTCTGTGTTAAATAACCAGGAAAGAGCTAGTGAGTTGGAGGTCACAGAAGAAGGGATTGGGAATAAGAAGAGGCTGACCCTACCAGTAGCTGCAGTCATGCAAGTTCTGTGCTAGCAGCTCTCTGGCCTATAATTACAGCCAAAATAACAAAAATAATTACTTGCAATCACGAACTTACAATTAAGTATTTGAGAACAGAACTTAAAAAATGCATGAGCACAGGCTTATAATTACTCACTCCAGTTTTGGAGCCTTAGTATTTCACCTGTCCTACAGATTTTTCTGCTTCTCCATGGTTTATTACACTAAAAAACCACAACCCAGAACTACATTCCTATTAAAAAATGCACCTCCTTTTAACAGGACAGGGGAATTTAGGGTTGCCAGGACTGGGAATGGATGTGTCTATCTTGTAGGTCAGACAAGAACAAAATATGATAGCACTGCTATAGTTCATTTCCTCCAAGGCTTTCAGAATGCTTTACAAACATTAATGAATTACACCTCACAACAGCCCACTAAGGCAGATATTGTTATCCCCAGTTTACACATGGGATAGCTGAAGCACAAGATTATATGACTTGTCCACGATCATGCAGCAAATTAGAGAGAGACAGGACAGCACAAGAACCCACCTCTCCCAATTCGCCTGCCTGTGCTTAAACCACAAGATCATCTCCCTGCCTAATAGGACAATTTCAAACAGTTATGGAAGTGCTTTGCTTGAAAACATGCAAGTAATTCCATTAACTTCACAGGAGTGCTCACTTGTTTCAATTAAGAATGTGTGAAAATGTTTGCAGGATTAGGGCCTAAAACAGCACAGCACATAAAGTACAGCTAGAACAGATAAACAAAAAAGTGTGGTACTGAATGCCCTCACCAGTCTGAGGTATAAATTGCAATCCAATACCTTTTGATTGCTTGCTGGTCTTTAACAGAGCCAAACACTCTGTTTGTAAATACTACAGAAAAAGGGACTTCCAGGAACACAGTTGAGAAAAGAACTATAGGCAGGGATAAGATGACAGACAATTGCCTGCAGTTTTTAAAGCAATGAGCTTGGCTTTGACTTTAAACAAGCTACTCGTTAGCTGATCCACTGTTTGTAAGACAGCACAAAAATTGAGTAAAGATTATATAGATCATCGGTGCTCTCTGAGAGAAGTATCTAAATGTTAAAACAAGACACCCCTCCCCCCCCCCCCGAAACAGCCAAACAAAAATCATGCCCCAGGAAAGGAATACCACATCTTTCACCTTACAATATTAAGTCTCTCCTCAGATCTCCTGTTAATAGGATTCCTTTAGCCAGCAGATGGATTGTGAATACGGGCAGTTTCATCTACTAAAAGACGACATAAATCATCATTGAGAAAGGAGAGACCGCAGTAAGGTTATCACCATACAGCCTTCTCCATGAAAGGTTTGCATTAAAGCATTAGTGAAATTAATTCATCTTTCATAAGAGCTTTGAGCAGTATCTGTGATCTATGATAACAACCAATTTCTCACTATGGGGGAAAAAACATTACTCTGCCCTGATAGACTACACAAATCTGCTTTTTTAAATGGCCTAACATTATCTGCAGTGTTGCTCCCAAAGGCATCATTTCAGATTCATGCCCAGCCAAGAGGACCCATAAATCAACACAGAAAGTTTTGTTAGTTTTATATGCAGTGGGCTGTAATTATTTTGAATTGCATTATGCCTCAATCATTGTAATTACTTTTAGATCATCCTTAAGCGGCAGTAATAAAAAGAAAAGAAATCAGTCTTAAACCAATTCACACATACAAAAAAAGTTAATGTAATGATAAAAGTCTGGCTAAAACACACAAAAGCCTGGAAATTTAGTGTGAAGACTGATACGTTTCTCATGCATCTCATTGTGGCAGAAAAGATTTTCAGAATACCCACTATTTGAGGTCTATTTATTGAAGGCCATCTAATCACCAATGTGTGGGTAAGAGGAAAATGGGTTAAACACAGTGATCTAGTTTCAGCTGTAAATATACAAGCTTAAGTTAGATGTAGTGTAGGCTTTTTGTGAGATTTTTCCTTTTTCTGCCTTAAAATGAAAGAGAACAAGAAACATAAAATTTAACTACATATTAAAAATGTCTAGCATTACTTTCAAATTTTGCCAAGTAAACAAAAAAATGTACCTGCCATATGTATGCCATACCGCAGCCTGAAATTAGTGGAAATATATGCCGAAGTGTAGCTATAGCAACGTTATTATAATATATTGTGTTGTATGGAGAAACAGAGCCTAAACCCTGAAAAAAAGTCTGATCCAGGGGTTTCTCCTTTTTCGTACACCACCTCCATAACATCCTTTAGACAACTACAGGAATTGCTGACTTAGAAAAATAAAATTAGAAAATATTTAATATGTTTTCAGATGTGTTTTAATGTAATTTAGCAGGTAGAAATAAGTAGAAGCCTGCACTGAGGGAGTAGCAAGTTCTCTATGGTTAACATCAAATGCTCCAGGGATAAGGTTCTAAGAAAGTTGTAATGTATGGTTATTTTTTTCCAGAAGTTGTGGCCACAGTTTGTTAAAGTTGAAATTTTGGTGCATTCAATTCAAGTACAGTAAAAAAAAAAAAAAAAAAAGCTCCCCCCCATCATGATGGACAAGTGCAAGTGTGAGTGGAAATGCCCTCAAAGTAGAAGTGTGGTGGCTTTGCAGGGAAGTGGGGGTCTTCAGGACAGAGATATATATGGGAGCCCCTGAGGGCAAAAGTAAGGGGGGTTCAGGTGTGAGTGGGTGGCCAGGTTACAAAACTCTAGTTTTGTAACTGACTAGATGTTGAGTTGGCAACAGGGTCCTTTACTCTCCAACAGGGGCTGGATAACTCCCCCTTCCCCCAAATTCCTTCAATTTCCAGGGCATAGTGTGGGGACCTGAGCCCTTGTGCCCTAAAGGTGGCCCCAGCTCAGAGACCCCTGAAGGCCCTGTGGAGGACTAGCAGTCCCTGTCACAGCCCTTGCCTGGTCCCCACTCACCAGGGCCTCCCTGAGCCCATCCCCTGGTACAGCCAGGCACCTGTGGAAGGTGCAGGCCTCAAGGTTGAGCAGGAGCTGCTGTTGCTAGAGGTGGAACTGCCCCAGGCAAAGCGAGAGGGAAGTGCCAGCAGCACTGAGTGCCAGCAGCAGTCTGTATGGAGCCAGGGCAGAGAGTGGGGCAAGCCCCCCGGGAATCCACCTCTGACCCGCATGGGTCCCCAGTCCCATCCTTCTCCTTGTCTGCCTCCACCAGTGGTCCTACTGGGTCATGACAAAGGGGTGGCTGGGACAGATTTGAGTAGCATTGCAATCCTGTGCACCAGGTCGCAACGCCACTCACTTACATTTGCCGTAACTATAAAAAGTTGCAGAGTGTGTTAAAAGCTGCAGTTTCCACAACACAACCATGGCTTGTGATTTTCTTATAGCCTTATCCATTAACAATCTGCTGTTCAAAACTCTCAATAGTATGATGAAATAATTCCTTAATATGGATCAATCAGTCTTATTTCTTTTGTCAACCAGCCATTTCTACAGTTTATCAGTGATGGAGAAAAATAATTAAATAAAATGCGCTGAACAGCCACCAATGCTCCCCTTCAAGTAGAGCAAAACCAAACTCCTAGTGTAAGTATTTAACATTTATTTTTATTTTAAGAGGCCCAATGGAACCAAAAATGTTATCAAAAAGGCAGTTAATTCTGTTTACATTCTCAGTAGATGTATGTGCATTATAAATGAGAACATGTTTGCTAAAAATCATACATCAAACGGGATGATCTTCATGCCATCAACCCTTAAATATTTAGGCAGTGCTCTCCCCAGGCATGGATGAACTAGCTAGATGCCTGCGCAAATATTTACAAATATTCTGATTTCATTTTTAAATTCAGTTACTACTGAACTTAAGTAATTTTCACATTTTACCTACAAAAGTCAGTAAGAACTGACTTAGTTTATTTGTATTCTTTTGATTTTTAAAATCCATACAACAGTAAGTGCTTATTCCATGCTCTGTGCACTCCTGTTAAATGTACTATCTCAAAAATACAATTCAATGTCAAAGAACAGAAATGAATCCAGCAATTTTATTTAGGTTTGCATGTGGTACCCCCAAAACCCCCAGTGCCCTTAGTTTGACTTTGTAGGTTTTGTCCAGGACTTCAATTTCAATGCCAGGTATATTACAGTCATTATTTTGGGAAGAAAATACCACCATGAAGATCACAAAATCAGTGTCGACATAGTAATAATAAATAACTTTTTTTTAAAGGAAGTAAAATATACTCATGTATCCTTGAAAGTTATTTGCTGTTCTTGCAAATACAACAGGCACTATTAAAAATTCAACATATACCTCCCGTAGTATCTGCAGTAACCATGGTATCTTCCTACACAGAATAAAAGATGCTATTACCACACGACTGTGGCAAAGCAGATGTGGTTTTAAATGGCACCCAGTTGTACTTACTTACGTCCCATCCACTTAAGGAGGAAAACCTATTTGCCTAGAACGGATTCATAATCTGGACTCTGCCTGTTCTGTGAACTCTAATGTACTACTAAATATTTTCAGCATGTTTGCACCCCTCACCAACAACATTTAAAAAAATACATAAAATGAAAAAGATACACAAAGGAAAGTTTGTTTGAATCTCCTATAAATAATAAATTCTTTACAACATGTTACTGTTTAAACATAGAACTCCAGTTGAGTTTGATAAATATACTTAAAGGTTTACAAAAATGTATATTATAGGTTCTATGAAATGGAGACACAAAAAAACTAGAGGCTTATGACTTGATGATGATCGAGTTCATACCACTTTAAGTCAGGAGTAACACCAATGAAGTCTTCAGTGCAAGAGAAACTAGAACCGGACCCTTACACTTTGGAATGCTCCATTGGACTGTACATACCTCAGGGAAATAATCCTGTGGAAACTTCTCTTTTTCCAGCATGGGTGTGCTTTCTAATGTATCTGAGTAGATTTCTTTGCCAGTAACCTTTTTATACTTCTTGGCTAGGAAGAGATATAAAAACACACTTAACATATGTACCTATATCATTGCAACCAGCTTTTAGCATTCATCAGAAAAGCAGCAGAATCTATAGGATAGAGGCAGTGTTGGTCTGGTCAATTTAGTATGTAAAATCAGAGCTGTTTTTTGATGGTAGGAAGAAGCAAAGTTGGACCACAAATTATACCATCTCTTGCTTATTTTGCATATTGCACTGGGTTGCAGGCAATGTGAATTTTTA
Organism: Emys orbicularis; assembly: GCF_028017835.1. Classification (NCBI taxonomy): domain Eukaryota; kingdom Metazoa; phylum Chordata; order Testudines; family Emydidae; genus Emys; species Emys orbicularis. The sequence goes on along the minus strand of NC_088689.1, from coordinate 29,012,279 downwards.
ACGATTTAGGTATTATTTGTTGTATTACCATAGCATCTAGGAGCCCTACTCATGGCCCAAGACCCCATTCAACCTTGGACAGAAAATCTTGATGAAATCTGGGTCTGAGATGTTTGGTCTGGTCTCTAATAAACATCCAGAAACCTACACTGAATAGTAACAAACAGATCAAAAACAGATATAAATAAATTTATTAAAAATAATGTGAAGTGTAAGTGATGCTATTTAAAAATATTGTAATTGTATAGTTTATCATTTAATTTATTTACATTTTCAAATATATGCCTGTTCTTTACACTAGGCACAGACATAATATAAAAATTACACATTTTACAAAACAAGCCAATATCCAATTACCTACTGTCTCAACCTTTAAAGTCAGCAGTACTACCAATTATTACCTCCTTAACTCCATTAGGCCTTGTCTACAATACAGGGGTAAGTCGCCCTAAGTCACGCAACTCGAGCTATGTTATTCACGTAGCTTAGGTCAACTTACTGCAGCGTCTACACTGCGCTGCATCGACGGGAAACGCTGTCCCGTCGACTTACCTTACTTTTCTTGTTCCGGTTGAGTACTGGAGTCCATGGGAGAGCGATCTGTGGTTGATTTAGCGGGTCTTCACTAGACCCGCTAAATCAACCCCCGGTGCATCGATCCCCAGTAAGTGAAGATATTCCCTTGGACTGTATGGAGCAGAGTTGTAATTGCCCAATACTACCCTCTGGAAACTCTCAGGAACGAGCCAAGCTACTCTTCCAAGGTTCACAGGTGTCAATAAAATCTCATGGTCAGTGGTACAAAAAGGGATCTAAATAATCAGCATATATGTGTAGATTGCTAGGAGGAAGTCATCAGCTAACACAATCAGTGCAGTTTCTGTACCACACTTCAGGGCCAAAACCTAACTGACTGGGGCCAAGGAGAGTAGAGGACTCCATATATTGCTGGAATTGCCTTATCACAACTTTCTCAAACTTCTCCCAAAAAAACAATATTCAAGATAGGGCAATATTGGATAGTTTTTTTGGTGTCAACATATGATACTTCGAGTAAGGAGCGAACACGTGGTTCTTTAAGACAAACTGACATTGTGGCCTCCCTAAGGCACTTTAGAGGGAGTTCAAAGAAAAGTGCTACGAATTATTAAGGACATGGAAAAGCTCTTCTATGAAAAGAGATTGAAAACTTTGGGATGATTTAACTCTAGAGAGGGGACATAACAGTATACAAAATATTGACTGGTATAGAAAAAGCAGATTGGGAACTTTGACTCTCCCTATCTCCTCATACAGGCACAAGGAGACATTCAATGAAATTAAAGGGCAGCAGCTTCAGAACTGATAAAATGAGGTATTTTTTCACACAGCACATCATAAGACTGTGCAACTCATTACCACAAAATGTCAGAATTTAGGAAGATTTAAAAGAGATTAGACATTTAAATGGATAACAAGAATATCCACAGTTACAACAAACACAGATACAGAGGACATAAATCCTCATGCTTCAAGCCTTAAACCAGGGGTTGGCAACCTATGGCACGCGTGCCAAAGGCGGTATGTGAGCTGATTTTCAGTGGCACTCACACTGCCCGGCTCCTGGCCACCGGTCCGGGGGGCTCTGCATTTTAATTTAATTTTAAATGAAGCTTCTTAAACATTTTAAAAACCTTATTTACTTTACATACAACAATAGTTTAGTTATATATTATAGACTTATAGAAAGGGACCTTTAAAAATGTTAAAATGTATTACTGGCGCGCGAAACCTTAAATTAGAGTGAATAAATGAAGACACTGCACACCACTTCTGAAAGGTTGCCGACCCCTGCCTTAAACCAATCTCTATATTTTAAGGGTTAGGAGGAGACTCTCCTGGGGTGCAGATTATCCACCTACTGTGGGGTTTCTTGGACCTTGCTCTGAAGCATCAGATAGGTGCCATTGTTGGAGAGAGGATACTGGACTAGATGGATCACAGGTCTCATGCAGAATGGTAGTTCCTATCTCCCTAGGTAGACAATGATAATGAACTCCATGCCAAAAGGATCAGGGTCTAAATCACAGGTTGTAACTTGCACCTCCTCTAGCACATCAGCAAGTCATAGTGGCTGTATCTAAAGGAGAAAAGACTCTTCAGTTGTTCCCTCTCTCCTCTCACATGACAAACTCTGTTAACAGAGACAGACAACTCAGTCCAAATTTGAATGCAAAATAAACTCCTCAGTGTAAGAAACAATCTATTCTATTACTGGATGGAAACACCTCAGATTAGCCCAGCCAGGTTGTTCAACAACAAACAATTCTGCTGATCAGATTTAGCAGAATAAAGAGTATGGGAATAGTGCGATGCCCCATTGACATAGGTGGGCTACTACTGCTGAAAGGACCTTTGTAAAGACTCTCGAGGCTATGCAGAGCCCAAAAGGGAGGACTCAGTATTGCTAATATCTGACCCTATTACAAAATGTAGGAAATGCTTGTGGAAGGGGTGGATAGCTACATGAAATTAAGTGTCCTGGAGGTTGAGGGCAACAAACCAGTCTCCAGATCTAAGCATGGAATTATGGGGCTAGCGTCACCATCCTGATATGCTGTGAAAGGACACAGGTATTCAATTTTCTGAGATCGGGGATTAGTATCCACCCTCTTGGGGACTAGGAAATTGTTGGAATAGAACCATCTTCTGACAAACTTGGGGACAGGGGGAACCGGCTCAATTGCCCCAAGAGTAGGAGAGATTGGATCTCCTGCTTAATGATCTCCTCGTGAGAGAAATCCTTGAGAGAGAAGGGGAAGGAGGGGATAGAGTGGAAGTGGATGGAATATCCCATGTTGACCACCTCCAGTATCCACTTGTCTCAGGTGATATGCTTCTAGGTAGGTAGGAAGTGGGACAGTCTGTCGCCAAAAAGGGCGGCGGAGGTGGGGGGGAAGAGGGGATAGTAGAATTGTACAGTAGAGAGTCTGAGGAAATATGTTGCTCTATGTCCTCAATCAACTGTCAAAACTCTCTCTTAGAAGGAGATGCAGATTAGGTGGCTGCAGAGGGGGTAGTCCCCTTTTGCGAGGTTTGGATCTCCTCCTCAAAGGCTCCAAAGGTCTAGGAAAATCCTGTGTGGTGGTAGTGGCACAGTGAGATCTGCTAAAATGTCTTTTTGTTACAGACACACAAATTCCCGGAGACTGTGACATTGCCGTTGAATCTTTAAGAGTATGGAGCAAAAAGTCTGTGCCATACTGAAGAGCTTAGGCCCTTCAAACTGATGGTCTTCAACAGTACTCTGCTCCTCTCTCAGGAGTCCAGAAGACTGGAGCTAAGATAGGGTTGCCAGGTGTCTGTTTTTTTTTTTTTTTACCAGAATGCCCAGTCGAAAAGGGACGCTGGCGGCTCAGGTCGGCACTGCCGACTGGGCTGTTAAAAGTCCATTCAGCGGCACAGCAGGGGTCAGGGGCTAAGGCAGGTTCCCTGCCTGCCCTAGCTCCACGTGGCTCCCAGAAGCAGCCGCCAAGTCCCTGCAGTTCCTAGATGCATGGGTGGCCAGGGAGGCCAGGAATTGCGACCAATGGGAGCTGCGGGGTGGCGCCTGTGGCCGCAAGGGCAGCGCACAGAGCCTCCCTGGCCACCCATGCATCTAGGGGCTGCAGGGATCTGGCGGCCGCTTCCAGGGAGCCGCGGTAAATGCCACTGGTATCCCGCACCCCAACCCCCTGCCCCAGCCTGGAGTCCCCTCCCACACCCAAACTCCCCCCCAGAGCCCACCCCCCACCCCCAACATCCCAAACCCCTGTCCCAGTTTGGAGCCCCCTCCTGCACCCCAAACCCCTCATCCCCAGCCACACCCTAAAGCATGCACCCCCAGCTGGAGCCCACACCCCCTCCCACACTCCAAACCCCTTGGCCCCAGCCTGGAACCCCCTCCTGCACCCTGAGCCCCTTATTTCTGGCCCCACCCGGAGCTCACACCACCAGCACAAAACCCATACCCCCTTGCATCCCAACCCCCTGCCCCAGCCCGGAGCCCTCTCCCACACTCCAAACCCCTCATCCCCAGCCCCACCACAGTGCCTGCACCTCCAGCTGGAGCCCTCAACCCTTCTGCACCCCAACCCTCTGCCCAGCCCGGTGAAAGTGAGTGAGGGTGTGGGAGAGCCAGCGATGGAGGGAGAGGGGATGGAACGAGCAGGGCCTCAGAGAAGGGGCAGTACAGGACCTCAGGAAGTGGTGGGGGTGTTTGGTTTTGTGGGATTAGAAAGTTGGCAACTCTAAGCTAAGATGCTCTCTGTATAACCACAGCAGTAGCTAAGAATTTAGAAGACATTTCAGTGGCATTGAAAGCAGCCTGCAGGGAGAATTTCACAATCAACTGATCCTCAGAGATGAGGGACTGAAATTAGTCCTTTTGGTCTTGTGCTAGTGTCAAGGCTGTATTCCCACTTTGAACTTTAGGGTACAAATGTAGGGGCCTGCATGAGGACTTCTAAGCTTAACTACCAGCTTAGTTCTGGTCTGCTGCCACCATTCCCTACCCTGGGAAGCTTTTAGAAACCTCTCACCAATTCCCTGGTGAATACAGATCCAAACTCCTTGGATCTTAAACAAGGAGAAATTGACCCTTCCCCCCTCCTTCCTTTCACCAACTCCTGGTGAATACAGATCCAAACCCCCTTGGATCTTAAAACAAGGAGAAATCAATCAGGTTCTTAAAAAGAAGGCTTTTAATTAAAGAAAAAGGTAAAAATCATCTCTGTAAAATCAGTATGGAAAATAACTTTACAGGGTAATCAAACTTAAAGAGCTCAGAGGACCCCCCTCTGTCTTAGGTTCAAAGTACAGCAAACAAAGATAAACACTCTAGTAAAAGGTACATTTACAAGTTGAGAAAACAAAGTAAAACTAAGACGCCTTGCCTAGCTTTTTTACTTACAAGTTTGAAATAAGAGACACTTGTTTAGAAAGATGGGGAGAACCTGGATTGATGTCTGGTCCCTCTCAGTCCCAAGAGCGAACAACCCCTTAAAACAAAGAGCACACACAAAAGCCTTTCCCCCCCCCCCCAAGATTTAAAAGTATCTTGTCCCCTTATTGGTCCTTTGGGTTAGGTGTCAGCCAGGTTACCCGAGCTTCTTAACCCTTTACAGGTAAAAGGATTTTGGAGTCTCTGGCCAGGAGGGATTTTAGTACTGTACACAGGAGAGCTGTTACCCTTCCCTTTATAGTTATGACAGCTAGTCATTAAATTAAATGTGTGAATTTAGAATAAATGTTAAAATCATATATTATCATCGAGCCCTAGTAGTTTGCAACTCAAAATTGAAGAGCCACCTAGGAGTAGTTTTCCTGCCCAGGATGTATAATCGCTTGGACTCTTTGTCTGAAGGAGAGGATTTGGAGTGAGCTTGACAGTTTCTTACATTAATCGTGTCCACCACCAGGGGACTCAGGGTAGGAAGGAGAAGAAATACCCCATTCCTTTGGCTGGAATACAATTTTTTTTTAATCTGCCCACTTGCAGTTGGGCAGAATAGTGGCAGTGTTTCCCATAAAATATGTGCAGGCAATAACAGTGCCTCATTAATTGGTAGGGCTTTTTTTCCCCTGGGGAAGTAATATTTAGAATGTCCACCAGGGAATGTGGAGACTCCTGGACCTCTCCTAGCAGGAGCTGAAGGGATTCCACCAGGAGTTTCATTAGGTTCTGGAAGATTAAAGTCATCAGAAGAAGAGGATGTTGGTGGCATTACTGCCTCATCTAGTGAGGAGGACTTGGCTGCTGGGGGCGAGCTTCCCTCAATGTGCAGCTTTTGCTCCTCTTGTACTTCTCTTGCTGCCTAGGGGGCACACAGCACCAGAGGATGGTCTGTTGGTCCCTGTGAATGATGCAGTACCACTGGGTGTTGGGCGTTTATTTCTAGTGGCACCCTATAAAACTGTTCACCAAAGTACCCCCAAGGGTTCCAGTAAGCCCACTGAGGAGGAGAGGGATAGAGGAAAGATCCTCAAGGGGCCTGTTGGGTCTCTGGAAGGTCCTCTCCAGTAAATGGACTCAGAGGGGTGTGATGGTAGGTACCGAGACCTCAGAATCAGACGTATCATCCCCTGGGCTAACAAGGGAGGGTCTCAAGCACCAGGGTCTTTGGCATCATCTGGTGTGCTGAAGCACTAAAACTAAAACCCTGAAAGCGTGGGAAGGGCGGTGGAAGCACAACTGAGTTGAAATTAATAAAAATGTGAAAATAAGAACATAACTAAATAAAAAGAGAAATTTACAATAAGTGAGAGAGGATGGGAAGCGGTAGAACAGCAGACACCAAGCACTCCATCTTGAGCCACAGGTGGTTGAGAAGAAACTGAGTGGTGGCAGGTCTGTGCCTCCCTGTATGGCCTCGAGTGGGAGCATGAAGAGCTGCTCTGCACAGGTGCAGGTCTGCAGACACTGCTTTACAGTCTCCAATTGAGAGTGCACAGGTGCACACACATGCACACATCCCCAGGGGGACATATACTCCAAGAATCATCAGTAAGGATGACAGAGTAGTTCAGTTTCTGTGTCCATTAAGTCTTGGCCACTCTGCTGATTACAGCCAATTACTGTCAACTGCAGGAGTGGGACACAGGGCAGAAGTCAGATAGCCACCATTAGGTGGCATCAAGTTTTCATAACTCCCAAGTTGGACTGGATTTCAAACTTGCCACCCAGAGAAGGAGGACTTTAGGTATACTATTACCAAACATTCTGAGCTGTTCACTCTCACTGGATGTTTGGTTAAAACCCAAACATAAAAATTAATTACTGTAAATTATCCAGATGAAGTAGTATCTATAATCATGAAGCATTTACCGTAAGCTACCAATATATCTTTGGCACATACAGAAGATTTGATTTTTTTCCTATCACTTTTAAAATCTGGCTCCACAGGAGGACTAAATAAACATCCTGATAAACGAATGTGGCATCGCTCTAAGTAGATCATGGATGGATGTACCTTCTTTCAGTGAGTTTGACAATCTCAGCAAAAAGATCCTGATGTCATTCAAGACATAGAAAACATTTTTAGCAGCATATATAAAACACAGCCAGGAGTAATTTCTGTTCTGTGAGAACTGAAGGCTTTTGCTGAGACAACGTGAGTGAATATTAACTGGTAAACTGTACCATTTTGGCAGAAGGGGGTGCTTTATTATCAACCTACCCTGAGATCAAGGCCAAATGTAAACTAGTAATAGTTTGTCATTTACACGGGCATTGAGAAGCAGCCTTAGCATAAGAGGATGTGCCTTCTCATTTCCTTTCAGGTGAAAAAACAAACAAACGGTTATTAACCTTTCTATAACTGTTGTTCTTTGAGATGTGTTGCACATGTCCATTTCCACTGGAGGTGTTTGTGTGCTCCAGTGCACAGCTGACAGAGGTTTTTACCCTGAGCAGTACCTGTCGGGGTGACTTGAGCACGTTTTGCTGCTTCACGCAGGCATAAAGGGTTGAGCCACCCCAGACTGCCTTTAGTTCCTTCCTACCAGAACAACTCTGATAGAGGGGGAAGGAGGGCGAGCTGCTGAATTGACATGTACAACACATCTTGAAGAACAGTTACAGAAAAGTTTAACCATTTTTGTTCTTGTTCAAGTGACTGCACATGTCCAATCCACTGTGGGTGACTCACAAGCAGTTCTATTTGGAGGCAGGACCAGAGTCTATTTGAACACGGACTAGAGCAGGGGTCGGCAATCTCTGGCACGCGGCTTACCAGGGTAAGCACCCTGGCGGGCTGGGCCAGTTTGTTTACCTGCCGCATCGGCAGGTTTGGCCGATCGCGGCTCCCACTGGCCGCGTTTCACCGTCCCAGGCCAATGGGGGCGTCGGGAAGCGGCGCGGGCGAGGGATGTGCTGGCCGCGGCTTCCCACCGCCCCCATCGGCCTGGGACAGTGAACCACGGCCAGTGGGAGCCGCAATCGGCCAAACTTGCCGACGCGGCAGGTAAACAAACTGGCCCGTCCCGCAAGGGTGCTTACCCTGGCGAGCCGCGTGCCAGAGGTTGCCGACCCCTGGACTAGAGGATCGCTTGTCCAAATGCAGCAGCATCTCTAGACTGTTGAGAGATTATGTAGTGCGAAGCAAATGCGTGACACGATGAACAGGTTGCCACTTTGTAAATGTCTAATATTGGTACATGAGCCAGAAATGCCACACAAGCCAGTTGAGATCTAGTTGAATGACCCAATATTCTATCAGCTCTGCATTAGCTAACTGGTAACACAGGTGAACACAACTGGATATCGATATCCATGCTGAAATCCTCTGTGTGGAAACCAAACAGCCCTTCATTCTGTCTGCAAATGTGATAAACAATTGAGACGATGATCTGAAAGGCTTAATTCTCTCCAGATGAAACGCTAACACTTTTCTAATACCTAGAGTGCACAGTGACTCCTTTCCCTTGCTACCATGAGGTTTTGGGAGGAAGGTCGGTAAGTAGATTGCCTAATTGATATGAAAAGAGAAGACCATTTTCATAAAGAACCTTAGCTGGGACGAAGGTAGACTATCTGCGTAAAAAAGGGTATATGGAGGATGTGATACTAATGCCCTCAATTCCACTACTCTCTTGGTCAATATAATGGCTGTTAAAAATGCTACCTTCATTGAAAGGTGTAACAGACAGCAAGCTGCTAGAGGCTCAAAGGAGGGAGCTTTGATTAGACTCAATTCAGGCTCCAGGGTGGAACAGGACTCGAAATGCAGAAACATCCTGTTCAAACCCTTTAAAAATCTTATGACCAATAGATTGGAAAAAAGGAAGCAGTTATCCACTGGAAGATGAAATGTGGAAATAGTTGCTAGGTTTACCCTAATCGAGCTAATCACTAATCCTTGATGTTTCAGATGCAAAGATAGTCCAGCATACACTGAACAGAAGCAAGAATGGGGTAGACCAGCTTGACCAGATGGAAAACCTTTTCCGGTTTGCCAGGGAAGTTGACCTCATTGATGGCTTTCTACCAGTCAGCAGTATCTCCTGTACCTCTCTGGAGCAGGACTCCTCCATCAATGTTAGCCATGAAGCCTCCAGGAGCACAGGAGGAGAGCCTTGAGGTTGGGGTGCACGAGGCAGCCATGATTTTGCAAAACTATGTGTGTGTGAAGCAGGAGTAATAGTGGGGGACAGACAGATAGGTCCAAGAGTTGAGAAAACCAGCATTGACAGGACCACGCTGGGGTGGTCAGTATGAGACTGGCCTTGTTCTGTTTGTCCTTGTACAGAACTCCTGGCAGAAGAGGGATGGGGGGGGGGGGGGATTGTATAGCAGACTCTCTGACCACATCAGTAAAAAAAGCATCCATTAGTGAACCTGGGCTGTGAACTGCTGTGGAGAACTGGTGACATTTTGTGTTGTCCTTTGTTGCAAACACATCCACTTAGGGAGTTCCCCAGAGCTGGAAAATAGACCTTGCTATGTCTGGGCGAAGGGACATGTGTGGTGACTGGTAAACAACCTGCTTAAGTGGTCTGCCAGCACAATGAGTCTCTGGGAGGTGGTCCACTTTCAGAAGTAGAGAGTTGCTGAGGCAAAAGTCCCAAAGTAGGATTGCTTTCCAACAGAGTATTGGGGACTGGGCTCCTTTCTGCTTGTTTACATAAAGCATGATGGTCATATTATCAGTCAGCACTAATAAGGTTCTTCCCCTAATGTGAGGAAGGAGTGCTCTGCAAGCTAAACAGCCTGGAGCTCTCTGATGTTTATGTGCAGACTGAGATCTTGGTGAGACCAGAGACAAGACGGTTACTTACCTTCTGTAACTGTTGTTCTTCGAGATGTGTTGTTCACGTCCATTCCACATTAGGTGTACGCGCGCCGCGTGCACGAACGTCGGAAACTTTTCCCCTCAGCGGCTCCCGTCGGGCCCGCAGGGTCTCCCTTCCCGCCAGAGCGGCGCCCCTCCCCAGCGTATATATACCCCTGCTGGCCCGACCCTCCCTCAGTTCCTTCTTGCCGGTGACTCCGACAGAGGGGAAGGAGGGTGGGAAGTGGAATGGACGTGAACAACACATCTCGAAGAACAACAGTTACAGAAGGTAAGTAACCGTCTTTTCTTCTTCGAGTGCTTGTTCACGTCCATTCCACATTAGGTGACTCACAAGCTTACCATTGGAGGAGGGTAGGAGTCAAGGAATAACTGATTGAAGCACCGCCCTGCCGACCATCGCGTCATCTCTGGTCTGATGGTGGATTGCGTAGTGGGCTGTGAAGGTATGAACCGATGACCAGGTGGCTGCCTTGCAGATCTCCTGAAGCGGGACCTGCGCCAAGAAGGCCGTCGAGGACGCTTGGGCCCTAGTAGAGTGAGCCCGGATCGGAGGTGCAGGCACGTTGGCGAGCTCGTAGCACGTGCGTATGCAAAGCACGATCCACGCCGACAGGCGTTGCGTCGAAATAGGCTGGCCCTTCATCCGTTCCGCAATGGCCATGAATAGCTGAGTCGATTTGCGGAAAGGCCTGGTACGGTCCAGATAGAAAGCCAACGCCCGCCGCACATCGAGGGTATGCAGGCTGCGATGGCGAGAGTCCGTATGGGGCTTGGGGAAGAACACCGGCAAACAGATGTCCTGCCCCATGTGAAAACTTGTGACCACCTTAGGGAGGAAATTAGGGTGAGGCCTACATTGCACCTTATCCTTATAAAAAACAGTATAAGGAGGTTCTGAGGTGAGGGCCCTCAGCTCCGACACCCTCCTAGCCGAGGTGACAGCCACGAGGAACGCGACCTTCCATGAAAGGTGCATGAGGGAGCAAGAGGCCAGGGGTTCAAAGGGGGGCCCCATGAGTTTAGTGAGGACCAGGTTGAGGTCCCACGGGGGTATAGGTGGGCGAGTGTAGGGGAACATCCTATCCAGCCCCTTGAGGAATCGGACCACCGTGGGGTTGGAAAACACGGACAGCCCCAATTCCCCCGGATGAAACGCCGATATGGCGGCTAGATGCACCTTAATAGAAGCGGGGGCCAGGCCCTGGCGCCTAAGGCTCAGCACGTAATCCAGGATCATCGGTATCGAGGCCCGCAAGGGCTGGATGCGCTGAGACTCACACCAGAGGGAGAAGCGCTTCCACTTGGCCAGGTAGGTTGCCCTTGTGGAGGGTTTCCTACTACCTAGGAGGATTTGCTGGACCTCCTGGGAGCATCTGTGCTCGGCCTCATTTAGCCAGAGAGCAGCCATGCTGTGAGATGCAGCGATGGCAGGTTCGGGTGGAGTAGGCGACCTTGATCTTGTGTTATCAGGTCGTGATGGAGGGGGAGGGTTATCGGAGAGGCCACAGACAGCTCTAACAGAGTTGTGAACCAGTGTTGACGTGGCCACGCCGGGTCGATGAGAATGACCTTCGCCCTGTCCCTGCGGGTCTTTAGAAGGACCCTGTGGATGAGTGGGAACGGGGGGAAGGCATACCGCAGGCTCCCGCCCCACGGGATTGCAAAGGCGTCCGCCAGAGAGCCCGGACTGCGGTTCTGGAAGGAACAAAACTGTGGGCACTGGCTGTTGTCCATGGTGGCAAACAGATCCACCTGGGGAAACCCCCACCTCAGGAAGATTGAACGGAGGATGTCCCGCCTCAGCCTCCACTCGTGCGTGAGATAGGACCGGCTGAGACGGTCCGCCAATCCGTTCTGGACCCCGGGGAGATATGTAGCCTGGAGGTGTACTGAATGGGCTATGCAGAAGTCCCAGAGGAGGAGCGCCTCGCGACAGAGGGGAGAGGACCGGGACCCGCCCTGCTTGTTTATGTAAAACATAGCGGTAGTGTTGTCCGTCAGAACTAACACGCCGTGCCCTCTTATGGTGGCGTGAAAGGTCTGGCAGGCGAGGCGAACCGCCCTCAGCTCCTTCAGGTTGATGTGAAGCGACTGTTCCTCCCTGGACCACAAGCCCTGAGTGCGTAGGTCCCCTAGGTGCGCCCCCCAACCCAGGTCCGACGCGTCTGTCACCAACGTCAGAACTGGTTGTGGGGCGGCGAACGGGACCCCCGCACAGACCCGCTGTTGGTCGAGCCACCAACAGAGGGCGTTCGATACCCGAGCCGGGATCGTGACAACCATGTCTAATGGGTCGCTGTTGGAGCGATATACTTGGGCCAACCACAGCTGCAGAGGCCGGAGCCGGAGGCGGGCGTGTCCAACCACGTGGGTGCATGCCGCCATGTGCCCCAAGAGCTGTAAGCAACGTCTGGCCGTGGTCGTGGGGAATCTCTGGATGGAGGTCACGGCCTCCTGGATTGCCCGGAAACGCGATACGGGAAGGCTCGCCTTCGCCGCCACCGAGTCCAGGACTGCCCCTACGAACTCCAGTCTCCGTGTGGGGACTAGTGAGGACTTGGGCACATTGACCAACAGGCCGAGATCGCGGAACACTTGTAGCGCCAAAGTCACGTGGGCGTGAACCTCCGCCTCTGACCGGCCCGCTAGGAGCCAGTCGTCTAGGTATGGGTAGACGCGCATCCGTCGCTTCCGAAGGAAGGCCGCCACCACGGACATGCATTTCGTGAAGACACGTGGGGCCGTTGCGAGGCCGAAGGGCAAGACCGCAAACTGAAAATGGCGTTGCTGGATAGTGAAGCGCAGGAACCGCCGGTGAGCCGGGCGGATAGCGATGTGAAAGTAAGCGTCTTTCATATCGAGGGCAGCGTACCAATCCCCCGGATCCAGGGAAGGAATGATGGTACCGAGGGAGACCATTCGGAAACGTGGTTTTTGCAAGTACTTGTTCAGCTTGCGAAGGTCCAGGATAGGACGGAGGCCCCCTTTTGCCTTGGGAATGAGGAAGTATCTGGAATAGAACCCTTTTCCTCTGAGGTCTGGAGGAACCTCTTCCACCGCCCCTACAGCGAGGAGGGTCCGTACCTCCTGCATAAGGAGTTGCTCGTGAGAGGGGTCCCTGAAGAGGGACGGGGGGGGGGGGGAGAGGGGGGGGGCGAGGAAAACTGGTATCCTGACTCTACCGTGCGGCGGACCCAATGGTCTGATGTTATATGGGACCAGGCACGGGAAAAACGGGATAGGCGGTCCCTGAAACACAGGGGGGGATCCGGGGAAGGGATCGGTACGCTGTCCTCGATCGCGTCTTCAAAATCCTTGTTTATTGCCCGGCTGCGGCTTGTGGTTGTTGTTGCCCTGGCCTTGACCCTGGTTAGGCGTATTGTTGCGCCTACGCCTATTGTCTCTGCCCCGCCTACGGTAAGGCTCGTGTCGAGGGCGAGGCTGGTACTGCCTCTGTGGAGGCTGTGGCTTAAAGGGTTTCCTCTGCGTCACAGGGGTATGCATCCCCAAGGACTTGAGAGTAGCCCGCAAATCTTTGAGGCCATGGAGCCTGGCATCAGTCTGCTCCGAAAACAACCCCGTCCCTTCAAACGGAAGGTCTTGGAGGGTGTTTTGCACCTCTGGAGGAAGACCGGACGCTTGCAACCACGCTGAGCGTCTCATGACCACGCCGGACGCGATAGTCCTGGCGGCCGCATCAGCCGAGTCGAGCGAGGCCTGTAACGAAGTCTTGGCCACCGCCTTTCCCTCTTCCACAATGGCCGCAAACTCGGGCTGCGACCCCTGAGGTAAGGCCTCCTTGAATTTAGACACAGACGCCCAGGAGTTAAAGTTATGCCTGTTGAGGATCGCCTGCTGGTTCGCGATCCGCAACTGGAGGCCTCCCGATGAGTAGACCTTCCTGCCGAAGAGGTCTAAACGTTTCGCCTCCTTGGCCTTGGGGGCCGGGGCCTGCTGGCCATGCCGCTCCTTCTCGTTGACCGCCGAAACTACCAGCGAACAAGGGGCCGGATGGGAGAAGAGGAAGTCAAACCCCCTGGATGGGGCAAAGTACTTCCTCTCAACGCCCCGCGCGGTCGGCTCAGAGGAGGCTGGCGTCTGCCAGACCGTCTTATAGTTCGACTGTACGGTCTTTATCAACGGAAGAGCAATCCTGGAGGGACCCTCCGGGCTGAGAATGTCTACCATGGGGTCCTCCTGCTCGACCGTCTCCTCCGCCTGCAACCCCAAGTTGAGGGCCACCCGGCGGAGTAGGTCCTGGTGTGCCCGGTGGTCAATTGGTGGAGGGCCGGACACTGTTGTGCCTGCCACGGCTTCATCTGGTGAGGAGGAGGAGGTCATGGCTTTTTGAGCGTCCTCATCCTCCTGTAAGTCCCCCTCCGCGGGCTGACCCTCCGGGGTGCGTCCCCTGCCCTGGGTCACGGACGGTGCCTGGCTTGGTGCCGAGTCCGCCCTCTCGGCCTCAGGTGGTCTGGAGACCGTAGCCTCCGCACGGGAGGTGGGGCGGCACCGTGGGGAGCGGGACCGGTCCCCCGAAGGGCCCGACCTCGAAGTTCTGGATGGCGGGCCTTGCTGGTGATAGGCCCACGGGGTCCAGAACGGCCACTGTCCCGGGTGGCTCCAGTGCGGTTGCCAAGAGGCCTCGTGCCGTGTAGCGGCATGCCCTCTGCGACCGTATCTCGACAGCCCCGAGCTCTCTTCCGACGCAAGCGACGGTGACCTGGAGGGCCACGGCGGTGCCGTGGAGCGGTGCCGGTCCGGTGTCGGGGAGCGGTGCCGTCGGGACCGGGACCGTGAGTAGCGCCGTACCGATCTGGATCTGGAACGGTACCGTTGACCGCGGGACCGGGAACGGCTGCGGGAGGACGGTCTTCGGGTCCTCACCGTCGAAGCGTCCCGGTGCCTGCTCAGGCCGGGTTGCTGGGACGGTGCCTCGCTCGCGCCGGGGCCCATCTGCGTGGAAGCCCGTTGCGCGGCGGGAAGCCGGGAGTCCACCGAGGCGGAGCTCGACCGGGACCGGCGCCGGGAGCGGTGCCGCGATGACGCCCGCGATGGGCGCATCATCGCCGGCTTGCCCTTGGAAGGCAGTCTCGGCGGAATGTCTTTGGCGCGGAGTGTGCTGACGGAGGACAGTTCAATGAGGTCCTTCGCCGCCTCAAATGTGTCCGGGGTGGAGGGCTGTTCCAACAGTTCCTCCAGCCCTTCCTCCTCACTCGACGCGCTTGTCCCAGGGCTCGACGGGCCTTTCGGCGCCGGAGCCACTGGTACCGGGACCTGTGCCGGGGCCGGCACGGCCTTGGGCGCACTAGCGGTCTTCGCAGGAGCCACCTTCTTGTGCGGGGAGCGACCCCGGGCCTTGGGCTGGCTCTTGGGCTTGGCCGGCGAAGCAGACCGGTGCCGGGCGTGATCTCGCCGAGGCGGCACCGTAGGTTTAGTCTGCACCGCCTGTGTCGGGTCGCGGACCGATGCCGGGGCGCTTCGCACCGAAGCCGACGGTGCCGTGGGAGCGGAGGGCTGTAACGCCATCTCCATGAGGAGCTGTTTTAGGCGAAAGTCTCTCTCTTTTTGAGTCCTGGGCTTGAAAGCCTTACAAATCTTACAGCGCTCCTTCTGGTGAGCTTCCCCCAGGCAACGGAGACACGACTCGTGCGGGTCGCTCACTGGCATGGGCCTGCGGCACGTGGCACAAGCCTTGAAGCCTTGGGCGTGCGGCATGCCCCGCCGCCCAGGGCCGGTGCCGGGGTTGACCAAACCCCTATCACCAAGAGTTTGGTTGGTCTTTGTAACAACTAATAACTACTTAACTCTAACACTTACAAAACAAAGAACTGATAACTACTGCTAACGACTATGCTAAGGGACACTCTCGAGTTGAGAGAAGAGCTGTTCCAACGTCGCCACGGGCGGTAAGAAGGAACTGAGGGAGGGTCGGGCCAGCAGGGGTATATATACGCTGGGGCGGGGCGCCGCTCTGGCGGGAAGGGAGACCCTGCGGGCCCGACGGGAGCCGCTGAGGGAAAAAGTTTCCGACGTTCGTGCACGCGGCGCGCGTACACCTAATGTGGAATGGACGTGAACAAGCACTCGAAGAAGAATTTGTGTCTGCAGGTGTCCCAGGTAAGCACCCCACCCCAGACCCAAGACATCTCTGACTAAAGTGAGTGAGTATTGAGGTGGGGCAAAAGGAAGTCCCCTGCACACACTGGTTGAGTCTAACCACCAGTCCAGATGAGATACACAACTTGGTATGTGTACTAACATGTCTATGTGGTGTCTTCTTGGAGAATACACCTATGCTACCCAGCCCTGAAGGGATCTGAGGCACGGTCTAGCATACCGGACCAGGTAAGTACATGCCACCCTGTGCAGTCTTAAACAGTTCCTCACCATGGAGTGAGGATAAAGCCTTTTAAGTCCAGAATGAGGCTTTGTATTGCAAGAAACCTCATCTGTGGCAGCAAGGCCCTGGCTGTTGTCGAGTCATGGACTGCTCCAATAAATTCTACTCTCTGTACTGGACATAGAACTGACTTGTCTGTTTTGATTATCAGGTGTCGCTCTCGAATCTTTGAGACTGCGCAGAGTCTCATCCGTCTTTTCTGAAAAGAGCAACGGCCCCTCAAATGGTAAGTCATGAACTGTTTGCACCTCTGGCAGGAAGTCAGAAGAGTGCAACCAGTATGAGCACCTCATCATGATGGCAGAGGCCATGCTGCACTCTGCAGAATCTGCTGCATTGAGACCTGCCTGTAGAGCTGTTTTGGTGCTTGCCCTCATTTATCAAAGTGGGGAACACTTGTCTTGGCTCATCTGGTAGCTTGTCTTTAAATTTCAAAAACTGTATCCCAGAGAGTCAAATTGCAGCGTTCCAGCAAAGCTGCTGGTTCAGAGTGCGAAGCTATAATCCACCTGTGGAATAAAGCTTTCTCCCAAACAAGTCCAGCTTCTTGTTCTCTTTTCTCTTTGGTTTAGGGCTGGTGCCCCTATCATTCCTTTTCATTGGCTGCTGCAACTCCAAGGGAGCCTGGAGGAGAAGGGTTGTACAGCTGCTCGAACTCCCAGGAGGGGACATAATATCTTCTTCTCTACTCTTTTAGCCATCAGAGGCAGTGAAGCTGGGGTCTTCCAGAGGATCTCAGTAGGTTCTAAAATAGCCTCATTTATTGGCAGTGCTATTCTAGCTGAGGTTGCAGATATTAAAATGTCCACCAGCTTGTGGGATTTTTCCCAGACCCCCTCTGGGTGGATATCAAGAGCCATAGCTATCCTCAACAGATCCTGATGGGTCTTAAGATGAGGTGGAGAAATAGGCTCCATCACAATTGCCTCACCAGGAATGAGGAAAAGGTTGCGAACGGTACCAGGGGGCTGGTCCAGTTCCTGGTCCTCTTGCAGTTGCTAACAAGAAGGATTCTGACTCTGCTTGGTGCCAGGCTCGGTACTGATGCGACAATGCTTGTGGTGACACTACTCATGACACCCAGCAGATGGAGTCAGCTGAGATAGCTGAGGGGACACTCTTGATTGGGCAGGAACCCCATGGGTTCCAAAAGATCCACTGGAACAGTCCTGGCCCCCAGCTCTGTGTAGCCCAATGATCCCTCCTGAAAGCTCCCTGCTGGTACTGGGATGGAAACAAGGATGAGCAGGTGGCATAATCCTCCAGATGGAAACAGCTATGTTGGGATACATGGGAACCCACTTCAGAGTCTGATGACAATGCTGCTTCTTGAGACCAAGGCGGTATCGTACTCATCAGTACTTGAGAAGAAAGCTCAGACTCTGAAGAAAGGAGAGCTGGGAATATCCTCTGTGGCTTTCCTCTAGACGGTACCAGCCTCACAGGTACCCAGGCAGCCAGATCCAGGGGAGCTGCTCGGTGCAGAGGTGAAGGTGCCAGAGGCGGTACCCTGGGCATCGGTGCCGGGTGAGACTCTTGAACTATTGGTGACATCGGGACAGAGAGGTTCAACAACCTTCTCACAGCCTCAAACACCTCAGAAGTGGATGGTACTGGAAAGATACTCTGCAGTCCTAAGGCGCAAGTAGACGCCATTGCAGTTGCTTTGGGAACTGGTCCTGACAGGCCCCCATTGGGCCCTGGAGTCAACAAACTCTCCTGTTCAGAGGTGTTCTCTGGGGAGTGCTTCCTGTCTGAACGCCCTCCCAAGTCCTTAGCAAAGCTCATTCTCTTCAAATCCCTTGATGACCCTGATACTGAGCCTGATTTCTGCTGAAAGTCCTTACAAATGCCACACTTGTCACTCACATAGGCTTCCCTTAAGCACTTACGTTAGCTAGGGTGATGTCACTATTTGGCGCAGTCTTGCTGCAAGAGGGGCAGGACTTGAAACCCGTAGAGTGTGGAATACATCCCGTACCAGGGCCAGTACCCCAAACTGAGTGCCAGAGCCCGCATAAACAAAAAACAAAACACCTTTTTCTTTTTGTCCTTACAAACTACACAGGAGTACTACATACAGTTATTGAGAAAGACTGGCAGAAGCAAGGATAGGGCGCTCCAACAACCGTCATGGGTGGTAGGAAGGAACTCAGGAGGGTCTGGAGTGGCTCAGCCCTTTATGCCTCCACGAGGTGTGTGAGACAGCAGAGAGTGCTCAAGCTACCCTGACAAGTGCTGCTAAGGGCAACAACTCTCTGATAAATGTGTACTGGAGCACACAAACATCTACACTGGGATGGACATGTGCAATCACTTGAAGAAGAAAAAGTCTTATGGGCTACAGGCTTGATTCTGATCTCAGACCAGTGTCAACCGGGAGTAACTCCACTGAAGAATTCAAAGTTATGACAGTGTAAAATTGGTGAGCGCTAGATCAGAATCAGGCCTTATGTGTCTGTCAGCAAACCCTCTTTTTGGTGTATCAGAATATGTGTAAAATATAAGCTAATTTTTTAGGGCTCTATTCATCATAAAAAATCCAATGCCTTTCATGCTGTGGGAGGTCACATATCAGCTTTGGCTGTCAAGATTTTAATTCTAAAAGTGTTAGATTTTTCTTCCTCAGGTCACATGGCCCAGGAAAGCTGAAAATGGAGACAACCATGTAAGCAATCAGAAAAGCTAGTGAATGGAAGCAGCAAAAAGGGGGAGTTTAACGAGGGTGTTTAGAGAGGGAGCAGAAGAGCCAGATACACCTAATAAACATTCCTCAAACTTAAGCCAATCACTTCCCCCCCATACACACACAGATGATGTCATGGTATTCTCTCACACTGAAGATTCTTTTCTGGAGCAGGGAGCCCTGTTATTAGGAAGACACAGGTAACAGTAACGGGGGAGTTGGTTATTAGAAATATAGATAGTTGGGTTTGTGATGACCAGGAGAATTGCCTGGTGAATTGCCTGCCGGATGCAAAGGTTGCAGATTTCTCAAGACAACTAGACAGATGTATGTGCAGTGCTGGGGAGGACCTGGGGGTCATGGTACATGTAGGTACCAGCAACATAGGGAAAAGGTTCTGGAGGCCAAATTTAGGCTGCTAGCTAAGAGATTCAAGTCTAGGACCTCCATGGTAGCATTCTCTGAAATGGTTCGTTCCACACAGAGGGCCAACTGAACAGGCAGAACTGCAGGGTCTCGATGCAAAGATTCATAGATTCATAGATTCTAGGACTGGAAGGGACCTCGAGAGGTCATCGAGTCCAGTCCCCTGCCCGCATGGCAGGACCAGATACTGTCTAGACCATCCCTGATAGACATTTATCTAACCTACTCTTAAATATCTCCAGAGATGGAGATTCCACAACCTCCCTAGGCAATTTATTCCAGTGTTTAACCACCCTGACAGTTAGGAACTTTTTCCTAATGTCCAACCTAGACCTCCCTTGCTGCAGTTTAAGCCCATTGCTTCTTGTTCTATCCTCAGAGGCTAAGGTGAACAAGTTTTCTCCCTCCTCCTTATGACACCCTTTTAGATACCTGAAAACTGCTATCATGTCCCCTCTCAGTCTTCTCTTTTCCAAACTAAACAAACCCAATTCTTTCAGCCTTCCTTCATAGGTCATGTTCTCAAGACCTTTAATCATTCTTGTTGCTCTTCTCTGGACCCTTTCCAATTTCTCCACATCTTTCTTGAAATGCGGTGCCCAGAACTGGACACAATACTCCAGCTGAGGCCTAACCAGAGCAGAGTAGAGCGGAAGAATGACTTCTCGTGTCTTGCTCACAACACACCTGTTAATACATCCCAGAATCATGTTTGCTTTTTTTGCAACAGCAACACACTGTTGACTCATATTTAGCTTGTGGTCCACTATAACCCCTAGATCCCTTTCTGCCGTACTCCTTCCTAGACAGTCTCTTCCCATTCTGTATGTGTGAAACTGATTTTTCAGTCATCTCATCATCAAGATGAAATGATGGTGACTCGGGGAGGGATTTAGGTTTATTAGGAACTGGGAAAGCTTTTGGGAAAGAAGGAGCCTATACAGAAAGGATGGGCTCCACCTAAACCAAAATGGAACCAGATTGCCAGCTGATAAAGTACAGGTAGGAATTGAAAAGAAACAGTTGAATAAGAGTCCCATTCAACTTCATCACATGAAGGCACACAACTAAATATTAACAAATTTTATAAGTGCTTGTGTACAAATGCCAGAAGTCTAAATATTAAGATGGGTGAACTTGAGTGACTGGTATTACATGATGATATTGATATAGTAGGCATCACAGAAACTTGGTGGAACGATGATAATAAATGGGACACGGTAATACCAGGGTACAAAATATATAGGAATGACAGAGTAGTTCCCGCAGGTGTGGGAATGGCATTATATTTGAAAGAAAGTAGATTCAGATTTTTTAGTAAAAATCTTAAATAATTCAAAAATCTTAAATAATACCACATAATCTCTATGAGTAGAAATTCCATATTTGAATAATAAGGCTATAGCAATAGGAATATATTACCAACCACCTGACCAGGTTGGTGATTGTGAAATGCTCAGGGAGATTAGAGAGGCTATAAAAATAGAAAACTCAATAACAATGCGGGATTTCAACTGTCCCCATATTGAGTGGGAACCTGTCACCTCAGGATGGGATGCAGAGACAAAATTTCTAGACACCATTAATGACTACTTCTTGGAGCAGCTAGTCCTGGAACCCTGGAGAGGTAATTCTTGATTTAGGCCTAACTGGCACACAGGATCTGGTCCAAGAGGTGAATATAGCTGAACTGCACAGTAATAGTGACCATAATGTAATTAAATTTAACATCCTTGTAGTAGGGAAATACTAAAGAAACCCACCACAGGAGCATTTAACATCAAAAAGTGGAACCACACAAAAATGAGGAATGTAGTCAAACGGAAATTAAAAGGAACAGTCACAAAAGTAAAATGTCTGCAAGCTGCCTGGAACCTTATTAAAAACACCATAAGAGAGGCTCAAACTATGTGTATACCCCAAGTAAAAAAAAACAGTAAGAGGACAAAAAAAAAAAAGCCACCATCGCTAACCCACGGAGTAAAAGAGGCAGTTAGAGACAAAAGACATCTTTTAAAAATTGGATGTCAAATCCTACTGAGGAAAATAGAAAGGACACAAACTCTGGCAAGTCAAGTGTATAAGTATAATTAGGCAGGCCAAAAAAGATTTTGAAGAACAATTAGCAAAGACACCAAAAACTAACAGCAATTTTTTAAAAGTACATCAGGAAGCCTGCCAAACAATCAGTGGGATCACTGAATGAAAGAGCATTCAAGGAAAATAAGGCTGTTGCGGAGAAGCTAAATGAATTCTTTGCATTGGTCCTTATTGCAGAGGATGTGAGGGAGATTCCCATACTTGAGCTTTTTTTTTTTTTTTTTCAAATCAAAGGAACTGTCCCCAGTCAGAGGTGCCAGTAGACAAGGTTTTGGAATACACTGATAAATTTAACAGTAATAAGTTACCAAGACCAGATGGTATTCACCCAAGAGTTTTGAAAGAACTCAAATATGAAACTGCAGAACTACAAACTGTGGTACGTATGTGTAGCGGGGCAGTAACCCTGCTCCTGTGAAAGGGTTAAAAGCCAGCCGTTGGAGAGGGCTGGGGCTGAAAGCTGAGAAAAAAAGGCTGATTGGGAAGGCAGCCACAGTTGGGCCACGCCCCAGTCAGGCCACACCTGGTCCTGTTATAAGGGCTCAGCCAGGAGCTAAGTCAGCCTCTCTCTAGCTTTTGAGAGAGAAGGACCTGGCTGCCTGGGAGAGAAGGGTACTTGAGACAGAGCAGTGCTGGGGAAAGGGAGTAGGAGCTGGGGAGCTCCAGCCTGGCAACTCCCCAGGCTGCAGGCCTTGATAGAGCCCTATGCAGGTACGGGGGCTGGGAGGAGCAGCCTGGGGTTAGGCAGAGGCAGCAAGTCCGACCCGCCCTTGCCAATGATGAGTGGCTATGACAGACTGCAGTTTGCCCCAGTGAGCGGGGGCTAGATGATGACTGGCAGTAGCCACTGAGGCCAGGTGGGGATAGAGGGTTGGGGGTTCCCCTGGGAGGGGAGACCCAGACTGTGGGTTACTGCTGGGAACAGAACTCAGAGGGTAAGGGGCACCGGGGTCCGGGAGGGACACGGGGGCCAAAGGCAGGCGAGACACCGGTCAACAGAGGGCGCTCCAAGCTGAACAAGAGCTAATTCCTGAGACGACCAGCAAGAGGCACCGCACCGATGAATCGTCACATCGCTACACGTGGTGGAGAATGGGGGCACATGCGGTCTGCCCCTGATACAAGGGGCAGGGCAAGGACTGGTACTATTGCCTGGAGATCTGGAGAAAGGGGACTATGGAACCCGGCTACACGGGGGTTTTCTTGGCAGAGACCCTAGATGCCATCCCTGGTTGGGCCCCGGTGTCAGCACCCTTGCAGAAGGGGGCAGATGACCTGCAAGGGATCCGGGAGACCCAAGAGGGACTATGGGAGGGGCAGTGGGCCCTCAACGAACAGTTGGGGCAGCTGGCAAGCGAGCAGCGAGTCCTGGTAAAACTCCTCCGGAGGGAGTTTCTGAGGAGCCACCGAGAGTGGGACAGAAAGCCGAGCGCCATGCTGGGGAAAGGGAGGAGGAGCTGGGGAGCTCCAGCCTGGCAACTCCCCAGGCTGCAGGCCTTGATAGAGGCCTATGCAGATATGGGGACTGGGAGGAGCAGCCTGGGGTTAGGCAGAGGCAGCTGGTCCAACCCCCAGCCCCCTTGCCAATGATGAGTGGTTTTTTACAGACTGTAGTTTGCCCCAGTGAGCAGGGGCTATATGATGACTGTGGGTTACTGCTGGGGGCAGGACCCAGAGGGTAAGGGGCACTGGGGTCTGGGAGGGACATGGGGCCAGAGGCAGGCGAGACACCGGCCAAGAGAGGGCGCTCCAAGCTGAACAAGAGCTAATTCCTGAGACGGCCAGCAGGAGGCTCCGCGCCGGTGAGTCGTTGCATCGCTACAGAATCCCTATTGCTTAAATCAGCCTATGTATCAGGTGACTGGAGGATAGCTAATGTACCACCTATTATCAAAAAGGGTTTCAGGGAAAATCCTGGGAATTATAAGCCAGGAAATCTAACTTCAGTACCAGAAGAACTGGTTGAAAGTATTGTAAAGAACAGAATTATCAGACCGATAGATGAACAGAATATTCTGAGGAAGAGTCAACACAGCTTTTGTAAAGGGAAATCATGCCTCACCAACCTATTAGAATTCACTGAGGGGGTCAACAAACATGTGGACAAAGTGATTCAGTGGATATAGTTAGGGCCCTACCAAATTCACGGCCATGAAAAACACGTCACGTAGGGTGACCAGACAGCAAATGTGAAAAATCGGGACGGGGGTGGGAGGATAATAGAAGCCTATATAAGAAAGAGACCCAAAAATCGGGACTGTCCCTATAAAATCGGGACATCTGGTCACCCTAATGTCACGGACCATGAAATCTGGTGTTTTGTGTGCTTTTACCCTATACTATACAGATTTCATAGGGGAGACCAGCATTTCTCAAACTGGGGGTCCTGAACCAAAAGGGAGTTGCACAGGGGTCACAAGGTTATTTTAAGGGGGTCATGGTATTGCCACCTTTACTTCTGTGCTGCCTTCAGAGTTCGGTGGCTGGAGAGTGGTGGCTGTTGGCTGGGCGCCCAGCTCTGAAGGCAGTGCCGCAACAGCACAGAAGTAAGGGTGGTAATACCATACTATGCCATCCTTACTTCTGCACTGCTGTTGGCAGCAGTTCTGCCTTGAGAGCTGTGCCCCCAGCCAACAGCTGCCACTTCCCAGCTGCCCAGCTCTAAAGGCAGCGCCACGACCAGCAGCAGCACAGAAGTAAGGATAGCAATACCGCAACCCCCCCTACAATAACCTTGCGACCCCCCACTACTCCTACAATTACAACTCTGTGAAATTTCAGATTTAAATAGAATTAAAGTAGATTTAAATAAGATTGAAATTGACCAAAATTGAATTTGGTAGGGTCTTCGATATAGTGTACTCGGACTTTCAGAAAGCCTGTGAGAAGGTCCCTCATCAAAGGGTCTTAAGCAAAGTAGGCAGTCATGGAATAAGAAGGAAGGTCCTCTCATGGATCAGTGACTGGTTAAAAGATAGGAAACAAAAGGAGGAATAAATGGTCAGTTTTCACACTGGAGAGATGTTAAACAGTGGGGTCCTCAAGGAATCTGTACTGGGACCAGTGCTGTTCAGCATATTTATGAATAATCTGGAAAAAGGGGGTAAAAAGTGAGGTGGCAAAGTTTGCAGAAGCTACAAAATTATTCAAGACAGTTAAGTCCAAAGCTGACTGCAAAGATTTACAAAGGGATCTCACTACACAGGGTGACTATGAAATTCAGGGTTGATGAATGCAAAGTAATGCACACTGGAAAACATAATCCCAACTATAAATACTAAATTAGCTGTTACCACTAAAGAAATAGATCTTGGAGTCACTGGATAGTTATCTGAAAATATCTGCTCAATGTACAGCAGCAGTTTTCTGTTAGGAACCATTAGGAAAGAGAGAGACAATAAGACAATAATATCATAATGCCACTATAATAAACCCATGCTCCACCCACACCTTGAATACTGGTCAGAAAAGGGCAACAAAAATGATTAGGGGTGTGGAAAAGCTTCTGTATGAAGAGAGACTGTTTAGCTTAGAAAAAGAGATGACTGGAGGAGGGGGGTTTATGATAGAGGTCTATAAAATCATGAATGGTGTGGAGAAAGTGAATAAAGAAGTGTTATTTACTCCTTCACTTAACACAAGAACCAGGGGTCACCCAATGAAATTAATAGACAGCAGCTTTAAAATAAACATAAGGAAGTACTTCTTCACTCAGTGCATAGTCAACCTGTGGAACTCCTTGTCCGGGGATGTTTATGAGATTCAACTAGATCACAGCTTGATGTGGTGTGGCTGGAAGGATGCAGAGAGACAGCTGATTCATGTTTGACCTGGACAAATGAAGCATTGAGATCTAAGGGCACCTTCTCTCTAGCTGGCACAACCAGTATCTATTTACTTTTATATTGGTTCTTTCTTTTGATTTCTCCTTCCATTGTAACCATTTACTCTCTCTCTTTCTCTCTCACACACATACATACATACATACATACATACACACACACACACACACACACACACACACTCTCTCTCTCTCTCTCTCCTTTCAAGGCTCCATAACAGCAAATAAGCTGTCAATCAGCTGTGAATAAATCCAGACAGCCCCTCTTCCCTGGTGTAGATGTCACTTCACTCCGCCAGATGTCATTAGAGCTGGACATCTTTGATATATGACCGGAGGGAGGGAGGTTTAACTGGAACTGAGAGCGAACGCTCTAGTTCTGTACTGCTGGTGCAACGAAACTGCAGGCTCTGAATCAGCTGGCAGATACAGTTCACATACTACTGATGCACAAAGCCCGATCACATAGAAAAATGAATAAATAGTTGTGACTGCTGTCATCTCACAATACAAATGTAAGTTTCATAGGTTTATTCATTAACCCCTTGCCCTCAAAAATACAGTAGATCAGTCCATGGGCTAAATGTTCAGTGTGGCGATTGAGGTAGTAAGGATCACAATCCTAGCTATCATTAACGAAAGTTGTGCACCTGGCTTCCTGTGCACTATGTTGAGAATTTCTCTCACATAGCAATCCTGCTCCCAGTTCATTTGAATCAGAACACTCCACATTATTTCTTCATGTCTATTAAACTGTTCGAGGTGGGGAGAATGGCTGGAAGCACAAGCTGACCTCTCATTAAAAGTTCCTTCATCACTATTGCATTTTACAATGTTCTCTTTCAGAAATAAAATATGAAGAGGCACTGACAGAATATTTGAAATTTTCCTTGGGCATCAGAAAAGATGATGAGTAGAAGGATTTATGTTGGCTAAACCTCAAATTGCAATATCTATAGAACTGCTATTCAAATATTTCACCAAGGGAAGACCCTATACCCTCAATTACATGAACAGAGGCAATCTGTCTCTTCTGAGAACAAAATTAATGAATCTGTACAATTGAGACGATTAGTTCACTCCATAATTATCACAGCTTCAGTGATGTTTCAAATTAATGTGATGCAAGATGCAGAATTAATTTGATCCAGCTCAATGACCTAAATGCAGACAGCGCACAACTAAAAATAATGTAAATTTTAAATAATCTGTTTGCCTATCTACTTTAAAGAAGCATTAGAAGTAACTTCAGCCAGGAAGTGATTACATACACTGACTTAAATATTAGAAGTATCATATCAAATTATTAAAACTGAGATTTACAAAAATTTGCAACATGAAGGCAGAGTCTATTGTTAAAAAAAAAATAATGACACCCTTCCCACTGACCCACACTATTCGTAAGTGGTAAACAAAATTCTGCCACAACAGTTACCACTGCCTGACATTTAAGGTCCTGTTCCTGCAATTGATCTGCACTGACTGACCTCTGCACGTGGAGTTCTTCTGAAGTTAATGGGGCTCTGTATATGGCTCCAAGGGTCCAAACACATGGATTCAGATTAAAGAAAGCCCTAGGTTTTTCCTGATATGAAAAATGGTGAGACGTTTCTGACAATTACTGACTTTTAATTTCTGTGCTTACCTTTAAAATCAAACTGGTAGATGTTTTTCAAGGATTCATGAAGGAAGTAAAAGCTTCCTAGAGCCTGTAGAAAAACAAAAAATAAATAGTAATAAGTATAGTCTGCTTTTAGTTAAAAACAAAATTGTGATACAGCTTTCCTTACATTTTTTGCATTTGAAATTAAATATCAGTAATTAAAAATATTACATTTGACAAGTAAAACATTTTCAGTAAATCCGTGAAAAGAAATGAGTTCTTTCTTTATTTTTCTTTTAAGTTTAATAAGCAGCTATAATGAAGGCCATTAGCAGGGCTGGTCTAGACTACACAGTTAGGTCGACATAGGACCGCTTATGTCCACCTAATTATGTCAGTGTCTACACTACAGCCTTGCTCCCACTGATGTAAGTGTCCTTCTACACAGACATAACTACTCCATCTCCCTGAGAGGTATAAGGCTCATGTTGGTGTAGTTAGGGCAGTGGTGGGCAACCTGCGGCCCATCAGAGTAATGCGCTGGCAGGCCGTGAGACAGTTTGTTTACATTGACCATCTGCAGGCACAGCCACCCACAGCTCCCAGTGGCCGTGGTTCACTGTTCCCAGCCAATGGGAGCTGTGGGAAGCTGGTGGCCCCGCCCCCCCCGCTAGAAGCCCCGGCGGCTTCATACCCCGCTTCCAGCTGGGAGCCAAGGTGAGAAACTAGGGGGAAAAGCCCAGGTGGCTGTGGACCCTGCTCCCAGCCAGGGAATGGGGAGGAGAGGGGGGGGGCAGCCCCCCTGGAGCCCGAGAACCTGTGGGGCAGCCAGGCTCCCGGCAGGAGGCTGCCCATGGAGCTGAGAGATCAGTCTCTCAGCTCCCCACACTGCCCTTCTTAGGTTGGTGGAAGTGCTCCTGGTGAGGATGTGCACCACCAACCCAAGGAGGGTAGTGTGGACATGCAGCACCACAGTAATCACTGGTCTACAATTTTTGAGAAGTCGTCTGCTTCAGAGATAAAATGTGCTATTTATTATGTATTTTGATGTGCTGAATTCAAATATGACAATTAAAACAACTGATTGGCTACTGTTTCTAAGATATTTAAGTTTTTACATTTTATGTCTATGTATATTGTGTAGATAGTAGAGTTTTAATCATAAATTGTAAACCTAGGTCTTTTCATGTGTTTATGGTTGCTTTACATGATATTTCACCTGTCCTGTTTATGTAACACTTTAAAAATCAGCAAAAGGGTTATATAAACAAAATTTATTATGAAACAAAAGGCAAAAAACTATTATGTACATAGTTTAGTCCTATCCGGTGTCTACTCGGCGCTTCTTGGCTTGTCTCTTGTATTCATTAAATGGAGCATCTCTTGTCACTGTCGAGCAATAGTCTGCAAGCATTGATGGGCTCCATTTGCCCTGATAGCGTTTCTCCATTGTTGCAATGTCCTGGTGAAATCGCTCGCCATGCTCGTCGCTCACTGCTCCGCAGTTGGGTGGAAAAAAATCTAGATGAGAGTGCAAAAAATGTATCTTTAGTGACATGTTGCAACCAAGGCTTTTGTATGCCTTGAGGTGGTTTTCCACCAACAACCTGTAGTTGTCTGCCTTGTTGTTTCCGAGAAAATTTATTGCCACTAACTGGAAGCCTTTCCATGCCGTCTTTTCCTTGCCACGCAGTGCATGGTCAAATGCATCATCTCGAAGAAGTTCACGAATCTGAGGACCAACAAAGACACCTTCCTTTATCTTAGCTTCACTTAACCTTGGAAATTTTCCACGGAGGTACTTGAAAGCTGCTTGTGTTTTGTCAATGGCCTTGACAAAGTTCTTCATCAGACCCAGCTTGATGTGTAAGGGTGGTAACAAAATCTTCCTTGATTCAACAAGTGGTGGATGCTGGACACTTTTCCTCCCAGGCTCCAATGACTGTCGGAGTGGCCAATCTTTCTTGATGTAGTGGGAATCTCTTGCACGACTATCCCATTTGCAGAGAAAACAGCAGTACTTTGTGTATCCAGTCTGCAGACCAAGCAAGAGAGCAACAACCTTCAAATCGCCACAAAGCTGCCACTGATGTTGGTCATAGTTTATGCACCTCAAAAGTTGTTTCATGTTGTCATAGGTTTCCTTCATATGGACTGCGTGACCAACTGGAATTGATGGCAAAACATTGCCATTATGCAGTAAAACAGCTTTAAGACTCGTCTTCGATGACTCAATGAACAGTCTCCACTCATCTGGATCGTGAACGATGTTGAGGGCTGCCATCACACCATCGATGTTGTTGCAGGCTACAAGATCACCTTCCATGAAGAAGAATGGGACAAGATCCTTTTGACGGTCACGGAACATGGAAACCCTAACATCACCTGCCAGGAGATTCCACTGCTGTAGTCTGGAGCCCAACAGCTCTGCCTTACTCTTGGGTAGTTCCAAATCCCTGACAAGGTCATTCAGTTCACCTTGTGTTATGAGGTGTGGTTCAGAGGAGGAGGATGGGAGAACATGTGGGTCCTGTGACATTGATTGTTCAGGACCAGAAGTTTCATCCTCTTCCTCTTCCTCGTCTGACTCAAGTGAGAATGATTCTGGTGCATCAGGAAGCGGCAGTCCTTCTCCGTGGGGGTACTGGGCATATAGCTGATGGAATGTTTGGATAATGCACAGTCCACTTTTTCTTCTTTGACACACCTTTCCCAACTGGAGGCACCATGCAGAAGTAACAATTGCTGGTATGATCTGTCGGCTCTCTCCAAATCATTGGCACTGCAAAAGGCATAGATTTCCTTTTCCTGTTCAACCACTGGCGAAGATTTGTTGCACAAGTGTTGCAGCATATGTGTGGGGCCCACCTCTTGTCCTGATCTCCAATTTTGCAGCCAAAATAAAGGTGATAAGCTTTCTTAACCATAGTGGTTATACTGCGCTTTTGTGATACAAAAGTCACTTCACCACAAACATAGCAGAAGTTATCTGCACTGTTCACACAAGTACGAGGCATCTCTGCTCACTTTGGCTAAACAGAAATGTGTCCCTTTGCAAAATCAAACACTGACAAATAAGAGAGCACGACACTGTATGATTTCTAGAGCTGATATAGTGCAATTTGTTCAGCAGAGTGATGTAAGCTTCGTTATGATTGCATCATCCCTGACTTCTTGGAATAACATGATGCAATTCCTATCATGTATGACGCAATACCAGCTTCAGATTGCATCATTCATTGTTTTGCCTAAAAAGCAAGTACTGTCCAAACCCAGTCATAGATTTATTCATAGATCCAGTCAAAGATGTATTTTAGTCATTTCTGGTTTAAATTGAGATCCCTTCCCTTTATAACTCACTTATCCTCCGCCATTCCCAAGTCAAGGGTCGTATATACTGACCCAATAGCATATCTTGAAAACTAGAGCCAATCAACAATTTTAAGCATCATTTTCGTTCTCAGTGACCCAGAATTAGTAAAGTTTGACTACATTTATTTCAGAAGCATTTTGGCTGTAGAGCAGTGTTTACAGCAGTGGCTGTAAATCGACCTAATATAGGTTGATCTACATTTCTAGCACAGACATACCCTAAATTTGCTAAGGACACAAATAGTTAATATACTTTATAAACATCAAACAGACTTATAAAGTTGTTTTTTAATATCACTAAGTACATCACACATTTGGAAATAAACAAATTAAGAGCTCTCCTCTGGGCGGTGCTAAGCACCTTCATTTGCCACTGAAATAATCCCCATGTAGTCTGCCTCATTATTCCTCTGGCTTGTAGGCCCATCAATGACTGCATCCTTGCAAGAGTCTGCCAAACAGTTTCTGCCTCATATATAGGGCAAAACAAATGTTTCTGGAGGCAGTGTGGACTGCAGGAATGATACACAGTGGTGGGAGTCCTAAAACCTAATCCTAGATTAGCCCTTTTCTCACTGGGTAGTGCAGAGCAAATCACATTTCCTCTTTGTATCAATTTCCCACTGTAGAATGGGAGTGTGGCACACAGGCCCTTTGGTGCCAGATGGCAAAGGGTTCACTGTAACAGCAACTTCTAACACACCTAATAAACTCACTACACCTAGCACACCACTTTCATAATATTTATCCATAAAGAATATCATGTGGGGTCTTAAATGAAAGCCAGCGTCACTGGTTATGAATATATATAGTTGAATATGTATATACTGATACTATGTAGGAGTTACGTATATATGATGGAAATATGTTCTTATAGTTTGTATGAAGGTGTTAACAGAGGTGAAAACTGGTTTCCTGCCAGACCAGAGATGTTTCTCCATCTATCTGGTGAAATGTAAATTGAGTATTATCTCATTAACAATCACCAGTCTGAGCAAAATGAAGATGAAGGATTGTGAGATTTAACAGGAAGAGAAGAACAGCAGGGGGAAAGAAGCATTATCTGGGGGGTGCATGTCAAAGGTTTACTGGGCGATAACTGGGGGACAAAGAAAAGCGTTTGTTATTTTGCACCTAGTAGGAAAATGGACAGTGCATTTACATTAATGAAAACTGGATCACAACTTCACTGTAAGCATTGAAAAAGGTTTTGGGTGAAATAAGACTGCTCTAGACAGGAGGTTAGCCTGTTAAGTTTAGTCTCTAGAAAGTGTGTACTGATTTTGTTTTATATGTAACCCTCCTGTTTCCATTATCTTTACTCACTATCTCTTGAATCTTGAACTTTGGTAATAAACTGATAAATCTTTCACTATAAATATATCAGTGCTCTGGTATTGTACAACAAGCTAATCCTGAGTTGACTCATTCAAGCTAGTGAGTACACTGTTCCCTTGGGGACAACATATCTGGTATTACTGTGAGTGTTCAGGGGATGAGGGGCTAAACACTACAGGGGAATGCTTCAAAGGGGCTCACTCAGGGACTGGGGTGCACCTCTTCTTAACCTTCAAGAGAAAATAAGGACTGGCATAGCCCAGAGGAGATTGTTTGGGTGGCTCACAGCCTGGAGGTGTCAGGGACTGGGCACCCAGTTAAGCACAAGCAAGTCTCCCTCTTGCTGGAGGCAGGGGGGTAACAAGGAGACTCAGTCCTGGTCACCCCGAGAACTGTCAAGGGGTAATAATTATGTATCTCACAGGAGTGTTGTAAAGATTAGTTTGTGTTTGTACAGCTCTTTTCTATTAAATGTTTCAGTAATAACCATTGTATACAGGTGATTGCATGCTATTCCATGCTAATATTTACAGTAACATTGTCATTTGCATAAAGATCACACTTAATTTTATTATTTTTTAAAGTGTATATGTAGATTACTAAAACAGTAAAATGCAGTGCCAGTATGACAGGTATTTCTAGGGGCCATTAACTATATCAACTGTCTGAAAATATTACTAAGGATAATATCACTCATAACATAATTCAGCTTCCCATAAATCTTTGGTTGCCAGAGTGCTACAATTTGAGGAGCACTGAAAGCTAACTTCTCAGTTATCAAATCCTTTTGCTACTTACAAACTAGTAAAAGTTGTCCATCACACTCCAAAGAGCATGCCATACACAAGTAATGTCAGTCCCAGTGATCTTACACTTTGTGTAACTGGAGCAAAACGTGGCCATCTTTTTAGAAGCAAGAAAGGTAAGCTGATCTGGCTCAGGCAAAATTCAACTAATCTGCTGCTGGAACTAACTTCAGAATTTTGTTTCAAAATAGAAAGTTTGCATAGGGAATGAAATCTGTTGGTTGTGAAAAGCTTCTCTTCATCAACATGCAGGAAGTCTCCTAGCTATTTAAAGAGATTGATGTATGAGGTACCAGTAAAAGAAGGCTGAATAACTCAAGCAAACACTGGGGGAAGAAAGTTAATTCTCCAGATAGGTTTGCTTTGCCATACTCAAAATTCTGTGTTTCTAATCCTGGCCTAGTTTTATTATCTATCCTCTTTTATTAAGAGCTTTTTTGTTTTTAATTACCATTATATACATATCATTGTGCCAAAAAATATTCTCTAGGGCTGGGATTTTCAAAGGAGACTAAGGGAGTTAAGTGTCAAATCACGCTGAAACTCACTGGGAGCGGCATGTCTACATTCCTTTGGCTCTTTTGAAACATTACAGGCTAAATCAATTACTGATCTCCCATGCTCTAACATTCACAATAAGAAGTCCATGATTCAGCTAAGCACACAAACATACCAGTATTCCCATTCCTTTTCAGCAAAGCACATAGGCCCCTATTCAGCAAAGCAAAGCAAAACATTTAAGGACATGCTAAAATCCATTCCTATCCTGCAAGGAACTTAGGCCCTGGATTAAGGAAAGCATCCTTATTCACAACAGCACTTAAGTACATGCTTTAAGCATGTCCATAAGAGTGTGGGGTCTCAATTCAGAAAACACGCTAATGCTTAATTATGGGACTTAATTGTGTGCTTAAGTGCTGTCCTGAATAGAGATGGACATGGACAGAAAGTCCATGTCCATAATTCATAGTTCATGACAAAAGGAAAACTGGCAAGACTGTTGAGGGTAAGGGGGTTCCCCAGAAGCCTGACCAAAACTGGCTAAACCAAGCCTAGGCAGTCTGTAAAAGGCAGAATTTGAGCTTGGGCATTAAGAATTTGATTACTGGTTATTAATCATCATTAATGAAGCTTTGTACCCTTGATGGTCCATCTTCTAGAGAAAACATTAAGGATACGCATATAGTTGCATACTTATAGGTGGCAGAGGCAGCAACAAATACTGTTAAAGCTTCCCATGACTTTCTGTTATAAGAACATACATGTTCTCCATTTTCTGAGGCCCCAACTTCAGACATCTTGGGTCTGAGTTGAAGAACTGCTGAGCACTCAAAACTGCAATTGAGATAATGGAAGTGCTGCTCTGAGCATATAAAGTGAAATATATAGAATGGGGATAGTAATACCACCTCTCCTAACAGGATGTTGTCAGGACAAATTCATTAATGTTTGTAAAGAATAAAGGATAAATAGAAAAAATGAATTCAATAGTGAACCCATTCAAATGAGCAATGGATGAAGCAGAGGTCTATGGAAATGACATTTGCTCATGTAATTAAAGACTATCATAATGTATACGCAGGGGAGCTGAATTAAGATACAATCTTAACTCTGGCATTTCCTAACTTCTGAGTGCCTGGATTTGCAACCTTAGCATTCTTTTAACATAGTGTGTGTGTGTGTGTGTGTGTGTGTGTGTGTGTGTGTGTGTGTGTGTGTGTGTGTAAGAAAGAGAGAGAGAAAAACCAACATTGTCCCCATTTAAGTCAATAATAGTTTTAGCCATTGACTTTACTGGGGCCAGAATTTAACCCAAAGTGGAGGTTTTTTATTTTTTTTCTAAACCTTTTCCCATTTCTATAATTTGTCGTCTTCTAGTTAGTGACTGGGGGTTGAAGACATGTTAGCAGTCCATGAAATATCATGAAAAGAGAGATAAATCTGCTTTTATATTTTGTTATAAAATCTATTAATTCTATTTCTCCCCAACGTTCAGGAGTTCCTTGATGAGTTTTTAAATTTCTTGGATAAGTTAAATAGAAGCAGTTGAACGGAAAAAAACAAGAATCCTTGCCATTACACGAAGTCTTAATGACAAGTTTAAGAGAACCAAACAAATAGGATGATTTAGTTTTATTTTGTCTTTTTACTTCTCTACTGACTGAGATACCTTCCTGGCAGAGTAGTGTTTTGGCTCAGTGATTGCTGCATTATTTATGAGAAGCTGCACATTTAGAGATTAAACATTTGCTGATTTGTCAAAAGCACAAACATGAGGTCCTGCCCATCTCCTTGACATATTAGTTCATCCAACGGAAAACACTGTCACACATTTAATTGATGAGTACACTTCCTTGTGACCCAGGCAACCTGCTCCAGGGTTGGGTTTTTTTTAATGGAGGTGGCAAATAAGAAAAAGCAGGAGACATTCTTGTACAGGATTCAAGGTTAACTATTCTGCAACAAGGACAGATTGCCAGAAAAAAACATTCTGATACAAGATAAAAAAAAAAAAAAAGGCTGACATCTGCTATTTAATTTCTTAACTTAATGGAATTATATTAGCAATTAATAAAAAGGAGATGCTACCTCATGGCTAAACTTTGATTATATTCTGGCCTTTGGCTTTTTAAAAACCCAGGAGATTACTCTTAAACAGTAATATGCTTATTGAGTTTTTTGTTTGTATAGAAGGGTTTATCTTACCTCCCTCATTCATGTAGATAAAATCCCTACCCAGAATCACACGAAACCATTCTAACTGTACTTGGAGCACAGCAAAATCACACATGAAAATCTCTTTGCTAATCTTAATTAAAAATAAATAATATAAAATAAAAAGCAGTGCTGCTTTTAAGGAATGGCACCAAACAAAGATCACCACTCAAAAAATTTATTTTTCAGAATAATTTTTGTAAAATTAAGTTAACATGAGGTTGGCTGAAAATGGGGACAGTAGTCTGACGTTAGTTTGCATATCTCAAAAACATGGGCCAGACTCTGATATCCTTACTCACAAGTAATCCCATTTGGAGTAAAGTATTACTCGTGTGAGTAGGGGGTCTCACAATCTTGCCCTTTATTATATGGTGCTTGCTTTTACAACCATAATAGTCTTTTAACATAGCTTTTTTTTTTAGGCTTTTTAAAAAGGCTTTAGGTTTTTTTAAAAAAGTAAACTGAAAAAAACAAATTCCATTATGTGGCATCATATTGGCACCCACGTGGGTCATCAGCAGAATTGGAACCTTTAGATACATCATACATCTCTCTGTCTCTTGAACGGATGGAGTAACAGATAGTGGTAATAGGCTGTTATCCTGTATGTGGAACAGCACTAGAGGGGGATGGGACACTTAGCCAGTGGGTTTCACAGCTAGTTGCTGGGAACAGAGGCATGATGAGACCCACGTGTCCTATTACAGACTCTGGAGCAGCATGGGTTCTAGTGGGCACAGACTTGTCTGTCCATTCCCCCTAAGCATGACCAGTGGCAGAGCCCAGGGTGATGGGCCATTGGCGGTGGCCTGGAGAGCAAACCTGCCTCAATCTCACTTGGCAGTGCTGGTTCCTGGGCCACAGGGCTGGGCCGGATTCCCCACGCTGGGCATCATTACGGAGGGGCAACCGGGCCAAATTTGAGTGATTGGCGTTGCGACCTGGTGCTTGGGGTCGCAGTGGCATGCAACCCTGTGCACCATGACAACACCCAGAGCGGGGAGCCAGGCCCAGCCACTGCCAGGTGAGTGCAGGGCAGCCTCACACTCCAGCCTCGAAAAGGTGCCAGACATAAACCTAAAGGCTGCTGGGCTCCCAATCTCATTCCCAGTCTCCTTCCCCAACTCCTCCTCCCCAGTCTCTTTATCCAGCCAGTCCCAGGCTCACCTATACATGCTCCCTCTCTCTGTGCCCCCTCCCCCACAGTCTGGCACTTGTCCTCTCTGCATTTGAATCAGGCAGCTTCCTCTTCCATGTGCTACCTGGGCCCAGCAGGGTCAATGAGAGCACAGGAGACACAGTCTCGCTGTTCTCAGTTCAGCTGCCTGGACCTGGAATGGCCTGCAACATGCCAGAGCTGGAAATGCAGGAAAAGTCCTGTTCAGCCGCAGGGCTGTAGCATGCCCAATGTGGACAGAATCTTCATGAAACTTAGCTACTAAAATCTAGTAAGCATCTACTGAGCATACGTTAACTGCTACGTTTTAAAGGCTTATAAATTGGGGAGATTTTCCTGGAGATGGCAAAAGATATATCCCTGCCAAATTTCAAGTCTCTGCTCCAAAGATTGGGGGTGCTAGATATTTTCAAAGAAAAGATCCTCAGAATTTTTTAACATGGGCACAATAACATTTTTCCCTATTCTCATGCTCAGAAATGGCTGAAGTTAAAGAAAAAAAAATCAGAACGAGGCAGACACCTGGTATAGAAAATTTCAGCCCAAATGGTTTAAGTATGGCAAAGTTAAAAGCAACAGAAAACAGGGCCTTATACAGTAGTGGGAAGTGTCAGTCAACCTTAAAAATAAACAATGCTATCTGCCCTGCCTATAATATTTAAATAGTGGATAGTGCGAGTTTTTCTTTTTTTTCTTAATTTCTCATGTCAGATGGTGAATTAAAACCATCTCAACGTACATTTGGAATCTAGGGGCCTGTCCTCATCAGACTAAAAATTTTAAAAGCAAGTGAAAATTTCAGCCTACATTATAGGACTGCGAACCCTTATTGTCCCATCACTTATGACAGTTAAAACTAGACATTAGTAAATATACTAGGGAGGACTGAAATGACAAGATAGTTCCTTTCTACTACAGATGCCATGATTCTATTAAAAAGAATTGCTATTCACACTCGGGCTACAAGTTTACTTTCTGAAGGTGCTGACTTGTTTCATGCATTGCTCCACTTTTACAGCTTTAATCTTATTCTCTCTAAAGGATTTTATAGCTGATATGTAGAATTACATAGCATATAGTTTGGTTTGATAATCAATGTTTGTAGCATTAGTAGACTTTCAGCTGCCAGTGCGCATAAAGGATCACTGGTAACTATTAAATAATACCTTGAAGGTTCTCTGTCAGGTTCTGATGCTGCCAACACTAAAAGATGTGTTTTGAGTTGGGATATAGTACAGTATAC
This sequence comes from Emys orbicularis, assembly GCF_028017835.1. NCBI lineage: Eukaryota > Metazoa > Chordata > Testudines > Emydidae > Emys > Emys orbicularis. The sequence goes on along the minus strand of NC_088689.1, from coordinate 28,974,757 downwards.
ACAAGTATATTAATTCTGAACATACCACTCACTAGAGGTAAATGTTAATGGAATGGAAATTATGGTTATCACCACCTTCCGTATTCAAACAGACTTAATCAGGTTTATGTACAGAAGTGGAAACCAATAAAAACGATGGAGTGTAGATATGCTATCCACTGCTCTGATTCTAGGGCAACGTAAATGCAAAAAAGGAAACTTTTTTCCCAGGGCCTAAATCATGGATACATCCTTTCCTAGATTAGGTCATGTTGATTCCACTAGAGTACAACAGCAGTAGTTACACATACAAATTAAAACTTCAGTACTCTGGTTTATTAAGCTGTTTAAGGAACTTCTTCACACACTCTGCTCAGCACCATTTTAAGAGGAGGCCCAACTAATTGTTGTTCAGCAGTAATATTTACAGAACATTAAGCACCTCATAGAGAAACTGCATAGCACAAATAGAGATTACAAAGGCACTCACATTTTTAGCCCCAAACATAACTCATCTTTTGCAACTGGAAGCTACAGTAGGAAATACATTTCTTATTCTAAATTGGTGGCTATTTAATTGATCATTCTAGCACAGTGATTCTCAAAATTTTATACTGGTGTCCCCTTTCACATAGCAAGCCTCTGAGTGCGACCCCCCCTTATGAATTAAAAACACTTTTTTATATATTTAACACCATTATAAATGCTCGAAGCAAAGCAGGGTTTGGGGTTGAAGCGGACAGCTCGTGACCCCCCACATAATAACCTCACGACCCACTGAGGGGTCCCAACCCCCAGTTTGAGAACCCCTGTTCTAGCAGTTAATAAAAACTAAAATAAAAAACAGCTCACAGTGTAGTGTAGATTCTACACAAACAGTGCACAAACACGTTAACTAAGTAAATTGTAAGATGCAGTCAAAGAAGTGTAGTTACATACTATATATCGTTAAAGAAAGGTTTATTTATCACACATATTTATTGTTCAGTTTACGTAATGCACCTGCCATTTACAGCAAAATTTAGGAAGCACACTGATCAACAATAGCCAGAAAACTAAACTCTCCCTAAAAAAACCTGCTTAGGAAAATGTCTGAGAAAACAGTGTGCCCTATCGGTAATCAAACGTGGGCTTTGTCAGACCAAAAGAGGAAGCAATTCCAGAATTGAGGGTCTTCCACTGAAAATACATTGCCCAAGCCCCCTGTTGTATAAATCTGATGACTGTCAGTTTGATCATCTCAGGTAACTTCATTTCTCAGGGTAAGGCACAGACACAGCAAGATAGTTTCTTAATAGATACCCAGGACCCAAACCATTAAGGTATTCTAAATAAAAGCCAAAACTTTGTACTGCACCAGGAAATGACTTGGGAGCCAGTATAGAGTCTGGGGTACATGTAATATGCTCCCAGAGTGAAGCCAACTAAGGAGGCAGGCAGCTACTGTCTTCACTAGCTGAAGTTTCCAAGTGGTCTTCATATATAGGATCAAGAATACTGCACTGTGGTAATCCAATCTCAATGTGTTATGCATGGATAATTTACAGTGAGGTCTGTATCAGAAGGAAAAGCTCTTAACCTGCTAAAACAAACAAATGGAATTAAGCAACTTGGCCCTGCTACTATATGAACATTCAGAAGCAGTTAAGGAACCAGTGTGATCCCAACATTACAAACCAGGGGCGAGGGGGGAGGAGCAAAGGATTCAATTGAAGGGGCAGCTGTTTTTTCCACCATTTCTTCAGTTCCTCCAACAACCCACCAGCATCACGCTTGCCTTGTCTGGGTTAAATTACAGCCAACTGGTTCTCATCCACGCCCCAATCTCAGCCAGACACCCAGAAAGCTGAAATCCTTACTATTGGTGTCAGATGACACCGAGATATAGAACCAAATGTCATCAATATATTGAAGCCCACTCTGTGCATGTAAGAGCTAAGTATTATCATCATCCTCATCATCTCCCATAGTAGTCTCACAAACACATTGAGAAAGAAGGTAAAATAATAGAGTGGAGACGAAACCTACAGGATAGTTCTTTGGGGCAGACAAACAAATACTCATTCCTCCCCTCTCGGCATTTTCTAAACAAACAAACAAACAAAACAAGCCACTCAAGTGCAAATTTCTCTATTTCTGCCAGTGTCTGTAACTGCATTAACACCACCTTGTGGTCAAAAATATCAAAGGGTCCTAAAAGATCTAAATAAAGCATCAACACCGCCTGATCTGAGACCACCAACTTAGTTTATATAGGCCACCTTACCCTTCCATGATAAATGACTTTCAGTCTCCACTAGCTGGGGCAAGATCTGAATTGATGGACTAGAGAGAAAAGGCGCTGTACCAACCCCATGAGTCATCAAGCCCCTTCCTTAAATATATATACACATTAAAATTTAACACACCATGCCCACAGAGATAGTATGGCGTCATTGCTAGTGGTTCTGTAGTCATTCAGAATTCCATCCAAAGCAGAGATTAAATCTCTTGTCTAGGCATGAAAACAAATATTGATCATAACCAAAATTGTACAACATACTGTCAGAGTAAAAAATTAATTTTCTGTAAAGTTATACATGAATCTAGTAAGTGGCTTACTAATTGAAAGGAGTTCAAAATGAAATTTTAAGGTTGGTGTTTATTTTTTCTGACCCTCGCCCCCTACTCTAAACTTACAAATAAATGGCTTTGTTTTTAACACCTCAAACTCCAGATGCAGCTTTAAACAAAATCTCATACATAGGAAATTAGATCAACAAAGTAATTAGTAATCTTTTGTGAGAGAAATGAAGATGCATAGAGAGAGGAGCTCAAAGCTCCATAAAGCAGGCTGCGTGCTTCCAAAGATCTCCGGGACATCCCAAAACAGACACCTTTGCCAGACATGCACCTAAAATGAGTGCAGAAAGAGAACCCCACTGCCATACACTGCCTAAAGTCTGCAGCACAGGAGCTCCTCCAAGATGCGTAGGTAAAGAAGAGGTGATTTGTAGAAAGAGAGGTGAACAAAAAGGGACAGCGTTGACTGCATAAGAAAGGATTATGCTCCTAGCACATGTTTTGGCTGTAAAATTCTAGACATGCTTTCAATACACCCATCATTAATTCTAGTCACACAGTCAAAGATATCATTATAGATTTCCTAAGAATTTATAAATATGGCATGCGTGTCAAAATTCAGGCTGTTATTCGAATGTGCAAGGTGATTTTTTTATGGCAATGTTGTCATTAACCAAATGTCTGCATTTCAAGGGTAACAGACTATTTATACAAACTACCACTACTGATCATTTCTATTCTTTTTAACGCTTAAGGTTTTTACTTTTAAGTTTTGGTAACATATTTTGCAAAAGGATAATATAATTTACTACAGCAATAAACTGTAAATTAGTGTATTTTTGTGGGTGATATATACACATCTATACATACCCATAGATACACATTTGAGAGAAAATAAGGTAGTTTCATTTATATTAATAGTGCTTTACATATTATGCTTTTACTTTGCCAATAATTTGTTGCCAAATGTCCATTTTAGTCTTTAATTAGCCTTTAGGTAGATATTCAATACAATATCATAAGTCTATTTCAAGATTCCATGCCAAATAGGAGTAATTAATTCAAACTACCTAACAGTGAGACTAACAGAATACTGTAGTCTTGTTGCATTACACATCTGGCATTACAAAAGTATCACTTTTTCGATTATATAGAAATCCTAGTATAAAAATCTGCCAAACTCTACACCCATAAACGTTTTTTTAATAGGTGTTGACACAGGGCTTTTAGAAGTACGTCATTTCTATTGTATAAGTTTAACACTCAAAGAAAATACTAGGTACAAAAGTTTAATTACTGTGCAGAGTAAACATTTACTGCATTACCTCAATGAATGTGATAAAGCTATTATATTATATTATGAAATTGCTTTAAATAAATTTAAAATAAATTGCCAATGATGACACAGAAACTGTAATTCATGTAGTCATAAAATCCATAATTAGCTCTAATGAATATTTAAAGTCAAAGTTCAACCCAACTTTTTCAATGTTTAACCTACTATATCAATATAGTTCAAGGAATCCATTTATCATTGAACATGACAATGTCTGAATATTAATTAGCATAGGCCACTGCTGACAGGAAGTCCTTATCTCTTACAACCCTTTTGACTATAGTGCATGTCAACAGTATGTTTGTCACGTCTGATATTATTGATTACCTGCCTGTTTTGCTAAAAACAATTAAAAATATTTTACATATTTATAAACCTGACTGTCAAGAGTGCTTATTAATTTTCCATTAGTAAAATGCAGTCTATTAGCTGCCATATTTCAGTCAGAGGAAAAGAACCAAATAAGCAATTGCAATAACTCTAGACAGGAAGACAATAATTTTACATAAATGCACTCTTATGGGATAGCAAAGGGGTTACTTTGTCTGGTTTCATTTGCGTAACAATGAAGTTGGAGAGGCCTCAGATGGAAAATTATTACGTTTAAAAACGAAGTCAGATCCTGGCTCTCTTACTTTCCTTAAGAAAGACATTTATTTATTTTTTACTGATAATGAAAAGTATCCAAGGATGTAAGTAACACTGCTATCTTTTCGTATGGAGTAAAAATCAGGGGTAGCTCTGAGAGGACACAGTGGAACCCTGTTTCAGTGAAACTCCATTTCTATTGCCAAATTCTGGTCCAATAAATGAATAACCCCTATGCCCGTGCACATATGTAACTCTGCTTTTGCAGTAATGTGCACCTGTATTTTGGCCAGCGGCAGCACACTTCACTTTCACTGAGGCAGCACACAACACTCTCCACAACAAGGTGCACTACTCCTCGCAGGTACAAAAATATTTGGTGTGGGAGGGTGTGCATGGGCGTCACCGGTTAGAGCATGTATATACAAAAACAAACAGACTGCACACCTGGCTCTGGAACACCCTCCACAGTTCCTGTTAAATAGGGTATGTATCAAAACCTTCTAATGGAACTTGCAGGAGCCAGGCTTGAGTGAAAAACTTCTGCCACACACTCCTTCTGCTGTGGTTAGGTTTTCTGGTAGGCACTAATACACATTGACAGTAATAATTAGTACTAATATAGTATTTTAAAACAATCTTTTAATTAAGTAGATGGAAAGCTCAATGCACTGCAATTCCTGTTATTGCGAACCTTCCCTTAAGCTGAAGTTGTTCTGTGCAAAAAATAAATAAATAAATAAATAGATAGATCGGTGTATGACAGTCTAATTTCCATTTCAATTCAATGGAACTATTCAGGTATTTAAAGTTAAGCACATGCAAATATATTTGCAGGATTGGGGCTGTACATTGTTTAGCCATGCAGCAGTTGCTTGTATTACCACCATGTAATATCTATATATATTTACATTAATGAAAATAAAAGCAATTCGAAACTCCTATCAGAAAATCATATAGGGTTTATTCTAAATTGCACAATAGTTGTGACAAACTACATGGAAACATCTATTCTAAATTAGTTCAATTGACTCTTACAATGTAATTCTGATATAATTTTCATTTTCTAAGAAGTGAACAAAAGAAAAGATGTAAGAACAGGCTTATTCTACTACATTTGAATAGAAAATGACAAAGTAACTACAAATAATGAGCAATATAAAAGTATATATTTGTCAACTGTGTTCATAGTCCACTTGATCCAGTATGTCTAAATTAACACTCAATGTCTATTACTCATTCAAGGTGGATAAAACTGACTGGGTACACAGATCAACTCATTAAAAAATAATCTGTCACTTTTTATTTGCAAACAAATTAGGTGTCCAGCAATTTATCATTTCCTGAATTAGACTTATCAGCCAAAGTACATATAATTAAACTGCTATTGTGCTTTTTTTGCATGAGGCCTTGTCTATCTGAAATGTAGACAAGTTCCATTTGGAACTTAAATGGACCAAACAATTTCTAACAACACAGAAGTTATTTCAGATCCATACAACCCCGATATAAACTTTAGTTCATCAGTATTTGAACAATTATACTTTTAAGGAGATGTAAAAAATACAGTAGACTCCAAATATCCAGTGACAATTCAAACATTTAAAAAGTCACATGACAAAATGAAAATAAATGGGGCCAAAAAGGTTGGCTGCTAACAACTACAGTTTACAGCATGTGTATGTTCAGAATCCCCATTGTAGACAATTTTGATAAAGAAGGAAGAGGGCTCTGGTTTTTAGCATTGATTATGATATTACATAGGTAGTCAATTTTTTGTATTTATAGCTTCAAATTATACAACCAACTCACACAAAAATTACAGATAGTTCATACATAACAGTTTTCATAACGTGAAATGTAAAAAAAAAACCCATCAGGCTATGTAAATCAGAGCCCCATCCTACCAAGAGCTATGCACTTGTTTAACTTTATACATGTGAGTAGTCCCACTGGCTTAAATGGGACTGTTCACATGGGCAAAGTTATACTTCTGTGTAATTTACGACAATATTTAGGCTCAGGATTCTATTTTTTTCAACCATGAAATCTAAAAGAATGGCACGTCATAATATGTGCCTAGTATCTGTCATAAAGGACAGCCTACAAGGTCATATCTTATAGCAGTGTACAACTGATTGCCTAGTTGCCAATATACAGGAGCCCTAATCATGGCCCAGGACCCCATTGAGCTACGTGCTGTACAAACACAGAACAAACACTGTCCCCAACCCAAAGATTTTGTAGTGTAAAACAAGAGACAACAAACGAATCAAGACATTTTCCCCAGGAACAATTTCTCAATTAAGTTCATTGGGTGAGGACCATATAGCCCTCAGCTAACCAGATGGTTGTGCACAGAGCTGGTGAAAAAGAGGTGAAACAACAAACCACCCAGCAACTGAAGGTAGTGCAGGATGTGGTGGCCCACTTGGTAAGTGGAGTATTTTACTTCAAGCATATTGAAGCAGTACTCCCTCAAAGTACACTGGCTACCTGTATGTTTCTGGGTGAAATTTAAGGTATTGGGTTTGACCTTTAAAGCTCTACAAGGCTTGTGACCTAGTGACCGCCTCTCTCATTAACCACTCTTCTGTAGTTGAGATCAACACAGGCTCTGCCCCACGGGTATAAATAAATAAAGGCTGCTGGCAAGGTGTTCTCTGTGAGCACCCCACCGCTTTGGGATTTGCTCCCCACCACATGCCTTGGTCTGAAATTACTCCAATCTGATGACCTTCAGGGCATGTTACAAAGCTCACTGTTTCCCCCCTGACAACTGAAGATGGGGGTGAAAGTGGTAATAATGGTGTAGAGTGCAGAACTGTTCATAGGGGAGAGGGATTTGAGTTTTTAAATTGCTAGGCTCACGACTGCTGGATTATTGTAAACTGTTCTGCTGCATTTAGGGAATATTTTTACATTATGTCCAGGATGCTGCCTAGAGCCTATGGATACACTTTTTAGCATTTCTATAAATCCAAATAAACAACAGTAAAACCAGTAGAGACCCCACCACCCACCCTCTTCACACAACTCCCCTCCTGCAGCAGGCTTCCTCTTGTCCGAAGTTTTCTTTTTGAGGGAGGGAGGCGGCCCAGTGCCCTGTGTTTACAGAGAGGACAGCAGGCTGTTAAAACACCCATGGTAACTTCAAGGGCATCTCTTCCAATTTCTATATCAAGTCTCCTGTTTCAATTAACTGATTTTCTCTCTGTGGCAGGTTGGTGTCTCCAGAGTATGCCCCCTCGTGGACTGGGGTGGCCCTGCAGGCATCCCATCCTCCGTTCTCTCCTGGATCTCCCAATAACTTTCCACAGTCCAAAGTACTTAAAAGAACATTTCTCCTGCTGGGAGCAGGATGTGTATTTCATTTGCTGAAACTTTACAAACAATTCTTTTAGCCCAAACCCTTTCCCTTAGTCAAGGGATCCCAAAGCCCTCCTTCATGAGGGTGAACTCTGCTTCAGGCCAGCTTTTTCCTGATGGCCCCTTTAAATTACCCTTAGCCAATTCCACCTGGACTAGCAGCAAAGTCTTTCAAAACAAACAGACTGCAGAACATAACATAACAAAATTTGTTTCTTCCCCAAGTATCTCTGCCGGTTGTTATCTTCCAGCCTTGTTCCATGGCTTGGACATCAGGGCTCATCACCTCAGTCCTCTCTCCCCTGGTCTGGGAGAGGCAAGGGGCCCTTCCCCAGCTAATGTCCCTCCTGGAGGAGGGAAGAGGCAGCTTATATACTGCCTTATTTCACAGACCTTGTCATGGTTGGGTGAGAGATAGGGGAGCCTTTCCTCTCCCTACATTACAAAGCTCCTCATCCCAGGTCCTAGAAACAGGAAAGTGGGTTTTACCCAGACTCTATTACCACTAGACCACTTCCTCTCTCCCAGCATCTGCCTCTTACATTCCCTAGGCCCTCAGCTGCTCCGGAACTCCAGAATCTTAAAGGATTATGACTTGGAACAGGGGTTGGCTGTCCCTGGTCCCCACTACCCTTTAAAGGGGACAAACCACCCTACTATACTCCCCAATCTCCCTTCCCCCAATCTCTCTTCCCCTCGCCCTCCCCCCCAGATTATTTCCTTCTGATTCCCTGTCCCTTACTCCCCAAACTGATTCTTTACCCATATCTTTGAGAAGTCCCTTATTGAGCAATATTAGCTAGTCATTGTACCTTGCATTCTTCTTTTTCAGAGGAACTACAATCTGTTTCATCTTAAGAGTGCATCAACACTAGGATTCTGCACTATTTGTTGAGGAATTGGGGAAGCTGCAGTGAAAATGGGGCGCAGGTATTTTTACTATCATGTCATCAAACCTTGATGATATGATGCGAAAGACTGCTGCACTCATTTTCTAGTAACTCTTCCACCATTGCTAGCACCAGTGGAACTTCATTAGTGTTAGGCAAATGGTGAGAATTGTCCTAGTATTGGCAAAGCCTAATTATCGTGTGTTTTATGATGGAAATTTTAATGGTGAGCACGGTAGCACCATAATTCTGTATTTTGTGAAATCTACTTCTTCCTATGATGAATTCACATAGATACTGGTCACCAGTTCCAAGCCTCCCTTTTATTCCCACATTCTTAATTATTTCCTATTAGTAAGAAATAGATCCAGTGGTTTTTGAATTAAAGTTTTTTTCTAGGTAACTCAGTAACTTTTCTGATGTTACCTCTGGCTATGTTTGTTACTGAACAGATGGGTAGTTGAAATCTTCCATGCAAAATACCCTGTACTTTTGACTGCATAAGGTTGGTCCAGTAATTTAGTATCTTGCATATTTCCAATCCTGATGAGTCATATGTAATTATCCAGTGACATTTCTCCTTTATTTCTCATCTCTTCTCTCCACACCCAAAGAACTTTACTGACACAATCTACCTTGTGTTGTAATTTGCTGGCAATGTAAATACCTTTGACATATTACACTATTCCTCCACTTTCCCTTCCTTTTTATGTCACCAGCATAGTTGTGATACATCTACAAACAGGGCTTATTAAGCTATTAATTAAGAATAATATTCACTATGGATTTAGTCCAATTTTTTTGTATTTGAATCATTCACAAACCATTTCTGATTTTTGCTCATGTATTTATTATTCATAAATAAGTATTCATGTAATACTTTCAATAAATAATTGTTCTTTATGTTGTACAGTTAATTTTCTAAGTTGCATGGCATTAATTCAGCACACTGGATGCCTGAAGTTTTTAAATAGGAGGACAGCAAAAGTTTTAAATCCATCCGGAAACTGCAGCTGGTGCAGAATGCAGTGGCCAGTCTCCTAAAAAACACCTTTTTCTCATGAGCATATTAACCTAAAAGATTTTTAAAGTAAGAGAGAAAGGATGTTCCAGTTGTTAGGGCAGTACCCTGGCTCCTAGGAGACCTGGGTTCAAGTCCTTGCTCCACCTGTGTGATGTGCCTCATTTTCTAATCTCTAAAATGGGGAATATGTACTTCCCTACCTCACCAGGGGTGTGTGTGGGTTATGAAGCTACATACACAGATTGTGAAGTGCTTAAAGATTATGGTAACAGGCGCCACATAAGTATATAAGGTAAGTTAACAAACTGGTGCTTTATGATCTCCACTGGCTGTCTACTTTCTGGGTTGACCTACAAAGCCCACTGCCTGGAAAGGAGTTCTCCGTTAGGGCCCTTAGTCTTTAGAATGTGTTTCAACTCTTGGTCTATCACGGAATTTGTTAATCTTCAATGCATACCCTGAGGCCCATCTTTTCCTCCATCCTTGTCTGTCAGGTACATCCTTGTCCATAAGGAGATAGATGATCGTTGAGTAGGGTGTATGTGTGTGGGGTGTGTGTGTGTGTGTGGATAGGGGTTAACTTTGGTGTAAACTCTGGTTGGGATTTTGTGCAGAGATTAATTTTTGTTATATTTATATTGTTATTGTGTTGTTTGATCTGATTTTAGGGTAATAGATGGGTCTGTTTGCTTTTCACTATAAAGACTGTAGAGGGCACGCAAAACATTGCTTGGGTACTCTTATTGTGAAGTACTAAAAATCTAGAGAAATTAATCTAATAAACAACATAAATGTTTTCTTACTTAAATATTGAGTTTCACAAAATACACCATGCAGTTTTATGCATTATATTTTGAGTTCCACCAAATGTATTATGCAGAACATGAAACCTCAATAGATGGTACAGATCTTGAGGTTCTCCAGAGAAGTGTCTTTCCCACAACCCAACAAAAACTGATAATGGATTGAGCCTACCTTGTCCATTTGCTAGCTACCCATAACCTATGTCACCAATGTGGCATTCAGCCTCATTTTAACACTTTTAATAGCAAAACCTTGGGACTTTAGAAATAATATGACAATAGCAGGCATTCACTCATATATAAAGGAGGTGTTGCCAGTTTGCTAACAGTTCAAACTGCCACAAAACTAATTAATTGAGCAGTGAAATGCTTAGTCATGCAATATGCACAATCTGTGGCCAGAAGCAGGACAATTATATATATATATATATCCTGTTTAATAATATTTTCTGTGTAGTTCAATACCTGAAACTGAATATTCCACATGTGGATATTGAAGGTACCTTTTCATTATATTTGTTCAAGATGACCCATCAAAACTCCCTTGTGACCCCACAAATCATATATTATGTGACCAGCTAATTCACAGAATATAACAATACATTCACTACATTAAGCCAGCAAGCACTGGATACGTTATTCCAAATGGTTTTCCAATGGTATATATTTCCAAAATCTCTAATTCTTTGTTCAAACAATGAGCCATTGGCTTGTATACATGCTTGTTGATTCTGTATATACTTATAAACAATAAAACAAAATAATTTCACTGAAGAGTATAGTAATTATCTAGCAATCGTTTGGACTAGGATAGATTGGAATCCCTGTTTAGGTCTACAAAAGTTCTGACAAACTTTGTGTGATTTCACCACCCTCAGTCTGTTTTTCCCCATATGGGCATTTCAACAAGAGAACATGATGCCATGTCTGAAGATCTGCACTGACTTAGGAGCCTAGTCCTGGAGTCATTACAAAGAGACCTGCCAACATCCCCCTCTCTTTGAGGGGAATTCAGCTCAAGTATTTCTGCTGACTGCAGTTGTCAGTGGGTAAATTTGCAAAAGCACTTAAATCACATTGATTTTTATTTTTATGATTTAAAGAAAATTAATGAACAAAATGTGTGCTCTTGTATTAACGTGAAACATTTCTAACACCTTCCAGGTATACTTTCTTTGCTATATCAAAGTAGCAAATGCAAACTCACATTCCATTTTCAAAAAGAGTTTTTATGATTCAGTTCTTTAAATTATAACTGTGCATAAAAGTATTTGATAAGTAAATGAATAATCCATCCGCCATCTATTGAAATGCAAAAGAATATCATCTATGCCTTTTGATACTAACAACATTCACACAAGAGCTCTAACATTTTAAATTTTAATCAATTCAGTAAAATCACATGAGTTCTTCTCCTTAAAGAGATATTACTCACAGATAGGTATAACCCATAGAATAAAACAGAATATTCAATAGCTAAAGGTAAGTTTACACATTGATCTATCGGGATCAATTTATCGCATCTAGTCTAGACGCGATAAATCGATCCCCAATCGCTCTGCCGTTGACTCTGGAACTCCACCACGGCGAGAGGTGGAAGCGGAGTCGTCGGGGGAGCGGCAGCCATCAATCCTGCACCGCGAGGACGCGAAGTAAGTGATTCTAAGTCGATCTAAGATACGTCGACTTCAGCTACGCTATTCTCGTAGCTGAAGTTGCGCATCTTAGATCGATCCCTCCCCCCCAGTGTAGACCAGGCCTAAGAATGGGAAAATGTGAATACCTAATAGTTAGGAAGGAAATGTCATCTAGCGATCAGAGCAGGATGCTTGGATTCTATTCTCAGCTCAATCACTAGACTTACAGTGGAATCTTAAACAAATCACTTAACCTCTCTATTATTACTTACGGTGATATTTATATTACAGTAACACCAAGAGATACCAATCAGGATAAGTGGCCACACTGTGCCTGGTACTGTACAATCACACAGGAAGGCACAGTCCTATTCAGTCTCCACGGGAGTTACAAAGGTGTAACTGGAGGCAGAGTTTGCAATAGGAATTTAGGGCTAAATTCTGAATTAATTTACACCCAAGCAATCTCTTAATGGCTATGAGTAAGAGGGATGCAAGTCAGTAGAGAGTTTGGCCCTTATTTAATAATTCTGATGATGATGCATGAGTCAGAACAAAATCCAGCTCTTTTTTCTGCAGTTGTGTTGGCTCTTCAGTGCAGGAAGAAAAAGGAACAAATGTATTTTTGTCAGTAAATGCAGCAGATATGACACTAAGCAGACATAGGGAACAGATCTATTGAGAAAGAAAGTGCTATTTTTAAAGTCACTTGGTAGTGTAAAACCTCACAGTGAGCCAAAAAAAAAGCGAGCAGTCATTGGTCCTTGAAAAACAAAGGGCTAAATATTTTGTGAATACCTTGAACAGGTGTAACAAAGCAGAATTTATCATGCTGATACTGTTCGCTAAGAAAAAATGCAGAACTTGCATTTTTACAGAGAATCTTTAGTTTTTACATTTTGTGAAAAAATAAATACATATATTAACTAGTAACTAAATTTAACTGAAAGTACCAGTGTCACTTATTCAACGTGTGCAACCTCCCCCCTCTTGTGGTTGATTTTTGAATGTGCTTTAAATTTACATAGCTAAACAATAAACTGCTTCCGGCGTTTAGAGGTTACTCAAAGGCGTACCATGGTTCGTGTTTTAATGCATCTCAAATTTCACTTCAGCCTCCAGACGTGAGTAATTAAAGTTATGAAAAGATGCCGAAAACTTTTTAAATCACCTCTGAAGATCGTGTCGCTGAGTTTGGCAAGGACAAATTTCACGTTGATGGTAATGTGCTGTTCTGTACTGTATGCAGCAATGCTGTAGATTACGTTCAAAGGCAGACAATTGTAGAACACATGGAAAGTGCTAAGCATAAACTGAATGAAAAGAAACTAAAACAAGAAGCTGAAACAGTAGGGCCATCAACAACAGTAAAGAAACACTGCAATGTGACTGGATCATTCCAGCGTTTTTGTGCATCTCAAACATTTTTTTCCCCTGAAAATACAGAATACAGACATGGAAGTATTTGGTACGTGTATGAAATAAAAATTGCAATTCTATTAATTTTATTATAATGATTGATGGCACTGATAGGCTTCAAACTTGCTTAAAAATTATAAATATATCAATAAAACATTGGGTTCAACTGATAGCTATTGCTATTGTGGCTGGGGAAACTAATGTTCAGAGAATTTTTATGTTTTTTTTAAATCAGAGAATTTTGGGTTTTTTTAATCACGGAAAACTAGGATCCCTGGTGATGACTCATGAGTCTGAAAGAATTAAGCTTGACTCAGATTCAGGCTGACTTTGCAGGATACAATAAACATGGAAGCACACAATGCCATTTTTTATAGTCACTTTTCAGAAGAGAAGTGCAGTTGAAGCACTTCTTGTTTCTCCCTATTCTCAAATATTTTACAAGTGTAACCGAAGGTCACACTGCTTCGAATAACAGTAGCTTCACCTCTTATAGAAATTACTTTGCTGCTTATGTTTATGCGTTTGAATCAATTGCCAGTTCACTGTGGGACAAACACTAGTTTCACTGTACAGGTCAAGTAAATGAACTGTACACCGGAGACGTCTGCGGAGAATCAGGGAAGACAAAAGTTTGCCCCGACCCTGGAGTAGCAGGAGAGTTACTCTGCAGCTGTGCGCTTAGCCTCTACAATTGCTAGTTTCTCCCACCCATAGGGTAGGGAGGCTGGCCTGTGAATCTGCATAGTTTGATATCCAGTAACCATGACCCTTAACAATGTTACATGATACACAGGTTGTAACTTCAGTGGCATTACAATACGGATGCATTTGACCAAATGAGAACTTCTATCCACTTCTGGGGGGACAAAAAATAGATTTCTTATTTTAAAAAAATACTTCAAACTTTTATTTTGTGGGAAACTTAAGGCTGAACCACTCTTATGTTCACTTGACTTTAGACAATTATAATTTAAATAACACTTGGCTTTACATCAATTTAGTATTACATAGATCTCTTAAATAATATACTCAGGGATGGCAAATTCAATTTGACAAGACGGCATTATTGCCCATTTCATTTTGTATTATCCAGGTCAGCCCAGAATAGGAAGGGTATCATGTGGTAAAAGACTCTATTTAGCATGTCACAGTCACCAGAGGTTGTTTTGTATCTCCAAGAACCTTTGTAACTGCCTCAAAATAAGAGATGATTGATTTACAAAGTACCAAATTTCAAATTTCATATTCTAGGGCTAAACAAGAAATAATTGGACAAAGCTGTCCCCCTGTCTGACCCACCACAATCAAGCCCCTTTCAAGGTTGACTGCCTGCATGAGAAATATGTGCATAATTTCATTTTGTCTCCCGTCCAACATCCAATGTTAGAAGTTAATTAAATTGCTTGTCCATTGTATTCATCCACTTACAAAGTTAATGATATTCTGTTCCTGAATTAAAGAGAATTTTATAAAGCCTGCACTATGGAACCTGGCATGCTGAACATTGAGAAGCTGAACTCTGTCATAGCTCCTGATTGCAACTCTTCTAATTAGGAAACAAAATGAATGTTTCTGTGTCTGCCAATGCAGAGGACAAGTCATTCCAACAGTGAGGCTAAATGCTTTGTACAATAGCAACTTAATAATATCTCATGTTTGACTATAATAAATTCTGCAGGATTAATAAACCTGTTAAAATTTTAAATTACCATAACAAAGATGAACTGCAGTGTAACAAGACAGCCTTTAAAAAAAAAAAAAAGACAGTTTTGAGGGAAAGAAGTGGCTTTTTGCAAGGACATCAGGCCCTGCATATATACAAATTATCAGGGTATTCTTGGTTACAATGCGGGTAAGCAGAGGGTTCAAGAATTTTAAAATCATAGCAGGAGGGCAGTACATGCACTGAGATCAGCTAAGATGCTAAAGAAACTAAAATTAATAACTTTACTCAAACGTGGCTTTTCATAGCTTTGGCCTAGCTAGGTGGGTCTGATTGCAGTGCTGATAGATCTCCCTAAAAATCTTACAATCCAAAATTCTGATTCAACAGTCATCAGTCTCAAATCAGATGATATCTGTAAAGGCAGCTTCTGGCACCCAGGCAATGTCATGGTAAATTACATTGCAACTTTACATGTGGTCAGAGGACAGAAGTGAAGGAGAGTAAAGGCTACCACATACTATCCTCCTGCTGAGAAGGTACTGTATGGTGTCAACTGGAAGCTATATTTCTAAACAAACTATGTAGTAGAGGCTGGTGACAACTGGATAGGAATAGCTAACTGATTAGGTTGGGAAGGGACGGCCACACAGTAACACACTGCTGATGCAACCTTCCTACCTGGAGGAAGCAAAGCACAACAAAGTTGAGAATGGCAGGACTTGGAAGAGGAAAGAGTTACAAGGACTCAGCAAAAATAACAGGAGTACTCACTTTCCTTCCCTTCTAATGCCACTCGTTAGTCACCAGGCCTGCCAGTGATGGTACCTTGCTATCCTCCCCAGTGACTCACAGAGAGACACAAAAAGCCTGGCAGAGTGTGGCTTACTTTGCCTGCCTGTATCAGATGACATTAAAATTACGCTTCATTTCATAAGAGTAAAAGTCAGTTTTATCAGCATTTACAACAATCATTTTTAAAAAATAAATCAGATAAATCAATCACTCTTAGAAACCAGCTTGCACTGAGTCTGACACGTGCAGCTCCTTCTGCAAACAATTTTCAATACTGTAAAAATGGCAGATGTAGAGTATTTTCAGAGTATGTTTTATAAAAATCTATTATCACACTTTTTATTCAGTGGGATTGTATCAGTTTTTACCTAAACCAGAAACTCTAAGTACTCGATGAAAAATAAAATAGCTTAAACCTGGGATAGAAACAGACAAAAACATTTCCCAGTTGTCCATTTACTGAGGGTGTGTAGTGGCAGTGTCGCCTTTCTTGTGAAATTACATTCTGGAATTTTGTATTGTGCTAGTAAGGCAGCAAGGCAAAGCGCTTGTTGTTACTACTGGATTTTCTGATGTGGGATCAAAAGGTAAAATTTGGAGGTACATTTTTTTCAAAATCTGGCTATCATTTCATGCGCATTACCTATGTTGTCTTGTTCTAAAAGAGACTACATTTACACTTTTAAAAGAATATTTTCACTAATATAACTTCTGTACATTGAAACTCAGTGAATACCACCACCAATAAAAAGTATTTAGTACAGCAATCACAATTGTGCTTTTAATTATGAAAATAACTTGATTAAGTTATACTCTTTGTATCTAAAAATGCAATCAATGAAATTTCATGTTAATTAAATCATGTGAGAAATTTGCATCATAATTAAAACCTCCGTATTTTCTTTGATCTTTCAGAGCCTTTTCAATCACAATTTCAATCTCATAATTTTTAGTGGGAATCATATCCCATGCATTAGGTGTATAAATTAATTAAAATAAAATGCATTTTAAGCGATGGCCAATAATTTAACATAAACTGTTTACAAACTACTGTCATTCATTAGGATTGTTCCTGCATGCATACTGTTACTGAAAAGCTTTAATTGATTTTTAAAATTACAATAATGTGGTGTAATCACTGCCTACTTTTTCTCCTAATAACTTAATGCAAGTGCTTGATTTTCCTTAGCATAAGGGAGGCCCCACTAGTGCTGCTGGCATTACTGCACATTTCAAAGGAGTGGTGGTAGTTGGATGTCATTCCTCACTTCTCTTTACCAGCTAACACAAGGACAGCAGCGTAAGCAGATCACATACTACACATATTGTGCAGGTGGGCTGTAGCATGTGCTTCTTCTGAGTGTTCTTTAGAGAGCACCTCTGGAAGTATTATACAAGCAAATAGCACTGCCCCCAACTAAGTGCTCCACTGGCTCTTAGAGCAATAATTTGGTGCAATTTACAAACTACAATTTTTTTGCTTGATTTTAATGATTTGAATCAGAGAAACAGATCCTCAGTACCATGCTATTGATAGAAGATCTTTCATCAAAAAAAGAAATATAAACTAGAGTCTTGCAACAAGGGCCAAATATAATCTAGAGTAAACTGTAATGCTAAAATATTAAAAGTAATGTTTTGTGGAATTAGGCACTTATTTTTAAGAAAAGCAAGACAAAAGATTCTAAATTCAAATTTGATTACATGAAAGATGTCAACATCTTTTATTATTATTATTATTTATTTTATTATTATTAACCCTTATTATTATCAACTTTCTTGTTGTATCCACTAAATACTATGGATTACAATATCTTCTTACCCATTATGCAGTTTAACTTCTATAGAATGATTTGGAACAAAACAGAAATGCTTGATAAAACAGTGAATAGACAAACTGCCCACTATAATATATACAAATAACCCTTAGAAAATGTCTTCACAACTGATACAGAGGAACAAAAATTAAAAATAGTAATGGGTATTGATTTTACTGTATATAAACAGACAAGATTCATTGCCCCTATTACCATATTGCATAAAAATCTAATCCATTTTCCAAACAAACATGGGAATTAAGATGTGATTTACAGACTCACTAATTACATATTTATGCTGCACATATACATACAGTATTTATATAAAGTACATTTATATTCAATCTATTTCAAATAATATATGACAAGAGGAGAGGATAACCTACAGAATAAGTGTATATGAAATATTAAACTTGCACAGGAATTTATTCTGGTAGATAGTTACTGTATGGAAGCCATCAGCACACAAACTTAGTTGCGGATTACTCTCACGTTATGGAAACCTTATTACACAACTAACAGGATTAAAAGATATTATGGGGGGGGGGAAGCAAAATGAGGAAACAAAGCAGCCACTAACTATAGACTAGCTATATATCTGACTTGAGTAGACATCAGCATATTTAATGTAGCGATCAAAGTTCAAAGATGGAGAAGGGAAAAAGTATCACTGAAAATATCTATCATGAAATACTGAAAAAGCAGGATTGGAGGCTCTTTCTGCTTTTTAAATCTAGTCTGACTGCATCTTTCCCAATTGCTCTGCCAATTGCACTTAAATGATTTTCCTTGGTCTTAAAAGGCTTCAGTTCTGATGCATATTTGTTTTTTAATCTCTTTACCAAGATCAAGTATTATGAATTATTCTGTAATTTAAGGTGTGATGTAGGCTTTAGTCTAATGAGTTCTGAGCATAATCCATCATGTTTCCTTTCCTTTCCTTTCCCCCCCCCTGCTATCTTTTCAAGCCATCTAACCAGAATCATCTTTCTCTGATCAGGGCTGCTGGATTCAAACCAAGCTACTAACAAGTGAAAGATTAATCCACTGAGCCATTAAAACCTTAAAACTATTATTCTATTACCACAACAGTTTCTGAATAGTGATGCTACAAAAGAAAGTGGTTCTAAAAACCTGTGGCAGATACCCTGCTGGCATGTATAAAGATAAGTGGCTCTCCGAATGACTAAAATCAATTTTTGTAGTTTTATCTGAGCATCATATTTATTAACCTATGAAAATATAACAAGTATTTCACATCCATGAAATCCTTGTGAACTAGTCCATCATCCAGACTGAAACAAACAAATCTTGGACACACACAAACACTGTTGTGTCAGTAATAGTCTACATATAATCTACCTAACAATATCTCATAAGCAAGGAAATTAAAATTTAAGACGTCTAACTGTACATGCTCTGCCTTTCCCCACTCCGGAGAAATATAGACAAGGCACAACAACCTTAACTCAGACCCAGTAAGGATGATGGCCTTCCAGATCCCACCATCAACTCCCCAAAAGATCAGACAAAACTCCCCATCCCATCTCACCACTATCTTTTCTGTTTATTTCTGGAAAAGAGAGGTTACTAACCCTGTGCAGTAACTGGAGTTCTTCAAGATTTGTGTACCTATAGGTGCTCCACTTCTGGTGTTTGTGTGTCCCATGCACCTTTGGTCAGAGATTTTCATTACCAGTGTCCGTTCGGCCCACGCATGTGCTGCTGATATCCTCGTGTCCCACACTGAAGCTACATCAGTCTGCGTGGGCAAACTGCCCTCAGTTCCTTCTGTATCACTGAATCGCAGAAGGAAACTCTGAAGCAGAGGGTAAGGAGGGTGGGTAGTGGAGCACCGATAGGGACACACATTTCTAAGAACTACAGTTATTGCACAGGGTGAGTAACCTCTTTTTCTTCTTCGAGTAGTGACCCTATGGGTGCTTCACCTCAGATGACTCCTAAGCAGTATCCCCAAAAGGAGGAGGGAGCTTCAGAATCGAGCCTGTACAGAAGAAAGATCTGCATTGCCAACTGCCACATCAGATCTAGAGGCCAGCAGGAACTGGATTGCTGGCAGCACTGTAATGATCTATAATACACCCCAACTCCATTTCAATAGTATTTGGGTTGAAAAAGCAGAATCTTTAGATTTGTATGCAAAGGAACCAAACAGACTAGGAGATTAGTAAATGATTTAATCCTATCCAGACAGAAGGTTAATGCCCTTCTGACATCTAGAGTATGAAAGGCAGCCTCCAGTTTTGAATTATGTTATTTTGGAAAGAAAACTGGTAGGTAATTGATTTGATTCAGATGATACTCAAAAGATACTTGAGGAAGAAACCTCTGGTGTGGTCATAAGGAAATTTTGTCCTTGTAGAATACTGTGAAAGGAGGGTCTGCCATTAAGGGCCCCAATCTTTCCGACTTTGCGGGCTGATGTAATAGCCACTAAGAAGGCTGTTTTTATGGCCAATTTCCGGAAGGAAGATTTCCATTGGTTCAAAAGGAGATTTCATTAGACTTTTAAGAACCAAATTAAGGTATCACACTGGGGTGGGGACTTTCACCGGTGGGAAGAAATTATCCAGACTGTACGGTTATAAAGTGACCAAAGAGCAAGAACTGGTCAATACTGGTATGAAAAGCTGTTAAGGCAGCCAAATGAACCTTCACAGAAATAAGTGATAGTCTTGCTTGCTTTCGTCGCAGCAGGTATTCCAGAACAAGTGGAAGCAACCAGAATCGGGGTCAGCTTTCTGGAATTCACACCAGTGACTAAATCTTCTCCACTTCTGAAGGTAAGAATTTCTGGTAGAAACCTTTGTGTTATTTAGTAATATCTGTTGTACCTCTGTTGACCAGACTGACTCTAACCCCATCAACCATTGAGGAGCCACACCTTGAGGTGGAGAATGCGCAGATTGGGATGCAGCAGTTGATTGGCATCCTAGGAGAGGTGCTGAGGAGTGATTGGAAGATTTACAGAGCTAGGTGAAACAGGTAAGTAAACCACATCTGCCTCAACAACACTGGTCTTTAATTGCCTGATTTTGTTCACCACTTTGAGAATCAGAGGCATCGGGAGAAATGCACAAAACAGCTTCTTCATCCAAGCGAGGAGGAAGGTGCTGACAAGAACCTGGGAATCCAACTCCCATTCCTAGTCTTGGGGGACACACTTGCTGAGAGAATCAGCTGTGACATTCTGCCTGCCCAGGAGATGCATAGCTGAAATTGTGAGGTCTTTTGAGGTGATTTCCTTAGGAGGGGAATTAGAGTTCCTCTTTTTTAGGTTCTTTAGAGAGGTCTCTGAGGCTCTCCCCTGTCTCAGACACTGTTGTACCAAGCTCCAAGAGGTGCTAGAGGCTCCTGGAGAGTTATGAACAGGGGAGTTCTCCTGTGCTGGCTCCAAAGTAGGGTGAAGGGAGCGCTCCCAGTTGCAGCTTGATTTCCTCGTTCATCCATGCCCTGGATTTGAGGGCTAAACAGAAGTTACACTTCTGAGGGACGTGACAGTGTCTCAGGCAGCAATGTCTGTCACTGACCAGCGTAGCCTCTCTACATGAGGCAATGTTTAAACCTCAGTGAGCAAGGAACATTTCTCACAGGGAGATCTTCCCTGCAGGAAACGAAGCAATCTTTCAATAACCAGCAACTAACTACTATTACTAACAAACTATCTAAACTAAATAACTTAAGAAGAACAAAGTCAGCAAACAGCAGAGGCATACACAATGCGGACACCCTAAGCTCTGTCTCAGGCAGCAGCAGTTGAAAAGAAACTGAAGGTGGTTCGCCTGCGCAGCCTAATACAACCCCCGTGCAGGGAATGAGGATATCAGTAGCACTGTCAGGGCCAGGTATTGGGCAGCCAGACCTAGTGGTTGGAGCCAGAGTCCATAGTCAGGAATCAGTTGGGTCAGCATAGCCAGAGACAAACCAAAGATCAGAACCATAAGTCAGAGGTCTGAGCCAAGCTAGGTCTGGACGCTGGAAAGTCAAGCAGGTGGATGGAACAGGAGCCACAAGGTACACAGTCCAGAACAGGATGGATCCCAGTTGTTCAGACAGCTTCCTGCTCATGTTGCTGGCTTAAGTAGGGCCAGTGGGCCAATCAGCTCCTCTGGGACTCTGCCAATGGGTGGACTCTGTCAGGGGTGGACCCTCAAACTGAGGCTGGGCTTCATGGGTCCTGGGTAACTGCTGTCAGCAGGCGGCCCAGTGGAGGGTTGCAGCATGGTTGCTTCTGTGGACCTGAGTTTGAGGCCTGTGGGCCATGACAAGCACATGGATGGGCTAAATGGACACTTCTAATCAATATATCCAATCAAAGGCATGTTGGGCACCCAGGCACCTGAAGTGGAACACCCATAGAGTACTGTTCGGAAAAAAAACGACATGCATTTTGATGCATATATGGCTTTGTGTGAAAAACCTTAAATGACATACAATACAGAGATTGTGTATGAATGGTTATTTAAAAAGCAACTCTATTCATGAAGAACAGCATCGTCATTAATATGCTCAGATAACTCAGGTGGTGTGAATTCTTGAAGGGACATTTTGTCAAAGTTCTTGTTTTCCATACAAATTGGCTACCATTAGCTATTGCTTTGTCAAAGATCTCCCACCATGTAACACAAATACTGCTGGCCTAAAAAAAAAAAAAAAATTCATCTCCATTGTCATAGGCTCAAATTTCAAGTAGAGGGCACTGGAAGCATGTGACATTAGGCAGTTATTGTTTTCCTGAAGAGTCTGAAAGTAGAAATTTAAAAAAAAAAAAATCTTCCCTAAAAGTCATTTCCATAAAAAACGTTAGATTTTTCTTAAAAAATTCTGTTTTTTGATTAAATATTTTGCTTGCTGTTTCCAGTTTTCATTTCACATCTTTTCCCTATTACCAATTTTGATTGGTTTGCTAAGACATGTGATGAGAACTTACAAAAAAATGAATTTTTGAAAATGGAAATTTTTAATTTTGAAATTTCAAAAATTCATTTTTTGATTGGAGTGTTTTGCAACAGTTACACTGGAGGATTGAAGTAACTGACTGATAATGTCTATTACCTACTGACTGTGTATAAATTTCAGTTATAATGAATAATGCTACTATTTTTTTGGTTAATTTTTAAAAAGGTACTTACCCCAAAAGGGTTACTCTAAATCTCAATACTTACAAATTTCAGACTTTCTGAGACAGGTCTGATATACAAAAGATGCTGTAGAGCCTGTCTCACTTTTCATATTTCTTTTATAACTGAGTGACTGGACAAATTTTGGGGAACTTGGAAGGAGAACAATGAAGACTTCCTGTGCTCTAGCAGGAATTTCTTTCTGAATGTGGAGGACCTGAAGAGCTATGACTTATCAACAAAACAAAACAAAACAAAAAACCTTCTTGCCTGTACAATATATATTGGTCATGATCCTCAGCTTGATAAGGAATTGCAGGTGCCCTGATCTTAACAAGACAGTCTTTCCCATGAGGTTATTCACAGCTATCAGGAAAGCAGCATACAAGAAGTCAGAACCCAAGCAGAAGTTGCCTTAGGCCTTCATCTACTTGAGATCATTGAGGGCACCTGAATCCAGTGCCTAATGGTTAATGCATTAGAATGCAAGGCAATAGATGAATCCTCAAAATGATATTTGTAACTATCTCATGAGTTATCCTGAACTAGGATTCCACCCTCTTGTCAGAAGGGTCTTGAAGGTAAACCAGCCCCTCCATTGGATAAGCTGATGTCATCAAGGAGTTGACAGATGTGCCTACACTACAAAGAACCCAAGAAGTCTAGAGAAAACTACATAAAAAAATTAAGTAAAAGATGTGGTTGCCATAGTATGCATCATCAGCTTGACTGTCCAAGTTCTCACGAAACCTTCAAAATTGCCCAAACTACCTCAAATTATACCACTCTGGAGAAATGCATGCTACAGGTCGGGGAAAAAACCAAACCACCCAGAAGTGCTCGGAGGCTGTTTGTCTTACAGTCTATTTCCCTACATTTACATAGGATGAACTTGTGAACTTCTATGTCTGATCTCAACCTGAAACTTTTTTTTTACCTGCTCTTTTTTCTGTAGTCAAAATGTATGACACTCCTTACTGGAAAACTACAAGAAGTTCTCTCTTGTTAATAGCCATTCCATAAATTATGCTTCAGTGACAATGATCAAGTAATATTGACCCTTATCAAAATTTCACCTTGTTTACAGTCTCTCTCCTTGGCACTGCTATCACCATCACACATATATCCATCATTTTTCAGCATAAAGTGAATGTCAGGCAGGAGCTGCCAGCAGATGTGTTTCAAGAGATGCTTAAAGTCATAAGGCATGTTATGCAGTTGACCCTCCAGCAAAGCACATATAGACCTTGACGCTTCCTCCACTTGTGAGAGAGCAAATACTAATTTCCTGGTGCAAGTGCTGGAGGAACCAACTAGGGGCAGAGCTCTTCCAGACCTGCTGCTCACAAACCGGGAAGAATTAGTAGGGGAAGCAAAAGTGGATGGGAACCTGGGAGGCAGTGACCATGAGATGGTCGAGTTCAGGATCCTGACACAAGGAAGAAAGGAGAGCAGCAGAATATGGACCCTGGACTTCAGAAAAGCAGACTTTGACTCCCTCAGGGAACTGATGGGCAGGATCCTCTGGGAGAATAACATGAGGGGGAAAGGAGTCCAGGAGAGCTGGCTGTATTTTAAAGAATCCTTATTGAGGTTGCAGGAAAAAACCATCCCAATGTGTAGAAAGAACAGTAAATATGGCAGGCGACCAGCTTGGCTTAACAGTGAAATCCTTGCTGACCTTAAACGCAAAAAAGAAGCTTACAAGAAGTGGAAGATTGGACAAATGACCAGGGAGGAGTATAAAAATATTGCTCAGGCATGCAGGAGTGAAATCAGGAAGGCCAAATCACACTTGGAGTTGCAGCTAGCAAGAGATGTTAAGAGTAACAAGAAGGGTTTCTTCAGGTATGTTAGCAACAAGAAGAAAGTCAAGGAAAGTGTGGGCCCCTTACTGAATGAGAGAGGCAACCTAGTAACAGAGGATGTGGAAAAAGCTAATGTACTTAATGATTTTTTTGCCTCTGTCTTCACGAACAAGGTCAGCTCCCAGACTGCTGCACTGGGCAGCACAATATGGGGAGAAGGTGACCAGCCCTCTGTGGAGAAAGAAGTGGTTCGGGACTATTTAGAAAAACTGGACGAGCACAAGTCCATGGGGCCGGATGCACTGCATCCGAGGGTGCTAAAGGAGTTGGCGGATGTGATTGCAGAGCCATTGGCCATTATCTTTGAAAACTCATGGCGATCGGGGGAGGTCCCGGATGACTGGAAAAAGGCTAATGTAGTGCCCATCTTTAAAAAAGGGAAGGAGGAGGATCCGGGGAACTACAGGCCAGTCAGCCTCACCTCAGTCCCTGGAAAAATCATGGAGCAGGTCCTCAAGGAATCAATTCTGAAGCACTTAGAGGAGAGGAAAGTGATCAGGAACAGTCAGCATGGATTCACCAAGGGCAAGTCATGCCTGACTAACCTAATTGCCTTCTATGAGGAGATAACTGGGTCTGTGGATGAGGGGAAAGCAGTGGATGTGTTATTCCTTGACTTTAGCAAAGCTTTTGATATGGTCTCCCACAGTATTCTTGCCAGCAAGTTAAAAAAGTATGGGCTGGATGAATGGACTATAAGGTGGATAGAAAGCTGGCTAGATCGTCAGGCTCAACGGGTAGTGATCAACGGCTCCATGTCTAGTTGGCAGCCGGTTTCAAGTGGAGTGCCCCAGGGGTCGGTCCTGGGGCCGGTTTTGTTCAATATCTTCATTAATGATCTGGAGGATGGCGTGGACTGCACTCTCAGCAAGTTTGCAGATGACACTAAACTGGGAGGAGTGGTAGATACGCTCGAGGGTAGGGACAGGATACAGAGGGACCTAGACAAATTAGAGGATTGGGCCAAAAGAAACCTGATGAGGTTCAACAAGGACAAGTGCAGAGTCCTGCACTTAGGACAGAAGAATCCCATGCACTGTTACAGACTAGGGACCGAATGGCTAGGAAGCAGTTCTGCAGAAAAGGACCTAGGGGTTACAGTGGACGAGAAGCTGGATATGAGTCAACAGTGTGCCCCTGTTGCCAAGAAAGCTAACGGCATTCTGGGCTGTATAAGTAGGGGCATTGCCAGCAGATCGAGGGACGTGATCGTTCCCCTCTATTCGACATTGGTGAGGCCTCATCTGGAGTACTGTGTCCAGTTTTGGGCACCACACTACAAGAAGGATGTGGAAAAATTGGAGAGTCCAGCGGAGGGCAACAAAAATGATTAGGGGGCTGGAGCACATGACTTATGAGGAGAGGCTGAGGGAACTGGGATTGTTTAGTCTGCAGAAGAGAAGAATGAGGGGGGATTTGATAGCTGCTTTCAACTACCTGAAAGGGGATTCCAGAGGATGGATCTAGACTGTTCTCAGTGGTACCTGATGACAGAACAAGGAGTAATGGTCTCAAGTTGCAGTTGGGGAGGTTTAGGTTGGATATTAGGAAAAACTTTTTCACTAGGAGGGTGGTGAAGCACTGGAATGGGTTACCTAGGGAGGTGGTAGAATCTCCTTCCTTAGAGGTTTTTAAGGTCAGGCTTGACAAAGCCCTGGCTGGGATGATTTAGTTGGGAATTGGTCCTGCTTTGAGCAAGGGGTTGGACTAGATGACCTCCTGAGGTCCGTTCCAACCCTGATATTCTAGGATTCTATGATTCTAATGGAACCTACTGAGGGTAGGGTGCAGAAGAAGGTTGTGGACTCCACAGTATGTTCCCATCTACATAGAATCCGCTCAGGAGCTCTCAATGGTAGTGCAAGAGAGGCTAGAGCCAAAGGCACCAACTCAGCATTGTCTTCCAACCCTGTGGTGATTCTCATCAGAATTAATTTGCAATGGTTCCCGCACAGGAGTGTGAAGCACTCCTGAATGATTCATAGACTCTAGAACTGGAAGGGACCTCGAGAGGTCATCGAGTCCAGTCCCCTACCCTCATGGCAGGACCATACTGTCTAGACCATCCCTGATAGACATTTATCTAACCTACTCTTAAATATCTCCAGAGATGGAGATTCCACAATCTCCCTAGGCAATTTATTCCAGTGATTAACCACCCTGACAGTTAGGAACTTTTTCCTAATGTCCAACCTAAACCTCCCTTGCTGCAGTTTAAGCCCATTACTTCTTGTTCTATCCTTAGAGGCTAAGATGAACAAGTTTTCTCCCACCTCCTTATGACACCCTTTTAGATACCTGAAGACTGCTATCATGTCCCCTCTCAGTCTTCTCTTTTCCAAACTAAACAAACCCAATTCTTTCAGCCTTCCTTCATAGGTCACGTTCTCTAGACCTTTAATCATTGTTGTTGCTCTTCTCTGGACCCTCTCCAATTTCTCCACATCTTGAAATGCTGTGCCCAGAACTGGACACAATACTCCAGCTGAGGCCTAACCAGCGCAGAGTAGAGCGGAAGAATGACTTCTCGTGTCTTGCTCACAACACACCTATTAATGCAGCAGTTAGGGACACCTATGATGCAGCAGTTAGAGACACCATGGGTGCCTAATAGTGCCACTACGGATTAGGGGAAAGTCTGGAAGGCAGCTCAAATGCATCCGGCTGGTCCAGCACTATAGTGTACCTCAGGAAATCTATTTTTGCTCTGCATGGGGATAAGTTGTGTCCCTACCCCTGAAGGAATTATTTGATTGAAACTCACAGCACAAATTCAGATAATTTCCATTTTCCTAAAAGGAAATAAACCTATGTGGGGTAAACTTTGACCAGGGCCGGCTCCAGGCACCAGCTTGTCAAGCAGGTGCTTGGGGCGGCCACTCCGGAGAGGGGCGGCACGTCCAGGTATTTGGCGACAATTCAGCGGACGGTCCCTCACTCTGCCTGGGAGCGAAGGACCTCCCGCCGAATTGCCGCCGCAGATCGCGATTGCGATCACGGCTTTTGTTTGTTTGTTTTTGTTTTTGTTTTTGTTTTGGCTGCTTGGGGCGGCCAAAACCCTGGAGCAGGCCCTGACTTTGAACCAAGAAAACAGCAATGGGTAAAGGAGAAACAATAGAAGACACAAGATCTACTTTGTAAAAGGAAGGAAAAGATTTCATAAGAAGGAGTTTTACTATTAGACCACAGATTAAGTGCAAAATTTTTCCGGAGGGTCTGATATTTGAGTTGGTGGTTTCCAGAGATTCCAAAAGATTGTTCTGGTAAAATGTAAAGTAATGAAGAAAACACATATAATGACTGAAATAACCTACATTTTATTAAAACACTGAGAAGACAAAAATAATCTGTGTAAATCTAACAAGTTGTCTATTTACATCACATTTATGACAGCCATTAATCTCTGTTTCTAGACAGTACTGCTGTCTGATGTAACCATTCTTGACTTAATGGGAAAAATGTATATCAGTCTAAGAGCTGTGATGAATGCAGTCTTAAAGTTCAATGATTCCAACACTTTAGTAGGCTCTAACTTTGACCCATGTGGACAGATACCTAAATGACAAGGTTGAAAACCTCAGCACAAGCTTCATTCATGTTTTGTAGCTAAAGAAATTATAAAATGTTTTATGCAGTTCTTGTGTATATATAGAGATCTTTTTCCAAGGAAGTCCTCCTGCATATGTTTTCAGTCAAGTGTAGGTAGTCTCTTGGTCTATCCAAGGCCGTGATCAAGTGTCTTGATGTTTTTGGTCTTTTGGCCTCGAGATGAAAACCTTGTCTTTGTTTCTGGGACCTTGAAGTGAAAAAATTCTCTAAGTTATATCTTCTCTTAGAATTCCAAACTAGAAATTCCAGTAGGAGATTTCTGAAGCTATTTCTTTTTTAGCTGTTTGGGGTACTTTGCAATTAAAAAAATAGATGAAACTTGTAGGCCACACTATGGAATCCAATTTGGCACATGAAATATCAACACAATTAGCAACCCAGTCTGAAATATTTCTTACTCTAGTACATGATAGAGTGTAGCAGAGCAATATTTTTAATCGTCATATGAGTAGGTAATAGTCTTGGGCCTGATCTTCAGCTGATATAAATCTGTATAGCTGATTTATACCAGCTGAGGATCTGGGCTTGATTGCTGAAAAGAGCATGGTCCTTATATTATTCTGTGCCCTGGACTTTCACACACGTAAAGAAACAATTATCTGTTTTTCATAACAGTTCCTTGGTAAATTGTCAGTCATGTAACTCACCTATTGAAGGCAAATACTGGTTGAGGCAGTATGATCTCATGGATTCTGCACAACTCTGGTAGCCAGAACTTCCTGAGTAATGACTATGCTACATTGCTCCATCTCAGTTTCCCTATATGTAAGATGAGGATAATATTACCTACTTATTTCGCAGGAGTTGTTGCCAGGATTAGCTAACAGTACTGAACAAACTGCTTGACTTGAATCACAAAATACAAAATATGGCCTGGTTTGAATGACACTCACGAACCAATAGTTCCTATCTATGCACGTTTTGTAGATGTTCTCCCCTAACTTTTTTCCGCAGTAGCTAGATACCTATGAACTTCTTGAGGGTACTATTTGCAAATTAAGGAAAGTTGAGCCTAATTCACTGCGATAGGTCACATGGACCAAGTCATATGGTATTTCTCTCATGTCCTTGATTGACTGAGCCTATTTTCCATGAGCAGGAGGCTCATTCCAGCTGTTAGAGCCTTTTTCATCTGGTTTCTTGGATCAAAGAATCATGTTTCAATTTTGCTCCATTCCAGATGCACAAATCTGGGGGAAAACAATTTCTTTTAGGGCTAGCCAGATCTGTGACTGACAGGCCAGGGAGAGTATCTTCTGTAATTCTCTGGGATATTTTTTTATACTTGGTCAGACATAGTTTTCTTTCAGTTTTCCAAGAGGAAATTTACTTTTCTTTTACCATTCCAAGGTCCCTATTTTGCATGATACTGAGGCCTAGAATAAATAGGCCTGGACAGAGGCCTAAATATTAGTTTCATTTATTGCCTGGAACATTTTTATTATTTGATATTAGTGTCATGTGTTGATTTGAATTTCAGACATTCTCCACATCATGAAAAAGGTTAGATTTAAGGTGATAAAAACAGCATAGGTATCACTTGTGCATAAATAAATAAATAAATAAATAACAGGAGGGACGCTTATCATGAAGTCATAGTCAAGTACGTTAGAGCAGAGGCCGATAGCATTTTTAGCAATGGTTATCTCCTGTCATTTCCAGCTACAAATTTCTAAGTGATGCTAGCCCAAAATTTATCTTTAATATCTTTAATCAGGGAGGTACGTATCAACGCTAGAGGCCAAGAAGTAGATCCATACAGAAAATACTGCTGCTGTCAGTTATGGAGAAGATTCCTGGTTGGATGCTGATATTGATGAGGATGATAGGAGGCCGTAAGTGGGTCCACAGGTCAACAGAATCGTCGTGACCAGGCAGAAGAATAATATACTGATTTCTTGCCCCAGGCTGCCTGGGTTGAGGAGATTACACTTTAATATCCTTTTTCAAATGGCAACCCATGAAGTATTACTGCTGCTGTGGCGATTTTTGGGGGTGCCCAGGATTTTGAAACGCATTGTTACCCCCCTACCTCAGTGATAGAGAGGCGTGTGTTTACCTGGGTGTCAGCTCCCTGATGCCATCAGTCTGTCAGCCACCCAAACAATCTCCTAAGGGCTCTGCCAGCCCTCACTTCACCTTGCAAGTTAACAATACATGTACCCCAGCCCCTGTCACTGGATACTCACAGAAATTACCAGGTAAGCTGTCCCCCCAAAGGAACAGTGCACACACCTGTCTGGTTCAACTGAGCATCAGCTCCAATAGAACATCATAGCATTGAGATATGTATAGTGAAAACAATCACAGGTTTATTATCAACAGCTAAGATTTAAGACATAGTAAGGATAAAAGTGGAATCAGAAATGGTTTCATACAAAACAAAAGCCTTACAGACTTCTTAGGGTATATCTACACTGGAAATAAACACCTGTGGCAGTGAGTCTCAGAGCCCGAGTCAACTGGCTCAGGCTCGTGGGGCTTGCGCTATGGGGGCTACAAATAGCAGTATAGATATCCCTGCTTGGGCTGGAGCCCAGGCTCTGAGACCCACTCCCTTATCATCAGGTTTCAGAGCCCAGGCTTCAGCCCAAGCTGGAATGGCTACACTGCTATTTGTAGCTCCATAGCGAGAGCCCGAGTTAGTTGACCCAGGCTTGGAGACTTGCTGCCGCGGGTGCTTTTTTTTTTTTGCAGTGTAGACAAAACCCCCAAGTCTAAATTTTACTTTACCTGGCTAAAATCCTTGTCTAACATAGTTTCTCGCCTAAAGCCATCTCCCAGCAACACCAACCAACACAGCTGGGATCTACCTTTCATCAGTGCAAAAAGTAGCTGTCCTTTTTGATTCCTCAATGAAGGATAAAAAAGTGACCTTTTACCTTCTTATATACCAAAGTCCATTGTTTTGTCCCCAGAGTCAGGATGTCCCCTGCGGTTTATTCCCTGGCATGCTGGTCCCATGCTGCCTTTACTTCCTCGTGTATGCAAACAGACTTCCATTGTTTTGGCTTACAGTGCTTATTTTACATGTGAACCAAGGTAGACAAGTGAATCTACATTCCTCTGTCTGGCAAAACCTGTTTGTCAATCCTGCCTGCGACACAGACTCTAAAACATTTTCAGGACTTACATACAACTCCTTAAATATCATCCAGACATACATCCAACAACAATTGTGAGGAACAGTATGATATAAGCTCTTAGAAGAGACCACACTTGACCCTCTTTGGATAAATATTATCAAAACAGTGTGTTAGGTGTAGTGGGTTTGTCAGGCCTGATAGGTATTGTTGTTATAGACCAGTGATCCCTTTCCCAGTCGGCATTGAGGGGGTTCTTAGGGTCACAGCTGCAAGAAACTTGTGACTGTCAGCAGAGAAGCCACAGGGAGTACTGGAGAGGCTGGTGACAATTCCATGCTGGTTGTCTAATGTTCTCCATAGGCCACTGGCTTCATGGGAAGGGAAGCAAAACACAGTCAATACCCTCTTCATCATCATCAGTAACACCACCAGCAACAAGTTGCCAAAATGAGAACTTATTATGGGGCGTGTGTGTGTATTATTTCAGTGTCATCACATACAGTTCAGAGCATAAATAAAGGACTCGGGTAGCATAATATTGAACATCATTGTGCCCACCAGTTAAACAGGTTACAGTGCAGCATCTCAAAAACAGCTGAAGTAAAACTCTTGCTGTCAAGACTGTTATTGCAGCTGATGATGTTTGATTTATATTTACTGACATCATACTATCATTGATGTTAGGTAGCAGTAGCTTGGCAATGCCAATGAGTTTGTGCTAAATTACACATTATGCTGATGTCAATGCAAATAGGGAATTGTGCATTTACAAAAACAGAGATTCCCCCTGAAGTTATGGCTTGCATTTTGTGTACAAATTAAACAGACAAGAAAGTTTGTGAAGGGCTGGGAAAACTAGAGTCAGGAGAATCTGCACAGCTCTCCTGATTAAAGTCCATATAGTAACATGAAGATGTAAAGCACTATACAAGTACTACGTATTACCTAATTTTAATTTATGAAAGTTCTCATACCATATACCAATTTTGGTTTTGACTTCAATCTTCTCAAAGACTACAGCAATAGTCAGAAAGGTTATTTTCTTCATGTAATTATTTTGAAAAATGTATCAAACATTATTAACAGCATTATAAGAGACCTTGGTCAAAAATTTTTAAATTAGTGTGTAATAATTCATCTAAACATGAATGGAGGAGCCTAATTTGAAAGTGCCTAAGCATAGGCACCAGTTTTTGAAAACTTCTTGCCCTTTTTATGTAAATCATTTATCAAAACTTTACAGAAACAATTTTTAAAATTCCTCCTTTTAAAATGCACAAGGTATAATGTTAAGAGTTATTTTTCAGCCCTTACAATACTTTTGGAGTGATTTCAAGCATTATGAACAGAACCAAATCACCAGCAAATTTTAAGGATTATTTTTGAGGATGGGGTTTTACACAGTTCAGTATTTCTTCACGTGCCCTTGAAGACTTAACCTGGTCTAGGGCACCGTTTATCAAATGCGGCCACCAGGGGGTTTCCCTGCAGCCATGGCAGTTTCCTGGCAGTGTGTGTGGGGAGGAAGCATCACCCCCTCCTTTTCCTCCCTGTTGCTCCTGCATGCCCTGCCTCTCTGGAGACACAGGTGGGACACACAGTGCTTAAGGATCAAGGTGGGGAGGGGAGGAGGCGAGCGGCGAGGAGGCAAGCAGTGAGGCGAGTGGTGGCCTGGCGAGGGAGTAAGGAGGCGAGCAGCAAGCCAGCAGCACGGTGAGGAGGTGGGCGGTGGTTCTGGCTGCGAGCGGGGGAGTGAGGAGGTGAGCGGTGAGCCACCAGTGAGGGGGTGTGTTCTTGTGGGGTGTGTTCTTGTGGGGTGTGTCTGTGGCAGGGGGGTGAAGAGGCGAGCGGTGGATGGGGGGGGTGAGAGGAGCAGGGCCGCCCAGAGGATTCAGGGGGCCTGGGGCAAAGTGGGGGAGCAGACATAAAAAACGGCACCACCCGCTGCGGCGCTTGTACTCACCAGGCGGTGCTCCGAGTCTGCGGCGGTCCTTTACTCGCTCCGCATCTTCGGCAGCACTGAAGGGCCCACCGCCGAAATGCTGCCGAAGACCCGGAGCGACTGAAGGGCCCGCCGCCGAAGTGCCACCGAAGACCCGGAGTGACTGAAGGGCTCCCCGCCACCGACCCGGACCACCGCCGGGTGAGTAAAAATGAAAAAGGCGCCTCTAGCCCGGGAAGGGATTCTCGGCCAGGGCTTGCGGGGCCCGGGGCAAATTGCCCCAATTGCCCCCCCACCCGGGGCAGCCCTGGAGAGGAGGTGAGCGGCGGGTGGGGGGGTGAGAGGAGGCAAGTGGCTGGCGCATGGGCAATGAGTGGAGCCCCCCTTTGGGGAGGCTAGCCCCCAACTCCACCCCTTCTGCCTGTGCCTCCCCCATGGCAGCCGGAGCCCTCAGACCCCCTGGCCCCCGCCGTGGATGGAGCCACAAGCCCCCTGCCCGGAGAAGCCCCTAGCGTCCCCCACCCATGGCTGGAGGAGCCCTGATCTGGCTGAAGCCCCGAGACCCTCCCTCACATACACACACCTGTTCGGAGGAGCCCTGGATTGCCTGAAGCCCAGAGTGCCCCCTCACCAGCCAGAGGAACTTCGAGCCGGCTGAAGCCCCAAGTTCCCCCACCTGCATGGAGGAGCCCTGGGCCAGCCGCAGCCACAGCCGTGCCTCTCCTCCCCTCCCTTCCCCAGACCCAAGCCGCCCAGATATGTTTTTCAATATTATTTGGGCTTCTATTATGTCAAAGCCTTTTAAAATTTACTTCAGAATTGTTGTGCAGACAACCACTTTTACCAAAAAAGCAAAAGAAAGAAACAAGAACATGCAAAGCTCCTTATTTGTGTTTCTATTCTATTAGGTCCAGTAAAGAATAGAGATAACTGTGCATTATTTTTATTATTGAGTCTGCAAAAAAAGCCCCGAAACCTTACATAAATAAATAACAATGATTTGGATGTATACATATATATGCATATTACTTTAGTAACTTTAGGAAAAATAAATAATTTTAGGAAAAAGTGTCAGTGCAGCTACCAGCAAGAGTCGGTGGCCACACTCTGAGTCCACCAAAAAATTTGTTGCGAGAACTGGTTTAGGCGGTCAACACTGGTCCCAGGTCCTATGCAGCTGGACTGCAGAGGTCTCAGCTTTCAGGAGGAGGTGCTAGACAGAGGATCTGCAAATTCTGCACCCCAAGAGTGTGCCGAGAGACCAAACCAGAGGCAGGGCATGAACTCTGTTCAGGCTCCGGAGGCTTGAAGCCCCAGGAATTCAGTGTTTGGATCCTCTTACAGCAGTCTAGTGAGCATCCAGGAGAGGGGAGCTCAACTGGATCTGTGACACCATCCCCAAAAAGTACCTTTCTTCACTCTCCCAGATAGAGTTCCCCCAGGAGTACAGCTCCATAACACATAGTGGGTGCAGACCCCTGCGTCCTATCCATAATATGACCTTTCCTGTATAGCAGAACTTCTTTAGCACCGCTCCTATTTTGATACTATTCCCCCATATAGGGAAGTAGGTTCAGTGGGCAAGAATTACCCCTAAATACACTTAAAAGGATTTAAAATCATTCTTTTCAAAACAATCAAAAAGTTAATTTAAATGGAATAAATTCAGTTTAGATTTTAGAATGGCACTGGTTTAGACAGTTCACAGCTGAGAGACAGAAAGAAAGCACATGACTACCAAATGTCATTATACAATTTAAATCTTTTGATCTCTTTAACTACAGTATAAGAACTAAGCTTTATTTTATCTTATTAAACAAACTGAATCATAATATATCAAAGAACATAACTAAAAAGAAACTCTGTGTTTTTCTTTAGTGTCTTATGTTTGTACTTAATTTTCGAAATTGGGAATTCATGATATGTACAACTTCATATGTGCATTAAATAAAATACTTAAATAGACTCATTGTTTTAGAGATTTTTGTTTAATATATATGTATATGGAACAATTTGATTTGTCAGATGAACTGTTGCTAGAGAAGAAATGGTCAATTAAACTTCACTGGCATTAGTAAATTAGTTTATCAAATGCATGCAATAAGCAAAATACAGATTTTGTAATCTTAATAAGTATCATAAGTTAAATGTACACTGAAATTCATTAAGGACAACAAAATAAATAAAAGACCAATTTACACAGAGCCTTAGTGATAAGTCAGTGTATGGAAATAAGAATGTACCAAGTCAAAAGGGACAGGAGAACCCAGTTTAATCTGATTATTCTGGGGCTGAGGCAACATATTAATCAAGTGGACAAAACAATTCTATTAATCAATTTCAAAAGGTACATTATGACAATAAATCTTTTACTATACTGCAAATGATAAAACAAGCAATCCATAAGGGTTATGCTAATTACATGTTTCAAGTCAAATGAAACAATTCCATGCTTTGTCTTGTTTGGACAAATAGAAAATTCTTGTCATTTAATTATATTTCATATGTCTATATCTGTGTCCACACACATAAATTAGAGTATTAAAGAATTGCAGACGCACTGCCTCTTTGTCATTATAGCTATCAATGTGGACTGAGGGTTTCTATCTACTGCTAGTAGTACACATAGAAAATAGAGAAGTAAATGAATATCCATTCCAGGAGAAAAATGGGTGAGCAAGCGCCCCTTGGATTAAAAATATTCTAAATTACTACTAAAACTTTTCAACCATATTTTGCAAACTGAATTCCAAAGATATACAGTACTTGGAAATGACTTGACCATTATTTTGGGTTCACACTAACTGCAAGTAAACATGTACAAATGCAACAAGGAGATGCAAAAACTAGCAAATTTGTTTAAAAAGAGCCAAATCACCCTATGACAAGAAAAAATGTCCAAAACCCCATCTCCTATCTCTGTACAGTACTTAGCATCCCTTAGGTGCTCAAAAGAAAATAACACAGACAGACGCACTTGGTAAGAAACAACATAGGCAGTGTAAGTGAAAAAACAAAAGTGTGATGGGAGGACAAGAATGTGCCTATTCTTATCAGTTCTGCCCCACCTCCCCCCCCCAAACACTTTCCACTCAATCCCCTGCCAGCTGATATTGCCTATGTTGTCTCTAACTCCTGAGAAATCGGAGGGCATGTAGCAGAGTCCTAGCAGACAAGGAGTAATAAAGCACATATATTTGTACATGTACAGCAAATACATATAAAGCTGAAGTAAGAAACATAAAAAGTTATGCACAATATTAATAGTTACTTGATCAAACAGGGTAATGGAAAGTATATAAAAATGATGTTGATTACATCAGGTTCATATTTGTATATTACATAATACATTTAACAAAATATACAGCAAGAAATATGATCCACATTAATATATCCATATATTTCATTTTTCTCAAATGGTGACATTTTTATGATATTCAAGACAGGTTGCTCAGGCTGAAAATATATTTTCATCTGTTTTCAAAATATCTGTGCAATATGTTTCTCCTATATGAGTTGCTGTTCATACCAGGCAGCACAGCAGCTCTCCCCTGTTCTGCGTTACTTGGTGCAAAGACATTTTGGCTTAAATTAATCCTGATGCTAGTTTCATTATTTTAGATGCGAAGTTTCAGTGCTGCTTCTGGGTGCTTTTCCCACAGCACAAATACTCTGAACTGTTTCTCTTTACCCCCTTATCCATGTCCTGGCATTTCCTCTCAATTTAAAACTGTCTAATTACTGGTAGTACAGAGCACAATTAGCTTCACCACATGATCCCATTGAACAAACTTCTCTGCCCTTAGGTGGATTGTAACCCAATCCGCTGCGTTTTAATTATAGTTACTGAAACACATCTGAACATGTTTTATCCTTATCTATACTTGAAATGCAATCACGGTGAGCACCAATTCAGCTGAATACATTCTTAACACACATTGTCAGCAACAGGTCATTTTGTCAGTGTAGACAAGACCTAAGTACACTTTTCCTACAATAGTGAGTATTATTTGTCAGCAGTATTTGGCCCAAAGTTTGCTAATCTTAACGTCTCAAAAAATGGACAAACTTTAACAATGAAACTTGTATTATTATGCTATCAAAAGACAGAGTGGGCAGTATCATTCTACCAGTTTTTATGGATATGCAGTCTCCATTGAAAGCAGTGATGGGTCATGACTAAAAACCGATGATGCAATATGGCCCTGCATCACTAGATTTAAAAAAAAAGAAAAAGAAAAAGCAGCAGGAATGACAAAAAGCAGCTACTCTGTTAAAATGGATAAAAAATTCTTATCATTATAGTTTTGATTGTGAAAGAAATACATGGTGGGATCTTCCTCTGTTATGATCTAAAATCATGAATATATTTTTAAAAATCCTAAAATGATGTATTTTTATATTTCGGTCTACATCAATAGTTCCCGTTTTAACACAATAAAGCATTTTATATTTTAGCTGCAAAAGAATTATTATTGATTAAAAATTCAGTTCCTCATATTGCAACATAACATCATCTTCATGAATTCTGCATTACAAAAGGATTATAACACAAAAGGGAAATTATATATAACCGTTATAGTTCTTGGAGTGAATTTCCTCAGTTACACCAATGTAAATCCAGAATCACTAGTTACTTCAATGGATTTACTCTGAATTTTACCCAAGTAAATAAGACTAGGATTTGAGCCTTGAGGTCAACAGGTTTTGGCTCAGGACCTCAGTGCTTTTAGGAGGAACGAGGTTGATAATTTGGAGATGATATGTTCATTTGACTTTAACTGGAACAATGTTAACAGAAGAAGCACATCAGGTTTGGGTTCACCTAATTTACATCTATGTCACATTACTGCTGACTCCTTGATATTACCACCCTATTTATAAGGTATACAGCAACACCATATTTATTTTTATACTTAGCAGGTAATATTAAGTTAAGGGGAAAAAAGATTGCCTAGTGTTATTAGTTATTACACCATCAACACTTAGCAACAGATGAATCCTTTAATTTTGGTTCAAAAAAATCTACCATTTAACAACCATTCAAATATTTAATGTTGACATTTTTCTATAATAAATTATGCAAAAACAGTGAACCTACATAGAATTTGTTTCATTAGCAATATTTAAAACAGATATAACTTTTGTTTATTATAGGCAAACCAAAATGTTTTAAAACACAAAACAACAACAGGATTGTATTTTGAAACATTCAAAAAAATGTTCCAAGTACATTTAACATAAGTCTGAGTGAAATTTTAGGTGTATTTTTTATAAATATTAGTCATTGTTTAATCTGACCCAGAAAAAAGAAGCAAAGTTATTTAATCTTCCCTATATACTTGTGTCAACTTGCTTTTGTTATGGGCTTTATTTAGACTTTATAAAAGATAAAATCATAGTGGAACTAAATGAGGTCAAGGACTTTGAAAGACCTCATTTAATCCCACCATACGCAGATCTTTTTATGAAGTCTAAATGATAATCATAAGCACAGTAAGTGGACATAAGTATATTTGTAAGATTAAATAATTTTCTTTAATATTACCTAGAAATAAGAAACAATAACCAATATTTATAAAAAGTTACACCCAAAAAATTTCAGTCTTATGTTAAATGCACTTAGCAAAAGGTCAGAGCTCCTGAATTTGCTAGATAAATAAATGTTGGTGAGGTGGATGAATCACTGGAGAATTGGTGCATGGCAGCGAATGAATAACCTGCAAATGCTTCCCAAACCCCATTATTTCCCTTTTTCCAGTAGGCCAAAGATTCATGTCCCTGCATGCTGCCAGTTCATTACAGAGAAATATCATTCCTCTTCTGGCACACTCTGGACGGCCCTCTCAGCCCCACGAGGACCCTTTAATGTTTAATTCCCCATCATCTGCTCCAGTGAACAGCTTAATCTCTGCTTGTATGATCAATACTATATCAGTGTAAATTAAAATGACAATTTTAAAGTAATTAAGCCTGTTAATGCTCGATTCAAATGTCATTATTTGCACAAGGGATTGAGGAGAAATTACATCGTGTCCAGGGTGACAGGAAAATGTTTGAGCCTTCTCAATCCTGTTGCCGCTGTGCCACTGGAGGCTTTAGCAAAGCAGATTAACTTCTAGCTCCCACTGCCAGGATACGTATCCAATTTCAAAAGAGGATAACACAATTTGATAAATTTAATTCCAGCTACAAACTCAATTATTGTGATAATGGATGAAAACTGGGAGGAGACATTAAACAAGACCCACATAAAAAATACACAACTTCAAAATGAGATACAACAGTAATTGTTTTATTTGATTTGCTCCATCCCTTTTGAAAACCCTTTAAATAATTGTGATTGTTAGAAGAATAGCCAACATTTATTAAATAGCATCAGCTCTAAGCTCAAAGTGGCTGCAGTTTGAGAGATTTTTGGTCACAATGAAAATGTTTGCTGTCCTTTGCTTGTACAGCTACATTTATTAGAGAAGTAAAATTACATCATTACTGTATTGGATCTCATAAATAGATCCATAAAACTCAACTAAACTCAGCTGAGATCTTAGCCTATTCTACATGCTGGCCTTTCTAGAACCAGCCATGACAACCTGTAGCCATTTTTTATTTCAAGGAGAGATTTTAATAATAAAAACATACCTTAAACTTTATGTGACATCCATAGAAATCAGTATGTATGTCAAGTCTGACTGTAGTTAAAAAGTTAGTCATAAAGGTATTCTCTCTACTCAATCCCATATATGAAAAATAGGACATTAAGATACAAAAGAAATATAGCCCTGCCAAAGACCTTTTTGGTAGAACACTGGAAGAACTACTAATGTTGGATAGTTTAAGAACAAAAGTACTGAAATCAAAAGTGAAGATTCATATGCCACAGATTTAATACAGCAATAAAATGATGATGAAAAACTACTTTCTAGATGAAGTGAATAGCATAACTGTCTCTTACTGAAAGATGCATAAATGGTGCAGCAGTGAAGCTTTCACATTCAATGTCCTCAAGATTATGGCCATACAATGAATGTCCTGACTAGGAAGGTCAACCAGCAGTGAATAGGGTGGCAGTCATAGCTGGATATTATTCTCGTAAATTCAGTTTACTTGACCCTACACATTTCCTATAGTTCTTTGAAATAATTACATTGAATTTTTATTAGAATGTTGGAAACATTTTGGCATGCATTTCTTTGAATAATAAATGATATATATTAAAGTGCTTTAGGCCTTTAATAATTTGCATGGGATATGTGTAGGCTTGTCTTGGTCTTATTAATTTTTATTTTAATTATTAAACTGATCTCGAGTTCATCAGTTTTTCTAAAAAACAGATTCAATATAGCTATAAGATCTCAGGAAAAGCACGCTTCTTCTTGCCAACTAAACATACTATACAACCTCTACTATTTTCCAGATATTTCAGCATGAAATCTATCAGATCACAGATTCTCTTGCATAGATTGTCAAAAGAAAAATTCACAAGTTTAACCACAGATATGGTTAGGGAAATAATTATCACGATGGTGAAGAAAATAGAAATAAATAAATTAAATCCTATTTTAACATCAACTAAACTAGAACATGGAGTGAAAAACTGAAAAAGACTTATTTATATACTGTAGAAATGGTCTTTTCATTGCTAAATTCTGACAGACCAGAAGCATTAGTAAAATGGGAAGCAAACCAAAATGCCAGCCATCCTCCATTGTTAATTAAAAATACCTTCCCCCTAAAACAGCAATTGATTCAAACCACAGAAGACAATGTTTAATAATGGGCTACTTTTTCAAATCAGAGGGATTTGAAAAAGAAGATATGAAATGTTCTTTTCATCTTAATTAAATTTTACCATTATCATTATCCTCAGTTTCAATTATAAAGCATTTAAGGATGTTCAACAAATCAAAAGTAAATATGGATGAACATCTCCAACTTCACACAAATGAACATAGGGTGCATAAGACTAGACATTACGTAGGGATTTCTTTGTGTTCTCAAGACATACCTTTATGTTTATCTTTTTCCTTCCACTTTTGGTGATGGGCTTCTAGGTTCCCCTATTTTTACAGAACATCTTAATAAGCATATATATTGGCCAGAGGTTACTTTTATTTTAAACTCAGGGGACCATATGAGGATGTCAGATACTCTCTCAGAAAACATTTTTGTTTAATCTGAAAACATAAAATTTTTTATCATTGCTATTTCATGACATCACAGTATAATTATCTCTAACTATAATTTACTGTAGGAAGTACATTGATTTTTTTTAAGTACCCGGTATTTCCATATGCCAAATAGTACTGATAAAGAAGTCATGCAATTGGTGCTAAACTCTTCTAATTAATACCCGTTATCTTCTAATGCCAACACTACTATTGATCTCCAATTTATAAAATGTAACAAGATACACAGTTGAGTAAGATTAACTGAAAAGATAAGCTTTTCTCAAATTTACTTCATTTTGTAGTATAAAAAAAGAGAGAAAACTGGTCTCTTCTCTCAAGGTATGTTTAGAAAGCTGAGATTACTAAAATCTGATCTGAGAACAGCTATATAACCTTACTTCCCATAGGATGAAATCATCACTTTATTTCTTTTTTAAATACTACATACCTCCAAACTTTAAAATTAGTGTCAGAAAAGATTATCAGAATGCTTTCCTTTTCATATAATCTAAAACCTTTGTAAATTTAATTATAGCTGTTTCTGTTCTGCATTATTAATAGGGCATGTTAATTGACATCAAGCCATATGGAGCACTAAACTAATTGTTTCTCAATGTGCAATTGCCCTATTCATCATGTGCATGTTGGCCTGTGTTTGCTTAACAAAGCTTATTAATTATCAGAGAGCTTGGTGATTCAGGAATGAAGAGGTCATCATTAAAATTTACCTTAACTGATAGAATTAATTTAGGATATGCAAATCTCTCTTTCTACTTGAATATGGAGCAAATGATCAACTTCAGTTTATTTTAAAACTGTATTTTGATACAGAATGGTGATGGCCAACAACAAAGATAATAGTACTGGGGATTTGGTGCCAGTTTAACTGAATCTTATTTTCTGTTTGTTTTAAAATTAATTCTTTATATTTTTTAGAATGACAGGTTCTAGATAATTTTTCTGAGAAACATTTGTTGCACATAAGAATTCATGTCAAAACATTAAAATTATTAAAATACATCAGTAATCTCATCCTTGTACTTGCTAAACTGATTTGCTTCATATATAGTTAATCTGATTGATGAAGGTGTAACCCAAATTAACCCATATGGGCCTTTGTCCCCCTCTTGTGTCCGCACCACAAAAAGGTTTATGAGCTGGCTACTGCCTCTACATTTATGAACTTAATTTTTAGTTCAAGCAGTAGAAGGTCATGCTTTTAAATCCAAACATCCTGGGTTAAATCTCCACAGACAATTTATCCAGAGGGTTGTCAGAGAGGTAAAATTGTATTTTTAAAAGTAACAAATATGTGCTGCCTTAGTAAGACTTTCACTATGGTTTTGATAAGACTACTCAATCAATACTCTGAGCTCAACTGAGAAAATGAAAAAAAAATTGTAAGTAATTAGAGAGTGTTCTGAGAGCCACAGGGAGTGCAGGAGTTAAAGATTAAGAATAGTAAATTCTTCGCAAGGCAACCAATTTTGATAAAAGTGCTGAAAGCTCTTAAAGGGCAACTTTGGGTTAAATGAACAGAACAACAAAGCTAAATTCTGAATCAGCCATTACCAGGGGAGAGGGGGGACAGGAGGAGGAGAATGGGGGTTCTCTTTGGCTGATTTTTTTGTTGTTCACTGCTTCAATGGTTTTCTGTCAAAAAATGCTAACAAGCCTGAAACTCTTTTAGAGCTTTACAATTTTTCAGTTTGTTCACCAATACATTTCTTACAGAATATTTGTTTCCTGCATGCACTGTTATGACATAGTATTCAATCATGTTTGTCTTTTCTCCTGATGTATGGGCCAGCTACAACACAGCATGGTCAGACCTTTGCCAACATGTCAGTTGCATATTTTTCACTGTTTGAGAAAGGTTAGTGACAAGTGACCAAATAAAGAAATATTGCCAAAAATTCTCATGTGAACCCAACAGGACAAATTTAACACCAATACTATAGAAACTGTGAAAATAGCTATTTACTTTATTTTATGTAATATCATCATGAGTAGATGTTTGCACAGGATAATTAGCCACCCACAGAAAGCTAACTGAACATGTTACTATAGAATCTGCTGAAGGTCTTATATTGTAATAATTCCATACATCTATAGAGCATTACTATACTCACATTTGTCAGGTGGTAATGTAATTTGAATTGATGACACTCAAAAGCTCTTTTTTTTTTTTTAAAATACATCAGATTTAAAAAAAAACACAACAAAAAAACAACAGTCCCTCACCATAGTGGAACTCATTCTGATTTCTTATGTCAAATGCTTCAATAGGGCTGTGAGCTATGGGAAAAACTGTGGCCAAATTTTTAAACTTAGGTGTCCAAAGATTATGTATATATTTAAACACATATATAAATAACTTATAGGGCAAAATTCTGGTCCCACTGAAGTCTATGGCAAAACTCCCATTTATCTCAATGGTGCCAGAAGTTTACCCATAGTTTTAAAATATTCATCCATCATATAAACACGTAACAAAGGCTGTTCCACCAATAAGAAAACTTCACTGTGTTTTATTTGAGTGAGAAGCACGCTCATCTTTACTCTGCTCTACTAACCACCACTGCCACACACCCTGACTGCTTCCTTATGTAGGGGCATCTACTTTCTCATTAGGTCTCATACAGCTGTAATGACTTCAGCTCACTTCTCTGAGTCATAAATCCTCTATATCACATAGCATCTTAGAAGTGTGAATATCTTTTCACTACAATTTTTTTCTTTCT
This sequence comes from Emys orbicularis, assembly GCF_028017835.1. Classification (NCBI taxonomy): domain Eukaryota; kingdom Metazoa; phylum Chordata; order Testudines; family Emydidae; genus Emys; species Emys orbicularis. The sequence continues at coordinate 28,930,311 of NC_088689.1, read as the reverse complement.
TATTTAACTTTGAATTTGTTTCTCTTATGTTTTGTATACAGCTGAACTTACTGTTGATGCTTTTCCTTATCAACTACTTCAGTCTATATAGATCTAATTATTGGGCCAAAATATCTCTTGTGCGCCATCACTATCTATAGCGTCAACAGAATTCTGGAAATCTTTGGTTAGTTAATTGTCAATGTAGAGCTAGGGAAAGGAAACTTCTATTTGTGTTGGATTCATGGGTAATGGAATGGTGCACTTTTTTTTTTTTTTTTTAAACATGGACTAAAAAGTATTTTTGTACTTTTTCCACTGTTTTGTCATGTATAAAGAACACCTAAGACGTTGTTTTTCTCCCCTACATAGAAAGCTTTTTTTTTTAATTTGTTAGAAATATTACATATGTTAAATCTGGTCTTTACTATTTTGCTTGAGGACCTTTGGAAAAGGGGAACACAGGTTTGTTGTGAGCTCTCACAACTTAAGCCGTTGACCCTACAAATAACTACTCGTGCTTATTTTACTTAATGGAACTACTCACACATGTAAAGATGAACACATTTGTTTGCTGAACTGGGGCCTAAGTGAAGGGGGAAGGATGCTATGAAATCTTTAACACAGACTTCTTTCTCACAAGTTAATTAGGCATTAAAGGTAAATAGGTGCTGACAAAAAAGTTTTGAACAGTTTTACTAAAAATCATTAGGAGGGATAGCTCAGTGGTTTGAGCATTGGCCTGTTAAAGCCAGGGTTGTGAGTTCAATCCTTGAAGGGGCCATTTAGGGATCTGGGGCAAAACCAGTACTTGGTCCTGCTAGTGAAGGCAGGGGGCTGGACTCAATGACCTTTCAAGGTCCCTTCCAGTTCTAGGAGATGGGATATCTCCAATTTCCCATCTCAGTTTCCAAATCTCATGTAATGTAAGTTTCACTAGTTTTTCAGTCACCAGTTAATTTATTTCATTATAAAACATATTATGAATGTGCAGATGAAACATGGTCTTATTTAGTACTGTGCATTGTCTTGTTCTGATACTTCAAAAGTCATAATGTAAATTTATAAGAGTAGCAATTGCTTACTTTTGATAAGATAATAAAGTTTGAGAATATAATCAATTTAGCATTCTTCTGTCTGGCACATAATCTGATTGTAATTTTAACATCAGAATTATGAAATAATGTAGCACTGAGAAGCTGGAATTAAGGTTGTCACTTCAGTGCAATTTTCAGACTTTTGATAATACTGTAGAATTCAAATTAAGTTGTTAGAGAATGTACTGGTGCAATGGTGTGGAGAAATGTCCTGATGGTAGTGGACTAACTCTTGTATGTTGGATATGTATTTTGCCTTAATGTCTGATTTCCTTGATAAATAGGTTTTAAGGGCCAGGAGTGCAATCTTTTTTTGTCTTTGACTTCAAAGGTACCATGATTTCATAGATATTAAAAAGAGCCTAGTTCACACTTTAAGCTAATTAAGAGTTAGATTTTCAGAATTCCTCAGCATTCAACTGCTCCCATCATGACACTCGGAGTCGTGGCCATATTTTCAAAAGAGCTCATCACCCAACATGTTTACCTCTTTTGCAAATCTGGTCACATATTTCGGTTCTTGAACAGCTATTAAAAGTATGTTCCTTTGTGGATACTGAGCGATTTTGAAAATCTTCATACGTTTATGGATTCCAAGGCCAGAAGGAGCCATTGTGATCCTCTAGTCTGACCTCCTGTATATCACAGGGCATAAAACTTCCCTGAAAATATTCCAAGAGGATATCTTTTAGGAAAAAACCCAATCTTGATTTTAAAATTGCCAGTAACAGAGAATCTACTACGATCCTTGATAAATTGTTTTAATGGTTAATTATTCTCACCACTAAAAATGTATGTCTCATTTCTGGTCTGAATTTGTCTAGCTTTAACATCCAGCCATCGGATCACGTTATACTTTTCTCTGCTAGACTGAAAAGCCCATTATTAAATATTTGTTCCCATATAGGTACTTATAGACTGTAATCAAGTCACCCCTTAACTTTCTGTTTGTTAAGATAAATAGATTGAGTTCCTTGAGACTATCACTATAAGGCAAGTTTTCTAAGCCTTTAATCAGTCTCGTGGCTCTTCTCTGAACCCTCTCCAATTTATCAACACATTTCTTCAGTTGTGGCCACAGCATCACACTGGGAGCACATGTTCAGCTGATTATCCACCATGACTCCCAAATCTTTTTAAGAGTCACTGCTTCCCAGGATAGAGTCCCCCATTGTGTAACTGTGGCTTGCAGTCTTTGTTCCCAGATGCATATCTTTAAGTTTGGCCATATTAAAACACACATTGTTTGCTTGCACCCAGTTTACTAAGCAATCCAGATTGCTCTGTATCAGTGACCTGTGCTCTTTATTATTTACCACTATCCCAATCTTTGTAAACTTTTATCAGTGATGATTTTATGTTTTCTTCTTTGTTCTTAGATAAGTATGGACTATATTCTTTGTTCCTAGGTGCTCAGTAACCTTTGTAGCCGGAGTTACATGTTGTCATTGGCTTCCCCTGCAGTGCAGGAACTATAAACTTGTTCTGAGGGTTTAGGAAACATGTTTTTCCAACAGGAGACACACTGAAAGTGAAAGTAAGGATGATGTACAGATCATTTACTCCCAAACTATAACACTTGCAGACCAGACACCCTCCATCCAAAGCCTATGGATCCTGCCCAATGTTCACATTTATGCACAAAGAAAGGGAGAGCATTCGGTCAATTACCACTTGTCTTTTCCACTGGCTTCAAAGCCCTGACATCTCTCTCTCTTCTTAGACCATCTACCAAATATTCATCTAGAGGAACACCCGAGCTTATAGTTTTACTATTTTACTTTTCTGGCTTGTGCATCAACATAAATGTCACATTCCATTTTCAGGACCATCTAAGTAATTCCACTATCATCAAATGATGAGCTCATTTACATCACCCAGATAAGGGAATAGCTTTGAAAAGTTGTCATTGAGGGAGTAACTTGAGGTCAATGGGGCTTTACAGGTGGCCCTGAAAACAGAATCAGAATCTTATTAATGAACATGCATTAAGCCAGACTTCTGCATAAACCAGAAAAGAACACAGATCACAGCCTGAGTTTGCAGGCTTGGCAATTAGTAAAAACATCTTTTTGCTGAGCAAAACTCATCTGGAAAATCAATGACACAAAATAAATGTGTAACCACACAGTGTCCATTTTACAAAGTCTCTTTTCACAAAAGATCCCCAGCCAGCAAACTGGCAACAACCAGTGAGCAGAGTCTAAAGGAGAGATTAAAAGTGTCCTCCATAGGCTCTGCAGTTTCATTTCTCTGCTCCTTCCCTCAGAGAACCACACAGGACAACAGTGGCTGCCACAAATAAATGATATTACAACTGCTAACATTTAAAATAAAGACCATCTCCTACCACCAATGAGTAATAACCAGACAGACAGAGGAACAATGCCCTACCCCATCCCAGCAAAATGCAGTGCAGACCCCTCCCCAGCTGTCAGGAATCAGCACCTTACTCCTCCCCCTGCCAGAAAGAAGAACAGGGCCCCTGCCCCAGTGCCAGGTACCAACACCTCCGAACAGAGGCAGCTTGGGGATGTGGAAGGGTTAGCCTAATGCAGGGGTAGGCAACCTATGGCACGTGTGCCAAAGGCGGCACGCAAGCTGATTTTCAGTGGCACTCACACTCCTGGCCACCAGTCTGGGGGGCTCTGTATTTTAATTTAATTTTAAATGAAGTTTCTTAAACATTTTAAAAACCTTATTTACTTTACATACAACAATAGTTTAGTTATATATTATAGACTTATAGAAAGAGACCTTCTAAAAACGTTAAAATGTATTACTGGCACGCAAAACCTTAAATTAGAGGGAATAAACGAAGACTCAGCACACTACTTCGGAAAGGTTGCCGACCCCTGGGCTAATGCTTGTGCCTAAAAATACATTTTAAAATAATTCCCACAGTTATAATCTAACTTTTCAACTCTCCAGTTCCCTGGAGGGAAGGTTAACCCACTTTGCCCTGCACAGCAATTGGGGCCTGTAGCAGAGCTAGTCTTTGGACAACCTAATGAGTTCAGCTGTCCTGATTGACTACATCACCTGCTTGGTAGGAGGAGACAGCAGACCAGCTCTTAAGCCCAGCAGCACTGCGGCAGCTGTTCAAAACATTCACCCACAGCTGTGATAGCTCCTGCCTTGCCTGACTCCAGGTAACCTAGCTTTGACCCTCAGCTCTGATTCCTGACTTCTGCTCTGACCCTTGGCTCTGGCATTTGCCTCTGACTCCAGCTCTGAAATTTGGCTCTAGCATCTGGTCTCTGACTCTGGTTCTGACCTTTGGCTCTCACTCTTGGCACTGGCATCTGTCCTCTGATTTCTGTCTACCATCTCCTGCTCCGACCACTAGGCACAACTGCCCATGTCCTGGTGTCTGACAGCAACTGGAACAGCAAAGTGCCACGGAGAGGTTGGGAAGTGGGTGTTGAGCACACTGGCCACACTCTGTGTGTCTGGCACAGCCACACATTTTCATCAACAGCCACTAGTAACACCCAAACACTTCTCCCCAATCCAATCTTTCTTGCAAGAAACCCCAAAGAAAATGCAAACCAAACCCAGCAGGCCCAGCACTAGACACGTATCGCCAGTGAAAGGTAATTGTGAAAAAGCACCTTCACATAAATTTATCAAATATGAAGATAAACGTCAGGGTCTTTGGCACTTGCAGATTACTGCAAAGTCAATGCTCAGTAAGCCCTTGATCATTCATGACCTCATGCCAAAAGGTTTCAACCTGACCTACATGGCAGAAAGCTTGCTGAATGATACAGCATGTCCACTGCCAGCTAATCTCAGCCTCCACCCAACCCAGACTACTCATTACAGCACAGACCTAGACACATAGAAGACAAGGATGGAGGAAGAGTAGCTATCCTATTCCAGTCCAGTCTCAAATGCAAGAGAGACCACCCTAAGATAAAATCCTTTGAGGCTATCCAACTATTGTAAATTTAGAGTCAACATGTGCATTCTGCTTATCTTTACATCTCCAAAAATCAAATGTCAGAGGAGCTGACTGAGATGCTGTCTCACATGGTGATGAATGTCTTAAAACTTAATATGAGCATTTAGGTGCTACCGTAATAAATAACTATTGCCCTGGGAGAGTTCAGCATCTGTTGAAAATGCCTTTAATGCAATAGCTCAAAACCTCCTATTCACACTTTCCTCCGTTGTTTTTTCCCAGTTAATCTCTGGATCTTCACACAGACCTTGGCTTACCTTTCAGACTGAGCATGGGTACAGGGAACACAAGAAACACCACCCTTTCCTTGCCTGAACACTACCTCATCCAGGTGGAGATGAGAATCCTCCTAAGTTTCCTAGCAACAGAGGCCACTGAAAGCGTATATCAATGCAGAGCCTCACTTTCTCGTTTGAAATCCTCTTGGAATACCCTGTCAAATTCAAGGTTTCAGGCCTCATCTTCAAAGTCTTATTTCAGATTTGTCCAAGTTAACCAATGAGCCACCTCAGCTCTTGTAATTGTCACATCCAATGACTACTATGTTCCTGGAACAATGCAACCATCAGTCTCAATAGCAAAACTCATGTGTGCAGGAGACCGCTTTCTCTGAAACTCACTTCCCAAAAAGATCAGGATGACCATGAATCTAAGTGCCTGCAGAGCAAAATGCAAACCCCACCTCTTTAACCTAGCCTACCTTCAATTGTAATACATTTAAAAACAAAAAAAACCTACCAATCAACCCTCCCCCCCCAAATCCCTATACAATTATTTAAGTCCAGTTCGTGCTGAGTAGAAGGAAGAGAGAAAACTTATTTTATGCATAGCATTTGATGATGGTGGTGGTGGGAGGTGATTAGATACCACAGTGATGGGGGGCATATGAAAACCTAGATACATAGAACCGCACATTAAAATTCCTTTGTTTTAGTATATTTGTGTCATAATCATGTGAGTACATGGACAGATATGAAAGACTCCAGTCAACTTAAAAATCTAATTTTTACAAAAAAACCAATATTTCAAAGTTAGATTCAGAGGCTGCACCTGCCACTGAGCCCAGATGCCAATGTGACTCACATAAGCAAAAGGAGAAACTTGTTAACTAGTATAGTTCTGCCATAAAATTAACTATACACAAAGTGCTATCAAATCCACAAAGTTGAAAGAACATAAAACCAAATATATATACATTTCCTCTGATTTTTTTCAGTTACAGTAAATCTGGGTATGATTCATAATAATACATATACTCTTTCGGGGGGGGGGGAGGCTTATTTTTAAATTGACTACATGCCTTTGTTTTTAAACACAAGAAATGCACAAGAATTAACCCAAGTTGAGCATCGGACTCTAGTTAGTAAATCTATAGTTAAAAATTTGATAAAATGCAAGTTACAAAAAAGTATGGATTATTGGCTCAAAAGTATGGATTATTGGCTCAAAAGTATGGATTATTGGCTCAATTAAGACCAAGAGCATTTATGAGAAACAAGGGTTTCTCATATAAATAAGTATTTAGGATGGTTTCTAGAACACACATTTTTTAAGACTGGACAAACTGATCCTTTGCTAAAAGGAGGAAGCTACTCGTATTCTCTCTTTCTACATGCTATGGCAGCCTACAACCTTCTTTAATAGGAGGGCAGGCACACAGCTATTTTTGATTCCGACGTTAAAAAGCAGCCTAAGTTGTCAGAGAACAATAGCATCAATACTTCTATTAGTGAAGAATGTTTCACCATATAACTATAAACTGACTAGTTAGTAAAAGAAAAATACTTGGTTAAAGTGTAAGTTACTATATCTTACTGCGCCTACTAATCAGAAATATCATCACCACCACAATTCATAACACTATATAACATTAATGCATGAATAGCATAACAGTTAAAGAGCTCACTGTATTATGTGTCTATTTTTCTTTGATGTAAAACAAAGTTAAACCAGTGAAGCAAAAATGATCCATTTAATACTTTTGCTCTGTGATGCATTTATACAGGGTTTTTCTTGTTGTTACAGTGCTTCCATTCATTCTTATGCTTTAGTGGTTCAACTGCAATTTATCAGCTTGTAGTGGAAAATACCTGGTACCTACTTAAAATGCATGGAGCTAGCAATAAAATTAACCTTGTGGCAATTGTTTTCCCACATGTTTGATAGACCAATGTCAGCTCATCTGTTAGAGGGAAATAAAAAAGTCAAGCCTAAATGTACAAAAAATTATGATGGAAGCCTTAAATAAAGCAAGGGTAATGCAAGTTTATTGAGTCAAAAATCAATCAATCAATGAGCGAGTGGATTAGGAGCACCTCATAAGCCCCAAAGAAATAATTTGCCCAAACACTGGGATTTAATGGCGGAGGACCAAATTCCAACACTTTTAGGAAGTAAATAATGAAAAATCAATTCAAAAGGAAAAACAGATCAAGAACCCTGGATTCTGACATGCCGACACATTTATTGCTGAATACCATTTCTCGGCTGACCCGAAAACTTCGGAAGGTGTTTATTTACTTTCAACACCTTCCAGAGATCAATATTTTTAATTTGGATCCGAGTTATTATTTTTCACATCACAGCATCGGGAAGCGGAGTAAAGTGGCTCATATTTTAGTGCTAAAAAGATCGATATGACAGTTTCACCTTCACTGCAGCCCCCTGCAGTTGCCTGGGTGCACATCATAACGTCCCGCAGGGGGGTGCAGGTGCCACGGCGCAGGGAGCAGGTCATTACCCAGCCAGGGAGCCAGACAGCCCATGATTTAGCTGATCATGAAGGGCCTGCTGCCCTTAGAAAACCAATCTTGTTTCTCTCACTTTATCAGGCCTGTCTTTTACCCAGCCCAAGAGAAGGGGGAGGGGGAAAGAGAGAGAGAGAAAGAGAGGGAGAGCAGGAGCAAAGAAAGAGACATGATCAGTTTCATAAAGCAGATTACATCCCTCATCATAAATGCATTCATTCTTTTTGACCTCCCTTGAATTAGGGAACCTCAATAAACTATAATTAATGTTCTATATATTTTTCCAAAATATTATTCAGAAAGCTGAGAGGGGTAGCACAGAATGGATGAGGGGTGGGAAGGAAGGGGGAGAATCTCCTGCAGCAAGAGGCATCATTCATAGGCCCTGGTGGCTCTATTGATTGTTGCTGCTGGGGCTGGTGGAGACAGGCAGGGAGAGTTATGGACCCAGTCAGTGGATCACTGCCCTGACATCTCTTTCACTGCAATGGTTTAAGTGTCTGCTGCCTCTCCAATAGCCAAAGAAAATGGTATGTACTACCTCACCTACTGTCATAGCTAACTTACCTCTAGTCTGAATTTAGCTACCTCTACTTCATTATTATGTATTCATTTATACAGTACCTTTTACATATACAGTCCTAGGCTTAAAATTCTCTCTGCCAATAGAATCCATCCTGCCAGGAGGAATGGTAAGATTCCAGGACTATTTCAAGGGGCTACACAATATAAGCCTTAGACAACACTATGAAAAAAGGGACACTGTGTAAAATACTTACAGAAAAAAAACATATTGAGTTAAACTTTTAAAATGTTGAAAGTCAGTGATATGCATATAGAGACACATATACCAATCATGGGCACAGCTTGGCTTCTCTATTTAGGGAGGCAGCTCCAGTCAGGCCAACAGGGCCACGCATGTGGGGACAAATTCCATGCCTGCCTGAGGTTTGCAGTTTTTAGGGGGGAGGAACATCCCCCCACTTCCCCAAACTACTCCCATTGGGCAGTCTTACATTTACTTTTCAATTAATACTCTGAGCTCTATCCCTGAATGGTCACTACTACTTGTTAATTTCTCAAGTGTGGAGCTTCATGTAGGCAATTCCTAAGGGAGAAAAGTTACTATTTACTATAAAAAGTGGGGTTTTTTGAGATGATTGTCCATATGGAGCCAGTTTCTGCACCCACTTCTACTTCTTTGGAGTCTCTTGCTAGCGAAAGGACCTAAAGGGTGATTGGGGTAGCCTCCATTGTACACCCTGGGAACACGACCTGAGGGAGGAGGGAGCAGCAAGACTTCCCAAAGGATGCTACTTGCTAGAAGCTTCCTAGGAGTGCTTCCTCCCAAGAGCGTAGTTCCAAATGGGCTATCATCTCAAAGAACCAGTAAGTCAATGTTTTTTTTTTCTTGTCACTAATCACTGTTCTTGATGACATAATTGAGAATAAAAAAATATTTTTGTCATGAAGATCCTCGCATCAGTACAACTTGTCAGTGTTTTGGAACTCATCCTGCAAATCCTTGATCATGCAAGTAGTCAGTTCTTAATTATAAAATAGTCTCATTGAGATCAGGGCCTACTTGTATGTGTAAGATTTAGTAGGATCAAGTCCTTCATATCCCTTCCTTTTGTTTGGTCTTCATGTCCACTGTACTGCTCTTTGTACCCTCAGTGCCCTATGCAGTAACCGGAAACAGGACATTACCCCTTCAAATTAAGTATCAGAGCTAGAGGACATGTTAAAATAATAATACTATGTAAAGGTGTGTACAGAGCTCCAAGAAGCATCCCTGCATATTTTAATTATAGTGACACTGCAAAATCATGCTGTGGAGACTGCCTTAGGACTTGGTGAGATGTGCTGTAATCCCCATAGTTGTCTGGAGTACCCAAACATATGCACTCTGATCAGTTTGGACAGTCTGCGTGTAGATGAACTGGCTCCTGGCCTTATCCATATATGCCCTAAAAAGATGCATGGGACCACTGGCCATCCACTAAAGCCAGCAGGACAGGAGGGTAGACCATTGCCACCTCCACAACAACACATCTGTAGGCAGTGGGGATCTTGGATTAAGTCTGGGGGTGGGGAGATGGAGCAGCTACTTCATGAGTGAGGGGGGGAAGCAGCAACAAATGTGAGGATGCTCTGGGAGGAATCACAGCAAATGGGGGGGTAACGGGTATCTCAGGAAATGGGGGATTCTAGGAGCCTTCACCTACTCCCTGGTATGGTGGCTCCCAGATCAAAGGATTGAGTGCTACTGTAGCGATCAACGGTTTTGTTTACAACTCTTGGCAAGCAGAAGGTGGTAGCTCTGCCTGGCCTGCATACTGAGGGACCAAGCTGTTCCTCAGCATGTGGACTGGCTTTGATTGGCTCCTCTTGCCCTGCAGGCTGCGAATGGGGAAGGACAGCCAACAAGATACGAATTCCTGGCAAACTAGGTGTTCTCCCACCAGACCAGTAGCAGGATTTGAACCCATAGGACTGATAGGTCTAAGGTTGAGTCAAAGCTGACAATCCCATGTACTGGAAGGTAGAAAGCAGAAATTGTAGCCAGGGGAACTCTGAGACAACTCAGTGCACATCAGTCAGATTTGTCTAAGAACAGTAAAATGTCTAACATTAGAGGGATGGAGGACTGTCTCAGGTCTACACCTTGCTGAGCTGTCCAGAAGAAGCATCTCTTCAATTTAATTTCATTAAAGAAGTTTTCCTGGAAAAAGGCTTCCTTATTTCTAAATAAATCATTTGGAACTCAGCAGAACCCTCTTTATCTAATACTTCTTGCAATTCAGAAACGAAGCTGTCAGCTTGACAAATTTTGGAACTGGATCAAGAAGTAAGACTTGCAGTTCCTACATCAGTACTAGGCTATCAGAGAACATAAAAGCCCAGACTGGGACCAACAATATTCTTGGATCTGTCCTGTCATACTTTCCAAATCACCTACAGGACTAGAGGGAATGGGTGGAGGAACTTACGACCCCAGTCTGGGAGAGAGACATCTGTAAGAGACAAATTCTTGCCCAACCTTGGAAAAGACCCAGATATCTATATTTTTCCCTAGTAGCCAAGTTATTTTGCAGAAACTTGCTACATTTGCAAGATTCAGTCCTCCAGGGGCCTATTTGTTCTGTTAAGTATACTTTTGACTTAAAGAGTCTTTTAAGATATTGTCCTTCCCTGGCACATCTTTCCCAGTCTCTTCCTTGGTGGCTGGTGTAATATACTGCTGTGGTTTTGTCTGTCAAGACTTGAACAACTTTGTGTTGGATCATAAGAAGGAAAGTCAAGTCTTGAATGGCACCCCAGCCCGCTTTTGTGGTTTCTGATTATTACTGCAGATGATGCACAGGTGAGAAGGAAACACCTATAAGAGCCTTCAACATCCCAAGTCACTGTGACTAAGGTGTCATTGTACAATAATGGGAATGGTACACCATCCATTATAGCCCTTGTAAAGGTCTCAGACATAACTTGGCAAATGATGTAATGTGGTACATGAAACCACAAGGCCTAACAGCCACAGGAAATACAGCACACTTCCTTAAGACTGGGATCTTAGAGAGGATAGCATCTCTTAGATCAGGGGTCTCAAACCCGCGGCCCGCGGGGTGATTTTCTGCGGTCCGCGAGCCCCTCGCAGCCCCCCCGCCCTCCCCCAGTGTTTACCAGAGCGGCGGCCGGACGTGCACCGGGAGCAGGACAGGCTCCCTGCCTGCCTGCCCTGCCCTGCGCAGCTCCCGGAAGAGGCTGGAACGTGGGGAAGGGGGGGGCGGAGGGGCTGTGTGTGGCTGTTGCTTTAGGCAGCGCCCCCAGCAGCTCCCATTGGCCGGGAACGGGGATCCTCGGCCAATGGGAGCTGCTGGAGGCAGTGCCTCAAGCAACAGAAACACACAGCCCCCTCCGCCCCCCCTTCCCCACGTTCCAGCCTCTTGCGGGGGCAGGGCAGACAGGCAGGCAGGCAGGCAGGGAGCCTGCCCTGTCCCTGGTACGCGCCGGACCAGATCCTGCCCCCCGAACCCCTCCTGCAGCCGAACCCCCTGCCCTGAGCCCCCTGCCGCACCCTGCACCCCGACCCCCTGCCTCACCCCGCACCCCTCCTGCATCCCAACCCACTGCCCTCAGCCCCCTGCCGCACCCCTCCTGCACCCCGACCCCCTGCCATACCCTGCACCCCTCCTGCACCCCAACCCCCTGCCTCACCCCTCACACTTCCTGCATCCCAACCCACTGCCCTGAGCCCCATGCTGCACCCCTCCTGTGCCCGACCCCCTGCCGTACCCTGCACCCTGACCCCCCTGCCCTGAACCCCCTGCCACACCCCGCACTCCTCTTGCACCCCGACCCCCTGCCCTGAGCCCCCTGCCACACCCTGCACCCCGACCCCGCCATACCCTGCATCCCTCCTGCACTCCGACCCCCTGCCTCACCCCGCACCCCTCCTGCGCCCCGACCCCCTGCCGTACCCTGCACCCCTCCTGCACCCTGACCCCTGCCGCACCCTGCACCCCGACCCCCTGCCCTGAACCCCCGCCACACCCTGCACTCCTCTTGCACCCCAACCCACTGCCCTGAGCCCCCTGCCACACCCTGCACCCCTCTTGCATCCCAACCCCCCGCCCTGAGCCCCTGCCGCACCCCACACTCCTCTTGCACCCCAACCCACTGCCCTGATCCCCTTGCTGCACCCTGCACCCCCTTGCACCCCAACCCCCTGCCCTGAGCCCCCTCCCGCACCCTGCACCCTGAGCCCTTGCTGTACCCCTCACCCCTCCTGCACCCCACACCCCAACTCCCTGCCCTGAGCCCCCACCACACCCCACACCCCTCCTGTACCCCCTGGGGGCAGGGAGGGGGCAGAGTTGGGTGGGGATTTCGGGGAGGGGCAGGGAAGGGGCAGGAAGAGGCGGGGCCTCATGGAAGGGGTGGAGTGGGGGCGGGGCCGAGGGCGGGGGGGGAGGGGGAGGTGTCAGTAATGCGGCCCTCGGGCCAATGTACTAGTCCTCATGTGGCCCTCATGGTCATTTGAGTTTGAGACCCCTGTCTTAAATTGTATGTAACCTGTCTTCTGGAAAGAAAGCTTTAACAGCCTTTGCTGCCTTCTTTCATACAGAGCCAAATGAATTTCTAATGACATGATATTCTGGGACATAAAAGAAAGAATAATAGAGGCCAATGCCATCAGACAGAATTTCAGTTTCCTGATGCATTTGTTTCAGTTCTTCATGTCCATTATAGTGTACAGACATAATTTGTGTATTAAAAAAATAACAGAAATAGAACCCTTCCCTTTATACTGATGAGGGACCTTCTCTATTGCCCCATTTGACGGATATTTTGGATCCCTGAAAAATGATAGGAAAGGTGAGAAGACTACACAAATCCACAGGACATTGGGTCAGTGCATCAATAGGCCGCTGGAGAAGATGTTTGGACCACTGCCTGAAAAAGGAGCATGTCTAGGTCAACTTGTGAGTGACCTACTAGTGCTCATAAAGAGCTCCAGTCAATATTTCCAAAAGTGACTCGTAATTCCAGGTGCCACTTAGAGACATCTTAAATTAACCTAGTTTTCAGATGGTGGGTTTCTCGGCATCTTCTGAAAATTGGGTCACTTTAAGGGGTCTCAAGTTGAAACATGGAAAATCAATAAACATTCTTGAAATTCTTGGCTTGTCTATGAAAACCAAAGGGGAGTGAATTTCCTCCAAAGCTAAGGTGTGTACAGATCCAAGGGTTGCTATAGAGCCTTCTTCTGTCTTCCGCGTTCACTTGTCTTTTTGCTAATAAATTGGGACCCTCAACTGTAAGATCCTCTATCCTGGTCTGAACTCTCCTGTGGCAAACTAGAACTGTTCAGCCAGGAAGATCAGTGTCTGGTAACTTCCAGGGCTGCTGGCTTGGCAGCAGTATCAGTTGCATTGAATGCTACCTTCAGATTCCTTCTTGGTTTGTCTGCAAGATGATCTAAAAGGGGCAGAACTTATTGCATGTGAGGAAGTCATACTTCATCAGCACTTCTTGACAACTAATGATTATTATCTGCTGTAAGGTAAAGAAATGAGCTTTGTGCTCCTAGAAATCCAGTCTCTTGGTGACTATCAGGGTTCCAGTCTGATGCAGATTTTCTTTGGCTGCACAAACTGGAAAGCCTAAAATAAAGTGTGAGTAAATGTATTCCAAAATCTTTTCAGGAATTGGCTATAAACAATATAAAGATGGGTGATGAAGAACCAACAAACTCATCTGGAAAACATAAGGATGATGGAAGTCTCTCTCACTCAGATACCTTACTCTCTTCCTCCTCTGCTACTAACTCCTCCATAATCTGAGAAATCAGGAAGGCAGCTAGATCTCACCAGTTTCCAAGATGTAGATCACGGATGCATAGAATCTAAGACTAGATGGGACCATTGTAATCATCTAGTCTGACCCCCTGCATAGCACAGGTCATAGAACTTTCCCAAAATAATTCTTAGAGGATATCTTTTAGAGAAAATGTCCAATCTTGATATAAAATGGTCAGTGCTGGAGAATCCATGATAAATTATTTCAATAGTTAATTATTCTCACTGTTAAAAATGTATATCTTATTTCCAGTCTGAATTTGTCTAGCCTCAACTTCCAGCCATTGGATCACGTTATACCTTTCTCTGCTTGACTAAAAAGCCCATTACGAAATATTTGTTTCCCATCTAGGTACTTATAGATTGTAATCATGTCATCCCTTGACCTTCTCTTTGTTAAAATAAACAGATTGAGCTCCTTGAGTCTGTCACTAAAAGGCAAGTTTTCTAATCCTTTAATCATTCTCATGGCTCTTCTCTGAACCCTCTCTGATTTATCAACACACTTCTTCAATTGTGGGCACCGGAACAGGACACAATATTCCAGCAGCGGTCACACCAGTGTAAAATACAGAAATAAAATAATCTCTCTACTCCTACTCGAGATTCCCCTCTTTATGCATCCCATGATCGCATTAGCTCTTTTGGCCACACCATAACACTGGGAGCTCGTGTTCAGCTGATTATCCACCATGACCCCCAGTCTTTTTCAGAGTCACTGCTTCCCAGGATAGAATCCTCCATTTTGTAAGTATGGCCTACATTCTTTGTTCCTAAATATATATATTTACATTTAGCTGTATTAACACACATATTGTTTGCTTACACGTAGTTTACCAAGTGATCCAGATTGCTCTGTATCAGTGACCTGTCCTCTTCATTATTTACCAGTCTCTCAATTTTTTATGTCATCTGCAAACTTCATCAGTGGTGATTTTGTTTTCTTCCAGGTCTTTGATAAAAAACGTTAAATAGCATATGGGAAAGAACAAATTCCTGTGGGACCCCACTAGAAACAGACTTGCTCAATGTGAAGACCACCTCTCTGTCTAACCTCTTAGGAGAAAGTCCCTAGGCTCTGAAACCCTACAGTGAGAGGACCCCTGGAATAGGGCAGAAGAGAGTAGGCACTGATTGGGGTACAGAACTATTACTGAGGTCTGATCCAGTGGAGCTACCAGTCAGAGAATAAGAAGTCCTGACTGAGTAAGGGTACATCTTTATTTTAGCTTTGAGGTGATATTCCCTAGCTTTGCCTGAACTAGCATGCTAAAAATAGCAGTGTAGCTAGAGTTGCATCTCAGGATAGCCACCTGAGGGCTTAGCCAGGGGCTCCAGGTGGGTATATACTCGGGCAGCTAGCCTGAGTCACCTCCTGTGCTACCCCGGATACATTGCTATTTTTATCGCACTAGCTTGAGCAGAGCTAGCATAGGTACATCTATTCAACCTGGGAATCACATCTCTCAGCTCAAATGTAGACATATCCTATGAGTGTTCAGAGTTGCTGAAGAAAATGTTTCCTAATAGCACCCATTAGCTTGTAAAAGTTTCTGGTTTTCCTATTTTTCACACCTGTCCTGACTCTACCTTGCCTTAAGTACATGCATTTTTTGAATGCATTATTTTGTTCAGTCTGCCAGAATATTTTCCCCAATATTTGGTACAGATAGAAACGAAATTATTTCCTTTTGCAACTCGAAAGTGCCTCTCCTTGTGTGACGCTGAGTACTCCCGAAGTCCCACAGTTAGGAAGGGACCTAACTGAGAAAATGTTAGGTTCCATCTTCCTTACAAATTGTAACTGTGTGGTAAACAGGTCAGGGGACAACCACAATGTAACTGTACATAGAGCTGTAGCACAGAAAAAAATCCATCTGAGATCCTGCCTATACTAGCATTCTGTTATTGTGAATGCTGCCTTCCTGGCAGGGCCGGTGCAAGGACCCTAGGCGAAACTTCTACCTTGGGCCCTCCCCGAGCCCTGCAGCAGCTCCCTGCCCCCCCTCCGCCCTAAGGAGCCCCCCCCCCCCCCGCAGCAGCTCCCCCCGCACCCTCCGCGGCAGCTCCCCACCCCCCCCCCCCGGCCCGGGGAGCTGTGCGGCAGCTCCCCACCCCGGCTCACCTCTGCTCCGCCCCCTCCCCGAGCCCTGCGGCAGCTCCCCCCCCGGCCCGGGAAGCCGTGCGGCAGCTCCCCACCCCAGCTCAATTCTGCTCGCTGCTCCACTTCTCCCACCTCCCATGCTTGCGGCTCCAATCAGCTGTTTGGCGCCGCAAGCCTGGGAGGGAGAGAAGCAGAGCGGGGCGGCGTGCTGGGGAGGAGGCGGAGCAGAGGTGCACTGGGGCAGGGAGCGGATCCCCTGTGTGCCCCCCCCCCCCCTTACTTGCTGCAGGCGGCCCTCCCCGCGCCCCCCTGCCCCAGCTCACCTTCACTCCACCGCTGCCCCGGAGCGCGCTTTTGTCCGCCCCCAACCACTTGGCACCCGCCCTAGGCAGCCGCCTAGTTTGCCTAGTGGTTGTACCGGCCCTGCTTCTTGGCTGACACACTGGGGATTGAACTGGGGACTGCCAGACCTAACAGCATAATCTGCTATAGCTAGAGCGAAAGAGCCAACGTTCTATAGCTGGTGGCTGTAACACCTCATATCATCTGCAGATTGGCAAAGAGGGGGACCGATACACACACACACACACACACACACACACACACACACACACACACACACACACACATCAGTGGGTTACAAAGCCAGCAGCAACCTGGGCAGCATTGCCCCCTCAGAACCCAAAACTGGCCTGAAGTCTTCTGGAAACTGAGGCACCCCAGGTTCTGATTCTCACAGGCGAACTGTGAACAAGAGATGGTCCTTAGGACAACAATCTGATTATTATGATACACAATTTCAAGGTGATCTTCTCAAGGAAAACAGCTCTCTTACTTTTTAGTTTTTAAATGGAAGTGGAGAGTAGCCCTGATTTTAACAGATTCCCCAAATCAGTAGGGCCAGTTTTCTTTTCCCCAGACGATTCTGCAGACGATTATGCGGACAAAAATCTTTTCTTGAAAATTATGTACTAGTCAAACCATACCACCAAGTGGGGAAGGATAGCTCAGTGGTTTGAGCATTGGCCTGCTAAACCCAGGGTTGTGAGTTCAATCCTTGAGGGGGCCACTTAGAGATCTGGGGCAAAATCAGTACTTGGTCCTGCTAGTGAAGGCACAGGGCTAGACTCAATGACCTTTTGGGGTCTTCCAGTTCTATGAGATAGGTATGGTAATACGTGGGGCCAGTTTCTTCCCTCATTTTACTGATGTAATTGAGTGTAACTCTACTGAAGTCAATAGAGTTAGGTTGTTATAGAAGTGGTGTGTGTGAGAAAAATAAAATGTATGCTGGTGCTTCCCAGGAAAGAAACCAGTCTGTTTCTAGCCCTTGCCTCAGGCCACAATGTATTATTCAAATGCTAGCACTCATTCAGTAACCCAAAACAAAGTGATTACCTTAACCAAAACAGGTGGCACTCCCCAAAGGTCTTTCCCTATGCCTCTCTCAGTCCCCAGAAAAAGGACATGGCCCTTCCTTAAATTCTCTGTGGTGTCATGTGACAGGGCGGTAACCATTAATCCTTTCCTGTCTGTTTCACCTGGTCACATCAGACCTACAAAGTATTCTCGGAAAGAAAACCTGTCCACACTGGTCAGAGAAATTGTGCTATAACACTGACAAACTAGTAACTATTCTAGCACAGTTTTAACACAAGTGTGGACAGAGCTTAGGAAACGAAGAAAACTGGATTCAAGATATTTTTGAAAAGCATTTCCTCTGTATGCCATTTTCTTATCTAGTCCCCAAGGGTGAGCACTTTGCTTACTTGTTAATCTAAAGAGGAATTTCTAAGGCATGTCTACACTACCACTTTTATGTTGGCAAAATTTATGTCTCTCAGGGGTATGAAAAAACAGACCCCTGAGCGACATAAGTTACGCCGGTATAAGTGGTAGTGTGCACAGCGCTATGTTGGTGGGAGAGATGCTACCGCTGCTCATTGGGGCTGGTTTAATTACGTTGATGGGAGACCTCTCTCCCGTCAGCATAGAGCAGCTACTCGAGAGATCTTATGGCAATGCAGCTCCATCGGTACAGCTGTGCTGCTGTAAGCTCTCTAGTGTAGTCATAGCCACAGTTACACAACCTGTGCTGAAAGGAAACTGGATTGATTCTATTTGCCCCTATAACCTTGGAATTTTTCCTTTTAATTTCTCAATTTCCCCTCTTTTTAGCAACGCCAGCAAAAGATTTGCCCATGATTCCTTTCCTCTCCAAAAGTGTGTGTACAGTGCATAACTGCAGCAAAAAATAGGATGGGTTGCTATATGTAGACATCTAAGCCTGCATCTCTCTACCCCCACACTCACTGAAATTCAACAGATCCCTAAACGTGCTCCAGATCTAAACCTGAGTTTTCCACATTTCATCCTGAGGTAGATATACAAAGGCACTTAGCTATTCCTTTGCTAAGCTGAATTTTGTCTCAGCTCTTCTAATTTTTATTACCATAAATTATATGATGAAGCAATACTGTTTAATAACTTTCACTTGAAACAAAGAGGATAGTTAAGATTCTGTTAAGACTTTCATCAGACCTTCCCACTTCCATATGCTTATAATGGTCTTAAATTCTATTTTATAGCTGAAATTTTCAGTGCTTCATCTAATCTCTATGGTGAATATTTTGGACTTATGCAATGGTGGAAAAAAACAGTTTCATACAATAGCACAAAGAATTTCTAAAGACTTTTTTTGCACATAACTGGAGAACAAATAGAATAGATTTGAACTGAATAGATAAACTTTCCAAGTAGCTAGTCTTCACTGAAGTCTAGTCTTCAGGCGAATTTGCAAACAAAATAAAAACATCTGAAAAAATTAAAAATTATTGAAAAAAAATCAGTTTTGTACTTGCACAGGTGAAACGAGTTAAGTGGGTCCAGATGAGACACTACAAGGGTCCAGCCACCCTGTGATGCCAGTGAATGTACAAAATAATAAATTCAAAATATTCATTTAGGAGAGCATTTATGCACCTTTTTAACTTTAAGCACACATGCTTAAGTGCCTTCCTGATTATGCTTTTCTGCAAGGCAGCTATACTTACTGAAAAGCTCTGTGTAAGCTCGAAAGCTTGTCTCTCTCACCAACAGAAGTTGGTCTAATAAAAGATATTACCTCACTCACCTTGTCTCAGCCATACTTAAGGCATAGTTGAGACAAGGTGGGCGTGAGAGAGGAAAGGAAAAACAGACAATTTGGCAAGTTAACGATTGTTCTTAGGAAGTTTGTTTCCAAAAGCTATGGACTATAATATTCTCTTTCAAGTAAGCAGAAAGACTTCTAATAGTACAGTAATTATAAATTATTTTGGCAGGGCCGGCTCCAGGGTTTTTGCCGCCCCAAGCAGCGCAAAAAAAAAAAAAAAGCCGCGATCACGATCGGCGGCTGCAATTTGGCGGGAGGTCCTTCGCTCCGAGCGGGAGTGAGGGACCGTCCGCCGAATTGCCGCCAAATAGCTGGACGTGCCGCCCCTCTCAGGAGTTGCTGCCCCAAGCACCTGCTTGGCAAGCTGGTGCCTGGAGCCGGCCCTGATTTTGGCCCTGATTTTCAAAAGCATTAGTGATTTTGGGTACCTCGATTTTTGGGTGGTGAACTGCAGATACCTTAAAGATGACTGATTTTCAGAAAGTGCTTGACCACGCACCTTTTGAGTATCAGGCCTCTTTCAGGTGTGTCTTAATCTGGTTGTCCAAAAACAGAGGCACCCAAAATCACTAGTCACTTTTGGAAAGCTTGGCCTTTATTTCTATACTAAAAACAAAGGAGTTAGTTTTCTTTATTCTCAAATGAAAATATTCTTCAATTATAAAAGAACCTTCAAAGTTGATGTATAAATAATATCACATTAAATGGCTTCCTTAGTACCATGATGCCTTGTAATTCTTAGTTGGGTGTTTTGTTTCTATCACACCTTAAACCCCCCACATTTACATCAGTGTATCTTCCATTTTCATGCACCATAATAACTAAGGGATTAGATTGTAGCTTTGTTTGAAAAGTAAAGTGTCAAAAGAAGACACTCATATAATCTGCTAGCAGCAGCATACGTGCATATGTATCTTAGTGTGGGATTTAGGTGTGCAAATCCTCCAGTACCAAAATTAAAAAAAAAAATCATTGTCTTTGAGGAATATAGTCTTGGCATGCATTTTATAAGAAATGTAAATTTAAGTACACTGGAAATCAGAAGCTGCTATTATTACTGAACGAGCATTGTTCCTAGCTCCTTTTGTTCTTTTTACTTTAGAAGTCAATGAGTTTTCAAATTACCACCTGGCAATCAGATATCAAGGTGACAGACATCTTAAAAATATTCAATAATAGATTGACTTTCAACTTTAATAGAAAGTTAGTATTAGAGGAGAGTATAAATAATGATGATGTTTTAAACATACCACTTATATTTATAATTGAATAAGCTCCCCCTCTAGAGAGCATGGAAAACAATAAATCCCAGTTACAATTTTGCTGAGACCTTTGCAGAAATGCAGCAAAAAAGATGTTAGGTTGTGGCTCTCTCATCTTGGGGTTCAGATCTATCATTAGATTTAGATTGACAGCCATTTTTACAGGAATTTAGGCAATAAGACTAGAGATGTAATTTACTTTTTCCTCTCTATCTCTGTTTGTAAACCTGCCAATTAGCGCATGATTTCTCACATCAGTAACATTCTCAACTGCTCTATGCCAAAACTCCTATTTAGGCCTTCAACTCTTCTCATATGATTCCTTCCTTTATGTTCCCACTAAACCCAAGTCTCCTAACATTAATGGAAAAAAATTTCTATCTTGGGTGTCTATAATTAGGCACCTAAATAGATACCTGATTTTTGGAGGGTCTGGCCACCCACAACTCCCAATGAAATTAATAGGAACTATGGTGGTTCAGTATCTCTGAAAAATCAGTCTTTTTGTATCTACACTTGAGAACTGTGGCCACTGCCTAAAATGTGGAAGCCCAACTCATCACCAGCCCTCAGAAATAGGCATTCCATTCTCAAATCTTCAAATTCAAACCTTCCTCTTGCTCTTCAAGCTTTTCCAGGAACTGTTTCCCATCCTTCTACCAGAAATACCTGATTTCCTGAAATACCAGATTCGTAGGTGTACCTCTTCCTTCTCTCTCCAGGCAGTAGATCTTTCTCCCATACTGTCCCTGCTATCTGGAACAGTTTCTCTGCAACTGTCTGCCTCCCTAATTTTTCAGATCCCATCTCAAGATCAGTATCTTCTACCTATCCTATAACTTAAGATCTTATTTTGAATAAAACAAAATCCTACCCCCCTCTGCCTCCTAGTTGGCTTGACCAGACCCAGAATTTGACAATTCTGTTCCTAAAATAGTCTGACCTTCCTGAAGCATTATTACATCCTATTGCAATACCATGAAAAAATCATAATGCACTGTCGTCTATATTTCCCTGAAGATGGAGGGTCTCAGCCTGAGTCTTGTGATACAGCCCCCTTAATCTTAACAGCCTTGCTCAAGTTCCCCATGTGTGGTCCATGTCTGTGAAATCTGATCCTTGAACCCTTCTTTTCTACCAAAACTATTGTTCAACCTGTTTGACATAGTATAATCTGCATATTGTAATCTGTATGGTGTAACTGTTTTTGCAAATATAAAATATAAATTGGCCATATAGTGATCTGTGATACTTGTGTGAATGACACTTAAAAGAAACAGGGCTTGATCTGTGTGCACAACTCCTGTTGTGTAATGGAGTCTTTACAGGATCATAATTACTATTGTCACATACATAGTTACCATTTAAAAAGCCAAAATTACCACAGTTACCACACAGTAGTATCTAAAGACACACTATCTCCTATTTTAAGTACAGAGAAATAACAGGTATGTCATAATACTGTGTAGTAACTCTGGCAAAATATTGACTTTAATGGAACCCACTGCAGATAAAGAAAATTCTAACTCATGATTGGCTGAACACATTCATTCAATGTGTCAGAAACCTTCTCAGAAGTGAATAATGAGATATGAAGCAAACACTTCCCAATGGAGAACTTAAGAGGTCAGTAAAACAACACGATTGATTTCTGATAAACCGATCAGATAAGCATCATATGTACACAGGCAGAAAGCATATTCAAATCTATGCTGCTTCGTGGGCTCAAAAGAATTTTTTTTCTAGATCTCTAACTTCATGTCACTTTAAAAATAGCTTGTTTAAAAGTAAAAGCATCACACACAAAAATTCTTGTACTTAATGAAGGGTCTTCAGATATTTTGGAAGCAAAATATTCATAATGTATATCACCATCCATATTTTGACATCATGTTTCGGTGAACATCAAAATGTATATTCTAAGAAATAATGACCTCTTGCCTTTAAACCATCACAGCCATCTTAACAAAAATGATATCTGATTGTTTTGTAACAATTTACACTTGCCTTTTAGTATGAAAGATTACAGTGATAAAAGTCAAGCTCATTTAGCTGGCACTAACAATAGCCAATACATTCAATAGTGCAATCCTTCATCACTGGTTCCATGGACAAAACACTACTTAGACTAGTAAAACTGCTTGAAGTAAAATAAACTCAAAAAGAGTTGGCAATTGGTATTTTACATGGTATTTTAATTTAACTCCATTAGAAAAACTTACTTTCATTACTATATTCCACAATGGATTTTATAAATTGTTTTTTAAAGTTCTTCTTCATCTGAAAGAAGGGGGGTAAAATGAAAGGAAGTTAAAACTAAGGCTTTCATGCTTTAATCCTGCACTGACAAAGATGGACTGGATAACCATAGTTCTTTTCCAGCTCTAATTTCAGTGATTCGTCTCTGGAGACTTTGGTACTTATTTAGTTTATGTGAAAAGTGAAAGGAGTTTGGGGTTCTAAATTAGTCCTTAGTGGACATTTATCTACATTACTAAGCAACCACAAAATTAACAGTCTGTGTTCAGGGCAAGGTCTGTATTGAGATAGCAAAGGTGTTGTAGTTACAGTGTGTCATTTATGAAAGAGCAATATTTGAAGATGCTTGCATGGTAGCTGCAGACTCTTTGCCCCATTTTATGAGCAATAAAATCCACTGAATTTGTCTATATAAATAAAATCCACATTTCCATCTCTTTCTCTTTTGTATTATATGCTTTGCATGTCAGACAAATTATCAGGAAAATAGTCCTTGTGTGATATTTCATTGCTTAATGCTTTACTGCTGCAGTAAAACAAGACAACTGTTGAAATTATAGGAAAATAAATTTGTAATTTCTTCCTCATTTAGCCATTTTTGAAGTTGGTGTATAGGAAAGTCATTAATGTTATGTCCTCCTATCGATGTTCCAAGCCTTTCAAGGGATAAGTAATGTTTTTTCTATACTCCTCCATGTGGCCAGTTAAATTAGACACATTATTTCTGTGCTGTTAGAGAACACTGATCAATAGACACTTGGAAAGCCCTCCAAAACTAAGTGGAAACACTTCCTCAGTGTCAAAGGGTTCTAGTTTGGGTTTGTACATTGCAACCACTGTTAAATTTAACAAAGTAGCAACGTATGTTACTTTGACATTTTAGTACTAGCATCAAATTGCATAAAGTTAACTTCTCTTTACAATATTGGATGAAACTTAATTTATTGTTTTTAATTTTGATGTTAGTCATATAAAGGGAGACACTACTCCCATCCAGTCAATGTTGGACAATTGTACTTTTTATTGGCTCTCGCCATATAAAAGGGAAATACTCCACAGCTGGATTTACCCTATGGTTACTTTGGACAGGCAGACAGATGCAAAGCAGCCACAGCATAGCCATGAATTTGATTCACTGTGAATTGTGCATTCATCCAATAGCCAACCTGGACCTCTATTTGAAAGTTTTTCTGGAAATCATATTATTTTGCTGGCTTTTTACATTTGTAGCTGTAGTTTGAGTTAATGATTAAGTAGTAAAATATATCCCAACCCAAGGCTGGCCTTTTTTCAGGGGAAGGAGGTGGGGAAGGTCGGGAGTTTTCGTTTGTTTTTTTGTTTTAATTACAAAACAATTAGACACACTGTCAAGCATATAAAGGATACATATTTCAAGAACAAAACCAGACAAGAGAAGCCATGCAGTAAAAACCACTGTCACATGACATTAGTAAAAAAAGGAGTGTACACAATGAAGTATTGCTCTCTTTTCTACTATAAATACTTCATAATAGCATTATTCACAAACACTAATAAACTCATTAGTTCATATCAGTACATAGTGTTCATATTATTTCTCTAAGGAGTCACATTGCTCTTATTTAAGAATTAAATGCCTCATGCAAACACATTAGGAAGTTTTCAACAGCATTTAATTATTTCTTAAGCAATTATTTTCACATTTTCCCATCTAGCATTTTTCAAAACCGTTCCAAGTCAAACACTTTATCCACAAAAACAAATTCCTTATATGTAATACTTTGAAAAGAATGGTTCTTAAGATCATTGCCAAGATATAAAGCTACATAAAAATGGCGCTGCCATATTCCTACTGTACGTAAAACAAATAACACACTTTGGTCGCTGTATAAATTAATGAATAATAATCTCTTCCACAGATGGACAAAAATCAAAATCTAGTAGATCATATATAGCAAACATGATAGCATTTCACATCTCAAACTGGCTTATCCTGTTATTTATGTCTTAAAAGAGGATAATGTGGATTCTTTTCTATTTCAAAAGCCTTTGTAAAGCAAATTAAAGCAGTTGGCATGAGGAGGTGGGAGAAGTGGTTTGTGTGTAGTACTTTTAATTTATTTCAGTGAAGAATATTCATTATTATTCTACCTCCCATTAAACACAATAGTACTGAGATTCTGCATTGTGCACTTTTCCTCAGTTCTAAGACCTTTATTCTAATACCATATTTAAAAATTAGACTTCTACAAAATGTGCTTTAATAATCTCTCTTGGACCAAACCCTGCCCTTTCCTATGTAGTTGCTGGGAACTCCCTGGTTGTGGGCCCATATGCCCTGAGGATGAGTAAGGTGTGTGTGTGGGGGGGGGGGGGGGGAGAGGGGAGATTGGAGGTTATCAGCCTCTGGGCTACATGGAGCTCAGATCCACAGTAGCTCTCAGCACTTAGGCATGCACAAGGCAGGTAGAAGGGTGTCACCTGGAAATGGGGCTTCAGGATCTGCTGTTTGGTGGATCCCTCTCTTCTTCCCTCACACCTTACAGAGGATGTGCATAGGGCTGCGGGGACTATTGCAGCCTTAGTAGTACTGCAGCAATGGTTGGGTAATGACTTTATGACTTGAGGGGCAAGACGAAGAAAAGGGATTCCTATCCCACCCCAGCCACTTGACTGACATGTTTAGAACCTAGTCTGGCATTAAGTTTGAGCGTTGGAGGGAAAGACTTTGGCTATCTGACTGCCATTTCAGAGTAAATTTAAATATTTACCAGCATATGTTCACCAGATGTACAGAATATCATTATGTCCAGAAATATTTAAATTAATGGCTGCTTAAAAAAAATTCTAATCTTTGCCTATGGTTTACTTTCTGTATGAGATGGCAACAGTGAACATCGCACCAAATGGTCCTCTTCTCACATTCACAAGCATGCTTTACACACACACACACACACACTTTTTTTTAAAGCATGCAGGGGTGAAAGTAAGTTAGGCCACTTACCGGTTCCGGCCGGGGTGGGGGGAGGGTGGCCCTCTGGTCCCCAGAAGGGGTGGGGCCTCGGGAAGAAGGGGCGGGGCTGGGGGTCAGCATCCCTCAACCAGCCCTTTCAGGCCACCTGGCCCGCACCACCCGGGGCTCCCGTGTTGATTTAAAGGGCCTGGGGCTCCAGATGCTGCTGCTGGGCTCTTTTAAATCGCCGGCCCCAGGGCAACTGCTCCCTTTGTCCCCCCCCCACCCATCGGAGGCTGTGGGGGGGAGGGGCAATGGGGCAGGGACATTAAAGCACTGCAGGGCCCTTTGCCACGGCAGCGCTTTAACATTGCTGCGCCCCCCGCCGATTGGGGGGAGGGGCGTGCAGGAACGTTAAAGCGCTGCCGCAGCAAAGGACCGTCCTTAAAGCACTGCTGCAGCAGCACTTTAATGGGGGTTGGGTATGGGCCAGTCCGGGTTCTTACCGGTACGTAGTACCGGCCTGTACCGACTCACTTTCACCCCTGAAAGCCTGGTTGGAAACAGGCTTCCAAGTTAAAAATTTTATTAGATAAATTCTGTTCTTCTCCCATGACACCAATGAAAGCAATGGAACCAGTGCAGTTCCACTGCATGGGCTAGTGGGCATATGTAGGGTGAACCCCCTTTCCTGATTTGATGTGGCACTTCAGGACTTCCCTCCAATCCAATGGATGGTCCTTCTGTGGGATATACAGTGTGGTCAGTGGATCTGCAATTACATGAATCCACCAGCCCAGGCCCTACGTAGGTGTCTGTAAAGCAGTAGATCAATTTCGTGGCTGCTCCATAGCCATAGCTTCCCAGTCCCAGCAGACCTCCCATGTTCACAGCTCACATATTTAGTTTCACAGTGAAGCTTTTCTATAAAAGGCAAGTCCATTAAAATACATTGAAGCAGATTAGGATCTTCAGTCCAGTCAAAGTAAGTGAAGTTCACTATTAGCAGATGGGTGGGTGAGGTAATATCATTTATTGGACCAGCTTCTGTTGGTGAGAGAGACAAGCTTTCAAGATTACACAGAGCTCTTCTTCAAGTCTAAGAGCCCTGTGTAAGCTTGAGCTTGAAAGCTTGTCTCTCTCACCAGCAGTAGTTGGACCAATAAAAGATATTACCTCACCTACCTTGTCACTCTAGGATCCTGGGATCAACATAGCTACAACAACACTGCCTACTGGCAGATATGAGTGTCCTTACAATATTTTGCCCTCCACAAATTTACATCTAAAATAAATTGAAATAGTCTTATTCACTAAAGATACAGTATCGAAGATATCAGTAATTCTAAGGCCTGGTCCCCACTAAGCCCCCACTTCGGACTAAGGTACGCAAATTCAGCTACGTTAATAACGTAGCTGAATTCGAAGTACCTTAGTCCGAACTTACCGCGGGTCCAGACGCGGCAGGCAGGCTCCCCCGTCGATGCCGCGTACTCCTCTTGCCGAGCTGGAGTACCGGCGTCGACAGCGAGCACTTCCGGGATCGATCCCAGAACATCGATTGCCTGCCGCCGGACCCTCCGGTAAGTGTAGACGTACCCTAAGTGTCATGTATATAAGAGTGGGAAGAATGCCAGTAAAAAGATGCCATGCAAAAAGGAACTTGTAGATATTAAATAGCAAGGGGACCAGAATGGAACCCTTGGTAATATCCCCAGAGAGCCACTGAACGTTCAGAAATAGTCATCAAATGAACGAAAGAGATATGTTTGAAACTTGATTTATGCACTGAACCTATCAATAACTCTCTAGGATCATATGGAACTTTAAACACACATACTGTACAATCATCAAATATTCATCAGGATAGAAAAAAGCTATAAAAGGTCCTCCCCAACTTAACTAAAAACCCTTCATTGTGAAGCTAGCTAACACTATTTTATTAAGAGTATTCTGGCTCACCCCCTGCTGTGCAAATCTTGGAATAATCTAGTGCAGTGGTTCTCAACCAAGGGTACGTGTACCCCGGGAGTATGCAGTGATCTTCCAAGGGGTACATCAGCTCATCTAGATGTTTGCCTAGTTTTATAACAGGCTACATAAAAAGCACTAGCAAAGTCAGTACAAATTAAAATGTCATACAGACAATGACTTGTTTATACTGCTCTATAAACTACACACTGAAATGCAAGTATAATATTTATTTATATTCCAATTGATTTATTTTAGAATTATATGGCAAAAATGAGAAAGTAAGCAATTTTTCAGTAATAGTGTGCTGTGACACTTTGGTATTTTTAGTTATTATTTTGTAAGCAAACAGCTTTTAGGTGAGGTGAAACTTGGGGGTACGCAAGACAAATCAGACTCCTGAAAGGGGTACAATAGTCTGGAAAGGTTGAGAGCCACTAATCTAGTGAAAGTCTTGAAGTTGAGGCAACTCTTAGACAACTTTGGCCCAAGTTAGGGCCTAATAAAGAAGGTCACAATCTTCTTGCCACATGAGGATAAATAAAAACTCTTTTACCAACTACTGCTATCTGGATATCCAAAAGCATGTGAAAGTCCAATCAAACCCTTCAGTTGTACATCTGAAGAAGAAAAGACAGGCATGCCTTTATACAAGGGGCAGATATCATATTCACTATTTCCTCTAGGTGCTTCCCCACCCCACTAACATTATCTCAGCTGTCTCAGGGCACGTCTTCACTACCCGCCAGATCGGCGGGTAGCAATCGGTCTATTGGGGATCGACTTATCGCGTCTAGTGAAGACGCGATAAAATCGATCCCTGATCGCTCTGCCGTCGACTCCGGAAATCCACCGCGGCAAGAGGCGGCAGCGGAGTCGACTGGGGCGCAGCAGCGGTCGACTTGCCGCTGTCCTCACAGCCAGGTAAGTCGACCTAAAATACGCAACTTCAGCTACACTATTCACGTAGCTGAAGTTGCGTATCTTAGGTCGACCCCCCGCTGTAGTGTAGACCTAGCCTCAGTTATCTAGACTGAGCCTCAGCCAACTTGCTTTCATTCAAGCCTATTGTTAGCCAGACCTTGAGAACACTAAGAGATGGCACCTTCTGGATCTAATTATATTGAGAAAATATTATCAGCATATTTATGGCAAAACCCAAACTGTCTCACTATGTCCACTAGCAGCCTTCCAAACACATTGATGCTGCTCTCAGTATCACCGCAGAGATCAAATGCCACAACATGTGTACTTCTTGCTTTAAACCAATCCAGATGATGGATGTAACGAATTTGAATTGTTACATAAATGTGCTTTTGCTACTTACTTTGCGCTATATATGCCTAATCACATATCCGTTGCTGTTTGCCCAGTTTAGACAAGTAGAGCTCTTTTGCTTGGGCAATCGACTTCTTATTTTCCACACACAAACTTTTGAGTCTTCTCCAATGATAGTATCAAACACTGTAGTCTATGTGGTGCTCACAGAATAGGGGAGCATTGCCCACACCTCAGGAAAGTTATCTATACTAACTCTTTAGCATGAATAATCAACTCAATTACTCAGCATCTTTAAAATTTCCAGTTTTCCTATAATCCATTTCAGGAAGTTTAGCATGAATGGCAGATTTTTTAAAATGTTGTGTTATATAAATGGTCCAATCACAGTTAGCTGAGTTCCCCCTTGTCCACTCCCTCTTACTGTTAGTTAAACGCACTTCCTGAATCTTGTCTTAAAATGAAAGGTAAACTTTTTGTGGTAGGAACTCTCTCGTCCTCTGCATTTATACAACACTCAACACAATAGGGCCCCCAAGGCTGAGGGCCTTTGCCATTTTCATTTTTCAGACAACAAATGACTAATAAATCATAAATATTAATAAATACTTCCATAATATTCTCTTATTAATTAGAGGATTCTCCAAGTAATTGCTGGAACTCCCTGCTTTGGAAAATGATTTTCTCTGGATTTTCCCTGCGTGAAAGTTGAAATTCCTGGTTCAATACAGATTCTCAATGTAACTATGGGATTCTCAAGATAAACCAATAGTTTCCATATAACTAATGGGATCCCATGTTAAATACTCTGTTATTTGTGCAACTTCTGAAATCTAGAGCTCAGTACAAGACCCTTTATGCAACTGATGGGTTCTATTGCTAAATAGAGAAATCTGTATTTAGCTCACTACTCTGTGACAGACTCTCCTCCTTCTCTAGCTCTCCTTATGCACATACTCCTCCCACAGTCTTCACAAAGTAAAGTTTTATAACGTCGCCACCATCTATGGCCTTTGCAGTTTCTCTGAAAAGATTTCATCTCAAAAGTAAATTTAACTAAAAATGGTTAATGGTTAAAGCAGAGCTCAGTATAGGATCAGTGGCACAGTGATATGCAGTCCCTGCCCTGAAGATACTCACCTACCTTTCTAAGGAGCTTTGAGATCTATGTTTGTTTTTTGGATTACACAAGTGCCAGTTATAATTATTAAACAAACATTAGAAAATTGTTAGCTGTTTATATGGTCAAGATAAAGGAAAATGTGAGCAGTCCCCTGTCTTTGGGAACATAAATCTACATGAGAGTTTTGAATTGAGTGGAATTTGAGACACATTAGATGCAACTGTGTTTTATTTCCTTTGGTTAGTAATGGCTGACTTTTTTCTGCATTCTCACAGATATCAATGCTATAGATCAGATTCTATATACCAAAAATAAATGAAAGAATAAATACAAATAATGGAAATATGAGTTGACATAACTGAATTAACAATTCTGATTAAGCATGTATAAACTGTTATGCAGATACATATTCAGAGAATTTTAGAAATACATATCGTTTAGCTGAA
This sequence comes from Emys orbicularis, assembly GCF_028017835.1. Taxonomy (NCBI): domain Eukaryota; kingdom Metazoa; phylum Chordata; order Testudines; family Emydidae; genus Emys; species Emys orbicularis. The sequence continues at coordinate 28,899,630 of NC_088689.1, read as the reverse complement.
AAATGTATGGTTCACTATGAAAATACACTTTGTAATTATTATTTACTAACTACTAATCCACTCTCCCTCAGAACATTTGCAGTATATTGGGCAAGCCTGTAGTATGGAATTCAGTGGAATATGAATCCATGGCATACACTGGAATGACTCTACAAATTAAAAAGCTACCATGCATGCACAACAGCCAATTTTCTAAAGAGTGGCAAATGCTTATAAATGAAAAACAAACAAACAAAAACAGATTTAAATCTATATTATGGACTACTGAGCTGTGAAATTTCTGTCTTTCCTGTTTGTAATTACACTTTTTGCGTTCTAGAACTGTCAGGAAACACTACAAACAAACAAAATCACCATAACTAACACAGATAAATAGATTTAAGATTTTAAAATTTTATTGAAGTGGCTCACTCAAGTGAAAGACGAGCAAGGGGAAGTATATTCATGATTATACTCATAAGGTACTAACTCAAATGCAGACAGGTTGGAAGTGATCCTCTCACAGCAGTTTGGTAACCTGTGTGAAACGAACTGCTGTCCTCACTTCAGCTTTTTGTGGACATGTCCATATCACAAAAAATACAATATTCAGCACTATTTTCAGAGGTTTATTCCCAGTATGGAGGGAAACTTTCACTTAAGTGATTTCTGTACTTCAGTGGAGAGGTTCAGAGTTGTTAATGTGGCACTTTTCAAGGGCATAATTTCATTTACAAAATTAAAAAGTAGAAAAACACTGAAATGTGGTAAGACAAGTTTCAGAACAACACAAAGTTTTACATCTAATCCAAAGTCCACCGAAACCAGGAGTTTATGATGGAAACGGATGCTGTATTGGTGAAAATAGGGGTGGGGAAAGATGAAGACTCACAGTGAATGTGCAAAAACATTACAAAGTATCACAAAGTATTCCAATAACGGAGGTAAACGTATCTAATCACTGAAAGGCAGTGCCACCATGAGGCCTTACTTGGCTTTGCATCATTTACACTTTCACATTAAGCGGAATTTCAATCTGTATTTTCTCTTTTAGTTTCTCTCTTCTTTAAAACTTCTCTCTGCTTTGATTTCTCTTGTAAACCCTTTCAAGATGGAATTCAATTTAAAAAACACCTGGTTTCCACACTATATATATCCCCAAAACAAACAGCTTCTTTGTATTACTGCTGATTTGCCTTTGGGGTTTTTAAATGTGTTGACAGGAAAGACTGAAATGGGCATCTGTTTTAATACAGACTAGTAAAACTTCTAAAGATATTATGTGGAACTGGTAGAAGTTGTGACTAACCTAGTTCATGCAAGCCATTTGAGAATTACCGTAATAAAAACAGTATCAGGGAACTGTGAATGGCATATATTTTGTAACCATTAACTCTGGGCCCTTTCTCAAAGACAATTTAAGTTTCTAGGTAAATGACTGTTTGAATCATTTAAATCTCTACCAAATGACAATCTACAACAACAAAAAACATTTCATCTGAGCCTGTTCACAGCTCCAAAGAGGACCACCAGAAGGATACCTGCCTCCCCATGTCAGGAGAAAACCTGCATGGCGATTCTCTTTTAGCCTAACAATGTTACTCACTTTCCTACACACTTGAGAACCAACACAAATCAAAAGAACTGTTACAATTAAAATAAATTACAAGCTTGATATACTCACAGATAAGCATGTTAGTAGCAAAAATAATATTTTAGATAATAGAATAATTCTTATGCCTTTTAAAAGTCTTTCCACTTAGCAAAATATCAATTCTTGCTTTATGTTTCCTGAAACATTTAAATTATTAAAAATTAACTGAGACTTTTGCAGATGTCACTATGACAAGAGAATATTTGGTCTATGATTAAAAAACTCCATAACTAACCCTTATTTTTGCTATTCAAGATTTATGAGTCATAAACATTTCTTGAGTCTTTAACTTAATTACCAATAGTAGGTGAAAATAACTGTGGTTTATCCTGACACGTAATTTGCCTATAACTTGATGCATTGGGCATTGTTTCAAAATCCTTAACATCAATTTGTTGTACTCTTATTGATTTGAGTTGTCACAAGTTCTTGATGTTTTCATTGGTTCATCTGTCAGGGAACCAACCTTTTCACAAAACCTATGCCCTTATAAGAAATAATGTAGGAGATCATCTAATACACGTGGGAGAAATTAGCACATTTTACCTATGGAACCAAACAATACAAAACCATAAATTAACAGGGCACCTCCCATTCCTGTTCGGGTTCTTTCTTTTAACATTCTTGAATGCCAGAAATAGTGAACAGAGACAAAGGAAGTTGAAAGTATTTTTTAAATGTTTCCAATCATATGTTTAAGAACAAGCCCTTTGTTAAATGACAAGTTTGGTTTAGCTGTACCATGACTATCCTCTAAAATGGCTTGTTTTGGTATTGCCTGAACTAGAGAAAGGTATCGATCAACATCTAGAATTACCATTAATTCAGTGCAATCACCAAGCAGGTATCCATCTCCATGTCTAGTATGACAGCACCTTCAAGTTTACCCAATGGTAAACCTTCTTACATGTTAAAGAAAGCCTTAGCATGAGTAAAATAGTATCACATGCATTCTTAGAGAAAATAGTGCAGTCTCGTCTTTACAAGATAAAATCATCTGAGATATTTCTACCTACCATTCATCCATCATTTCAGAGTCTATTTTAATAGATGACTCAATGGTAATTAGTTTATATATTTGCATTTAATTCAGTGTCAGCTAATGCAAGTAACACTTTCAAAATGTTTAAAATGGAAAAAATAATGTTTCCTAACATTTATAATGAGCTTTTAATCCTAAAATCACAAATTGCTTTGCAATAAGCCTCATTATCTCTATTTTTTAATGAAGGGTGAATCAGAGGTGAAGACATGGTAAGTAACTTGCTCAAAATCAAGTAGAAAACAATGCTGTTAAAGAATCGTATTTGAGTTTCACATTTCTAAGTAAACAAACAAATAGAAAAAAGAAGAAATACATAAATTGTTAAAATTAGAGTTTCAAAATGTCTTTGCAGCATGTTAAGACTACAAAATTTTGACACATTAATTCAAAGGTTTGCCGCAGCTGAACTAAACTACTATAAGTTTGTACTAATGCACTTTTGAAAAAAAATTTAAACAATGATAAAGTGAGTCAACTGTGTGGGAGTGGAGACATTTGATTAGAAATGATGCACAAAGTCTGGTGACGAACATATATTTGTACTTTTCCAGAATATTTTAGTAAAGGTGCTTAAGGATTTTCAGAGTACAGTAACTCCTCACTTAACGTTGTAGTTATGTTCCTGAAAAATGCGACTTTAAGCAAAACGATGTTAAGCGAATCCAATTTCCCCATAAGAATTAATGTAAATGAGGGGGTTAGGTTCTCTAACCACTCAGTGACAGACTTGAAGGGCAATTTTGCAACAAAAAAACTTCAAAAACAGACTCCAAAGAAAGACTGCTGAACTTGAATGAATATGCAAATTAGATACAATTAACTTAGGTTTGAACAGAGTCTGAGAATGGTTGGGTCATTACACTAATTTAATCTATTTCCCCATGTTAAGTATCCTCACACCTTCTATGGGTCATCTCAATTATCACTTCAAACGTTTTTTTCTCCTGCTGAGGATAGCTCATCTCAATTGATTGGCCTCTTACAATTGGTATGGCTACTTCCACCTTTTCATGTTTTCTGTATGTAAAAATATCTTCTTGCTGTATGTTCCAGTCTATGCATCCGATGAAGTGGGCTGTAGCCCACAAAAGCTTATGCTCAAATAAATTTGTTAGTCTCTCAGGTGCCACAAGTACTCTTTTTGCGGATACAGACTAACACGGCTGCTATTCTGAAACCTGAATTTAATACTGGTACACAGTGATGATGATTGTGAAGCTTGGTTAAGGTGGTGAAGTCAGAAGGTGGGATATAGCCCAGGGAATGCCTTACTGCTAAATGATGAACTAGCAATTGGCTGAGCCCTCAAGGGTTAACTCTCACACTCTACAAGGCAGCAGGAATGGAGGGAGGGGAGACAGCATCGCAGACAGAGACAGAGACACACACCGTGTGTGTGTGTGAGAGAGAGAGAGAGAGATGCGCATTTCCCCTTTAAGTAAGCTGACCCTACTCTTAAGTACACTGCCTTGTTAATTAAATCAGCTTGCTGAGACCATAGCTGCTGCCAGCAAGCTCACTCCGTCCTGAGCCCTGTCGTGTGTCCCCCCTGCTCTATGGAAGATGGGGTAAGCAGGGTGCAGGAGCAGGGGAGAGGGGGACACCCTGACATTAGCCCCCCTCTTCCTTCCCTTTCCCTTCCCCTCCCCCCCGCACAGCAAGCAGGAATCTCAGCTCCAAGGCAGAGGGCAGGAGCAGCACATGGCAGTGCAGGGAGGGACAGCTGAACTGCTGGCAATTGATAGCCTGCTGGGCAGCTGCTGCACAGGGAACTTAGGGGAGCAGGGAGCTGATAGGGGGCTGCCGGTCCACCCTGGTTCCAAGCCCCCATCAGCTAGCTGCAACGGGCTGCTCTTCCTGCAAGCAGTGGAAAAAGCAGGCGGCTGCCAAACGACGTTAGAAGGGAGCATTGCACAACTTTAAATGAGCATGTTCCCTAATTGATCAGCAACGTAACAACAAAACAACGTTAACCGGGACAACTTTAAGTGAGGAGTTACTGTATTACTTTTACATACAATAATTTTTATTTCTGGAGACTAACAGAAAAAGAAAAATCTTCCATATACGTGGCACCTATGATAGACTTATAATGCAGATCTTAGCCAACAGCATGAAACTGGAAGTGAAGTGGATGCTAGTGCAGTCTATTGAAATATGCTTCACTTAACTAACACTTTGGGGTGCATGAAATGAGTTCAACTACCTCTGCATAGTAGACAGCCACACCCATAAAAGGCAGTTGGCTTGCAGCTAGTCCTGGCAATTCACTCAGTTCTCACTGGTGACTCCAAGTAGCTGTGTGTGCTCCACAGTATCATACCCTGGGACCCTACCTCAGCTGGCATGCTAAACCTAGTGAGGGTAGCTATTGGCAGCAAACACTCATGAAGGGCATTGCCAAGAAGATGTGGTCAAACACTTGGCAAATATTAGACCATATAAATCGAATAAGGAATGGAAGTGACTTCATTTGGCCCCATCAGCGTCGTTGAGCTAACAGATGGGCATCAAAAAAGAAGATCTAGCATTTCTAAGTAAGTTAGCAGCTGAGTTTGGCTCTGGCTGAAGCATCTAACTGGCCTTCCAATCAGCCCATATAGAATGCATTCCAGTAATATAATTTGGAGGTGAAAAAAATGTAATTGGGAAGCTCACATTACACAGGAAAAGTTGCACCTCTTAAGCAACCAGAAATAGGAATGTTTGGTCATTGCAGTCGTTGAAATATGAGCAGCCATAGGTTGTAAACCTCAGTAGAGTGAGCAAATATTACCCACCGACCAAACATTGTTGTCCTAATCCATAGAATTTTAAGGATGACTGTACTCTCTCTTAGTGTTCTAAGGTGGAGGGACAAAAGCAAAACTAACTCGGTTTCCATCTCTTTCCCACATGCCACCTTCCACATGCAAAAGTCACACTTATTCCTTTACAGTAACCCCACAACCAAGAGTCTCTTTTTGTCTCAAACAAGATTTCTTGTACCGTCCCAATTGACTGGGGGAGGATTCGAATCCTCAGCCTCACACTGAAAGGAGCCATGTCTTCTCCACCAGCACATCTTGCTGCACAGAGCTGCTCCGGTCTGTGCCAGAGCATCTCAGTGCTCCTGGCAAGCCTGGACAGGAAGAACAGCTTGCCTGGAAGAACAGCTGTAAGTGGTGCAGTGGTGGGACACGGCCCATGGCTGAAACAGGAAATGGATGTAAGTGGTTCACAGTGACAAGGGCAGAAAGAAAAAAAAGAGGGTTCCCAGTAGCGGGAAGATAGGGCAAATTCGGGGCTCACTTTAGACAAGAGTCCTAATCTGGCTCTGTCTCCTAGAACCAGACATTCCTCTTCCTGCAACAAAACCCCCACAGGGATCTGGATCCCATGGTCAGAAACTGACCGGTCCTTAACACGGCCTTAGAATTATCCAGTCCCCTAAAGATTAATACAAGTAAAATTTCTTACTCTTTGATACCATTATTTTGGCTGCAAAAATTTTAAACAAGATCACATGCTCTATATTGTTTATAGAGCTTTGCTTTCTCCATTACTACCTGTCTTTTTCAGACATGAAAAATATCGCTAATGTAATTTTTAAAAAACATTATCTGGGTGCACTCTAGAGTGTACTGTTTTAAAATCTCTCTGATCTTCCCCAGATTTTACCTGATTGAGCTACAGAAAATTTTCCCAACTATCACAGTAGAACAATGAAAAATGAATTCTTTCTGTGCCATCAGACATCACCTAGGGCACAATGTTCTGCCATACTTGTCTACCTGACCTGCTCTTTGCACTTCTCTATATTGTTAAGTCCCATAAGTTTTCACTCTCTAACTAGTATCTGATGGAGGGATTCTTTTGGTCAATCCCTTGTGTGTGTTCTTCCAGCTGTCCAATGGTGAGCTGGCTTCATTCTTAACACGTCCCAGATATTTCCATCTTCTTTTCTTGGAGGTAAGAAATTGTTGAACCCTCTGACAAATCTTGACATTTGTTATAAATGAATTCATTCCATATAATTCTGAGTATTTTCCTGAGGCATTTTCTTTCAAAGGCATTTAAACATCTGTCCATACCATTGGTGGATTTCCACCTTTCACATCCATATATTAAGGTGCAAACAACACTTAAATCTGGCCTGAAATATAGGTGAGCCTCAGAAGACTTGGAAATCCAAGTCAGATTCTAAATAGTCTTATCTAAAACCAGTCTCTTGAGACTACAAACTCTCTCTTGCCCCTTACAATGTTCTTTGTGCTCTACCCCGCTCTGTGATACAACCTCTTCAAGTCTCCTCCAACACAAAAAACCCTGATCCCATAGGTCTTTGGTGACCCACTCAATTTTTGTTGGACTCAATGCTGCCACTTTCTCAAATGTCTGCCTTTTAGGGCAACCCCAGTACTTGTACCCCAAACTGCCCTGTTTAAGAGTGTGTGCAAGAAAGACTGAAATAATCCTGGGTTTTCATAAATGCTGATGCTCTCTGGGGTACGAGTACCAGAAAATCCACTAGGTGCTGAAAATCTGAAGAACGGGACACAGCTGAGAGGATACTGGGTCCTGCTATTTAGCTGCTGACTCCTGACTCACAGGACTTATCTATGGAGTGCCTTAGTCCACACCAGCCGAGGTGTAAATTCTAATGTGCACCCGGCATGCTGCGCACAAACTGGCCCATGTGGACCTGGTGTGTGTGGACCCTGCTGGCACACACCATAAGTTCTCTAGTGGGCATTAATATTGTCCTGTTTGAAATGCGACTACATTACTGTGCGTTAGCAAACTTATAGTGAGTGCCAGCAGGGCCCACATGGGCCAGTTATTGTGCAACATACTGATGCATATTTGAATTTACACCCCAACTGGTGCAAACTAAAGCGCCATATAGACAAGCCCACAGAGACAGCGGGAGGGAACTGTGAGCCCCCTCATCTTGCCCCCATAACAGATCCTTCTATCAAAAGAAAGGAAAATGGGAGTTGGGGTCTACTCATGCCAGTTGAGACCTGAAATAAAGAGATTTGTATTACAGTCTCAGGGAAGTATTTTTATTTACAGTCACCAGACTATTCAACATAGACTACAGTTAAATGTACAGCATAGTTACAGAAACAATTCAAGCAGCTCCTTATGAAGCAAAAGGGTCAGATTATGTACATTACAAACTTTAGGTTGGATGATCAGATTTCCAACTAAATGTCTTCTGGGCCTCTTCCTGTAACCAAGGGGATTTTGTATTCATGTCACTCATACCTGTGAGTAGAATTCACTCTCTCTTTTTCTGTTTAAATATATGTTTTTGAAAAATACTCACAGCAGCAATATTGTATTTATTACATGCTTACTGAACGAACAAGTTAAATCACAGTCTTTCTCAGTATTGAGATACCCATTTACAATACAAGCTAATACTTTAGCTCCACCTCCTGGTGAAAATCTGCATTTTTTGTAAAAATAAAAATTACTGATGAAACTGCTTAATAGAAAAAAATGGTCTCTTAGAACTAATCAGGCATTTGAATTCCCTCTGTATTAAATTCAATTATGTCTCTCTTCCTAAATCATCTTTTTTATTTAACAAAACTCCAAACTGCCACAGCTAATCAGCTCAGAAGAATCAGTGTGCTCCATTCATTTCTGGGAACAGGCCGATATTTTCTGAGACCCATTAATAACTCTGACAGGATTTATGTACAAGATAAATTCAATTCAATTTCCTTTTTCAATTAATGGCCAATTATTTGAAACAGACTCAACTGAAAATATTACTCAAATATCATTAATCTAACAAAAATTAACTTTACAATTCTCTTAGTAATGAGGACATAATTTTAAGATAAAATAACGCACTTTATTAAATAAATGTTACCCTTCTTTATTTTTAGGACACTTACTTGCCATTGTAATCCTCTTGTTAAACGTTAACATTAGCTCAGTGTACATATGTGGACCATCATTAGGGTGGAACAGCCCTCTCGCACTCTCATTTTCCCCCTCCAAGGATACCGAATACTTTATAGCCCATTTCAAGTTTTGAAATTTTACATCTAAAATAATTGATGGGCATGGAGGGCAGGTGAGAAATAGTTGACAATATATTTTCAACACTGTTTTTTGTTCATACTGGGGCACTGAAATGCACCTATCTACCTACCGGTGTTATTTATATGGCCCCCATTATCAATGTATACGAGTATCCCACGGGCTTTAATGTATTTAATGTATTATGTACTGTATGGGGTAAGGAAATACTATTATCTCCATTTTACAGGTGGGGAAGTGAGAACAGAAAGACTAAATGCCCAAGGTCACACAGGAAATCTATGGTGGAACTTGAACCTGCTCTCCCGAATCAGAGCCTAGCAGGTTAACCACTGGACAATCCTTCCTTCCTTCATGTTGTCCAGTGACCTGAAAGTCTGGAGACCGTGACTTGCCTCCTGATTCTGCCACTGATTTGCTGATGGCCTCGGGACAAGTCACAACCTTTAGGCTCAGTTTCCCCATCTGTAAAATGGAAACACAGTGAAAACTGTTTAAGAACCCAACCCTATTAGGCAACCTCCCATTTTAAAAGATTGCATTCTTGGATACTTTGGGGCATCTTTCACTGTTATTAGAAAGCCACCCCCATCAGTAACCCATTTTTGCCTGTTCCTTGAATGGTTGGTTAAGACAAGTTTCACTGCAATAAATAATTATTAACCTTTATAAAAATCTTGAAACTTGAAAGCGGCTATATATAAAGTATTATTCTTTTCAATATGTTCACCTTGAAAATGCTAATCTGTTCTTTTTATGTTTAAAAAAGTCAGTTTTGTTTAAATTACAGTTTCCAAAAAGTATTAACATACGAACATTAGAATGGCCGTATTGGATCAGACAAATGGTCCATCCAGCCCAATATCCTGTCTTCCGACAGTGGCCAGTGCCAGATGCTTCAGAGTGAATGAACAGAACACGGTAATTTATCGAGTGATTCATCCCCTTTTGTCCAGCCCCAGCTTCTGGCAGTCAGAGGTTTAGAGACACCCAGAGCATAGGGTTGCATCCCCAACCATCTTGGCTAATAGCCATTGATGGACCTATCCTCCATGAACTTATCTAGTTCTTTTTTTAACCAAGTTATACTTTTGGACTTCATAACATCCCCAGGCAATGAGTTCCACAGGTTAACTGTGCGTTGTGTGAAGAAATACTTCCTCATGTTTGTTTTAAACCTGCTGCTTATTAATTTTATTGGGTGACCCCTGGTTCTTGTGTTATGTGAAGGGGTAAATCAAGCTTTCTTATTCACTTTCTCCACACCATTCATGATTTTATAGACCACTATCATATCCCCCCTTAGTCATCTCCTTTCTAAGCTCAACAGTCCTATTATTTTAATCTCCCCTCATATGGAAGCTGTTCCATACCCCTAATCATTTTTGTTGCCCTTCCCTATACTTTTTCCAATTCTAATATATTATTATTCCTGGGGGAATTCTGCACAATTCAGAATTTTGCAGAAATTAACGTTGTGCATGCAGAATTTCCTCTCCCCCACAGAAATGGGCTGCAGTGCTGCTAGCTGCCACTATGAGCGGCTGAACCTAGCATAGCACAGCTCGCACATAGAAGTCACTGCTGGGGGAGGGGGAGGGAGAAAGAGCTAGAGGGTTCCTGGCAACTGCAGTTCCCAGCATCCCCTGAGAGAAGGAGAGGGCGGCATGGAGGAAACTCCATGCAAGCCTGGGACCGAGCATCAGGCTGTTTCTCCCTCTGGATCCCTCGGCTCTGGGAGGTGAAGGGGGTAGGTGTCTGGGCTGGGGGGGCCCCAGCTGGGATCTGGGGGAGAGGGGTGCGAGTATTTGGGCAAGGGAGGCCGCGGCTGGGCTCTGGGGGGGGGGGGGGGAGAGGGAGTGAGGGTATCTGGGCCAGGGAGCCCTGCAGCTGGGCTTTGGGGGGAAGGGGGTTCACGTGTATAGGCTGGGGGGGCATGGCGGGGCTCTGGGGGCAGGGAGGGGTGCAGAGAAACAGGAACTGGGTTGTCAAAGGGGTTTCTTTAACTCTTTACTCTTGGGGGAATTTGTGTCTCTCTCTCTCTCTATTGTTAGAGACATACTTGCTGATACGTATTTTGAAATAAATTACCAAAATAATTGAAACTGGTGTGATTATGTAGTGTTATCTTGACAAATAAAATTTGCAGAATTTGAGAATATGGTGTGCAGAATTTTTAATTTATTTTGGCACAGAATGCCCCCAGGACTAATATCTCTCTTTTTAGATAGGGCTACCAGCACTGCACACAATATTCAAGGTGTGGGTGGCCCATAGATTGGTTTAGTGGCATTATGTTATTCTGTGTATAATTACCTATCCCTTTCCTAATATTTCCTAACATTGTTAGCTTTTTTGACTGCCATTGCACACTGAGCAGATGTTTTCAGAGAACCATCCACAATGACTCCACGATCTCTTTCTTGAGTGGTAACAGCTAATTTAGACTCCATCATTTTGTATATATAATTGGGATTATGTTCTCCAATGTGCATTACTCTGAATTTATCAACACTGAATTTCATCTGCCATTTTGTCGCACAGTCACTTAGTTTTGTGAGATCCCTTTGTAACTCTTCACAGTCAGCTTTAGACTTAACTACCTTGAATAATTTTGTATCACCTGGAAGCTTTGCCACCTCACTGTTTAACCCATTTTCCAGATCATTTATGAATATGTTGAACAGCACTGGTACCAGTACAGACCACCGGGGGACGCCACCATCATTTACTACTCTCCACTGTGGTTTACGGGGTTTTGTTTTGTTTTGTTTTTAAAGGTAAGACCAGCACTTTAATGGACCAATTAAAACTCAATCAACTCTTAACAGGGACAAGATGACTCTTCAATACACAAATGTATACACCAACAGTGTATTTTACAAGGTGTTTGATTTATTGCACAGTTAACCAATAATAAACAGTTAAGTGCTCGAGAATCCTGTATTATCTATTAAAACTATGCCTTCTAAAAAAATAAGTCTGTACTCAACAGTAAATCTCCATCCCAATGTGAAGCCTCTTCCAGAATACAGCTACAACCCTCACAGACATATACAACCCCTCAAAATATACTCTCATAAATTCAAGGCCCTGTGAGGTCCTTCGTGTTCTATACTTAAGGGGGGAGACTGTCAGGACTTTGTAGGGGTTAGCCCACTGGGGGGGGGGAAATAAATAAATAAATAAAAAACACCTTCCCAAATTCCTCCCACAATATTAAATACTCATGTTCAAATGGTTTCTGTATTTAGGGTTTCTGGGGAGTTTTGTCTGTCAGTTTTTAGTAAAAAATATTTTCTAACGTACATATTAAGAAATAAAAAAGCCTCAAATCAGAGGAAACTTAATATAGTTCAATGAGCTAAACTAGCCTTCAGTGCAGCCACCCAAGAGGCTTACCTTCTGAATTTGTGGCTGCAGACTCTTTGCTCACATTCCTCTGACCTTTGACAAGGAGTGTGTTGCTAGACTGATGGTTTGTACTGGACTTTCCTGTACATACTGGGAATATGGTTGGGCATTTTGTAGCTACCATGGTACAAATTTTCAAATTCTATGTGGGAGCAGGGAGGGAATGGGAGAGGCATGGGTGTGCCCTATAACTATCATTTCCTAATTTACTCATGCATAGTAGCCTTGCTTATGCCGAGCAAAGAAATCAAAGGTCACAGCAATTAAGGAGTTGCCTGGTTAAAACTGAAAAGAAACCACAGCGCCTTGTTTCATCGACTACCAATTCTCTTGCATGCCAAGAACATATGCAAACACCCACACACGCTACACTTTAATGGACCAGTAATTAGCCTGGTGTACACTAAACATATCAAGTGTCTCCATTATTGTGTAGTCTTGCACAGTCTCAAGGACATTATGGGCCAAATTCCACCCTAATGCAATACATACAGCTGTCACTGAAGTCACTCAAGTTGCCATGATCTGAGGCATTTCAAGTCAGAACTGATTGAATGGTGACGGCTACTAGTTGGTATTTAGTCAACCAACATAAAAATGGAACCATCCCATTATTACTAATAAGATAATTGTTGAGGGAAAACATGTTCCTCATGGCCCATTTCAGTGTTGCTTGTCCCACACCTAATATCAATAAAGAGATCCCTTTAAAAGATTTACTTTTTTTTTCCAATCTGCAAAACATTTGTGTAGAGTGAAGACTGATAATTTATTGACTTTACAAAAAAAACTACACTGATTGCAGTTAAAGTTATAGCAGAGAATTTAAACGTGAAGAACTTGAGAAATTCAATAAAAATTTCAAGACTCACCTTATTTACTTATAGGTATTTCTATGGCCTTGCCGCTGACCTTTTCTCAGCCTCCATTCATCACCCTCCCTATAAAGACTTTATACAAACCCTGGTAGAGACTGGGACTGATGTCTAGATTGTATTGTGTAGTATTTGCCAAAGGATATGTAAAACTGTCCACAGTTGTATGATTGTGTAATGAAAGATTTACTTAGAGCAGAATTTTTAAAAAATTACTGGTATTTTGAACTACCAGTAAAATCCTGAGTTAGGATTGTAGGCTAAGGTGTGAGTCAATTCTTGTTCAAACCAGTTTGCCCATCCTTGCTTCCAGTCACAATTGAACTAATATTGATGCAGACTGTTCAGTTAGTGAAACTTCTAGGAAACAACCTTTACTCTTTCAATGGTTGTCATCCACAAACTTCTTTCATAACTGCTGGGAGCTCTTAACTCTAACACGGTCATATTCCCAAAGCTGACAAGCATAAGCCCTAGTGTAGTAGCTGCTGTCCTACCTTGTGCCAAGAAATTAATCTTCACATCATTTTTTAAATTTTATATAACTGTTAATTTTGAAATCTGATAGGGCTGATTTTTTTTAGTAGTGTTGTGTGAGGAAATTTTAGCTACAGGCTCTATCCTAGCAGGGTTCGAAAAGCTGCACATCAATTCCCTGCATCTAGACAAATGACCATTGCCAAATGCTATCTCTCACCTTTGACCTTTTTCATATTCTTAGGGATGCTTGCTGCAAAAGCCAACAGGAGGTAAGAGTCTAGTTGTCAGCTGCAGAAGCAGTAGAGGTGTTCATCAAATTCCTTCAGGCTAAACAGTGGCCCTGCAGCTGTAGAGAATTATTTTTAAATGTACTAAGTTTTTAATCTGAATTCACAAGCTGGGTACTGACAGCTACTGCAGGGAAGTGTCTTTAAACCAAAAACCTCACCATACCTGGTACACAATTGCAGATGGCACAATCACTAGTCTAGATTGTTTGGGTTTGTGATGGACTATTTTGATGGTTTACCATACAGTAGAATTATTGTAGAATTCTATCTATCCAAAACTCCACAAAAGCTCCTTGAGTATCACTGTCAGTGCACTATACTTTCTAAACAGTATTCAAGAAATATATCCATATCCTCTAAGTAAAGCCACATTCCTTATACTAGCAAAGAGGGAGGTGTATTTTGAGGATCCATGTTACCCAAAGGTGTTTTGTCAAAGCCTTGAGTCAGCGCTCCGAGGCAGCCATGCTGTGCAATTGTGGGCAGCAAAATCAGGATTAGCTCTGCAAAAACCAAGCCAAGGAAAGTCCCATAGAGGCTACACTGTCAAAACTGAAGGAAAAGGGATATTAGAATAACAGAGGTATAAGTTAGCAACATTGTGAATGCTTGGGCTTTTGTAGTTCTATATATATAACTATATAGAGATATATAATATAAGTATATTTATACACACACACATGCACAATTATTAGGGATTACATTTGTTGCCAACTCCATGCCTTAGAAGGAATGGAAAAAAACCACACAAGTTAAAGACCTTTGCAATCAGAAACAAAACTAATGAGGAATTGGGGAGATGAATAACATCCTGAAAGTACCAAGCCACACTGAAGATAAGAATAAAACTTTACCCTAAATGGTCACAATTTAGTAGTTAGATTTTCAAAAGGGATTTTATCTAGTGCAGACAGTGCATGAATTCAAAGACTAGAAGCTCAGGACTCAAGTCTCTTATTAGTTCAAATTATGATTATTAAAAAATGTATCTTTAATTTGTGATAGTAGTCTTTGAAATTATGTACAAGATTCCTTGATACAAAGTGCCAGTAAGTGGTCTATAACAAGTGACAAGTTTAAAAAAGCCTACAATGAAGGTGAATCAATTTCTCTCTCTCTCACTCGCTTTTCTGGGTTTTTAGGTTGTTGTGTAGTGGGGGCAGGGAATAGTAAGGGGACTTTTGTTTTTGTTTTTGTTACTTGGTTCAGTCTCTTAAGACTACATACAATGGAAAGTAATCACACAAGTCCTTCCCTAATCCTTTGTCTAAAACTAACACCACAAGCATAGGTCACATCAATATAAAAATCCACATCATATTTACATAGGGTTGCACTTCACAGTTTTTCCACTAAGAATTTTAGACTGGTTTCTCCTATCCACCAAGTCACTTTCTGCCATTTACACTTAAGTAATGCAAACTGAACTTAAAGTTGTTGGATATTTGATCATATTATGGATCCTCTGATTGACTGACAATATGAAGAATTGAAGAACAAGAACAAGCTATACAGCTGGACAGTTGTGTGTGTCAGCAGTTAAGTGACTCAACTACATAAGCTCATTAAATATGCTTTGAGGAGTACAAGGGAGAGTGGACTGACCAACTGCTGACAGAGAAGCATAAAGGAGAGTACAACACACCAGCAGCATCAGCAAAGGAAAGCAAAACTGTCAGTACAAAATTTGCTTTAACACCACATTTTGGATTAATGCTAGTGGCCCTGAGAAGAAAGAGGAGGATTGCCTTGACTGTACCCTGGAGAAACAATGTAGAAAAAAGATAAGTCAATATAGGATGGGCTATGATGGATGAAAATAGGCTACTTGCGTGAAGGGAGGGGTCCGGTCAGTCAAGGAAGAAGGTACAGTGGGGCCGAATAGTCTACTGGGAGTACTGCTGTATTGGGAAGGCATGCAATAAAATGGTGGCTGTGGTTTGTTTATTGTATAAATTCAGGCTGTCACTAAATGGTCTCTTCCGCTATAGATAAAAAGGTGAACTTTCCTATGCCTGTGTTTCATTTTCACATTTACCTAAATGTTACCCACATATCAGTGTAAGTTTGTTTGTACACTGATTTTTCCCTTCACAGTCATATGAATCAGACTCAAGATCCATAACAAAGTTTCCAATGTTTGCCAATCTCTTTTCAGTTAATCAAGCTGCAAGTCTGGCACCATCCCAGAATGTAGCCTGGTGACATTTCCTTGAATGGAGGTATAATGATCTATCAATGACCAGCACAAAAGAATACAGAAACTCGCTTTTCATGAACTCTGACATTCTACTAATATTTTAACAGATACAGTTCTTCTAAACAATCAATTTGAACATCTCCTACCCACATACAGTATATTTAGAAAAGATGTAATCCCCATCATCACAGAGGATGCTAAAGCCAATCCTTACATCAGTCAGGATAAAACAATTTCAAGATCAAACATAAAAGTGAATTGAGTATTAAACTAATCTCATGGAAGAAGGAAATTTACCGTAAAATGTTCCTGTGACTTGTAGTTCTCATCCAGGTAAACCCGGGCTCTGTTATAGTCTTTCATTGCATCACTTGATAACAATTCTCTGAAACACATAAATGAAAGACTGTCAATATGAAGGGATATGCAAATCTGTTGTATCTCTTCACTCTCATCCACTATATTTCAACATGTCCCTAACACCCATCAAAGAAAGCGTGGACCTATTTCATATTATTTCTCATTTTTAAAAAGACATTTTAAGTGAATGTAAGTGTTGATGATATATGTCACACTGATAGCCCTGGAGACTGAAATTCTCCATTTACCCACAAAACAGTTACAGTGCAAACAGCTGCAGTTCAATCTTCCTCAGACTGCTTTGCCAATACTCCTTAACTCTAACCTGAAGGGAGCACCAATAAGAGAGGGTATTTCAGCCTGAATGTCCATTCAGTTCTTGGATTTTCTGCTGAGACTGTCAACAAGGGAGCCAGTTTCTGACAACTGATGGTTTTGTAATGTGGCCACCTGACTACTAAGGACTGGACTGAGATCAACCAATATATTCCACATAGGCTATTGAAGAACTATGGTATTGCAAAGTGTCATCTATATTATTTGAAGGTCTTGAGAAAAACCACAAACTTTCAAGATATCAAAGTTTCTTAAAAATTGGGTGAACCAGCCCAGCAGGCTTTAAAGTCTGAGCTCCAGGTTCCCAAACTCTGGAAGACAGTCTGTAAAACTTGCTGGCCAGCTCACCTGACTGTAGAATGATTGGCTTCAAAGGCTGGCTGCTCTAACATCCGTGGCAGGCTGCTCTCTAGGCTTGGGAAACCCAAAGAGAAGTGAAGATGTGCCAAACAGTTTTGATATTGGCTGACTTGGCAGACGGATAGCTGCACTATTGGGCGGATTTTCAACAGAGTTCAGTTCCCACTCAACAATCCCTTCTGTCCCTACCTGGCCAAACTCCTTTGTGTCTAAGGCACAAAGGGAATAGGTTTTATTTCCCCTGACAACTGCTCAGTTCTTTGCTCTCTGTCAAAAAATGTTACACACAGAGTTGAACAAAACCTGGCAGCCCTGAAAGTGGTGCTGTTAAGGTGCTCCAGCATGAGGTTTTTAAGGCAGGAGTGCATGAGAATAAAAAAAAATTAAAGTTTGAAGAAGCTGCCTCTTTTTAGTAGTTGGAGGAACTTGGATCCAGCAAATGAGTCTTTGCAATTGCTGTCCCATGGGAGCACCACAGCTGAAGAAGCTACTCTCCCTATTTATTAGGAAGGCTATGAGTCTGTCATGGAGGTCAGAATTCTGTGATTTTTTCATGACCTCCGTGACTTCAGGGCTTGGACTGTCAGCCCCATCCCCCCGGCGGCAGGGCTTGGGCTGTCAGCCCCCAGCAGTGGAGACCAGGCTTCTGTAAATTCTTGTTTATTGCCCGTGACCTGTCCGTGACTTTTACTAAAAATAACTGTGACAAAATCTTAACCTTATTTATTAGCAATGGCATACATGACTTTGCCCATCTACCTGCTTTCCAGAAGAAGACTTTTGGAAGCTATGTCAGGGAATGTTCTTTCGACTGACTAAATGACAGTCAGCCTAGGACAAATTTCAAAGGGCCTGAGCCCAGAAGCATTGTGTCAGCAAGCAAGAGCCATGTGATTCAACAATCAACCTTACCCCACCCTCCTGCTTACCCCAGACAGTAGTCAGAAGGAGGGAATCACACATACAAACAGTGATGGAGTGGACAGCCCCTTGCCCTTCTTGACAATCAGGAGGACACATGCTATTGAAGCATGACTGAGATTAAGATAGGTCCAGAAGGTCTCTCCCTCCCTCTTGTTTTTTTTTTAATCCTGTCCCATAACCTAGAATAGGATCTCTATTCTTCAACCCATAACAATGCACGGATCTACTCTAGCCTAAGATTAAAGTATTTTTTGCAGGGAATGGGGTGAGAAAAATGCTCAGCCCTGGAAATCCATAGTAACAATTTTGCATTTTGATGATTTACAATATAAAGGTTGCTCATTCCAAATTATAACAAGGAGTTCGGTGGCTCCTTAAAGACTTTAAGACACAAAGGAGTCTTTAAGGTGCCACTGGACTCCTTGTTGTTTTTGTGGATACAGACTAACACGGCTACCCCCTGATACTTGACATATTCCAAATTATATTTTTTTATTTCAAATCCACTGAAACATAAAATTGGCCCCACTATAAAAAAAGAAAGAACAATAGAACTGCTACACAAAATTATGCAGCAAATAAATTCAGTTTTATAAATAAAAGAACAACTTAAGGGCTATCTTATTTTTACTTAAAATAAAAAGGTTAACTAAATAACTACTGATTAACAAAATCAGCAGAGGGCACTGTTTGACTACTTTCCATGGAATAGGACCCTCAAATTATTTCAAAGTACTGAAGGT
This sequence comes from Emys orbicularis, assembly GCF_028017835.1. NCBI lineage: Eukaryota > Metazoa > Chordata > Testudines > Emydidae > Emys > Emys orbicularis. The sequence goes on along the minus strand of NC_088689.1, from coordinate 28,880,928 downwards.
GGTGGAGGATTAACTGAAAATCTTATGTTGATACAACTTCAATATTTACATCAGTAATGTCAATTAAGGTTTATTAGCAAATCAAATATTTGAGAACAAGGAGGTTTCAGGACATAATTTTCTTTCTGAAAAGAACTCATTATGGCTACATTTCATTAACTGTGGCATTTATTGTCTTTATTTAAATGAAAAATGTTTCAACATTAAATTAGATGTTGCACCTCTTCCCTTTAATAAAAATAACTGGGTTTCATCATGTTGAAAAGTCACCACTCAAAACAGTGTTAGCTATCAAAACAGAAAAATCAAAATTGCAAACAAAGCTACTCAGTTAAATTACTCAAATATGCAAGATCTCAAGTATCTGAATTCTATACATTTAGATAATTAAAAGCTTAGCCAAATTTTGGGACAGTAGCACTGTATTACTCCTCCCTGACTCAGTGCATCCAAAGTTTAAGGCTTGTGAAATTCTTTTGTCAGTTTATCTCATCTTCTGGTGCACTATATCATTACATACAAAATTAAATGTCAAAGAGGATAAAAATAAACTTATTACTAGTGTAACTTTGGTTATGTTGTCTTTAATCCCCTCAGATGGCACTGGCATCAATACTGTTACATTCCTACAGTCATTTAGCCCAGAAAAAGCGCTGACCTAAAATTCTTTATATTTATTTTTGAGTTTGGAGTGTAGACTCAGTTACTTGATTTCCAGGCCTGTATTTTAAAATACCAATATATTCATACTGTCTTTTCATAGTATATTATCTAATTAATAGGGAAAATTCTAAAGGAAATGTAACAATAGCAACTGCTGAAGGTTAAGAGGTTAGCATGGTTTATTAGCTTGAGGTATTACCTCAGTCTAGGTATGTATTTTGGAGCTAATACTTGTTATGATTAATGTTTCTTCCTAACATATTAGATTGTTGAATATATTATGAAAGAACAAAATGACATCTCCCGTTCACTAATTTCTCAGCGAATTGAATATTTTAACTTTTCAACCTGCAGTACTTATACTGTTTTTTTTTAATAATTATTTGTGCTTAAATTTTTCTTCCTTTACACTTCCTCTATCTCACCTTCTATTTCCTTCATATCAGGTTTCCATGCCACCAGCTGTGACTCAACCTTTTATCACAAGGAGTTTGGATTTCAACTAGGAAGTAGCAGCATAAGAAAATACATTAGCAGTTAGCATTTTGAAAAGAGTTTCTCAAAAGATAGAATTGTTTAATTATTAGAGCTTGCCAATGGCTGAAGATAACTAAATAACCGTACTGTCACATGACATCCTGTCTTTTAGTACTTCTGGTTGCAAGAGTCAGCATTGCAATATTCTTCCTTGGGTTCTTGATAAGGACTTCAAACTCCCTATTTCAATAACACCCTTTTCCAGGTTCATGTATTAAAACACGCACAAGGCTTCCAAGTTCAAAGAAAACATCCTCAGAGTCCAAACCCAACAATGTCCATCAGGCTAGAAGTCATAAACAGAGGATCTTCTGCCACTACCAAGGCTCCTTTTCCATGATCACCTTCAACAATGGTCTCACTATGTCTGTACTCAAAAATTTGGCCCCTCTTCTGGACACCCTTTCTGCGAGCTCTTTGTCCCTATTTCCTGGCTTCTGGAAACTTTCTTCCTTGCTCTTTCAGCCAAGCACTGCCTCCCAGGGCTTTCTCCCTTGAGGCTCCTTTACCCCAGCAGGTTCCCACGGCATCCTCTCCCCCTGCGGACTCTTGTCAGCCTCTCCCACGGACTTCCCTGACGTTCCTGCTTCATTAAGGTTCCTCCACCTTAATGACAGCCCAGCTCTTCATAGGGAACACATGTTCTCCCCTCAGCTGTATCTGAATTTTTCACACCTCGATTCATTTAGCTGTGTTGACCTAACTTTTAAGTGCAGACCATGCCTCATATTAAAGGCCAATTACCTTCAACAGAGGTAATTGGCCTTCAACAAACTGCAACTACTTTTCACTATTCCTCTTATAGAAGCAACAACCACAAAATGAAGAGCCAGACCCTAGTTACTAAAAAAATAAAAATAATAATAATAATTAAAAAAAAAGATAAAAATGATATTTAATTTTGTAGAGGCTAACTGAGAAGCGAAAGTATATTAGCAAACTTGAAATTGCTGCATGAAAACAAATGATCCAAGGTCCAGATTTTAATATCAGATACATAGAGGTTATCAGCACATTCCTCAAAAAACAGTAGTACTGTGCTTCTGAAAAAAACATATGCCACATCTAAGTATGCAGTAAGGAGTACAGAGACTCTTGACTTAAAATGAAGCCTTAAATTTGTGCCGGACTTCCCTACAGATTCATAGCTGTATTACAACAAATTAGCGTACCTTCACAAGACTATTGGCCCAATTCTATGAAATTAAGTCAATGGGAGTTACGGGCACTTAGAGGATAAGATGTTATCCATTAATATTTGTTATACTTCCAAGCATAAATCATATACTAGGATAGAAATGCACCTTTCCAGTTACTTACTTAACAAACTTGTCCACATGAGACATGGAAGCTTCATAGTTTTTTCCACCAAACTCTTGACAATGTAAAGCCATAAAGTGTGGCTTGTGTGTATGTACAATCTGAAATAAATGAACATAAGTTACATATATTAGCAAAGTTATATCCACAGCTATTGAAATATGGTACATATGAAGTAAGACTAAATATGTAATGTTTAGTTAATAGGATTTCTTTCAGGTAATACCTGTTGGATACAAAGGCAAACAACTGGCAGAATCATTATCAAAATATTGGAAATGATCTTTGTAAATGTATATCTTTAATAGCTTCAGAATACAAGATACAGTAGAACCTCAGAGTTACGAACACCAGAGTTACGAACTGACCGATTAACCACACATCTCATTTGGAACAGGAAATATGCAATCAGACAGCAAAGACAAAAGAAAAGTGAATAGTGTACAGTACTGGGTTAAACGTAAACTGCTAAAATAAAGGGAAAGTTAAAAAAAGATTTTGCAAGGTAAGGAATCTGTTTCTGTGCTTGTTTCATTTAAAATAAGATGGTTAAAAGCAGTATTTTTCTTCTGCATTGTAAAGTTTCAAAGCTGTACTAAATCAATGTTCAGCTGTAAACTTTTGAAAGAACCACCATAACATTTTGTTCAGAGTTACAAACATTTCAGAGTTACGAACAACTTCCATTCCAGAGGTGTTCATAACTTTGAGGTTCTATTGTACTGACTTTAAATATCAAAAAGACTTTTTAAGTTAATATTTACTTTCCAAAAAATATGATTTTGTAGCAGTTGTCCCCAGACATTAGGGTGACCAGACAGCAAACGTGAAAAATAGGGATGGGGGTGGGAGGTAATAGGAGCCTATATAAGAAAAAGACCCCAAAATCGGGACTGTCCCTATAAAATCGGGACATCTGGTCACCCTACCAGACATACAAGCATATGCATCTTCTCATCTACCTAGCTTCAGCACAGCAGCTATTTTCAATATATGTCTGTCTAGTTAGGTGCTTATATGGCCCCAATCACTATAGAACATGAGCACCTTCTAATTGACCAACATAACTGCTCACAGTCCTCAGTGAGTACCAGTTAGGTCTGCAGATTGTAAGCATTCATTTAAAAATTAAGAAAAGTGCATACAGCAGACATGGAAATCTGCATTTTTGCCGACACATTTAAGATTGGACTTTGAACCTGAATGATCACACTTTTCTCTCGGAAGGCTCAAAAACCAGAAGACACAATAATTTTTTTAAACTCCTATCATTTATTTTAAAAACGTCATGATTAAGCCGATCTCATTGCCATTTGGGGCCTGAGTTTTGATTTTTAATGCATGGATTTGGCAGAAATGGGATGATTTTATCTAGATATCCATAGGAGTTTCTATTTTTCAACCAAGCTGAAGAAAAATATAGGAGCAAAGGAGTTGAAATAAAAAAATTCAAGAGTTAACAAGTGCTCACAGTACTGAATTGCAAAGAGAAAATTAACAAAATGTGCGCTTATTGTTGGTTTGAGGTTTTTTATACTGTATTAGCTTTAAAAAAAAATCCAATGCTAGAAATGCAATAGGTTATTAGCCAATACTGAAAGACTAAAGGCTTTGGAAAACATATTAAACACAAAGTATTTTTGCTGAGAAAGACTAATAACTGTGAATTCATCCAGATTCACAACTTACTATCCTATAAAAAACTCTTGTGAAGATGGTGGCAAACCAACTTCAGCAATGTGTGACACACAAAAGCTCCTTCAGGATTCAGACCTGACCATGACATGGCTAATCACAACAGTTGACTCTCTCCCTCAGGGAAATAGTCAGAGGACAGATATGCCTCCTAACATGGCTCAGTCTTACACCACTTTCATGATAAGGTGTTTTTGACAACTGCAGGAGTTGGCAGGGGCACAGCAAATAACCTTACTGTGGTTCTGCTCATTCTTTTCTGCTCCTCCTACCCAAGCGCTCCAAGATGTGGAGGGTTCAAAAAAGAACTAGATAAAATCCATGGAGGATAGGTCCATCAATGGCTATTAGCCAGGATGGGCAGGGATGGTGTCCTTAGCCTCTGCCAGAAGCTGGGAATGGGTGACAGGGAATGGACCACTTGGTGATTACCTGTTCTGTTCATTCCCTCTGGGGTACCTGGCATTGGCCACTGTCAGAGGACAGGATACTGGGCTAGATGGACCTTTGGTCTGACCCAGTATGGCCATTCTTCTGTTCTAATTCTCCAGCCCTAAGTACCACATATACTAATCTGGAATAAAGGAACTCAGTAGTATTCACAAGTTATCTAGAAGCACTGAGACTTCAAAACACATCCTTTTTATTTTCAGCACCCATTCTTTTCACTATATATTATGTATATTATTGGAATATAGATCAGCTATCAGAAATAACCAGTGGTTTAGCAACTTAGTGGTGATCTGTAATCTTGACAAAATTGCATTGCTCTAAATTGGTAACCAGAGATTTGACCTCCTTGTCCAGCAGCGTGCAAAATGATTAGGATTTGTGAACTGTAAAGTTGGGTATCGTGAACTGAATGGTTAAGGCCACACTATTAGTTGAGTCATTTTTGTCAGCTATACTGTGCAAGTAACATTGTGTTTATCACAATACACAGTACCAACAATGACACTGAAAAGAAAACATATTTCTATCACATTTGTAAGATGATACTGAAGTTCCTGCAAAAGCAGGCAATGAAATCAATTGTTTTATAACTGCCTAACTCCTAAAAGTTAAACCAATATTTTTAATTTAATATTTTTACCTGTTTTGAGTAAAAATATTTTAGTAAAGTTAAAATATACAAAACTACAGGGTTCTAATACGGTCCAGATCACCCTGCCCAGGGGCATAATTTGGAGGAAGGGAATAAAGGGGAAATCTCTGCAAAGATACCCTCACAGAGCTCCTCCCTCTATTGTTACATCAGAGAAGGTAGGATTTGGCTCCTATGGAAAAGACCATGGGACTTGCTGCTAAATTTGATAGCTTCCCAGTTCCCAGAGACCTGTGAGAGGCCAGAGGGCCATCCATGCAGTGGCTATGAACTTTCACATCAGCTCTGACCTCTGGCATGATGGAAGAGAGACTACAGTCTCAGACCGTAATTTCTTTTTCAGGGCATCTATATGGCTAGAAAGAAGGGGAATTGTGTCACCTCCTCAGCCTCACTCCCGTCCTACCCACTCCCTCCCTCAAGTTGCCAAATCTGCATCCCTGAATCATGAAGGCCCCTCTGCAAGGTATGGGGTAGAGAGGACACTGCAATGCGGACACAGCTGACCCCTCTTTCCACCAAGCCTCCACGTATAGATTTGGATGCAGGTATGACAGAAGAACAAGTTAGACAAACACCTTTCAGGGATGGTCTAGATCAGGGGTCGGCAACGTTCGGCACGCGGCTCACCAGGGTAAGCAACCTGGCGGGCCGGGCCAGTTTTATTTACCTGCTGACGCGGCAGGTTCGGCCGATCGCGGCCCCCACTGGCCGCGGTTCGCCGTCCCGGGCCAATGGGGGTGGCGAGAAGCCTCGGCCAGCACATCGCTCGCCCGCGCCGCTTCTCGCTGCCCCCATTGGCCCGGGACGGCGAACCGCGGCCAGTGAGGGCCACGATCGGCCGAACCTGCCACGTCAGCAGGTAAATAAAACTGGCCCGGCCCGCCAGGGTGCTTACCCTGGCGAACCGCGTGCCGAACGTTTCCGACCCCTGGTCTAGATAATACTTAGCCCTGCCAGGAATTCAGGGGACTGGACTAGATGACCTATCAAGGTCCCTTCCAGTCCTATATTTCTAAGATCTGGGCCAGCACATTTATTTGGCATGTCTGAGAACAAAATTTCGGAGCCCCCGCTTCACTTAACCACAATTTCTTCTCCAGTCTACTGCCTTCTCCATTAATCATTTTGTGCATTATTCTACCTACTAAAAAGTCCAAAAACAAACGATGAATTAGAGGAGCATGTTCTCTACTCCCAAAACTTGACTGTTCAGCTGCCTGAAGTTTAAATTTTGGGGACTGTAATGGCCCCCAAATTCTCTGCCCACTTTCTGTCCTTCTGTAATACCCACCCCTGCCTACCCAGCCTGCCAGTCCCAAGGGACAAAATGTGCAAACTCCACACTTCGAGCAGAACTACAGATTTTTGGGTGTTCATTTGTTAACCACATATGCTTTCACACAAGTGGGGAACACAGGAGCCAAAAAGAGTAATAGTTAAATTCCAGTAACAGAATACCAACTGCTTTAGATTAGTGCCTCAGATTTCAATTATCTATCACTCCATTCCTGCACCTAAAAACTTATAGGTAGAATTGATCTTTTGAGCAGCAAATATACTATTCTAGGTCAGTTACTAAGTAAGAGGTCCCCAAACTGTGGGGTGCGCCCCCCTAAGGGGGCAGCTGGGGGCTACGGGGGGTAGAGAGGGAGCTCCACCCAGCTCCGCTCCTGGACTCGGCTCCGGCTGCTGGCCCCACACCCAGGACTCAGGGCTCCGGCCGCCGGCCCCAGGCCCAGGGCACCAGCTGGCAGCCGGGGCTTCACCACCCCCTTACCCCGCCTGCATCCCCCCATACCGGAGACATGGCCCTGCTCCCAGCTGCAGCTCCGCGGGGAGGGGAGGTGTGGACAGGGGTAAGGGAGAGCACGAGGTAAAATGTTTGGGGACCACTGTCCTAAGTGAATGGAAACCTGATTCTTTAAAGGAGAATAGTATCTCACTAGTATAACTATGGTTTCCTTCCAAGTTATTTCATTAATTCACATAGCAATGAAATGGAGAAAAGAGAGAAAGATTGTTTTAAAACGACTTTGGTTTTAAAGCACTATACTATAACTTATGACTAAAATGTAAACATCACCAGTCTGTCTTTCTCATCAGCATAGTCACCTTGAAAGTGATCTGGTTGAATCTGCAATGATCCTGAGCAGAATTTCTTGTAACTAGTCAAGCTAAGTTGTATGTAGGACATTGCACTGATGTAGCATGTTTTTCTTTAAATGGTTTCTATACTTTAATCACATGTTAAAAACACTTTTGTACAGGATAGTAGTATACATACGCGAAAAATGAGTAGTTATTGAGTGGAATTCAAGTATGTGATAGAAAGAAGTATACTGCTACAATCTATAGATAAAGGGTAGCATTTTTCAATGTGCCAAGTCCCATTGCAAGTCAATAGGACTTAGGCACCTAAATGCTTTTTAAAATCCCACAAAAAATGGGTATTTTTAAAAAAGTTATATGGCCTGATTCTGTTTTTACACCAGTTTAATCTCACTGACTTCAGCAAAGTTGCTCCTAATTTACACCATTGCAAGTGATAAGTGATAAAGCATATTGAAAGATAAAGAGAGGTAAAATTAAAAGGAAGATTCTGGTCTTGCCTTGTAAACTGATTTTGTGTATGGGAGGCTCTCAGTCTGGAAGAGGCTGTTCCTACTTGTTTCCTATGTAGAAGAGGTGCCCCGCTCCTTCCAGATTTCAGGGAGCAAAGGGCATAAAGAGATCACAGAAACATAATTTCTGCAAACGAACTACAATAATTTTACAGCAAACATATGTCTAAACTGACATGATTTACTTAGGCAAAACTGTCAGAAGGGTAGAGTGCATGCACCTCATCGCATGTTTTTAAAATCGCACTATGTTTAGAAATAAAATTACATAGCACATGACAAACAAAAAATGCTAAGCTTCTGACTATAAATGTCCTCTGCCTACATTGCAATTATGTGTGTTCTTCCCTGCAGCTCTTTTGCTGGCAATCACACTACAAACTGCAATTAAGTTAGCATTTAGCACTAAGTTAAATTTAGTTTTAAAAAAGATATACGAGTCTTAAATTAGCCATTGCCATAAATTTGATGTAAAATTAAGTTCTTGGACATGGCTTTGAGCTTTTAAGGATTCGCACCTTCCAACCTGATGTCTCTGTAGGTGGTTTATTCTACAAAATCCACTGTCTGTTTGATCTTTCTCAAATTTAGTGATAACTCCCACATTTGGATAAGCAGAGTATTGACAATTAAAATCCCAGCACAGAAACAGTTTATAAAAAAATGTCCGGAGTAGGGTTGGCAAGTTTCTAGTTACACAAATCCGAACACCCTTGCCCTGCCCCGCCCCCACTCACTCCAGCCCCCCACCCTCACTCACTTTCACTGGGCTGGGGCAGGGGGTTGGGGTGCCGGAGGGTGTGCAGGCTCCAGGCTGGGCAGGGGTTTGGGGTGCAGGCTCCAGGAAGGAGTTTGGGTGCAGGAGGGGGCTCAGTGCTGGGGTAGGGGGTGGGGTGCAGGAGGGAGTTCTGAGCTGGGGCAGGGGGTTGGGGTGCAGGTGGGAGTACGGGGTCTGGGAGGGAGTTGGGGTGCGGGAGGGGGGTTTGAGCTGAGGCAGGCAGTTTGGGGTATGGGCTCCAGCCGGGCAGCGCTTAACTCAGGCGGCTCCCAGTTGGCAGTGGAGTGGGGCTAAGACAGGCTTCCTACCTGCTCTGGCTCTGCGCTGCTCCCAGAAGCAGCCAGTATGTCTGGCCCCTGGCAGAGGCATGGGCAGCAGATGCTGCCCCCGCAGCTCCCATTGGCTCTCCACCTGGGACTCCATGCTCCCTGCTGCTCTAATGCTGCTGATTCACAGTGAGACTTGGCAGTTTTCATACCCCACTCTCTTAGAAGAGAGAGAGGCTCTTGTCCCAAACAGGTAGTGAGGGGCAGTAGAAATGTCCAGGGGATGGATAAGGTTACTATTAAAATGTCTAATTTCAACAGATCACAATGAAGAAGGATCACATAATATGCAGGTTTTCTTTTTTTCACACTTACTCCTGTTGCTGAAATCCTACAAATCTCATCTCACAAGGGACTGAAAATAAACAGTTGCAGTTACACTTCCAATTATATAAATAAACCTTGACTAGCTTTATTTTATTGTAAGTCATAAAATCTGTTTTTTACTTTACCAGAGTACTAAGGAAAAATACATATCTATGAAGAGACACACTTGATCTGAAGACAGAAAGACAAAAGTCTTTATTTCTGATTGTGACAACTAAGTTTCCTTGCCATAAATCTGGATCAGAGGCGATGCCCTAAATTTAAACTGACTTTAAAATACACTAGCTTGTCCACAGACAAAAGAGAAATTGAAATCCCAACCAACTTTCAGTATACTGCTTTCCACTATACCAATATAACTCAATAGCATGAATAGAATTCCAGTACAAAATGTACGACAGTGAATCAGCTCTACAGCTGAACAAGTCGGTCATTCTGGGAAAGGTTGCTGTCAGGGTTCCCTCCCCACTCTGAACTCTGGGCTACAGATGTGAGGACCCACATGAAAGACCTTCTAAGCTTATTTCTACCAACTTAGATTAAAAACTTCCCCAAGGCACAAATCCTTTCCTTGTCCTTGGATGGTATTGCTGCCACCACCAAGTAATTTAAACAAACATTCAGGGAGGGGCCACTTGGAGCCCTATCCCCCCCAAAATATCCCCCAAACCCCTTCACCTACTTTCCTGGGGAGGCTTGAGAATAATATACCAACCAATAGGTTAACAAAGTGAGCACAGATCAAACCCCTGGATTTTTAGGACACTAAAAACCAATCAGGTTCTTAAAAGAAGAACTTTATTATAAAGAAAAAAGTAAAAGAAGCACCTCTGTAAAATCAGGATGGAAGGTAATTTTACAGGGTAATAAGCTTTAAAATAAGAGGATTCCCCTCTAGGCTCAACTTCAAAGTTACAAAAACAGGAATAAACCTCCCTCTTAGCATAGGGAAAATTCACAAGCTAAAACAAAAGATAATCTAACGCATTTCCTTGCTATTACTTACAGTTTCTGTAATCTTAGATGTATCATTTCAATAGGAGCTGGGTTATCTCCTTGGTCTCTTTCTCTCTCTAACCAGAGAGAACAAAACAAAGAGAGCCCAAACAAAACCTCTCCCCCTCCCCCAATTTGAAAGTATCTTCTTTCCTTATTGGTCCTTTTGGTCAGGTGCCAACCAGGTTATTTGAGCTTCTTAACCCCTTACAGGTAAAGGAGAGATTTTATGCTACCCTTAGCTGTATGTTTATGACAGTGGCACTAACATCTCTTCTAAAAGAATTCATTACAGAAAAGTACTAGTTAAAATACTAATGAAAAAACAACGAGGAGTCCTTGTGGCACCTTAGAGACTAACACATTTATTTGGGCATAAGCTTTGGTTCTAGCCCACAAAAGCTTATGTCCAAATAAATGTGTTAGTCTCTAAGGTGTCATAAGGACTCCTCGTTGTTTTTGCTGATACAGACTAACACAGCTACCACTCTGAAACCAGATACTAATGAGTTAATCAATAAGCAGACTTTTAACAGCAACAGACAGTATGTCACTTCCAAGTGGCATCATTAATGACAGTATTTTAATCTGCCCTCAAGCCATGAGCAGCAGGTCAAGATCCATTCATCGTTCATCTAAGTGCTGAAGGCAGTCAACCCATTAAAGGAACAGCCAATATCAATCAAACCAGCAGTAAGAGCAGAGCAGATATTAGCGGAGCCGGTGGGCTCAGCAATGCTTAAGGCACAAAACTAAGTAGTGCTAGGAGTTTTAAGATACAACCGTCTACACATACTAGTACTGCATGTTATTAATAGGCCACCACAGGAACATAAAATAAAATAAAATTAGTTCCAATCTAAATTAGAATTAACACAGCAAAGGAGGGTAACACATAAAGGGAATAACAAATGTTCCCTCCCATACATGATGTTTTATACAGACCTCACTACACTTCATTTAGACTACAAATCGTGAGTTAACTGTGTAACAATCATACATTAAAAGATCATATTAATGATTGCTATAGATCACTCAGTTCTCTCTCAATCATAATGAGATTTTGAAGTAGAGATGGGCCTAAAGAAAACCCCAGGCAAAAAGACATGTGAACTTTGTAAGGGGCAGGTTCAGAATCTGAACCCAGATCCAACTTTTTATAGAAGCACAGAAATGTAAGGCTGGAAGGGACCTGATGAACCTAGACCATCCCTGACAGGTGTTTGTCCAACCAGTTCTTAAAAACGTCCAGTGATGTGGATTCCACAGCCTCCCTTGGAAATCTATTCCAGAGTTTAGCTACCGTCAGATTAAGCCCATTACTACTTCTACCTTCAGTGGACATTGTGAGCAATTGATCACAGTCCTCTTTTATAACAGCCTTTAACCATATTTGAAGACATCACATTCCCCTTTCACTCTTTTTTTTTCAAGAATAAACATGCCCAGTTTTTTTCAACTTTTCCTCACAGGTCAGGGTTTCTAATTCTTCCATCATTTTTGTGGCTGTCCTTTGGACTCTCTCCAGTTTGTTCACATCTCTCCTAAAGTGTGGGCCCAGAACTGGTCACAGCATTCCAGCCGAAGCCTCACCAATGCCAAGTACATTGGGTTGCCAGGTGTCCGGTTTTGGACCGGAACACCTGATCGAAAAGGGACCCGGGCGGCTCCGGTCATCACTGCTGACTGGGCCATTAAAAGTCTGGTCGGTGGCACAGCGGGGCTAAGGCAGGCTCCCAGCCTGCCTTGGCTCCGCGCAGCTCCCAGAAGCAGTGGCATGTGACCAGCCAGGGGCCTCCACACACTGATCCCACCCCAAGCGCTAGCTTCGCAGCTCCCATTGGCCGTGGCAGCACCTGCGGATGGGACAGTGCGCAGATCTGTCTGGCCACACCTCGACATAGAAGCCGGAGTGGGGACGTGCCGCTGCTTCCAGGAGCTGCTTGAGGTAAGCACCACCCATAGCCTGCACCCCTGACCCCCTCCCCTGCCCCAACCCCCTGCCCCAGCCCTGATCCCCCTGCCACCCTCCGAACCCAGCCCGGAGCACCCTCCTGCACCCCAAACCCCTCATCCCCAGCCCCACCCCAGAGCCTGCACCCCCAGCCAGAGCCGTCACACACACCCCGCACCCCAACCCTCTGCCCCAGCCCCCTCCCACACTTGGAAGCCCTCAGCCCCACCCTGGAGCCCCCTCCTGCATCCTACACCCCTCAGCCCCAGCCTGGAGCCTGCATCCCCAGCCAGAGCCCTCACCCTCTCCCGCACCCCACCCACCCTGAGCCAGCCCAGTGAAAATGAGCGAGTGAATGAGGAAGGTGGTGAGAGAGAGCAACAGAGGGAATGGGGATGGATTGAGCAGGGGGCGGGGCCTCGGAGGAGGGGCAGACCTCAGAGGAGGCGTGGGACGGGGGCGGAGCAAGGGTGTTCGGTTTTGTGCGAGTATAAAGTTGGCAACCCTACAAGTACAGTGGGATAAGTACCCCCAGTGACTTACATACAACACTCCAGTTAATACAGCCCAGAATCATATTATCCTTTTTTGCAACTACATCACATTGTTGACTTGTATTCAATTTGTGATCTACTATAGCCCTCAGATCCTTTTCAGCAGCATTACCACCTAGCTAGTTATTCCCCGTTTTGCAATTGTACATTTAATTTTTCCTTCCTAAATGTCTTTATTGAATTTCGTCTTGTTGATTTCAGATCAGTTCTCCAATTGTTCAATTCATTTTGAATTCTAATCTTGTCCTCCAAAGTGCTTGCAACACCGCCCATCTTGGAGGCATCCACAAATTTTATGAGTGTACTCTTCACTTTATCAAAGTCATTAATGAAAATACTAAATAGTACCTGACCCCAGACTGACCCCTGCAGGACCCCTTAGATACACCTTCCCAGTTTGACAGCGACCCACTGAGTATTGTCTTTCAACCAGTTGTGCACCCACCTTATAGTAATTTCATCTAGACCACATTTTCCTAGGGGTTTGCTTATGGAACTGTCATGTGGGGCTGTGTCAAAAGCATTACTAAAATTAAGATGCATCATGTCTATTGCTTCCCACATCTAGTAGGCCAGCAACCCTATCAAAGAAGGAAATTGGGTTGGGTTGGCATCATTTGTTCTTGACAAATCCATGCTGGCTATTCCTTATAACCCTATTATTCTCCAGATGCTTACAAATTGATTGTTTAATGATTTGTTCCAATATATTTCCAGGTATCAAAGATAGGCAGACTGATCTATAATTCTCCAGGTCCTCTTTGTTCCCATTTTTAAAAATAGGTACTATGTTTGCCCTTTTCAGTCTTCTAAGACCTCACCTATTCTCCAGGAGTTCTCAAAGATAATGGTTCCAAGATTGCTAATGGTTCCAAGATTGATAATGGTTGCTAATGGTTCCAAGATTGCTTCAGCTAGTTCCTTAAGTACCCTAGGATGAATTCCATCAAGCCTTGCTGACTTGAATACATCTAACTTATCTAAACATTCTTTTATCTTTCCTTTTCCTATTTTGGCTTGCATTCCTTCCCCTTGTTAATATTAATTATGTTGAGTATATGGTCACTATTAACATCTTTAGTGAAGGCTGAAGAAAAATGGGCATTAAACACCTCAGCCTTCTTGACGTCATCCGTTTTTAGCTCTCCTTTTCTGCTAAGTAGAAGACTGACAACTTTCTTTTCCTCCTAATGTATTTAAAGAACCGCCTCTTATTGCTTTTTATGTCCCTTGCTAGGTATAACTCATTTTGTGCCTTAGACTTTCTGATTTTGTTTCTTCATGCTTGTGCTATTCTTGTGTACTCTTTAGGAATTTGTCCATGTTTTCACTTTCTATATGCTTTTTTTTTATTTTCAGGATACAGTACTGTATTAGAGTTCATAATGGAGCCATATTGACCTCTTACTATTCTTCCTATCTTTCCTTTGCATTGGGATACTTGGTAGTTGTGCCTTCAATACTGTCTCCCTGAGAAATTGCCAGCTCTCCTGAACTCCTTTTTCCTTTAGATTTACTTACCAGTTCTCTGAGTTTGGTAAGGTGTGCTTTTCTGAAGTCATTGTCCTTATTCTGCAACTCTCACTCCTTCATTTCCTTAGAATCATGAAATCTAAGATTTCATGGTTAATTTCACCCAAATTGCCTTCCATCTTCAGAGTAACTACCAATTCCTCTCTGTTGGTCAGAAACAAGTCTACAATGGCTGTTCCCCTGGTTAATTCCTCCACTTTCAGAAACAAAAAGTTGTCCCCAACAGACTCCAAAAAATAACTGGAAATTTTGTGTTTTGCCATATTACTTTACCCAGATGTCTCTTGGAAATCAATAAGTCCCCCATTACTACCAGGTCCTGTGTTTTGGATATTTCTGTTATTTATCTTCAATAATATGGAGATAACTTTTTAAACAAATAAAGCAAGCTTGTAAATAAAATCCCACATTCATAATAGAACTCATTTGTGATCTCTAGCAACACATTGTCTCATGTATTGTTTCAAATAAATTTTAGATAAGAGATACTGATCTTATCCCTTTAGATAGCTGTATGAAATTACCATAATTAGAAAACAATTGCAAGTACTTTATCTTGTAAAGCAAACACATCTAAGTCTTACCAATGAAAAGAAACATATTTAGCAACTGATTATTGCTAAATTAATAGTAAACACAGAGTAAAAAAATGCCATTTTAAAAATTTTAATTGATATAAATGTTTTCTTCATTATAGTCTCCTTTTAATTATCTAGCTAATAAGCACTAATAAGCTAGTAAAATACAAGTTAAGATAAGCTGTTTTAAATGCATTCCAGACACCTGCATCGTGTTTGACATGTAACCCCTCACATGCAGGAAGAATGAGTAAAAGAGCCATCTTTGGAATTGATCACAACAACATTAGTGAAATGTTGTTCACTCTATAATGTACTGAGTACTAGCATTTGCTGTCTGACATTCACCACACTTAGGCATGGGAAACATTCTTCCAGTTCATAATCTGATCTTCGAGGGATTAAAACGATAGCAAATATGAAGCTTAATACCTAAAATATGTTATACCTTTTAATGAGTGAACAGTATAGTATGAGTGTATAGTTATAGAAGAGAGTTGGCAAAAAAAGTATTATTTACTAAAATTCCTTCCAAGGTATAAATCTCAGCTAGGAGCACATTGACTCTGCTTCGTTACCTTTTATTAGTTTTCCATTATAATAAATGAACAATTTCTTCATTATAATGAATAATGAACATTTCGGGGTTTAAAATTCATAGAAGTTAAGGCTAAAGGCCATTTAACAATATAGATGGCCCAATAATCCCTATACCTGTACTGGTAATAGCTTAGTATCTTAGCAAAAGACATCTCAAAGACCTATTCTGAACTCAGACTGGTACACACCAGGAGTATCTTCACTGAAGTCAATGGAAATTTAGTGGTGTAAAGCTGGTGTAAATGAGATCAGAATCAGGACCCCAGTTTCTGAAATAGGCGTAGTTGAGCAAAATGTTCTATCACACAAATCTTTTTATAAATGATTAGCGCTGATCCAAATTCTCTGCATAAAAAGTTGTAAAATTTTGTGTAAGAGTATGTCAATTTTCACAAATTTTGATTGGAAAATTTCAGCATTGTCAAAATATTTCATTTTGATGTGTGTTTTGTTTCAGTTTTTGGAAACCAAATAATTTTAGTTTTCCCCTTCAGTTTTGGTATTTGACCCCCACACTACTTTTTCTCAAACAAAACAAAAACTAAAACAACCTCTTGCCACCTCTTCCCCCAGTTGGAAAATGGAGGGTTAAGGGAGGAAAAACTGAGAAAGTGGGGAAAATCCATTTTTCAGACCTTTTTCCTGTTTTCCCAACTTCTTCCAGCTAGAAAACAGCCAGAAAGTAGGTTTTCCCTCCACTTTATTTATTTATTTTTGTAAACAAGCTTTCTCCTTTACCCTTTTATAGGGCTTGTGTTCCCAGTTAAGCAACAACTCTGTCACAGATTCCGTGATTTTTTGGTGACCTCTGCAACTTCAGGGCCTCAGCTGTCGGCCCCCCACAATGGGTGTCGAGGCTCAGGCTATCAGCTCCCTCTTTTCCCGGGTGGTTGGCAGGACTTGGGCTGTCAGTCCCTCTCTCGGATGGCAGGGTGATCCCCAGGGCTCAGGCTGTGAACCCCAGGCAGTAGGGCTTGGGCTACCAGCCCGGGCATGATGGGACTCAGGCTTCCATCAATTCTTGTTCATTACCTGTGACCTGTCTATGACATTTATGACATATAAACATGACAAAATCTTAGCCTTATTCCCTGTCCATTAGTCTAGTAGCTGGTTACCTTCCATGTAGGACCCCGTGTACTCTGCTGCACAAATGGGACCAAATTTCACAGCAAGCAGAATGGTGTCCCTAGTCTCTGTTTGCCAGAAGCAGGGAATGGGCGACAGGGGATGGATTACTTAATGATTTCCTGCTCTGTTCAATCCCTCTGAAGCACCTGGCATTGGCCATTGTTGGAAGACAGGATACTGGGCTAGATGGACCTTTGGTCTGACCCAGTATGGCCATTCTTATGTTCTAAACCAGGGGTAGGCAACCTATGGCACGTGTGCCGAAGGCGGCACGCAAGCTGATTTTCAGTGGCACTCACGCTGCCCGGGTCCTGGCCACCGGTCCGGGGGGCTCTGCAGTTTAATTTAATTTTAAGTGAAGCTTCTTAAACATTTAAAAAACCTTATTTACTTTACATACAACAATAGTTTAGTTATATATTATAGACTTATAGAAAGAGACCTTCTAAAAACGTTCAAATGTATGACTGGCACGTGAAACCTTAAATTAGAGTGAATAAATGAAGAAAGGTTGCCGACCCCTGTTCTAAACAATCTTAAATTCTACCTCAGTAACTCTTGGCATTGTGAAATACTCTTAATTCACGTCCCTCCACCCTTCTCACAAACATCCTGCTATGGCACATTGCTGAAAGTAGTCATTGACAACATTCATCATTTTTAAAAAAAAAATTACGATGAGTGTACTTCAACCTACACGTATATTGTGGTGATATGCATATCATGTTAAAGACAGAAGTGTCACTTATATGTCCTTTATTACCATAGTAGCTGAGAACTTCACTATTATTAGTGTATTAACTCTCACAACATCCCAGATAGGAAAATCTTTTATCCCCATTTTACCAACACGAAATTAAGGCACAGAGAGGCTAAGTGATTTGCACAAGATCACACAGGGAGTCTGTGGCAGAGCAGGGACTTGAACCTGAGTCTCCCAATAATTGTCTAGTGCCCTAATCAAGTTATTTGGGAAATCCCAAAAAACTTTGTACCTCTCTCTGACATCATGTATTATCTCACTGTACACAACACACATATTCAAATATGTATTATACAACACACAAATATGGGCCTTTAATTGTATTACGATCTGTAACATACACAATATGGTTGCCCCTCAAAACGGAGATTCTTTTTTAATTAGTAAGAAAAAATAGTAATTAGTTTTACCGCAGCCTTTAACATTTTAAAATGTGTACAATTTATTTTACATAATAATATTACCTATTTTTCACAGATGGTTTAAATGCTTTAAGACTATTACAATTTCAACTGGCCCCTAGATGTTTTTTTATATGTATTTCCACACTTGATTTTTTGACAAAAAGTAGTAGTCTAAAAGAGGGTGTCTCACCTCTTTGACAAGGCTATTTTCCCACTCTTGCTAAGTAAGGTGAAGGACTGCAAATATAATAAGGAATTCTGGCAATCATTCTGTTGTTCAATATACTGTAATGGCTTATTTCTGGGGAACAGACTGTGTAATTCATTGCCTGATATACTGTCCATCTTCACAAGTAATAGGCAATGTTAAAAACTAAAATGTATTGTGATTGTTTTCAAAATTTAAAAGTAATCTATTTATGTACCATACACTAACATATAGTCAGAACCAGCAATAAGAAAAAAAGGAGTTACTTATATTTGGCCCAATCCCCAAAATATGGAAGTCTTGCATAATCTTGTAATATCAAATCCCATTTGCTTTCCCTAACAAGCAAGCTCTCTGACACCTCATGTGGGTAAAGTGAACATGATTTGGTCCTAAGATTTCTAGCCTCAGTTTCAGGGAACTGGGTATATTCAGAATATGGGTATAAATACCATTTCAAGCAATGATTCAGCACATTCAGGGTGATTTAAATGCAACTCGCTGTGAGTAGTCACAAATTTAAAAGGGGAAATGGCGACATGGTTTTGAGAAGCATGTTTCTCTGACAACTCTCCCCTTCACTGGACTCAAAAACACATATTTGAAAAAATTCAAGTCTCTTTATTTAGAAATTATAATGATATGTCATTTAAATTATTGTCTGTTAGAAATGGCATGCCAAGTCACAGCTTGTTGCTGTATCATAACAGCACCAAAGAGACAGTCTATGTGGGCAACACATTTTCTTACTACTATATACACAGGATACCACAAGTTTCCATGATGTCACTAACAGGGCTGGCTGCAGGCCCATGTATGATAAAAGAGCAGTTTTTTTCCTATTCAGCCAGCCAGGCTGCCCTCAAGTCTTTTCCACTTGAACCGAAGTCAGTGAACCAAATAAATCTTTAGTGAAAATACACCTTAGAGAAACATTCAGCTATACCTTAAAGAAAATCCAAGAACACCTAGGTTCTGTTACATTTATACGGTAGACAGCTGTTTTCGTCTTCACTTGGGGAATTTGGAGCTCAATTCAAATATCTATCTGAAAAAAGCCCAGTTTTAAACATTTAAGGCTTGCCGATCTTTGTAATTAAAGCCTCCTGTTAAAGTCTTCCTTTGAATGTAAACAAATAGGATGAGATCTACTGTAATTATTAAAGAAGGAACTTTCTGAGATGCTGTTTTTGTCTTTCCCCCCAAAATTAAATGTACAGGCTGTGCTGCACAGAAGAGAAACTAATTGCACATGCGACAATGTTAACTTGACCTCTAGCTTTTAGGCAAGCACTTTTATTTTGCTTTGTAATACAAATAAAAGTTCTAATTAGTCTCAAACATATTAAGCAATATGGTCACCTGCTAGATGGATCAGAAAACATTCTACCTCTAAAGATTTTATTTCTTTTATGCTGACTAACAAGTTCTGCCATACCCTTGATTACCAAGAAATTTTCTAAAATTACTACACATTTCCAAGGGGTCATTTTGTCAATACTGATCCAGTGCAGATGGAGAAAGTCCACATGTCTGATTAACAAAAAGCATTTCTTCCAGACACGTGGGGGCCACCCATATAACAGGGTTCATCAGTTGTACTTCTGGAGCGTACCACATTCCTCCTATTTTTCTCTTGCTCATACCTGTTAAGTCTGCAAAATCGGAAAGCTGGACATTTTGTACATGTGATGAAATATCCCAATTTGCGTTTCAATAAATACTCATTACCTCATTTACATACTTCTGAGGTTATCCAATTGTTCAAGTTTCTTGCTCCTCTTCCATGTCAAATCTATTATTTTTCCCCATCCTTCTGAATTGGCTCTCCCTTAAGTTTGCCACACACATCTTCCTCCCTGCTCCCAGTTCCCTACATAAGGTGACAGATAGCAAGTGTGAAAACTCGTGACACTTTTTTTGAGGGGGGTGGAGGTGGGCATAGTTGCATATATATATATATAAGACAAAGCCCCTAATATTGGTATGTCTGGTCAACCTGTGCCTACATCACCTCTTTACATTTCCCCCTCCTCCCCCTTTCTCCCCACTGCTCATGTTCCACTATCTCTAGCTCCCCACTTTCCTTCTCTGGAGTTTGCCCCAACTCTTCGGATCTCCCACTGGAATTTCACCCCCTCTCTGGTTTAGCTCCCACTACATTCCCCTTCTCCATTACATCTGGTTCTGCAGATTCTCTTTGAGTTTCCTCATCCATGCACTCTCAAGCTTAACACCTGCCTAGAGCATAATCCCCAACATGTCCTCAGCCAGAGACACGGCTAAAGCAATGTTCTACAGCAGTGTTTTTCAAACTATTCACCTTATTAGGATCTCACTGAATTATGCCTCATTATCAGAACGTCTCTATTTTATTTACTTTTCCACCCTGACTGCATGTTCCATTCTATGAAACGTGTGGTACAACATATACCGGCTTGCAAGAAAATTTTCAAAAGTATCTTTATGTCTATAGATTCTGTTCAGCTGTGTGAACTGCATTCTCTTTAAACACTAAAAACTAGAGTTAATCTTGTGATCCTTGAGAACCCCTGCAACAACTGTACATCATTACATGTCTACATCACTGCTTTCTAATGAATGAACAATTATGCAATATACTTTAGCAGAATGTCATGTTAAACTTCCCAGACAGAAGTAAAAAATATTGCACAGTTGTAAGTAACAAAACCTGGAACACCACCAGTGTGCCGCTGCCTATGGTACTACTGAGGCTAAAAGGGTTGTTGTACTGCATCAAATGACTGCAGTCTGTTACAATGCACTAACTTTGCTTCACACACAGCTCATTTAGGTGGTACAGTCTTACTGAATGATTGACTACCATGAAAATATTGTGTCATACGCAATAGTTTCAGAACACCCTTTCAGAATACACTCGGTGACATCATAATTATCCCACTCATATGACCTAGTTCAACACTTCACAGTTAGAAGACACTGTGGAATAAGTGTTATACAAGACAGTATAAAATATAGAAACTAGATTAACACGAGTCCTAGACTGAGCTGTAGTATCACCTGAGATGCAAAGATGGCCCATCATGTCTAACAGGTGGTCTCAAACCTGGCCAGGGTATCAACTACATATTTATAGAAAATGTATTTTGTAGACAAACTCCCAATCCATCTGTGACCAGGCGAACCACTACCTTTCCCTGTTCACAACTGCACAACACTCCTGTGGCAGCTACAGGAATTGCTTACATGGGAAAGTAATAGGCAAGTATGCAAGTGCATCTGTCTTTAATGCAACATGTGGTGTTCTTTTTTAAAAAGTTCTCTCCCCTTTCACTTCCTCTTCCACTTCTGTTGTGGCCCTTTCTATTTCTCCCATCACTCCCCTGCTCATATATTTCTAGCTCATGCGCCTCTTCCCTGCTTGCAGAGGCTTCCCTGTAGCTTGGTTCTCTTCTCCCCCAGATATGATGTCCAATCGTCTGGTCTTCTTTTCTATTGGATACATTAACCCAGTTACCTCATTCCCTTCTTCCCCGTACATTTCTCTACCCTGATGGCCCCTGTTTCCTCTTTTCAGTGCAGAAACAGTCCCTTGTATAAGCAGCTATGCTTGCTTCTCATAATTTCCAGATGCTTTTAGAGGCCTACAGGCTCTTCTTTGCAATAAAGAGACTGAGCACTCATAGAAGCAGCTGAAAACAAAAAGATGTGAGCAGGCAACTCTCTACAGACCTCCAACAAGAGTTCTGCTAAATCAGACTTTGTGAACTACTGATCTATGCCAATTTGCTTTTTGTGATATCACTATGATGCAGGGGCGGCAGGTTTGTACAATTTTTGGCAGTGCCCAGAATGGGTCCAATTCCCGCCCACCCCCCACACCTACCTAAGGCTCTGGAAGGGAGTTTAGGTGAGGGGACATAGGAGGGGGTGCAGGCTCTGGGAGGGAGTTTGGGGTGCAGGCTCTGGGCAGGAGGGGGTTTGGGGTGCAGGCTCTGGGCTGGGGGTTGGAGTGTAGGAGGGGGTGAGGACTCAGAAGGAGTTTGGGTGCAGGCTCGGGGCTGGGGCAGGGGGTTGGGGTGCAGGAGGGGATGCCGGGGGCAGGCTCTGGGAGGGAGTTGGGGTGAAGGCTCTGGGCTTGGGCAGGGTTAGAGTGCAAGAGAGGATGAGGAGTATGGTGCCTACCTCGGGCGGCTCCCGAAAGCGACCCGCACACCCTTCTGGCAGCAGCTCCTAGGCGGGGCGGCCAGGGGGTCTCCGTGCGCCGCTGCCCACAGGCACTGCTCCTGCAGTTCCCATTGGCTGCAGTTCCCGGCCAATGGGAGCTGTGGAGTTGGCGCTCGGGCAGGGGCAGCGCACAGAAACACACACCTCCAGGGCCACAGGGATGTGCCAGCTGCTTCTGGGAATGGTACGGAGTGAGGGTGGGCAGGAAGCCGCCTTAGCCTCACTGCAGTGGCAGTGGCCGGGGGCCCCTGGGCCTTTTTAAATCGCTTGGGGGTGGCAGACAGGGCTGGGATATGCTCTGGGGGAGCCGCGGGAGAGACTCGGCCCTGAACATTGGTGGAGCCGGCCACCGCGCCCTGAATATTCCTGGAGCACAGGCACCACGGGTCCATATAACTCGCCGCCTCTGCTATGATGCACTGCTTTAGAAAAGATAATATTTCACGATGTAAGACCTGCTTTTTAAAAGCCATGCATCATTGCCATTTAAATGAACTGATTGTGTTACTCACTTTTTCATCTCATTCATAATTTTTTTCTATAAAACTTTTGAAGGAGATATTGAATGCAATAGTCCAGAAAAAGTAACATTAAATACTGAAAAGCTCCATACCTAATAAGCAAGCAACTGTGACAGTACCTATCAGAACCTCTAATGCACAAGTACTGCAACTGTGAGAACCAGAGGTTTAACTTACGGAGAGTTGTCTAGATTCAGAGGTGGATCAGCAGATTCACCTAGATTCTCAACGGTTCTGCCACAAACTGTTTATAGAGGGAAATGATTCAATATGCTTTTTATTAATTTTAATAAAAGTTATAAACATGCATGAATAACATACAAAAACTGATCACTAAAGCTAAATAATATCAGTTAAATGAGTTAGCTGCAAAATTGGTGTAAAATCATCGGTTCAGTCAAATTAACACGCTAAGTAATCATTTTTTAATTCTGCAACAGGAAGTTAAAGAAGGCAGCTTGCAGTTTAGCTTTAAAATGGGATTAGATCAAAGTACAGTGTGGAATTTCTTGTGTGCAGCTGCAGGGTCCACACGGACACTTAGTATGGGGTGATTTATACACAAAATAAGTGTTCAGGTAGACAAGCCCTTAGGGTTAGTTTTAGGGAATATTCTTCCGCACCTCCCTCTTGTGGCATAACCAGGATCTCATATACACCTATTTCTCTCATAGCAACATTCACAGCGTAACTGCTTGCTCTACTTCACAAGCTACAGTCACAGTCACAAACTACACCTAAGATTTCTCTATGAACTAGGAATCTGTGCTTTTTCATACACACAAATTTGTCTTTGTGCCAAGCAGATAATATTTACAAGCAGATGAGTTGTAATTCACAAATGAGGTGGACTGAAAGGAAAATGCATGGAACACCCTGGGAACTGGAATTAGGAGGATTCACATAGCTCTGTCTGGAAATGCTATTTTAGTATTAAAGGTAAACTACTATCAGCTATTGGAAAATACTAAGATACCAATCTTGACTGTACCAAGATACCAACTGTGACCTCAACTGCTAAAAAAACCTAACCACAACTAGAAACAGAAAAATACAGCATAGGAACCACATAGGAAAATTTCTTATATGGTCATATTATTAAAGTATTAACAGCATTTTCAAAATATAAAAAAGCATATGTTCTTCCACTAGATTAGAAAGCAAGTCAATTTGCTATCAAAACTTTTGCTATCGCAGGAGCAAATCTTTCAGTTAACTAAATGCTTCAGACTTTACATAAGATATCAGTGAAAATAGCAAATAAAATACTTTATAATGCCATGAAAGAACCACAGTCTTAAATTATTTCACTGTGTCATCAAAATATTTTCCAAGCAGGCTTGGCAAATATCACACTTGTTTCATTAACTTTTTAATATAATCATAAGAGAAGTAGTAACTGTGCAAACTAAGTTGTAGAACTCCTACCAAAAATAAAGTAAAAGTAAATGGGGTGAATTCTGTATATGATTATACTCTCTGCAACCACATTGCAAACCATAGGATTAAAGGTTGTAGTGTCAGAAATATGTCCGTCTATAGAAGCACCACACATACATATTTCTAGTTTCCTATTGCTACTAATTGTTATTTTTATTTTGCTCTATTGCTATAATTTTGGTGGCTTCCTTTCTAAGAAAAAGAAGGGGGAAAAACACAGCAATGAAGAGATAATTTAATTTATTTTTGGCAGTCCCAAGAACCACAAAGAAAATAAATCAGAGTATGCTTAAAATAGCAAAGCAAAGAACAGCCACAAAGCTGTGCGTCTTCCAATTTTAAACTTAACAGGGAAACTCTACAAAGCTATTTTCTCAGAGGGTAGTCAATTAATTTAGTGCCCTGTCTTCCCTCTTCTCCCTCTGTCTGCGCACTTAGTGCAAAAACATCTCTATGTACAAAGGAGAGAGCTATGACACATCAACCTCATGTACTTGGTCTCTCAATTGTACCATTCCAGTGCAAAAACATAAAAGCTGGCTTGCAAAGCACAGCCTGTTAATCCCCTCCCTTTAAAAAGGGCCCAAACAGATGAGATACAGTCCCAAGAGAACAGTGTGTGGCCTTTCTCTCTTTTTCCCTCAGCCAACAAGCCTCCACCTCCACCCCAAACAAATTCTCTCTGGTCAAAGATAGGTCCTTGGGCTTTCAAGTCTATACCTTCTAGTGGAACCCATCTGCTTACAAGCAAGAAGACCTCACCACTGATGTAGAGGCCATCCACCTCTAAAGCAGCAGACCTCACCACTGTCTCACCTGCTTTAAAGGACGCCCATAAATAATGCCAGCCCAGATCTCAAACAGCGTGGATTAGATTTTTAAGTTCCTGATGTTTTTCTTTGAGAACAAAAAGTCAACCAGACCAGAGGCCTTTCTCCATAGTTCCACCTGCCTTGGACCATGAGTTGCAGCCACCAATTGGGAAATCCTTCATCTATGTGAATTTAGCACTGCAACTCAGGATTCTGGGGTCCATTCTGACTTCCCTATAAACATGGGCATTCTATAACCAAGTGTTAACCATTTGCACAGGAGGCGGTGTGGCATTGTGAATGAAAGAAAGCATACAGTCAAATAAAGTAAAACTTTTAATTAAATTCAACTGTACCATAGAATCACTCTGGATAGAAATTCCATACTTGAACAATAAGAGTATAGCAGATGGAATATAATTCTGACCACCTAACCAGGATGGTGACAGAGATCATAAAACGCTCAGGGAGATTACAGAGACTACAAAGGAAGAAAACACAATAATAATGGAGGATTATAACTATCCTTGTATTGACTGGGTATATGTCACCTCAGGAAGGGATCCAGAGATGAAATTTCTGGACATACTAAATGACTGCTTTTTAGAGCAGCTTCTCATGGAAACCCACAAGGAGAGAGACAATTCTTAATTTATTCCTAAATGAAACAGGATCTGGCCCAAGAGGTGAATATAGCTGAACTCTGGAATAGTGACTATAATGTAATTAAGTTTAACATCCTTATAGGAGGAAAAATGCCAAAGAAACCCACCACAGTAGCACTTAACTTCAAAAAGAGGAACTACACAAAAATGAGGAAGCTAGTTAAACAGAAACTTAAAGGAACAGTCACAAGGGTGAAATGCTTGCAAGCTGCATGGACACTCTTTAATAGAGTCCTCATAATAGAGGCTCAAACTATATGTATACCCCAATTAAAATGCCGCCATGGCTAAAGAGCAGGTTGTTAGAAGTAAAAAGGCATCCTATAAAGATTGGAAGGCAAATTCCTACTGAGGAAAAAGGGAAGGTGCATAAATTCTGACAAGTCACATTTAAAAGTATAATAAGGCCGGGGAAGAAAGAATTTGAAGCGCAACTAGCTAAAGACACAAAAACTAATAGCAAAAAATGTTTTAAGTACATCAGAAGCAGGAAACCTGCCAAACGGGAAATGGGTCCACTGGACAGTGCGAGGGAGTTTAGAGGGGAGGAGTGTGAGGGGGGAGGCTAGATACACTTACCATTCCTTAAACTTAAAGCCAAAAAACACCCCCTGATAAAAACAAAACAACAACAAAGGAACGAACTGCAGGAGTAAAAAAGAGAATGCAGGCAGAAGTCCAGCAACAGAGTGGGAGCTACCCAGTTTATTGCACCCAATGCAGCATGTGTGATTACCTGCGCTATGGGCAGGTGGCACGTGTGTACATTTTCGGTGCAAGAAGCTCCTGGCCCTTAGACACCATATACGGGCTTTGGAGAACAGAGTGGCTGAACTGGAGGAGCTAAGGGAGACAGAGAGGTGCACAGATGAGACTTTCCAGGTCACAGTAGAATGGTCCCACCCCCCAGTCTGACAGCATCTGTGCTATTGAGGAGGATGAAAGTCTCAGGGAAGGAAAACATCCAACTGGAGCAGAGGGAAATGATCCCATAGTTGGGACCCTCCTTCCAGAGGATGTTGTGGTATCCTCTTGCCTCTCTGGATACCTCTCCGGGGGAGGGAACTCCAGTTATTAGGAAGAGACAGGTATTAGTATTGGGCGATTCGATCATTAGAAACGTAGATAGTTGGGTTTGTGATGACTGTGAGAACCGCATGGTGACTTGCCTGCCTGGTGCGAAGGTTGCAGACATCTCGAGGCATCTAGATAGACTTATATGTAGTGCAGGGGGGGAGCTGGTGGCCGTGGTACATGTAGGTACCAATGCCATAGGGAAGGTCAGGAGAGAGGTCCAGGAGGCCAAATTTAGGCTGCTAACTCATATATTGAAGTCCAGGACCTGTATGGCAGCATTTTCTGAAATGCTTCCAGTTCCACACGCAGGGCCAGTTAGACAGGCAGAACTGCAGGGTCTCAATGCGTGGATGAGACGATAGTATAGGGAGGAGGGGTGTAGATTTATTAGGAACTGAGGAAACTTTGGGGAAAGGGGGAGCCTATACAGGAAGGATGGGCTCCACCTAAACCAAAATGGAACCAGATTGCTGGCACTTAAAATTAAAAAGGTCACAGAGCAGTTTTTAAACGAAGGGCTGGGGGAAAGCCGATAGGTGCAGAGGAGCATGTGGTTCAGACAGAGACATCACTTAGGGGAGGATCTATTCATGGAGATTCCCTATGTCCTACTAAGGAGGACAGGCTGGAAGATGATAAAATACAGCTAGGATCTGATGAGAAACAGTCAAATGAAAAAAAGTCTCATTCAATTACATCATGTAATGGCAGAGAGCTAAAAAGTGACAAGTTTTTAAAGTGCTTATATACAAATGCTAGAAGTCTAAATAATAAAATGGGTGAACTAGAATGCCTTGTATTAAATGAGGATATTGCTATAATAGGCATCACAGAAACTTGGTGAAATAAGGATAATCAATGGGACACAGTAATACCAGAGTACAAAATATATCAGGAGGACAGAACAGGTCATGCTGGTGGGGAGTGGCACTATATGTGAAAGAAAGCATAGAATCAAATAAAGTAAAAATCTGAAATGAACCAAACTGTATCATAGAATCTCTATGGATAGTATTTCTATGCTCGAACAATAAGAATATAGAAGTAGGGATATATACTGACCACCTGACCACAATGGTGATAGTAACTGTGAAATGATCAGGAAGGTTAGAGAGGTTATTAAAATAACAAACTCCATAATAATGGGCGATTTCAACTATCCCCATATTGACTGGGTATATGTAACCTCAGGACGGGATGCAGACAAAGTTTTTTGACACCTTAAATGACTGCTTCTTGGAGCATCTCGTCCTGGAACCTACCAGAGGAGAGGCAATTCTTGATTTAGTCCTAAGTGGAGCACAGGATCTGGTCCAAGAGGTGAATATAGCTGGACCGCTTGGCAATAGTGACCATAATATAATTAAATTTAACATCCCTGTGACAGAGAAAACACCACAACAGCCCAACACTGTAGCATTTAATTTCAGAAAGGGGAACTACACAAAAATGAGGAGTTTAGTTAAACAGAAATTAAAAGGCACAGCACCAAAAGTAAAATCCCTGCAAGCTGTATGGAAACTTTTTAAAGACACCATAATAGAGGCTAACTTAAATATATACCCCAATTTAAAAAAAAAAAAAAAAAAAACAAGTAAGAGAACCAAAAAAGAGCCACCGTGTCTAAACAACAAAGTAAAAGAAGCAGTGCGAGGCAAAAAGGCATCCTTTAAAAAGTGGAAGTTAAATCCTAGTGAGGAAAATAAAAAGAAGCATAAACTCTGGCAAATGAAGTGTAAAAATATAATTAGGAAGGCCAAAAATGAATTTGAAGAACAGCTAGCCAAAGACTCAAAAAGTAATAGCAAAAAACTTTTTAAGTACATCATAAGCAGAAAGCCTACTAAACAACCAGTGGGGTCACTGGACAATCGAGAGGCTAAAGGAGCACTCAAGGACAATAAGGCCTTTGCGGAGAAACTAAATGAATTATTTGCATCAGTCTTCATAGTTGAGGATGTAAGGGAGATTCCCAAACCTGAGCCCTTCTTTTTAGGTGACAAATCTGAGAAACTGTCCCAGATTGAGGTATCATTAGAGAAGTTTTTGGAACAAATAGATAAACTACACAGTAATAAGTCACCAGGACCAGATGGTATTCATCCAAGCGTTCTGAAGGAACTCAAATGTGAAATTGCAGAACTACTAACTGTAGTCTGTAACCTATAATGTAAATCAGCTTCTTTAACAAATGACTGGAGGATAGCTAATGTGATGCCAATTTTTTGAAAGGGCCAGTAAGCTTGATTTCAGTACTTGGCAGACTGGTTGAAACGATAGTAGAGTAAAGAACAAAATTGTCAGACACATACATGAACATAATTTTTTGGGGAAGAGTCAACTTGGTTTTTGTAAAGGAAAATCATGCCTCACCAATCTACTGTAATTCTTTGGGAGGGTCAACAAGCATGTAGACAAGTGGGATCCAGTGGATATAGTGTACTTAGATTTTCAGGAAGCTTTTGACAAGGCCCCTCACCAAAGGCTTTTGAGCAAAGTAAGCTGTCATGGGATAAGGAGAAAGGTCCTCTCATGGATTGGTAACTGATTAAAAGATAGGAAACAAAGGGTAGTGTAGCGGGGTGGACACCCACTCCTGCCTGGGAGGGCTGCAGCTCTAAAAGCTGGGCTGATTGGGGAAGCAGCCGCAGCTGGGCCCCAATCAGGCCACAGCTGGCCTGTATAAAAAGGCTGTGAGCCAGGAGCCCAAACAGTCTCTCTCTAGCTGTAGAGGGAGATGGGCCTGGCTGCAGGGAGCTAGAGACAGGGTACCTGAGTGGAGCAGGGGTGGGGAAAGGCAGAGGAGCTGGGGAGATCCAATCTGGAAAGCCCCAGGCTGCAGCCTAGCATAAGGCTAATAGGTACTGGGGGTTGCAGAGGGCAGCCCAGGGGTAGGCAAAGGCAGCAGGTCCAAACCCAACCTTGCCAGTGATGAGTAGGCTGATACTGCAGTCTGCCCCAGGGCGTGGGGGCTAGACGAGGACTGACGGTAGCCTTATACTGAGGTGGGGTTAGTGGGTGGGGGTTCCTGTGGGAGAGGAGACCCTGAGAGAAAGGGGTTACTGCCAGGGGGCAGCACCCCAGCTAACAGGGCACCGGAGTCCAGGGAAGGACATGGGGGCCAAGCGGTAGTGGATCACCGGCCTGCAGAGGGCGCTCCAGGCTGGAAATCGAGCTAATTCCCTGAGAGACCAGCAGGAGGCGCCGCCAGGTGAGCCTGCGCCAGCTTACAGGTAGGAATAAATGGTCAGTTCTCAGAAAGGAGAAAGGTAAATGGTGGTGTCCCCCAGGGGTCTGTACTGGGACCAGTCTTATTCAACATATTTATAAATTATCTGGAAAAAAGGGTATACAGTGAGGTGGAAAAATTTGCAGATGATACAAAACTACTCAAGACAGTTAAGTCCCGGACAGACTGTGAAGAGCTACAAAAGGATCTCTCAAAACTGGGTGACTGGGCAACAAAATGGCAGATTAAATTCAATGTTGATCAATGCAAAGTAATGCATATTGGAAAACATAATCCCAACTATACATATAAAATGATGGGGTCTAAATTAGCTGTTACCACTTAAGAAAGAGATCTTGGAGTCATTGTGGATAGTTCTCTGAAAACATTCACTCAATGTGCAGCGGCAGTCAAAAAAGCAAACCGAATGTTGGGAATCATTAAGAAAGGGATAGATAAGAAGACAGAAAATATCATACTGCCTCTATATAAATCCATGGTATGCCCACATCTTGAATAAAGTGTGCAGATGTGGTAGCTCCATCGCAAAAAAGATATATTGGAATTGGAAAAGGTTCAGAAAAGGGCAACAAAAATGATCAGGGGTATGGAACAGCTTCCGTATGAGGAGAGATTAATAAAACTGGGACTTTTCAGCTTGGAAAAGAGACGACTAAGGGGGGTTATGATTGAGGTCTATAAAATCATGACTGGTGTGAAGAAAGTAAAGAAGGAAGTGTTATTTACTCCTTTTCTTAGAACACAAGAACAAGGGGTCACCAAAAGAAACTAATAGGCAGCAGGTTTAAAACACACAAAAGGAAGTATTTCTTCACACAACGCACAGTCAACTTATGGAACTCTTTGCCAGAGGATGTTGTGAAGGCCAAGACTACAACAGGGTTCAAAAAAGAACTAGATAAATTCATGGAGGATAGATCCATCAATGGCTATTAGCCAGGACGGGCAGAGATGGTATCCCTAGTCTCTGTTTGCCAGAAGCTGGGAATGGGTGACAGAGAATGGATCACTTCATGATTACCTGTTCTGTTAATTCCCTCTGGGGCACCTGGCATTGGCCACTGTCAGAAGACAGGATACTGGACTAGATGGACCTTTGGTCTGACCCAATATGGCTGTTCTTATGACAATCAAGGTGCTAAGGGAGCACTCAAAGAAGACAAGGCCATTGCAGAGAATCTAAATGAAATCTTTTCATTAGTCTTCACTGCAATTGATATGAGGGAGATTCCCACACCTGAGCCATTCTTTTTAGGTGACAAATCTGAGGAACTGACCCAGATTGAGGTGTCAATAGAAGAGGTTTGGGGAAAAAACTAATAAATTAAACAGCAATCAGTAACCAGAACCAGATGGTATTCACCCAAAAGTTCTGAAAGAATTCATATATGAAAGTGAAGAACTACTAGCTGTGATATGTAAGTTACTGCTTAAATCAGTTTCTGCACCAGATGACTAGAAGGTAGCTGATGTAAATGCCAATTTTTTTAAAAGTCCCCAGAGGCAATCCTGGCAATTACAGGCTGATAAGCCTTACTTTAGTACCAGGGAAACTGGTTGAAACTATAGTAAAGAACAGAATTTATCAGACACACAGATAAACACAATATGTTGGGGAAGAGTGAACACTGCTTTTGTAACGGGAAATCATGTCTCACTAATTTAAGGGAGTCAACAAGCATGTTGGCAAAGGTGATCCGGTTGATATAGTGTACTTGGACTTTCAGAAAGGCTTTGACAAGGCCACTCATCAATGGTTCTTAAGTGAGCTAAGCAGTCATGGGATAAGAAGAAGGTCCTCTCATGGATCAGTAACTGATTAAAAAGATAGGAAACAGAGTAGGAATAAATGGTCACTTTTCACAATGGACAAAGGTAAACCGCATGGTCCCCCTGTTGTGAGAGAACTGGATTTGACATAACTTGCAGCCATCGTGTGCACTTAGCCCCCGTAAGCTGGAAGTGAGAAAACAACAGTCAGAAATCTGGCCTTGGCTCAGACAGACAGAGAACAAAAACAAGCTGCAGTTTTACTGACTGGGATAGATAAAGTGAAAGGACAGATTCATTAGAAGGGGAGAAGCATGGAAAACTGACCTTGATTCTGTTTGTCTGTGTTTGTAAGGGTTTTTTTGTTTTTGTTTTTTTGCTCAAGCTGCTTTCCTGATAAGTAGAATAATGAATTATTATTGGCTGTTGATAGGGAAATTGTTAGCGTATTTGGGGCCATTATGAGTTATGTCTGGAGAAAATCTATAAAGAGTTTAGTTAGAAAGTGTGGTTTGGAGAAGTTTGGATGTTCTATGAACAAGGAGTCACTGACAAATACTCCCCAGCAGCTAGGCAGAAGGCTGGCCACCATAATCCTGTTACTGTCATTTGACACTACCTCAGGCTATGAGTAACTACATTTCTTTGGGGTGCTCTAGACCAATTGCTATTTTAGATGTGTGCTTTGTACTCAATAAAAACAAGGATTTTTGGATGGAAGCAGTCTTGTGTGTACCAATCATTTATCAGATGGAGGTGCTGTGTCCTCCACTGATTTATTTCCTGACACCACCTGAAAAATAGAGACTAGTTACCACAGCTTTGGGTTCAGATAACCCCAGGTAACACCCTAGGGATCTATACTGGGACCTGTGCTGTTCAATGTATTCATAAATGATCTAGAAAAGGAGATGAACTGTGAGGGATGTCAAAATTTGCAGACAATACACAATTACTCAAGATAGTCAAGTCCAAAGCTGACTGCAAAGGGATCTCACTAAACTGGGTGACTTGGCAACAAAATGGCAGATAAAATTCAATGTTTATAAGTGTATATTACTGCGCATTGGAAAATATGCCAATCATAAATAAAAAATAATGGGGTCCAAATTAGCTGTTGCTACTCAAGAAAGATCTTGGAATAATTGTAAATAGTTCTCTGAAAACATCTGCTCAATGTGTAGCAGCAGTAAAAAAAGTTAACAGAATGTTAGGAACCTTTAGGAAAGGAAGAGATAAAAGAACAGAAAACATAATCTCACTATATCAGTGGTTCTCAAACTATGGGGCGAGTCTCCCAAGGAAGGTGCAGGAATGTGTCAAGGGAGGCACGACATGTTGCCTTTATTAATTATTATTATTATTATTATTATTATTTATTAAAGAGACCTGGCTGTCAGCCCTGGGTGTCGGGGACTCATGCGGAAGGGCCGTGCATAACAGGGAGGCGGGGGTAAAGGAGACAGCTGCCCTGGAGCGGATAGCTGGAGCCCGCCACCTGGGCTCAGGCTCTCCTTGCCCCCGTTCCTCAATCCCTCACCAGGAGGCAGCCTGGGCTTGAGCTCTCCTTCTCCCCCACCAATCCCTGACCGGGAGGCAGCCCAGGCTTGAACTTTCCTCCCCACCCCTATTCCCTCACCTGGAGGTGGCAGGGCTCTGGCTGTAAGCCCCACAGTGGCAGCACCAGCACAGAAGTAAGGGTGGCAATGGGACGCTAAGTCTGCTGTGAAAAGTGATATTGACAAATATCACTTTTCACGTTGTCACCTTACTTCTGTGCTGCTGCTGGCATGGTGCTACCTTCAGAGCTGGGAACCACGCAAACAGCTGCTGCTCTTCGCTCTGCCTTCAGAGCTGGGTTGCGGTATATGTACTTGGGGGTGGGGGAGGGCATAAATCACTACAGACACAAAGAAAGGGGGCCCAATCAAATAAGTTTGAGAACCACTGCACTATATAAATCCATGGTCCACTCACCCCTTGATTACTGCGTGCAGTTCTGGTGGCCCCATCTCAAAAAAGATACATTAGAATTGGAAAAGGTACGGAGAAAGGCAACTAAAATGATTAGAGATGCAGAACAGCTTCCATATGAGGAAAACTTAAAAATAATGGGACTGTTGAGCTTAGAAAAGAAACAACTACGGGGCATATGACTGAGGTCTATAAAGTCATGATTGATGTGAGGAAAGTGAATTAGGGAAGGGTTATTTACCTCTTCACATAGTAATTGATGAAATTAATAGGCAGCAGGTTTAAAACAAACAAAAGGAAATACTTCTTCACCCAATGCATAGTCAACCTGTGGAACTCATTCCCCCTGTGAAGGCCAAAAGTATAACTGGGTTCAAAAAAGAATTAGATAAGTTTATGGACGATAGGTCCATCAATGGCTATTAGCCAAGATGGTCAAGGATGCAACCCCATAGTCTGGGTGGCCTTAAACCTCCAACTGTCAGAAGCTGGGACTGGATGACAGTGAATGGATCATTCAAAATTGCCTTGTTCTATTCATTCCCTGTGAATCATCTGGCACTGGTCACGATCAGAAGACAGGATCTGAGCTAGAGGAACAACTGGTCTGACCCATTCTTATGATTTTATATAATATTTGGCATTGATCTTAAAGCCACTGTTCCTGGAGTTGGATGATTACATGAGAATCCTTTCATTAAAAATCATGTAAATTTCTAGTCCTCATGGCTGCAGAGAAAAGCTTGAAAATGTGTAACAAAGACAAAATAAAAAGGGCAACTCCCCCTCCCAAAAATGTATTAATATTATGAATCCATTATTTTGGGGGCCTGACTCATGGTTTTGAATGCTTGTGGTTGGTAATATTGTATTTTATTTAAATGTAGCTTTATCAATTTGTAAAATGTGAACATCAATATTTAAATAGATTTTTCAAAGTACTTTTAAGGAAGACCCTCAGATTGTAGCAAAATTAGAAAATGAATATTTAGTGGACTGCTTTTTTCTTTTGCTATTAGTAGTGCAGATAATTTGGAGGTAGGAGAGAAACGGCTGTAAAAATACAACAATCTAAGAAATATTACTCTCTTGGAAAACAAAAATCTTGATAATTAGCCAACAGACAAATTACAACGTGTCTGATAGCTCAATCAATTTATAGGGGGATTATTAGGCCAAATTTGATCCAAAATTCAGGTTTTATTTAAATATTCTTACAAAACCTGAATTACTCATTTTTAATTCCAATAGAAACCAGGATTAAACAAATAGCATTCTTATGCAGTAGGAGAAACAGTATATTGCACTAGTTATGACAAAAATTAAATTGTCAAGAAACTGACTACAAAGGAAAGTGAGTTAACTATTTTTAGTTTTTTGCAGTTCTTGGACAAATAGTATAGTGAAAGTTTATTAGTTCTTGTAAATTGTTTCATTTTTAATAATTTAACATCTCATTTGTAGCATAGGCAAGGGTATTTAAATTTTTAATAGATGATAATTAAACTGAAATGTTCCTATTAAGTTAATTCTCTAGTGCCTAAGCACGTTTTGGGAGCCACAATGTTGTAAGTCAGGGGTCGGCAACGTTCGGCACACGGCTCGCCAGGGTAAGCACCCTAGCAGGCCAGGCCAGTTTATTTACCTGCTGACGCAGCAGGTTCGGCCGATCGCGGCCCCCACTGGCCGCAGTTCGCCGTCCCGGGCCAATGGGGGCGGCGGGAAGCGGCGCGGGTGAGGGTTGTGCTGGCTGCGGATTCCCGCTGCCCCCATTGGCCCGGGACGGCGAACTGCGGCCAGTGGGGGCCGCGATCGGCCGAACCTGCCACGTCAGCAGGTAAATAAACTGGACCAGCCCGCTAGGGTGCTTACTCTGGCGAGCCGCGTGCCGAACATTGCCGACTCCTGTTGTAAGTAGTAATAATAATAAATGGGACAGTTTTCCATGGTATTAAAAACTCTTATTAAATCTTGAATTTGCTGGATCTTAAAAATGTTTGAAAAGAAACAGCAAAACACAACATATGAAAATGTCACTACATCAGCATGTTATCTGAGATAATTAGGAGGCTGGAGTGATGAAAAATGTTAGAACAAATTATTAAAACTAATAAAAAAAAATAAAAAAAGACAAAACCAGGTTCTGTTTCCATCATGGACATTGCTTTCTAGAAATAGATGAAAATAAGCCTTGCAATTTCTCTTCCTTTTTTGTTGAGAATGTTTTCACTGCTTACAGAAGAAGCACTTAACCTTCAGTTGTCAGAGGTTATGCAAACTGTGTTGACACAACTATATATGCAAATTGAATTCCTCAGAAGGATTGGAAAAAATTGTGGTTGGTGGTTTATCTGGGCTTCAAGTTTACAAAGAAGTGTTAAAAGCCTGACTCTAAAGTCATTTTCCAGTACTGTTGATTAATATAATCTTGTAGAATATTTCAAAAGCAACCAAACATTTAAAATGAAAAAAAGTTGAACAGTTGGCATTAATACCAATTTATTATCATTCTGCGTGTGCCGTGACACATTTATTGCATTAGTGCCTAGATGCCTCAACTAGGCCAATTCCACTAGGCACTGTACAAACAGTCCCTGCCTCAAAAAGCTTTTATAGAGCTTCATCATGCTACTTCTCATTATAATTACAAGTGCACCCCAAACAGCAGCCCCACCAAACACAATAAAAGTATCACTGTTCAAACAACTGTACTGCACTATTCTTGAGAACACTCTCAGCAGTCTTGCTGTTTCACTGTGATATTCATGATAAGCAAACAAATTTAGAGAATTTTAGATAAATACATGGAGGTAGGAGAGATACTACTGTAAAAAATACATCTAAACTGTTTGTACAGATTGCTGGGTGTTTTCTTAGAGGAGGAAAATCTGTTTTAAAGGATCTGGAGGCATATTTTAATTTTTAATTTAATTTAGTTTGGACAATGATTGGGGAGGGAATATTATGTGAATATTTATGTAGTTATACATCCAAGGTAACAAAGAAAATCCCACTTTTTATGAGACTAAGGATACTCAGGTTTCAGAGTAGCAGCCGTGTTAGTCTGTATCCACAAAAAGAACAGGAGTACTTGTGGCACCTTAAAGACTAACAAATTTATTAGAGCATAAGCTTTCGTGGGCTACAACCCACTTCTTCGGATGCATATGGAGTGAAACATATATTGAGGAGATATATATACACACATACAGAGAGCATGAACAGGTGGGAGTTGTCTTACCAACTCAGAGGCCAATTAAGTAAGAGAAAAAAACTTTTGAAGTGATAATCAAGATAGCCCAGTACAGACAGTTTGATAAGAAGCAAGTGTGAAAATACTTACAAGGGGAGATAGATTCAATGTTTGTAATGGCTCAGCCATTCCCAGTCCTTATTTAATCCTGAGTTGATTGTGTCTAGTTTGCATATCAATTCCAGCTCAGCAGTCTCTCGTTGGAGTCTGTTTTTGAAGTTTTTCTGTTTTAAGATAGCCACCCGCAGGTCTGTCATAGAATGGCCAGACAGGTTAAAGTGTTCTCCCACTGGTTTTTGAGTATTATGATTCCTGATGTCAGATTTGTGTCCATTAATTCTTTTGCGTAGAGACTGTCCGGTTTGGCCAATGTACATGGCAGAGGGGCATTGCTGGCACATGATGGCATATATCACATTGGTAGATGTGCAGGTGAACGAGCCCCTGATGGTATGGCTGATGTGATTAGGCCCTATGATGATGTCACTTGAATAGATATGTGGACAGAGTTGGCATCGGGCTTTGTTACAAGGATAGGTTCCTGGGTCAGTGTTTTTGTTCAGTGATGTGTGGTTGCTGGTGAGTATTTGCTTTAGGTTGGGGGGTTGTCTGTAAGCAAGGACAGGTCTGTCTCCCAAGATCTGTGAGAGTAAAGGATCATCTTTCAGGATAGGTTGTAGATCTCTGATGATGCGCTGGAGAGGTTTTAGTTGGGGGCTGAAGGTGACAGCTAGTGGTG
Organism: Emys orbicularis; assembly: GCF_028017835.1. Taxonomy (NCBI): domain Eukaryota; kingdom Metazoa; phylum Chordata; order Testudines; family Emydidae; genus Emys; species Emys orbicularis. The sequence goes on along the minus strand of NC_088689.1, from coordinate 28,843,122 downwards.
TTCTGTTATTTTCTTTGTTGGCCCTGTCTTGTAGGAGGTGACTTCTGGGTACTCGTCTGGCTCTGTCAATCTGTTTTTTTACTTCAGCAGGTGGGTATTGTACTTTTAAGAATGCTTGATAGAGATCTTGTAGGTGCTTGTCTCTATCTGAGGGATTGGAGCAAATGCGGTTATATCTTAGAGCTTGGCTGTAGACAATCCATAGTGGCCAGGATGGTGTTTTCTGGAAGATCACCGATGGATTGTAGTTTCCTCAGGAAGTCAGTGGTGTCTCGAAGATAGCTAGGAGTGCTGGTAGCGTAGGGTCTGAGGAGAGAGTCCACATAACCAGACAAGCCTGATGTTAGGGTGCCAATGCCTGAGATGATGGGGCGTCCAGGATTTCCAGGTTTATGGATCACTTTAACCTGTCTGGCCATTCTATGACAGACCTGCGGGTGGCTATCTTAAAACAGAAAAACTTCAAAAACAGACTCCAACGAGAGACTGCTGAGCTGGAATTGATATGCAAACTAGACACAATCAACTCAGGATTAAATAAGGACTGGGAATGGCTGAGCCATTACAAACATTGAATCTATCTCCCCTTGTAAGTATTTTCACACTTGCTTCTTATCAAACTGTCTGTACTGGGCTATCTTGATTATCACTTCAAAAGTTTTTTTCTCTTACTTAATTGGCCTCTCAGAGTTGGTAAGACAACTCCCACCTTGTCATGCTCTCTGTATGTGTGTATATATATCTCCTCAATATATGTTTCACTCTATATGCATCCGAAGAAGTGGGTTGTAGCCCACGAAAGCTTATGCTCTAATAAATTTGTTAGTCACTAAGGTGCCACAAGTACTCCTGTTCTTTTTAAGGATACTCAGTGAAGCTACTCTTTATTTCATATATTTAAAAAAAAAACTAACTATGCAAAAACAAAGCTAATAACACAAGTTATTACAATAAAAACCTCTTACTAGCAATCGCATCATCTAAATAATTTAGTCTCCGCTACAAGAACCAGATAAAATGTTGATTATCAAGACATAATTTCATTATACAGTAAGACTGGAACAGCAGGGTTAGTTACTTTTAAGCATTTAAAATTAGGAAATTCAACATTGATTTTTCTACTATTTACTTTTTTACAAGGCCCCTAAATTACTTCTATTGCTCCAGCAGTTTCCAAAAACACCTTCCAATGACACCCCTTTTGGCTTTCACTTGGGGAATTCTTCAGTAGTTTCAACGTTTTATCAATGCTGCATAAGGCAAGTCTGAAGCAAGAAGCAGGTTGTTTGAAACACCATCAGCACATTTAAAAGATGATACCTGGGTTCTGTAATGGATAATACTTTGTCTTGCTCATTTGCACACTTATTAATGTGCACATATGAAAATGAACAAACTTTATGCTCTTTCTATTACTAATCTTAAGAATATGAACTGCTTATCCTTCTTCTCAAGCCAATATGCAAAAAACTATTTTTAGTGCTCATATTATGAATTGAGCAAGTAATCAGTAACTCATTTGAATAGAATTTATCCCACTTTTTAAACATGAAAAGAATTTAACAAGGTACAAATTCTAATGAAGATATTTTTCCACTAAAATTATTAGGATTGAGCCTACAATCTGTTTAGGTTCGTATATGACTCCCATCACACAAGCCACAGAACAAACCATCAGATGCTAAGGACTTTTGATCACTACCATCCTGCTTCCGATTCAAACTACTGACCTAGTGGTAAAAGGCTGTCCCATTATCAAGTTTTTGAGCCAATCAATCCCATTATATTGCTCCCACTTTTAAACAAAAGACATGGATTGACTGAGGTTCTTGAGAGATGTCCATCACTAGTAATCACAAATCAGATCACTCCCTCCTATGGGAGCAACAATGAGGCAGTTATGAAACTTTTTGCTAGATTTATCCGGTCATTTGGACAGGGCCCCTCCTCAACTACAGTGGATAAAGCACTGGATTTGGCTCCCAAAGCCTGCAGGTCTCAGGGAAATCAACTGAAAACCTAGGGCTATCCACACAGAGGCTCTATGCATCAAAATACCTTTGGGGCCTCATCATGACAGTACGGCTCCACTACCTCACTGCTCTTTGAACACTGCCCACCTTATACCGAAGTGTAGGATTTCCAGGGACAGGGAGCACTACAAAAAGGGTAATACAGCCTGATTCCCTGTGGGATTGTTTGGGTGTATTGCCATGCCCTGCTCCTACTCCATGATCTCTCCCCTCCCACCCTTCCATGCTATATGAGAAAAATATGCACTTTCCATGCTCATCCAGGCTTGGAGATATACTTTAACAGCAGTTCCCTCCAATATGGAATGAAGAATGTTGTTTTATTATTGGAGTTTAATATGTAATGCCTTATGTTGAGTAGTTCTAATTTATTTTTATATATATTATAAAAATATAATTTTACACACACACACACACACACACACACACACTTTATGTATATAGTCCAGCAATAAAAATGAGACACTGCTAGAGTCCCTTCCCAAGAATTGTATAAAACAATCTTTAGCAAACATAGGATGAAGTATGTTTACTTAAAAAAATAAACAGGTAAAATACCAAGGTATTGACTTTACCACAGTATTTACTGAATTCATGCTTTTGTTTTTGTTTTAGACTAAGGGTATGTCTACACTACCCACTGGATCGGCGGGCAGCGATCGATCCAGCGGGGATAGATTTATTGCGTCTAGTGTAGACGCAATAAATCGACCCCCGAGTGCTCTCCCATCAACTCATGTACTCCAGCGCCGCGAGAGGTGCAGGCAGAGTCGACGGGGGAGTGGCAGCAGTCGACTCACTGCAGTGAAGACACCACGGTAAGTCGATCTAAGTACGTCGACTTCAGCTACGTGAATAACGTAGCTGAAGTTGCATAACTTAGATCGATCTCCCCCTCCCTCCCACCCCCGTGTAGACAGGGCTAAGTTCTTTGGGAAATGGACCCTCCTTATATCTGCATATTTTACTGTGGTACACTGCTTGCAGTGAACAAAAACCCAGTATTTCCTGTATAGAAAATATATAGCACAGTAAGGTTTAATCAAATCCACAGTAAATATTTACTTTTAAGGAAGACCCACTTCCTCTTAGGGCCTTTGAAAATCTTCCTCTAAATAGCCCACTAAGTAGAAAGGTACACTGCTTCTCTCCTGTTCCTTCTTCCTTATGCTCATGACTAGAATGAGTAACACATTTATTCCTGTGAAGGAACACAGCAATGCCTCATTTTTATTACTGTATACAACTACATGTTCTTAGTAGAACTAGGCTAGAAAAGTTCAAGTTTGCCACAGCCACTGAATGTTCATGAATGTCTGCCCAGAATATTCAAAGAAAAACAGAACATCCAGTCTTAAAATTTTCCAAGTTGGAATGGATAAGTGTCCCATATTAATTCACGATCCAGAACTATGTATACATTTTCTTGTCTTCAATTTGCAGCTATCATTACAGTGAATTTTGTGAAGACCTGAAGGACAGCTCTCTGGCTGACTGCAATATTTGGTACTGAAAATGCAACATGTCCCCTGCAAATGTCTGATAGTGCTGGTTACTAGCATACTTCTGAAAATAAGCCTTTTAAGTCAATCTGTGCTAAGAATCTCCATGTTTAATCAAAGCCTTGGGATAAAAGAATTGCCCCATTTCTGGTAAACATCAAAACAGGAATAAAAAATAGACTGAATGCCCTGGCCCCATCCTAAATATTGCATGGCAGAAAACACTAAGGTTTATTTAGCAGTAAATTCTCAGGGTGACACAAGAGACTCATTCAACTGTACACAACAACAGAAGCTCTGCTCTTGGTTGCTATGCTTAAAAATTCAAAAAGCAACAAAGAGTCCTGTGGCACCTTAAAGACTAACAGATGTATTGGCGCATAAGCTTTCGTGGGTGAATACCCACTTCACCCACGAAAGCTTATGCGCCAATACATCTGTTAGTCTTTAAGGTGCCACAGGACTCTTAGTCTGGATCTGTAAAAAGCAACGAACACGGCTACCCCTCTGATACTTAAAAATTCAAGTTTATGATGTATTCTGGAATATGGAGTGGAATTGAACTTTTTTATATTGTGAGGAAAAGAGCTTTGAGGTCCTGACCCTCACAAAATCTTCTAACTTTATGGGGGCACAGTAGGAACATCAGACACCTTGCAGTAGAATAAAGATCTGTTCCACAAGGGCAAAGTCATAACATTGTACTGGCCAACACAATTGTAAGTGTACAATCTGTAAAAGGGTTTTTTCTATCCCGTTTTCATCCAGATATATTCCCTTTTCTGAATCCTTAATGTCCCTCCTCTTAGACTGAGTTAATTCCAAAATAAATGATTCTGTAAAATATTGAAACTTTTATTTTTGGAATGGGCAACTGAGACCAAATTATAGTTTATACCCCATCTTCTGTAAAAATTTGGTGGAAACCTTGGCAGAATCAGAGTTATTTTATGTATGTCATGATAAAGACAAGCATCTGAACCCGGAATCTGCCCCAACATAAAGTCCCATAAACTGCCTTTCATCATAACAAAACAACTAAGATTAAAAGTTCCCAACCACTTTCTAAAACCACAGTCATACTTTATTACATTTTATTATCCATTCAAACATTTTGGCTCATGAGACTTGTTTTTGCTTTTTAAAAAGTAAGACGGCTTATGACTATCAGTTTAAAAAAGCAAAAATTCTTTGTATAAAAATGGCTCATTGTTAACTATACTAAACATATATACACTTTTAGAACTTCATGTGGAATCATTCTTACCATACCTGATAAAATTCCCGAAGCCAATTCTTCTGTAAATTTTCTGGCTGAAAAAGAATATACAAAAACCCATTAAGACAGAAGCAAAGCATTTTGTAAAAGAATATCTCAATACCCATTGATTTCCTTAATTGACTCAAATGGAGAGTTTTTTTCCCCCATTAAAAACAAACTAGCAAGTTCTTCCTAGAACTCTACCACTCAAATCTCCTTTTTCATTTTGTACCTCTCTTGCCAAGATCATACCCAATGAACAGTGCAAATATGTAAGGTGAAAAAGATCCTGTATAAATGCAGTAAAGGTAATCCAAAACCATTTCATGTCTGACCTCTGCAACACAGTACAAAGTGTTAAGGTAAAATAGTTGAACAGGCTGAAAATATTACTCATAAATCTAAATCCTGCAATCATAGTTTTTAATTTATGCATTTAAAGTACTTATGAATTAACTGAACATCAAAAACAATGTAAACTGTTTAAATCTAATCTTTCATACATTTGAGCTTATGGCTTCAAGTTACATACACTGAACTATACTGAGATCTCTTTTGTAGCACTGACTTAAAAAATGACAGCATTCATTTTCTGTGTTTAAAGTTTATTGGAACGCCTTCCAAAGATAAACATGTAGAAAGTACACAGTCTCAGCGTAGATGAAAAGATTTGTAGCTTGTAACTGTTTCAGGTTTAAAGCCTTTTTTGTAAACTCTACCTCTGGCTTTTTTAAGAGTTGAAAAGAAGTTCTTTGGGGCAGGGACTGTCAGGTTATTCTGTTTGTACCGTGTGTAGCACAGTGAGGCCCAGGCCATGACTGCGGCTCCTAGGCTCTACAATAAAGAAAAAAGGCAAGAGAATTTCTAGATTACCCCTTATTTGTAAGGACACAGCTATTTATGCAAAGCCCTGCCCTTTCAGAAACATGTAACCCTCTGAATAGAACTACGGAAGTACAGTAGTTTACAAATCTGCACGTAGCACCTAGAGAAAGATACAAACCGTTGTTTAATCTTCTGAATCTGGGCTAGACTTGAGTAGGGGTAGAACTTGTAATGTTCTGCAAACCCAAGGCAGGTTCCCTAACATTTTACTGGCAAGAAGTAACATCGTTTGTGTTACATAGAATAGAGGTTAGTGAAATGAAAAGCCCAAAAGACTTCAATAGATGGCTTTTACTTGACCGAGAGGCATAACACAAAATAATGCTGGTGCTTCTTTCAGATATATAAGAAATTTCTGTTCTGCTGGGTTCTCTCTCAAGCGGTGGTCTTACATAGTTAAATAAAATTAAGAATATTTTATACTTCTTTATTAACTTGTACTGATTGCTTATTAAATGAAGACCTCCATAATTCTGCCACAAGTGCCTAAAAACTCTGCATATAGTGCAAGAATTGGGGCTGGTCAAACAGAGAAATTTTTTTAATGAAATTTTTCTGAAAATATTTCTTCTCCTTTTTTGCTGAAAATCTCAAATTCAGAAAATTTTCAATCAACTCAGAAAAATAGGAAGCATTTTTAGCAATTTTGTGAAAAACGTATAATTTTCCTTCTTGCTGAATTGTGACATTTCTATTGAAATTTCAAAATTTGGAGATTTTCAACCAGCTGTAATAGGAACGTTATCTATTCTTTTCTGCCCTTATATAACTTTTTTGAGGTTGACAAAATTCCAAAGCAAAAATATGAAGACTTCAAGACCAGGAGCTCACAAAAGGAAAAGAATGCCAGCATGCTCTGCAGTGTTCACACTTAGATTATAATCTATCTCCCTAACTCTGTCAAAACTGCAATGTAACAGCAGCTTCTCCACTTTTTTCATTTCGACTTCAATAAGACAGCTCGTTGAGTAAAGATACGCACAAATGTAAGGATCAGGGCCTAAGAACAGTAGTACTGAACAGTTTAAAACAAGGGTTGCTGTGATTTGAGATCAAAACCTAGTTTTCAAGATGTAAAGATAAAGCAATTAACATTTAATAAATAAGTGATGTTGAATTACGACAAGGTACTGAACAGATTATGATAACTGAAAGACATGCCTTTATATGATAGCCAATTTTACTTATGATATTAATAGGAGATTTGCACAGAGATAAGATGGCATTTCATGTGGATTAAGAATGGCACATAATACTAAATTATACCCTCAATCAATGGAGCATAATTAAAAATGAAATTTCTTTCCACATAGGCTATATCTGCCCTGGCACACATACCCAGTGACTTCGATTGTGTACATGCACATGCATATTCCCTATACCCACACCAAGAGTCCACATATCCTGTGCTGGACATGGGTATAATGCCATGTACATGAGTGTACCCAAGTGCACACTGCCACCATTGTTACACAACATTAGCACTACCACTTCAGGGATGGTATCCCCGGGTTCTGAGTCTCACAGGGAGATATTCTAGGAATGACTTTGCTGTGTGCTGTTGGTATTGTCCCCTGCCTAGGCTTCATACATATGCCAATGGCAGTTCCTGATGATATCACCCCACTTGCCACACTGAGTGGAACACATGGAGCAATGGGATGATGCCGTGGTTCTGTTCCTGCTCCTTATTACAGGACAAATGTTTGTTTTTTTAGTGGAGTACGCGATGGGCAAGATGCTGATGGCATTTGTGCAGAACTTTCTGACACAACGAAGATGACTGACCTTGAGGATGAATGACAATTCATTTAGCTACCATGGTACAGATATGCTGAATGCTGCTATTGCCACAATATGCCCCTAGGTGGGCCATCACTTCTAGGACAGGAGAACCAGCATGGAGCAGTGCGATCAAATCATTTTGGTAACCTGGGATAACCAGCAGTGGCTTCAGAATTTTTTCAGGTTTCAGAGTAGCAGCCGTGTTAAGTATTCTCACACTTGCTTCTTATCAAACTGTCTGTACTGGGCTATCTTGATTATCACTTCAAAAGTTTTTTTTTTTTTTTTTTTTCTCTCTCCTCTCTTACTTAATTGGCCTCTCAGACTTGGTAAGACAACTCCCACCTGTTCATGCTCTCTGTATGTGTGTATATATATCTCCTCAATATATGTTTCACTCTATATGCATCCGAAGAAGTGGGTTGTAGCCCACGAAAGCTTATGCTCTAATAAATTTGTTAGTCTCTAAGGTGCCACAAGTACTCCTGTTATTTTTCAGAATTTTTGAATATGGAAATAGACATTCATGGAGCTGTCTAACAAGCTTGCACAGGGATTCCATACTGGTGCAGAGGCAAGTGACTATTACCCTGTGGAAGCTGGGAACATCAGACTGTAGGTCCATTGCAAACCACTTTGGGATTGGAAAGTCCGCTGTTGGGGTTGTGCAGGTTTGCGAAGCAATTAACAATGTGATCTAACCACAGGTGGTTGCCATTAGAAAAGTTCCAGAAATAATAGCTGATTTGACAGGATGGGGGTTTCCAAACTGGGCAGGGGCCATCAGTGGTACCCATATCCCAACACTGCTTACCAAAAGGAGCAAGTGAATATGTGAACTGAAAAAGTTACTATTCACTCATTCTGCAAGGCTTAGTGGACCACAGAGGCAGAGTCATGAATACCAACGTGGGAAACACTGATTCATGATGCCAGGGTGCTGAGGAGATCAGGATTGTACTTGCTTCTGGGGAATAAAGTCCTTTCTTCCCCCATAGGTCTCTATGGTGTGTTGGTGCCAACAGTTATTTTGGGAGACCCCACGTCCTAATTTGGCTCATGAAACTATACACAAACATCAATGGAAAAAGCGACTCAGGAACAGCTTCTGTAGGTAGGGTCACCAACCCTCCAGGATTCTCTTGTCTCCAGAAATTAAAGATTAATCTTTAATTAAAGATTATGTCCTGTGATGAAACCTCCAGGAATATGCCCACCCAAAATTGGCAATTCCATCTGTAGCTGCAGAAGGGTTATGGAGTGTGCATGTGGTTGGCTGAAATCTTGTTGGTGCTGCCTACACACCTGTCTGGATGCCAATATGGCAAATGCTGTTAATAGAACTGTTGCTTGCCGCATACTCCATAACATTCATGGAAATAAAGGGGAGCACATTCATACTAAGAGGGCTCAGGACAAGTCTGGTTTACAAACTCTATCCAGGCATCTGGATCCAACCCACATTCACACTGTTCCCAGCAGGTAGGTGAAATCAGGGATACCACATGTGCACGTACCTTGGCACAGCAAGGAGGCAGACAATGACATCTATCTGTGCCGAGGGACAACTTCTGTGCAGCTTCCAGAAAAGCATGAGAGGGAACACTGGCACTTACATCTTGGGCTACATACTTTGTGAGGTCCCACCCCCATAACTGAAGGTCATTAGCCATTCATTCCTGTGACAATTCATACATTCTAGACAATTACAACAGGGCACCTCCACTGGATTAACACCTTTGGGTCAAGCATGTGCTTTGGAGGGTGGCAGCCAAGTTGCAATGCTGTCATTGTGCAATGCTTTTGTCTTAACTGTTCACACTTGTTTACTTGTGTTATCAGGAGCACTCAATTTTTTAACCATTCTTCATCAGCAGTACTAACTATACTTAGAAGCTGTTATGGAGCACTAATTAATCTCTACTAAGTTGAAATTGGTCGGGGGGGAGCGAGGGGGGGGGAGATGGCCATTTAATCATTGGGTAGTGACAGACACCTGTTTTGTTATTTGAATTGTGCTTCATTTTTCCTGCAGGTGAACCAAGAAATAAAAATATCTATCTACCCATTTTCTGTTAGTTCTGCTGCGTTTAGAACTAGAGGTGCTTTCTGTAAGCATGTAACACTAACTGTACTTTCCCCCTCCCTCCCATGTAGCCTTGGAACTTTGGATATAGGGTGCGGGGAGGTTGTAGGTGTGGGTCAGACAGAAAAAGTGTCTGCAGTATGATGGCCCCAGACAATTACACCATTCCACTTCATGTGCTGTGAATCGTGGGCCCCAGTCCCAAACCTGAAAACATCCTACGTGCATCATACTTAGGAAAGAGGGTCTACACACAAGTCAGAGAAACGATAACATTTAATAAATGTATTATATTGAACACGTAATTGAAATATTTTTAAAAAGATGGAAACCAACCAAACATAACAGGACTGAATCCATGAACAATGGTCAAATGATAATGTCTCATGGCCCTTCCACTGACAAGGGGGGGAATGATGAGAGGGAAATTGTTCTTGGGGACAAAAAGGAATGTCTCTTGCATGGAGTTAGGGAGGGAAGCACGTGGTGGGCTTCAGGCACTCTCACAGGGTTAGCTTCCTCCTTCTGGATGCTCATGGGTGTCTCTTGCAAGAGGTTTTGGGTGCTGGTCTAATCCTGAGAGTCCTGCAGACTCCTCTCAGTCACTCGGGGAAGTGGGGGGTTGGGTCCTCTACCTCAGCAGCACCCTGGGGGGCAGCTGGAGGAGGTGGAAGTGGTGGCAGTAGTCATGGAAGCAGATGGAACCCCGCCCCCGTCTTCAATTCTATCAGTTTCTCCATTAGGGAATGCTTCTGTTCCCCACAGCATGCCTCCTGTGCCGTTTGTGTTCCTAACTGCTATTGCTTCCTGCTGTCCATCCCAATGAGCAAGTCCTCCAGGGTCCTTCATCATCTGCCTCTGCTGTCTCTGGGGCATTGCTCCTGCCCTCCTGGTAGAATGGTTTCCTTCTCAGGAGCCAAAGGCCCTGCCAATTCAAAGACAATGGTAGCATTATGGTTTTTTCCTTTGTACAAAGACAAGAAATCCCCCCACAGAACATAACTTTGCTGTAGAAGGCCACATTCCAGGATTGTAACTGTTAGACTACCCTTAGTTCTCAGACAACTTTTGCAGCCCCTGAGAACAGCGCAGAGGCTACTAAGGGTAAGACATGTACTAACTTTTACAAAAAATAAAATGTTCATAAATATCTCCAGAGGGAGTGGTGGTTGCAGTTCCTTCCAAAGGCTATGTTAACAGCCTGCAATTTCTTCTTTAAAAGGCTGGTGAACATTTGGAGAAAATAGTGGGTTTCAAGGCACCAGAATAGAAAAGGAACATGGCTTTCCAGTCCTATGAAGGAGATCTGGCAATCTATGCAAGAGAGTTGTTTCTACTAATTGTCAGCCTCCTATGTTTTGCTGAATGGAGAGGTCTGGTCGGCTATGTAGGTGGACCAAGCAGATTTGCACTACCATTGAACTTCAAGACCTAGCTAAATTTTCTACTATACCAGAAATATGTTTACAGAATTGGGAGGCAATTCAACTGGAAATTGACTATATTCTCAGCTACAGTATGGTGTTTTCATTCAAAGGGAGATGCAAACCACAAAAACCACCCACCCCACCATCACCATTGTCTAATCCTGTCCTTCTGCCTGCCTAACAATGGTGAAATGGGCACACAAAGATAGAATCATAGAGTCATATAAAGGTAGGATTGGAAGGGACCTCAAGAGATCATCTAGTCCAATCCCCTGCACTCATGGCAGGACTAAGAATTATCTAGACCACCCCTGAAAGGTCTTTGTCTAACCTGCTCTTAAAGATCTCCAATGATGATGATTCCACAACCTCCCCAGACAATTTATTCCAGGGCTTAACCACCCTGACATTTAGGAAGTTTTTTCTAATGTCCACCTAAACCGCCTTGCCGCAATTTAAACCCATTGCTTCTTGTCCTATCCTCAGAGGTTAAGGAGAATAATTTTTCTCCCTCCTCCTCGTAACAACCTTTTATGTATTTGAGAACTGTTATCATGTCCCCTGCTGGAGAAGAGAAGACTAAACACAATTTTTTTAATCTTCCCTCATTGTTCATGTTTTCTAGACCTTTAATCATTTTTGTTGCTCTTCTCTGTACTTTCTCCAGTTTGTCCTTATCTTTCCTGAAATGTGGTGCCAAGAACTGGACACAATACTCCAGTTGAGGCCTAATTATCATGGAGTAGAGTGAAGAATTACTTCTCATGTCTTGCTTACAACACTCCTGCTAATATAGCCCAGAATGATATTTGCTTTTTTTTTTTGCAATAGTGTTACACTGTTGCCTCATATTTAGCTTGTGATCCACTATGACCCCCAGATCTCTTTCTGCAGCACTCCTTCCTAGGCAGTCATTTCCTATTTTGTATATGTCAACTGATTGTTTCTTCCTAAGCGGAGTACTTTGCATTTGTCCTTATTGAATTTCACCCTATTTACTTCACACCATTTCTCCAGTTTGTCTAGATCATTTTGAATTTTAATCCTATTCTTCAAAGCACTCACAACCCCTCCAAGCTTGGTATCATCCACAAACTTTATAAGTGTACTCTCTATGCCGTTATCTAAATCATTGATGACAATATTCAACAGTACTGTACCCAGAACTGATCCCTGCAGGACCCCACTCAATATGCCCTTCCAGCTTGACTGCTAACCACTGATATCTACTCTTTGGGAATGGTTTTCCAACACATTATACACCCACCTTATAGTAGCTCCATCTAGGACATATTTCCCTAATTTGTTTATGAGAAGGTAGTGCAAGAGTATCAAAACCCTAACTAAAAATCAAGATATACCACTTCTACAGCTTCCCCCTATCAACAAGGCTTATTACCCCATCAAAGAAAGCTATTAGGTTGGTTTGACACAATTTGTTTTTGACAAATCCATGCTGACTGTTATTTATCACCTTATTATCTTCTAGGTGTTTGCAAATCGATTGCTTAATTATTTGCTCCATTATCTTTTCGGGTACTGAAGTTAAGCTGACTCGTCTGTAATTCTCCAGGTTGTCCTTATTTCCTGTTTATAGATGGACATATTTGCCCTGTTCCAGTCCTCTGGAATCTCTCCTATCTTCCATGACTTTTTGTACATAATCACTAATGGCTCAGATACCTCCTCAGTCAGCTCCTTGAGTATTCTAGGATGTATTTCATCAGGCCCTGGTGACTTGAAGACATCTAACTTGTATAAGTAATTTTTAACAAAATTCTTTCCCTATTTTAGCCTTAATCCTACCTCATTTTCACTGTCATTCATTATATTAGACTTCCAATTGCTACTGAGAAAATGAAACACAGTCATTTAACACTTCTGCCAATTAGTCCATGTCATAGAGAGACAAAACAACTTTATTGGGTTCCTTGAAGTTTCAGATCAGCACCACAAGCCCCTCAGCTGTCTACAGCAAAGGGACATCACATTCTGCTTATCCAACCGCCAGACCAGATCGTTCTACCACCTGTTTCCCCCAGGGAAGTGCAGCATGACTCGGTTCAACCAGGCCAGGCAACAGAGACAAGGATGGTAAAAAATTTGTAATCTTTCAAGGGAGAAAAAGACTGTTATGACTAACTTTTCCCTCAGACAACTATAGTCTTCCCTTCCCTTTCCTGGACCTAACCCTCCTTCCACCTCAACACACACCCCACACCCCCGTTCCATGCTGCTCCTGTTTGCAAGGGAATGGTAAGATCAGGGGGTGGGAAGAAGCACTGAAATTATGTACTCTTCCAAGGGACAAAAGACAGCTGTCATTAATATTAGACAAACAGCTATAAAGCTTTCTACAACTGTCCCATCCCCAACTGGGACCTTTCTAAATCGGCTTCCCAGTGTGAGGCTCCAGATCATCACTGCCTGCATGCTGGCTGAGAAATGCACAGGACAGTGGGGCACTGTTTCTCAGACATAGCTTCTGCCAAATGCGTAACAGAGGTTCACTGGAAATCAATAAAATTGTTGATTTATAGCCGTGTCTTTCTTGGGGCCATTTATGGGTTGAAGGGCCAGGAGGGAAGAGGGAAATGTAGCAAGAGGGAGGGGGTACTGTCAGGGAAGGTAGGGATCCATTACAACTTACCAGCCTCTGGTTCTGGTTCCTGTCCAGCTCAGGGTCCTCCTGAAGCTCACTGAAAGGGCTTTCCAAACGTTTCTCCAGGTAGAGTTGCAGAATCCACATACTCCTTGTCCTCCAGGGTGTCCTCTGCAGTTCCCTGCTGCCTCCTTGCCCTGGCTCTCATCAGCATCCTGTCAGATGATGAGGCCAGCAGGGTTGAGGTGAAAGTTCTGAGCCACTCGAGGTTCTGTGCTGAGAGCCCTTGATAGCATCTGGTCCAGTTCGTCATAGAGGGCCATGTACAATGAGCTCTCCTGGAGCGACTGCTGGAGTCTTTTGCCTGCCTGAACAGTAGCCTCGAGTGCTTGATGCATTCCTAGCACTGGATCAGAGTCCAGCAAATACCCACATGCCCCAGCCTCTGTGAAGTTTCCTGGTAAAGGTATATGTTCCTGCCACTTCAGGAGAAGTCATGGAGGACAGTGTTCTCCAACCACACATTGATCAGCACGCAGGTGTGGTCAGTGGGCCAGGCAGCTCTTGGAGCAAGATCCATGTTTACCTGTATTGATCAAGAGAGTGCAGCAGAAAGCTGTTCTAATATAGAAAGCTGTTCAAGCTGACACCAGTGAAAACAGGGGGACAAGGACTTTTACAGATTGGGTAAGCTCATGCTACCCTCATGCTATTTTTAGTGAGCTAGGCTTCTGCCTACCCAAGTAAAGAAGCATGCTCCCAGCTGCAGTGTAGATGTACTCTAAAAAATGTGTGTCCTGTTTTTGTGGACTCCCTTTTGCACCACACTGTCTGACCCTCCTCCCTAAATCAACCACCACATCTTGCTTTAGTACTACTTTCTGTGGTTATGTCTACATTGCAGCTGGGAGCACGCTTCCCAGCTTGAGTAGACAGACACACACTAGTTCTGTTCAAGCTAGTGTGCTAAAAACAACAGCGTAGCTGGGGGTAGCATCAGCAGCAGCTCAGGTTAGTCACCCGAGTGTATACCCGGGGGGGATCAGGTGGGTTTGTACTCAGATGGTTAGCTTGACTAGCTACCTGTGCCACTCTTGGCTACATTGCTAGTTTTGGCTTGCTAGTTTGAGCAGAGCTAGTGTGTCTGTCTGCCCACGCTGGGAAGTACCCTTCCAGCTGAAGTCCAGGTGTTCCTTCTTCGGTTCTACTGCAATTGGCATAGTGGATGTCATCCTGGACCAACTCATTCCCCTGTGAGGATGAGCTGCTTCAGGTACAAAGTTCTCCTTATCCTCCTTAGCTTTCCTGGAAGCTGATGTTACTATTCTGGGTAAGCTGAAAGTAGCCCAATTCTGGAGTGCCCCTGAGTGATGCTTCTGTGAGCATATTCCACAAACACGTACATAAATTCCAGGCTGGGATTTACAGGGGTCTTCAAAATACCAACAAGGGATGTTTATTTGCCAAATCAAATCTCAAAATTCATTCCGTCTTTCAGAGAGAAAGAGGGAAAAAAGTATACAGAAAGACACTTGGATGATATAGTGTACATTATTTTAAAAACAGTGAGTTCATAGTGTCCTTTTAAGCTAAACAACAATGGAGATTAAAGAAGTCTTATATTAAGGCAGCTCTACGCTAAATATAGATCCCTACCCTTTGCTAAAAAAGCTGAAACTAAAACATTAAAAGACTGTAGAAATCTTTCCTGATTCCACCCCTTCTCTTCTCAGCAGCTCATTACGATTATAAACTATAAAACTAGAAGTACTCATTAGAAACAGAAAATGTCTAAAATATTTTAATTGCTGGGTAGTCACCTTACAACTACAAACATATTGGCTCATCACTCATGCTCATGTCACTACAAAGAACATTATTCCCAAGAACGCAAATCAAGTAAAGAATTCACCAGCTGTTGTCCCTAATTTTTTTCACCAGATGGCAGCAGGAAGACAATATAGTTAATGGGAAATGAGAGTTGAACGTTGAACCAACAAGAGGTCTAACTGCTGGCTTTAATTTTGTTTAAAGTGTCTTAAATGATTACAACACAGACCAAAAGTAAGAGGTGGAAAATTTTCAATTGACTCTTGTTCTCAACTGCGATTTCTTGGAACAGACGACAAAGAGTAGATGAAGACAATCCTCTAGAAAAAAAATTTATGAGGTCTTGTGCATAGCTTTAGAACCTCCAGATTAATTCCTTTCTTAGTTCCCAAGGAAATAGGGAAGGCCTCAGGAAGTGACAACAGTAGTGGACAAATCACTAGTGAGAACTCCAATACTGGAACATGTTTTCAAAATTCTTTAGCTTGTTGTCTGCTTAAGCTACCTGGACTCCGAAACCACCCTGACCAAAGTCACTTATTAAAATCAAAGAGGAATGTCTGTTTTTATTACTGTCGATTACTCTTTCCTCCTCCTACCTCTGCATTCTCCACTTCACTGATTTTGTGTTCTCTTGTTTCTCACCCTATCTTGGTGACTATTCCTTTAGTATCTCCTACAGTGGTTCCTCATCTTCCTTTCCCAGCTGTTGGAATGTCTCCTGGTTTAGTCCTCCTTTTTCTGGATAACCCCATCCACTCCTGCTATTTCCATCATCCCCTTTGTATGGATGATTCCCTATTCTACCTCCCTACTTCCTTCTCCTCTCAGTCAATTCTCACATCTCCAAATGCACCTTATACATCTCATCTTGGATGTTGATCCACCATCTCAAGTCTTTCAAAAACTTATCTTTCTTCCTTATTCCTCTTCCTGCTGTATCTCCAGGAAAAACTACACTTCGTTTCATGTCTCCCAGGCTCACTACTGGGGTCACCTTTGGCTTTTCACCTGCTCTCCCTAATTTCTAAACTTTCTCCATATTGTCTCTTATTACATCCTATCATTTCTTCCTCTTTAATATGACCAAAAATCACCACCCTTTCCTCACTCTCTCCACTGCTAAAATAATTTTCCATACATCTCTCACATTTCACTATGGTAATCCTCTCCACACTGGCTTTCCCTGCTTATCATTTCTTTCCCTTCTAATCCATCAAAAATGCCCCTGCTGGAGTCCTCTCCCATCACTCTACTCACAGTATCCAGACCACCTCACATACCTAGATTCCTTAACTGTCTGTGGTCAGACAACCTCCTCATCCCACCTAATCTTGCCTCAACTACATTGCTGATCTCATTCCCTCTACAACACCTGACACTCCCGATCCTCCTCCCACTTTTAGCTTCACATGAGACATCATGCTGCATCCTATGAATGGAACATTCTTCTTTTTGTCCATCTAACACCTTTTCTCTTCTTCAGATCCTTCCATTAAAACCTTCTTCCTCCAGGAATGCTTCCTATCTTCGTTATCTCATCAATAAATCCCCACATCCAACAGACACATGTGCCTGAATTATTGTCTTACATAGATTTGTGTCTTCTTAGATTGTATAAACTGCTCCGGACACAACATGCCTTTATTTACAGTGTGTTTGTAAAGCACTGTGTCTACCTAGGGTGCTATACAAGTCAAGTTTAATAAATGCAGACCAAAATATTTCGGTGGACTCAATGAACTAAGGCAAAATATCTCCCTTAGCTCACACAGCTGAAGTGGAGGTCTGCCTTTACTAAGGGCTGTGTATAAATACCACAAACAAATTTTAAATGTAACACCTTAAATTAAGCAGTAAAGGGGCATTCTTAGATTATATCTTCATTTTTATATTATAGTTCCACCCAGTATTGTGCAATTTTTGACCAAGCAGAACCACAAATAGACACCTTCCATCAGATGCAACTGTTATTTTTTAAACTCTAAAATCATGTGGAATCTTTGTTAAAATAACAGGATATACACATGGCGCATCACAGCTCCCTTCAATTAAATACCATTTTGACCTTTTCCTGGAATTCTGAGTTCCACCAAAACTGGCTCTTTTTATGCTGAGTTTCCACTTGAAGTCTATTTATGTCATGCTGGTTAAAGTATTGGTCAGGATCGTAAAGAAAGCACTAAGCTTGCAGACACATGGATACCACATGAGTTGGTAAGGTCTTAAAAACAAACAGCTTTTCAAAATGATCATACAAGTAGCGTCTCCTCTTCCCATTACTCCCATTTCTTTATTAGAAAAGCTAATATAACAGCCAAGAGAAAGTGAACAAATTAATCTGCAAAAGCATATAATCAGAGTAGATACAAGACAACTTTTTTTAAAAATGCTGGAGAAAGAATCAAGTTGAAAAAATAAGATAGGAAAGGAGTCCCCAATTAACAGCCTGGAATATTTTGTTCAGTTTCGTCCAATGGTGAATGAAGGGAAGTAGGTAAACTACAGTAGACAAATTCTGGTTTGTGGAGTTTATTTTTAGTTAAATAATAGCTTCATTTTTTAAGTAGTAAAAATAAAGTCTTGAATCAGTGTGTAAAAACTCACTGAGAGCCAGCCTGAGGGCTTGTCTACACTTACCAGGGGTTCCACGTGCGGCGATCAATGCATCGGCTGTCGATTTAGCAGATCTAGTGAAGACCCGCTAAATTGGCCGCCGATCGCTCTCCCGTCAACTCCTGTACTCCACCTGAACAAGCAGCACAAGGGGAGTCGACGGGAGAGTGTCTCCAGTTGACATCGCGTAGTGTGGACCCCACGGTGGGTAGATCTAAGTACACAGCTGAAGTTGCATAACTTAGATCAACCTCTCCCCGTAGACAAGGCCTGAGAATGAGCACAGATGAGAAGGGACAGTATGACTTTATGTGGTGTTTGAAGAGAAGGTAAGAATTATTTTTTGTGCTTATGTGTTGGCCTCTTAAAATATTTCTGAACATCCTATATGAGTTAAAGGATTACCCAAGTCCTGTTTTGGTGAGGTTAACTGCCACTGGTACTCAAAGTTCTCCTGGAATTACACAACAATAAAATTAGCCCTGTTAAAGCCCTATGTTGCTAAGGATGAGCTCCCAGTTACTATGGTACATCTTTAGATCATACTGTTTCCATTCACAACCGATTTTCAACATTTCAAAATAGTAAATTTTAGCTTTTTGGGGGGGGGGGGCTATATTTGCTAATTTTACACTATTTATATTAAAAAACCCTCCTGTCAAATTTTGCTTCACCGTAGTTACCAAAAACTGGTTATTAGGAACATAAATGTGATCATTACGGTTATGATTTTACTAAAACTAATAAGGTTAGGATTAAAATATTTAATCATCTAGTATCTTTAAAACTTTGTTTGAAATTCCTTAAAATTTTTATTACTGGATATATTTGATTTTAAAAAATTCAGACTTACCTCCCAATGACCTTGTGCTCTCATTGTTGCTCTTTAAATATTAATCAATACAAATCATGGTAAAGAAAAGTCCACAACAAATAGCAGTAATTAACATGGCATTTTGTACCAACTTTACAGTAACAGTTAACAAACAAAAGGATGATAACCTATGCACTATGTTCAAGTGTTTGTGAGCCAGATTTCAAAGTGAATGGAGACAAAACAGTAAGGTTAAAAGAGAGAAAAATATACTCAAAGGTCTATGGGAAGCTTTTCTACATAAGTATATTAACTTCTGCAGAATCTGAGCTTTCATTTAAAAATAACCACTAGGTTTCTAGCCATTATGTTTGCAAAGATAACTTTCCAAATGTAAACAGACTATAAATCAATTCAGTTCCTCTGCTGCTCATAGCTTTCCCAAACTGCAGCTTAGATACTGAACAGTCATGTCATTTTCCACTGCTGCTATCATACCCTGTGGACAGTAGTGAAACTGGTAAGAATAAGGTCAGTTTTACTTTGCTACAGCTTGGAGATAGAAACAACAGTAGAATCATCAGACACTGGAGCTACTCACAAGAGGATCACCACTTAAAAATGGAGACTGGGAAAGGAGTAGAAGAAAAAAACACTTTGCAGCAGTCAACAGGCTGGCAAAGAGAATAGAGTAACGGCAACACACCTCCCCCTCTCATATTAGTCAGGAGACTCTAGCGTGGAAAGGCGAAAACAAGAAAAGGCTAAAATACAGGTATTTTAAAAGGAAGCAACGGTAAAATACTGCACTTTCTAAGAGCATTAAGAGTTTTCTTTACCACTACTGTGAACAGCAACTCTATCCTAGCTTTGCATTTGAATATTCACAAGGCCCTTGTGAATTCCGTTGTCATGTAAAGGAACGAAGTCTGCCCAAAGACATTATTCAAAGAAAAAACAGCGATAGAAACTTACATTTTATATGACAAGCTTTATACCATTGACCTAAATCAGTATGTATATAGTCCTTGCATGTGAGGCTTCTGTTTCTCAGGGTTTATTTTTTGGGGTTTACTTTTAGCATTTATTGAGTTTTATGTAGATGTACAAAAAGCAGGTTTCTTCAGAGCTCTCTCTGTGTATATACTGTAATAAGTAAACTCTTTGTAATGTTCCCCAGTGCACTTTAGCATCATACTGTTTCAAACAGAACTATGCTAAAGTGTGCTAGGGAACCAACTGGATCAACATGGGCCAACTAATGCACAACAACATGTTTGCATGCTTAAAAAATACCACACCTCTATATTCCACATACTGCTCCATGTAGACAGACCTTTAGATACAAAATATCTATCCAATAAACACTAGAAAAACACCTGTTTCTTTCATTTTCTTTTCTTCTTTTTTTACCTTACACTTTTATCAGTGTCTTGTCTATTAAAACTGAACATCTGAAGCCTTACTTGCAATTAATGAAGGACAATTCAAAAACAGCCATTATAAGGAATCTTTCAATCATCTAGGCAATTAGTTCTTCGGAAAAGTCTATGAATCATATACAGAGATACATAAATTTGCCACAGAACATTTATGCATGAAAATTCATAAGTATGAAAGGCGAAAACTGTTTCAGGAAGAAAAAAAAAAAAAAAGGTAATGCTGCAGCATTAGAACAAATACCAAACCCCTTCATAATTCAGAACTTCCGTACAATGCTTTCTGTTCTTGCAAAGACAATTCTTTGTAAATTTAACCTTTAATCCCAATTATTCTTTTGTTTCCATCACCCTCCCTACCCCGTTTTTTAAAACTTAGTTAATGATATTGTAAAGGCATGCTATTTATTAACACTAATTCAGCAGATAAGAACATGCTCTCTCTCGATGCCAATGATATTTAAGCATATACCTACAGTTAAGCAGTTGCTTAAATGCTTTACAGGATAGGGATGGACTACTGAATCAATGACTAAAATTAATTTTCTGAGGGCTATGCCAATGTCAGAATGTCTTTAGGCTTGTAACCATCTTATATGAACATATACTGTAGCACTTTTCATGCCAGGATCTCCAAGGGCTTTGCAACGTTAGTTAAACCTCACTACACCTCTGTATAGTCCTCATTTTACAAATTTGTAGAATGGATCATGGAGAAGTGCCACTACTAGGGAAGTGTGGATATGAGAGGCCTGGGTGAAACTAAAACAAACTGAGTCCTGACCTGCAGTCATCTGATCAAACGACTAGACACAAGCGTCTTACTGCCAATTAGGATGTAGATTTGTTGTTACTGATTTCCAACCAGCTGGCCAGAAACCCACACAAACAGTGAGTATTCTAAACCAAAACCAAATGTAAATAAACATAGCATTCTCAAGCCATGGTTCTTAGCAGCATGCATTTAGCGCTATAACATATCATGGAAAAATCACTTTTAATTAATGTTCTTACAGCTTTCAAACTACCGGTAAGCTTAGGATTTGAAACTAAATTCCCTCCTATGATATACTATAGGATTTACAAAGCTAGCACTTTCTAATAAGCTTTCAGATCACAGTTATTTATAGTCTATGCTTGCCAAAAATGTAAAGAAAATAACTAAATATATGTAGTGTATGAGTGCAGCTATTTATTTACATTTTCAATTAGCAAAAGACATTCTCATGCCCCTTTCTCTTTCATTGATGACTGTATTGGCAAAAAGTAAAAATCTATTAATTACCCAGTACAAAACTTTTAGTTATTAACATCCCTGCATATGGCTTTTCAACAAAAAATTGAAAATGTAAATATTCAGCTGTCAGAATCCACTGTCACACTCTCTGCTGCTTGCATAATCCATATGTTATGTGCACTGCAATAAGGATAAAATAAAGGATAATGACAAGAATAAAGGCAAGACACATACATAAAGAAAAATAAATAAAACAATCCATTCCCAGTCACGTTAGTAGTAATCTTGTTCTCTGTCTTAACACTAACTTGACTAATTTTTACATAAATATTAATAATGTTTTACGTTTAATACCTTTTCAAACATGTTCATCTCCTAGCCATCCAATGTTCTCTAATCAAAAGAGCAGAAAACTACCGGTTATGAACAAATATGTTTTTTTACAACTCTGATAACACTCAACTTTTATTTTTAAACCTCTTATACAAGCTTAAACAGAAGACCAACCTCCTGAAGTTACCAACGATTTTGCCTTACTAGAAATAATGATTTTTTTTTGCATTTTAGGTCACACAAATGTGAAGCAATATATTTGTCAGAGTTTCAGAAATTGTTTTAGATGTGTGGAAAATTATTCTGAATGGAATTATATAACCTATCTCACTTATGGCTCTGAGTTTCTTGCCGTCAAATATAGACCGATTGCTGTGATTTCTCTAAATTCTGTATTTTCTATGTTATGCACCACTGTATACCAAACTATTTTATACATAGCCCCTTAACAAACTGATACATAAAAATATATTTTAAATGACAGGTGTTAAAAATGCACATAGCTTATAATAGTTTACAGTGTGTGTGCATCCACAGTAACATACACGTGCTCACTCTCTCTTTAGAAGTCCTACTCCTTCCCTGGAGAATTTCTTACAAAAAAAATAAAATCCTAAAACCACAACAACTCAGTGATTCTCCTCTTTGTCCACAATCCAACTCTGCAAGGAAACCTAGCCAAATGTAATTCTAATAAAAAAATTGCCAATATATATTTTCCACAATTCTACTTAACAGACTTATGAATTGGTACATATATATGAATCCAAAAATATGAATCTTCACTTTATCCCTACCCTAGTGAAATCCTAATTTGTTTCCAATTTAACTTCCATTTTAATCAAATCATACTGCCAGATTTAAGGATACTGGCTTCTCTGAGTAACCAATGTGTTAGCAAAAACAGTTTAATCCATTATCTTGTATTATTAACACCACACACACTAATACTTAGCAAGAATAAATGATTCTCTCTCTCTTAGGCACGAATTTGAATCCATTATGATCCTGTAATTTCTTTATTGTAGTTTTCAATTATTTTGTTTCTCAGTTTTGGAAGGCTAAGGGATATCAGACGTGATATTGAGAAATAGTGTAAATAAAGTGTATTTGCACTTTCTTCATAGATAGGAGGGTAGACAAAACAGAACTCTGAAAATCTTTTAAAAATACCCTTGGTGTTTATGGTACGTCCATAAGAATTCCGTCTAGGCTGAATATTAGAATACCTCAATGTCATGCAGCTGCAAAAAAGGTTAATATGATTCTGGGGTGTATTGACAGGAGTGTTGTATACAAGACATGGGAGGTAATTATCCCACTGTACTTGGCACTGCTGAGGCTCAGCTGGAGTACTGTGTCCAGTTCAGGGCACCACAATTTAGGAAGGATGTGGACAAACTGGAAAGAGCCCAGAGGAGAGCAACAAAAATGAAGAAAGGTTTAGCAAACCCAACCTATGAAGAAAGGTTGAAAAAACCAGGGCCTGTTTAGTCTTAAAAAATGAAGACTGAGGGGTGACCTGATAACAGTCTTCCAATATGTGAAGGGCTGTTACAAAGAAGACAGTGATCAAATGTTCTCCATGTCGACCAAAGATAGGACAAGAAGCAATGGGCTTAACCTGCAGCAAGGGAGATTTAAGTTAGATATTAGGAAAAACTTTCTAACTATAAGGGCAGTTAAGCTCCGAAATAACTTCCAAGGGAGGTCATGGAGTCCTCATCTCTGGAAGCTTTTACAAACAAGGTACCTTTCAGAGAAGAGCTTAAAATATGTTTGCATTTTTTTGTCCAGTCTAATAAATAAAATATCATGAAGGGCTGAGCAGAAGTTACTGTATACATCAGAGCAATCTCTTACCAATGACTTGAGACCAAATTCTGCTTTAAGTTACATATATGTAATGGGACTCATCTTTGTACAGAGCCACATTAACTTCACAGGGACGCTGCACAGGTGTAAGTGTTCCCTTTTATTGTCTACAACAGAGTGGCACAAGCATAACTGAGAGCAGACTCTCATTACTGAATTTTTCAATCTTATAGGAAAATTGTTCTCAAAATACTGTACTTTGAAAGGGCATGAAAAAAAAATAATCACACTAGCTCTCTCTAAATTGGTCTTTTGTGATCCCAAAGCTTTTAATCTAAAATGTCACATATTTAATTCACATTTTCATTTGTAATCTACAGATAAGAATACCTGTGATTTACAAAATCACTTACATTAACACCAACTAGCATGCTGAATTTGAAATGCAGAATTAAGAGCAAAATACATGCAGCATTGTTCACCAAAACTTGGCAAAATAATCCTTTAAGACCTGTACAATGTTCTATTGTAGGAGAAAGAACAAGTCCTCTTCAGATATTGGTGGTGAAACATCCTTAAATACACCAAGT
Source organism: Emys orbicularis (assembly GCF_028017835.1). Lineage (NCBI taxonomy): Eukaryota > Metazoa > Chordata > Testudines > Emydidae > Emys > Emys orbicularis. The sequence goes on along the minus strand of NC_088689.1, from coordinate 28,818,867 downwards.
GTGTGTGTATATAAGGCCAAGGACACTTTTTTCTTGGTGAGAATGAGTAGTGTTTTTGTCAGTATTCAGATTAAGGTAGTAAGTCATTTATGGAGCAAATTAAAATTAGCGCGTAACTCAGTTACTATTCTTGTGTGTACTCCAGTAGCATTCACAATATGCTAGGCACTGTTATATGCATAAAAGGAAGATAAAGTCTTGCTCCAAAACACTTACAATCTGTGACCACAGTCTTGTAAACATTTATTCATGTGCTTAATTTTAAATCAGGGGGACTACTCATGTGTCTAAATAAGCACATATACCTTGATCCTGCAAATATTGGATAAGAAGATATGAAACACATGAAGGATGTAGGAGAGGGATACAATATATCCATATAAAGATGTTTTGATTATTAAATAAATACAATTTTGTAACTATATATTATGTAATAAACACATGAATTATGCCTGGCCCCCTCAACCCTACCCATTATTAGTTGACTAATATATTGTAGGAGTCACAGAAGTAGTAGATCTGGAAGAGGGATCTGTAGGAGAAGGTGGACCTTACAGATCAGGTGAAGGCCTTATGGAACATCAATTAAGGCAGTAAAAGGACCAGTCACACTGTGGATCTTCATTCATTAGATGGGTTTTGCACAAAACCCAGTTTTCCTTACTGTACACTGTGAAAAGTGTGATAGATGCCTCTTTTTCAGAGGAGATTAGAAAGGTTTGCTATGTTCTTCTTGCAACCTGATATTTTCACACATCATTCAACTTCAGAGTTGTACCAAAAGGCAGCTGCTAAACTATGTTCAAATAGAATTGGTAGAGCTCACAAAATCAGGATGGCAGTTCTTGACACTTCATAGTCACATCACAAATCAGAACTCTTAGTAAAACCACTAAACTCTCTGAGGCACTGGAGTTTGAAGGCCAAAGGCTATCCATGTGTTTTAACTATGCTGTCAGAAACTCCAATCAGCATTACACCTTGCTGACAAAAATGCAAGCCCAGGAAAGAATGCAAATGTTATAAGCAATGTTAATGTAAGAATGCAAATATTATGTGCAAAAAAAATAAAAAGCATGAGGACAATCAGCATTCTACCATGATTGAAATAGTATTTATTTAAAATTTTCCATTTCTTGCAAATAATTTGTAATAAGAATTAGAACTTCACCACTCGTAGAAAATAGAGTTATATAAAAGATCTAGGAGATCATCCAAATTTCCCCCTGCAAATAGTGTGCCCTACATGGGACTTTAAAGATAAACAGAGAACCCAACTGTTCTAAGTATTGTTTTTATGGAAACTATCCATAAAATACCTACAGAAGTGTCTAGTATTTACATAAAATTGAGTGAAAAAATAGTGTACCATTAAGGCTGAATTTTTTTACTAACTGCAAAATAATAGTGAGATTTATCACAAATGTATTTAATTTACTTCCCATCAGTACACATTTCTAAAAAGGTTTATTGTGCTAATAATGGTGCCGTTCCCTGCATTTTTACATTCACAAAAGTGATAATATTTAACCATATATAAAAGTATACTGTAAATTAACAGAATAGTAGTTGAGTATATTTATAAAATATATGATATTATAACAGTTGTTCTACAGTTGCAATACTAACACACTTATACGATCATATATTGATTATTCATGATCCTGCTTAATTTTGCCCAAACAAGTAGGACCATATTGTTCCTTAGCATCATCAAAGGCAGTTTACTAGGCAAGCTAATAACTGTATGTTGATCTAATTCTTTTTGGAGCAGAAATAACTTAATTTCCATGTATATATTTAACTGCTGTGGGCTTCTCACTGCTTTTATGAAATGAACTATGCCATACATTTCCTTGGTATTGCTCAACAGTACTTGAGAGCTAGCTTAGAGATTTCATATTTTCACCTGTATTTTTAATTTCTCTCTCCTCAAGAAATGAAATGTTATTTAATACTCTGGGAAGGTAGTGAAGATACTTTAAAGTGTAAAACTATTTTCCTTTGGGTGAAGTACTCTCCCCATCTTCAGCTGTAACCTCAAATACTGAGATGGCAAACCCTGAGGGTACATCTACAAAGCAGCTGGGAGCATACTTCCCACTATGGGTAAACTGACACAGGCTAGGATAGTGGGTATCTGTCTACTCACATTGGGAAGCATGCTCCTAGCTGCTGTGTAGACATACCCTAAAAGGCACTCCAGAAGATTGTGATGCTCAGATAATCTTGCCATTAATCTCTGCTTTAATCACTAACAACCAAATGAATACACTAACATTTACAGCAATCTTTACATCACTTCACTCTACTACTGAGGTGTCAGGTTTAATCTACAAAAATAGGCCTTGCACAGTGCAATATAATGAAGTCAGTGAAATAGGGGACAGGAATCCCCTCATCACCAATCAAAATCACCAGATTTAAAAGCTAACACTAGTCCTCTCGGTTTGACTCAGGCTGCATATAATAAACAGTCAAAAAGGGAACCAGAAATAATATATCATCAATCAGGCTTTTATGTGCAAAGGGCCATATCAAGCAAGGTGCTGAGCACCTGGAAACCCAAAGTGGAGAAGGCTCAGCACTTTCCAGACATAGCGTTTTGTGCATAATAGTACAATTATACAACAAATTCCGGGTCACATTTTGACAAATGTATCATATGCAGTATTAGTCAAACAGAGTGGGCTAGTCCTAGCTTTTAACTCTATTGATTTTGATTAGTGACTAGGGACTCATCTCCTACAGATGACTGACTTTATTACACAGCACTATAGATTAATTGTTGTTGTAGGATAAAAGCTGACATATTAATGTGGTACAAAGTGAATTCAACGGGAGATGAGGATACTTGGCTCCTGGAAGGATCAGGCACTATGTGTGAAATATTCTATAAGCCGAGCTATGTGCAATTTTTGTGTAATAGGAACATGAGTGGTGGAGTATGGAGAGACAATATGAAATAAACTGGAGAAAGGCCTCAAGCAACTTGCCTGGGATTTTCAAAGTAGCCTAAGTATGTTAGAAGTCCAACTCCCAGTGAAAAGCAATGGCAATTGGGTGCCTGACTCCTTTAGGCTATTTTCAAAATTCTTGAGACAAGAGTGACATAAGGAAGTATTCTTCTCCACCTCCCAGGGCTGTGTAATAAAGAGGTTAGAAATTTAGGTTTGAAGTTTCACAAATACTGTATCATTAAGCAAACAATTCCAAAAACTGCAGTTTACAATTGCTTATTAAAAACTGCTTATTAAAAACTTTAAAATACTGCAGATCTTTGCCAGTAAATCCCATTGCACAAATACTATGTACTTGAAGCTCCAAAACATCAAGATGATTAGACTTACTATCACTGGAGAATTTTTGTATCCCTCAGACTTTAAGCATTACAATCAAGTAAACATGTTCCACACAATGTTCAGCAATCAAAATAAAGCATTTTGGACTAACTTTACTAGTATGAAACATTTCTCAAATAACTTTCATACATTTAGCAAGATACTGTTGACCCTGAAAAAACATAATTGCCATTTGTAAGAGCTGTATCTGTAAAATACCATGGGAATTATGGTACTAGCTTGTATTTCTGGCTATTTAATTACGGTTTTTACTGATACAGAAACACATTACTCAACCCACCTGACTATTTTAGAATTTACAGTATAAATCCAGAGACTGAACCTTCAGTTCTTACATTCTAATCAGATAAAAAACTGAATTTTTCTTGAATGTCAGGGCTCAAGTTTGTCTGGTGATAAACTTTATGTTTTGGGATTTATTATTATTAACTGTGGAACATATTCATACAAAGTTATTTGTTTATGTAACACATGCCAAAAATATTAAGGCAAATAAAGGTATTCTTACTAGATTTTGTAACAGATCATCTTAGAAAAAGACAGGTTAACTACAGGACAAGGATACACAGGTTTCATAACGTTTTCAATATTTATAAAAAAAATCATAGCTATATATTTTCTTTAGGTCTAAGAGTTCTGATGCAAATATGAATCCATATCACCTTACCAAAGAAGACAGTTGTTATATAAAATTCCAAAGTATTTATCCTGGATTCAAATAATTTTATTTCTGGGATGGGGCGGGGGAAAAACAGACTTCTATTTCACTCACCCACCCATCCACTTTTTACTTCTCCTTTCACCTCACTCTGGAACCCCAGATATTGAGTAGAGCTGTCTGGAAGATGACTATTCACTTTTGCAGCAACACTTGAAATTTGTTTTCATTTCTCATAAAACGAAAACAGTCCATTGAATATCTAGATCTGCATCTCTATAGCCTGGGGGTTAGGACACTGGCCTGGCATGTATGAGACCCAGATTCCAAGTCCTCGCTCTGCCTGAATCAGAGCAGTTTTTCATCCCGAATCAGAGCAGTTTTTCATCCCTAATCACTGTGAATCAGACAGAGCAGGGACTTGTACTTGGCCTTCCCCATCCCAGGCCATCCCTAACCACAAGACTTCAGAGTCTCTCTCTCTCTCTCTCTAAACTTTCCCAACAGAAATTTCATCTAAACAGACACATTTTGACAAAAGAGCCTAGTTTGATGACATTTTATTTAGTTGAAAGTGTTCTGACTAGTTTTAATATTGAGTAACCTGTGGCGGTGGAGCTGGGACAGAAGATAGTTTGCAGTGGGGTTAAACCAGACAAAGGATGTTTACATTTAATGTTTTAAGGCCATAAAATTAATAACATTTAGAAAACAAAGAGAAAAAAGAATCCTTAAAATTAATAAGACATTCAAGGTCAAGAGGTTTGGGGATTTGTAGTGGGAGGAAGGTTATGTGTTGTGTTTAAATAATATTTGAGCGTTTCAAATGCAATTGCCTGTATCATATTTAGACCTTCTACTCTAGTCAACATAGATAATAAATCAGACTTTGTTGAACACAGGTTTTTCACTAGAGCACATTTCCATATATAGATGATTCTGTAAATAAATTATATTGGGGGGGAATAAGTCCTACAAATCACTGCCAGCTTTATTAATCCACATAACAATCATTTTGGAAAATAAAATACTAATATTAAAAGTATTCTGTTCAATTTAATGATCAATATCTGAGGGAATTTTTACTTACTGAAGTGAAGTATAATACAATGGCGGGGGGGGTGGAAGAGTCTTACTATTTTTGTGTTTACTTTTCATGGAAGACTTTTGGATACCCTGGTGATGGCCAACATTATGAATGTACTACAGTATAAAGTTTGGGGGGAGTTTGGGAGTGAGGCAGATAAGAAATAAATCAATGTGATGTGTTATCAGCTCTAATTTGTATAAACTTTTACTTAATTTTATAGAGTTATTATAGAGTATATTAGAAGGCAAGATTTACATTTATAACAATTTCAGAATATACACAAACAAGTTCATTAACTGCAAGGAGCATGAACTGTGGTGTAGTTAATGATGAATTTGATACACAATTAGATAATCTAATCACATGATGACATTCCTTTTTTCCTTCACACAAATAGAGCAACCAGTATCACAAGATGCTTCTACTCTCAAAGAAGGTTCATACTTTCCATTGCAATATGTAGATTTAATGTCCTCTGGACAAGAATTTAAAATTGTGAAGCAGTTTAAATAAGTGGATATTTATGGACATCTTTTCATTCACCTAAATCTTCCTACTTTATCTTAAGATAAATACATACACATTTACTAATACTACATAAATGAAGCTGTTTTTTTCTTCTCTATTTTGCTCATTTGAGATGTCACAGAAACTAAAAATCAGGAAAAACCACGAGCGATTTGAACAAGTAAATAATGACACTTATCACCGCTCACCATTTCCTGTTTGTTTTTGAAGATTGCTAACTAAACAAGCTTTAATTGCAGCTGGGTTTTATGTACATTCTGTAACCTGTTGCAGATAAAAGCATGATCAATTAGTATACATTCATCACTGCTGGCTGGCCTACTTATAGCACTGACCACAGTCAGGGAGCAGTTTGCTCACTTGATCATAGATGATGATTGCAAACACAGCCATGAGAACAAAGATGGTACTGATACTAACATGAGCTGACTGGAACATTTTGACAAAAATTAACTCTCCAAAACAAACAAAAACCTCTCACCTATTTCTTTTTCCATCTTCAAAAACCAACAGTGACTCCACACTACATCCTCCTCACCAGATGGACAGAAACCAACCATTCTTCACTTCTTACTTAATCCATACTCAGGAAACCAATGGGAATTCTGTCTGAGTAAGACTGAGGGCTATGTTCCCAGCCTGACCATAAAACAAGTGGAGAGGAAGAAACGAAACCAAAAACTCTGTACCTCTTACAGAGTCACTGATTCTACTCATTGTCCCATTATTGATTCATGGGGCCACCAGGGGTACTGAGATGGTTTTGTTCAACATCTTTATTAATGATCTGGATGATGGGATGAATTGCACCATCAGCAAGTTTGCAGATGACACTAAGCTGGGGGCGGAAGGGAAGTGGGGGGGGAGAGAGAGGTAGATACGCTGGAGGGTAGGGATAGGGTCCAGAGTGACCTAGACAAATTGGAGGATTGGGCCAAAAGAAATCTGATGAGGTTCAACAAGGACAAGTGCAGACTCCTGCACTTAGGAAGGAAGAATCCCATGCACCGCTACAGGCTGGGGACCGACTGGCTAAGCAGCAGTTCTACAGAAAAGGACCTGGGGATGACAGTGAACGAGAAGCTAGATATAAGTCAGTAGTGTGCCCTTGTTGCCAAGAAGGCCAACGGCATATTGGGCTGTATTAGTAGGAGCATTGCCAGCAAATTGAGGGAAGTGATTATTCCCCTCTATTCGGCAGTGGTGAGGCCACACCTGGAGTATTGCGTCCAGTTTTGGTCCCCCACCCTCCCCACTACAGAAGTGATGTGGACAAATTGGAGAGAGTCCAGGGGAGGACAATGAAAATGATTAGGGGGCTGGGGCACGTGACTTATAAGGAGAGGCTGAGGGAACTGGGGTTATTTAGTCTGCAGAAGAGAAGAGTGAAGGGGGATTTGATAGCAGCCTTCAACTACCTGAAGGGGGGTTCCAAAGAGGATGGAGCTTGGCTGTTCTCAGTGGTGGCAGATGACAGAACAAGAAGCAATAGTCTCAAATTGCAGTGGGGGAGGTCTAGGCTGGATATTAGGAAACACTATTTCATTAGGAGGGTGGTGAAGCACTAGAATGGGTTACCTAGGGAGGTGGTGGAATTTCCATCCTTAGAGATTTTTAAGGCCCGGCTTGACAAAGCTTTGGCTGGGATGATTTAGTTGGTGTTGGTCCTGCTTTAAGCAGGGGATTGGACTAGATGACCTCCTGAGCTCTCTTCCAACCCTAATATTCTACGATTCTATGGCAGAGGGGCTGAGAAGGCCAGCAAAAGCTATAGTAGCAAGGAAGCAGGAGGTCCTGACTCTCAGAATTCCTAGCCAGACATGCACAGGGACTCTACATCTAAGCATTAAGCCAATACTGTACACTTCTGAAAAGATCACCCTGGAGGATTACAACATATGGTTTTGTCTCTACAAATATTTAGTACCATGTACTTTGGTCTTGCTTGTCTAAGAATATTTGTGCTTCCCGTGTTTATAAGAATTGTAACAAAACAAATATTCTTTACAATTTGGGAATGATCAAGTATACCAAAACGTAGAGTAGTACTGTGGAATGTATTTTTAGTGTATTGTTTCCATTCACAGCAACAGTGAAGCTTTAAACCAAAAGTGCAGGGACATTTTATATAGAGATAACATTTTTTAATATTCCCTTTTTAAAGCATTTCCCCAAATTAGACAGTTGTTGCAAGAACAGGCAGCAGTGGAAGTGCTGATGTTGGACCACCACCCCACCTTAAAAACGGGGGAGGAGAGAGGGAAAAAAATCAATACATTTACCTTCATTCAAATTCTATGTGCTATCCACAGACGTTAATTTAACAAAATAGCTCTTCTAAATGAAGGATACACGCAGGTCAGAAGCTCCAGCACTCTAGAGCTCTGTAGAGCATATGTGCACGTTCCTGCAGGGTGCTCTAAAGAAGTAGCAGGACTTCAGTGAAGAGGCGAGCAATCATACGAATGCCCTCAGTTAATAAGTTCATGTGGACATTCCAGTAGGGGTCCCCCAAGCAGCAAGGAGAGGACTTAATTGAACAGCCTGCCCAGCCACTACACAGCACAGTATTTTCCAATGTACCCTCAATAAGCACATTTAGAGCTAAAGTTAGCGCTGCTCAGTTCAGTACCCTACCTACGATTCTCTCCTAGAACTACCACAGAGAGAACACTCTTTTTGGTCCTTTCCACTAGTTTTGCAGTCAAGCTTTCTACAGTATATATTGTGAAAAAACTTCCCTGAAGCACCCGCAGCACCCTAACGAAAGCCATACATTCAGAAAGGTCTAGGTTGCAAAAAGTTACTTTGGAGTAACACATGTAACTCCCTTGGGGTATAGAGAACAGAGCCCCTTTAAAACCTTGTCCTGAGGCAGAGGAAGTGCTGGTTGTTTGGGGGAGGGGGGGCGGGAAGAGGGGAATAGAGAAAGGGAGTGGAGGGTATGTGTGTCCGTAGCTCCAGACAAGAGGGCCTACAACGAGCAGGCCCACACCCTCATGTAGTGAAGCAACCGAGAACCAGCCCAAAGCCCAGGAGGGACAGAATGACGACTGGGGATGTCCCACGATTGGAGCCAGGAGGAGCACCATGCCAGGAAGGAATCACCTGAGAAGGACAAAGCAGAGCTAGACCCAGTATCACTGTCACCCAGAAGTGCGTGGGACAGAGTGCTGAAGCTTGTAACTTTGCATTGGGAACAAAGAGGAAGGCTGGAGCTAGTTAAGTGGGGAGACGGTTGCTCTGTGTGCATTGACAGACAGTGGCAGAAGCGGTTACCAGAGGGGTTTAGATGCATTGCTTGGCGTCTATCCTTTTATATTGTGGTACTACAGAGCCCTTGGGTCCTCGGGTTGGACCAAATCTGTTTTACCATTCCCCCAATCTTCTCCCCCTGTTGTTGTTTTTCTCCATCCATCCCTCTGTAAATAAATATTTCCCCTTCCTAGATTTGTTGTACTATTCCAGCGTGTCTCTCTTTACTCCGGGGTTTTGGAACAGGTACCCTGGGGTGGAAGGCACTTTCCCTGCTGTGTTCCTATGCGTGCCTTTTCATGGCCAGAGCTGCTTGATAGTAAACTCCATCTTAGCCGCAAGGGTGCTATAGTTACACACAAGTATACAGGCCACAAAAGGAACTCCAGGACAAGCCAGTTATTCTCAGAAAATAAATAGCAATACATTTTTATTTGACATTTCAAGCAGTGCTAAACAATACCATGTGATAACTGTGGCCTCATTTGGTTCCAGAGAGCCTACAGTATTTCAGTTTCTCAGTGCCTTAGTGTAAAGTGAGAGGACAGCTCCACATTTTAATCTCCTAATTCGATGTCTCTGATGCCGCATAATGTAAAATAATTTGAATCTAATAGTGAATTTGCTACTTATTGTTTTAGTTTTCTCTAAGCGAATCTTAAATGTAAATGCATTCTAGCAAAAATACTGCTCAGTGGGTATTTTACTAGGATCATGGTACATAGATTCCACTAAGAGGGGGAAAAAAGAACAGGTTTTTTTATGTTGTTGTTACTTTGACTTTTTTTTTTTTTTTAAATAAAAAGATCAAAAGTCATTCCACTGATCATTCCAAGCCCCTTTCAAACTCACTTTTCATCCTCTCCACAGCATTACACTGTTGGTGCTCTCGCATGTCTCCAGGAAGTGTGTTTTGTCACACCAAGTGTAAATAAAAGGGTAAATTGTGAAAACTGCTAAAAAATGAGGAAATATTTGCTTCTCCCTTAGAATCTCTCATTGAGCATTAGCGCCAAACAGCAGATATGTACAAAGTGAAGCAGCAAATACACGCAGTCTTCTAGGTCACACCAGGCTGGGGAGGGCACATAAACTGGCCAGAACAGCGGCCTACAACATTGCATTAAGTGGCAGGTAAGCCTGCCTACCATGCAAGATGGTATCAAATGGTGGTTGAGGAGAAGGGAGGGAGAGTAATCACAGCCTGACGCCAGGGGTTTCAGAACCAATTATCTGGCTCTTTGGGTACATCTACACTGCAATAAGAGACCCACGGCAGAGCTGTGGGTGGCCTAGGCCAGATGATTCAGGCTTGTGAGGTTCAGGCTGCAGGAGCTAAAAATTGCAGTGTAGACATTTGGGCTTGGGTTGGAACTCAGGCTCTGAGACACCACAAGGGGGTAGGTTTCAGAGCCCGAACACCTACAGTGCAATTTTTAACCCTTGCAACCTGAGCCTGAGTCAGCTAACCCGGGCCAGGCGTGGGTCTTATTTAAGTATAGACATATCCTTTGCCTCCTTTAACTTCCTATCCAGGGCAGAGTCCATTTAGCTTTTATCCCTTCACAAACCACACAGCATGCCCAAGTCTGCAGCAACTCCCCTATGCACCACCACAAAACAAAATGCAATGTCCCAAGTCTTCTTTGCACTTAGTATAGGGGACCTCTCCTATCCCTGGTCCCATTAATAAAGAGGGACAGTTCTGCCTTTTATAGTTTGAGAAGGTGAACATTACTTTCACTGTCACTATAAGGATGGTTCCTCCACCACGCCCTCCCACTTCCTCATCCTTACAAATAAGGGGAAAAAATCTTTGGCCCACAGGTTTTCTCACATCTTTCAGAACATTTGAGAACTGTCAGCCATGGGGACTTCCTCTCTGGATGTCATTGCACTGACTAATACATTTTGTTTCCTAGGAATAACTCACTCCTGGTGTCCATTCCAGTCATTCCCACAAGCCTTACGCCATATGGCAAAAAAAAAAGATGCATGCAGTCAGACTCCCACAGGGAAGGAGGAAGGCTTAATTACAGGAAAGATAAAAATGTATATGCAAACTTTCCTGAGCTCCTGTACCTTAAACACACAGACTGACTGATTTGTTTTAAGAGACATTTCCTAATCAAAACCACGATAGAGAATACACATAGCTTCATATTTTTGGAAATCTATACAACAGCAATTACAATTTCTTTCCTACGCAGATTTGTATCTTATTGCAATGTCTTCTTTTTTGTTCGTACTCCTACATACAAAATATATTTTAAAATTTCTGTGCGGTTTTCTTTTTGTCTGAAAACCAGTCTGTTTTTATAGCTTTTAAGTAAGGAAGCAAAACATTTAAGCTGTATTAAATAAGTAGTATTGCTATATAGCAATCTCTATAAGAGATCTGTTTCTTTCAGTACTTGTCCTAATTGTTACTGGCCCTTTTTTTTTTTTTTTTTTTAAAGTCTTTTAAAATATAAACAGTCATTTGCCCACCTTTAAATTAAAGGCAGTTAAAGGATCCCATTAAACAGGTGCTGTATTTTGGCCCCATCTTCTAGGATGAAGATTTATTCTTCTTATTAGTTCTTCCAGATTTTATAATACCCAGAGATCAGGCAGGTCAAAAGACAGTCCAGATCAAGGGTCAGAGTTCACACAAGAGGTCCAATAGCCAGGAGATCCAGTCCAAGGGGCATGTACAGCAAGGTAGTTGGCAGGGTCTGACTAGCAACTAGAGGGCAATGGCTTATTCCTCAGTTAAAGTCAGAAAGAAATTTATATATGGTCACCAGCCAATCAGGGTCAAGATCATGTGGCCAATCAGGAAGCAGGTCACAGAACCATGGAGGCTGGCCCACCCAAGTCTGTGAATTCCTTGGTCATTGGATGAGTTGGCATGGCGTGACAGCCAAGGCTGCTTCCCAATTGGCCTGGGTTCAAGACTAGGATTTGAGACCAGGTCCTGAGAGATGATCTCAATCTCTCAGCTACCTGAACTGCCAGCATTTTGCTGAAATATAGGTAAGCTTTACATACACCAGACAACAAAGTGTACTATATTTTAGAGTGAAAATATAATTGTTCAATAAAGGGGATATGGCCAGGGCAGCTGCAGGTGGTGTGTGAGTGTATTTTTAAAATGAGCAGTATTATATATTGATTTTACTTAGTGCTGAAAAGGCTGGGACTGCATTTACCTTTTCTCACTGATGTGCATGGGGCTGGCGACCCCCTCTTGCCCTGGTATGATGTAGTATTAATATGACCCTGAAAGATATTTGATAAGGTAAATATATTTAGTGCTTGCAAAGTCTGACACTTCCTTTCCTATCCTTCTCCCTTCCTCCAGCAGCCCACCCAGGTATTGAAGCAAAATACTAATTAGCTTTAAATACCAATTTCAAAACACAGGAACTTCAGGGCCATATGGATTTTAAACACAGTTCCTTGATGCTAACAGCACTGTACAACCAGCCATCAACCACTCGACTGGTTAGCAATACAAAATGTTTGGACTTTTTAAAAAAGTGTCAGTTTTATGAAGCTGTAGTTACAAGCATGGTCTAAAGCAGTCATTATTTCATCTTTTCCAAAACTATTTCATACTAGCTATATTAATCATGCAGAAAGCAATAAACATAATATTGGGGGGGGGGGGGAAATCTGTCCTTTATAAATGTAATACAAACTATCCATATTTTTAGTTTAATAATGTTTCTTGCCACTACGTTCAAAGTAACAGTCTACTTTCATGCATATGAGTTTCCACAGGAAATCCTGCCCTTCGTTCACTCTTATCCCTACAGAAAGCTATTTCCTTTAATTAGAAAGGAAACTGTGTTTAGTCCTATGCAGCAGTGAATATACTGAAACACTAAATATAGATTCTCAAGGAATGAAACATTAGGCAGAAAGCATAAGCTAGAAACATTAGTATGCACTATGTCAGATGGTGCGTACTATGTGGAAAATTGCAGTGAATATGAGAACACAGATGCTATGTTAACAGAACAGAAACTGCAGATTAATTAACTCTAGTGGAGATCATACAGATTTTCCTCACTGCTGAGTGCTTGATGAAATTAGTGTCTTACTACAGATGGCCACTTAAAAAAGGTTTGCATCCCCTGCACATGTTACTTTTCAGTTTATTTGTTGCTTTCCACAGTCATGGAAATACAGCTTAGCTAATACATGAGGTTGCATTAAAAAAAAAAACAAAAAAAAACCCACATACAACATGCACAGTGGGCCTATTTCTGTCCTCCAAAATGCAAACCCAACTATTAAATGATATGAGAGCTGCATGGATGTATAGCCTACTGAATACAGAACTGTTCCTGTATAGTTGCCTCATACATCTATATGTGTACTGCAGAATTATTTTATTCTGACTTTAGCTGTAGATAGTTAATGGTGCATGTTTTTATACGCCATTAAAAATAACTCTCTCACACCAAATAAAATTATCTGCCAACCACAGAACACAGTGAATAATTACCTAATATAGCTTCTTTTAAACAGTCTTTGCACGACCCATTTGTGCCTGTTACATTTTTGAGTTTTGGAACTCCCACACACTATATCAAAACAAATCTTTGACACAGAATCATTGGTGCCCATCTCCTTCTCTCCAATCCACTTAACATGGATCTGTTTGCTGTGCTATTTGGGACAAATATGGCAATTTCCTGCAATATCCTTGGGAGATCTTATTGAATTAGGTTTAAGTATCTTTGGGGTCCATTGTATTAAATGAATGGTTTATGTATTACAGATGTGAGACCTGGAGGTTCAAAGGAGTATACTGAACAATGTGCCCCATACAAGAATGGACTCTTGGAACAAAGAGTGTTAAGTCATTTTCCTGGGCAATATCCAGGCAGAGGTGAATGCAAGTTTCACATCTCCAGTTATACAAAAATCCATCTTTTTGAAGCTATACCTTGAGGAGGGGGCCACTGTCTGCTAATCACTTGTTATATGAGCCCAAGATCAAAGGCACAAGCTGTGTAAAAGGAAGACTGAACTATTCACGGTACTTCTGGTTCTGAATCTAAGGCCTGGTCTACACTAGGAGTTTATGTCGAATTTAGCACCGTTACATCGAATTAACTCTGCACCCGTCCACACCACGAAGCTATTTAGTTCGACATAGAGGGCTCTTAAATTCGACTTCTGTACTCCTCCCCAACAAGGGGAGTAGCGCTAAATTCAACATGGCCATGTCGAATTAGGCTAGGTGTGGATGGAAATCGACGGTAATAGCTCCGGGAGCTATCCCACAGTGCACCACTCTGTTGACACTCTGGACAGCAGTCCGAGCTCTGATGCTCTGACCAGCCACACAGGAAAAGCCCCGGGAAAATTTGAATTCCTTTTCCTGTCTGGGCAGTTTGAATCTCATTTCCTGTTTGGACATCGTGGCGAGCTCAACAGCACTGGCAACGATGCAGAGCTCTCCAGCAGAGATGGCCATGCAATCTCAGAATAGAAAGAGGGCCCCAGCATGGACTGATCGGGAAGTCTTGGATCTGATCGCTGTGTGGGGCGATGAGTCCGTGCTTTCCGAGCTGCGATCGAAAAGACGGAATGCAAAGATCTACGAGAAGATCTCTAAAGCCATGGCAGAGAGAGGATACAGCCGGGATGCAACGCAGTGCCGCATGAAAATCAAGGAGCCGAGACAAGGCTACCAGAAGACCAAAGAGGCAAACGGACGCTCCGGATCCCAGCCCCAGACATCCCGTTTCTACGAGGCACTGCATTCCATCCTAGGTGCGGCCGCCACCACTACCCCACCACTGACCGTGGACTCTGAGGATGGGATATTGTCGACGGCCGGTTCCTCGGACATGTTAGCGGACGGGGAAGATGAGGAAGGAGATGAGGAGGACGAGACAGTCGACAGCACTTACAACGCTGATTTCCCCCGACAGCCAGGATCTCTTCATCACCCTTACAGAGATCCCCTACCAACCGTCCCCAGGCGTTAACCCGGACACAGAATCAGGGGAAGGATCAGTCAGTAAGTGTTTTAAACATGTAAACATTTATTTTTAACAGGAATATTAACAATATTAACAATGGCTTTTTCATGATTACTTTGCCCTAGGCGCTTCACGTTTCAGTCCTTGGCAGTGCAACTACTGAAAAAAAATCTAACAATGTCCGGTTTAGCATGATTGTTTTGCCCTAGGCGCTCTACTGTGTAGTCCCTGCCAGTGCAGCTACAGTAAAATCCGGTCTATATGTCCGGAGATAGAGCAGAAATCCTCCTGGGACATCTCCACGAAGCTCTCCTGGAGGTAATTGGAAAGCCTTTGCATCAGGTTCCTGGGGAGAGCGGCCTTATTGGGTCCTCCGTGGTAGGAAACGTTTCCGCGCCAGGAGACAAGCAAGTACTCGGGTATCATTGCCTTGCAGAGCATGGCGGCATACGGCCCTGGTCTTTGCAGGCTTTCCCGAAGCATCCGTTCTTTCTCCGTCTCTGAAATCCTCATCAGAGTTATGTCGCTCATGGTGACCTGCTTTGAATTAGGTAGGGGAATGTTAGTATTGGGACTGCTTTCCCGTTCCTTTACAGAACTGTAACCGCCGGTTTACAGCCACGCGGTGGAGGCGGGAGAGGGGCAGCATACAGGGATCTTTCCCTGGGACAGCCGCGAGGGGGTGGGACAGGGGCAGAGTTCATGCTTGCCGGATTGCTGGCAGCAGGGACTGGCATTGCTTTGAACGTGAAAGGAGGCCAGTGCTATTATTAAAGTTTTAAGCAGCCACAAGTCTACGGCTTACCATGTCAGCCTGTTACCCAAATTCCGCTGTCCTGTCCCGCTTGTCTGATCTGCACTGCAAGACCCCAGGCACTGAATGCGAAGGCCGAAAATTCGACCTTGTCCTGAGTGCGCATGTGATAGGTGCTGTGCATGGTCTTGTTCACAGAGAAAGACTATGTTCTTTGTTCACCCAAAAATTTATCTTTCTGAGGAATTCACTCCTTTTTCCCATCCCACAGCTGCGACTGTCTCCCGAAATACCCTGGCATCACACTCCCAGAGACTAGCGCAGATTAGGCGAAGGAAGAAGAGGACACGGGAGGACATGTTCTCGGAACTTATGGGCTGCTCCCGAGCCCAGGCAGCCCAGCAGACCCAGTGGAGGGAGAACTTGTCCCAAATGCACCGATCACACATGGAATGGGAGGAGAGGTGGCGGCAGGAAGACCAGTAGGCGACTCAAACGCTGCTTGGACTAATGAGGGAGCAAACGGACACGCTCCGGCGCCTTGTGGATGTTCTGCAGGACCGGAGGCAGGAGGACAGAGCCCCGCTGCAGTCTCTCTCTAACCGCCCTCCCCCGCCACAAAGTCCCATACCCCCCTCACCCAAAGTCCCAAGAAGGAGGGGCGGCAGAGTCCGTGAAAACTCTCACTCCACCCCTGCAGACTGCTCAAGTACCAGAAGGCTCTCATTCCCCAAAATTTGATAAGTCCTTTCCTTCCCGCCTCACCCAAGCCCCCGTCCCAGTTTCATCCCCCAGTTTCATGTGTAGTTGCTAATAAAAAATACGTTTCTGTTAATTACTGTTTCCATCATGTTCTTTTAGAGGAGAGTCTGTTTGAAGGGGGGGAAGGGGGTTGGTAATTGGACAGGACAGTCACCTTTACCAGGGTACAGACGCGGGGGCAGGTTCAGCAGCAGGGCACACACACATTTCATTCACTAGTTACCCTGGTCAGTCTGGGAGGTGGTTTTCATGTTCTGTGGGGGGGGGGGGGGGGCTATGTGACTTTGTGGCGGGGGAGGGCGGTTAGAGATCTTATGCAGCGGTCCTTATCCTGGATCACAGAGCCACGCAGCAGGGGATCTGTAACCGTCCTCCCCCTGCCACAAAGTCACATAGCCCCCACACACAGAGTCCCAAACAGGAGGGGTGGCAGGCTCCGTTGAAACAACCAGTCCACCAGTGCGGAGCCTGTCATTCCTGGAGTTTAGACGCGTCCTTTGCATCACTACACTACACCCGCTCCCCACCACACAGTCTGCGTCCCAGGTTCAACACTTTCCCGCGAAAACAGTAATTAAGAAAACGGTGTTCATTAACAAATTTCAAGTGATTTTATTTTTAAACGTGTGTTGGAAGGGGAGGAACGGGGTATGTAACTGGAGAGGATAGTGAACATTTACTGGGTAAAGAAACGGGGGCAGGTTCAGCTTCTCTGTAAACAAACTTAATAGTCACAGGTTACCCTGCTCACTCAGGAACCTAGCTTTCAAAGCCTCCCGGATGCACAGCGTGTTCCGCTGGGCTCTTCTAATCGCCCGGCTGTCTGGCTGGGCGTAATCAGCAGCCAGGCTATTTGCCTCAACCTCCCACCCCGCCATAGAGGTCTCCCCCTTGCTCTCACACAGATTGTGGAGCACACAGCAAGCTGCAATAACAATGGGGATATTGGTTTCGCTGAGATCAGAGCGAGTCAGTAAGGTTCTCCATCTCCCCTTGAGACGTCCAAAAGCACACTCCACCACCATTCTGCACTTGCTCAGCCAGTAGTTGAGTTCTTTTTCAGTGTCCAGGGCGCCTGTATAGAGCTTCATGAGCCAGGGCATTAGCGGGTAGGCTGGGTCCCCGAGGATGACTATAGGCATCTCCACATCCCCAAGAGTTATTTTGTGGTCCGGGAAGTAAATAGCTTCCTGCAGCCGTCTAAACAGACCAGAGTTCCTGAAAACACGAGCGTCATGAACCTTGCCCGGCCATCCGACGTGGATGTTGGTAAAACGTCCCCTATGGTCCACCAGTGCTTGCAGCACCATTGAAAAGTAGCCCTTTCGGTTAATGTACTGGCTGGCCTGGTGGTCCGGTCCCAGGATAGGGATGTGAGTTCCATCTATAGCCCCACCGCAGTTTGGGAATCCCATCACGGCGAAGCCATCTATGATGACCTCCACGTTTCCCAGGGTCAACCACCTTTGAGAGCAGTAGCTCAACGATTGCGTTGGCTACTTGCATCACAACAACCCCCACGGTAGATTTGCCCACGCCAAAGTGGTTCGCGACTGACCGGTAGCTGTCCGGCGTTGCAAGCTTCCAGAGGGCTATGGCCACTCGCTTCTGGACAGTCAGGGCTGCTCGCATCCGGGTGTCCTTGCGCTTCAGGGCAGGGGACAGCAACTCACAAAGTTCAAGGAAAGTTCCCTTCCGCATGCGAAAGTTTCGCAGCCACTGTGATTCATCCCAGACCTGCAGCACTATGCGGTCCCACCAGTCCATGCTTGTTTCCCGGGCCCAGAATCGCTGTTCCACAACATCAACATGACCCATTGCCACCATGATGTCCTCGGCGCGGGGTCCCGTGCTTTGTGACAGGTCTGTGCCACTCTCAGACTTCAGGTCCTCACCGCGCTGCCATAGCCTCCTCGCCCGATTTCTCAGCATCTGCCTCTGGGAAAGGTGGATGATAAGCTGCGAGGTGTTGACAACGGCCATAACTGCAGCGATGGTCGCAGCGGGCTCCATGCTCGCAGTGCTGTGGCGTTCGGGCTGTCACTGACCAGAAAAGTGCGCGAACTGATTTCCCGCCGGCGCTTTCAGGGAGGGAGGGCGGTGGTGACGGTTGGATGACGACAGTTACCCAAAACCACCCTCGACACTTTTTTCCCCAGAAGGCATTGGGGGCTCGACCCAGAATTCCAATGGGCAGCGGGGACTGCAGGAACTGTGGGATAGCTGCCCACAGTGCACCGCTTCCAATGTCGACGCTTGCCCCGTTAGTGTGGACTCACAAAGTCGAATTACTGTCCTTAGTGTGGACACACACGTTCGACTTTGTAATATCGATTCCACATATTCGATTTAAGTAAAATCGAACTACTCTCGTAGTGTAGATATACCCTAAGGGTACGTCTACACTACCCGCCGGATCGGCAGGTAGTGATCGATCTAGTGTAGACGCGATAAATGGATCCCCGATCGGTCTGCCATCGACTCCTGTACTCCACCGCGGCAAGAAGCGGAAGTGGAGTCGATGGGGGAGTGGCGGCAGTCAACCCCACGCCGTGAGGACGCGAGGTAAGTCGACCTAAGATAAGTCGACTTCAGCTACGCTATTCTCGTAGCTGAAATTACATATCTTAGGTCGATTCCCTGCCTGCCTGCCCTGGCCCCTGACCCCGCTCTGCTCCGCTCCAGGAAGCAGCCGGAGACCCTGGGGGTGGGGGGGGGGGAAATGGTGCCATGTGCTGCTCTTGCTGCTCCTCCAGGTACCTCCCCCAAAGCTCCCATTGGCCGTGGTTCCCCGTTCCCGGCCAATAGGAGCTGCGAGAGCACGGAGCCCTCTACTCGCCCCCCACCCCCCTGCCCGGGGCTGCAGGGACATACAGTAGTTCCAGCCGCTTCAGGGAGCGGCGCAGGGCTCGCGGCGGCACGGGGTAGGGGGCCTGCAGGCGGGGGGGGGGGGGGGCGGCGGGGGGATCTTGGTGGGCCGCAGGAAAGAACCCCACGGGCCGCGTGTTTGAGACTCCTACCTTAGAGTTATGAACTTGTAACCACAGGGAAAACCCAGTTGTGGGTCCCTGAAGGACTGACACCTACCAGAGCCCAAGATTGGAGTTGGGGTAACCTCTGGAAAGCTCTTTACCATGTGGGTAGGTTCTTTTATTGTTTTAATACATTTTCTCTGTAATGCTTTCGCAGTAAGAATACATGTGCTAGTTTATAAAGAGCTGTGAAGTAACTTATAACTGCGGGCCATTATGCTGTTTATAGCCTCTGGAGAGAAAGCTAAGTGGAGATGCTGGCCTGTTTAGGTAGTCTGGCTTGCTGGAAATATCACAATGGAGGCAGGAGACTACGCAGCCTGGAAAAACAACAGTCAGGACAGAAAGATAAACAGGTCTTTACCCAGCACAGGAGCTGGGAGTTTAGAGTGAGTGCCTTGGGTGGACCACAAGGGGGAAAATACAGGTGTAGTTGCACTGAACTGTGATGCTATAGCTTTGGTCTACTATAAATTGGCCGTGTGACACCTGTGTAGAACTGGGAGAAATGAGAATACAAAGTTGTACATGTAACAAACATTAAATAAAAGACAAATTTAATTTAAGCAATTTTCTTAACTGAATCAATAAGAGGAATTCTGCAAGGTAATATAGGCTGAGCATTCAGACTTATAATTTGTTACAAAATTTAAATTGACAAAAATGTTAATTAAATGGACAGTTTTTCTAATTTAATCATTCCCTCTCATGTACCCTAAAGTAAAAACATTACAGCACTGTTCTAAAGCAGGAGGCTGGAACTTGAATTTTAGTCATGTGCCAGCAACTCCCCCAGCTAGATTGGAAGCACTTGTAATAGCAGCACTACCGCTGATACCTGGACATATCAGTGACCCCCTGGTTAGAGTTTCATGTTCCCCAAACCACTCCTTTCTCCAGCTATAGAGTGGGAACATCCCTTACTTCCTTAGCCCTCTGATCTCTTAACACAAGAACAGAGCCACCTTCCCAAGCTGCAACTGTATCCGAACACACACATGCAGACATCCCTGCCCCCAAGAAAAACAAGTTTAAAAAAAAAAAAACCAAACAAACCAGGAATTGAAATTGGGACCTGGTGCTCCAAACAACCCAGCTCTGCAGTGCCATAGGCCTTGCTGGGATCATCCCCTTCCTCAAGCTCTGAATAGTAATGTCAGCATCTGCAGTGCTTGTCTTGCCGGTAGCTTAATGTAGGTGTGAAGATTTCTGTGCTAGCAGATCTTGCTGCTGGTAACAACTTCTGTGAAGGTAGCTACTTTCAGAAAGTGAAACTAATTTTTCTGCATTCATAGTTCAAGGTGAGTGAAATGCAGAAAGTAAATAATTAGCATTAAAAATCAAAACTACCCCTTCCACTATTAAAATTCTGTCCGTTTTAATCTCATGTTACTAGTAGCATAAAGGAAGATACTGTTTAATTAATTATAATTTAAACAGATATTTTTCTTTTGAACAACAAAGTAAAGGCCCAGTCCAGCAGCCTTTACTCATGCAAAGTGGTCCAATAAAGAAGTCCTGAGTTAGAACTATTACGGTACACCTGAGTTACAGGATAAGGCCTTATTTGTTCCATAATCCTTCCAAACATATTTAAATGAGACATTCACTGATTGGTAAATTTAAAGAAATAGATGAGAAATGATTCCCAGAACAAACTTCATTGTATTTAGAAATACAGAAGTTTCTACACATACTTGTAAGAAAGATAAAAAACAACCTTTCAATTTGACTATTATACTATATTTTAAACAGGTGTGTTATTTCTACCATGTTGGATAATTAATTTAATATTTTTTTAAACCTTTCCTCGTCTCATTTAAAAACTTAAAATTTTCCACAAGTAGTCCATGTAAATTCAATACCCATTCCCCTTTGGAAACTATGAACATGTATTTTAAATTCTAACATTAATACAATTGGAAGTAACATTGTGCATTACATAAAAATTGAGGGGTTTGATCAGATGATTGGATTATACCTACGGCCACCGGGGGGTGTATTAAAGCTTTCATGGCACAGAGTAACAATCTATAACATCAACACTATCTGAATAATAATTTTGTTTTAATACTCTTTTGATTGCTATGCATTTTTCTTGGAATTTTCTCTCTTTTGGTCTTTCAGCTTATCTTTTGAAACAGCATCTATTCTTCTGAATCACAAAGCAAAATCTAGTAGGACACACTATTAATCAAATGACAATTTCAGTGACAGTGATCAAATCATTAAACCAGCAACATAAATCCTTGAAGTTGTATTACTTACAATATAAGGTTTCAACCCAGCAAAAAAAACCATATACGCATGAGTTCAATGGGACTGCTCACTTGCTTAAAGTTAAGCTTATTCTTGTGTCTCTGCAGAACTGGGGCCTAAATTATTTAGTTCCTTAGATTTATACCAAATAAAGATGGCAGATAATGTTACTTAGTAATCAGAGCACATGGAAATATATTTGTTAGCTTGAATTGAATGCCTTCAAATGCAATTGTTTACTTGAGAAACTAAGACTAGTGCCATTTAACACACACAAAATGTTAGTAGCAAATATTTTGCAGGCTTTTGTTGATGCAAAGTATTACCTTCAGGGCTGTCAGCTCAATTTATTCAGTGTTTTACAATATTTGGATGCTTTTTCAGAAAGCCATGCTCCTCGAGACAAGTGATTCAGTGAGAACACGGTTTTCAATATTCGGGAAATAAAGTTATTTTCTATCCCTCATATTTGTAGAGAAAAGCTTGAAAACATGACTCAAGTGCACCCTAAAAGCAGGATAGGTAGAGATATCAGAGGAACAGCGGGCTAGCCATTCTTAATTTTTTTTCTACACATTACAGAAAAAGTGAGTTTTGAGGTGGAGTTTTAAGTAGGACAATGAAGGAGCAGACCCCAAGTCTGAGGGTCAACATGGGAGAAAGCATGAAGATGCTTGTTTCAAAAATAAATGGGTGATGGAAGATGGCATCATGGGCCAATCAGAGGCAGGAGTTGACTTTTCGATAGTGAAAGAGATGGTAGGTAAGGTGAGAATAGACTGTGAAAGGCTTTGAAAGTGAAGACAAGTAGCTTAAGTTTGATATGATAGAGAAGGGAAACACCGTGGTGGAGGGACACAAAGAGGAGCGACACAATCAAAGTGATGGTCAAGGAAAATGATCTTTGCAGCAAGATTCTGAATGGATTATGAGCGAGGTGAGATTGCATTTGTCAAGGCCAAAGAAAAGGATCTTGCAGTAACTGAGATGTCAACTAACCGCAGCCTTGGCTCACCCCCACTATCAACTTCCTCTGCACTGCCCTTGTAAAACAAAGTGCTTCTGGTGGAAGATATATGACCAGGTAGATTTACTGCACTACAAATTCATTCTTTCCTCTTACAGTTCTTTCATCTCCCAAGACAAGCACCAACTTTTCTGCCCTCTAATTCAGATCCATACTTACAAACCCTGTTGCCTTTTTCTCACCTTCATCTCTCTCCTTAATCCCTCTCCCCCTTCCTTGCCCCTTCTACCCACTCAGCTCAAGATTTCTTCAAAGGAAAAATTGTCAAGCTCTGATGTAACCTCCCAGCCTCTGTCTTCACCCCTCATTTCCTTCCTCTATGGCTGAAACTGAGATTTTCCACCTGCGCCCCTCCACTGACTCCAGGGTCCCCATCACATCCCATTTCCTGATCTCCTTTGCTTCCACCCTCACCTCCCACCTTTATCCTCAACCTTTCCCTCATGCATACTTGTTTTGAGAGGGGCATAACTCTCTGCCATATTAATAAAAATAAAAATCCTTAACCCCTCTTGCTTCTCCAACTAGCACCCCCACTTAGCCCTTCATTTCTCAACTCATAGAACACAGCCTTTAACTGCTGTCTCAAGTCCTTCTCCTCTAACTCCATTTTAGACCCTCTCCAGTGTGGGTGCCACCTTCTGCACTTCACTGGAATGGCTCTCCGTTATATACCTCTTCCTGGCCAAATCTCAGGGCCTGTACTCCAACCTGCTCATCCTCCTCTTCTACCTCTTGGTTGTGTTGGACAGCATCAACCACTCCATTCTAACAATTTTGTCCTCCTTCAGATTTCAAGACACTGTCGTCCCTTGGTTCTCCCACTTCTTTATTTGTGCCTTCAGTGCTTCATTCAGAGGAACTTCATCATCTCCACTACACCAGTTTTCAGTGGGCATCCAAAAGAGCTCTACTCTTGAACCCCTCCACACCTTATCTCTAGGCGATCCCATTCAAAACATAGCTTCAACTATCATCTCTGTGCTAATGATTTATAGAGCTACCTCTCCACTACAGACCCATCTCTGAGTGCAAGCTACAATCTGAACTTTCTTTCTGACATCATCTTGTTTGTGTCCAACTGTCAACTTAAGCTACACTTGGCCAGAACTGAGCTCTTTATCTTGACCCTCCACACATAACTCTCTTTCTTATTCACTGTAAACAACCTCACCATCCTCCTTGTCACTTAAGGCACATAAACTTGGCATCATCTTTGAGTCAGCTCTCTCTTGAGACCCACACATCCAGACTGTGTTTAAATATCGCTGCCTCTTGCTGCAAAATATCTTACCCATCAGCACATGCTAGCTACTACAACCTTTCCCTTTCTCCTCTTGACAAAACACCATTATACCCTCACATCCATGCAAAATGCTGCTTCCACGATCGCTTTGGCTTTTCATAGCTTAATCCCACCGTTACCTCTGTTATACATTATCAAGCTAACAATCTTTGCCTCTGTTGTGTCTATTAGTGAAATTTTTCCACAAGCACCATCATACTTTCTCCCATGAAACTTCTTAAGCATGGGAGCAACTCCCCGTAAAAATCCTCAAAGCCAGCCACCTTATCCTGCTTCAAATCTCTTTTTAATAATCATTTCTGTTGCAAGGTCTAACACTTGACAGTGGTTAGGTAGCTGGTGTGTTGTAATTGTTGCTTATTACTCCAATCACACTTGTGTCACTTTTACCTTGTTCTACTTCTCTCCGTTCTAGCCACAGTTTTCTCTTGCACTTAGAGCACAAGCTCTCTAGGGTAAGGAGTGTATGTAGGTAGATACGTGCGCCTGGACACACACACACACACACACACACACATTGTCTAGCACAATGGGGCCCAAATCCCTGATCGGGGTCTCTTGGTGCTACTGCAGTATAAAACAAATGAAACAGAAGAAATAATAATAATATTGGCAAGTCAGTAGGGCTGTCTATTGTAGCAGTTTTTAAAAAAAAATCATCCTCTATTGCCCCACAATCACCTCCACCAGTGGTAGCAGCAGTGGAATCACTAGTGTAGACAAGATATAGGCATTTGTACCAATATGTCATCTAAACCTGTACTCTGTATAAGTGAGCAGTGTTTTGTGTTAATTAATGTAACATCACAAGACCTAAGTACTATCAAATACTCATTTTGCAAAGAGGGGAACTAAAACAAACTAATTAAATGACTTGACCAAATCACAGTGAGAAAATTTATGAGTCAAGTGCAGCACTCCTAACTCCCAGTTCTGTGCTATATACATTAGGCAGTGCTCCTGCTTAGATAGAAATAAATCACTATGCTCACATTAACACTTGAAACGGAGCAGGAACTAGCACAGATAACACTCTGGTACTAGCAATGTTGAAGTCTTAACATGAGTAATTTTCCAGCACATCAACATTTCTTTTCATCAATTCAAAGAGAAAAGTGAACACCCATTACCTGTCAAACACTGGCTTGCCTGTATCTTTCTATAACCTCTCATCTCAAATCATAGGGAAACTGCACATCAGCACAAAGGAAAATAGTGCTATTACCGGACTACACTAAAAACATGCCAGCCTGAATGACTAAAAATTTAGACCTGGTGTGGCCATGCTGATTCAGCGGCGGCTCCAGGCACCAGCGCTCCAAGCACGTACCTGGGGCGGCAAGCTGCGGGGGGCACCCTGCCAGTCCCTGCGAGGGCGGCAGTCAGGCAGCCTTCGGACCTCCCGCAGGCATGCCACCGAATCCGTGGGACCGGGGACCTCCCAAGGCATGCCGCCGAAGGCAGCCTGCCTGACGTGCTTGGGGAGGCAAAAAAGTTAGAGCTGCCCCTGGCTGATTCAAGACCGCGTATCCTGATGCCATTCTTAGTAAAGGTTCATCAGCTGCCATTTTAGATGCTCATATTCCAATGGGCAAAGATCTGGTCATTTTATAGGAAAAGAGCTATTTCTGTCTTCCATTTCCACAATAAAAAAAACAAAACATAACACCACAAAATGTAAGGGACAAATCCCTCTCTTACATCCCCCTGTATTAATTTAATTGGGGATGCATGGAGGTAACCAAGAGCAGAATGTGGCACCAAGCATGTCATTTTTTTAACTTTCTAAGAGCAGATGTACAAAGTCTCGGGTTTCTCAGGACCAGTGCCTTAATTCAGCACTCTTCACCTTGTAAACTCTGTTCTTATTCTAAATGCTCTCATAAAAGAATATGACCCAAACGTTGTGACATAGTTGCTTGGCTCCGTTTGAGCATGCAAGGCCAAAATCTTTTTAATCAGAAAGGTTCAGCATGTGTTTCATTTAGTGTAAGTGCCTGATTCTTTGTTTGATCCTTAAGTCTTACAAACAAAATGAAGCTTTTCCCCCACTAAAACTAATTGGTGGGTTTAAGTTATACTGTGTTACATTTGTATAATACAGAGACGACACATATAGTGCAGCTTGCATCAATTATACAATTGCCATTTTCATACTATAGTTATAAGCATGTTACTGTGAAAGAATACATTACACTATATTTCAATACTATTTACAGAGTTTTGGACTGGCACAGTATTAAAAGACACCATGCAATGTACGTTATTTTTAAGATGATAAATCCAGACATCAACGGGGACACAAAAGCTTAGTGAGATGCAGTGATGGGTAATGACCTTTGACGCATTAAGGCAAATTTATACACTGCCATCATCCATGAAAATAAAAATATGGAGGGGGAGAAAAAAAAAAAAAAAAAAAAAGTCCGTTCCTCTCCTCAGCCTCTGGATGAAGTTCCCACAGAAATCCTGGCAGCTTTTACTGACCAGACAAGGATAGTCAAATGAACAAGGGGTTTAAATAGGAGTCTGAGTCCTATAAAAAAGGCTGAGGATGAACCTCAGCCAAATACTTTTAAAAGATAAGGAAAGAAAGGCTAGTGTATGAAGACTGTACTGTAATCACTGATGTGTGAGGGGATATGGGGGTCTGCAGACCAGAATAGCCCTTGGAGAACAGACAAAAAAACATCTTGCCTGATGTATTTTGGTTGGGGGTGGGTGGGAGGGAAACGACAAAAGGGGGGAGGGAAAGAAAGAGTCTTCATCCTGAGAGGAGAGGATCAATTACCATGAAAATATATATATATATATATCGGTAGCTGAGTAAGTCTAGGAGCAATGGGGACCCAAATGAGTAGGAACAAATTCAAGACACAGGATGCAGATAGTGGAAAAAGGTCACAGCAGAGAGGACAAAAATAAAAAATGTCAGTGATATACAACAGCTGCACAGGTCGAAGGAGATGTACACCAGATACATTTTATTTTTTAAAAGAGCGCAGTTGTCCGTAGCAGCACTGTAGGTACATTTAACTGACACAAACTACTCTATGTGGCTCATAAAACCCACTGGAATTCCTGCAACAGACCCTCAGTGGGGAGGCTCTAGCAGCCAACACAGGGGGACTTAGTTGTCAGCCATATGGACCCCAGGGATCTATGAACAATCTGGCCCTAACTCCATGGATTCCTGGCCATCCCTGCAGAGGCATCTAACCTGAATACTGGCCCTCCCTGGCCTGTCCAGACACTCTAATGGTAATAGAAACCAAAGATCATGGTTACAGGGAGAGCTGCACTTTAGAACCTTTTCAATCCCTCCCAAGTGCACTCCTCAATGTGACAAGCCTCACTTCCTGCATCTCTCCCAAGGGTGGAACAAGATAGTTCACCCACTCTTGGACTGCATCCCTGGATGGCAGCCTTCTTTTCCCCAACAATGCGAGCAATGACAGGCCCAACTCTCTTTGGCACCTGAAAGCGGTTTTCCTTTGGGGGACCTGTTACCAGCAAGCTGATCTAGTGGCTCAAAAACAGCTTCTTCAAAACAAAACATTATGTATTCACTCAAACAGTAAATAGTATGCATTGTAAAAAGCTAAAAGCAATAAAGGTCTATATCCGAATTTCCCCTTATTTAATCCTTCCTTGCCAACTTTGGTAAATGTCATTCCGCTCAGTTATCTTTACCTCTGGGTGGGAAAAAGTAGACTTGCAGTGCTGTAGCATGTTACCAGTGTCTAGAGCAGGGGTCTCAAAGTCCCGGCCCGCGGGCCATCTGCGGCCCAAGAACCTCCCCACTGAGGCGAGACAAAGGCAGACACACTGCCCCCCGCAGCTCCCATTGGCTGGGGCAGAGTCAGCCACAGATGCAGCAGCATTAGTTGCCGGGCAGAGTCAGCCATGGAGGTGGCATCACTTTTTTCCACAATGAATACAAACAAGTCAAAATACCAAACCCAACTATCTGATGCACGCCTTGCTGCAATCCTGAAGGTTTCAACTGCTCAGTCACTGAGACTAAACATCAACAAACTGACAGAACTGAAGCGTTGCCAGGCGAAGAATTGTATAAAGTTGTATGACAATTTTATTATTTCTAAGAACTTCGAAATAAAAAAGATACAGTATAAACGTTTTCTTTTCTGAACACCATCTTCAGTCACATTATTGGACCGCTGGGAGGATTTGAGGACTGGCACTGGCCCTAAGGTAAATTGAGTTTGAGATCCCTGGTCTAGAGACTGACCTCTAGCCACTGCTGACAACCCCTAACCTCCATTTCTGCCTACAATAGCATCCGCTTCCATCCTAGGTTTAGCAGAAAAAATTAACTGCACCAACCTATTTGGAAATGGGCCAGGGATATTCCTCAATTAATAGCTTCTGCATTGTTTCCCCCCCCCCGCCACCCCACCCAAGGACTCTTGGTAAAGATAAGGCACACTCACAGAGAATACCATTGTGTCATTTCCTGTTAGCATCTCCCTTACAGCCCCCTTTGATTTAACTCTATGTAATCAAGTAGGATAATATTTCACAGGTAAACTGAGGATCACATGATATTTTTAAGAAAGATAGAAAATTCCCTCATTTTCCCTACCAAATAATGAAACTCTGAGTAGCACTAATTACCGCCAATCTTTTTTTTTTCTTCAGAAAAACATTGTGAATTTTCAAGAGCTCAGATGCCTGAAAGAGGTGCTTCATCTCCTTTTGTCAGTTACTTTCCCTCAAATTCCAACAAAGCCCCCACATTGCACAGGAGATATGAGTTGGGCAGGAATAAAACACATAGCTACTACTTCCATAAAAATGCAGTTCCTGCCCCCTTATCACATGATTGATGTACATTTGTTTTTTGATACATGAGCTCAACACACTTTGAAATATGGCACATATTCATATTAGGCAATACTGTCCATGCAAATAGTTAGGAAAGTCCAACAATTCTCCTTTGCACAATTTTTAAAGCGTTGAAAGTACAAAAATATAAAATAAATGGAAGTTACACGATTATATTCCCTGGGCAAGGAATGTTTCTAGAAATCAAAGGCAGGCAGCGGAAAGTGTGTGGAACTGTATTTCCTGTATATAAAAAGCAGCTTTTCTAATATACAAGAACCAGTGGCCAAGAGACATTGTAGCTTTATCAGAATCCCTAGAGAGTTTTGCTTCTAAATGACATTATGAATTGAATATTCTTCAGTGCTGAAGTTTGGCTCATGAGGTCAGCAAGATATTTTGCAATGAGGGGAAGTTTACTTAAGATCTGTACAAAAAACCAACAAACAAAAAACCCACAAACACCCAAATACACCAATGTTTAACTGGAAAGATTTTTTTTTTTTGTTTAAAAAGCAGGGGGGAAGTCATCTGTCAGTATGGAAACCAACATTCAATAGGGGAAGAATTTCTACTTCCACAACAACCCATACTGCTCAATTACTTTTGTAACAATATTAAAAAAGGATGTTTTCCAAATGGTATTCCTGAAGCAAACAGAGCTGATTTTTAACAAGCTACTCAAAAAGAGCAGTATCACTGTCATGCGGTTTAGGGTGCAACCCAGAGCACTTGTCACCTCTTACCCTGTAACCAGAAGTGCCTCTCAATGCTTTGCTACTGTAGCTGCCAGCATAGGATTCACACAGTCAGTAGCAGGCATGAAGATCACACCATGAGTGACTGTGTGCTGTGCAACCAGCCCTGGTTCTGCATCTCTGACCCCAGCGGTCTGTCTACAACCCCACTCTGGTTTCCACCAGCCTTGGTTACAACCAGCAAAGTGACCCCAATGCATACCCAGTCCCAAATTTCCCCAAAACGGCGTGCTCTGCAGTGTCCAGCCTTCTGTCTGTTCAGAGAAATAATAATGTTTGTTTCTTCCTTTAAAGAGAAAAAAAGTACATCACAGCTTATTTTAGCTGGGGTAAATATGCAAACACAGCACTGAGTTGGTTTATAGTAAAAATAAAACAAAATTTATTAACTACACGACTTAGGATAAGTGATGCCAAGTAAAGGAATAAAGTTAGAAAGGGTTAAATCAAATAAAAGTGAAAAACACACATCTAAAGTCTAAAACTTAATCTAGCAAGGTACAGGCTTTGTTCAAGATGGTTCACCAAAATTTCTTCTTCCCAGCCATGGCTGACTTTCCCTCAGTCAGAATCTTCCATAGAAGTACAAGATGTTGGCTTCACTAGTTTTCGAAGTTGAAAGATCTTTGCCTAAAGCATATATATTCATGTTTCCAAATACTTCAGGTCCCCCTTGGTTGAAGGACCCATCTTTCTCAGCTTGCAAGATCGCAGTTCCCTGTTGGTCTAGTGATGGATGCCAAAGATGCTTATAACTTCCAAATTTCAGTGACTGTTTCAAGAGGCAGGATGACCTCACACTGTTCTTCCCTTCTTTGTGTTTCACATCCTCCTGTATATAAATGGGACTTCCATTCCACCATGCTTAAATATATGAGAGACAGGTAAATAGATGCTCTCTCTCCTGTCTGTGAGGGAACCAATTTCTCCTTGTGTAGCCACATACTTTAAAGCATAATATCAGTAAGTATCCATATTTCCTCATATAGTGGCAATACATTAAAATTCACAATGATATTAAATCACCAGTTGTCATTTGCTTTCAGAAAAGACCTCTTTTACACGTTTATAATACAGGAATATGCTACACAATCAGCTGATTCAATTGCTTACCACTGGAGGATCAGATCCAGTCTTTATTGTCCAGTGAACCTTTGAAATGGATTCTTTGGAAGGTTACCCCACAAAGTAAAGTTTATTCAAGCTGTGAGGAAGGCGACATGGTGGTAAAGGAAGTCTGCATTCTCCCCCCCCCCCCCCCCCACGCCCCACCCCCTAAGCAGATGCTTGCTAAAATGTAAGTGTTCTGTTTCCTGCAATCTTCTCCACTACTCTCTTGATGTTGCTTAAATGTAAACTGAGGTAAACCCACATTCCTTTGTTTTGGACATACCTGTTTACCAACTTCCCCTGACATATCTGGTTTAAAACACACGTTAGTCATAATTTCAGCATGTCTCCATAACTCTTAATACACACCACGTACATATATCACACAAGAATAGTAATGATCAGTGGGTTATCAGTTTTCAAAGGATACCTCACAAGGCATATTATGTACAAAGATTATTACAATAGCACGTGGAGTATGAATACAGGGGTGCGTAGTGTCCCAGCCATCCATCCCCTTCTACCCCATCCTTTGTCAATTAAGTGGGTCAATTTATCTATTTCTGGCTCTGTGTCCCAGTCACCAACTGTCTCAATAAGAATTATGACTTTATAAGCAAAAGGGATATGACCAAGTTCCTGGATCTTAGCAACACTGATTCATGGGGATTTTGAGCTAGTGAGTAATCCAGAGAATCAGTACATTGTAATATCACATTCCTGGCCTTCCATCACATATTATTTCGTCAAGTATCTTATAAGAAATGTCCAGTTCTATTTATATACTACTTCCTCTTTCTCCAATCAGAAATAATGTTTTCTAAATTAATATAAGAATTCATAGACATTTGCTTTTAGTTCTTATATTGAAGATCTTAAAATGAGTGTTAGAGAGAAGTATTCCTTACTTGCCTGAACTATGGAATTCCCCCCCACAAACATACGACAATTTAGTTGATTTAAGAAGAAAAAATAGGTTCTTTTAGTCAACTAAAATGTACTGTACTATATTTTTCTATAGAAACCTAAACCTATTTACACTTGTTCAATTAGTAAAACACAGTTTTCTGAGAAAGAGTGGAGAATTTTCATTTTAAAGGGAGACAACTAGCAAAGTTGTTAAATACAGTTTAAAAATTCTTGTTAAATACAGTTCTTTCTCTGAAATAAGAGACTACAGCCAGTACTAACAGTGCTAATTTTAGAAACCAATCTAATAACTTGTCACTAATATTGAACTCCCCATGACCCATAGTAAAACAATAGTTTGGCATACAACACTAAAATAAGTACATGCCTGACATTTTAAGAAGAACATTTGCAGTATTTAGAGGAACATGTTTTTTGCGAGGGAGAGGGCCTGCCCAGAGAAATCTTTTTCAATACTGATGATGGTGTTTAATACTTCTTGACCTGCCTTCTAAAATCAAAAAGCAGACAAACCTCCGTTACTTTAAAAGAGCATCATCAGCTTAAAAGTTATAAAAGTTTTCAGACAGAAATGTATCTACTATAGTTACAAATGATCTCTAAAATTACTATGATTCAAAGAAGTTAGAATCACAAATTCCCTTTGCAGTTTGTTGCAACTTTGCGGATTTGACAGTATTTTCTACCTAGTTTTGTTGATGGGCAACTGCACTTCCTGTCTCAGACTCTAGCATGGTGATATCAGTCTCTCTGGGGGACTTCACATCCATGATCTTCCCCAAGCATTGACACTTAGGGCTTGGCTACACTTGCGAGTTAGTGTGCAATAAAGGAGCCCCGTGCGCACTAGCTCACTCCCCTTCCACACTGGCAAGGCACGTAGAGCGCTCTGACTCCATGGCTAGAGCACTCCTGGTACTCCACCTCAGCGAGAGAAATAACGTTTGCTGTGCCTTGGCTACAACGCATGGGCATCAGTGCGAACGAGGTGTTGCACTACCGCGCTCTGATCGGCCTCCGGAAACGTCCCATAATCTCCTTAAGTCAAGTGGCCACTCTTGTCATTGTTTTGAACTCCTGTAGGAATGCGGAAATGCCCTTTCAAAGCTCCGTTTCTGACAGCCGGCATGCAAGCCGTTACTGAGGAATGCTGGGGGGGGGGGGAAGGTCTGCTGCTGTCTGAACTTACAAGACAGCATGCTGACACGCTCTCAGCCCCCCAAAAACCCACTCTCTCTCCCCACACACAACACACTCCCTGTCACCCTCCACCCCACCCTCCACCCCCATTTGAAAAGCACGTTGCAGCCACTTGCATGCTGGGATAGCTACCACAATGCACTGCTCTCTGTGGCCATTGCAAGAGCTGCTAATGTGGCCACGCCAGTGCGCTGTCAGCTGTCAGTGGGGACAAACTGCAGCGCTTTCCCTACTGCGCTCTACGAAGGCTGGTTGAACTCAAAGCGCTCTACATCTGCAAGTGTAGCCATGCCCTCAGAGGATATTTACCAGCAATGCAACACAGCTTCTGGTGTTTCAGAGTTTGCAAGTAGGAGGATGTCTCCCCTCCCCAGGAGTTCTGCATGTAGCTGGTGAACAGGAGCCAAAAATAGTTAGAGAAATGTCTCTTTCCTTTCCTTTCCAGATTCCTGTATAGTTCACAAAAAGAGACTAGCGGAGCCCCCATTAGCTCCTCAGACTCCTGCACAGGATAGAGAAACAACAGGATCCTTATGGGGGTGAGCAGTTCTTCACACCCTGGGGCTCTTGTGCAGGTCCTCAAGAAGAGTTCAGAAGTTTGGAGGTGCTACTTCAGAGCTGCTGGTAGGCAAGCAATGGTGTGCGTGGGGGAAAGAAGGGCAGGCCCAAATACGATTGTTAAGATGCTTATAAATCTCAGCACAGAAGCAGAAAAACTGTTTTAAATTGTTTAAAAGATTCTTTTAAGCAATTCAAGATTTACTATTGAAAGTGTCCCCTATCAAAAAACTTGAATTTTTGAAACTTACTAATTTAAAAAAAATCAAGATGAAAGTGGCCCTTTAAGTGATCTAGTTTTTCATAACAAGCCAATTATTTAGAAGTAACTGATGATAGGAAGAGACAGTGTAAGGGTTGTCCTATATTATTTCACAGGACTGTGGCTCATCAGGTCAGACTACTGGAAAGCAAAAAGGGTTCACAGGGCCAGGGCCAGAGTTTCCTCTCACTTCCACCAGTTTTATTTCACTGGAATTTCTTCTGAAACACACTGTGCAAGGGGAGGATCAGGCCCCCATTCTATCTCAGCGTGTATTATTGTAAAAACATGAAGTTCAAAGGCATTCAGTAACAGACTGATAGGAATACAAAATATGAAGTGATGGAACTTAATTCTTTTTTTCAAATGGGTTACCTCCATATCTGCCTTTTATTATCATAGAATATCAGGGTTGGAAGGGACCTCAGGAGGTCATCTAGTCCAGCCCTCTGCTCAAAGCAGGACCAATCCCCAACTAAATCATCCCAGCCAGGGCTTTGTCAAGCCTGACCTTAAAAACATCTAAGGAAGAAGACTCCACCACTTCCCTAGGTAACCCATTCCAGTGCTTCACCACCCTCCTAGTGAAAAAGTTTTTCCTAATAACCAACCTAAACCTCCCCAACTGCAACTTGAGACCATAGCTCCTTGTTCTGGTCACCTGCTACCACTGAGAACAGTCTAGATCAGAGGTGGGCAAACTACAGCCTGCAGGCCACATCCGGCCCGCGGGACCGTCCTGCCTGGCCCTTGAGCTCCCGGCCGGGGAGACTAGCTCCCAGCCCCTCCCCTGCTGTCCCCCCTGCCCCACAGCCTCACCTCACCGTGCCGCCAGCGCTCTGACTCACCACTCCTATCAGGCAGCGTGGCGGTGTGGCTGCGAGCTCCTGCCGCTCTGAGTGGCATGGTAAGGGGGTGGGAAGGGGGTTGGATAAGGGGCAGGGTGTCCTGGGGGTAGCCAGGGGACAGGGAGCAGGTGGCGGTTGGATAGCCTTGGGAGTCCTGGGGGGCCTGTCGGGGGCGGGGGTGTGGATAGGGGTCAGGGCAGTCAGGGGTCAGGGAGCAGGGGGGGTGAATAGGGGGGGGGGATCCCAGAGGGGTGGTTAGGGCCAGGGAGTCCCAGGAGGGGGCACTCAGGGGATAAAGAGCGGGGCGGGGGGGAATGGCCCTCCATACAGTTTGCCCACCCCTGCTCTAGTTGAAAGTAGCTATCAAATCCACCCTCATTCTTCTTTTCTGTAGACTAAACAATCCCAGTTCCCTCACCCTTTCCTCATAAAGCATGTGCTCCAGCCCCCTAATCATTTTTGTTGCCCTCCGCCAGACTCTTTCCAATTATTACTCAGAGGATGAAGACCCCAATGTACTTTCATCTAACTACACACCTCCCTTTCCTTAAAGACAGAAGTAATTCCAGAAATACAGACATACAGTGCATTTTGTTTTCCTAATATCTCCTCACTTTCAGGGGCACACTGAAATAGTTTGTTTAGATCCAATCCTTCCCTAAAATCTATGTGGGAGGGGGACTTTGGTTTACCATAGGATATTTAGAGAAGTATAATTTTAGAACAGTAATATTGAAGGGCTTGATTTACCCTTGGATACCTAAGGGATTGTAGCAGCAATAGCAGGAAATTTTCAAGCAGCAGAGAAAATAGTCCAGGAGTCTTAAACTGGTACAAAAATAATGCATTTTAAAATAGGTAAAACTAATATAACAAAAAAGTGCTTACAAAAAAGCAATACATTTACAAAGCACAAAACAATTTTTAGACCATTTTTGTGGAATGATGTGTTCTGTTCATTACTAAAGCCTAAATCAACAATATAATCAAATCCCAATGCACGTCTTATTCAAGTCGGTCAATAATAATGCAATTCAGTCTAAATTTACTCTTGTGTTTGTTGCTATACAAATTAAAAAAACATGGAAAATCCTATATATTTAAACCTAACTATTAAGAGATATCCTGTTTGAAATGAGGCAACACCTAATTTTTCTCTCCCATGAGGAAGTGCACTTCACATTGTATCAACATTTCTAAACTGCGCTGGAATCGCTCTTTTCCTGTTTAGGAAAACAGGTTCCCAAACCAAAGTTAAACTCTTCTTCTGACAACACCTAATTCAAAATTATTTTCATTATTTTTTCCCCACCCTAAAATGGCTTCTAAATATTTAACCAACTTCCATATTTGTAATGGAACATAA
The DNA here is from genome assembly GCF_028017835.1 of Emys orbicularis. Lineage (NCBI taxonomy): Eukaryota > Metazoa > Chordata > Testudines > Emydidae > Emys > Emys orbicularis. The sequence continues at coordinate 28,782,967 of NC_088689.1, read as the reverse complement.
GGGAAGAAAAACATTGCGTTTTGTAGTATGTCAGTCTTGTTCAGATAATTCAAGAGGGATTCAGCGGAGATACGCAAATGGAAAGCCGGTTGTCAGATACTATGGTTTGATGGGAACTGACATGAAAAGGCAATTGTGACAATTATAAATATTTAAAAAATCTGATAGGTGTTGCTAGTAGTGCTAGTTGAGAGCAAAGTTATGGTAAGCAGGACTTCTGTGAAGTAGGTAATTAACACTTTCCTCCTTATACAGATTGAGATCAGAGGCACAAAAGCTGGGACTTTCAAAGTAGCCTTAGGAAATTAGTCACTCAGCTCACACTTAATTTCCCTTGCACGAAGTCACATAGGCCAAACCAGGAAATTTACCCAAATCTCTTGGGCCTCAGCCAATGTCTGAACAACAAGAATATTCTTCATAGAGCTCACTTTAAGAAAAAGCTGGCAAGCCAGTAACATGGAGACTGAAAACCAAAGAAGGCATCTAGAGAATTGGTCCCGTCAGTGAGAATCATGTATGGCCATTGTACTCTTCCTCATTTCAGTGGCAAACAGACTTATCTCTGGTATTGATCAACTCTCTGCTTGCCATAAGGGAAGACTCATATCCTTTTCTAGGGGAAAAGTGTTTTGCACATTGGCTAGCTCAAGGATATATCCATTAGGAAAAGAGTGGTTGCAAGGTGAATATTAAAAATAAAGAATACAGCATCTTAATACTATCAGATATTAAATTTCACTGCAGTGACATTTTTCTCAGTCTCAATCAAAGCTGATAACATCCCTGCCTGTATGAAGTGCCTTTGAAACAATTTAATCTCTCCAGGGCCACCAAGAGGATTCAGGGGGCCTGGGGCAAAGCAATTTCGGGGGCCCCTTCCATAAAAAAAAAGTCGCAATACCATAGTAACATGTATTTGGAAATGTTAAAAATAACCAGTGAAATACATTCAAAAATTAATTTTTAATAATTTGAAAATACACAAAATACATTATTTAAAAACATTAAATGCTTTAATGGTATGTATACATTTGCAATTACATAATGGGTTGTTGCTGGGTGATGGTGATGTTTGGTGCCAATGGGCTGTCACTGCCTGGGGGTGGCGCTGATGTTGCCCAGGGCTGGGTGGGGAGCTGGGCTCTGGGTCAGGGGGTGCCTGGCTCAGAGGGGCTGGGCTCAGAGCTGGGGGTCAGGGCTGTGGGGGGGATGGGGTTGGGGGGTGTCTGGCTCAGAGGGGCTGGGCTCGGAGCTAGGGGTCAGGGGGTGTCCGGCTCAGAGGGGCTGAGCTCAGAGCTGGGGGTCAGGGCTGTGGGTGATGGGGTCGGGGGGTGTCCGGCTCAGAGGGGCTTACCATGCTACTTACCCCCGCCTCCCCCATCCCCTGGCGCCTCAGCGTGTCCAGGAATGGCCCTGGACAGCGCTGCAGTGGCATGGCTCCAGCGGGGCCTGAGCTCCGCCGCTGGGCCGCAGCTCGCAGCCCGCCCCCTTACCACGGGGCTCCGAGCGGGAGGACCTCAGGCCCCGCCCGAGCCATGCCGCTGCGGCCCTGGACAGGGCCGCTCCTGGACGTGGTGCGCCGAGGCGCTGGGAGATGGGGGGAGGCGGGGGGAGCCTCCGACATTCTTGTGGGGGCCCCTGCAGGGCCCGGGGCAAATTGCCCCACTTACCCCCCTGAATCTCTCGAGACTTTAGTATCTTCTATATCCAAAAATGTTACATTGATAGAGAGGTGCAGGGGAGCCATAATGTAAATTTCAGTCATATTCTATATTTAAAAATGCACAATTATAAAATATTTTATGCTGTTATATGTGCAAAAAGAAAAACATGTTTTGCATTTTATTTATGATAAGCTATTTGGACAAAATTCACCCTAGGGAAGAGCATCTGTGCAAAGCCCTTCTGTTTCACTTACTCCCTTAGGGATTGATCTAAACCTTATGGAAGTGAATAGGTGTCTTCAGGAAGGGAGGGCATCTGAAGGAAACCCTGTTCCAGCCTGTGCACTTGAGAGCACCCGGGTTTCCGCAGAACAGGCACAGGTCTCCATCCAGGCAGTCAGTCAGTGGAGATGTGCAGGAGCCCAATATCTAGCTTTCCCTCTGCACCATGCTGCACTCTGCATGGATGAGCAGGGGCACAAAGAGTCCCAGTACAATGGGGAGAGAGGGAATCCTCTCTCCAGACAAAGGCAGACAGACCCTGGCAGCCTAGCCATTAAAAAAACAAAAACAAAAACAAAACCTTTTCCTTTGTTGGCGTTTTCAAATTTGCACTGCAGCAGGGATGAGATGGTCTGCCTGCCTGCAGCTGAAGAGGCAGACAAAAAACAGCAATTTCTGAGAGGTGGAACCAAACCTCCCCTGCCACTGATTGACGGGTATTGTCTGCATCCAAGACTACATAAAGCTGAGACCCAAATGTTGTGGATCTGTGTACCTCATTATGAATAAGAAAGACTTATGCACATGCTTAACTTTACACACTATATTTCCTACTGAAGTCGATAGGATTACTCATGAAGTGTAGAATTAAACTCATGCTTAAATCTTTGTAAGATCAGGGTCTTACAACTTATTGAGAAAGGACTGCAGGTTCAAACCTCAGTCTGCACTTAATTTTTCTCTGTATAACACTTTCCACCAGGCAAGACTGTTCTTACTACTATATCTATGTTTACCTGTAAATATTACAGCAAAAGATGAATGCTAATATTAGAATACAGGTAAATATCTTGTCCGTTTGAAAAGTCACCTATGTCACACCCTATTAAGTAATTGTTTAGCCTATTTCTAAAACATACAAGGGACCATTACCTGGCTAATTTTAAATTTCTAGTAGTATCTAAAATTATGTCATAGACATACAGTATACATTCTGGAGGAAAAAATGTTTTGGCAAATAATCCACAAGCCAATTAACCTATTTTACACAATGTCGAAAACTAAAATCCATTTCTACCTTTAAAACAGATTTAATTCTTCATAGCAAGTTCAGCATGAAACTTGATCTCAGACCAGTTCAAATAATTCTGAAAGAGGCCAGTTGACATTTTATAAATACACCCACAGCAAAAATAACGTAAGGAGGCGCAATGTAAGAACTGTTGGGCTGCCAGCTTCTTCTGAACACACTCCAAAAGCAGCTGTGCATTTTTCAAAAGGTGTAGAAAAGAAAGCTATATGAAAATTGTGGCAAACAATGGAAACCCCTTACTCTCAGAAGTAATGGTCTGCAGTCCTGGGAAGTTGTTATAGACAGACAAATCTTTATTATGAGAACTGAATAGTCAAGTGTTAACTTTATATCCCGAGTAAAAAAGAGAGGGATTTTCACAAAAACATATGCACTATCATCAATTTCCTCTAGATTTTCATTTTAAAACAGAAGGTATTTATTGTTCAGACCTTTTAGGCAGACCAGGAATTCCACTAATATAGTAAATCAATTATTTCCATTTCAATAAATTATGTAGTAAGATAACAGGCAGCCCCAGTGGATTCCCTAGGAAAGAGAAGTGTCCAAGATGGCTTTAGCTTTAAATTTTGCCTTTGCTCTATTAGATGAAACAGCCACCCATTCCCAAATTCCATGTTAGTGCTTTGGAGAGTTAGCCTCATTCAACATGATTAAAGTCAATAACTATAAATCTGATAAAAAGTGAATGCCCCTGCATAAACCTATATTGTACTGCTATGCATTACCCTGGACAATAGCCTCTCACCCCTCCTAATTAAGACTGCAAGTTTGTCACAGAGGTAACAGAAGTAATGGATTCCATGACTTTCCAGGACCTCCAGGACTTCTGCAGCGGCCAGTAAGGCTGGCAGCTGGCCCGGGGGCCACCTGAGCAGCTCAGACAGCCCCTGGGCCAGCCACAGCGGCTGCTGCTGGGGCACTCTCAGGCCACCACCCCGCCACCGCTCCCCCAGCAGCAACAGGAGGCGTTTGGGCATGGGAGGGGTCTCAGGGCTGGGGTGCAGGAAGGGGTGAGGTCTCTGGATAGTGCTTAACTTGTCAGATTTGACAAAACGCCAAGAAGGTACTGATGTGAGATTTCTAAAAATAGCTACAGCACTCAACCCAAGGGTTAAGAATCTGAAGAGCCATCCAAAATCTGAGAGGGAAAAGGTGTGGAGCATGCTTTTAGAAGTCTTAAAAAGAGCAACACTCTGATGCAGAAACTACAGAACCCAAACCACCAAAAAAGAAAGTCAACCTTCTGCTGGTGGTATCTGACTGATGATGAAAATGAACGTGCATCAGTCCGCACTGCTTTGGATCGTTATCAAGCAGAACCCATCATCAGCATCGAAGCATGTCCTCTGGAATGGTGATTGAAGCATGAAAAGACATATGAATCTTTAGTGCATGTGGCTCCTAAATATCTTGAAACGCCAGCTACAACAGTGCCATGCGAACGCTGTTCTCACTTTCAGGTGATGTCGTAAAGAAGAAGCAGGCAGCATTATAACCAACCATATTTGTCGGCGAGACAGGCTGACCAAGAAGTAGGACTGAGTGGACTTACATTGTTTTATTTTTGAATGCAGTTTTTTTCCCCCCCACATAATTCTACATTTGCAAGTTCAACTTTCATGATAAAGAGATTAATTGAAAAATATAATTTGTTTATATTTTTTTATTACAAATATTTGCACTGTAATAAAGTGAACACTGTACACTTTGTATTCTGTGTTGTAACTGAAATTAATCATTTGGAAAAAAATGTAGTAAACTTCCAAAAATATTTAAAATGGCATCCTATTGTTGTTTAATTGCGCAATTAATTTATTTAATCACGCGACAGCCCTAATTACCTGATATCCACCAGAAACCATATAATTACAGATGTAAATACATGCATGGCCACCGTTCAATTATAGTCACAAAATGCATACAAAAATCCTGCGGAAGAAAACTGAGTCCACAAAATGCCGCCCCCTCCTTGTGAAAGTTTAGCTCTAAATGCTTTAAAATGAATGTTTAAGAGTTTTGTTTTCTGCCTTATTTATTTCACATAGGAACTTATATTCTTAAAATGTCATGTTCTCATATTTCTACCTGCTCAGGAGTATTTAGGTCTCTAGTTATCAACAAAAAGAAAATAAGTTTGCTCAAACTTTTTATATATATGCACACACATATATTTATATAGATCACACACACACCTCACTTAATATTCCAGTATAAAAAGGCTCCTATAAAAGTCTCTAGGTGACTTGGGACATTTCTTTAAATATAAAAGTCATAAAATATGTGATCTTAATCCCTCACGGAAACCAGTTATAGAATTTAATGGGGTGGAACCAATAGGGTCCCATTGAAAGATTAATTTCAAAACATATTATTTAATAGTGAATAATATCCTGTTCACAAAATGTTTAACCATGCTATATAAATTTAATAGAGAACTATATCTCTGCTATAGAACTCTATAGCTGGATTTTTAAATAATATAGAAATAGTCTTGTATGAAAGGGATACCATACAAACAAATGCAAGCTAAAAATGTACAATGGTTGCTATTAAAAAAAAGTCAACATTTATATTGTATATTTATACAAGTATAAATATGTATATATATTTCATATTACTATATTTTACTGTTTCCTGATTACACAGTAATGAAATTGAATACATCTGAGTAGTACTCAATTTTGTTTTAAGTTGTTCAGCGTAGTGCATGAGACTCAAGAAGTGACTAAAACAGATCAGTCTAGTTCTGCTGTTAAAGTTGAATATAATGCATAAATTAAACAGCATAAATAAATATTTCAGTAAATGTTTCCGTTAATAACCTGAGGTCAGATCCTGCCATTGGATCTGTGTGGAGCCTAAGTTGCTATATTAATAAAAAAGGTCCTTAAAGTATCTGCAATCGTATTATAAACATTTGATCTGTACAGTTTTTAAATAAATCAGTATGAATTATAGCTGTTGTGCTTTTTTTTTTTTTTTAAAGAATGCAGTGACTTTCCTGCACCTCATCCCCAGCTACGGAAATGTTCTGTAAAGTATGCAGACGTCACAGTAACTTTGTATATTTCAGTTCTAAAAAGTAACAACAGCTACATACAGCCGCCAATGACTGGCAAATTGCAGTTATTAATCTGAGTTTGAACTGTGAACAATGCGACAGACTACTGAACATAAACACCATGCTTTTCTTAAATTTCAATCTTAAAAAATTTAACCCACTCATCAGTTTCTTCCACAACATCCCAGAGGCATTGCTACACCAGCCCAGGATCAGCAGAACACCATGTACTCTGCCCTGCCTCCTATTTGACACTGGGGGTAATGAAGGAAGTGGACAGCTGAAGTAGCTGGCCCAAAATATCAGGAAGAATCCTGAACTGCACGTTTCGGGCAGTTGTATTACTGCTTTGTGTTATCAGCAGAAAAGAGAGCCTAGTTAGGACTGAAAATCTGGCCCCCAAGTGTTTAACATCACGTTAACAGGTATTTTGGCAATTTCCCTGTATAGACAAAGTCCAAAAGAGGGCAAAAGCGTCAACACTAGTTACTGTCCGCCAGAGGCAGTACATCCTCTTAGGGCACAGGAGTCACTGTTGAAATAAGGAGGTACAGTAGCAGGCACCAAAAAAATGAATTGAATCTGTGATGTGCACATGTGGCCAGCCCAGTAGTATGACAGCCAATCACAGCTAAGGTTGTGAATGCTCTTGACCACCAAGAGGTAGGAAGGTTTTGAAAGTAGCACCACTCTTTATTCTTGAGACCATTTTTGGCTGCTACATGAAGTAGCATTAAAAGACATCTGAGGGAGTCAAATACAAGTAAGTAGTGAAGTAGTGTAGTAAGAAATTGTGTCATAATGACATGGAACTTTTGAAGGGATGGGGAAAATGAGTGAGTGTCTCTTGAAAGAGCAACCCATCCCCACTAATAACTTGGAAGATTATTTTTATCTTCCCCATTTAAAAAGTGTGAGTGATCCTGCATTACAGGAGACCAAACTCAGCTTACATGCTTATAATTGAATTGACAAATCTACTTTACTGCTGTACTAGCGATGGTGTAAATTAAATACTGAACATTTTTATTATGGCCAGCAGTGGACAATTTATTTTGCAGAGTAATCCAGGTCCAGAGCTGTGCTCCAGTTCACCAGAGGTTTAGGTTTCAGTTCAACAATCCGCTCCAGGGTTTATTTGAGGAGTTCTGTTTTAACTAAAATGAAAGAAACTTGAAAAGAACCTCTGGCTGCATCCCCTTCACACAACTTTGTTGGCCGTAAGGACCAAGACAAAAATATACAAGCCAAAGAAGTAGCTCTTATGTTTCCCATGAAGCTCCTTGACCTGATTTCTGGTCAGCACAACCTCTGACTCTCTCTTCTGTGGAAATAACCCAGTCCCACTTTAAAAGTGCTGAATCTAAATAGGTTCAAATACACTTAATTAGCTCCAAGATGGAAGTGCCTTCCTGAGCTGCTGTTGGACTTTGTCTGGGAAGAAATCTATGAAACTAACTACAGGCTGCTGTCTAGCAGCAGAGCATCCTAGCAGGGGCACTGCTGGGATGAGGTACAGCAGATCTACAAGCTTCTCTCCATGGGGCACCAAAAGACCTGTACCCTCTGCATGACATTCCAGGGTGCAATCCAGATTAGTCAAGGGGTGTGTCACCACCTGCCTTGCCACCTTGGGTGCCTCACAATGCTTTGCTACTATAGCTCCCACCTGGGTCTCTCACAAACAGCATGAAGGTAACTCCCAGAGTGTCGGCCTCTAGTTGCAGCCTGCCAGCCACGCATCAGTCATATTCTGGCTTCCACCAGCCTTGGTTACTATTTGCAGGGTGACTATTTTCAAATGATACCCCAACACACTCACAGTCCCAGATTTCCCCAAAACACTTGTGTTCTGCACTGTCCAGCCCTCTCCTGGACAATCCAGATATTGGAGGTCCATTGCCCTTGTAAGGGGTCAATATACAGCAGTTTGCTATTTTAAATGGAGTTACCAAACAGTTCAGTTTAACCACAACAATGGTTTAATTTTGATTAAAGAATAAAACAAGTTTATTTAACTACAAAGAGACAGCTTTTAAAGTGAGGCACAAGGCATTAAAGTCAGCAATGGTTACAAGAGAAATTAAAGATAAAATGCTTTCTAGTGCTAAAACTTAAACTAGACTTGGTTCAAAATGAAATTCTTATCACATGGTCCCAACAACAGGGCTGACCAAGTTTCAGGTCAGGATTTCTCCCGAAGTGAAATGGCTGCTTACTTTGGCCTGGTCTACACTACGGGGGGAGATCGATCTAAGTTACACAACTTCAGCTACGTGAATAACGTAGCTGAAGTCGACATACTTAGATCGACTTACCGCGGTGTCTTCACTACGGTGAGTCGACTGCTGCCGCTCCCCCGGTCCGCTCTGCCTGCGCTTCTCGCCGAGCTGGAGTACAGGAGTCGATGGGAGAGCGCTTGGGGATCGATTTATCGCCTCTAGACTAGACACGATAAATTGATCCCCGCTGAATCGATCGCTGCCCGCCGATCTGGCCAGTAGTGAAGATGTACCCTTTGTCTTCTTAGGTGAAAGAGACAAAGATAGATAGGGAGAGATATCTTGGGGTGTTTTTGCCCCTCACTTTTATAGACCATTCACCCTTTGAAATGCATTTTCCCCGAGGGTTACCCCGAGATAAAGTTCTTTCCTACTATGAGGATAAAGTCATGATTCTCATGGTGAAAGAGGTTCCATACTGCTGTTTGTGAAAATGTGGATCGATCTCTTCCCACCCCCCATCCTTGTCAACTTTGGTGACACCTGGCTAGATGTGTCAGCTTGTCCTTTGTCTTTAAGAAACTGGTTTATGCACTCCCCAGACTTGTCTGGCAACCACATTTCAGTCATGATTTCAGTTTATGTTCATAATTTTATATATCATGTTGCTACATACATTCCACCATGATATTACTGACCAGTGAGTTATTAATTTTCAAATGATACCCCAAAAGGCATATTTTGTATAAAGATTATCACAACAAATGGGTGTGAATAAAAGGTGCACTCAATCACACCCTGTGACAAGTAAACAGTATGACTTCAAGTATAATGTCCTTGAAAGGTATACTCTTTTAAATGGAAGTGTGAAAACTACAGTAGTGTCCTGTACTGTTCATGGTTGTAGCTGGAAAGTATATGTATGTTCTTGTGGAATGGTATATAAAAAACAATTTTTAAAAACATTTGCCATACAAATATAATGAGATTGACTAGAAATATAATTAATGGAGCAGCCTGTTTTAGAAATACTTAATTTTGTACAGATAACATTATGAATCAGCCACTATTTTTAGGTTTGGTTTGGTTTGGGGGTTTTTTTTGGAGGGGGGGAGAAGGAATTTAACACTGAATAGGTATTTGCAAGTTGCACATACGTAAAGAAAGTTCCGTTATCAATAGTTACTCAAGGCATGAGAAGGCAAGGTAAATGTTAGCAGATCTTCAAGAAGTCGCAAACAAGACCGAGCCAGATTCATATTACACCTCTACCCCTATATAATGCGACCCGATATAACACAAATTTGGATAGAACGTGGTAAAGCAGCGCACGGTAAAGCGGGGGGGGGGGGCTGCGCACTCCAGTCGATCAAAGCAAGTTCAATATAACGCGGTTTCACCTATAACGCGGTAAGATTTTTTGGCTCCCAAGGACAGCATTATATCGGGGTAGAGGTGTACATGTACAGAATTAATCATGTTTACTTAGCTAAAGACTGGTAGAAGCTGCCCTCAAGAGAACGAACTGCAGCTGGACTTGACTTCAGCCCAGTCTGCATTCTGATTATAGGATACAAAATCAGTTAGCTCTACAAAAGGATTGATAAGCAGCATCTCAACATAAACGCTTCATGAAGAAAAGAAGTTATTGGGTGCAATTTCAGCTCTGGAACAACTTTGGCTGAAACTTACTGTTATTACTGCAAGATTAACTACAGTGCTACCATGAATTAATTGCACAATTAAGAGACACCATGAGAGTGTAGCATGTGTAATTACTATGGTTTCCAATCCATGCTGTACTTAAACTGGCATCTCTAGGGTGACAATGCCTCAGAGACAATCTGTATAACATAATGTTTCATACTTTTTTTTTTTTTAAAGTACCTCTTTCATCTGCTTGAAAAGATTGTTGGTAGTAATAATAAAATAATTTTAGCATTTTATAGCACCTTCAATGCAAGAATCTGAAAGCACTTTACAAGTGCTAACTATAGCCCAATACCCCATTAGGTAAAATTTCATACCTTTGTGATAGATAGGTAAACTGAGGCCCAAAGGCATAAAAGCTAAACTAAAAAGCATAGAATGCAATTCACCTAACTATCAGCAGGCTAGCAATACAGCACAATCTACAGAAGACATTCTAAGTATTCAGGAATGTTCAGAACGCCAAAGGGTTAACATAAATCAGTACCTCATGCTACTGATATAAAAATGTTTATAAAAATATTCGAATAGAGTCTGTCTAATTTGCATTGCAAGAAGTGGATTGTTACATAGACATGAGGAGGAGAAGGGGTCAAGAGATATTAATCTAAATTTATATTAGAAAGGATTCGCTGGACATTGATTTCAGTTTTACTGAAAATTTTTCATGCTTCCTAATAAATTTAAAAATACTTTGGGTTTACCTTTATTTGAATTATAGGTTACCTTATTCATAATTCAAACATGGTCAGGGACATAATCATTCAGCTTTTGTAATCTTGAAGCCCGGTGTCAGGATTACTCATGAAAAATCCTGATTCCACAGAGGCAACTTTTGAAGCAGCTATACACTTCCAGGACATAAGGACATTGTTTAACGCAAATGTTTGCTATTTAAAATTCTTTAGTGGAAACGAAGCTGAATAGCTATTAATGCAATGGACTGGTTAAAACGAAAACAATCATTATTCACTTATTGACACAAATCTTGTATGTATTGCAGACACTGTCAAATATTAACATGACATAAGAATTAAAGAATAAAAATTGTTTACTGAAATTATAGAAACACATGGATTATATTACCTCATGTGCAGATGGCTCTCTCATACAAGAATGTATTCCTTCCAATAAATCTGCAGAGTTTTAAATACGTATCTTAAGGGCGTCTACCTAGTAAGCAGAGAAAGTGGCCACTGTATACTCCCCCCCCCAACACACACAAGAGAATTCTAAAGTACATGTATTGTATATAAACATTCTCAGTTTTACCTTTATGTTGTATACTTTAGCTATCGAGAAAATATTTCTAATAATAAATTTAAAAATAAGCAAATGTTTCTTTAAAACTCATTCTCAGAATATGGAAAATATTTGTGCTTTGACATTTAAGCATTCAGCACAGCATTAGATGCACTCCAGTGCAAACAAAAAAAGAAAAGGAAGAAAAACTAAGTAGCATAATATGTCTCATATTTACACAGCAAATATGTATGAATGTTAGATGTACTATCACAAGATATCTCTAAAATGTAATACATGTTAGAGAACAGCTTCCACTCTGGGAGAAATAAGGAAAATATAGTTCTTCTAGCCAGCTTAGTTGAAGAAATGCAAGACTTTACTATTTGGCATCTTTCATCTAGGGTGACCAGACAGCAAATGTGAAAAATCTGGACAGGGGGTGGGGGATAATAGGAGCCTAAATAAAAAAAAAAAAAAAAAAAAAAAAAGACCCCAAAATTGGGACTGTCCCTATAAAATCGGGACATCTGGTCACCCTACTTTCATCTGAGTACCTCAGAGCACTTAACATTAATTACGCCTTACAACATTTCTGTGAGGTGGAAAATAAGGCACATACACAGAGATTGAGGGTAAAGTTTTCAAAGGCACTGAAATAATTTACGAGTTTAAATCCCGAACAATCAATGGGACATAGGCTTACAAGTTATTTAGGGGCTTTTGAAAATTTTATTGTGCCTTATGTATTGTGCATTAACTGAAAAGTAACAGCAAAGCAGAATGCAAAGCAATGAAAAATTTAATAGCATCTAACATTAGGAGACAATGGAAAGTTAAAATTAAGAGAGTTAGACTTATCTTTACTTTGGGCATTGAAGATTTCAGATGAGCAGTTTAAATGTTTCTGTAAATGTCTTTGGTGGGTGGAAAATTGGGGGGGTAGGGAGATGCTGGGAGGGACAGGTAATGACAGAGGAAGTGGCAGAGAAGCATGAACCAAGCTATTTTAAGACCACCGAAGTTTTGCCTCTGATCCTCTATAAGGACTGCTACTCCCAAACCGCTTTCCTCTCATTCATTTGAGTCTCATCCCATGAAATATTGTTTAAACTAAATTTGCTAAAATCCAAAACATCTCCCTCCTCTCTCATTCCTCATCTCCATTACCCCCTCCCTATCCTTTCTATGTTGAGCCAGTGGACTGCAGATACAAATCTTCAAACGCACCTCAGTGATTTAGGAGTCTATGTCCCATTAACTTTCAGCATTTCTGAAATTTTACCCTACATCTAAATTTCGACAACCATCCTGCTCCAGCATGTGTTCCATTTAGATGGCTTCTATTCCATTGTATTCATTTTAAAATGTTTATTAACTTTACTTCAGTTTTCAATCAACTACATAATATTCAGCAGAAAAAGTATTCAGATTGTGAAGTGGGATGTCTATCATTTCTTTCTAACAATAACAAATCCTATTTGTCTGTACAAGAACCACAGTGAAGCCTAGTCAGAAAGAGATTTGTAAAGTCAAGCACATTTTCTAAAATCTAGTCCTTACAGTTTAATGTGTCTTCCCATCTCCTCAAGTACGTTCAAGTAAGGTTCCCCATTTTTGTTCCTTTACCTTTGCTTTAAGTCTATTTTGTGGAACCAAAACTGAAAGCTAGAATTTATACTAGTACTTTCCACACAAAATGTTACAACGTTGTTTCCTGAAGCATTTTTTTTTCCACCTCATAGTTATTTTGGGATTAATCTATGGCATGAATGCACACCAGGCACTATGCTGTGGTATCCAAGATCTACTTATTACACGATTGTGCTATCAACTTTGTGGGGGAAAGGTATCATTATGGTGCACATTCAGAAATAGGAACTGGCAATATGATCTGGAGTTTTTCAATTTTTGGTCTCTGGTTCATTTTATTGTAAGAGATGGCTCTCCAGCAGCCTAGATTAAATAAATTGGTGGTGTGAAGCATTGTCTACACACAAAGTTACAATAGTTTAACTAAAAATCAATTTTAAAACAGTTGTTAACTGGTAAAAAAAAAAAAAAGAAACCCACTAACTCTTGTAGGGACACTTGTATCAATTTAAGACTGGCTTATGTCAATTTAGCATAAGCAGATTCCTTAACAAATTTAGCTAACCTGTAATACATTTTTAAATTGATACAAGTGTGTCCCCATGGGTATTTACACTTGTTTAACTACATTGGTTTTTAACCATACTGTTAGTTAAAACAGTACAAGTTCATGTGTTGCGAAAGCCTCAATCTTTTTTCAGTTTACCTCAAATACCACCATAATTGAAATCCTCTGTTAGCAGGTTTGAAAAGAAATGAAGAGTGGACTGCAATTTCCCCTTTTAAAATGACCTGTTTAGTTCATGCTGGATGAGCAATATGCCTCATGCCAGAGAAGTTTGCACTTCCAATGCCCTTGCTTTATCTGGTTTGTGGAAAGAGGATTTTAGATTTCAGTGGGAGTTAGGCATCTAAATATGTTTGTGGATCTAGATATTAGTATCTTAAATCCAGTACTCCTCTAGAGAACTAAATAGAAACAGAGTGCCAGAGCTGAAGGATTAGCAATTTATAAGGAAAACAAATGAAAAGAGAGAAACAGTAGTCAAACAAGCTTCTAGATCACAAATGTAACAACACTGTGCATACCAAGAAAGAGACAACGTAATCTATAAGAATTTGTCTTCCTTTAAAAAAAAAAAAAAAAAAAGTCTTACTAGTACAATCGAAAGTACTACAAAGCTTGAATGCAAGACAAACTGTAACAGATTTCCCTTTGTAGGGAAACATTTCCTGTAGTGGTACTTGAAAGCAAACTAGAAATTACAGACACTCAACTGGATATTAATCAAATGTTTGTTTCCAGAGCTGCTAATGAGGCCAATGCAACAGAAGAGTCTGTCTCAAGAACTGTAAAACTGAATAAATCACAATTTTTCTTTATTAGCTATAGATATATATTTTTAAAGGTGGTGTACAGACAATCTCAGCAGAGGCTAGTTTCTCAACCCATATGTCCTAATTTTAGATACCAGCGAAACACTAAGTTACAAAGCCTATCAACTTTTTGCTTACTCTGGCCTACAAAAGTTTTATGATCCCATAAAATATTGCTTGAGCTAAGTTTTCTAAAATCTAAATACATGAAGGATTAAAGACCACCTCCAAACCACCACCACCAACTTCCTCACCCTAACCTCCACCCACCAAAAAAAATAAATCTGAAAGTATATATATATTCTAAGGTCTCAGTTCTGCAGTAAGAACTGAGTGGGCACTTGGCCCACGATGGGTCTCTTACAGAACTGTGGCCTAAGTGGGAAAGTGCAAGTAGTTATTGTCCTTCCAAAGGCATTTTTTGAGAAGTCTGGCATTAGCTTTGTCATTTTTGAGAGATATAAAAGATATTCAATTAAAAAAATGACTCTCTCTCACCTATGCAGTTCATTCTTTCAGAGATATTACCCGTTCCACTGATTTGCTAAATACTTCATATGGGGAATACATTAGAACCCATAACATGTCTAAAAACAGAACGAAGTTTTCAAATGTGCCACTGTATATTTTATATGGATGGAATTTCCTTTGTTTTTAAAGGAAACAAGAGAGGAGAATTATTCTGTATTCCGTTTGTCCAGATACCACCAGAATTAACTATATATTGTACTTGTGAGCCTTATGAGCTATGCAGATTTACAACATGTCTAGTGACTGAGATTAGGGTTTCTGTGGAGCTGATTCATTCACTGTGTATTTTACTGCATAGCTAAGTTAGGCAGGCAGGCACACTTTCCTGAGCTGTACATACTAAGAGTTTAGGAAGATGACACCACACCAAATGGACAGTCATTGCAGAATGCAATTTTGAATGGGCAATTACTCAGTCAAAAGAATACTGAATTTTCACTGGAAAATTCAAAGACACTCCTTGGTGAAGGATATTTCCATGCCAAAAGTTCAACTTTCTATCTCAATCATTTCAGTGCTAGATATGCCCAAAGCAGGCCTTAATGTTTTCATAATGGGATAGTGTTTTGTTTTAAACTCTTTTGCATTCCAAAACGGCTGAACCTAGTCACTTAACCAGTGGCTCGGCCCCGCTCCAGCCGGGGCGCAGGGTCGGGGGCTGCACCACATGGCTCCCAGAAGCTGCACCACATGGCTCCCAGAAGCTGCACCACATGGCCCCGCTCCGGCTCCTATATGCTCCAATGGCCTCCTTTGGTGCTGCAATGGGAGTTTCAGGGGCGGTGCCTGTAGATGGAGCAGCGTGCAGAGCTGCCTAGCCACACCTCCGCATAGGAGCCAGAGAAGGGACATACCACTGCTTCCGGGAGCCACTTGAGGTAAGCGCTGCTCACAGCCTGCACCCCTGAGCCTCTCCCCATGCCTCAACCCCCTGCTCCAGCCCTGATCCCCCTCCCGCTCTCCAAACCCCTCAATCCCAGCCCAGAGCACCCTCCTGCACCCCAAACCTCTCATCCCCAGCCCCACCACAGAGCCCGCACCCCCAGCCGGAACCTGCACCCCTTCCCACACCCCTGATATCCCCCTCCTGCCCACCGAACCCCTCGGTCCCAGCCCAGAGCATCCTCCTACACCCCCAAACTCCTTATTCCCAGACCCACCCCAGAGCCTGCACCCCATCCCACACCCCAACCCCAATTTTGTGAGCATTCATGGCCTGCCATACAATTTCTATTCCCCGATGTGGCCCTCAGGCCAAAAAGTTTGCCCATCCCTGTACTACAGCATGTAAAATTATAAACTGGATTGACTAAATCTCTCATAAGTAATGTTAAGTTCTAACAGTGTATAGACACACATGACATACAAAAACAAAACAAAACAAAAAAACACACTCATACTGAGCTGGCCATCTTTAAACAAGTACTAAGACTTTTTTCTTTTCTGCCATTTTTAAAGTGACCAGATGTCCCGATTTTATAGGGACAGTCCCAATTTTGGGGTCTTTTTTTTATATAGGCTCCTATTATCCCCCACCCCCTGTCCAGATTTTTCACACTTGCTGTCTGGCCACCCTAGCCATTTTAAATGCAAAATCCTTCACTAGTGGAGTGCAGGGGAATTATTTGGCAGAAGGGAAAGAAAGAAAGAAAGAAAGAAAGAAAGAAAGAAAGAAAGAAAGAAAGAAAGAAAGAAAGAAAGAAAGAAAGAAAGAAAGAAAGAAAGAGGACAAATTCCATCAGACTCAATCCACACAAGATTATACATCAAAAGGTGAAGTACAGTAGCAAAATAACATTTTAACAGAGACATTATCAGTCCTTTCTGCCAAGTAGAGTTTTGGGAGAATAGGGGTTTCCAACTTTGGTCTTGGAACTTTACTGGATCACTGTTGTCACAGATTCCATTTCAGGGGTGATATAAATCATATTTAGAATTCTAGTTCAAGATTCAAAATATATTCTCCTCTACCGTATTTTGTTCACAGGTGAGAACCATCCTTGTCAACACAAACCATCCTTGTCATGATGTCAACACAAAGCACATTGACTTATGCTTAAGTGTTTTCTGCCACTACTACGTATAAATTTAAGTAATACAGTAGCTAAAAAAGCAAGTAGTTTGACTTCCTAAGAACCTGTACACTTAAAAAGAACTCTCCAAATGGAACACAAAATATAAAAAACAATTAAATCACAATGATGTCTCATCATCAATCATCAGATTTACTAGTTTCACATAAAACTGGGGGTTGGATTTAATTTGTGGTTGTTGTACATAATGTTAGCTGTTGTGTTTAAGTTCTTTACAGCAATCTTCATTACAACAATATACAAATAAAAACAAATCACCAGAACAATGTATTTTTCCACTTAAGAAAACAGAGTGATTATTGACAAATAGTTTTATCTTTTTAAAACACTGAACACAGACCTATGCATCAATTGGAAATGTGACCCAAATTAGGAGAACTAATCTTTTTTTTAATCCATCACAGCAGCTGGAACAACTGTCACTTGTTGGGAGGGTCTTTTTTGGCTTCTTAAAAACTCCATACAATTCAATATTTGTGCACTATAACATGTAGGGTGACCAGACAGCAAATCTGAAAAATTGGGACAGGGGGTGGGAGATAATAGGAGCCTATATAAGAAAAAGGCCCAAAAATCAGGACTGTCCCTATAAAATTGGGACATCTGGTCACCCTAATAACATGATAACCAGGATACTAACAAAAGCAAGACCATTAAGCTACAACTGACATTCTTTCACTTGTTCTGTTATGCCTAGTACTACAGGCAGCTCTTATCAGTTTGATGTTACTTACTACATGTACAGAGATAATGCTCCTGGTAAGCTGGAGATCAGTGTGCTGCCAAAAATTTGGGTGTACATTCCAGGACATCTTAATTTATGTCCTTCTTAGAAAAAGGGCAAGAGAAAATATCTAAAATTCACCAGAATTTGAATAAAACTCTTTAGCAGCCCCCAGGATCTTTTAAAGATTTTTTTTCCCCCTTCCCTAAAAAACTAAGCAAAGCTGTTCCTTGCCCCATTTCCCCTCAAATTTCTTTTTTTTCTTTCCTTCTTTCCTTTTAGCTGTTAAGAGCAGAGATCAGGTACTCAGCGTCCTTTCTTATGCAGTTGTTGATTATATGACTAACACATAGTGCAGGGAGCTGCCCTCCTTAAACTGCATTTGATATCATGAGAGACAAGGTGTGGCAATATCTTTTATTGGACCAACTTCTGATGGTGAGAGAGACAAGCTTGCAATGACTGGCAAGGAAATAGGAACTTTGAACTCGGAGAGGTTTTGAGCTGTGCCAAGTCCAAACTCAGTACAATTGAGGAACGCAAAAGGGAAAGATAGCTGAAACCACTTTTCTGCTCCCCCAATTCTAGACGAGCTGGGAACCCAGCATTATGAATCAGGATGTAGGCAGTCAGGTCTAGTGGGTGGAGCACGTGTACAGGTTGAGGAACGAAGCAAAGGGTCAGCACCAGAGCCAACTGCCAGTTACCAGAGCCGGGGTCATGCCAGAGTCAGAACCAGGAATCAAAGCCGAGGTCAGATGCCAAATGCCAGAGCCAAGGGTCAAGCCGGAGTCAGGGTGAGAAATCAGAGACCGGGGTCAGAGTCAGGACTGGTCACTGAGGATTGGAGGCAAGGCGTAAGGGCAGGAGGATAGGCAAGGATCAAGCATGAGGGAACAGGAACAGGGCTAGATACAGGAGGCAGGTACAAGCAGGGTCCAATGCAATCACAACAGGAAACCAGCTTGTTGCTCATACAAACTTCCTGTTCCTCCTCCTGGCTTAAATAATGTAGTTGGACCAAACCCGTGGAGCCAGGCGATCCTCCAGTCAGAGCGCCCATGGGTGGTGCCTTGGTTAGGGTTATAACCCTAGTAACTTCTCAGCCCACCCAGCTTCAGTAGCCATTGGGTGGAGGCCAGGATGTGGCAAGTGTCTGGGGACTCCCAGGCCTGGGTTCAAGATCCGGAACATCACACCCAGGTGAACCCAGGTATTATTTATAATCACTTACTGAGTGCTCTAATCTATATGAACTTCAGCAAACCCACAGGGACCACTGCACCAGCTGGCAATAAGTACTGTGCCCCACCTCAGATATACCACCTACACAGAGGGGGGCTAGGTCTTAATATGTCAAACCTTAGTTAAGTCCTGCTAGTTAGGGCTCATCTACACTCTACTATTTTGGGAATCTCCCATTGTTATACAAACAATGCTACAGTTCCACTGATAGCAACGACAGTGGGCACAGTAATTGGACAGAGCTACAGATATCAGGAACCCAAGGGAGGTAGCACCATTTTGATAGCAGCTCCACAGACCACAGTTTGAGATCTAATGCATTGGCACTCAAAGGTGTAAAATATATTTTAATAGTAAAAGGAAGGGGAAAATAAAGACAGTAGCACAGTAATTCTCAAAATGGGACACCCAACTGCTTCTGGAAGTTCATGGAAAAATTGCTAGTCAATCACACCATGCTGGGCTCCTCGACCTCTCCAGCTGCCACAGCACATTAAGGTAAGCTAAAAATACATTACTTTCTTAAAATTACTTTTCTATGCAAGAGACTGTTGTAGTTGCCACCGAGATGTTATCAGTTGCCATAATTATGAATAGGTGAGAAGGTGGTCCTTGAGATTAAGATGTGGTCTATACTATGAAAAAGTTTGTGAACCCCCTCAGCAATACCTTTTTGAAGCCTATTAAGTAAGTCTCAATGTACTGAAAATGGTATCTGTAGTTGTTATACTTTCAACACTAAGAAGAGGATTAAAACTTGTGACTGGGAAATAGGGGATACTTACAACACTAGACCTGACTGCCTAAGTGTGATTCCTCTTAAACATTCATCTAGGTACAGGTCTCAAATGAATCCTCCTTTAACTCAACCTCTGCTCCCACCACAACAATATCTCATTACTATCCCCCCAAGTGTGGAAATCTGATGCTAAAATATATTCTAAACCTGAAATTAACCATTTTACTGAGTGGAGGAAAAAGGGAGGGGGGGGAGAGCGGAAGGAAAGAGAGAGCGACAAGAGCGCTCTAAAAAAGCAGCAAATAAATTTTTTTTAACCACTACCTGTAACCCTTTCCTCTCTTTTTTGTAAATACCAAACACCCACAGAAGAGACTTCATATGAGTAAAAGACTTTGAAACTGTTCAGTGGCAAAAGTTAACTTCCACATGAACTAGCAAATAAAAGCAGCATTAAAGTTTCCAATTTGCTTTAATCACAGACAACGGAATTTATAGTGACTCTGCCCTTTAATAAGGCACATTTTTATTTAACTAAGATCATTTATGCAAGGAGCGGAACAAGCTCTTCTGTAAATCACACACCCTTTAAGTTACAGTCGTATCCTCAGGGAGATATTTACATAAGCCTGATGTAAAGCTACAGATAATTATTTGATAGCCAATACTTGGCTATACTTAATATAAAATACTTCTTCCCACAATTATTTAATAGTAGTGTAGTCTAGGCTAAAGGTTCTAAGATTCAGTTCAATCTACAGCAAAATAAAAAAGTATAACTTTTCTGAGGAAGAAAAGATGCTGTCTGGGGATAACTGCCTTATCTATGGGAATGACAATTTTTAATAAAAGGAGAATTCCAAGTTGCACAAGATATGGCTAAATGAAGCAAATATGTTTTCCAAGAAATAGAGCATTTAGCAACACAGTTGAGAAATATTTCCATTGCTTTAAACAGGTCTCACCCTCAATCCCTTTCCAAAATATATTGTTCCAAATGGTTGTAACCTACCTTAAAAATTAAAATTGTCTGTTAGTCAACAAATAAATTATCCAGAGAAGCGAATCAAATATTATTCCATAAACCAATTTCATTTCCCAAACTACAATTATCAGATTAATTCTCCAGCATTAATTAATGCTTTTATTGTTCCAGAAGATATCAGCAGATTCAGCAAGAAGAACACAAGAGATTATATTCCTCTCAAAATAGGCGTTCCCTAATGTCAGGGATTTATGAGTGTAATAGGATTGATCTTTAAAACTAGTCATTCAAAGCTTAAGTGAAAGACTCTTTTGGCCTATCTTTGAAAGAGAAATAGCTGTCCTATTTTACTAAACCTATGCAGATTTTCAATATTATAATGTGTTTGCTTTTCTGATACAGAAATAGCAGCAGAAATATTGACAGGGAAAATATATCTAGTAAATAATAAGGTATTTACAATGGAGAGGCTGCCTGGACTATGAAGAGATACAGAGAAAGAGTATCACTGCACAGAAAGGCCACACAAAAAAACAAACATCATTAAGGGGGCCACCTACATAGAAAACCTCCTCCATCTCCTTATTGGAAATTTCAAACACTGCATCAGAATTAGGGGGGGGACAGTAGCCAACATAAATTTAACAACAAAAAACTACTAAATTTCTTATTTCAGAATCCATAGACCTCTCCTCAAAAGCAAGGGTTAGACATTAGGTCTAATGTTGTATGGGTGGGTTAGTTATCTATTTTTAAAAATGTCTGAGTAATAGAGCAGGCTACTCATTACCATAGTCATACTCATACCACACACATTATCAATTTATAAGAAATATTCTATGGAAAACTAAGGCCCTGAAGGCTGACTGTGTGGCTCCACCAAGTGTTGCCCTCTCCACTTCCCCCAAACCACAGAATGGGCATCACTGGTTAGGCTTTAAGCTCTGAGAACAGAGGACCTGGTCTCCTTGTATAGGCTGATCCAAAGCTCACTTAAGTCAATGGAAAGAAACCCAATGGCTTCAGGGGGCTTTGGATCAGGCTAGTCCTATACAAGTAATAGCAACCACAATAAAGCAAGAATTTTAATGCAGTTTCTCAAATTGGAAAGCTTAGTATACTCTAAAAAAAATTCTTAATCTACAGTAAATTACAAAAAAATCACTTCAAACAGTGAAACACTATGCAACAGAATATAATCATGATCTGCTACAGATTACACCACCTCCCTAAAACACTACATATCCACTTCAGCAACATCAGTTTAAAGACTACAGTATTAGAGAGAGATGACATCAGACAAATTATTCAAGCTATCGCTTCCCAGAATAGAAAGAAGCTCTATAGTTCTCTTGAAGTCCTGAAAAAAGCTAAGACCATCAGGACTACTTATTCTATATGGAGAGGGATATTTGTCCCCATTTAAACGCAGACACTGTTCAGTTTCACATTCATGGTACTTTACAAGTAATAAGAGTAGATACTAACAAACACTGGCAATATTTTGCTTCCCAGTTTCACATGTATTTTAATGACAATTTCACAGTTTCATACCTGCTTGAGTATCAGAGGGGTAGCCGTGTTAGTCTGAATCTGTAAAAAGCAACAGAGGGTCCTGTGGCACCTTTAAGACTAACAGAAGTATTGGGAGCATAAGCTTTCGTGGGTAAGAACCTCACTTCTTCAGATGCAAGAAGTGAGGTTCTTACCCACGAAAGCTTATACCTGCTTGAATATTTAGCAATTGAAATGTGCCAGTTCTATATAGGAAGCAATATAGGAAGCACACCATCAGGAAACTGTATTTATCACAGCATTGGAATTCACTTATACTTGACATATTTTTGTCAGTGTTCTGTTGTCTTCACTTTAAGTATGTTCCATGCATTATTCACCCAACACTGGACTTTATAAATACCTGAAATGCTAACTAGTGGATATTCTATTTTTGTTTTTTTATTTCCCAAAGTATTAAATGGCATTCACTAAAACGTTTAACCCACGATTGCTCCATAGACATTCACTTATCTCATTAAAAAGCACAGAGAAGCACAAATAAAAGAGGAGCCCACACTGTTCAAACTTGACACACCTTAAAGGGGCCTGATTTTCAGAAGGTGGAGGTCCTAGCATTTCTTTGAAAAAAATCTCTTTAAGTGTCTTAAATTGGACACCCAAAAACTAAGGCACCCAAAAATCACTGCTTGCTTAAAAATATATACTCATAGCCAAGATCTTCAAATTATTTTAAAAATTTACATTCTGTAGTACTCACATATGGAACTGAAATGCCCTACAATATACAAAAGATCTCTTTCTAAAGCTTAAAGACTCAGAAAAAATTCTGCTCACTTTGCTCAGATATTGGTGCCCCTCTAAGAACTTATAATAACCTTACATTTCTCATAGTGATCATTCTCAATATGGTAGAAAGTCAAGTATAAATCGAGTAAGATTCTGATCTCAGTCACACAAATGTAAATCACAAGTAAATCCACCGTAGCCAATGGCATAATATGTACAAATTTGGAGTAAGAAGAATCTGACTATTTGGGGGCAAACGTAGTATACATGTCATTATCAGACCAAGATTCTGAAGAACAGGAGCCTAAAGTCAGGTTCCTATTTCTATATTTAAGCACTTGAATAAGTGAAACAGTTTTCAGAGTTCCTGATCTCACACAAATTCTCATTGATTTTGTTGGGAATTCAGCACTTTTTTAAAAATCAAGCAACTTAAATAGGTGCCTAAATATAGATTTAGGACCCTAATTCTAGGGTCCTGTTTTTGAAAACCTTGGCCTCACTGTCTAAAAACCTCTTGTCTAGCTACACCCTCCACATGTAGTTATACAACTTTTGTCAATATTTACATTTAACAATCAGAAAAAGAAAGAAAGAAAGAAGTTACAGTATAAGGCTGTGCTTCATATGTAGGAACAAATACTTACAAGCTATGTTTCTGGGGGGAGAGTAAGGGTCCCATAGTGGGTGTTGATTCATTTTCAGTCTATACAAAGGAGAATGGTAATTTGTTCTAACAAAATTAACTTTCTGCATATCCAAAACACTATCCAGGGCTAAGCAGAAGCATGGTATGCAGGCCTAATGCTAAATATCTATATAGAGCCTTGTTTTCCAAACTTTCATTGAAGGTGTAACCTCTAAGGTTGAAGCCTGCCCCAGTGGTTGCAGGCAATATAAGTATCTCCCTTAGATGTCTACTAGCACCCATGATTTTAGAAGAAATTCAGAATCAGAGAATCAGTCAAAGCAATGGATGCACTTTCTTATTCTACTTGCTCTGATGAGGTTGTAATTTCCATAAGTGCTAAAAAATTGCGACCAAGTTAGTTATTGGCAATGTATTTGAATACAATAGTTCTTCAGTTCAAGGTTGCAAACATGATTTAGTAACAAAAGAGGGGAATGTACAATCATTTAATAATTACTGTATATACTCATTCATAAGCCAAATATTTTTGGTAAAAAAGTGATACATCAAAGAGCGGGGGTCGGCTTATAAACGGGTCTACACCAAAATCTGATGATTTTAAACTCTATGGAATCATTGAATTGAATATCTAATACATTGTCGTTTTGTTTACCTGGATCGTCTGCAGGCATGGAGCCCCTCAGCTCCTTGTGGCCGCAGTTCACCGTTCCCAGCCAATGGGAGCTACGGAAAGTGGCTCCTGCAGCTCCCATTGGCTGGGAACGGCGAACCGCGGCCACAGGGAGCTGAGGGGCTCCATGCCTGCAGATGCTCCAAGTAAACAAAACGTCCCGACCCACCAGTGACTTACCCTGATGGGCCGGGAGCCAAAGTTTTCCAACCCCTGAAATATATGGTCAGCTTATGAAAGGGTCATACAGTTTTTGCTATTTTAACCTATCCATTTTGGGGGGTCGGCTTATAAACGAATGGGCTAATGAACGAGTATATACGGTAGTCTGTATGCTACTCCTCACTGTGTGGCATGAAGAGGAACAAAAGCAAGGCATGCACATTATAACAGGGCCAAAAAATTCACAGAGGAAGGGGAGATTTAGTTTGGTTCTAATGCCAATCATTTATGCTGGTGTAAATCAAGAGTCATGACAGTGAATTCAATGGAGCTACACTGGTGTAAAAGAGCACACAATTAGGTCTTTTATATCTAATTGTGCGGTGTCTTTATTTTATAGTCCACTTTTCAAGTAACTGATGCACTTTCAAGAGTTATACTGAATAGATTTTAATATCTCCCTTAAGAATACTGGTCTTTGCAAGATCTTTAAGGATTTGTTAAGCATAAGCATTAATACTAGCATATTTGCTTTTGATTATGTTCAGCATAGTTTCCATATGGAAACTTACACTAAATTTCACTGGGGCTTTACTCTGTTTAAACCAACCACCCATTTAAGATGATAAATATATGTAGATATTTTCCTATAACACCTTTATAGGTCACCCTTATACAGAAGAGAAAGAACTGATGTAACTTTTTCTCATGCATCACCCGCTTCCCTCCCTCCAATGATGATCATCACTCCTCTTTTCCTTTGTTTCCACTCCTCAGGTCTCACTTTGAACCTTGAGTGTATCTGAGAATAACAGAATAAAAGTAAGTAAATGAAGATTTAGACCAAGGCGGTGGGGAGTTGGGAAATAAGAAAAGCTTCCAACAGTGAGAGCTATTAAACTGTGGAACACTCTCCCAATGAAAACTGTAGAAGTTTCATAATTTGGAAACTTTAAAAATACATCATTGTAAGCCCTGAAGAATGTTAGAACAATTTTACACTAACCTTTAGAGAAGTACCTAAACCTGTGGTTCTCAACCTGGGGTACACGTACCTCTGAGGGTACACAGAGATCGTTCAGGGGGTACATCAACTCATCTATGTATTTGTTTAGTTTTACAGCAGGCTACATAAAAGGCACTAGCGAAGTCAGTACCAACTTAAATTCATACAGACAATGACTTGTTTATACTCTATACACTGAAATGTAAGTACAATATTTATATTCCAATTGATTTATTTTATAATTATATGGTAAAAATGAGCAAGTGAGCAACTTTTCAGTAATAGTGTGGCTGTGACACTTTTGTATTTTTACGTCTGATTTTGTAAGCAAGTGGTTTTTAAGTGAAATGAAACTTGGGGGTATGCAAGACAAATCAGACTCCTGAAAGGGGTACAGAGTAGTCTGGAAAGGTTGAATGCCACTGACCTATACAACCTAATATCTTCTCTCCTTCAAACCTCCACTGTATCCAGCCACAATGCACACTTCAATCTTTCTGCTAAAATTATCTGCAGTAACAAAATTTTGAAATGTTGACTTTTAAATTTTTATCATTAGGTTTCAGAATCAATACACCACTAAGGTGAATGGAGCAATTCACATCTCAGAGTTATTTTTCAGTTCTGTTTGCATATTCTGAAATACAATACTACACTGGTTCATATTCAGCATGTTTTATTAACAACCATAATATCTAGAAATGTAATGTTTTAAAACCTTAAAATTCCACAGGAATAGATAAGGACAAAAATACTAAAATGACATTCTGACCTATTCCAAAATATTTTGAACTCTTTTACAGAGCTGTATGATAGAACAATTAAGAATTTCAACTGTAACTTCTTAAACTTTTCTATACAAGAGTTAATTCAAATCCATGTATAACTAAACTAAATTATAATTAAATTTAGATATACTTGTTCTGCATTTGTAGCTTCCCCATTTCAAACAAAATCAACACTTTTTTTTCCTCCAGCCCCACTCCAAATATTTATCCTTGAAAGCTGCACCCTGAACAAATGCACAGAATAATTTCACTGTTTGTATTTGAGGCAAATCATATTCACGTTACTCACATGAGAAACCCCACTGGCTTTAATGAGGCTACTCATATAAAGTTTGTAGTCTTCAAAGCCACTCACACCTAGGAAAACTGACCAAAAAAAAAAAAGGGGGGGGGGGGGCGTTTGTAAAAATTCAGCATGCCAAATCACAATGCTTAGGAGTCAAAATCTCTCAAATATGTGCGCATTAAGTGGCATCCTAGATCAGTCAAATTAAAAACAAAAATAAGGTTCTTCATAAAGTAGAGGTAAACTGTACCCTTAATTTTACTACTCTCATTTTACCTTGTACAAAATGTTAATAGGTTTTCTTTAGAAAGGGGGAAGGGGGGTGGGGGGGGGGGGGGAGACTTTACTCCTGGAACTACTCAAGGACTAGAATACTGCTTCAGTAGCGAAATTACCAACCACTTAGCATTTCAGAAGTGATCATGTTAACTAGAGAAAGAAAGTCTATTGACAAAACAAGTCAGCTGAAAGGGGAATTTAGAAAATTATAAACATAAATTTGTGTACACTATATATGTATGATGGGGGAGGTACCCGGAGGTGGGTCTGACCTGACCCCGGGAGTGGCCCTTGAAGGGGAAGAGGAAGTTCTATCCTCCCCAGCCTGGCCGGGACTAGCATCTGGAGCCTGGCACACAGTAGGGGCACCCCTAGCAGCACAGGGGAGATCAGACCCACCTCCGGGAACCTCCCTGTGTCATAGGAAGCTCCATGGCTGCTGGCTGGGAGCCCAGCTCTAAAGGCAGTGCAGACCAGCATCTGGGGGTTAAATGGGCCTTGGGATGGTGGTGGGGGGGGGGGGGAGAAGAGGAGATGGATCACAGCATGGGGTCCTGGGCAGTGCCCTCCCCCCTTTAAGGCTGGTCCTGCCCCCCCAAAAGTGATGACCCCCCCTACACCCTGTGATCCCCCTACAATAGCTTTGCGATCCCCCACAACCCCTTTTGGGCGGGGACCTCCAGGGTTAGAACACCATGGAATTTCAGATGTAAACATCTGAAATCATGAAATTAACTATTTTAAAAATCCTATGACCGTGAAATTGACCAAAATGGACCATGAATTTGGTAGGACCCTAGTCATATGGTCACGGTCAGAAATAAAGTCACTTCTCAGAGCAGCTTAATAGAAACGTATTTTTAAAATATAAAATAGACAGGAACAGGGTCCAGCCTCTTCAAAAATATAATTCATTGTTTAAAAATATCATTCATAGTGTGCAGATGGCAAGAAGCATTTCTCATCACATAAAACTTCAGAGATGTTTTGCCAAGTAAAAGGGACATCACTTTCTTTAAAAAAAAGAAAAAAAATTAAATTAACTAATAAGTGAAAACTAAGAAGAATAGTGAGATTACAAACCTTCTTGTTCGACAGCTCTGAGCTGCTGCTCCTGCTGCTATTATTTGATCAGGACATGCAGGTGAATGAACAACAAACACAGGGATGGATTTAAGTGGCAGGCCACAACTTTATTAATTTAACAGTGGTGAGGGGCATAATGAGCCCACCCTGCACATTCAGATTTCAGGCATTTAAGTGGGTCCACTGTAGGGTTACAGGGTTCTCACCATATAACCAATAACTTGGGGTAGACCCTCCTCAGTCTGTACCTAGGACTCAGAATCCTCTTGCTCACCCCTCCCAGGGCAGGGGACGGAGGAGTTAGAGAATACCAAGGAGGTACCTCACTCTTCTAAGACTTCAGGTCTCCCCTTCTGCTAAAGGCACAAGGTCCAACACCGAAACCCCGGATTTCTTTCGCCTCTGGGAACTGGCCCTTTCAGTCTTTCACTGCACTGGACACCGGCCACAAGTTGTGATGAGTTAAACAGTCTTACCTTTCTAATACTAAAAACTTTCAAGTCCTATGCCTTTCAACCTAACTGTGCCTCCATAATGCGTCAAGGAAGGCAGAAAAAAAGAACAAAACA
Source organism: Emys orbicularis (assembly GCF_028017835.1). Taxonomy (NCBI): domain Eukaryota; kingdom Metazoa; phylum Chordata; order Testudines; family Emydidae; genus Emys; species Emys orbicularis. Next base: position 28,754,658 of record NC_088689.1, on the reverse strand, counting down.
AACAAAAGAAAGGGCCGCGGCCAACTTGGTCAGACAGGAAAATATCCTTCCTGATACGAAACAGGTGATCTGTCAGACTTGCAACATCCCCCCGCCCCCAAACAAACAAACAACAAACAACAAAACAGCTCTTATACTACAAACAGAGGGAGGGCGAGTGTGGCAGCTAAGGAGCAACAAGCTTTTGAAAAGCCTGGAACAAGTTTAAATAGACCCGGGGGAGGGGCAGCATGTGAAAGCCAATCAACCCACCCACTCCCCGCAGCCTGGTCAATGGAAGGTGAAGGACCCCAGCAGGAGGAGGGACCCAGCTTCTACATCACCAAGCACCTGTTCTTGCTGCTCCTCTCCCTTCCAGGAACTGTCTCATAGCTGCTGGTCCAAGCAACAGCCCCTGCCATTGAGACGGGGGGGGGGGATGCATTTTGGAGAGTCCTGTACTTCAGTTGCCAGTTTACTGATAGAGCTATCATGACACTGAATTACTTAAATATTTTACTGACAAGTTAGTAAGAAAGTGCCAATGATGAGGAACGTCCATGAAGGACATACTGAGTCTGCGGTAAAGGATTGGGAAATATGCTTCTATGTAGCAGCTCTGAAAACTGGCTTCCTGTAATCAGCCTTCACGTACAGAGTAAACTGTTCACTGAATTTCTGTTTCATACTATTCCTATCCCTGAATAACATGTCACTGGCAAATAATGGAAATCTACAGTACCAAAAGCAGTCCACCTGGAAAATGGAACACAATGGTAACCACTATTTTGTTTTTGTGGTATTTATTTAGGGCCAGATTGTGAACCTTCTACTTACTGAACAGTTACTCACATTGAGTAGTTTCACTGAAGTCACGATATGTTCTTGTTTATTTAGACACTATGTAACAGGCAACAAAAATGTTCAAATGCTCTCCATGAACTTGTGCAGCTGGACACTCCCAAGCATGAGTTACCTACAGATCTTCTGCAATGAGTGTACAGTAAATATTGGTTTGTCAGTAGCACTGTGAATGAAATTGGGCTTCATTAACATTGAGGCTGCTGGAATTTTTCTCCCTTTCCCACCAAGTAAATAATTTGCTATATGCCACCTTCTACATCAGACAGAGAATTAAAAGAAGAGTAGTCTTTGCGAGCGCTATTTTCCCATCTGTAGACTGAATGCTCTTTAGAGCAGAGACTTACTATGCATTTGTACAGTACTTAGTCCAGCAGTGCCTTAATCTTTATTGGGGCATTTAGGCACTCCTGCAATAAATAACTAATAGTATTACATTTACACTAATTCAGTCTGTAATCTCGTTTTAGATCATGGAAGTGCTAAGAAATTCTATGACATGTACCAGAAGCAATAAATAATAGACAAAAGTATATCATATCATATCCATTCCATGGGTGAGGATTGGACAGGTAGGAAGAGCATAATTTAAAAAGGACTATGTTCCATTCAAGAAGTCACTGTTTCAAATCGAGTTCAAGGTGGCAATGGCTGAAAATCTTTACCCAATGTATTTTTTCCACTCTCTGAGAACTCAAATGTGACCAAAGGCGCTTTCCTCAAAACTTCAAAATAAAAAAAATTGTCTTGTCTGTGCTGAGTATAAGCAAGAAAAGCTTCAGCCCAAAGAGAATTTTTTTTTAAAAGCTATGAGCATACAAATACAGGGTTATAATGAACATTAATTTAGCTTTAAGCTTTTAAATCAACAAAAGCTATAAGCAGCGATGGAAAATAGATAGTCAAGTGTTGCAAGGACTTGCAGTTTCCTTAAGTATTGGTGAACAGCTAGCTACACAAAAGAAACTCACCAGAGGACTAAATGCTATATTTAAAACGAAAGACTGAGAATATTCTTTACACTCTTTCCATTCCACTAGTATCTGTGGAGGATGTTAAAACAGAAGCTACTAAAGATAGACATTTTTAAGTTAGCAGGTCCAGATAGCTCTTTTAAAACTCTGGGATGCAAGTTAACTGAGGAGTTCACGGGACCATTAATGTTGATTTTCAATAAATCTTGGAGCACTGAAAAATTCCAGACAACTGGAAGAAAGCTCATGTTGTTCCAATTTTTAAAAAGGGTAAATGGGATGAACTAGGTAATTATAGGCTGTCAACCGGACATCCTGGGCAAGAAAAAGGAGCAGCTGATACAGAACTCAATTAAATAGAGGATTAAGGAGGGTTATATAAAGAACCCAAATTGATATGGGTTTATGGTAGTTTTTTTCTGGGGACACAGTTGAAGAAAATTGTTGATGCCCACGACCCAATGGAGCTGGGGATTAGGGGGTTGGGGTGCAGGAGGGGGTCAGAGTTCAAGGTACAGGTTCTGGGGTGGGGCTGGGGATGAGGGGCTTGGAGTGCAAGAGAGGCTCTGGGTTTGGGGGGCTCAGGGCTGGGGGTTGGGGTACAGACTTCCCTCCAGCAGCTACTGGTCAGCGGTGCAGCAGGGGTGCAGAGGCAGGCTTCCCGCCTGTCCTGGCACCGCAGATCACGCTGCGCCCCGGAAGCGGCCAGCAGCAGGTCCGGCTCCTAGGCGGAAGCGCGCAGCTCTCACTCCCCCCCACCTTAAAATATGGCCATCCAAAACTGGGTATATCATATCTCTTCCATCTTCCCTTGGGCACAGAGAAGACTTCTGCCACAAACACACACCACAAAAAAACAAACAACAAAAAAAACACATTAGCTAAAGAATGAACAACCATTATGTAGAATTTGGGTGAATGTATAGTGATGGCCATGTGGCCATCTAGCAGATCTCAATGCAGAAGACATGTCTTCTCTGCCCCTGAGACTGTCAGTGTGCCCAAAGAGACTGATGCTTAACAGAAGGAAGAATATTTACTAATTTACTTTGGGAATTAATGCTAGGATATGAATGAGTTGAGAGTGCTAGTTTGAATTAGAAAGTACAATACTGGGTGTCATCTGAGAAAGCTCCCAACTTCAAAACTCATCTGATTGGAGATTGTAGCTATTGGGAGGTATACCTTAATGAATAGAAAGACAGTGTCACCTCCTGCAGAGGTTCAATCTACATAGGGCTATAAACAGCTGAGTTAGGTGCTCTATAAACCTTGTGGTGCAGGAATAAAAGGTTGTTGACTTAAAATTCCACTGTAAGCTCTCTAATGTAGCCGCTCTAAGCCGATGGGAGAAAGCTCTCCTGTTGACTTCATTAATGCACTTTCAACGAGCGGCGGTAGCTACGTCGGTGGGAGAAGCTCTTATTTGTGTGGCTTATTCATGCCCCTGAGCGGCATAAGTTATGCCCATATAAGTGGTAGCATAGACCTAGCCTTAGTAATTTTGCTCCATTAAGAAGATAAAATTGGTTCTCTCTCTGGGGCTTGATTGATCAAGTTCTTCACAGCTTATTTATGATAACTCCATCAGCCAGGTTGACTCTCATGACCTCAATGAATCACTGTGTCCTAGCTGGTGGATGCCGTGCTCTCTCTCTTTCCGATACCCATTCCCTGAATTGAATGGGGACTTGAATGAGCCCCTCCTGTTATCCCCAGCTGCCATCTAACATAAGGATCGCACTGCCTGGTTTACTAATTGGAGGATCCCTTCAAAAAGTCTGATCCTCTGCACTCGGCTAAGGGAGTAGAGTATATACACGGGCACCTTGATCTCTACCACTGGATGTGATGAAATGAGAGGCAGAGGGGATAACAAGATTTTCTGGATATGTTTCATATGAACGCTGGTTCATTCAAGAATGTATGTGTATGAGATCAGCTTTCCCCAACAGGCACCAATAAGAATTGGACTTTTGTTTCTGTGAAGCCACGTGTTTTCCTTTTATGGCCATCTTCATTTTCTGTTAACATTCTTGTGAGATTAGACCTTGTACCTGATAGTCATAAACCGGAGTTGAAGATGAATACTGACTTCCCCGGCACCATGTCTCTGTTTATTGTTAAATATGTTTATTATGGTATTCCCCATGGACCACACAAACACTAGGCCACATTGCTCTAGGCTTGTACAAACACAGTAGTACATAGTACCTGCTCTGAAGAGGTTACAATCTAGACAAAACAGGCAACAGGCAGGAGAAAGGGACAATAATTCACAAAAGGAGTGAACAATGGGAGGGTGTCAAACAATGGGAGGGTGTCAGTTCCAAGCTTTTGGGAGGCAGGGTGATCAGGTGGGGATAAGATAAATGGAAAGACAAGAGAAGAGAAGCAGAAGGGGGGAAGTAAGGGCAGATGTAGAGTAAGGTGCAGGTAAAGAGACGGTGAGCAAGGAACTCGAGGCCCTCGAAGCCCACACCCTATCAGCACAGAGGCGAGATTTCCTAGTCAAATCCCTAGACAATATTCTGACATTGTCCAAGGGCATACTTAAGTTCTTCTGCAGCTGCTCTGTCAGCTTCAGTCTCTGTCAGGCTCAACCCTGCAGTTTCTTTCCCCAAAGCCACAAGACCTTGCATGGGTCTTAGTGCCCCCTGGGGAGGGAGGCTGAGGTGACGCCACCCAGACCAGGATGTGATGGAAACTGCTCTCTGCCCATAGAGCCAGCAAAGTTCCACAGCAAGACACTTGACTGGAGCTAAAGGGACGCAGACTCTTCCTTTTTCCGCTGGCATTTTTCAGCTCAGGTCTCTCCCTGAAGCCTGCAGGGGCATCTGCTGCTATGAACACCTCAGCTGGGGAAATGGAGCTGAGGGGACAATCTCCCAAAAATCAAACAGCCTCAGAACACAGTTGGGAATTAGAGCCAAAACTTGGCAGTCAAGCTTTGGAACTTTCCTCAGAAAAGCAAGCTCGGTTTGAACCTGCCAGCTGCTGTGCAGGGATATTCTTTATGTGACTGACACGACTGGTTCTGCTCCCAGCATCAAGAAGGAAGTACCCATTGTAACCGATCCGTGCATCTCAGCACAATGAATAGTCAAATTCACCAGTATACGTAATTAAAAATCTCATGTTTGAAAAGTGATGCAAAAGTTAAAATACTAGAAGCCACTCTTTACCCTGTAAGCTTTCAAAACAAACAAAAACCTGTATACAGTATTTTTATTAAAGTGGATCATGTAACAGTCTAACCGCAGTCTAAAAGCATAATCTTGCTTTTTGGTCTAAAATACAGTTCCAAGTCAAGAAAACGTAAAGTAGAGCACTGGTGTCCGATGTGGGGTAGTTATTTGTTGGGGAAGCTGGGGGTTGCATGCACTTTGGACATAGCTTGTTCCAGCTTTCAGTCCCAATACCCACTTTCTTTGCAGAAACAAAGTGCCTAGTTACATTAAATAATAATATTAAGACAGTATTAAATAAATAAGATGAAAATAAACTTGCTTTAAAAGTGATGTGGCTTACATGTGCTCGCCCCCTCCCCCATTACATATCAGTGCTGTTACTTTTTATTGGTACAACTCTTCATATGCATTAGCCATTAACCCAGCCCTATTGCTCTGACCACTGCAAGTCACTTTGGAGTTGGTTCTGTTGTCCTAGGCTTTTACCACATTTCCAATTCTAATGTCATCAGCAAACTGTTTTCTCTGTTGAATTTACAGCAAAATAAGCAAACAAACCTAAAAGCACACTTAAAAAGACTAGCAAACAGATTTCAGTTTCTGTACAGTAATAAAGGTATAGACATACAAAGGGGCTCCCAGAGAAATTCAAGGAAATTCTGCTTACAAACTGGTGCATGTGCAAATGAAATTTCTAGGACAGTCTTTGGTTTCAACTGGACATGTTCCAACATTGTGGCCAATCCAGCTCTACAAACTACTCAGAAATGCTCTGTGGGCTCTTAGTATTCCATTAACTACAGTTTGAGAACCACACACGATATACATTTAGAAATGAAAGGACAGATCACAAAATTTATGAGTGCTTCAGAAAGAAAATATAATATGAGATGAGATTCAGGTGAACTAGATGTAATATCTGCTCTGTATTTAGAATTGCATTTGTATTTAACCTGTGTAACTTGCCTTGCTCAAATATCATTGCCCACTGAAAAGAAGACAATCTGGTATCTCTGTGTTTCTGGAAAGAAAACCAACAATCTAATGTAGAAAAAAACCTGTGTGTTAACCCTGTTTTTCATCTAAACTGTTTGCATTCATTCATGATGAATGAACTCAAGCATCCAGATTTAAATTTTCAAACTTTGTCACAAATCTTGTCTCAGTCTAAACAGCGAGCGAACCCTACTGTGACTTTGTCAACAGTGTGGATGGAATATAATTTAGTCTAAATGTTTTGTGAAAGTCATTAGAGACCAAGCAATATCCGTAGCCACTAAGATTTTAAGTAGGTTTTTCCTCAAGAGATGCATGGTAATATATTCACTGAGTCAGAGGTTCTCAAACTGGTCTGTGGACCACCAGTGGTCCGCGAGCTCCATTCAGGTGGTCTGCAGATAGTTCCCTCTAAGGTGTGCACCTGGGCAGCCGCACACAAGAGAATGAAGGGCCACCCACCTAATTAGTGGAGCCGTGCAGGCGTGGCTCCACTAATTAGGTGCCTGGACCCTGGAGAAGACGTACATGTAAGGTGAGGTGGTGGCCTTGGGGGAAATAGGGGATAGATGGGAGGGGGCAGTGGGATGAGAAGAGAGGGTGGGAGGGAATTTGGGATGCGCAGGGCTGCGGCAGCCAGAGAAAGAGGCGACTTTTCCCAGCTCCAGGGCTGTGGCTGCCGGGGAAGAGACCCCCCCCCTCCTTCCCAGCCCCAGCTCGGGGGCTGCTGCGGTGGGGGAGAAAGGGCACATCCATCACATTAGAAAGGTAAGACTGTTGATATTAACATATGAGTTGTGTGCTTTTATTTGTAGAACAAAAAAAAGTTAAAAGTTTTTTTTTTATATAGTGCTTTTATCCAAAGTGCTTTACAATAGTTAGCTAACGGTACAAACAACATTTGGAAAGATCATTAAGTGGTCTGCCAAGACCCTCAGCAATTTTCAAGTGGTCCGTGAAAAAAAAAAGTTTGAGAACCACTTCACTAAGTCATACCACTTGCCTGAAATTTCTATTATGACTATTTCTCACCTTTCTCCCCATGATAAAATGCACAAACCTGTATCCATGTCCTGCAGTGAAAGAATGCCAGTTAAATAAAAATGTCTTTTTAAGAAACAAAGCTAGAGTTGAAGCCTTCCACATAGCAATCAGCAAAAAGCAACAGCATCCCAGCAGGGCATTAAAAAAACGCCACCTTACTCTATCTGGGCTGAAAAATCTTGTCTGGTGAATTGGGGCCGAGGAGTAGTTTTCTGGTAGGAGAGGCAAGAGAGTTGCCCAAGTGCTGGTGCTCCTTTAGCTGGTGGGAGGGGAGAGAAGTAGCCAATTAGTTGTTTTTGAGGAGAGGTGGGGCAGGGAACAAAGCAGCCAGATAGTAGGGTGACAAGATGTCCCAATTTTATAGGGACAGTCCCGATTTTTGGGTCTCTCTCTTATATAGGCTCCTATTACCCACCCATCCCCGTCCTGATTTTTCACATTTGCTGACTGGTCACCCTACCAGGTGGGAAAGGAAGGAGTGAGGAGTAGAGGGGCTTCATCCACTCCTCCTTTATAGAAGATGTAAGTGGGAGTTAGGACCAGGCTCAGGTGGAGGACGATGAACTGGGAGGCTGAAAGTCTCTTGCAAGCACTGGAGAGCAATGGGCAATAACATCAGAAACTGAGGAACAAATGGTGGGGACATGATTGGAGATAGAAATGTTAAAAGGGCTGAGGAAGAATCAGAATTGATTTATTTGGGGGAGTGAAGGCACGCCAGTGGAAGTTAAATACCTACTGCTCCTCAGAGCTATGGGTATGCTTCACAGTGGCCTGGACACTTTGTCCTCGGAGACCAGGCCCTGGGGAAAATAAGTACTGAGCTATGTTCCTATGCTCTAGAAACATCTACAACAAGAAGTTTACTTCAAACACTTGTGTTAATATTGCAACTCAAGTGAGCTCTAGTGTTACATCTAGCTAATTTCCAAAGTGACCAATGTCAATACTAATCAGGGTTCCTTCTCTTCAAATTAAGAACTTCTCTTTGAATAAATAATGGTGATTACAATAATAATGCCACCCTCTAGACTGGGAATAGCCTTCTAATAGTTGCCAAGTTCTACCACAACAAAACCTTAGATAATGGACATTTTTCAAGGAAGTAGTCAAATTTTAGTGACTTCACTCTCTGCTTACTCTGTTATATGCCTGTTTTCTGTACTGTTTGTCTTTGTCGGTGCTTTTAGAACAGTGTTTCTCAAACTGGGGTCGCTGCTTGTGTAGGGAAAGCCCCTGGTGGCCCAGGCCGGTTTGTTTACCTGCCCCGTCCAAAGGTCCGGCCTATCGCAGCTCCCACTGGCCACGGTTCGCCAGTGGGAGCCGCGATCGGCCGGACCTTTGGACGGGGCAGGTAAACAAACCGGCCCGGCCCACCAGGGGCTTTCCCTACACAAGCAGCGACCCCAGTTTGAGAAACACTGTTTCAGAACATAAACCCTTTGGGGGTAGGAATCTCCTATTTAATTGGCACTCTTCCCACTGCATAACACTATGCATACTTATGGCAACATACAAATGAATAATAATTAAAATGCTGCTACAGTAACTTGGCAGAATTTCATTTCTCTGGGGAACAGCAGTCAACTGTAAGCAAACATCATATTACAGTCCATCAAGACAATCAGGAGATCTAGCTATGTAGGTACTTATATGGTCCCTTCATCTTCTAATCCTGATGTACAGCATCAACATTTTTCCATATAAAATGTAAGCACTGAAGAGCTATTCCTACATTTCCACAGGGACCCATGGAGCTGCATAATAATGGCTTCAATAGCCTCATTTCAATTCTACCCCTAATTTTGCCTCTGCCACACCCCAAACTCATTTGTGTGGGTAGATGCAGAAAGCCTCCAGAAAACATGGCAGATAAAGAGAGCAACCCCCCTTGGCTGGCCAACGGCACAGGCCCCCACCTCGGGCTTATCAAATCTTTTGCCACATCAGCTCCAATGTAACTGGGGGCCTTACAATTGAAGAGGAGGGGGAAAGGATTTATTCTCTAGTAAAAACACATGTATTTTTCATTTTCTAATGATATTTGAATCACTAATATGCTCAGTTAAGCCTCTAGTCAGTCCAAACACGCTTCCTTCCAGAAGCTCAAACTGTAACATTTTGTCAGATGCAGAGCATCTCAGAGAATTCAGAATTTCATTCTCTTTTATAATTCAGGCACATAAAAACATTGCTAAATCTCCAGACACAAGACAGACCATATGGTAAAATCTACATACCATTGAACCTCTCCTTCCCTCTCTTCCCACAACAGAAAAGAATCACTCTAAAAGAGTCAACCCAAACACATACACTTTTATAAACCAAATCCGTATCAAAACTCAAATACAATAGAATGTCATTAATTTAGATTAAGGACTAGGAGAGTCATTGTCAATTACTGAATTTTATAGTAAAAAACAAAGTAGTGAATCACAAACTGTATTTTTCTCATTTACATGGCAAATATAGATTAACATGACTAGTTCACAGTATACAAAATATACTACACCGCATCTTCTAGTAAGGAAATATTTTTTTAGTATCACTACAAAACTCCACAGTACTCTTACACTAAATTTTGCTACAGATGAGACAACACTCCAGTTTTTGTGTGCAAATTTTAGGGTATTCAGAATAGCAATGTTTAAACTAAGTCCTACTGAAGACACAATTCAAAACAAAATGAGACATAACCCATTATTGTGAGCCCTGAAATGCAATGCTCTTTAAAGTATCCCCAAAGTTTTTTGTAAGATTGTTTGACTTGTAAAGTTATCACTTAAGACTACGGGTTGCATGTTTCGGTGGACAGAATACTAGCCTAGGAGTCACGAAACCTGGGTTTTATTCCTGACTCTGTGAGTGACCTGATGTGGGGCCTTTGGCAAAATTCTTCCTCTGTCTGTGCCTCAGTCTTCTCATCTAGGATAGGTCTACATAGCAGCCTGGAGTGTGCTTCTCAGTACAGAGTAGACAGACACATGCTAGCTCTTAAATGGCCATGTGGCTGGCAGAGGCATAGGTGGCGACCCAGGCTAGTCACCTGAGTACATACTCAGGGGAGTGGACGGGTTTGTTCTCAGGTGGCTAGCCTAAGGAACCAATGCCAGTGCAACCATGACCACACTGCTATTTTTCGTATGCTAGCTCAAACAGAGCTAGTGCATCTGGCTACCCATGCTGAGAAGCATGCTTCCAAGCTTCTGTATAGACATGCTTTATAAAATGGAGACAATGCTTACTGGGGGAATAATTCATATTATGGTTCAGCTAGCAAACTGAAAAATATCAGAAGAAAATTGGGGGGGGTGGGAAGGAATGTATGCACCCCCTTATAACCTATAGCCCAGAGGCCAGGGCACTTACCTGGGATGTGGAAAACCCCAGTCTGTATCCCCATTCTGGAGCAGGGACTTGAACTCCCATCTCCTATCTCTGAAGGTGAGCATCCTAGGCTATTCTAGGGTGGATTGCTCACAATCTCTCCTGTTAAAACTTTTCCACTTCATATAAATATTCACTGGATCAAAGGCAGACAGAGTGAGAATTACTCTATACTATAGCCTGGTGATTAAGGCACTCATCTGGGAAGTAGATGTGGATTCAAATAGCCTCTTTGCCTGACTCACATGAGGGACACCCCCACTCATACCTCTGAAGCTGGCCCTGGGGGGAAAAAATTCCCATCTGAAACTAATTGGGTCAAATTTACAAATAGTTTCAGGTTGACCCAAACTGCATTTTTCAGCACATCATCAACTACTCCTCTGAAATAGTTCACCCAGCTCTAATGCTTACCATCCTTTATAAAGAGCTTGGAGATCAACGGATGAAACGTACTGTAATAAGAATTAAGAATTACTACTCCTAAAGGCTTCATTATAAAAACATTTCCACAATAAAGGATTGATCATATCAGTTGAATATAATTCTCTCACTACTCAGCAAATAATTAAACGCAATTAATAATATCCAAATTTACTACAGGAACATGTACGTGATGGTCAAGGTAAAACCCCCAAAGAAGATAAAAACCTTATTTCCTACCCAGTGCTAAAACTAAGAATATCCCCTCCAATAATGATCCAGGAAACCATAAGTACTATACAGCTTTAAGAACAGATACATTCAAGAGAGCACAGGCATTGCTGATGGAGTTGTCAGACAGCTCTAATTATGACTTATGTTTGGGATCTTTGTTGAGATCTTCATATGAAAGGTCACCTACTACAGGACAGGCCCAACAAAGAAAGTAACAGAATGCCACTAGCCGTCACTTACAGCCCCCAACTAAAACCTCTCCAGCACATCATCAAGGATCTACAACCTATCCTGAAGGACAATTCCTCACTCTCACAGACCTTGGGAGACAGGCCAGTCCTCGCCTACAGACAACCCCCCAACCTGAAGCAAATACTCACCAGCAACTACACAGCACACAACAGAAACGCTAACCCAGGAACCAATCCCTGCAACAAACCCCGTTGCCAACTCTGTCAGCATATCTAGTCAAGGGACACCATCATAGGACCTAACCACATCAGGGGCTCGTTCACCTGCGCATCTATCAATGTGATGTATGCCATCATGTGCCAGCAATGCCCCTCTGCCATATACATTGGCTAAACCAGACAGTCTCTACGCAAAAGAATAAATGGACACAAATCAAACATCAAGAATTTTAACATTCAAAAAACCAGTAGGAGAACACTTCAATCTCCCTGGACCCTCAGACTTAAAAATGGCCATTCTTCAACCAAAAAAACCCTTCAAAAACAGACTTCAACAAGAAACTGCTGAGCTGGAATTAATTTGCAAATTTGATACCATCAAATTAGGCCTGAATAAAGACTGGGAGTGGCTGAGTCCCTACAAAAAAGTAATTTTCCCTCTGTTGATACTCACACCTTCTTGTCAACTGTTCAGAATGGGCCACATCCACATCCACATCCACCCGGATTGAATTGGCCTCATTAGCACTGACCCCTCCCCCCCACTTGGTAAGGCAACTCTCATCTTTTCATGTGCTGTCTACTGTATTTTTCACTCCAAGCATCTGATGAAGTGGGTTATAGCCCACGAAAGCTTATGCCCAAATAAATTGGTTAGTCTCTAAGGTGCCACAAGGACTCCTCTTTGTCTTTATAGAAAGTTTGTATCACAGCCAATCCTCAGAAGCCAGTGCTTTAAGTTAGATTGACCAAAATGTTTTCTTAAACAATGTTGATATTATTTGTATTGAAGTCACAAAATCCCTCTCAGATTTTTGGCCATATCCAAAAATTCAAATATTAGTTTCTGCATTTCTTTCTTCAACAAAGAGAGACCCAGAAGTTCTCACCACACACTTTTGTTCTGAATAACTGGTCTTTAACAACTACAATGTCATCTCAGCTTATCATTTCTGCTGTTTGCATTCATAGTCCCATATTTCATATAAGTACTTGACACTGGACAATTTGAAATAAAGAGCAGGAATAATGTCAATGAGTTTCGCTTGCAACATTATCTGGATTTATTCAGTGCTCACTTAGGACACAGTATAATGAATAGGAATTCTAAAGCATTCAGATATGGATCAGTTACTGTTGATGATACCAAGTGAACACAGAATTCTTTCATTGAATTCTGAATGCTTCAAATACCAAGCAAACATAGCTTAAAAGAATAGTTACATCCAAAACCCCTTCTGGCAAAAAAGTTAAGCTTACATTTGTCAGATGTTCTTATGGGAAAAATTAGTTTTGCTGTTCCCATGGGGATTGATAAAAGTCTCTAAAATTAGATATTTTGCCACAACTGAGATACAACAAGCCTTCCAAAAAAAGTTCTCACAGTGTCATTTAACAAAAAGAAAAGTTATGAATCCAGAATTACCTTCTGCTTGCAACCCCTGCTTACTTTCCACAATCCATCTAGTATCACATTTTAAAATACTAACAGTATGTACACATAGCCACTAAGAAGGCTAGAGAAGTCTCTGATGTGCTCAAATAAACCTGAGACTTCCAAAATTTACAGGAAACAACAAATACAGAGTTTGTAATGAATCTTGAGGTTTCAAAGGAACATTAGAAGTCAGAGAGGGAAAAGTGTTATTAGAGTCCTGCATATGTCACAAGTTCTGGGTTTGTTTTATTTTAATGTAAAGACACTAGGTCCAAGCAGACGTTTTAATTACATGCTCAAAATCACATTGCTCATATAGAATTTCCCCTGTTAATCCCTTCAATTATCCTTACGTTAGATTGGACTGGTATTTCTCAAAGCATGGCAACAACAAATGCAGGAATAGAAAGTTTGTGGGGGGGGGGGGGGAGGAAGGAAACCTACATCATAGTCATTTACTGATATAAACAAATCCAAAGGAGGGGGAACATCTTTATGTGACAAAACTTACAGAGTAATGAATAGAATAATCTTTATAGCAAATAGCATAATTGTCAGCACTGATGCAAATGATCGAGGTTGGAATAACACTGACTGAGATTAAAACATTTATTACTTTCTATTATTTGCCTTAAGATAATGCCTTCAGTTCAAAAGCAGAACTGGGGCTGCATTGTGCTAGATGTTGTACAACCGAGTAAAGTGGTCCCTGCTCTAAAGAATTTACTTGCAATTTTAAAGGCCTTAAAAAAATTCTTCAGAGTAAAAACCTGGCCATTTTTAAAAAATGTCATCCATATATAACTGCACATAATTTTGTTAAAGAGTACAGAACATTGTGTCACTGTTGCTTTGTACTCCCCATTCTCTCAACAGTCATTTGTTATCTCTTGTTTTATACTTAGACTATTATAAACTCTTTGGGGCTGGGACCGTCTTTTTATTCTGTGATTGTACAGCACCAAGAGCTCCTAGACACAACAGTAAAAACAGCAAACAACATTGGTAAAACTTTCAGTTAATAAGACTATACCACATTTTTGAAGTTTCCCCTCATTCTCTCAGACACCACCAGTCCTAGTTTCATCCAAACAACTAATCCAGCAGTTACAAAGACTTTTAAATTCCACTGTATTATCACATTGCTGCTTTCTTATGATGCTTTTTTCTGCCCGAGAATAAGAATTTGAGGATTGTTTTGTCCTGTTATCCTTGTTACTATTTCACAGCACAGAAAATCTTCCCCTCTTAAGAGTTTGAGGCATCAAATTTTATTAAATGGAGAGCTGAAATGAAACTGGGGGTGGGGGAAAAGGAGACCAGAAAAGTGGTGGGTGTTTCAAAAATAGAAGTACTTGGCAGTAGATATAAGACGGGTAGCTTTTCAGCATGTGACAGATTATGGCAATTTCCTGCAATAGCCTTAGAAGACATTATTGTATTGAGTTTATGTATTGCTGTGAACCAGGATTGTATGTAACCTCTCTGGGGAGGGAAGATGTAAAACCTGGGAGTAACAGATATAAGACCTGGGAGTTCAAAAGACTATATTGAAAATGTGCCAGAGAAGTGTGGACTTTTGGGACAATAAATGTTAAGTGGGTTTCCTGGAGAATTCCTAGGGGAGGTTAATGCAAATTCCCTACCTCCACTTATGTAAAAATCCAGCATTTTGATGAAGTTATGCCCGGAGAAGGGATCATTGTCTGATGATTACCTGTTACAGAAGACCAAGATCAAAAGGCATGAGCTGTATAAATGCACAGCTGATCTGCCCACTCTCTAATTAGTTCTGAATCTAAGACGGATGAACGCGTAACCATGGGGGAAACCCAGTTGTGGGTTGAAGGATTAAAACCCATAGAACCCTAGAATGGAACTGGGAGTGACTTCTAGTAAGCTTTCAAGCATGCACATATGTATGTTTTCTCTGCAATCCTTTTACCTTAGGAATAAATGCTTGCTCAGGGGTTGGAATTGTGGGGTAACTTATAACTCTGGGCAGAGGGAAAAGTGAAGTGCAGTCACCTGCCTGTTTAGGCAGTCTGGCTTGCTGAAGATATCACAGGTTAAAGCAGGGAGCTAGCTGTGCAGTCTTAAAATCCCCAGTCAGGTGGGAATGAGAAATAGGTTTCCTCCCAGACAGACTTCTGGCTTCCAGCCATCACCTAACATGGGTACCCTTGGTGGACCACACAGGGGGAATACAGGTGTAGTTGCACAGAAACCATAAAACAGTGAATATAGAATTTGTGGAAAGAAGAAAGAAAGGTTTTAATAGATTGTAACAAAAAGGCAGAGGCACAAACAAAAGATCCTGAAATAAAATCTCCTCCTTGAAGTCTGCCTTTTGGTTACATTCTTATGTTTTATATCTTCACTTTATGAGAGCACAGTTCCTTCAAATACTGAAGTACAATGAGGATGTAGATTTTAGTAACAGTTCAATTATGTGATAATTAGGAGCAGTCTTTAACCTACCATCTCAAATAATGGCAGAAATCTGAGATACTGTGCTGATCCATACAGTGTTACCTTCATGGAATTTGATCCAGTAAATCCAATCGGGCCAGGTAAACAGCTGTTCATTTTCTAGAAGATCTTAATTAACCTCTTCTATTTTAATAAAAATGAGACTTGTATTTAGAATTAGTGTGTAAAAGAAAGTCTCTGTATTTGGTTTACTGATACAGAGAACTTTCTTTTACACTCTAATTCTAAATACATGTAAATTCCAATCACTTTTCCTAGAAAATGCTATAAACCAATAAATACCACATCTGAGAAGTTACTACTTTAACATTAAGTAATGGAAGATGTAATGAAATAATCCAAGTGCTGCTAAGAACACCTAGAACAATGAACAGTATATTAGTTTTAGAAGAGGTATTGAAAGACCAAGAGGATGAATACCACAAATAATAATAGTTTATTTCAGTCTAATGCCCATTGTATTTAATCCAATGTCCTTTTTATCGTCAATGAATAGCGCAACTTCATGGAGGTGTACCAGATACTACACATTACTACAGTTAATCTGAAAAAATGATTCCTTGTTTTAATATTAGTGATGCACTCATAAAAGTACTCTAAATCATGATGAGATAGCATCTGCATGCAGTGGTCATAAAGAAAGAAAACCTCACATGCATTCCTAGGATACTCCCCTCTTCTCTTAAGGGCAAATCAAAACATCTGCTGGGTAAAGTACTAAATTACACTACATTATATTTCCCTAATACCTTTCTCCCAAAGCAATGGGATGTTGAAAAATGAACTACAGTTTGATTTATTTATTTATTTATTATTTTCATGTTAGGCTAGATTAAGGCGAAGAAAGGCTTTCCGGAGTGTTAAAGCAATGGCCAGAAGTTTATGGGAAAACACCCAGCTTTCACATTTTTACAGCCATTCCACCTTTCGAGGTCTCAATAATTCCTCTGTCAGCATGTATGCACACAAACACAAATACGCACAACCACATTCTGGTTCCAAAGCTTGTGAAAGTCTGCTGTTCCATAGATGTTAGGACACTCAAAAATGGTAAATCAGATTTAATGACATTTACAAGCCAAGAATACAGTCCTGCCTAAAAACATGAGTTTACATCACCAATACTATGTTGTTCTGGCTCTAACTTGCATATTCTGGTTAATATCAAAAGGAATAAAGTGCCTGGGGGGGGAAACCTGCATCAATAAATTAGGTCAGCCTCCATGTGCATTCTATCAATGTTGGAGCTGTAGAATTCATTACTTAAGAAGGCAATAAAAATGTGTTTAGTAGAGCTCATGATAACCAGGATTAGAATACTGTTGTTCTCAAGGTGATATATGGCTTGACTTGCCCCCATAACTGAACACATACATTTTACCCTTCCAAAATATCCTTTAACTCAAACTAGCAAAAAGTAACTATTACACATAGAGCAGAAAGCAGCAAGGATTCATAGACTTTTCCCACCTACGATTTGAACCTCTCCACCCATGTTTGTTTTCCTAATATGATCAATCTTAGATCATCAGAAACTTGTTTTCCTGGTAGATTTCCAAGTGATAGTGTTAAACTGTAAATGAAAAGGCTACCAAGCCTTTTTTAATAGATCCTCACTTTAAGAAAATAATTAAGAGGAGAATTGCCGACGGGAGATAAGACAGGGAAACAAAAATGTTTAAGAGATAAAAAGGAGATGCCTTTTTAGAGGTCTGAAGGGAGACAAAAGTAATGGAAGAGAACAGAAATGAGAGGAAACAGAATGGAGAAAAAGTAGATACCACATTAACTTGAGGCCTTTTAGAGACACATCATACAATTACTGAAAGCCTGATTAGCTCTGTGTGTGTGAAACTTTCAGTGAAGTCAATTTATAGAAAAGGAAAGACTATGTTGAGATCTTGGAAACAAACAAGATCTCTGAAATTTGAGATCAGTATTCCTGTTGCTTAGGGTTGCCAATCATCCAGGATTGGCCTGGAGTCTCTGGGAATTAAAGATTAATCTTTAAAGATTATGTCATGTGAAGAAACCTCCAGGAATAAGTCCAACCAAAATTGGCAACCCTACTATTGCTATAAAAGTCAAGGTTTGAATCCTCTTAAATACAGATTTTATCCACACGGAAAATATCTAGTATCAACTGTTTCCAAATTTCAAGTTACAACATACAATAAATTACTGTAATTCACCTATAATTGTAAGTAGGCAACAATACATGCAGCAAAGTAAACTAGCCGACACTGGTATTAACACTTTCTCTTAAGTATTTTGCTACTTGCATAATAAATTGAAATTCAAATACTCTGAAAACATTAGTTTCTTAAGCCATGACCTGTGATCCAGAGATGGTCTATGAAATTCGGTATATCAAGTGATGCTAACTCTCCTCCTTGTTTTACGTAAAAAACATCATATTAAAGATAACTATATAATGTAATTTTAGCTTCCGCATGTTACTTTTCCATGTAAGCAACTGCTGTAGGTGCCAGACACAATAATCATTAGTGGGAGAAAAGATGGTCCACAAGATAATCACTTCAGTCTCCTGCCTAGAGGGGACTGAACAATGTCTGATCTTGGAAATATTAAAGCCCAGATGCTGAGAGTATTGTAAAAACCTGCGTAAGTATTTTTTTTTAAACTGTAACGCTGATTTTAAACACAGAAATCCAGTTTGAACAATATAAATTTTGTACTTATTTCTGAATAAATAGCTTTCCAAAGCCCATATTCCAAGTGTGTTGGCCAGCACAATTTTTTCATCCATTTTCTTCAGCAAATAGAAAATAATCTACTTGAGTCTCTTGTGTAGGTACATTTTAAATGTTTTACTGCTTTATTACTCTGTAGAGTCTTAATTTATTCTCATATTTATAAGGACAATCAACTGCTTTATTCTTTAATTTCCTCTCAGCAGTCATTGACTACCACATCCTTAGGGAGCTGAAAATAAAAGCTGAATTCTGAGCATAGTTAACCATCTGCATGCCTCTCGAAAGTGGAGGAAGTGATATGCATGTGTCACACAGCTAAACAGGACAGAACCACAGGGATTCTATGTGCCACCTGAAAGAAGAATACATCTATGTTACAGATGTCTTCTATTTTGTAACCCTATCATCTCAGAAGGGGACTGCTGTCTTATGTAAGGGAGTGAGTCCTGAAAGCATAAGTTACTTATATGCTGCCATCTGGAAAGCTACAAACAGCTGCTTTGATGTCACTTAGATCTTATAGAAGTACCATGTAAAGGGCTTATGAAAGTTATTGTCAAAACTGCATGTGCGAGAGCAACAGGTATGCTGTGCATATGTACGTTGTGCTGTTTATCATCATTTACCTAAGCCATAAGTAAACAAGGAACTAACAAATTGATGCAGGCTCCCAAATCCACTTAACTATGATCTGCAGTTTATTAAGCAGGAATACACTCAGTTTCAAGCTGTTCCTTGTGTGTGTGTGAAAAAACAATCCTAGGATAATGTAGTTGCCCGTCTCAGGCACTGTTACTATCTGTCCTATTCCCAAGGTGCAACGAACCTCACAACAAAGAAAGCACTCAAGTGCTGCAAAGGAAAATGAGACCCTTTGATTTCTGCCTCCCCCCTCCCCCCCCCCACACACACACAATTTTTCATATCAAGTGGAGAAATTTTAGGTGGGGCCAAAATGTGACCCACATTTAAGTTTCAACCCCTCTCCCCTCCCCCCCCCCCCCAATTCATCTGATTTAACAAATGCTTTAAAAGCTAATAAAACAGAAGTGAAAGGGGGGGGAAGATACAATTGAGATTCTTTTTTGGGGTGGAGGGAAGATGGAGGAGTGTAATATGGGGAAAGGATTTAAAAAAATAAGACAGATTTAAGATACTGCCATAAAGATATCAGTGCACTTGGTGAGTATATGTAGCTTTTTCCAGTACCCGTCTAACTTCAAAGAAAAGAAACTGGGAAGGGAAATATTGTTTTAACAAGGAACAACAAGCATCAAACAGTGCTCACGTTATGCATCTTCACAGACAGCAGCTGCATACCACCCTCCAAATATGAAACTGAAAAGCAGACACCAACATCAGACGACAGTAGAGAGGTGAGGGGAAAAGAAGGGTTACAGCGATGGAAAGTGAGAAAGAAATTTTAAAGGTTTTGATATAAAACAAAATAAAAACCAAACCCACACAATTACTGAAAAATGCTTCTTCTTTGGCTCTCTAAAGCAGCATTCATCAGTATTTGTTGGTTGGACCTAAAATTAACAAAAAGTCCTTGTGGCACCTTAGAGACTAACAAATTTATCTGGGCATAAGCTTTTGTGGTCTGGAATCCCCACTTATAATAGGATTGTTTTCCAATGTCATTTAACCCCTGGATGCAGAAACAAAGTAAACCAGTGAATAAACTCAGATTTTAGGGCCAAATTCTCTGATGAGGGTTGCAGAAAGCCAAGTACATTGGTAGCAGTATGAAGGGAGCCCATACCAAGAGTTTACAACCGTGTGACATGACGCTGTTTTGCAAGGGATCTTTCTGAACTAATGGATGGATGTTTAGCGTGGGGCAGGAGTGGAATGGTTTATCACCAGTACACAAATTCACTGGCCAAGCTGGTGTTACGGAATCCTCCTTTTTTCCCCTGTGTCCTCTCCCCACTCCCCTATAGCAGCCCAGCCTCTACACTCCTTACCACGTATTTGAGCTAAATGCTAGAAAGAGGATTTGATCCTAATTAAGGTCCCAATTCCGCAAGGTATTTAAGCACATGAGTAGTCCCACTGAAGCCAACAGGACTACACACATGCTTACAGTTAGACATGTGCTTAAGTATCTTGCTGAATCAAGGCCTTCACCCAGGCAGACTTGACACTGTTTGTTTTTACTTCCTTGTTGTCATGCCACCATCCAAGATGATGCCAGAACAGCTCAAGGAATAAAAACAAGACAACTCAAGTGTTGCACGTGTGTGTTCTTAGCAATGAAGTAAAGAATTTAAATAATTTTGTAAAAAGCATAATAGTAGTTCACATCTGAAGGAATAGTAAAAGGGGCTTTATCAAACTTCAAGCTTTGCTTAGGTACTATACAGGTTTTTCTTAATACCCAATTGAAAAAATAAATACTTTTCCATCCTACAGAAATTAAGGTATCCAACAAAATTCAAAATATTTTTTCCTAAAGTGTTTATCACCTCTATCAGGTAATGCCAATTAAGCTCATCAAAATCTAGTGTCATAAGCAAACTACACAAACTATTTCAAGCATGGAAAACTCAGATCACTTTCAGTAAAGACTGAATTACGTACTGCATTCACTGTCCCTTAAAGGACAAACTGGTTTTAAAAATGAAATGTCTAAATGAAAAGTGTCTATGCTTCAGATTTAATGGCTTATCTTTCTCTTACCCACACTTTCATTCTGACCTGATTTTAGTGCCCACTACCTTGAGAACTGTTCAAACTAGACTGATAGCTGAGTATCATCAAAAAGCTTGTAATTACATCTATCCAACATACAAAGCATTAGAGAGCATATTTCCAGAGCACCTAAGTGACTTAGGAGCCTAAATCCCATTGACACTCATTGAAAATGGGCGTTGGGCACTTTTGAAAATTTTATCCTATCTAAGTCAAAGAGTCAGTAATAATATTGGCAGGTAAAATCTTGCTAGAACTGAAGTGAGGAAAAAGCAAGACGGCAACCAGAATGACCTGATTTTAAAGAACGGGTGCTCTCTCAAGTTATTTTTCCATATTGTAATTGAACTTGAGCCAGGCTGATACAAACACTTTCACAACTAGTAACATTTCTAAACACTAGTTCTGAATCAATGACCAAAATAAAGCCCAAAGAGTATCGCCCACCACTACTCACCTAAAAGACAAACACCCAAGCGCCACCCCCAGGACTAAGGCTTGGTCTACACTTACCCCCCAAGTCGAAGTAAGGTACGCAAATTCAGCTACGTGAATAACGTAGCTGAATTCGACATACCTTACTTCGAACTTACCGCGGTTCAGACGCGGTCCACACGCGGCAGGCAGGCTCCCCCGTCGACTCCGCGGTACTCCTCTCGTCTAGCTGGAGTACCGCAGTCGACGGCGAGCGCTTCCTGGTTCGATTTATCGCGTCCACACCAGACGCGATAAATCGAACCCGGAACTTCGATTGCCAGCCATCGAACTACCGCGGTAGTGTAGACATACCCTAAGAACCAGTATTTTTGTTTAAATACATTCTTTGTGTTGATGATGGAATTTTAGTTAGGCCCAAATTGTGACCTACCTTAAAGTTTCCATCTTTCTCCACCCCTAACCCCAAGGTCCATCTGATCTGTCTACCTGAAAGAGGGGGAAGAGAAGTGGTTGTCTGCCTACATTGGGTGGGAGTAGGTGATGGTATCTGCCTAAACAAAAAAAGAGGTATGACTTGTGCTTGTACACATGTGAGCCAGTCTGCTGCATTCATTGACAATAATATATTAAGAAATTGATTACTGCAAGCAGGAATATCTTGCATGAAAGTCAAACACTATTGCCCAGCTACACACTAACAATCGAAACTAAGGTCCCAACACTGCAAAGAGACCCTGCTGAGCAAAGTCACTCTTCCTCACACACTTCTGGGGAAGATTAACATTTGAAATGTTTCCTAAATAACACACCCATTTCCCCAACCACCATCTCATCACACACAACTGATGGGCTCCTAACTCTTATTCTAAAGAAAATGAAAAGCAACAGCAATAAGTAATTTATTACTTCTTAATTAATTGAACAGACTGCAGAAAGCTAGGATGGGAGGAGGAAAGTAGGTCATCACTGGATCTTACTAAACTGCAGACCTTAAAGTCCTAAACTGTTTTGTTTTTGTAGTGGAAGTTGATGGTTTGTATGTTTTAGTGAAAACTCTTCACAAGTAGAAACTGGCTACTCAGCATATCAGCTACAGGTGTTTTCTTTTAATAGTGTGCTAAAATAACCTAGACAAAAAACACACACCACTAAAGCTGATGCAAGCATATTAACTATAATTTTAATGTAATCAAAACTATACACAATAGACACACAAATGTGCCAGTCAAATGAATTTATTTGCTACTACAAACACGGTCTATCCATTGTCAGGTAGATGTGAAGTAGTGTAAGTGCAGCAGAAAAAGCAAAGGGGAAAAAAAAAAAAAGGCAGTAGCCCACAGGTAACCTGAACTCCCATCTTCTGTTGTCAGCAACTGTATACTGTGATAAAAACAGGAAATGTTTATACAGTGAGACTTGTGTTAAATGATTAAGTACAGTATATAAGAACATAAAGCAAGTTGTATGCATCAACATATCTGTAAAATATATTTGTAAATCTCAGAAATATTGCATTTATGCTTCTAATGAAATAGTCCCAATGACTGGGGAGAAGGAGAGGTAAAGAAACCCAATTCAGTCACTCATGACTGTTAAACCCAGCAATACTAACTCACATTCATGAATAATCTGCTATAAATGGGGCAAATGACTGAAGGGAGCAAATCAGTAAGTTATGAGAAGTTACTTTCCCCAATACCAGGGCACAAGATACTGATTCTCATTCATTACTAAAATGGTAACCAAAATAGCAATACTACTAATCTGAGATTAAGAAAGTTTCAGTTGGGTGGCATGACCTATCTACCATGCAAAAAGATTTTAATCTGCTCCACTATGAAAAGTTGGTTTCAAATGGGGAATATTTTCAAGTACAGTACTAAATAAATGTGTAGCAGCCAAGTAAGCAGCGCCAATCTTAATAACCTTATTTGGAGTGCGAGTCATATTTTTGCTGCACAGTAACATCAACACTACAAATTAGAGAAAGTTATTTACCAGAATGCCTGTGTAATCACAGTTTATTTGGGTGATACAGAGGGAAGAGAAGTCACACACACTTTTTAGTCTAAAGGCTGGAAGAGCAGCCACAACACCTTGATGCAGCCTGGGCCAGCAGATCCAGATAACTGCAGATCTCCTAGACCCTCCCCCCAGCTTGCCCTCATTCATGGCTAGTTTCAAAAGGGCAGCACACAGGGCTTCAAGGCCTCTGAGTGCAGTTTCCCTTGGGCAACCTTAATATGGGGTTTAAAGTGTGTAAAGCCTTGCACAAGCCTTCTGCACAAGGATGAATTACACACCAATGAGCCAAAGAACCCAGTATAGTGTTGCACAGAATATTCAGATTCAAGCCTCCAGCCCACCTCCAATTTCAACGTTGCATCATTAAAAATGAATGACACTACATTTTGAGGCCCAGAAATATCATAATAAAATGTACAGAGATGAGTTAGATTTAATGTAAAAATTAAAAACTTGGAATAAAAGAAATATGGGCACTGCAAAGCATTTTTCAGGCAAAAAATCTTAAAGTCAATATATATTAAATGGGTGAAATCTACCAAAAATAAGTACTTATTTGCTAGTGCAATCAGTTCATGTCACAGGTTCTTCCACAGAACAGATTCTTATTCTTTTCCCAAATAAGAAAATCCCAGCAATCAAAAGCAGTCGTTTGCTAACTCATAAATATGGAACCTAAAAGCTTAAAACCACAAACCAGTCTAATTTCAACTTCATCATACTTTAATGAAACTGACACAATTCCAGAAACCTGACTGGTCAATTTCTAGGCACAATTCCAACAGCAACAACCCAGAAATCAAGAAACTTCAGGCCAGTCTTTTTATTGCCCACCTTAAAGTTGACATATCCAAAAAACACCCTTTCTTCTTCTTGTTGTAGAAACTCTTTTTGTTTTCATTTTAAGAGAATAACCAACGTATTCCTTTTTGGGGTCATGTACATTGCAATGAATAATAAAAATGCTTCAGTTCCTCTAAGAATTTTAACACCTCCTACAACACAAATTAAGAGCTTCCAGGCAGTCACTAAATCTCAAGACATGGATTACCTAAATCACAGTGCTCAAAAGTCAGAGATAAAATCCCTACCAGCCATAAGAGAACTTACACAACACATTCTAAACTAACACACTAGCACGTATTTTTTTGAAGAGAGAAAGCATGCGGAGACTAATTACTTTGCCACTTCAGGCTCTGGTCCTGCAAACATATACACATTTATAATTGTATTGAACTCAGTGAGACTACCCATCTGCATAAAGTTATTCACCTGAGTAAAAGTATGAAGGATCAAAGCCATAATTTGTACATATTCCTTTTATAATACAAAACTGAATACATGTACATTTTAAAATAAATTTAGGCTGAATTCAAACTGTGTTTTTTAATAAAATTAGTTAAAAGACTAACTGGGTCTTTAGCAGGCATCTATCAGTGTCCCAGGAATGGTGAATCCCACTTGCTTTAATTATGACAACTACAAAAAACTGGAACTTGCTCACTGAGGTACACTTAAACAATGATTTGCGTATAACACATGAACATGAGGCAAATCTAATGTTAGTTCACTTGGCTACAATCTTCAGCTAATAGAATCTTGGGCCCCAATCCTACAACGACTTACATATGTTCTCGATTTTAAGAACTGTGAGGCAATGGGAGTACTCCATTCACCGTGGGTGAAAGCCTGGTTTCACCAAAAAGTCAACGGGAGCTTTGCCATTGACTTCAGAGGGACTAGAATTCACCCCATACATGCAAGTCCTTGCAGGATCAGTCCTGGCTGTTATGCATTTTGATAACTAACTTTTGCCAATTTACAAACAAAATTTCTCCTCTTTGCTTTAATCCTAGACATGTGAAGTGTTACAATAATATTTTTTCCTCTGGATAAAATATTTCTGTGAATAATGTATTTCGCTAAACAAAAATTAAAGCATCATATTTTCATGTCACTATGTAAAAATATATTTGGGGGAGGGGGGAAGTACAGCTGCGTTGCAGCATTTTTGAAATTACTGGAAGGAATGCAATAGAATTTATTTTTTTTCCTGTGAGAATGAAAGCAATGTAAGGTTTTATTTCTGAGGCTTCAGAACCACAGCTAAGAAATTGTATCACCTGACTGAGATCATGATATACTGCTTGATATGTTAAGAAAAAATGAAAACTTAGAAGAGTATAAATAATATTCCAAGAAAGCATTTTGCTGCAGACTAAATTACTTTGGCTATCTTGACATTTTAACTAAGGCCTCCAAAGAAACAAAAGTCCACCTTCAGCAAATATTCAACTTACAAATTTACTGGTAGGAGAACAAAACAGCTGACATAAAATACACTAATGCTGGGGAAAATGGCATTTAAAAATGAATAAGTAGTCAAATTTTATGGAAAAGTGTAACACCTTATTTTTGTATTTTAGTAAATACTTATATTAGCTAAATAAAAACTGATTTATCATACACGATCATCATCACAGGTGACATTTTGTAAAGTCTAATTTTCAGTTTAATGACTGTAGGACACAGAAAACCTAAGGACTGATATCAGGGGGTAGCCGTGTTAGTCTGTATCCACAAAAACAACAAGGAGTCCGGTGGCACCTTAAAGACTAACATATATTTGGCCATAAGCTTTCGTGGGTAAAAAACCCATTTCTTCAGATGCAACTAAGGACTGATATCACTCCAAGCCCTTCTGGTTTTAAAAATATATGTATAATTAGAGAGATTCTAAAAGATATCAAAAGGAAAACGACTTTTGCTTGACAGCAGTTTCACTGAGTTGCACAGAGCTCTCTGAAGGCTTAAGTGTAGAGGAGTGAGTGCACATGAGCATGGCTAATCCTTTAAACAAGAGTCAATCTCCGATTAGTAGTTTCTAATTAAAAAGCACTAATACACTCTTGCCTATATTCCTTTCATACTGAAACAGTTTATCTAACAGCAAGGCCCTACTGGACAGCTACCACCTTTTCCCTGGCATTTCAGATTTGGAAGTCTACTTCGTTTATACAGTCCTCAGGGACCGTGTATAAACAAGAAAAAACACAACAAAGTCACCAGGGCACAGAGTGAACATGACACACTGTTGCTAACCGGCTGATAAACAAACTTTCCCCAACGAGCAAGCCTTGGGGCGGTGGATTTGCCTATCAAGGGTCTTCAGAGGCAGACGTAGCAGTTTTCTATCTAGGAATGGAGGATGCATGGGAAGCAGTGAATCTTTCCCCCACTCCCTGGCAAGGAAGGGCCCTGCTTCAGGCAGGGAGGGCGGGGTGGGGAGGCAGGAGGCTAGCTAGCCCCTCACTGCCAGCCTGGTGCTGCTGCACATATTTGCGGCACGCTGCCGGGAACGGGGAGGGAGGGGAACAGCGGAGCTGCGCGGAGGCTGGGAGGCTTCCCCAGCCCCGAGGCAGGGCGTGCGGGGAAGCGGTGGCTGCAGCAGCACTGAGGCAGTCGCTTCCCACGCCCGGCAGGCAGGACCGACCCCGGCCCGGCTGTACGTGCGGGACCCGCCGCCACCGGCCAGTGAGAGCCGCCCAGACGCGCTGGGAGCGGTGACGGTGAGATGATGTCCCCGCACCGGTGAGGCAGCTGGAGCCAAAGCCCTTTCCCCAGGCCCCTCCCGCCGCCGGAGTGGCTCAGAGGACGAGCACGAACCTTGCAACTGGTCTGCACTCCCCCTGGCAGTGCCCTAGCGCCGGTGCTGCCCGTGCAGAGCCCGCCCCCGGGCTCGGGCTGGGGGCGCTCTGAGCCCCTACCCCCTTCACCGGCGGGCGGCAGGGCACTAGGACCGGGCAAAACCCACCCACCAAGGAAGTGCTGCCTGGGATCCTGCTCGTTCTTCTGAGCCACTCCGGGGAGATGCACCGGGACCTCCGCCGCCCCAGAGACACACACACAGCCGGCATCCTCCGCGCAGCCCGGTCAAGGGCTCAGGGGACCTGGCGCCGCACGGGCGAGCTGGGACCCAGGAACGCCCCCGGCAGCGACAACCTGGGCTCCCGCCTCCCTCCCTCCCCGCCGGTGTACAGACACCCCACAGCCGCGCTACTTACATCATCAAAGAGGGATCCAACGTTGGCTGTTACTAACAACATTCCGGTACCTGCCGCAGCCCCTTTCACCGCCATGACACCGGCAGGGGAGAGTTTAAAAATTCACTCACTCCCCCAAACCCGCGGCCAAACGGACTCTCCGTGGGAACGCCGGCGGGTGGGGAGGCGGCGGGGTGCGACCGGCGAGCCCTGGCCCCGTGGAAGTTTCGAAGTCAGTTTCAAAGCACCCCCGGGGGAGCCGCTGCCCCTCTGCCGCCCCTGCCTCGCTCACTCGCTCGGCTGTGCCCCAGGGGAGGAGCAGGAAGGTAAGCCAGGGATTCTCAGTCCTCCCGCCGGGGGGAGGCACGGAGACATCAGTGCCAAGCAGCCCCTGGGCTCATTGCTGCCGGATCTCCCTCTCCCCGGCGCCTGGGCTGGAGGCGAAGACTTTGTTCTTAGATTTCCCCCTTCGCAGCCATTAGGCTCCCGCCAGGAAAGTTCCTGCTGGTGGAGGCGGCGGCGGCGGCTGAATCCCTGTGCATGGCCAGGCTCTGCGGAAGGGGCTCCAGCGCTCTCCCCGCACGCACCCGGGAAGCTGCACTGCGCGAAGCCCCTCGCACAGCCAGAGCTGCCCTTGTCGCTGCTGCTACTCCCAGCCTTTGGCTGCAATAACAGAGGCAGCGGGGACTAGGGCTCTGCGCTCTCTGACGTCACAGGCCTGACACGACAGGGCTGCTCTTAAAAGGGCAACGTCATCTAGCTCCTTGCTGCTGTCCAAGGGGAAGAGAGATTGGCAGGCGTGTCCCCACCTGCAGGGCCAGGCGGCCTTGGCAGGGGCTGAATGAACGGGAGTTAGGTCCGTTTTGCCCCCTCTGTGCCTGTCTGTGGATGATCTGCGGTTTATCACTGGCTGAGGATACCGTGCATGTTAATCCAGCCAAGGGGACTTTGCCTCCTGCTTTCACTAGTGAGCTTAAGAGAGTTTTCTCTACAATACTCTCTAAGGGACACTCCCCTCTGGTCTCCCTGATGCGGGAGGGAAGGTTGAGGCACTGGCATACAGGTCCATGTACACATCCCTTTTCCCCTACTCTAGCTCAGTAGATAAAGCACTAGACTGGGACTCAGTAGACCTCAGTTCCATTACTGGCTTGGCCACTGCCTGCTAGGTGACTTTGGGCAAGTCACTTTAGTACACCGTGTGTGAACTTCCCCATCTGCAAAATGGGGATGATGATACTGATCTCCTTAGTAAAGCACATGATGACAAGTGCTATATAAGCACTCAGTTGTATTATTAGTAATACTGCTTCTCTGAATTATATACATTATGGCCCTATTCTATACACGCTCTTTGGACATCTGTTACACTTAGCATTTGGGGAGCTCTTTGCTTCCTGCTCCTCAAGGAACTGAAATTGAATGTTCTGGATGCACTGAGCCAGGGGCAGTTGGTCTCAGAATAAAGCAGGCCAGGAATCTTTAAGAGATAGGGGAGTTAAGGTGCTGTCTCAGGTGCAGTTCAGAGCCCAGTGAAGGAGGAGCCCAGTCAAATGACACCACGACCAATCCCACTACAGGTTTCACTGTGGTACACCAGGCTCCTTGATGTCTGGTAGCGTGTTCGGTGTAGAACATGCTCAGAAGCAAGTGCTATAGGCATTAGACTCTCAAGGTTCCAGCCCACGGTGAGATACACTCAAAGTCTCATGAACAACAAAGGATTGCCTTGGTGGGGCTGCCCACTATAAACAATCCAATCCTCTGTATGTTTGTTTTAATGTTTATCCAAGTAAAAGACAAAAACCCAACACACAATAGTTCCCAATCCCATGATATGAAAGCAGAGCTCCTCATACCTAGCACCAGGGACACTCCCTGAAGGAAGTAATCACACACTGCCCTGCAGTCCCCCAGTCAGAGTTCAGTTCTTTCAGTCTTGCAACCCCATTTGCAGGTATTCTCAAGTATTCAATTATCAAGGGGGCTAGCACAGCCCCCTTGCCTGCAACAGGCTGCTGATTATCCATTCTCTCCCAGCTCATGCCTTGTCTCCACAGGCTGCCTCTGACCTACTGCTCCTGCTCAATGCATCCTCTGGCTCCCTCCTGAGCCAGATCCTCTCCCTTCCCCGTGCTGGATGAAGTATGGAGTCCGGTGGCAGGATGTTGTGCTGGAAGTTAACATTGCCCTATAGGAGCTCACAGATTCATCACAACACCTTGAGAGAAGCAGGATTATAAGTAAGTAATGATTCTAGCAGGGGCCAAAATCACCTTATCCAATGAATTTGGCTGTTTTCCCCATTTGCTGCTGAGAAGAGCAGCCAACCACACCTAGCAGCTCAGGGTGGTGCCACTCCCTTCTCCCAGTGAGCAATGAGATGGCTCCTCTGCTCCTCCTTCCTCTCTAAAACACCTAGCCTGGGAAGGGGCAGAGTGGGGTGAAGAACCCCTGAAGCCCCTTCCCAGGCCCGAGGAGAGGAGTAAAGAAACCCAGGAGCTGCAGGAGGCAGAACAAATGTGGGATCACAACTGATGTGTGAGGACTTGGGGGACAGGAGTGATTTGGAGTTTGTGACAGAATTAATTGCTGGACAGAAGAATGGGCAGATGGGGTAATGAGATCTCACCCACACTTTTCAGACCACTTTAAGCACAGAGAAAAGCATCGTACAAAGAAGAAAAAATATAAAGTTTGTATTTCAATTCATATATGCAGAAGGGAATCGATGTCTTCTGTTAGCACAAATTCAAGTGCTGGACCAGATGCTTAGAGTGTATCTGGAAGGCTTGACAGTACAAGACATCATAAAAGCTAGTGAGTATTGACTGATTTAATGAAGAGTCTGTGAGAATATCCTCCTTGTTTGGGAAAAAAAGACCCTCCACTGGGATAGTGGTTTACATGTTAGATGGAGGTTAAATCCTACACAAGCTGACAAATGAAATGTAAGTTCCAGTGTGGAAACTGGTTCTCCATTACCCTAAGGGAATTGTAGTGAGAGGATAAGAAAGAGGAATCAGAGTTATTCTAGATGTCCTGTAAAGCTATGTTGGGAAGAAGTGTCAATATCAGTGTGATTATAGCAACTATAATTATAACTACTATATAATGGAAACTATAATTTGTAAAGAGAGTGTTACAATAGGTAACTTCCCAATAAGGGGTGTTAAACATACTATCATATTGTATGTATATGATAATTTCTA
This sequence comes from Emys orbicularis, assembly GCF_028017835.1. NCBI lineage: Eukaryota > Metazoa > Chordata > Testudines > Emydidae > Emys > Emys orbicularis. Next base: position 28,724,093 of record NC_088689.1, on the reverse strand, counting down.
AGAATGTAGAGAATTTTACTTTCCGAAAGTGATTGATGAGAGAGGACTGTATGTGTGGAGGAAGGATTCAAACCTGAATATTGCAGTGTCTTGGCTTTCTCTCTGTTATGCTTCAACACTGAACATGGTGTCAGAAGTGAGTCGGCGCCTACAGGCACAGGAAATCAGAAACAAAAAAGCCAACTAAACAAAACCACACAAATTAAACAATAATTGTAGCAGCATACCAGATTCATGTCCCTGAGCCGATGGACGTAAAGGAGATGTGTTTAGCAATTGGACATTCTTTAGGCCACAATGAAAAAACTACAGAATAGCAACATGGAAACAAACAAACAAAAAAACAGCCAGCAGCCACACTGTACATTGTAATGGACAAAGGCTGACATATGCTCCAACAGCATCTAGATACATCAGCAGCAGACCAGGAAGACCTGTGTAAAATCCTAAAGGTGCCCCCAAAAGAATTTTCAACCCACAAACAATGTTGTATATGAAAAGTATCTTCAACAATTGTGATCAAGAATCTGGAGAAACAATAGATCAGTAAATTGCCAGGCTACTGGACAACGGTTGACTCATCTGATTATCAAAGATTAAAAGATGAACAAATTTGGGATAGATTAGTAATAGGGATGAAAGATACAGAAGCTTGAATGTGAATGCCTAGAAAGCCCTCAATAACTCTACCAAGAGCTATAGATGTGTGCAAAGCTAGTGAACAAACTCATATCCAAATGCCGAGAATAAGTGGAGCAGACACACAGATAATTTACCAAGCAGCACAGGGAAAGTAGTAAAACACAAAGAAACATACCAACATTCATGCAAAAGCAAGTGTACAAATACAAAGTAGAGGAGACAAACAAAACACAAAGGAAGACCGGGGAGTGGGGGGGAGGCAGGGTAACTGTAGAGAAAAACATGAATATGGAAAAATGCCCTACATAAGGGGGGGTCATATACAATAATTGTGGCAAGAGAAATCATTATGCCAAAGCTTCCTGATGAGAAAAGCAAAGAAAAAAAATTGCACCATATCAAGGAATCAGTGACGGAGCATCAGATTTTGCACGTATGACATTAATGCACTGCAAACCAGCAAAAAATAAATGGTTTATAATGCTCAGACTAGCACCCCATGCAAAGACCAGACAGCAGCACACAAATAGGATAGTGAAAGCCAAATACACAGTGGGCCATTAGTGAATATGCTAAGCTACAAAGAATTCCTCATCATTATGCAGGAGAAAAAATCAAAACTGCAACCAAGAAAAGTCAAATTAAAATTATATGATGGCAATGCCACTAAGACAGTGTAAATTACAAAAAGAATACCAAGGAAAAAGTATACAGGCTGAAATTTGAGGTAGAACATACAATACAGGAAACCCTGTTTTCAGCTGAAAGTTAGTTCCTGGAATTACTGACACTCCTCCTGGGACAAACATTTCACAAAATAGACACACAAGCAAAATAAACAACATATCCAGAGCAGCCAATGCAGTGTAGCATCCCTGTAGCAGTACTGGATAAAGAAAGCTGGTATCTCTCTGCATATTGGACACCAGCAGGTAGATACAGATGAATGAGAATGCCTCTTGGGATCCAACCTCCAGCAGGAAAATAATCAACGTTGTTAGCAATACATACCAACAGGACTCTCAGGGATCAGTATCACAGCTGATGATATTCTAGCATACCAACGTGGACACAGCGTGGCAGAATCTGTGGTAATCATGACCAGAACCTCGCTTGTCTACTAGAAAGTGCTGGGGAAGTATCTGAAATTGAATAATTCCAATATGAAAAGGTGCCACAAGTACTCCTGTTATTTTTGCGGATACAGACTAACACGGCTGCTACTCTGAAAACAATTCACTGTAGTATCCTTCTTGGGACATTTGCTGACCTCGCAAAGGCTACAACAAAAGGAAAGAGCAATACAGTAGGTGCCAACACCTAAAGATGTTAAATCAGTTCAGAGACTTAGGGCTAGTCTACACTGGCAACGCTAAAGCGCTGCCGCAGCAGCGCTTTAACATGGCTCGTGTAGTCGCGGCAGAGTGCTGGGAGAGAGCTCTCCCAGCTCTCTAAAAAAACCACCTCCAGCACTAATGCACTGTCTATACTGGCGCTTTACAGCGCTGAAACTTGCTGTGCTCAGGGGGGTGTTTTTTCACACCTCTGAGCGAGAAAGTTGCAGCGCTGTAAATTGCCAGTGTAGACAAGCCCTTAGGATTTGTGAACTTTCTGAAAAAAAGTTTTCCAAGCCTCTCAAATGTGTGTGAACTCTTGAGGGAACTACTGGACAAAGATGCAGCACACACATTGTTATCTCAACATGATCCTGCCATCACAGTTTCAAGTCAGCAGGACTTGATGAAATTCTCCCTAGGGTACTTAAGAAACTAGCCAAAGCAATCTCTCAACCATTAGTGGTTATCTTCAAAAATTCATGGAGGACAGCTAAGGCCCCAGACCACTTGAGAAAGGCAAACATAGTTCCTATCTTCAAAAACAGGAAAGAGGAGGACCTCCTGAATGTTAGACCACTCAGCCTAACTTTCATACCCAGAAAGATATTGAAACAGATTTATTGTTTAATCTGCTCAAACCTAGAGGATAATAAGGTGATACACAACATAAATTTGTCAAGAACAAATCCTGTCAAACCAATCTAGTTTCCTTCTTTGACAGTGTAGCTAGCCTAGTGTATAGAGCAGAAGCAGCAGAAGTGATATATCTGGACTTCAGTAAGGCTTTTGACACAGTCCCACATGACATTCTCATAAGCAATATGGTCTAGGTGAAGTTACTGTAAGATGGATGCATAACTGATTGGAAGATTGTTCTTAAAGAATAGTTACCCATCGTTCAATGTGAAACTGGGAGAATGTACCAAGTGGGGTCCTGCAGGGTTCTGTCCTAGGTTTGATACTATTCAATATTTTCATTTATGACTTAAATGATGGAGAGGAGATTATGCTTACAATATTTGTAGAGGACACTAAGCTAGGAGGGGTTAGATTCACTTTGGAGTACAGGATTTGAATTCAGAATGATCTTTATAAATTGGAAAACAGGTGTGAAATCAATGAGAAAGATACATAAAAGAAAACCAGATGACAGGTGATAGAGGATGGTGTCAGCAATCAGAAAGGGGGGGGGTGGAGCAATATAAGAAAAAGATACAAGAGAAGATAAAGGTGGAGGGACTATGATGTTATAAGCAAAAGTAGTCTGTATCTTGTTTCACAGATAAGCAAAAGTAGTTTGTATCTAATGCAATGAAAAGGGGTAGCCTAGGAACCTCTAGGTCAGCGATCCCCAAACTTTTGAGGGTTGAATGCCCCCCCTTACCCTATCTGTGACTCCCCAGCCCCCCCGAGCTAGACAGGAGTTAGGGGGCTGAGAGTAGGGCCGTAACTGGGGGTGGGTCTGGGGCCAGGACCGCAGCCAGGGGCTGCGGCTGGGGTGGGGGTGGGAGCGGAGCCACAGCTGGCTTGCGGTGGGGACCAACTGGCCCGCAGCCAGGTGCAACTCCACTCCCGGCCTTGCCACCAGCCTTGGCCCTGGGCCAGAAATGGAGCCATGGCCAGTGGCTGAGGCTGGGGACGGGGCCAAGCGTGCACAGGGCTGGGAGCCGGGGATGTGGCTGGGGGCCAGACCGGAGCAGAGCTGGGGGCGGGAAGGGGCTGGGTGGCACTCCCTCGTCACCACTGTAGGGCCTGGCCCGGGCCCCGCCATGCGCCCTGGACAGTCCTCCATGCCGTCTGGGGGGGGTGCCCCACACTTTGGGGACCTCTGCTCTAGATGTGATTGTAATTCAAATGATAATAATTAATCACTAAAAGAGGCTCTCAAAGGAGATTGTAAAGAGGTGGGCCTCCCTAAGCACCTCCTTTTGGACAGGTGAGCCCCACCTCACTGAGTATCAACCAATCTACTTGCACAGATCAAGGCAATAAGAAGCCAAACCAAGCTAGTGAAAAGAAGTATCGCCTTCACTGAAGACCCAGAGAAGGAGTACATGTAAAAACAAATCAAACGCCCTTATCTCAGGACCCAGGTTCAGATCTCCCACATTATAAGTCCAAAACACAGTCACTGTGCCTGGTCAGACTAAGCTCCTGGAGCGGGAGAGAGATCACCTCCTTGTGCAGGCTATTCAGCTTCTAGGCTCCTTCCCCCAACTCAGCTTCCTCTTTCTGTTTAAACAATCACTGGGGCAGAGCAGGGAGTGTCCTAAATTGCACCCTGGCTGATCTGTGAACTCCAGGCTGACCCTTGAAGGGTCAGTACACTCTTTCCTAGAGGTGTAGGGTCACAATGATGTTAAGATGGTGATTACTTTGAATGATCTGAGGGGAGCAAGGTAGGCATCAGCAGGGCCGACAAGGGGGGGGGAAGCCGGTACAAATTACCAGGGCCCGGCGGTCCAGAAGGGGGCCCGGGGTCCAGCTTTCCCTCCCTCTCGTCGCCTTACTGGGGCCCCGCGGTCTGGAAGGGGGCCCGGCTTCCCTGGCTCTCCCCCGACCCCCCGTCGGCCCTGTTTAGCCGGTCCATCCTTGCTGGGGGGCCCGAAAAAAAATTTTCACCGAGGCCCGAACCCGCTCTTGGCGGCCCTGGGCATCAAGAAAAGCCAAAGAGAAAGAGTTAAATCAGTGATGTCAAAAGCAGCCAAGAGGAGGCTAAAGACCAGAAAAGAGGCCCTAAGATTTAGCCAGGAAAGGGTCATTGGTGAGACCACTTCCAATAGCACAGTGGGGCAGAAACCAGACTGCAGGGGATCAAGGATGGAGTATATGAACACAGCTTTACATAACCTACCTTTTTTTTTTAATAAATGTATTAAATTGGGCAAATGCAGGGATCTATGATTGGCAATAGAGATGGAGAGAAGAAGCTATTCAAAAAATGAAGGTTCCCTCTGATTCCATGAAGGAGCTGATATTATCTTGTGATACCTTCCTTCTCCACTCCTGGCAAAGCATCACTCATGATCCCGAAAAGGTTGACTCAGCTGATTGATTATGTTTCCTGCTTACTCATATAGGTAAAGAAGGGTTATTCTCAGTTTGAAAAGCTGGTTTAGCAGTCATATTCAGTCTGAAGAAAGTCCACCAGTCATTTTTGTAACTTAGTAACTAATTAAATATGGTCAATCTTTTACTCTGTTAACAAAACCAATCTTGCACTTCCCACATGAGCAAAATTCCCAGTGACTTCAATCAAAATTCTCACTGACTCCAATGGGGTTTCATCTGCATTAAGACTATAAGATTGTTTTGCCTAATGGGAGAAGCAAGAAAGTGATGAAAGTGTTCTCAGACCTTGTGACATTCCCCAGGGTATAGTCTGGATTGTTGAACATCAGTGTCCCCTGAACTCTCTAGCCCGGGGTGCTTTTTACACTGCTTTGCTGGTGAACAACCACCTCTCCAGGGTCTACTCACACGCAGCCACTAGCATGTAAAAATCACTCCCAGCTGAATACATGAATGCTTTCCCAGTCATCTAGGAATTATATACAGGGCAACATCTGCATATTCCTAGCCCCAGCCCTGTTCCCCAGAAATGGGTGTCTTGTACTGCTTAGTATTCTAAACTCATAAGAAGTCCCTCATTCCAGCACTGAGAATGATATTCACCAGCCTCGTTATCCCAAATGGAGTTTTCCACACACTTTAATCCAAACACACACTGGTGAAGATAAAACGAAAAAACAAGTTTATTAACTAGAGAAAGATACATTTTAACCGATTACAAGTATAGAGGCATATAAATCAGGATTGGTTACAAAAAGAAATAAAAAGATAAACATGCAAGCTAATTCCTAAACTTTACCAAGGCTAATAGAAAAAAACAAGGACTTTTTCTCACCAAAAGCCTACAGTAGTCTGCTGGCTGGAAAACCTCCAGGCCAGGACCACTCCCACCAGTTCAATGATGCTTCTTTTGTCTTTCAAGCGATCTTGCTGCTGTGAGTAGAGATGGAGGGAGGGAGGTGAGGTGGAGGTCAGTATCCCATTTTATATCCCACTCCCCTCTTTGAGGATAACCCCTCCACAGCTGGAGTGCCGACTAACAGTATCCTGTGTATGGAAGGTTTGAAGTGTTTCTGGGAGGAAATGTAAATTCTTTGTTTCTACCTCTCTCCTACTAGTGAATAGCCAATTAAATAGGTAATGACCCTTTAACACTTTACTGATGTGCCAGTGTTTCTTTGTCTCTGAGAAAATTATTTGTGGGCGTTACCCAGAGCGACAACATATTTCAGTAACAATCATATAGCAAAATTTCATAATTTTACATGCAGTGGTGTTACACCCATTTCAACAGGATAATAATATTCAGCAGGTTATGAGTTTTCAAGTGATATCTCACAAGGCATTCTCTGTACAAACTATATCAAACATATAAAAGTGGTGAACATGGGATACAGGGTGTCACACTCCTACTCATAGGCATCAATATCTTGCAAGTTCTGAGTCCATTATTCCCATGTCTGTCTCTTCTTTTCCTCCTCTGGAGCAAGCTAGGTGGACATGAGGATGTTTTGTCCTTAAGTTTTCCTTTTTAAAACAAATTAGGTCCCTTTCAGCAAAGCTCCTCCTGCTACTGGCTTCTGAATCCCGTTCACTGCAGATTTCTCCCAGGGAAAAAAGATGAGGTGGCTTGGATTGTTTTTTGTACAGACACCCAGCATGTTAGTCACTCGAGCAACTGACAATAAGCAAGCGCCACTGGTTCACAGACCTTCTGTATTTGGCTGCAACTGTGCTCTTCACTCTCATAACATCATAGATCTGACAGAGTTAGGATGCTCTAAAGGGGTCGTTCATCCCCCCCTACAAATTTTTAAATTAAGAAACTATCCCTAATAGTTCTCTAGGGTTTTTTGTTCTGTTTAAAGAGTAGCTCTCATTTTCTGATTTTTAGATAAATATTTCAAAATTCATCGCTTGCCTTTGGTTCCAAGTGAGAGGAGGTGCTGCTGATGGATAGAGGGGACAGTATTCATCATATCAACACTAAGACTATGGCTACACTGGTGCTTTACAGCGCTGCAACTTTCTCACTCAGGGGTGTGAAAAAACACCCCCTGAGCGCAGCAAGTTACAGCGCTGTAAAGCACCAGTGTAAACAGTGCCCCTGTAAGCTGTAAACTAATCCCCTCATGGAGGTGGAGTACCTGCAGCTCTGGGAGACCTCTCTCCCAGCGCTGGCGAACGACCACACTCGCACTTCAAAGTGCTGCTGCGGGAGCGCTCCCGCAGCTGCGCTTTGAAGTTTTGAGTGTAGCCACGGCCTAAGGAGCTGAGAACCAGAGTCCCAGCTGCTCTGCTAGAAACTCTGCCTGTGGGAGGGGGACAAAGGAACCAGCTCTAGATATGCAACAGGAAACCCATAAACTACCTGCTCCTGAGGGTGGGATATAAAATACAAGGCCATGATCATGGAAGTACATTACTTACAAACAGAAAATACTACTGGAAAATACATTAACCAAATATCACTGTTTCATATTGCAGATGAGCAAAGGATTACATGAATTTTAATCCTTTGCAAAATACAGTATAATCTCTCCCTTTTAACCTATTAATATATCTATAAAAGAGCTACTAACATGGTTACAGGGCAAGCTGCACTTTAGGCCCCTTTCAGTCCTTCTCAAGAATATCCTTCAGGTGACAGGCCTGACTTCCTGCACCTTTCTTGAAGGATGAAACTACGCGATCCATCCACTCTTGGAATGAATCTCTGGGTGGCAACCCCGTTTCCCAACCATGTTAACCCAATAGGCCCAGCTGTTTTCCCTCCTTCTTGTCCTTTAATAATGTTAGATGGAATCCTGTGGCTGAGAGTGAATGGGTTGCAAAAGGAGGTGAAGAGCTTGTACATTTCAGCAACTGTGAGGTTTGCAAAGTAAAGGGATTTGTGTTAACAGGGCAAATTGGAGCATTGCTAAAAGAGGATAGAGTTAAGTTTGGATGGGCAACCTTAACTGTGCATTTCCCGTTTTTCAGAAGTCTGAGTTTTTACTCAACCCAGCATTCTGCAAGGGGACAATATACCACCAAGCAATCTTAACTCTACATTAACATAGTTTTTTGCCACTGAATTCCTCCAAAGGTACACCTCTACCCCGATATAACGCTGTCCTCGGGACCCAAAAAATCTTACCGTGTTATAGGTGAAACCGCGTTATATCGAACTTGCTTTGATCCGCCAGAGTGCACAGCCCCGCCCCCTCCCCCCGGAGCGCTGCTTTACCGCGTTATATCCGAATTCGTGTTATATCGGGTTGCGTTATATCGGGGTAGAGGTGTATATAGCAAGTAGAGGAAAGGGATAAAACAAAGGTCTATACTCATATTTCCCCTTACCTAAACCTTAATATTTCCTTGCAAGCTTTGGTAAATTCCATTCAGACCAGTTACCTCCATCTATGTTTGGGACAAAGAGAGAGAGTCTGCTTATTGCAGTTTTTCCCTTTCTCTGTGCCTTTGTCAGCATCTCCTTCCTGGGCAGCTGCTGACAACCCACTCAACCCTTCCCCCTCTTTCTTCTTACTCTAACATCTCTAAGGTGCAATCTGTTTTGAACCTAGACTTAGATCTGGAAAGAGTAAACCTTGCCAGCCTGGTTGGAGCCAGGTAAGACCATTCCCCAATCAATAGTTTCCCCATTGTTTCTTCAATGACCCTTGATAGTCTGTGGACTGTACCTTATCTTTGCCATATCTTTGTTCTCCTCTTCTCCCCCTCCCCCAACAGCCTACTTTGATTTAACTCCTTGCAGTCAGATAGGATAATATCAACTAGGTAAACTGAGGTGCATGTGCTATTTGCAAAAAAATAATTATAAACATAACTCCCTTATTCTCCCCAGCTAGATATTATCAGACAACTTTAATAGATGATATTAAAATAGAAATGAAGGGCTTTGACCAAATAAGAAAACATCCTGCTTTATTAGTATCTACTCACCATCAAAGTTTGTTAATATGTGCCATTCCTTGAGTCCGTGCTTTCTTTAATGGATCTGATTATTATACTATTCTCAAACACACACACACACACACACTTCATCATGAAGCATTTAAAGTTGGTATACACACAACATATCTGACACTAACTCACAAAGCAAGGAAATTAAAACTTAAGCCACCCAACTGTACATACCTCCTAGGTGTACACCCAGAGGCACACACCTTACCCTTACTACAGCAACCATACACCACAGACCACACACCACAGTCTTAATGCAGTAAAGGGGTGTGTGCAGAATGTCAATATGGGCACGATTATCTCCCTGCCCCAATAACACTAGTAGTTGCGGATGTTTGATGTAGTAGTTGGTTTTATCGGGAAAGGTAGCTTGGAAAAGAGCTGTGTGCAGAATATGGATAAAAGTGGTGATGGAAGGCTCGCGTCCCTAGGGGCAGAGCTATGGTCAGAGTGCAGAGTCTGTATGATGCAGCGGTTGTATGCACTGTCAAATGTCTGAACTTTTCATTTAATTGCTTTTGTAGGTTACAGTAAGGGACTCTTGTGTGGAGAACCCTTAACTACTTCACAACAAACATTTTAATTTATTAGTTTCCTAGATTGTGTAATGCTTAGTTTGGAGTGGCTTTGATCAGGCAACCTATAGGGCAGAGAAGTGCAGATGTTGATGTATGATAATTAATCAGCCAGCAGCTCCATATAAACATTCATGTGCCAGTAGTTGCCAGTGAACCCTTCTGTGATTTTAGTTTTCTGTTACTTTTTATATCTCCTGACAGAGTAGGATTTCCTTATGCATCCTGCATATAACACAGGCCTTCAAGCACAAAATCCCCATCCCTCAAAAATGCATGCACCTAGCTCACCAGGTGACTTGAGGGTAAGGCTAGAGAAGATTGGTGGACTGTTAGGGAGTGGATTCAGCCTCATAGCTGCACCAGTTGTAGGGTTAGATATCAAGCCTTGAGTATGGTTAGGGTAGGTTGGGTCAGTTGAAAGCTGTGGGAAAAGGTTAGACTTTAAGCAGTGCAAAGATCTTGGACTAAGTTTAGCGTTAGGGATGGTTGGTGACTTTCAGAATGAATTATTGTAGGGCTCCCTGGGCTATTGTAAGATTGAGTCAATTTGGTCTTTTTGATAGGGTTGCCAACCCTCCAGGATTGCCCTGCAGTCTCCAGGAATTAAAGATTAACCTTTCATTTGGGAGTATGTAACATGATGAAATCTCCAGGACTATATCTGACTACAATTGGCAACCCTATTTATCGGGCCTAGAATCAACACTGGGGCCTGGAGGGCTCCCTCAACAAAGCTTGGCGTGGGGCTGAAAGGCCTCCCTGGGCCAGCATTAGGGTTATGGATGATAGCACAAATCAGCCTATGGATCGTTTGAGGGGCTCTGGGGGTCCCTGGCCTAGTGCTAAGGTCATTGCAGGTAGGGCTCCCTGGCCCAAAGTTACAATGCATGGGTTCCCAGGGCCAGGGTGAGGGTTGAAATTCATACAGTTTTCTGGGCCAGGGTTCTATCTATAGAGGATAGGGCCCGCCAGCCTATGGCTAGTCTGAGAGGTGATAGGGATCGTTGGCCCCAGACTATGGTTAGGGTCAGGGATAGTAGGGCTCCCCCCCCGCCAGGGTGAGCGTTACCAAGAGTAGGTCTCCCCCAGTCTGCATTAGGGTTACAGAGGTTAGGGATTCCTGGGCTAGGATTAGGGTTCAGGCCAGTTGGTCTCCCCAAGCTAGGGCTACAGAGGTTACAACTTAGGGTTGGGGCTAGTACTGCTCCCTAGGACTGGGTTAGGGTTACAAGGGGTAGAGTTCTCCGGGGTAAGGCTGAGCTTTGAGCTGGTAGTCTTCCCTTGAATTAGGTTTGTGTCAGGGCCAGCAGGACTCTAGAATCGGTTTAGACCAAGGGTCTGGTCATGTTCATCAAGCTGGTGTTGGGTCCAGGGCTCACAGGGATTCCTGGGATGGAATTTAGACCAAGGTCCACTACATTTCCATGGCCATGCTTGAGGCTGGTTCCAGTTGGTGGCCTTAAGCTAGGTTTAGTATGGAGTCTTGCTGGTGATAGAGTTACGGTTGGTTGGTGGCCATTGACTAAAGTTGGGGTTAGCATTGGTGGCAGCTGTGTCCCCCACACTAAGGTTAGGGTGGAGCTCATTTATCATCCCACCAAAATTCCCAAATCCCCCAAAATCAAAAATGAATGGTCAGACCCCCCCAAAAATTGTGAGATTGGCCACAATATCATGAGGGTTTTTAAAGAATGTTTAAATGGTTTTTGAACTATTTCTGCCATCCCCAGTGTGTGTATGTGAAAATTAGTGGTGCCAACTTATAGCCAGGGCCGGCTCTACCATTTTTGCTGCCCCAATCAAAAACAACAACAACAACAAAAACCCGCTCAGACTGCTGCCCGAACTGCCGAAGCAAAAAAAAAAAAAAAAAAGCTACCAAGAATGGACGGAATGCCGTCCCTTAGCATGTGCCGCCCCAGGCACGTACTTCCTCTGCTGGTGCCTGGAGCCAGCCCTGCTTATAGCAAGAAACAAGATTTGCCCTTCTACATCAGTTCATTTAGTGCCCTCCAGCCTTCACATCTGCCCCAGTCTCCAGCCACACATCAACTGTTGTGTGGCAGATTTGGCAGCTCTTTACATACACACCCAAACTCCATGTCTCACCTCTGCTCCTCTTGGAGCTGTGGAGGATCTTCAGCTTGGCAGGCAGGCAGGCAGCTCCAGGGGATCTTCACTCCCTTTTCTCACTCCTGGTGTAGTAAGCACAGAGGGGGGCAAGGGAAGAGCAGATGACACAGGAACTAACCTATTGTTCATAAACCACCCTGAGCTGCTGGGCTCTTTCTGCTCCCTCCTTCCTAGGGGCGGCTCCAGGCACCAGCGCACCATGCGCATGGCTGGGGTGGCAAGCCGTGAGGGGCGGCCTGCCGGTCGCCGTGAGGGCGGCAGTGTGGCTGCCTTTGACGGCATGCCTGCGGGAGGTCCACCGGTCCACCGGTTTCAGTGGCAATTCGGCGGCGGGTACACTGAAAGCGCAGGACCGGTGGACCTCCCGCAGGCACGCCATTGAAGGCTGCCTCACTGCTGTGCTTGGGGCGGCAAAATACATAGAGCCGCCCCTGCTCCTTCCCACTCCCCTTTTGTAAGAATGGTGTCAGCTGATACCTCCCCCCCCGAACCCCCTTTCTTCCCCAAAACTGCTCTGGCTTCTGAGGCCCCACCCCTTCCCCACTCTTTCCCCAAAACTGCTCTGGCTTCTGAGGGCCCCACCCCTTTCCCCACTCCTTCCCCAAAACTGCTCTGGCTTCTGAGGGGAGCAGGCAAGAGCCTTGCCTGCCTCCTGCATGCGGCAGTCATTGACTCTTCTTTACCAGGGGAATGCAGCCAATCAGAGGGGGCTGGCTCTGGGGCAGTCAGAAAACAAATAAGTCACCGAAGGCTTGAGCTTCTTGTGTCATCACTAGACTGGCTCCAGCAGGGGCCAGAATTGCATTACTTGTCATAAAAATCACAGGAGTTCCCAACACAGGATTAGGGTGGAGCCCCAGATGGTGGCACCTGGCCAAGATTAGGGTGGGGACCCAGCTGGTGGCATGAGGCCAGGGTTAGGGTGGGGACCCAGCTGGTGGCACCAGGCCAGGATTTGGAGTACTACCAATCCCAGAAGTCTGAAAATAATAGGTCAACTCCCCTTCCCCGCCCCCCAATAATTCAAAAAAAAAAAAGAAAAAGATAATACTGTGGTTTTTGCCATCTGTCTCTTGATTTTTTAACTCCCCAGGTCCATCCCCCACTATATGCATATGACAATTATTGTTGCCAATTCTCCCAAATTCATTGGGGCCCCTACTGGAGGAGCTCTTGCAGCTGACTCATGGTGCATTGCTCCCAGTTTCTCCCCAACCCCTGCATTCTAATTAATTAGTTCTGTGCCATCCCCCCCTCAACTTCCCATAGCATCCACCTGTGCAACTAATTAGATACGCTGACTCTGGCCCCCCAGTGCACCTCTGCTCTCCTGTAGCTCCAGGGGCTCTTCCCCATGCCAGATGCTGCAGGGATGGAGGGGAGAGGAGCAGGCTGACCCATTTTTCACAAGAGGGTAGGAGGGAGCAGGGCTGGCCAGAGCTGCAGGGCTCTTTCTGATCCCCTCTCACCTCCTGTGAGCATGGTGTGTGCTGCTCCCTCTGCTCCGGAGGGGGGAGGGCAAGAGTTCTGCCACCCTCCTGCAGCAGCTGTGATTGGCCTCTCTTCCACAGGAAATGGGCAAGTGGAGAAAACAGCCACTCAGCAGGGGCTGCCCCATGGGTAGGTCTAGAAATGATATGAGGAGTGGAGCTTCTGGCCTTATCTCCATCCTGGCTCCAAGAGACACCAAAATTGCCCTACAATGAAATCAAGAGCATTGGCAACACTGGCAGGGTTGAGGCTGATGGGGCTCCCTGACCCAGGGTTAGAGTTATAGAGGGTTGGGCTCCCTAGGCCAGGGTGGAGGCATTGCATGTTAAAATAACAGGAGTACTTGTGGCACCTTAGAGACTAACAAATTTATTAGAGCATAAGCTTTCGTGGGCTACAACCCACTTCTTCGGATGCATAAAGAGTGAACCATATATTGAGGAGATATATATACACACACATACAGAGAGCATGAACAGGTGGGAGTTGTCTTACCAACTCTGAGAGGCCAATTAAGTAAGAGAAAAAAAAAAAAAACTTTTGAAGTGATAATCAAGATGGTTCAGTACAGACAGTTTGATAAGAAGCAAGTGTGAAAATACTTACAAGGGGAGATAGATTCAATGTTTGTAATGGCTCAGCCATTCCCAATCCCTATTTAGCCCTGAGTTGATTGTGTCTAGTTTGCATATCAATTCCAGCTCAGCAGTCTCTCGTTGGAGTCTGTTTTTGAAGTTTTTCTGTTTTAAGATAGCCACCCGCAGGTCTGTCAAAGAATGGCCAGACAGGTTAAAGTGTTCTCCCACTGGTTTTTGAGTATTATGATTCCTGATGTCAGATTTGTGTCCATTAATTCTTTTGCGTAGAGACTGTCCGGTTTGGCCAATGTACATGGCAGAGGGGCATTGCTGGCACATGATGGCATATATCACATTGGTAGATGTGCAGGTGAACGAGCCACTGATGGTATAGCTGATGTGATTAGGCCCTATGATGGTGTCACTTGAATAGATATGTGGACAGAGTTGGCATCGGGCTTTGTTACAAGGATAGGTTCCTGGGTCAGTGTTTTTGTTCAGTGATGTGTGGTTGCTGGTGAGTATTTGCTTTAGGTTGGGGGGTTGTCTGTAAGCGAGGACAGGTCTGTCTCCCAAGATCTGTGAGAGTAAAGGATCATCTTTCAGGATAGGTTGTAGATCTCTGATGATGCGCTGGAGAGGTTTTAGTTGGGGGCTGAAGGTGACAGCTAGTGGTGTTCTGTTATTTTCTTTGTTGGCCCTGTCTTGTAGGAGGTGACTTCTGGGTACTCGTCTGGCTCTGTCAATCTGTTTTTTCACTTCAGCAGGTGGGTATTGTAGTTTTAAGAATGCTTGATAGAGATCTTGTAGGTGCTTGTCTCTATCTGAGGGATTGGAGCAAATGCGGTTATATCTTAGAGCTTGGCTGTAGACAATGGATCGTGTGGTGTGTCCTGGATGGAAGCTGGAGGCATGTAGGTAAGTGTAGCGGTCAGTAGGTTTCCGGTACAGGGTGGTATTTATGTGACCATCGCTTATTAGCACAGTAGTGTCCAGGAAATGGACCGCTTGTGTGGATTGATCTAGGCTGAGGTTGATGGTGGGATGGAAATTATTGAAATCATGGTGGAATTCCTCAAGGGCTTCTTTTCCATGGGTCCAGATGATGAAGATGTCATCAATGTAGCGCAAGTAGAGTAGGGGCGTTAGGGGACGAGAGCTAAGGAAGCGTTGTTCTAAGTCAGCCATAAAAATGTTGGCATACTGCGGGGCCATGCGGGTACCCATAGCAGTGCCGCTGACTTGAAGGTATATATTGTCCCCAAATGTGAAATAGTTGTGGGTGAGGACAAAGTCACAGAGTTCAGCCACTAGGTTAGCTGTGACATTATCGGGGATACTGTTCCTGATAGCTTGTAGTCCATCTGTGTGTGGAATATTGGTGTAGAGGGCTTCTACGTCCATAGTGGCCAGGATGGTGTTTTCTGGAAGATCACCGATGGATTCTAGTTTCCTCAGGAAGTCAGTAGTATCTCGAAGATAGCTAGGAGTGCTGGTAGCGTAGGGTCTGAGGAGAGAGTCCACATAACCAGACAAGCCTGATGTTAGGGTGCCAATGCCCGAGATGATGGGGCGTCCAGGATTTCCAGGTTTATGGATCTTGGGTAGCAAATAGAATGTCCCTGGTCGGGGTTCTAGGCATGTGTCTGTACAGATTTGTTCCTGTGCTTTGTCAGGGAGTTTTTTTAGCAGATGGTGTAGTTTCTTTAGGTAATCCTCAGTGGGATCAGAGGATAATGGCCTGTAGAATGTGGTGTTAGAGAGCTGTCTAGCAGCCTCTTGGTCATATTCCAATTTATTCATGATGACGACAGCACCTCCTTTGTCAGCCTTTTTGATAATGATGTCAGGGTTGTTTCTGAGGCTGTAGATGGCGTTGTGTTCAGCATGGCTGAGGTTATGGGGCAAGTGATGTTGCTTATCCACAATTTCAGCCTTTGCACGTTGACGGAAGCAATCTATGTAGAAATCCAGTCTGTTGTTTCGACCGTCCGGAGGAGTCCACGCAGAATCCTTTTGTTTGTAGTGCTGGTAGGGGGGATTCTGTGGGTTAGTATGCTGTTCAGAGGTATGTTGGAACAAAAAAAAAGCACAGGAACAAATCTGTACAGACACATGCCTAGAACCCCGACCAGGGACATTCTATTTGCTACCCAAGATCCATAAACCTGGAAATCCTGGACGCCCCATCATCTCGGGCATTGGCACCCTAACATCAGGCTTGTCTGGTTATGTGGACTCTCTCCTCAGACCCTACGCTACCAGCACTCCTAGCTATCTTCGAGATACTACTGACTTCCTGAGGAAACTAGAATCCATCGGTGATCTTCCAGAAAACACCATCCTGGCCACTATGGACGTAGAAGCCCTCTACACCAATATTCCACACACAGATGGACTACAAGCTATCAGGAACAGTATCCCCGATAATGTCACAGCTAACCTAGTGGCTGAACTCTGTGACTTTGTCCTCACCCACAACTATTTCACATTTGGGGACAATATATACCTTCAAGTCAGCGGCACTGCTATGGGTACCCGCATGGCCCCGCAGTATGCCAACATTTTTATGGCTGACTTAGAACAACGCTTCCTTAGCTCTCGTCCCCTAACGCCCCTACTCTACTTGCGCTACATTGATGACATCTTCATCATCTGGACCCATGGAAAAGAAGCCCTTGAGGAATTCCACCATGATTTCAATAATTTCCATCCCACCATCAACCTCAGCCTAGATCAATCCACACAAGCGGTCCATTTCCTGGACACTACTGTGCTAATAAGCGATGGTCACATAAATACCACCCTGTACCGGAAACCTACTGACCGCTACACTTACCTACATGCCTCCAGCTTCCATCCAGGACACACCACACGATCCATTGTCTACAGCCAAGCTCTAAGATATAACCGCATTTGCTCCAATCCCTCAGATAGAGACAAGCACCTACAAGATCTCTATCAAGCATTCTTAAAACTACAATACCCACCTGCTGAAGTGAAAAAACAGATTGACAGAGCCAGACGAGTACCCAGAAGTCACCTCCTACAAGACAGGGCCAACAAAGAAAATAACAGAACACCACTAGCTGTCACCTTCAGCCCCCAACTAAAACCTCTCCAGCGCATCATCAGAGATCTACAACCTATCCTGAAAGATGATCCTTTACTCTCACAGATCTTGGGAGACAGACCTGTCCTCGCTTACAGACAACCCCCCAACCTAAAGCAAATACTCACCAGCAACCACACATCACTGAACAAAAACACTGACCCAGGAACCTATCCTTGTAACAAAGCCCGATGCCAACTCTGTCCACATATCTATTCAAGTGACACCATCATAGGGCCTAATCACATCAGCTATACCATCAGTGGCTCGTTCACCTGCACATCTACCAATGTGATATATGCCATCATGTGCCAGCAATGCCCCTCTGCCATGTACATTGGCCAAACCGGACAGTCTCTACGCAAAAGAATTAATGGACACAAATCTGACATCAGGAATCATAATACTCAAAAACCAGTGGGAGAACACTTTAACCTGTCTGGCCATTCTTTGACAGACCTGCGGGTGGCTATCTTAAAACAGAAAAACTTCAAAAACAGACTCCAACGAGAGACTGCTGAGCTGGAATTGATATGCAAACTAGACACAATCAACTCAGGGCTAAATAGGGATTGGGAATGGCTGAGCCATTACAAACATTGAATCTATCTCCCCTTGTAAGTATTTTCACACTTGCTTCTTATCAAACTGTCTGTACTGAACCATCTTGATTATCACTTCAAAAGTTTTTTTTTTTTTTTTTTTCCTCTTACTTAATTGGCCTCTCAGAGTTGGTAAGACAACTCCCACCTGTTCATGCTCTCTGTATGTGTGTGTATATATATCTCCTCAATATATGGTTCACTCTTTATGCATCCGAAGAAGTGGGTTGTAGCCCACGAAAGCTTATGCTCTAATAAATTTGTTAGTCTCTAAGGTGCCACAAGTACTCCTGTTATTTTTGCGGATACAGACTAACACGGCTGCTACTCTGAAACCTGGCATTGCATGTTGTTTGCTGCTGTCGCTGGGGAGTTACTGACTATAGGAACCTGTCATGTGAGATAGCCTGCAGCCACTAGTGGGCCTCTCACATTATCCAGTATCCTTCCCTGCCTCCTCGCTGCTGCTGCTGTCTGGGAACCAATATAGTGTAGCAAGATAGGATGTAGAAAGGTCATTGGTGCAGCAGACTCCACAGCAATGCTAGGGTATATCTACATTGAAGCTGGAGGTTTAATTTTCAACTTGAGGAGAGATACCAGCACTAACTCTGATTGAGCTAGTGCACTAAAAATAGCAATGAGGCTGTGGTGATGCAAGCAGCAGGAAGGGCTAGCTGCCTCAAGTATGATCCTATCCCAGATGCTATGTACTTGGGAAAGCTAGCCCCTCCCACTGCTTCCACCCCCACAGCCACACGTCTCTGTTGTTAGCGCACTAGCTCAATCAGAGGTATGCCTCACTTGAGCTGGAAATCACCCTTTCCCACTCCATTGTAGACATATCCTTAGACAGCCTGGGGTTGCAACTGCAGGCAAAGACCTACTGTCAATTCAGGGAAACTGCACCTGTATTTCCCTTGTGGTCCAGCAAGGGCACCCATTTTTAGATTCCCAGTGCCTCAGCTGTCACCTCTCTTGGGCAGAAACTTGCATCTCTCTTCCTCATCACTGGGGCTTTTCCAGGCTACACCGTTCCCTGCCTATTCTGTGAATTCTCCAGCAAAGTCAAGTTCCCTAAGGAGGCCTGCTTTGCCTTCTCCTCAGAGTCTATAAACAGTGTAATTGCCACAGTTATAAAGGTACCACACAGCTCTTTCTAAGCAAGCACATTTATTCTTTAGGTGAAAGCAATACAGAGAAAACATTAAAAACAAGAAGAGAAGCTACATGCATACTAAAATGCTCAGCAGAGATCCCCTCCCCCATCTCCCACAGAGGCTCTGGTCAATGTCAGCCCTTCCAACTCTTCCCTAAGGATTGGAGCCCTCCCCTTGGACAGATGGTCCTGTCTGTTTTCAAGGTAAGAATGAAGGCCCTGAGTCAGTTTAAACTCAGGCTATTTATCCAAAAGTTCTTTCTTTGTCTGTTGGCCTCTGAGGAATCCAGTCTAAACTAGTATATGCGTGCCTCCCCAGGAAGGGGTGCCCCTCCTGAGATGTTACAACCTGAGTGAATTTGCTTAGGTCACTCTATGCTGTTCTTAGTGCCTGGAGGTAGTGTGGTCGCCCTCCACCATGCAATTACATACAATCCTTGGCCCAATGATACATAAACTTCATACAGTAAGATTTCCCAAAGATACTGCAGGAAATTGCCATTTCTGGCAGACCCACAGCTCAGCTGATGTGTGAGAATCCAACTGAAATGTGGGCATATGTGACAGAGCTGTCAAATGAATAAGCGGCATATGAGACACTTGGCAGTCCTACTTTGGGTCCAGTTCATGGTTAGTAATGAAGGGGCAAGCTAGCTTTAGGGATGGGGACAATTCGCGGGCCTGGGTTAATTTGGGGCCCTTTGCAGGGGACTGGACTAAGCTTAGGGTTGGGGCCAGGAGGCGAGTGTAGGATAGGTTTATGACAGGGTACAGGCTTTGACTAGACTTGGGTTGGGGCTAGGTTGGCAGGCCCAGTCTAAGTTTTGGGTTAGTACTAGTTGGAGGGTACAGGCTAAGTTTGGGGGTGGGGCCCTTAGGTGGGCCTGGAGATTCAGAGCTGGAGCTGGGTGGCAGCCTACGGGAGGCTTGGTGCTGGTGATTAGGGTTGGGGATGTTGCAATCAATAATTAATTTGATTCACAATTATCAATACCTTGTGCTTTGAGTTATTTTTTTAAAAGTCCACAACTCCCTTTAAAAAGTCAATTGTAAAATATTAACTACACTCTGCTTGGGGAAGCGAGATTGATGGTAAGATGTTGTTTTGTAGCTCATCCCTTCCGGAGGTCCTATCCATGAAACAATAATAGGTTTCTGTCGTCAGTAGTACACAGTATCCTTCAAATGATAAAACTGCAAACATTAAACAAACCATGGTACTCTTCTTTATCTCCACAAAGTAGCAAATCTTGTTTCCTGCATATTTTCACAGGAACATACAGAGCTGTTGATGTTAAAATGTTGTTGCAGTGCAGCTGGCCCCTGCTGCAGAGGAAAGCAGTTGTAACACGATAACTCCCATTCCACTGGAAAGAGTGTACTGTCTACTTTAAAGGGACAATAAAGTAAGCACTCTCATGCTGGTTATGCAATTCCAGTATAATCATATTTGACTTTTACTTTCATCACTATCTTTATAGCTTTACTGGCTGGCTCACGCTTTTATTAGAAGAAATGTCTTTACATAGAGCATTTCATACTGGCTACATATCAGACGAAAATCTTAAATCCAATGTAATGTTTTGCTGCATGAAAGCCCTTTTATGGGCCTGAGGGATGGGCCCTTTGTTGTTTTCAGAAACTGATTTTAGCAAGCTCTCTGAATCCATCTCAGCACTTTATTAAATGGGGATGTTTTGTCCCTTGCAGACTGCACAAAACATGGCTTGAAGCAAAATATTTCATAGTTTCTGTCCTCCTTTTAATTTTCCCCTCTATATTTTTTCACCCTTCGAGGAAGGGATAAGAGGTCATGTATGGAGCTGTTGTGGAAGTTTATTATTCTCAGAGAACCTTAGAAGCAGGAGATGGAAAAGCACTATTAGGTCATCTACTCTCTCTCTCAGCCAGTACTGGATTTCCCCCTTTTGTACACTTAGTGTTTTTCCACTCTGCTTTTAAATGGCCTAAGCAATGGTGGTGGTGGGTAATTCCACCACCTCCCATGGGAGATTATTATGCAGTCTCTAAGACATCAGGACATTTTTCCTCTACATTTTCCCCTCTATTTCATTAATCCAAATTATAACCCCCTTTACCATCCTAAGCAACTTCCCTCTTCCTTGAAATTTATTTACTTCAATTATTTGTGGATTGTTATTGTCCTTCTGTCTGGAGTGAACCACAACTGTGAGTGCCTACCTCAGGGCAGACTGTCAAAAACAGGGCAGGCACCCCAAATTGGTGGTATGTTCTATAATTAGATTTCACCAACCCAGTAATAAATGTGAACTCCTGGATCACTGTAACAGTCTCACCATGGAGTCACACAGTCCCCTTAGGCTTTCCGGTCTATCTGGCCACCTAGGCAAGCCAGACTTTGTGCTAATTGGTCACTATTCCAAAAATCTCAAGACATTTAGGTTACTTCGAGTCCTGGATCCAGTCATATACCTCAGATCAATTTGTATCTCGGATCACATACCAAAGACAATACTTGTAGCCAGTCCCATAATAAAACTACCTAAAGGTTTATTAACTAGGAAAAAGACATAAGAGTTATTTACAGGTTAAAACAAGCATGCATATATACACAAGTGAATTTCAGTCTGTGATTCAAAAGGTGACAGAGTTGTAGTAATCTGTCAATTCAAGGTGTCTTTCAGGGCTAACCCATGCCAAGTAGCATGGAAATCTCTTTGCTTATGTTTAGGAATTTTTGCCCCTCAGAGTCCAGATAGCATGAAAGAGATCCAGTTTCTCCTTGTGAGGGATTTTTATTCCCTCCACTCCAGACTCCAAAACTGATGGGATGAGTTCATATGTTCCTGGACAGAGTTAGGAATGCCATCAACAAAGTCTCTGTCCTTTGATGCTACACAATACTTCATTTGCTTTCAATAGGCCACAGACAAGTAGTTTACCTTAATCAATGCTTCTTTTCCTATTTGATGAGTTACATAATTACAGAGGTTTACAATGCAAAACCACTCAATATAAAACTTTATACCATCGGCTATAGAGTTTATAAGTGAGATCAATACATGCAGCATCCTACAAATGTTTTATAAAGTCTAAACACCAGAACACATTCTTATCCACTGAACATCTAATATCTATTTTGATATTGCACATAGGTAAGCAAGACTGGTTTCCAGCTATGCATTTGGGGCCTGGGGCCTTGGCATAAGCTGGCACCTGGTCCACTAGTGTCACAGTTACATCCTGCCCCAACTTAGTCACTTAGGGTATGTTGACCTTGCAGTGTAAGTCTAGGCTCAGACTCAGGCTCAAGCCTAACCCCCTTTCTGTCTACACACAAATCATACTAATCCAGGGCTTGCACCCAGGGTCCCAGGACCCTGTGAAGCTGCAGGATCCAACCTGAGTCAAGCCACAAATCAGCCTTCAAGCCCTGTTGCTTTGCAGTGTAGATGCAGCCCCCGCCTTGACTTGGGTCCTGGAGTTCTGCCAAAAGTATCCCACAATCCCATGGGTCAACTTCCTTTGTCCTCTCTGTCCTTCTTTGGCCCAGGCAATCAGGCCCCATGAATGGCTGGGCAGGACAACTTAGCCCCATGCACTCCTCCGTCTAGACCCCCTGTAACCGTGCCTCAGTGGGTCACAACTGAGGATGCCAAATTCAGGACAAACTGCTGAGAAATAGGGCAAACACAACCCAAAACTGGTGGTTATTCTTTTATAAGATATACCAAACCAGCAAGAAAAGTAAACCCGTTTCACCACACTGGCTAACAAGATGTCATAAAAGCAGTTTCCTTGGGCATTCCAATTCTTATATCACCACCAAAAAACTGGATTCAGAGATAAGTGGTTCTTTACAATCAGGCTAATCAAATAAACAGTTCTTCTGATCCCAAAGGACCAGCCACACACCTAGGTTAATATATAACTTAGGTCTTACCCCCCAGAAAAATCACACTGTTGCCAATCCTTTAGTATCTAAAATCTAAAGGTTTATTTATAAAAAGAAAAGAAAAGAAAAGAAAGAAAGAAAGGTGAGAGTTAAAATTGGTTAAAGGAATCAAATACATACAGTAATTGCAAAGTTCTTGGTTCAGGCTTGTAGCCATGATGGAATAAACTGCTGGCTTAAAATCAAGTCTCTGGCTGCTTCCAAATCATTGAAAGGACCTCAGTCTCTTGGTTAGAATGCTCCCATTAGTGTAAATTCATAGTCCAGAGGCTTGGGCAGGACAGAGGCAAAATGGAGGTGTTTCCAGGGCCTTTTATAGTTTCTGCCATGTGGAGGGCATCCCATTGTTCTTACTGTGGAAAATTACAGCTACAAGATGGAGTTTGGAGTCACATGGGCAAGTCCCATGTCCATGCATTTCACCTAGCCAGGAAATTCCATTGAGTGTAGATGGGCATCTCCCATGGTCCATTGTCAGATAAATGTTCTTTTGATGGGTCACTCAATTTGAATAGTCCCTCCAAAATGTGCTGGCTAGCTACCTTGTGGGCGTTACCCCAGGAGCAAATATTTTAAATCCAAGTATAGAGCCAATATCTTATAACTTCAAATACAAAAATGATACATGCATACAGATAGCAGAATTATATTCAGTGAGTCATGAATTTTTCATAGACACCTCACTTGACAACCTTTGTACAAGATTTTCTGCAAATATATAACAGTGGTTGCAACAATGATCTAGATGGTTATATTTTAATCAGATAATGTCACGCCCCCACACCCTGGAGGATGCCTCCACCCCCCACCCCTGACACCAAGTGTGTGGCAAATGGGGAAAGAAGGGAAATGAGAATGAGGAGCCAAGGTACATGCAACAGTAGGAGGTCCCTGTCTTGTAAATAGTTTCACTGTTTGCACTTGTAGTTGTTGTTGTTTTGGAAAGGTTCTCTTGTTCCTGCTGTTTTGGTGTGATAATGGCAGCTGGCTTGCCTGGCAATGGATGAAAGTTGTACTTTTATAATACCTTTTTATAAATAAAGTTTTTTATGTCATCAAGAAAGTTCGTTGCTATCACTGCATCTCATCATACAATCTGTATTTGAAATAATAAAGGTAAACACATGATCAGGGACAATTAGGAATTAGTAAGCAAATACTATTCCTCTATACAGTTAGGTGCAGCGACCCATACTTCAATCACTTCCTTATATGAATCCATACTGTGAATCATCCCCCACTCCCTACCCCTATTTCACAAGTGGTCATGTCATTCATAAGTACAGTGCATGTCAATCAAGCCCCATCCTCCCCCCCGCCCCATGCACATTCATAAAGGTACTATTTTCCCATGCAAGTTCATAATCTGGGAGCACAAAACATCCCTGACTTCTGTTGCCCGGGTGCATCCAGCTCTGGCTGCGGTAGGTGCATTTTCTGGCTGAGTGTACCGGTTCAGTGGCCTCTTGCTGTCATAGGTCCATTCAGAGGGAAATGGCTCACCTCTGGCTTCACAAAGATTGTGAAGAGCACAACAAGCCACAGTAACGCAGACAGCATCTATGACACTGGCATCCAAACGTGTCTGTAGACATCTCCAATTGAATTTCAATCTACCAAAAGCACGTTCAACCATCATTGTACATCTGCTGAGTGTAAACAGTCTTTTGCCAGGGCCTCTAAAATCAGAGTGCAGATTCATAAGCAAAGGCAAAAGGGAGTATGCAGGGTCCCCCAAAATAACAGTGGGAACAATAACTCCATTTATGATAATGTCATATGGTAGGAATAGTGTCCCAGCCTGTACATGAATGTAGACTCTTGATCAGCAAAAAACCCTGGCATCATGAACTTTCCCAGTGCAGCCCACATTGACATTCATAAATCAACCTCTGTGGTCCACAAGAACATGCATAACAATGGAGTAGTACCCTTTGCAGTGTATGTACCCATGTGCTCTTTGAGGAGAGCACTATGGGCACGTGAATCCCACCAGTGGCCCCAGCATAGTTTCGAAACCCCATTCTCTCAAACCCAGTCATCACTTCACAAATGCCTGTCACTTGGGGGCAAACTACACTCCCAATTGCCTCCAAAACCTCTGCCACCACTTTACTCACAGTCAGCTTGCCAACA
The DNA here is from genome assembly GCF_028017835.1 of Emys orbicularis. Taxonomy (NCBI): domain Eukaryota; kingdom Metazoa; phylum Chordata; order Testudines; family Emydidae; genus Emys; species Emys orbicularis. Next base: position 28,699,350 of record NC_088689.1, on the reverse strand, counting down.
CCAAACTGGTTTGCATCGAACCTGTAGTACTCTCGGGTAGCCAGCTTCCAGACAGCTATAGCAACCTGCTTCTGGACCAGCAAGGGTGTCCTCCTCTATATATCTTTACACTGGACAATGGGGGCAAGCTGCTCACAGTTCCAGAAATGTAGCTGTCTTCATGCGCAAGTGCTGGACCCATTGCTGGTCATCCCTGCTCTGTATGATGTTGTAATCCCACCAGTCCGTGCTTGTGGCCCCATGCCAGAAGCGCTGGTCTACGTAAGAGGCATCAGCAGCTATCCTGACTGTCATGAGCAGCATCAGCCAGTTCAAATTTGCCATGCTTGGTTACTCTGCCTCCTCCTGCTCCATCATAAACTCTGTCAGGTGCCTTTGGTGGGTCAAAAAATGCTGCTCAAATGTCCACTAGTCTGCCCAATTCCTGACACAGGAGTGAAAGTGCATGCAAAAGAAATTCTTGAAAAGGCGCCTCCTCCGTGTTACTCAGCAGGATGTGTTGGTGGGCTGTTCAAACTTCCTGTAATGTGCAGGGTGGACAGTAAAAAGTTTTCCCACAGTGCACCATGGTCAAAGGGTTAGAGCAGCCACATTTTAGAAGGGCAGTAGGGAATCTGGGATATGGCTGGTTTGACTCGGGTCTGCATGCTACAATGTGGATTCTAGAGCTGCAGGTTTGAGCCCGGGTTAGAAAATTCCTAATGTAGGGTTAACAATCCATATAGCTGCTCAACCCCCAGGTTCTCTAACCCAGGATTAGCTGACTCAAGTCCCACTAACCATGGGTTTTCATTGCAGTGTAGACATACCCTTCACCAAGGTATAAATATAGATTTACTTTCCTCATCTCTCTGTCTCTTTAGCCCCCTAATAATTTTTGTTGTTGTTCTTTTAACCCCCTCCAGTTAGTCTACACATCTTTGATAATGAGGTGGCCAGAGAGGAGTGAAGGATTCAAGGCACTGGTGCTCCAGTGCCATGTATAGAGGGATTAACAACCTGTCTGTGTATACACCCTAAAATTTCACTTGCTTTTTTTCAGCCATATCACGCTATATTGTCTATCAACTTGAGCTCTCCGGAGAACAACAAATCCATTCCACAGCAACTCTCAAGGTTTCAAAATGTGTTTTTGTTTTGGAACAACAACAAAACCACTTTAAGTGTTTTCACACACAAAAATGTGTCAAAATGTCTGTTTTTGGATCCAAACCTGAACTTTTCAATTTGTGAAGGTGTTTTGGGTCCAGGGCCCTCTGGTTAGTTATATAGCCTGGTTGTTAGGGCAGTGGCCTGGGAGATTTAGGTTCATGTCCCTGCCCTGTCTGATTAAAAAAAACCATATTCATAATTGTTTTGTTTCCATTTTCTGACTAGCTCCTAGAAACACTCTGCTCTCATCACTGAACTAGGGGGTCTCCCTCCACTTAGAAGAAAGGTGGGATTGAGAGCATTGGTGGAGAGAAGATTGGTGCAGGGTCCCCAAAACCCTACAATTTAAGAAAACCATTAAAAAAACCCTAATTCTATAACATTTAGGTCCAGTTTCATGGGAAACCAAGTCTTCTGGTTGCAAATATACACAAAATGAAATGCGAGAAACTATGATTTTTTTTTAAACCACCAAATTCACCCAGCTCTATTTTTTCCCACCACAAGCATGAGCTTGCCTTTGGTTATGTGGGCATGCCAGGTGCATCTTGTGAAACAAGCCACTTCATGCATACACAGGAGCCACATTTACAAGAGGGTGAGCACTGGAGTGAGACTGTGACCTGGCATGTTAATACTGCTTATAACATTTTCTCTTCAGCATGTTATTGATTTTGAAATTTGTAATACAATAGAGAGAGAAAGACTCTGATTCACTTAACATTTCATTTTTTATCTTATTTAGTAAGTACAGTTAAGGAAACATTCCTTACACTTCACCTGATAATTTTAGGTCAGCAATAGCACCAACATTGCCGTTACAGGTGCATACTAGTTCAGTGGCTAAAGTACCCTTGTATGTAGAATGAGCATGTTACCAATAACTGTAATGTTTACTGTAGGTTCAATGTCCTTTCAGTGTACAATCTATGTAATGAGGCAGCACCTTGGCGATCCTACAGATTTCAACTCTTCAAATCAGTTGTGCCAGTGATGGTTCTTGGGGTACCCAGGATTGGAGTCACCTTGTTTTCCCTCACCTACAACATGAGGGAATCTTGCCTCTGCCTGACTGGGTGTCAGCTCTGTACCCCCATCAGCTTTTCAGCCACTCAAGAATTCTCATCTGGGCTACACCAGCCCTTCCTTCGCCAGGCAGGTTAAGAATAGGTGCAACCCAGTCCCTGAGTCCCTTTGAACCATTCCCCTGTAATATCCAGCCCCTGATACTGGCTACTCACAGAATATCCAGATCATCTGCTCCTGAAGGTGCAGCGTAAACTATTTTACTAGTTTTACCTTAAGCTATCACTCCTGCAAACCACACAGCACTTGTGAGCACTTAAAATAAAACAAAAAGTTTATTTAAGAAAGAATAGAGATTCTACTAGAAACAAGAGAGTGTGGTAGAAACAAACTGTTATGACACACACAAAAAACATGAACCTGGGTCTACACTTGTTAATAATTACCTTTCCTATCTAATAAAGTACCCCCCCCCCCCCCAGTTCAGACTGTTGCAGAGCTGACTGGCCTCACAGGAAACCAGATCTAATTTTTCCATGAGAACACCTTGATCCTCAACACCTCCTCTGTGTTATACTGGAACAGTCTTGTTTCTAGCCAGGTGAACCTGTCATGCTGTAATGTTCTTTTTTTTTACCTTCAAGAGGTTCCAATTGTTCACAGTTGTCTCTGATGGTTTTCCATTGAAAGTCTTGGGATTGAGGAAGACTAAACAACTGAGCCTTGCATTGCATCACTTGTTAAACAGGGTGGAGTGACAACTCCCTCCCATCTCAATGGGCCACCATTGTGACCCATTATTACCTGGTGATTAATTTTTACTTCAAGTCCATAAAGCATACTTTCAATATAAATACATTATTCTTTAAATATTACCCATACATACATCTCACAATGATTATGAATCTTGACAAGTTATGAGCTTTCTGTAGATACCTTGCATGTTACCCTTTATGGATAAATAAATGAAAGATTTTTACTACAGCAAAAAACCCATTCCACCACTTAAAGTTCTGCTTGTTGCTATCCCAGAAGGACAGTGCTGAACGGAGGAAATAGCGTAGTGGAATGTTAGTGTAGTCTAATGTCACCTGTCCTGATCAGTCCACACTGAAAGAGGTTTCCAAGTGAACTTTCTGTTAAAATTAAACCCCTTGATTATTCCCTCCCCTTTTGTTGGTTGGAGACAAGATGGAATTTTTACCTCCACATCCCACTGAATTTGTTTACAGGTTCCATTAATAACCTTGTTAAAAAGTATGTATTGTACAAGTGCTAAAAGTTATTTGACTGACCCATTTCTCTTTGCAAATTACTAGTTAAATAATTTGGATATTTGTTCATCCTATTTTTAAATGAAGTGACTCCTACTTTAGTCTTTTGATCACTTTTAAACAGATTTGTTTTGTTTTTCATGTGACAATATTTTGTTTTGTATTCATACCACCTCTGGAACACCCCCTCATGGCCCTGCAGGCACTTCACCCTCAGTTTTCCCTCCTGGGTCTCACAGTAAGTTCCCACAGTCCAAAGCATTTAAAGCAAGACCCCCCTTCTGGTGTCTAATTTACTGAGTTTTTACACAGTTTCCAACACCCTTCCAGGCTCATAACTGCAAAAAGAGGGCTGTGAATCCTTTAGCCAATAGGGAAGGGTTTGTGCTGTACTTCTTTCTGGGCTCTTTGAATTGACCGCTGCCAATTTCCCTCAGGCTGGCAACAAAAGCTTTCAAGAAACAGAATTCAAATCAAAACCTACAGAATAGTCCTTCCTTCAAGGACTCTCTGATGGGACTTCCAGTCTTCCTCCACAGCCAGGAGGCCTGGTCACACCACCACAGTCCTTTCTCCACTGGGTTGTCTCCCCTAGTGTCTCAGGGACTCCTGCAGGAGCAATCTCACTTCCTGCAGCTCCCTAGGTTCCTGACTTGAAGAAGTCACAAAGCAAGCCCCATTCCACTGAGAGCAGGCCAGTCATCTGGGAATGGTGAGACTCTGGCACAGCTAGAAAAGCTGTGGGCTAGCACTCCATTGGCAGTAGGGAAACTGAGGCACTATAGGACAGTGCTGTGGCCCCAAAACTGCAGTGAGTCACTGGTGCAGTTAGAAAATAAATAGCTGAGGGTCAGGATTCTGCTGGGCCAGGGGAAATTTGCCGAGTGCAGAGAAATGCTAGCACAGCTGAGGGTAGCCAGAGGATAGCAGGGCAGACTCAGAGTTGTAAGAGATCTGGTTTCATGCTTTTGGGGGTGACAGAAACCTTCACTGGCCTGGGTAACCCAGATGGGTGTGAACCTGGGGAAGTATGAATGTTAAAGAGGGGAGAGGTGCCCCGGTCTATGGGTTCAGTGGAACTTTGAAGTGATGCCTGTGGAGTACCCAGTGGCTAATCCTATTGTGTCAATGCCAGGTGGGAGGTGACACACAGAGGACCATTGGTGGTTCACTACTCTGTCAACAACGCTTACCAGGCCTGACATACTCACTACATATCACACACTGTTGTCATGATATCCACCCAAAATGTATGTATGTAATAAGTCATTGGAAAACTAATAACTCACTGATCATTAATATTCTTGCATGGTGAACATACAGGGTGTATACAAAGAGTAATAAATATGTGCTAGAAGTATGTTCTTAAAATGTGTTTGGCAAGCAATGCATAAACAGTCTGCCTTAGACAAAGGAATGTGTATTTGCCTGTCTGATCAGTGTGGTCATCATGCAGAGACAATGAAGGTAAATTTACATAAAACGGAAACAATGCCCTCAAAACTAGCGAGTGGGGAAGATAGCCTCTGAACTATAAAGACAGGGGGTCTGAACCTTAAATGATAAGTAATTGAATCAACTGACTATGCAATATTATTATATTATAAAAGCGTATTGAGTAAGGGATTTTATGAAAGATGGTGACACACTGATGATTAATATCATTGTGAAATGCATGTATTAACACTATATGATCAATTATGGATACTCCCTGATATTATGTTTTAAAGTCTGTGACCAAAGACAGGGAGAAACAGGTTCTCTCCCAGACAGGAGGGAATGGAGCTATTTACCAGTCTCCAATGTGAATTAAGCATTATGGAATCAAACTAATGGAAGCCCTATTACAACTGAATCAGCAGGGGGAAGGGAAGTCAACAGCAGGAAACCTTCCTGCTTCTTGAAGAAGGGTCAATGAATTTTGGGAAGACAACATGGCCTTTGCAGCCCAGCAGGCAAGAGCAGCTTTGTTTGGGCCTACTTTTCAAAGAATGCATTTCAAAGATTTACTGGACTATAAAAAGAAAGGGGAGAGAACCCATACTGGTCCATCACTTGGGGGATTCAAGGGGCCAGAGCTCCTGAATTCACAGAATGTTGGGTCCTTCAACCAAGGGGATGGAAGTCTCTGGGTACAAAATGTATTGGAAGGACAGAACAGGTCATGCTGGTAGGGGAGTGGCACTACATATGAAAGAAAGCGTAGAAGTAAAAATCTTAAATGAACCAAACTGTACCATAGCATCTCCATGGATAGTAATTCCACGCTCAAATAATAATATAGCAGTAGGGATATATTACTGACCACCTGACTGGGATGGGGATAGTGAATGTGAAATGCTCAGGGAGATTAGAGAAGCTATAAAAATAAAAAAACTCAATAATAATGGTGGATTTCAACTATCCCCATATTGACTGGGTACATGTCACCTCAGGATGGGATGCAGAGATAAAGTTTATTGACACCTTAAATGACTGCTTCTTGGAGCACCTCGTCCTGGAACCCACCAGAGGAGAGGCAATTCTTGATTTATTCCTAAGTGGAGCACAGAATCTAGTCCAAGAGGTAAATATAGCTGGACCACTTGATAATAGTGACCATAATATAATTAAATTTAACATCCCTGCGGCGGGAAAAACACCACAGCAGCCCAACACTGTAGCATTTAATTTCAGAAAGGGCAACTACACAAAAATGAGGAAGTTAGTTAAACAGAAATTAAAAGGGACAGTGCCAAAAGTGAAATCCCTGCAAGCTGCATGGAAACTTTTTAAAGACACCGTAATAGAGGCTCAACTTAAATGCATACCCCAAATTAAAAAACATAGTAAGAGAACCAAAAAAGTGCCACCATGGCTGAACAAAGTAAAAGAAGCAGTGAGAGACAAAAAGGCATCTTTTAAAAACCAGAAGTTAAATCCTAGTGAAGAAAATAGAAAGGAGCATCAACTCTGGCAAATGAAGTGTAAAAATATAATTCGGAAGGCCAAAAAAGAATTTCCAGACTCAAAAAGTAATACCAAATTTTTTTTTAAGTACATCCAAAGCAGGAAGCCTAATAAACAATCAGTGGGGCCACTGGACGATCGAGATGCTAAAGGAGCACTCAAGGACAATAAGGCCATTGCGGAGAAACTAAATTAATCCTTTCATCGGTCTTCACAGCTGAGGATGTGAGGGAGATTCCCAAACCTGAACCATTCTTTTTGGGTGACAGATCTGAGGAACTGTCCCAGATTGAGGTGTCATTAGAGGAGGTTCTGGAACAAATTGATAAACTAAACAGTAATAAGTGACCAGGACCAGATGGTATTCACCAGGAGGTTGTGAAGGAACTCAAATGTGAAATTGCAGAACTACTAACTGTAGTTTGTAACTAATTAATTTAAATCAGCTTCTGTACCAATAGACTGGAGGATAGCTAATATGACACCAATTTTTAAAAAGGGCTCGAGAGGTGATCCCGGCAATTACAAGCCAGTAAGCCTGACTTCAGTACCGGGAAAACTGGTTGAAACTATAGTAAAGAACAAAATTGTCAGATGCATAGATGAACATAATTTGTTGGGGAAAAGTCAACATGGTTTTTGTAAAGGGAAATCATGCCTCACCAATCTACTAGAATTCTTTGAGGGGGTCAACAAGCATGTGGACAAGGGGGATCCAGTGGATATAGTGTACTTGGATCTTTAGAAAGCCTTTGACAAGGTCCCTCACCAAAGGCTCTTAAGCAAAATAAACTGTCATGGGATAAAAGAAGAGGTCCTCTCATGCATTGATAACTTGTTAAAAGATAGGAACAAAGTGTAGGAATAAATTATCTGTTTTCAGAATGGAAAGAGGTAAATAGTGGTGCCCCCCAGGAGTCTGTACCGGGCCCAGTCCTATTCAACATATTCATAAATGATCTGGAAAAAGGGGTAAACATTGAGGTGGTAAAATTTGCAGAAGATACAAAACTACTTAAGATAGTTAAGTCCCAAGCAGACTGCGAAGCGCTACAAAAGGACCTCAAAAAACTGGATGTCTGGGCTACAATATGGCAGATTAAATTCAATGTTGATAAATGCAAAGTAATGCACATTGGAAAACATAATCCCAACTATACATATAAAATGATGGGGTCTAAATTAGCTGTTACCACTGAAGAAAGAGATCTTGGAGTCCCTGTGGATATTTCTGAAAACATCCACTCAATGTGCACCAGTAGTCAAAAAAGCGAACAGAATGTTGGGAACCATTAAGAAAGGAATAGATAATAAAACAGAAAATATCATATTGCCTCTATATAAATCCATGGTATGCCCACATCTTGAATACTGCATGCAGATGTGGTCGCCCCATCTCAAAAAAGATATATTGGAATTGGAAAAGGTTCAGAAAAGGGCGACAAAAATGATTAGGGGTATGGAAAGGCTTCCGTATGAGGAGAGATTAATAAGACTGGGACTTTTCAGCGTGGAAAAGAGCCGACTAAGGGGGGATATGATAGAGGTCTATAAAATCATGACTGGTGTGGAGAAAGTAAAGAAGGAAGTGTTATTTACTCCTTCTCATAACACAAGAACTAGGGGTCACCAAAAGAAATTAATAGGCAGCAGGTTTAAAAAAAAAAAGGAAGTATTTTTTCACACAATGCATAGTCAGTCTGTGGAACTCCTTGCCAGAGGATGTTGTGAAGGCCAAGACCATAACAGGATTAAAAAAAAGAACTAGATAAGTTCATGGAGGATAAGTCCATCAATGGCTATTAGCCAGGATGGGCAGGGATTGTGTCCCTAGCCTCTGTTTGCCAGAAGCTGGGAATGGGCGACAGGGGATGGATCACTTGATGATTACCTGTTCTGTTCATTCCCTCTGGGGAACCTGGCATTGGCCACTGTCAGAAGACAGGATACTGGGCTAGATGGACCTTTGGTCTGACCCAGTATGGCTGTTCTTATGTTCTGGGAACTGACTATAGGTACGAAACCTGCTTAGGCAAAGAATGTAACTTGCTGAAGTTAAAGTATTTTTTTAACTTTTGTTTGTAACCATTTCTTTACTCCTTATACTCAGAATCAGTTACACCTATAACTTGTTTAATAAACTTGTTTTATTTTTACTATAAATTAATTCAGTGCTGTGATTGAAATGAGAGTGTTTGTCAAAACCCAGTTATGTTAATGAGCTGCAGTGTACTGTCTCTTTAAAAGGACCAACAAACATAACTTCAGTGAGTGTTCCGGGAGAGAGCTGGACACTGCAGGGAGAAGTCTCCGGGGAACTCGAGAGTTGAGGTACACTATTTGCTTCCTGCAAGGTGAGGTTTGGACCAGCAGAGTACTGAAGACTTTGCTGGCAAGGGAGACAAGCTGGTGTGTCAGGGAGTTCTCACACAAGTTAGCAGTAGCAAATCTCTCACTTGCTGAGGCTGAGAGAATAACACAGTAACTCACAATTCTGGGAACCTCAGCAGATTGTCACATTGGCAAATGATTTTGCGGAAATTTGGGACAGGGAGGGTGTTGGGGTCAACCTGAAAAAAGTAACTAGGTGGTGGAAACCAGGGTGTGTCCTGCATGCTTGTATGCTGGCTGTCGGTATCAGGGCTGTGAGCCACAGCAGCATAGTATTGAAGGTTCCCAGAGTTACAGGGCAGGTGGTGACAGCCCCTTACCGTTTTGCATTGAACTCCAAAAATGTCACATCTGGCTTCAGCCTTCTCTAGCTCTCTCTGGTTCAAGCCCCTGCTTCACCCTCAAAGTCTCTGCCTTATCTACCCCAGAAGTGTGACTGGGTCACATGACCGACCCGACACATGCCTTTCTTTGGTTTTCCCTGCCTGGGAAGGTAAGTAGGCTGTGTCAGAGGTGGGGCTGAGACACATCTCCCCTTAAAGAACCAGCCACTCTGTGACAATGCATATATACCACATCCTGTAGGTTTGTCTATTTACAAATAGATCATCAGAGGATTTCAAAATATTTAATACAAATTAAAGGCTGATAAATAAACGCAAAGTGCTTTGCCAGTCTAAACTAAGCTTCACAAGAACCCTGTTAGGGCTTGTCCAGATGGCAAGTTACTTTGTGGCAAGCCCAGGTGTGAATCTACAGTACGCCAGCTTGCTATGTAGTAACATAATGGGTGGACCTGCTACAACACAACACAGTAAAAGTCCTGGAGCATGGTTAGCATTACTACTTGACAGCATAATATGCTAAGCTACGCTCTAGGACTTTCACTGCGCTGTAGCAGTAGTTGCACAGCAAGCTGGTGCATTGTACACTCACACCCTGGCTGCCATGCAGTAACTCTCCATCCTGACAAGCTCTTAGGTACACAAGTATTACACATTTTCTATATGGACAAATTGAAGCATAGAGAGGGTAAGTGATGTGCGTAAGGGCATAATGGGAGTGTATGGTAGAACTGGGAATAGAACACTGGAGTCCCAGTTCCCCGTCCTCTGATCGAACCACCAGACAACACTTCCTGCCTAAATAAGGAGCTTTGGTTAACCTGAAGTAAAGCATAAGTTCCAATTTGTGGTATATGTATTCTTATAAATAGCAAGCCTGTTTGGTTCCCGATATTGAAAATATTGGTTCCATATTGAATACTTATGAGTATTGGTCCTTTTGGTTAAGATTGTCTCTTTCATGCTGGCATTTGGTATTAAGCTTTAATCCTTGACCCAAATGATATGATTCCTTTGCTTATTCCTGAAAGCATAATCTTCAACCTCAGGCACTAAAAAGCCAGTGATGTCCATTTAAAAATAAAAACAATTTGTCCATAGCATTCAGCAAACAAACTTCCAAATATGCTGTAATGTTTGCCTATGATTGTTGCCAGAATTCCTGTAATCTTGCTGGCCTCATATTTTTGTACTGGGGACAGGAGCACCACAAGAGCAGATGAGAAAGGTTTCCTCATTTATGAATAACTGGGACACAACTTAGTTTAATCATTATCTATATACTGTCATAAATGCTATGTGTATAAATAAAGCAATAAGCCACAACAATTAGTAGCCATTACTAGGCTACTAACACATATTCCTGTTGCTTAGAACCTCATGCTTTCAGCTACATAGGAAGTACACAAATAGCATAACAATGCATGCTCTAATATAGTTAATTGCCATTAGAGTATCACTCCTTTAAAAAAACAATTAAAATTATTTTGATTTGTACTAAACTAAACACACACAAAACAGTGTGTCCATCAGACTCTGCATGCTCTTGGCACTCATTTAGAATGTAAAAGGAATCAAAAAAGTTGTCCTGTTACTCCCAATACTACATTCCACTGCATCAAAAGTATAGACAAAAAAACCTCCCCGCCAAGCTCAGACTCTCACAAATCTCCATCCTCCCGAAAAGTAAGAGATAAGAGCAGGGCCGTTGCAACCTATTGGGCGACCTAGGTGGTCGCCTAGGCCACTACAATTTGGGGGGCGGCGACCGCAGCGGTATTTCGGTGGCGGGACCTTCCGCCGCCTCTGTGGGAGGCAGCATTTCGGGGCGGGACCTTCCGCCACCTAGGGCGGCAGAAAAGCTGGTGGCGCTCCTGGATAAGAGGGGCTTTTGTATTACATATACTTCCATTATGAAAGCAAAGAAACTCCACTTCAAACCGCAGCTACAGTTGCAGATATAGGTATGTATGCATACACGTGTGCACGGTCAGAGTCTCCCCTTGCTATGCCCACCATGTTGTCTCCTTCCCTCTCCAACTAAAGGGAAAGAATGCTGTTGTGCAGAGAGCCCTAATCCCCTTTCCATCTGCTTTCCGTCTGCCTCTAGCTGAGCCGGCTCTTCCCCTCTGGTGCCCCCTTTTGTAGCGGGAGAGGACCTGGAAAGCTCAGTGGAAAAGCCTGCTCCTCTATAGTTAGCGAGACCACAGTAGAGTGGCCCTAGTGCCATCAATGGTACCTTACTCTCTTACTCTGGAACAAATTCTGTCCTTGGCAGGGTGGGATGCTAGAAGCTTTCACTGACATTAGCCTTAGAACACAGGCAGCCTGGGCAAACAGAGGATTTTGGATTTAGTGAGGTCAGTCCAGTACTTTTCAGCAGCACAAAGTTTACTGACAAAATTTAAAAGCAGCAAGTGAAAACTGCAGAAGCTAAAATATATTCTAGAAATACCTACATATTTATTAAAGAAAACAGACAGGATTTTGAAAGCATTTTATTCTTTTGCAGCGTCTATTAATACTGAATTTGCTGAAGGTTTTTTTGCTTTTTAATCAGCCTCTTCAACAAGACTAAGCTGTACAGAGGACCTTACCAAAAGTAGCTATTTTAAGCACAATCCTGCTGCAGTAACACAGCTGGGATTTACAGTTTTAAAAACATTTGTTTCCTGCTCTTGATGTCAGAGAGAGCAGACTTGACAAGCCAATGGTGGACAATGCCAATTTAAATGCTACAAGTACAATGGAGCTGGAAAATAGATACTGTGCTAACCAATTTTACTTTAGGACATGATGGCTTATATTAGAGCTTATCTCTTCATTATTGCTCCAATCAGCAGTAAAGACAACAACATTCCATAAAGACAAAAAAATCCAACTGGCAATCAAAAGTATATGTTATGTAACACAAACGACGAGTCCCGTGTTTTCCCCAGGAATTGAAATTAGGGGGGCTGTTCGAATGTACAGGAGGGGGGGTCAGGGCCGATGAGGGATGAGACTGTGAGGGTGGAGGTGGGTTGTATGGCACCATAGTAAAAATTGAAAACAGTTTCATGACCATTTTATTAGCTTTAACTCATGTTTTGAAATCATCACACAAATTAAAGTTGGCTACTCACGCATTCTATGAAGCACGACATCTACATCCTTCCTGGTTTCTTGTTATAATTTTGCACAACTCTGTTAATGAACTTCTTGAATGCAGTGCGTTCATCTTTGGTGGCTTCTCGTGTGTCAGGTACTTCCATTCCTTCAATCGATATGCTCATTAGTTCATTCACATGATTAGGCAGAAGGCGACTTCTTTCAGAACACAAAATTTTATTCAATGATGAAAAAGAACGCTCAACTGTAGCTGTTGTGACTGGGAGTAGCAAGAGATGAATTCCTACTTCTTTCATCACAGGAAACATAGCATAAAGATCAGGTCGAGCCACTAGTGATGATAAAAAAGAAACAAAGAGTCCTGTGGCACCTTATAGACTAACAGACGTATTGGAGCATAAGCTTTCGTGGGTGAATACCCACTTATGCTCCAATACGTCTGTTAGTCTATAAGGTGCCACAGGACTCTTTGTCGCTTTTTACAGATCCAGACTAACATGGCTACCCCTCTGATATAAAAAAGAAGTTGAAGTCAAATCTTCATTCATTCGTCGTATGATATTCCACTGTGTTCAAATTTACTATTCTGTCCTGGGCACATGGCAGCCCCATTGCTGGTAGTGCCTCACTTCACTCAACTGTCAGTGTTTTATAGGACAGGGATCTGTAAAAGCTACGTAGAGGTTGAGTAGAATCTAGAAGTCGCTGTTGTAGATTTTTAAGAATCAAGTCTGCGTACTTTTTCAGTTGTCTTAAACACTTCTTGTCCTCTTCACTTAAGGATTCAATATAAATGCCTTCATTAGTCAACTTCTGGGCTGAAGTCTTTCTTCTTCCAGTACTTTTTCAATTGATAGCTCTCTGATTGATCCAAATGTAGCTTCTATTGCTGGACAAAGATCTACTACTGATGTAGCAGATGCCTGGATGGCATTGTTTAATCACCCAAGTGGTTTCAACAGTAGACTTACAATAGAGAGAATGGCAATAGTCTTCTCTGAACGTAGTAGCAAAAGTAATCCACCAGCCTCACTACTGAGATCCATCCCATCTTGGTAGATACTTTCCAAAGTCAGTAATAATGGCTGGAGTAATTTTAAGACAACAGCCAAGGATCGCTCATGAGAAAGCCAGAGGGTTTTCCCAGGTTGGACTAATTTGAACTTCAGTCCCAGTGTATCGTCTATATTTTCCAAGATATTCAGTCTTTTTGGACTCTTGCTGAAAAAAAGAATATAATGAAGACATTAAATTTATAGCTTTTTAATGTCTTTTGAAGAGTCTGCAGCTTGTACTAGCACTAGTTGAAGTAGAGGGCCTCTGCAGTGTGTATAGAAGAAATTAGGGTTACACTTTTCTCTGAGCAAAGCTTGTACTCCACCATGTCTTCCAGAGAAGTTTGCAGCTCCATCAAATGCACAAGCAGCCATCTGTTTGGGGTCCAATTGACAAGCATTTAACTCCTCTAAGATGTGGGTTGTCACAGATGCAGCCTATGTGTCTTCTATAACTTGAACATCTAGAAATGCATCTACTGGCCTACCACTGACATCAAGATAACGTACACAATGACTTAATACTTGCCCATTTGCATCGATGCATTCATCAGCCATGTATGCAAATTTTTTGAATGTGGTGAGAGAGGTCTTCACTTTTTCAACTGTTGAGTCTTTCACTGTTGCACCATATGCTTCTAGCCAGTCAGTTGAGTTTCTTACAGAAAGATAGTGAGCATTTGCTAGTCTTGTTCGGAACCAGTGTTCAACTTCAGGATGAACAAGTGACACAAGAACAAATGGATATAAATTGGACATTAGGAAGTTTAGACTTGAAATTAGACGAAGGTTTCTAACCATTAGAGGAGTGAAGTTCTGGAACAGCCTTCCAAGGGGAGTAGTGGGGGCAAAAGACATATCTAGCTTCAAGACTAAGCTTGATAAGTTTATGGAGGGGATGGTATGATGGGATAGCCTAATTTTGGCAGTTAATTGATCTTTGATTATTAGCAGGTAAATATGCCCGATGGGATGGGATCTGAGTTACTACAGAGAATTCTTTCCTGGGTGCTGGCTGGTGAGTCTTGCCCACATGCTCAGGGTTTAACTGATCGCCATATTTGGGGTCGGGAAGGAATTTTCCTCCAGGGCAGATTGGCAGAGCCCTGGAGGTTTTTTGCCTTCCTCTGCAGCGTGGGTCACGGGTCACTTGCTGGAGGATTCTCTGCACCTTGAGGTCTTTAAATCACGATAACTCAGACATAGGTTAGGGGTTTGTTACAGGAGTGGGTGGGTGAGATTCTGTGGCCTGCGTTGTGCAGGAGGTCAGACTAGATGATCATAATGGTCCCTTCTGACCTTAAAGTCTATGAGTCTATAAGTGACAATGCACTTAACATTGGCCTCCAGTTTGTAGTGTGCAGTATCTCTTGCTTAAATAGAAAGTATGATGCCACACCCATGTTTGTTTGCATGTCTCTTGAGGTTCCACCCAGCTCACAGTGATTTCAGCTGAGCTCTCAGTGGGGGAACCTTGCTGCTAGTGCAGACTGGGCTCTCTCTTCCACTTAGACCCAGTGATTTCAGTTGTAGTGGTTTTCACTTAACAAAACAAAAGACTATCTATGGAGCCTAATCAGCTCTGTCTTTAAGCAGTGGAGAGGGGCAGGTCAAATAGTACTTGTGACTCAGGCAGACCATCAAGCAAAACACCTGTCCCCACCCTCTCTCTTGATGCCCTCAATCAGCACAGGCTAAGTACAGTTCTACTGCCCTTTACTCATACAATAAGAATAATAACATTTCACACACACACACACACACCCCGGCATTCAAGCGATTTGTAACCCAACCCCAGCCAAAATCTATCACTTGGGCAACACAGCTCTGTTTGCTGGATACCTAGGTAGATTAGGTGTAAATGTAAATACAATCTGTTCCTGAAGCCTTTCCCCCCAGCCCCCAGCTCGTCACTAGCTGTCAGGGAGAGCTCATTTAGACTTTGCTTACAAATCATAATTTGGCCAACATCACCGAAATGAATGCACTGATATTGTCATAAAAACAAAAGCTGTATAAGGAAGCTAGTCTATGTTCATACTTTTCAAATCTATTATACTTTTTCAGATACATGTATTTTATCATACACTTTATATGCTTTTAAAGTATGTATTAATGTTTCAATTTCATTTCATATTTCCAAACAATCACTAAATTGGCAACACCGCATGTAACTAATTCACAAAACTGGGGGGTGTAGGGGAAATTTAGGGGGGGGGGGTAGGGTGTATGTAGGGAAATCCCTGAACCATTCGTATCCAGTGTCATTCTAAACTTGGGCCTGGTCTACACTACACCTTTAATTCGGATTTAGTGGCTTTAATTCGAATTAACTCTGGAACCGTCCACACAACGAAGCCATTTAATTCGAATTAAAGGGCCCTTTAATTCGATTTCTGTACTCCACCCCGACGAGCGGAGTAGCGCCAAAATCGAATTTGTCAATTCGAATTAGCGTTAGTGTGGCCGCAATTCGATGTTATTGGCCTCCAGGAGCTATCCCACAGTGCACCATTGTGACCGCTCTGGCCAGCAATCTGAACTCGCATGCACTGGCCAGGTGGACAGGAAAAGCCCCGGGAACATTTGAATTTCATTTCCTGTTTGCACAGCGTGGAGAGCACAGGTGACCACAGAGAGCTCATCAGCACAGGTAACCATGCAGGCTGATAATCGAAAAAGAGCACCAGCATGGACCGTACAGGAGGTACTGGATTTGATCTCTATATGGGGAGAGGATTCAGTGCTAGCTGAACTGCGTTCGAAAAGACGAAATGCCAAAACTTATGAAAAAATTTCCAAGGGCATGATGGAGAGAGGCCACAATAGGGACACAGATCAGTGCCGCGTGAAAGTCAAGGAGCTCAGACAAGCCTATCAAAAAGCAAAGGAGGCAAACGGTCGCTCCGGGTCAGAGCCGCGGACATGCCGCTTCTACGCTGAGCTAAATGCATTTCTAGGGGGGGCCGCCACCACTACCCCACCTCTGACTGTGGATTCCGAGCTGGGGATAATCTCATCAGGGACACCTGATGATTCCGCGGAAGGGGAAGAGGAGGAGGAGGAGGAGGACGAGCTGGCAGAGAGCACCCAGCTCTCCGTTCTCCCCAACAGCCAGGAACTGTTTCTCACCCTGACTGAAGTACCCTCCCAAGCCTCCCAAGCCAGCACCCAAGACCATGACCCCATGGAAGGGACCTCAGGTGAGTTTACCTTTTAAAATATAAAACATGGTTTAAAAGCAAGCATTTTTAATGATTAATTTGCCCTGAGCACTTGGGATGCATTCGCAGCCAGTACAGCTACTGGAAAAGTCTGTTAACATGTCTGGGGATGGAGCGGAAATCCTCCAGGGACATCTCCATGAAGCTCTCCTGGAGGTACTCCAAAAGCCTTGCCACAAGGTTTCTGGGCAGTGCAGCCTTATTCCGTCCTCCATGGTAGGACACTTGACCACGCCATGCTAGTAGCAAGTAATCTGGTATCATTGCCTGACAGAGCCTGGCAGCGTATGGTCCCGGTGTTTGCTGGCATTCAAGCAACATCCGTTCTTTATCTTGCTGTGTAATCCTCAGGAGAGTGATATCGCTTAGGGTAACCTGGTTGAAATAAGGGAATTTAATTAAGGGGACTGAGGTGGCCGTTCCTACTGGGCTGTTTGCCTGTGGCTGAAAAGAAATCCTTCCCTGCATTTAGCCAAGTGCAAGGGGGGGGGGAGGATTGGCCCAGAGCTTTTCGCGTTTTGCTAGCAGGGATCTTCCCTGATACCAGCCAGGCGGTGGGGGGAGGGATAAAGCACTCATCCCAGAGAATTCATGGCGGGTGGGGGGGGGGGGGTGTTAGTTTGGTTCCTGCAGGGATCTTCCCTGATACCAGCCACGCGGTGGGGGGAGGGATAAAGCACTCATCCCAGAGAATTCATGGCGGGTGGGGTGGTGGTGTTAGTTTGGTTCCTGCAGGGATCTTCCCTGATACCAGCCACGCGGTGGGGGGAGGGATAAAGCACTCATCCCAGAGAATTCATGGCGGGTGGGGGGGGGGTGTTAGTTTGGTTCCTGCAGGGATCTTCCCTGATACCAGCCACGCGGTGGGGGGAGGGATAAAGCACTCATCCCAGAGAATTCATGGCGGGTGGGGTGGTGGTGTTAGTTTGGTTCCTGCAGGGATCTTCCCTGATACCAGCCACGCGGTGGGGGGAGGGATAAAGCACTCATCCCAGAGAATTCATGGCGGGTGGGGGGGGGGGTGTTAGTTTGGTTCCTGCAGGGATCTTCCCTGATACCAGCCACGCGGTGGGGGGAGGGATAAAGCACTCATCCCAGAGAATTGGATGGGGGGGGGGTGTTAACCTTCAGCAGCAGAAAACAAGCTAACAGGAAAACTGCAGCACAACGGGCTTTGCTTGGTATGTGGGAAAGCAGGGCGCAGAAGCCTAAAGACAGTGGCTTACCATGGCAGCATGCAAGGTGAATTCTGTTTCCCCGACCTGCGTCTGTGATCTCTAGCAGCAAAGCCACAGGCACTCAATATTAAGAGGCAAAATGCGACCTTGCACAGAAATCACATGTGCTATGTAATGTGAATAGTATACACCGTGAAAGAGTATAAGCATTGTTCTGAAAAATGTATCTTTTAAAAAAATTCTCTCCTTTTTTCACTCCCTCCAGCAGGTGCAAATGTTTCAAGCCTCCCTCCTCCTTCCCGAAGGCTATCCCAGATAAGGCGTCGTAAAAAAAAAACGAGAGAAGAGATGTTTTCCGAAATCATGCAATCCACCAGGAATGAAAGAGCTCATCTGAATGAGTGGAAGGAGACGGTTTGCAAGTATAGGAAAGAAGCCAGTGACCGTGAGGACAGGAGGGACCAACGTGAGGACATGAGGGACCAACGTGAGGACAGGAGGGACCAACGTGAGGAGAGGAGAGACGCTCGAGATGAGAGGTGGCGGCAGGAAGATCAGAGGAGTCGGGAAGCAACGCTGGGGCTGCTGCGTGAGCAAACAGACATGCTCCGGCGTCTGGTGGAGCTTCAGGAACGGCTGCTGGAGAACCGAGTGCCGCTACAGCCCCTGTATAACCCCCCTACCTCCTCACCATGTTCCATAGCCTCCACACCCAGACGTGTAAGAACACGGGGGGGGAGGCTCCGTACACCCTCCCATTCCACCCCAGTGGACAGCCCAAGCAAAAGGCTGCCATTTTTTTAACCTTTTTTTACTGGGCTTTTCCTTCCCGCAGATCCTCCTCCCAAACCCCACTCAGGTTCTGTGCCGCTACAGCCCCTGTATAACCCCCCTACCTCCTCACCATTTTCCATAGCCTCCACACCCAGATGTGTAAGAACACGGGGGGGGGGAGGCTCCGTACACCCTCCCATTCCACCCCAGTGGACAGCCCAAGCAAAAGGCTGCCATTTTCTTAACCTTTTTTTACTGGGCTTTTCCTTCCCGCTGATCCTCCTCCCAAACCCCACTCAGGTTCTCTCCCTCTTTTTATAATCAATTCATAAAGAATAAATGATTTTTAAACAATGGTGACTTTATTTCCTTTGAAAGCAAGCTGGGGGAAGGGGGAGGGTGGGTTCCTTACAGAGAATGAGTCAATAAAGGGGGCGGGTTTTCAGGAAGGATAAACAAACATAAATTTCACACTGTAGCCTGGCCAGTCATGAAACTGGTTTTCAAAGCTTCCCTAATGCGCAGCGCTTCATCGTGTGCTCTTCTAATCGCCCTGGTGTCTGGCTGCGAGTAATCAGCAGCCAGGCGATTTGCCTCAGCCTCCCACCCTGCCATAAAGGTCTCCCCCTTGCTCTCACAGAGATTGTGAAGCACACAGCAAGCAGTAATAACAATGGGGATATTGGTTTGGCTGAGGTCTGAGCGAGTCAATAAGGATCGCCAGCGACCTTTTAAACGGCCAAATGCACATTCTACCACCATTCTGCACTTGCTCAGCCTGTAGTTGAACAACTCCTGACTCCTGTCCAGGCTGCCTGTGTATGGCTTCATGAGCCATGGCATTAAGGGGTAGGCTGGGTCCCCAAGAATAACAATTGGCATTTCAACATCCCCCACGGTTATTTTCTGGTCCGGAAAGTAAGTCCCTTGCTGCAGCCGTTTAAACAGATTGGTGTTCCTGAAGACGCGAGCGTCATGAACCCTTCCCGGCCAGCCCACATGGATGTTGGTGAAACGTCCCTTGTGATCCACAAGTGCTTGCAGCACCATTGAGAAGTACCCCTTGCGGTTTATGTACTGGGTACCCTGGTGCTCCGGTGCCAAGATAGGAATATGGGTTCCATCTATTGCCCCACCACAGTTAGGGAATCCCATTGCAGCAAAGCCATCCACTATGACCTGCACATTTCCCAGAGTCACTACCTTTCGTAGCAGCACCTCCGTGATTGCTTTGGCTACTTGCATCACAGCAGCCCCCACAGTAGATTTGCCCACTCCAAATTGATTCCCGACTGACCGGTAGCTGTCTGGCGTTGCAAGCTTCCACAGGGCTATCGCCACTCGCTTCTCAACTGTGAGGGCTGCTCTCATCTTGGTATTCTGGCGCTTCAGGGCAGGGGAAAGCAAGTCACAAAGTTCCATGAAAGTGCCCTTACGCATGCGAAAGTTTCTCAGCCACTGGGAATCGTCCCACACCTGCAACACTATGCGGTCCCACCAGTCTGTGCTTGTTTCCCGGGCCCAGAATCGGCGTTCAAAGCCTATAACCTGGCCCATTAACATCATAATCTCCAAAGCACCGGGGCCCGCGGTCTCAGAGAATTCTGTGTCCGTGTCCATGTCCTCATCACGCTGGTCGCTGCGCTGCAATCGCCGCCTCCTCCTCCTCCTCGCCTCTTGTTTCTGGTCCTGTGTAAGCATAAACTCCACGAGAAAGCGCGAGGTGTTTATAATGTTCAAGACTGCGTTCTGGAGCACAACGGGATCCATGCTTGATGCAGAATGGAGTCTGCAGAGTTCACTCAGGAAAAAAGGCGCGAAATGGTTGTCTGCCGTTGCTTTCAGGGAGGGAGGGGGAGGCTGTACCCAGAACTACCTGCGACAATGTTTTTTGCCCCATCATGCACTGGGGTCTCAACCCAGAATTCCAAGGGGGGTGGAGACTGCGGGAACTATGGGATAGCTATGTAAAAGCTACCCACAATGCAACGCTCTGGAAATCGATGCTACTATGGTAGCTTGGACGCAAACCACCGAATTAATGGTGCCTAGTGTGGCCGAATACATTCGAATTTACAAAATCGGTTTCCTAAATTCGAATTATATAAATTCGAATTAATCCTGTAGTGTAGACATACCCATAGAAGGCTTCAGGTTGTGTGGAAACATTTTCATCTTGGCCATTTCAGAAACAGAGGCAAAGGATTTCCCCACCCCTCTTCACTGGGACAGCCCTGGATTCTTTTTGGATTTCCTTTCTACTAAATACTGAGAAGTACAGGAAAGTGGATGTAGTGAGTGCAGAACAACTTTTAGTTTGGCAATTCATGACTGGAATCAAGCCATGTCAGTTCAGCCATGATCTCAGCAGCCAGATTAGTTTTAGATCATGCAGACTTCAGAATTGGATATTGGACCAGTGGTGTCTATTGTGCTTGGACAGTTCTAGTTTAATGTGCCTAAGTACACTTTGCATGACCGTACTGGCCCCAATGAAGGGATCTGGTAAGTCATACATATGTTAACAACAGACAATTACAAAATATGCAGCAAAGAGTCCTGTGGCACCTTATAGACTAACAGACATATTGGAGCATGAGCTTTCGTGGGTGAATACCCACTTCTTCGGATGCATGGATCCGAAGAAGTGGGTATTCACCCACGAAAGCTCATGCTCCAATACGTCTGTTAGTCTGTAAGGTGCCACAGGACTCTTTGCTGCTTTTACAGATCCAGACTAACACGGCTACCCCTTTGATACTTGAATTACAAAATATGTAATTAACCAATAACCAGAGTCCCAAAGGTGGACTGTCATAATAGCTATCCTACCCTTCAACACCTTTTTGTTGTTAAAAAGATCATTTAAAAAGATTACATGGGGAAAATATCATGAAAGAATAAAAAGCAAGTATCTTGAACTCATCTTGATATCCCTAGATAATTTTGCATGCCATGTAATCATATACTGATCTCTGGCCACTGTAAAACTCTATGCATTTTACAACAGGGAGAGGCAAGCTTCAGTACTGAGCCATGAATCTCAATGTCCTTGTGTCAAAAAGGAAATGGAAAAGTATAATTTAACATGATTTCTTTAATCCTGAAAGCAGCACCTCATTCTTTCCTCTTCCCAGGAGGAAGCAGGAGGAGCAACCATTCTCACTGCCAGATCCCTGCACCACATCAAGGCATCATCTTACCTAGCTAGCCCCTAGCAACCTAACTTCTACACCTTTGTTAAAAAGAACTCCTATGTGAAAATATATTGCATAATAAATCAATAATAAATGTAAAGGTAAATAAATGTGAGCATAATAAAGCACAAAGATAGGGCAACAATATTCCTGTAAGTTCATCATAGGGACAGAACTATTTAAGGGTGTATAATTGGGACCGTGGTAAGAGAAAACCAAACAATGCAGAATAGATGGTAAATCTATTCTGTTCACATTTTAGAGGGGTGTAGGCAGGGGCGGCTCTAGCTTTTTTGCCGCCCCAAGCACGGCAGGCAGCAAAGCATCAGCAGTTTGAATGTCAACAGCACGCTACATGAGCATGGGATTTGCCTTCTCAGAGCTCAGTGCAAGAGTAGGCCTAAACTGTAAGCTGTTTGAGCTAGGGACCACGTGACAGAGGCTTAAGCCCCTCACTGATAGGGAAGGGGCTAGGGAGGCTTTGTGTACTAAGGTAACTCCGCTCATGCCAGTCACACATGATAGGGAGGACAGCTTGAAAAGGAGGAAGTCACAGTAGTAAGTGGTTAGAGGAGCTCCAGAAGAGGAATTCCTCATCCCCACCTCATGAATCCTGCAGCCTTACAAAGGAGTTCAGTGCACCCTAAATTCAGCTTGTACCTTACAAAGCAAGCCAGACCGGGAGGGGACAAACTGAAGGGGCTATACTGACAGAGAGACCACAAGTAAAATGGTTATGTATGAACCCCTAAAGTAAGGCGGTGCCATGGACCTTCGGTCTTGTCTGTAGGCCCTAAAGGGAGCTTACTGTAGGAGTTGTCTGGACATTTATTTGTTTTGTTTCTTTTTCCACTGGTGAGACTCATTTACAGACCATGTCAATTATGTTTGTACAGCACCCAGCACAAGGTCATTTAGTTTGCTTGGGGCCTCTGGTACCTTAGTACAAGTAATAAATAATAATGTGGTTCATTAATGCTTTAATTTCACTAGTCTACTGCTATATTGTCCAACCGTATTTTCCATTTATTGTTGCTCTGCTGTACATGGTGCATACATTTAAAGCCATTCCCTCAATCTATTCTGTTGAGTGCTTCCTTCTCAAATTATACTCTAGTTCCCCCAGTATCAGTACCATACACTTCTCTACATGGAACATCACTGAATCACTTCATCCATTCTAATCAGTTTGAATTATTTGCTCTTATATTTGCTGTTCACTAAATCAGTGTTAGCAGTGAATCTTACCTCTTTCAATTTTCTGCCAGTCTAGAGATCATTAATATAAAAGTTTAAAAACAGACTTTTGCAATTCCCTTCTTTCAACCTCTTTGCACAATGAATATTCCCTTTTATTGGTACCTTCCATTTTTTGTCTCTAAGCCAACACTGTATTTATTCTCTTTCAATAGTTCTGCTTCTTAGCAGGATTTAGCCTTGGGAAGATCTGTGTGGATAGCTTTAATACTGATAGAACACACCAAATATTTACTTTTATTAATAAGTATTCATATCTTGCAGAATTACCCCTTTCCTCTTAAATAACTCTGTATGAACTTAATAAGGAATCATTTCACTCACCACTGAAATGCAGCTAACTCTGGAATGGTACACAGCACAGCAATTGTTTAACACATTCCTGGCCTTTTAAAATTCCTGTTGTGTCTTGCAGGAAGAGAATGCCCCAGGAGGGAATCACAAGAGTCAGTGTTGTTCAAGGAAATCCTAGCTGTAAGACAGGAAATTTCCTTTGTGACAAGAGGAATTGAGAAGGGTCAGAAATGCAGCTTAGGAATGTTGTGCCAGTTTAGGACAGAATACTACTGTATTCAGTTGAAACAACGAGGGGAATTGATGTAAACAGAATGTAATTACCTGAGCTGCAATCTGACCAGTTGTAACACACCCAGTATTAGAATAAATGCCATGGCATTTTTAATGATCACAAGTGGTCAGGGCCTCATCCAAAAATAATGATGGTTGATTCTTTTATCACTTACCCCAAACAGATGTTATTGGAGGAGAATCAGGTCCATGACAACATCATGCTGGGGCACTGGTTTAGCACTGGTTTAGCACTGACTACACTTACCTCCGGGTCCGACGGCAGGCAATCGATGTTCTGGGATCGATTTATCGCGTCTTGTCTAGACGCGATAAATCGATCCCGGATCGATCCCGGAAGTGCTTGCCGTCGACGCCGGTACTCCAGCTCAGCGAGAGGAGTACGCGGCATCGACGGGAGCCTGCCTGCAGCGTCTGGATCCGCAGTAAGTTCGGACTAAGGTACTTCGAATTCAGCTATGTTATTAACGTAGCTGAATTTGCGTACCTTAGTCCGAAGTGGGGGGGTAGTGTGGACCAGAAGGATGAGCACCAGCTGTTTAAACCACCACCACCACTTCCTGTAGCACCTGGGATTTCCTTAGAAGTCTCCTATTCAAATTCTACTCAGGTCTAAACCTGCTTAAACCCATGAGAACTAACACGATCATGACCTGGTGTTTAGTAGCTAAAAATTACATCACTTTATTTCCCACAAACAGAATCCTGCCCCTCGAGCCTCTCATAAATATGGGAGGTAGATTAACCACCCTCCTTAGACCTGATTTGTTCCTGAATTACAAAAATAATCAAGAAAAGTTGATAAAAGGTTTCTTGGAACATCTTAAAGAGTTCTGCAATTTACTGCATCTGAACTTGGTACTTCGTTCTGAGCTAATAGTTCTATCAAATTATCTGCTTTGACACCAGGGAAAAGCAGTTAACTTTGCTTCCCCCTTCCCTGTAAATGCGTCCCAGTCTCTGGGATTTTCTTATGTCAATATACAAGTGAAGGAGTTTTTGAAGTGTTTTCATGGAAAAAGCAAATCTATTTTTACAAAAATATCCCAAACAGTTTACTTTGCTGCAATTTAAAAACAATTATGTATATGTCTGAAAAGTAAATCCGTGGTTTGTCAAAGATGACAGCTTGCCAGAGCTGGAGAGTGACTCCTCTAGTTATCCACAGGACAGCATGGGCAGTAGCTGTGTAGCTGCATCACAGCATTCCAACAATGTGTCTCACTCCTGAAGAGCAGCGAGGATTGCTCCATTTTCCGTGTCCATTCAAATCTCTGCTAAAAATACTTATGATTAAAACTCCCACTATTGATGTAAGTCTCTTTCAGCCAGCTAAATCCATATCATTCTAGGGATGTTTTCCATCTCTATTAGAACTTAGAATTTACTGTGTATTGGCACCTGTCTTTAGAGACACATGTGCTGGTACAGGTACAGGAGTAGGTAGACGAGTATAGCTAAGAGTTATACGAACTATAGAGGAATTGGGAACTACATCAGTTCCCACAGTCCTTAAGGCAAAACTCCTGTTTACTTCAGTGGGAGTTTTGCCTAAATAAAGATTGCAGGATCTGGAGCAGGGGTGGGCAAACTTTTTGGCCCAAGGGCCATATCTAGGTATGGAAATTGTATGGCGGGCCATGAATGCTCATGAAATTGGGGGTTGGGGTGTGGGAGGGGGTGAGGGCTCTGGCTGGGGGTGCGGGCTCTGGGATGGGGCTGGGACCAAGGGGTTTGAGTGGAGGAGGGGAATCAGAGCTGGGGCAGGGGGTTGGGGTGTGGAAGGGGGTCAGGGGTGCAGGCTCCAGGCGGCGCTTACCTCAAGCAGCTCCCAGAAGCAGCGGCATGTTCCCCCTCTGGCTCCTGTGCGTAGGCGTGACCAGGCAGCTCTGCGCGCTGCCCCGTCTGCAGGCGCCGCCCCTGCAGCTCCCATTGGCCGCGGTTCCTGGTCAATGGGAGCTGTGGGGGTGGTGCTTGGGGCAGGGGCAGCATGTGGAGCCCCCTGGCTGCTCCATGCGTAGGAGCCAGAAGGGGACATGCTGCTGCTTCCAGGAGCCTCACGGAGTGGGGCAAACCCCCAACCCTGCTTCCCGGCTGGAGTGGGGGAAGCCCTGGACCCCACTCCCCGGCAGGTGCTTGAGGGCCAGATTAAAACATCCGGAGGGCCGGATACGGCCCCCAGGCTGTAGTTTGCCCACCCCTGATCTGGAGTGTTTTACATAAGAACCACATCATTTGAGTTGGGGTTCACAGAATTTCAACTGTTGCAACAGCAAGAAATTAGAGTCTCACTTTGGTGTTTTCTGAGCAGTGCTTGTTAACTCTTACCAGTGGGATCAAAGAAGTAAGTCTTGTATGAAGTTTCCATTATCCCTCCTCACAGGAAGTAGAATTAAGCCATCAATATCTAGAAATATGTGTGAAAAACATGGTGATCACTCAAAGCTTCTGTCATTTCCTTTCTAGTCTGTGTGTCAGCTACCGGATTTCTTTTTTTTACAAGTGATGAAGAATGATTGTAGGATTTTTCCTGTTGGTGCCACTTGAGAAGGGAGGCACCTGAGATTACTTTTGATTGATAGTTTGTTTATCATTTGTTTATTTCCGTCCCCATTCCTGCAATCTGATCCATTCAGACAGAACTGAGAGCTTTCACTGCACGTTGCTGAGTGTGATAGAACTCCACACTAGCAGGTCTGGGCAATCAATGAAACTTGCCAAGGTCTGGGAGTCCAATTGAGCAGATCAGATTGCAGGGTTCAGGTCTCATATTATCTGTAAAATCATTTGAACTCCAGAGAAGCCATTTAACTGCAAAGTAGTGGGAATAATGCAGTAGATGGGATGTTACTCCTTATAGCAGAATGAGCAATAATGCAGGTTGAGAGAATTAGGAGTATAAAATTGTTCAATCTTCTTGCTTTCTGCTCAGGTTTTATGACACTACTGAGCACATACACGTATTCATTTGCAAGAGACACATCATCATAGTATGTATGCTCCTGCTGGGTTCCCACTGCAGTAGCACATTGACTTGTGTGTATGATGCTTCCTTCCACTGGATAGGGATATGTGTTAGACCTGCTTATGTTGTTCGGGGAGATTTTGGCAAACCAGTAAAGTGCCTAAACCACTATTGTGTATTGCTAACAGTAGTCAAGTTAACAGGTCATACTGAACCATTCTTGCCTATTGCTAACAAAAATAGCTAAGTCAGCAGGTCGTAAATTGGTCATGCAGCGGCCTCAGTGTAACCAGACAGGAGGGGCGGGGGTAGGGTGACCAGACAGCAAATGTGAAAAATCGGGACAGGGGTGGGGGGTAATAGAAGCCTATCTAAGAAAAAGACCCCAAAATCGGGACATCTGGTCACCCTAGGCGGGGGTTTCAGGTGCCACAGACAGGACAGCTTGACCCCGCACCCTTCCTGCTAAGAGTGTTAAAATTGCTGATGCATGTATTGTAGAAAAACAAGAAGTCTGTTTATATGTGCCCCCGGAAATGTTTGTCAGGGCCCAAAGGCATGGACACTGAAAAAAAAAATCTCTGGTTAATTGGCAATCGTAAGGTGTCTGACCTTTTAACCCTGCCTGCTTAGCAAGTTTTCTTTAAGGGATATGTCATTGTATTACTAATGTATAAATAAGGGGGAAAAGTTTGAGGTAATTGGACTTCTCAGGAGGGGCTCTTCAGGGACGCTCCCTCTGGATGCATCTTCGGGTCCCCACCGGCAGACGGAAGCTTGGCCAGCTGAAGCCTGTCACGGTGTCACTCGAAAGCCACGCTCAGCTTCGGTATTATCGAGGGTTGGGGGTGTTTCACTAACCTGTTGCAGAGGTGTGTAAGTGCTTGAGACTAAGTAAAGTTTAGCTTTAAGTAAAAGCACTCTTGTGTTGTCCTGTTTGTGCCAGCCATCTATCGGTTGGACGGCCGTGTCTCCCTTGATTTATTTCCTAATACCACCTCGCAAGAGTAAAAGTTACCGAGAGCTTTGGGTTAAAACAACCCCGGGTAACAATGTGCATATGGCTTCCTTCTGCTACAAGAGCTAACGCAGCTGCTGTTTAAGCTGTTTGGGCAGAGGACTGTGCTTTTGGAGTTGAAAGTCCCAACTTATATTTCTGAAGCATCATATAGGCAGTTAGCTGAGGAGTTGGGGTGGGGGTGGACTTGTTCAGTCTGGTTCTCAGTGGACCTTTGTATAGTTTACAAAACCTGACACAGTCAGCTGATTCTGCTTTAAAGGGGCTCAGAGTATGAACTCAGAGTATGAACTCAGAGAGCTGTGTTGGGATGTCAGGGTTTAAGGCCAGAAGGGACCACCAGATCATCTAGTTTGACCTCCTGTATATCACAGGCCACCAACACCACCCACCAGCACACTAAACCCAACAACCAAAAATAGACCGCAGTATTACAGTCCACAGGAAACTCAATTATTATGTGCTGTAGGCAGAGAATACGAGAAGCAGAGGTGCACCAGTGCCCAAGGCCCCCTCAGTGGCAGAGAAATGATTGAGACATATCTAGATAGTCCCTGCAAGTGACCTGCATTCTATGCTGCAGAGGAAGGCAACCCCTCTCCCTCCCCCAAGGTCACAGCCAATCTGACCTGATCAGTAAGGGAAAATGCCTTACTGATCCCACATATGGCGATCAGTTAGACCCTGAGCATGTGAGCAAGAACCAGAATACACCGGGGGGAAAAACATCCCTTCTTGACCTTCACAGGGGGCCAGCTGAAACCCTGAGACATAAGCTTTTAGGGAACATAAAACAAACTGGAAGTGAGCCCCAGGGCTGTTAACCTCTGTCCCATACCATCACAAGCAACCCTATCATTGCACTCATAAATTGCACATTTAAATTTGTCTCGCTTTCTCTTAATTAAGTTGTTTGCCCCCCACAAATCCGATTGTTCCAAAACCTCACCCCGGTGAGAAACCTTCTTCTAAATTTCCAGCCCAAGTTAGTTCATGGGCAGTTTATTTCCATATGTTCTTGATGCTTATAAAGTGCCTGGCTCCAGTAATTGTTATTAGTCCTTCTTTCTACACAAAATGCTAAAGTTAAAAAAACCCGAACCCCACACACAACATTGCAAGATATAGGCGGTAGGTGAAATGGTGTGAAATATGCTCACTGCACATCCTGACATTGTTTGTCTAACAAACATACACACAAAGTAGAGACCCAGAATACAAAGCTCATGTACGGGTAAGTTGTGAAAGTCACATTGTGCTGGGTAAGTTGCCAATTTATGTCTGTTAGGACAAAAAAAATTTAAATTAATTGAGGACCCATAAAGTGGGATGCTTCAGCAAGTGAACTATTTATCTATAGCTTTTCCTGAGGAAGGTTAATAAAACCTCATCCAGAGAGACCAGTTAGTCATTCTCAGTAAAAAGGGATACCAATTCTATGGATGTATTAAGTTATTATTAAATAGTTCACAGTTCTCCATTGAGGAGTGTCACTATTTTTTTTAATTCGGGTCTCGAGAGAAAAATGGGTCATGGGCACAAAGAATTCTGGGAGCTTTTTACAAGGTTACTGCACATTTTATCTCTTCTCTCTTCTTAAGCATTAGACATTTTACTCAACAGCTGCGTAAAAGGACCTTTTACATAGTACCTCTGACCCAAGGAACCTCCATATCAGTAGCCAATTCCAAATACAAAATCAATAAATTCACATGCCTGGAATGCTTATACAGTACAGTAGAACCTAGAATTACGAACATTTTGGGAATGGTGGCTGTTCGTAACTCCGAAATGTTGTAATTCTGAACAAAACATTATGGTTGTTCTTTCAAAAGTTTACCACTGAACGTTGACTTAATACAGCTTTGAAACTTTACTATGCAGAAGAAAAATGCTGCTTCTAACCATATTAATTTAAATGAAACAAGCACAGAACATTTCTTTACCTTGTCAAATCTTTTTTTAAGATTTTCCTTTTTTTCAGTAGTTTACAATTAACACAGTACTGTTCTGTATTTGCTTTTTTTTGCGGGTGGAGGGAGGAGTGTCTCTGCTGCTGACTGATTGTGTACTTCTGGTTCCAAATGAGGTGTGTGGTTGACCAGTCAGTTTGTAACTCTGAGGTTCTACTGTACTCTGTAATTGAAAATATTATAATAGGAAGAAGCCTGGAATCCTAGACTTGATGAAAAAAATTGTTTATTGACAAAAGTAAAAAAAAAGGAAAGATGTCACTGAAATTTGGTGACCAACAGGAATATCAATGCTTTTTAGGTGATGAAATGCATTAGTATCCTTTAAACTGGGACAACATGGTAGATGACCTTTATCCCCATTAGCAGAAATTCCAGCTGATGGCCCTGATCCAGCAAGGTACTTGAACATGTGAATAGTCACATTGGCTTCAGTTGGATTTGTCTTGTACTTAAAGATAAGCACATGCTTAAGTGATTTGCTAGATTTTGGCCTGCTAGAAGACCCCATTTCAATAATAGTGCTGTTCCCCAGGAAGATGCAAAGCTGAGGTTAGAATAGCATGTTACTGACAAGGTCCATGGAGCTGGAAAGTGGTAATGAGCCTACTGCTTACCCAGTGCCAGTGGCTGCAATCCATACCACACAATCATCCCATGAGGCTCTGACAGGCCACAGTAAACTTGCCTCCATCGGGAGACTCTTCTACAGTACATTAAAGAATCTCAACTGTCCTTAATGTGCTCCCCCACCCCCATGTCTCAGTGCCTAAAGACACACACTGGCATGTTCCTTCCTATAACCTTAACAGTCTTGTGGACGGTCATCATAGTAAGATGTGTGGTTAATAAGGGCTTATTTTAGATGCTGTCTATGGGCTCACAGGCTCTATAGATTAAGCCAGAGTAAAAGAAAGAGCTCCACACTGCTGTTGCAGAAATTTACTTTTGGGAAGGTGAGACCCTGGTAAGTAGGGGTAACAAAGAGCCAGACCAAATGAAATCTGGGTGAATCACACTCATGTGCACAGCAGCAACATTTGTTCTGTAAGCATTTGTCTATGACTTTGGTGCATTCATTAACAGTTTGTTTTTGCAAACAACATTTTTGTTTCCTGAACTCTTTGAACAAAGACCCGTGAGGCCATCACAAAGACAGACATGCTGAGAGGCAACGGACGCAATGGCTCAAATTCCTGCGCCATTCACTTACAACATCAGTGCAGGAGATCACTTGCATCCCTAAGGATTAGGGTGGACAGTGTCAATCAAGTTCCTGCCAGCAGTCAAAATGTCATATCCTTGATGGCACATGGATACCAAACACCAGCAGAATGATCCAGCTGCTCCTGGGGCCATTGGTTGCTCCTTCTCCTCAGCCTCTCATCTTATCTGATAACTACATCCCAACTTCTGGCATACCCTGAGCTACTGATGCTCCTGCAGATCTGGTCCCAGCCAACATTGTCTCTGCTTGGATGCCCCAAGCAGTTGACACGAGAATGCAGCTACATCAAAAAATCAATGGCAGGCTGATCTGTAACAACACTGTCCCTTTGAGGACAACAAAATGTGCCCCTGCTGGGCTGACTAAATCTGCCACAGGTGAAGAGGATGTTACCGGCACTGAGCTTTCTTTGCCATGTCCTGCTTCTTTGGAAGTCAGACTAGATGACCACAATGGTCCCTTCTAGCCTTATAAGCTATAGATCTATGAACCATCCATATGAACATTATCAAAAACAAACATGAATGGAAACTATTAGAACTGAGCAGACTGCTGTTATTGATTACTGTATCTCCCCGGATTCCTGTTGCTATACCTACAACTGAACAAAATTGGTTCATGCATACATGTCTCTGATAATAAAGCATGATATAGACTAACCAAACCAACCTTTGATATTTTCATGTAAGTGTTATAGATGAATGATCTGAACCTGGGTTTGAATATAGAGAGATATTAATTCTGTATTTACTAATTATTATAGGGTAGCACAATGAATTTTAATGAAGCATAGGGAATAATTGCCTCCAGTATGGCATTTGTCAAATCAGGAATTGGTAAAGTACTTCTGTGGACAGTATATGGCCGTAAATGAGACCTAGTCAATGCATGCGCTATATAATTAAAAGTTAGGAACAGTAGTCGTTGTTGCTGCTGACAGGATAAAACCATTTGTTATTAAATCAATAAGGCTGTCTAAGAGTTTTTGTTTTTTTCCACTCTCAGGGGGACATTAGGGTGTGTTTTAAGGTTGTTTGTATGATCTTAATTGTGAATTTTCTCATTCTCAAGTGTTTGTGGGTTTTTTTTATGTAAAATTTCTTGGCTTTTGATTTCTTTTAAATCAAACTACTAAATGTTGTAATTTTTTTTTAAAATCTCAACTCAATTTCCTAATTATTAATTCCAGTGTCGTCACAGGGCCTTTAATACTCAAGCCACTGAGATGTGGTTACAGCCCTAATGCCAGCTTAATGCCTGTTTTATTTGTTTTGCCTGGGGGATACGCTCATCTAGCTCTCCTGAAGTCTGATGAGCAAACCTCACTTTTTGTGATTTCAGCTTGGCCGACCTGGTGGTGTGATGTTCCAATGGAGCTTGGTGATATTTGTCTCACATCATTACCATGTTACAAAGAGACCATGTCCCAGATACTATCACCAGAACCTATGTAGAAGGTACTAGTAGGGAGAGGCTGCAGTCTCCAACCCTGTTGCAGTGATGAGTTTCCAGAGTGCTCTCTTTTTCTTCATTGGATTGGTATCCTCCATCCATCTATGTTCTGGCAATGGGTTCCCAGAACACAGGTTCTTTAGCGTTGATGTCTTTAAAGTAATTGTTGCACGTCATGACACAGTTCAGGTTTGAATTCATATCTCTAGAATCCAAGTATATTTAGGTTTGTTCTCCCCTTTCTTGACTAGTGTTCTTGAGGGCGTCTGTGATGTGTCATTAAAGATGAATTATTTAATAATTTAATTTAATAATTGAATGTGGCCAAGAGTAATGGTTTCAACAGATGTTTTGCAAAAACTCTATTACCTAATCACCTAACACTGAAAAAATAGATTAACATGGTGTCTACTCTCTGAGGCCCACGGATATTTTTATGGAATATGGCATTATAATAAAATTCCCTAGACTTCAGCTTAATCTGAAAAACTCATTAAAGAGAGATTCAATACACTCTGGAGTTTTATATAGACACTTTAAAGTTATACGTGTACCATATTTCTGTGGCCTTTTTCCTGATCACTTACTTTGTAAGACATTTTATTTTATGAGGTTTGTACTGGATGAAAAAAAAAAAAAAAAAATTAATTTGGGCTGCGAAGGCCATGGACTTCTGTGTCTTTGGTATATGAGGGGGTGAGAGAAAAGGGTCAGGAAATATAAAGACATCTGAATGAGAGCTTCCTATGAAAAGAAATTAGAGCTGGATTTTCAAAAGTGCTCGTTGTCCTAACGCTGCTCCCATTGACTTTTGAAAAGCCCCCCCTTAATTTACAGTTGCTGTAACCCCATTTAATGATAATGTCTTTCACCCACCCCACATCCTCCAACTCCAGAGATCTCCCTTCTTCCAACCATCAAAGTTACTTCCCCATGGTGACCCTTCTTCTGGCTAACAGCTGAGCACAGGTCCGGACCTCTGCAGTCTGTTGGCTAGTGGGGTGATTCACTTGAAAGTAATGCAAGGAAGTTTCTCCTCAAAAGAGGTTACATGTGCCACCTCCACTGTGCTGATAGCCTGCCAAGTTAAGGGACTAAGTGCAGAGCCTGAATTCTGATCCCTTTACTAAGTGTGTTGTACTGAAAACTTAATGCACAACTCTACATGTATTTCACCATATATGACCATACCACTATGACCAAAATTGTCCAGTGCTTGGTGAAGCAGGAGTTGATTCAAGCTGAACCAGAGCAAGACAGAGGTTATTCTGGTGGCCAGAGAAAAGTACACTGAAAAAATTGCAGCCAATGTTCAGTCTTCCTTTGGTTAAAGACGCACACCTACAACTGGTCAATACAGGCTTTTAGGAGTACTCCTGGATTCCATGCTCAACTCTCACAAAGCAGCATCCATAAGTAACACTTCCCAAAGGCTCCATCTTATCCTGACAAGCATTTGCCACCTCTTGCCTGAACTATAGCAATGGGTTATACCTGGGCATGAAGCCATCAGCCCTTAGGAAACTCCAGCCCTTGTACAAAAACACCACAGCACATTTCCTCAGGGATAATTCAAGCATATCAGATTTGTCCTCTGCTCTCTACACTGGCTTCCTGTAGAATACTGAGCCAAGCTCAGCATCTCTGGCTTTATCTTCAAGGCTCGCCCTGCCTATGCCCAGGATATCTAAAAGATCACCTAAAGCTCCAGGATGAAGGCTGTGGTCAACAACTTCACTCCTCTGGTGCAATGGAACTTTCTACAATGGGGATAAAGCTCTTCTGCATGGGAGGCAGAGCTTTCTCATAGGCCAGACCCGGACTGTGTAATGAACTGCCTCTGGAACTAAGGACCATCACAAGCCTCACTGCCTTCCACTGAAAGTGCAAAGCACATTTCTTTGACCTTGCCTGTTGTAATATTAACACACGGTGATATGTACCCAAGAACCACCTCTTCCCTCCCCCACCCGCCCCAAAAAGTCAGCAGAACACTCCACTGCTATTATCCCCCTGGGGAGAAGAGGAGAGAAAAAAACCATACACACGACAGACATTAATCATGTCTCTAAATGCACTATGGGGAAGGCGCTCAGATACTCTGCTGCTGAGGGCAATATAAGAACCTGTGCTGAACAGAATTATTCTAAGCAGATATTAGAGGCAATAGAGTGGTAATGCTTAAAGACTTGCCAAACCTCTTATTCTAGTATTTTTGGAGGTAACTGAGAGTTGAATTTGGCCCCTCTGTGTCTTAATAGTTGGAAACACTATTGTTTTTGGTTTACAGTGTTTGTGCTTAAAAACTTACCAACTGCCTTAGCTAACTGAATAATGCTACCTCGGTATTTGAATTATTCTTCATTTATTTCCTGTAGTAATGGGAATACTAAGGTAAGGAAGTTTTTTTAGTTTTTTCATAGGTCAGCACTGTGTTTGATTTTTATTGGGATTGCACCCATGCAGAATTTGGCCCAAAGAGAATTAAATTGTCTTAGGAGGCCACATCGTTATTTTAACTCTATGTGTAGTCTTAACAACAACTTCATAATCTGCAGCGTACTCTTAGGGAACATTTAAAAATAGCAGATAACATTGCACTGTACTAAGTAGCTGCAAAACAATTTCTGAGTTGCTCTCACTTCAGTCCATCCTCCAACTGTGTTTAAAAATCAAATATTTGGTTAGCATGTTGTGTCATCTAGGATAGCGAACGGCATTCTTGTTTCATGACCTTTAAAACATTTGACTAACTGTGAAAAGATTCTAGAAGAAAGAGAATCTTGGTACCCTAGAGATGTTGTTCCTCACTATCTGAAAAGCAAAGCAGCCAGGCTGAGGCTCCTCCTTCTGAACCAAGTAATGGAAAAATGATGTAAGAATTCCAGTGTCTGAATAAATATGTGCCCTCTGACCTTAATCCCCTAGGAACTGAAAACATCCAAAGTCAGACAAAAATAGTAAAACCTTTACATTGCTGAGGGATAATGGTACTGCTAGCAGATAATTAGCTAAATCCCATTAATATCAGGGGATTGGGCAGTGATTAGGAAATTAAACTTTGAAAAAAAATTAACTGTATGTGTGCCACAGAAAGTGCATGTTGGGTATAGTATTTTCGGCAGCTTAGATATATTAAGCAGTGTACGACATGTTTATGATATGGAATTATGAAATTTTATTTTGTAGGGGAATTGAATCCATCTTTTACACTGTCTGACACACTTCGAAGAGGACCCATCAGAATGACTCATGGCTTGTTGTAGCTGCCACTCTAGCCTGGAAATCTTCCCCCAGTCAGAATTCAGATCTTGTCCACTGATGACCTTTTGCTTGAGATGTCCGGGATATGAAATCTCACTTGGCAGGATGATAAATTAAAAAAAGAAAAAAGAAAAAGAAAAAAGAATACATCAAAATATCTTGACAGCAAACATCAATGAGTCTCTCAGCTTCAGTCTAATAGCCCTCATAATTCAATTACCCTGGTTTATACAGTGTGCGTTCAGAGAACCACCAAAATGCCAGATGTTTATCCAAAGTACATGCATTGAGGCTGACAGATTCCTTCAAAACATTCTTCACAAATTTTGTTTCCATTCTCAACAGCTGTTTTATTCACTGACATTCATATTCCTTGTTATCCATACAGATTTTTGCTTGGTGAAAGTCTTATTCATACAATACCTGTAGCCACATGTGACCAAAGGGTTTTGTGCATGAACATGAATAGCCACTATTGATTATTCCCTAATCATTATTCACTATTTAAAACTTTTTAAACAGGAGAACAACAGTCTTCCATCAAGGAGCTGAAACAATACTATGTGACTAAAGTGGCCAAATCATACACCATGAATCACAAACCATGAATAGTCCAATAAAGTAGTCCAGAAACTATCCATAATTTTGATATAGATCTAAGGCATTTATAGGGCACCTATCACGTTAGTATCTTAGTTTAACTTTTATTCACAAAAAGTGCTCAAATAAGTACCAAAATTGAACAGATTACTGCACTTTAAGCATTATGGCTCTGATTCTGGGTTCTGTACCTCCCATATACACTCACTCTTCCATTGCATGAGGGGCGTAAAACCAGGACAAAGAGTCACCTGGGGAACAACTTCTACCCAGAGGAATTTCCCCACCAGTGTAGGGCAGAGAGAGTGTTCCTGGGCCACCTCCCACGTCACTCTGTATTGAGTCAACATGCTAGATTTATTTTAGTAGTTTGCTATGTTCCATCTTCATATCAGAATGTTGTATAGTGATTAATGTGCAGGACAGCATAAAGACTACGGGCTTCTATCCCCACCACTTATTCTGACCTTAGACAAATTGTTTACTTTCTCTCTGCCTGAATTTCTTCAGCGGCAAAACAGGTATAGATAATTGTCTACTTCTCAAGGGTGTGACGAGACAATATTTGTTTATCATTTTGAGATCCCTGGAAGAAAACTGATACGTAGAGCTCTTTATGGTAAATTTACTTCTCTCTCTTTTCAATACATTGTAAGTTGTGGTTCTTCTTTATTTTTTGTAATATACATCTCCCATTGGGATCAGGACCGCTCAGTGATCCTACAGAATCCTTCTGACTCTAAGGATTCAGATTTGTATCATGTATTGCCATCTGAATGTTCCAGGGCAGGGAATTAAATTTGTAGCATGGCTATAACTTTAGGGCATTTGGATTGCATTTCAGTTAGGTTCATTGCTGAAATTTCCAATAACCTAATAAAACACTTTACTAATGAAATTAGAAGGATTAAAAAGCACCAACATTCAGTTCATGTTATAAACCAAAGGGGTACTTATTTTCTGTGAAATCCTATTTAGTTTTAATTTGAGCCCCTAATTAGAATTCTGACAGAATCACCTTGCTCTGTAGATTGCAGGAATAAAAACCAAAGATGTTTCAGCTTTGAAATGAATAGCAATAGCTTGCAGTTTATACTAATATTACCTTGTGCTTTATATAGCACTTTTCAGCCAGAAAAATTACAGTGCGCTCTATAGACTGTACATAAAAGGATGACTTCACCCATCACTGAAATGCAGCAGCTTGAGGTGAAACTTTGTATCATTCTGTACAGCAGCCAACAGTTTTTGGGAGAGAAAAAAGAACAACTACAAGTGGAAAGTTCGGAGGCCAGAATGTAACCAATGAGGGTGGAATAATGCTTGTAGGACATGATTACTGAAGGAGACAATAGCCTTTTTATCTTTCTTGTCCTATAATATATTTAAAGTCCCAACTTTATTGGGGGAGGCACAGAGATTAACCTAAAATGTTCCTTTCCCACTTTTGTAGTCTCAGAATTCTGTAACTTTCCCACTGGTTGAGACACTTTCAACTGGCTCCAGAGCTTACTAATGCTGCTCCCTATGCCATTTGTGGTTATTGTCAAACATCCTGAGCCCTTCCTTTCCTTCTCAGGAGCTGAGCACACTTCTTCTGCAGCGTTCCAGCTCTTGTTGGCTAGGAAGTAATACATCATACTGATTCTCAAACACTGATCCTCCAGGATGTTATGGTATCCTAATCCTTAGACTCTTAGTGCAGCACCAAAAAGAAGGCATCGTGATCCACAGAAATGAGCTTTTGTGTTTGGTCTTCAACTAAAACCAGATTAATTTGTATTAATCTCAATATTTTAGATGAAAATGTTTCTGAATGGCTGAATTCTTTTTGCCATGTTCTATTAACTTTTATACAGTATTCTCTTATCAGAAAATGTAGTAATTATTTTTCCTTGTCAAATACACATGCAGGGCACTGTGCTCCAGTTATCCCCAGCCAGAAAAACAGTGCCTGGGGGACATTACACGCTCATTACATTACACTGGAAATTAGAGTAGCCCTGAGTATACTCTAAATTGTTCTGGGGATCCTACTGCACTTGTGGCTTGCCCAAGGATGGAAAGGGATGGGGAGGAAGGGTGTTTTCCATGGCGCTCAGCACATCTGAGGACTGAGCACACAGTGTGAGGGGCAATTCTGGACCACTGAAGTAAAAGACCAGGACTCCGGCCCAAGCAAGATGACAAGCCTCAGAAAGCATCTCACATTATTTTAATGAAGACTTAAACATGTAGTCAGGTCTTTTGCTAATGTTAGCAAGAGTAGGAGGAACCATTGTATTCAATATCCTATGAAAGATTCCTACCCAGGATACTCCTACAAGCTTATTTCAGTCTTGTGGCATACATGTTTTCAGGTTCACTGGGAGAGGGAAAAGAGCAGAAGTATTATACCATTTTTTGCAGGACAGCAAGAAACCAGGAACTGAGTCTTCCACACTTCATAAAAGTGTCAGGGAACCCAATTCAAACATGTAATAGAAAGAATATAAGATATCACACATAGATGAGATATGCATGAGAAAATAAACATACCTTCCAATTTCTGTGTACATCACCAAAATCAATACTCATAGAAGACACCATAAAGATCACAACACAATTCCAGACAAACACATGGGTCTAAACAACGAGGTGTCCTTGTGGCACCTTAGAGACTAACAAATTTATTTGGGCATAAGCTTTCGTGGGCCAGAACCCGCTTCATCAGATGCATGAAGTGAAAAATACAGGAGCAGGTATAAATACATGAAAGGATAGGGGTTGCTTTACCAAGTGTGAAGTCAGTCTAATGAGATAAATCAATTAACAGCAGGATACCAAGGGAGGAAAAATAACTTTTGAAGTGGTAAGATTGTGGCCCATTACAGACAGTTGACAAGAAGGTGTGTAGTTGCTGGTGAGTATTTGCTTCAGGTTGGGGGGCTGTCTGTAGGCGAGAACTGGCCTCACCAGCAACTACGCACCACACAACAAATACACCAAACCAGGAACCAGTGCCGTAACAAGGGCGAGGCGAGTGAGGCACTTGCCTCGGGCACACAAAGTCGGGAGGGTGCAGAAAGTGGTGGAGAGAAAAAAAAAAAAGCTGCTGGCACGGAGATATTTATAACCCAGGTGATCTCCCCCCCCGGCCCCACCTGCGGCCCCCCCCGCGCTTCCCCCGAGTGTCCCCCGACCCTGACTTGCTTCCCCCCCCCCCTTCCCGGCCCTGAGCAGAGCAGCTCCATGCTGCCTCCCTGCAACAACTGCTGCCACAGGGTCCTAGTGCCCCCCTCTCCACTTCCAGGGCAGATTGACTCTGAACCTGCCCTTCCCCCTCAGACCCTTCCCTTTTCTGGCAGGACCCTCCAGCAGTACAGGAGGCCCCCCCCCCGCCCGCAGTCACTGCTCCTGCCCCATGCAGGGCAAGGAGGCAGCCCCATCCCTCATCCCCAGTGAGGCTACAGTCAGGGGCAACAGCAGGGGAGGAGGTGCATGCAGCGCCCCCCGGCACCCACCACAGGGGAGGTGAGGGAGATTCCTGGACCTGAGAGGGGCCCTAGGAGCACATGCAGTGACAGTGGTGGGGGTGAGTGTGCTGCTGGGGGGGCAGGAAAGGGGGTCTCCTCCTCCAGAGCTTGCTGCTGCCGGCAGGGAAAGGGCTGGGGGGAGTCCTCCTCTCTGGCCCCTGTCCCGGAGCAGCCTGCCTGCACCCCAAACTCATCCCCAGAGCCCACACCCCCCATCAGAGCTTTCACCCCCCCCCACTGCACCCTCAACCCTCTGCCCGAGCCCTGAGCCCCTCCAGCACCCCAAACACCTTATCCCCAGTCCCAGCCAGAGCCCTCACCCCCCACACCCCAACCCTCTGCCCCAGCCCTGAGCCCCTCCAGCACCCCAAACCTCCCATTCCCATCCCCAGCCAGAGCCCTCACCCCCCACACTCCTACTCTCGCCCTGAGCCCCTCCCACACTCCAAACCCCTCATCTGCAGCCACAACCCACTGCCCTTACCCCTGCACCCCATCCCTCTGTACCCCTCCCATCCCCAAACTCCCTCCCAGAGCAATCACCCCAATCTCCTGCCCCAGCCTAGGGCCTGCACCCCAGACCTCCTCCCTCACCCAAACTCCCTCCCAGAGCCGTGGGGGGGGGGGGAGAGGGGGGCAGAGTTTGGGTGGGGGCGGGTTCTGGGCACCACCAAAATTTCTACAAACCTAGCACCCCTGATCCTGCCCTGCAAACCTGAACTCCCAGCAGTCTCAGGACACATGCTGATCCCTAGTGGCCACTGCTGATATCCAGCATCTCCCTCCTCTCTTAACCTGTGAGTCCCAGGAGCAGGATTAAAGATGCACTTCAGTAAGTTTGGAATGAGGAAGGAATTTTAAACTGTTTTACCATTTGCTTTTCCAAACAAATATTATGTCTTTACATAAAGGTCATATGTTTGACTGTTGTTATCATGACAAGTTAGTTAATGATCTTACCTATTTTCCAAGAAAAGTGCAGAGCACTCTTGAGAATCTAACTAATAGCTTTGGCAACTCTATCTCAGTCCTGCGGTCCATCGCTTAGAGAGAACAGTATTTCTCTGTGTCGTTTAGTTGGGACAGTTCGAGCAGTTCAAAGAAATGTCCCTTACCTTATCCTAGCAGCATAGTGAGTACATTTGGTGGTTCACTTTTTTGCTTTCTCTTTTTCATTTCTTGGAATTCACTGTCCTTGATGTGTCCGAAGGAAACAACACATTGTTAGGAAGGCTGATTTTAATGAAATGTCAGTGGGAATATTATATCAGGAAAAGAGACAAGCCCTTTCTGCATTCACAAATCTTCAAAGGGGAATTTGCTTACAGTTGTTGCAGGCCCTCTCCTTGGAGAGAGTAACCATTTTGACAAGACAGGGCATGTCAGAAATGACTCAGTTCTACAGGAAAATATTCATTAGCATATTGTGCGTGTTTCTTTCCTGTAAACTAAGGAGGGACTAGTTTATAGCTAGTGAGAATTATGTTTTCAGTTCTTCTCTGCTTTCTCTTTCAGTATGGTTACCTATTGAACTTTGTTTAATATGGCTGGTATAACATATAATGCGAGCTACATATTTATTACTGGTCATGTACCTGGAGACAGATTCCTTAGAGGATGTCACTGAGAAACCAAAGGGTTCAGTGTATTAAACAAACTCAAGTTATAGTTTGATATTTGATATCTCAAATATCAAAATTAGCTTTTTGTAGCACAGGAAAAATGTATTGCCTTGAGAGACGATAAAAAAATGTCTTAAATATCATCACATAGGCTCTTCAGGGGAGAGGAAAGGAAAGTCCAGTTTTTCTTCATAGATAAAATGCAGACATTAGCTACTGCTATTTTATTCAATTCAGGTGGTTATACTTCCCCCACCACTAGAGTATCTGAGC
The DNA here is from genome assembly GCF_028017835.1 of Emys orbicularis. NCBI lineage: Eukaryota > Metazoa > Chordata > Testudines > Emydidae > Emys > Emys orbicularis. The sequence goes on along the minus strand of NC_088689.1, from coordinate 28,657,920 downwards.
ACATTTCAGTGATGTTTTAAGTAGGTGACCAATATCTGTCATGTGTGTTTCCTTTATCATTCCTCTTCCCAGGGGAAAATGTTATATGGTTAGGGCCTGAAAGCCTTTGTAATGGCTGTGATAAAATAGGTTTCTTTTATAGTTCTGATTTGCTGTCCTTTGGATAGTAAAGTGTGAACTAAACTTGTTCAGATTGCTTCATTCACTCCTGAGGTTATTCAGTGTTTAAAGGGACACCATCAATTTAAAAAACACAATTCTGTGTGAAAAGCGTCCATAGAGTTGTTATAAGTAACAACTAATATTACAGTACAATTCAAGAAATCTGTCTTTTCAATTTTATTTTATTCATTTGTTATCCCTTTATGCACCATCAGTTATAGTTTTCCCCCAATAGAATGACTCGGTCAGTTTCCTCCTGTTTGTTGTTGGCATGAATCTTTAACACAGCAACAGGGGGAGAGAAAATCATGGAAAAGCATTTTGAACATTAAAATGGGATTGTAAAATCTCTAAAATTGGCAGAGAGACCTAAAGAGATGTGTAGGACCTGAAACCATGTTAATGCTTTATAAAGATTTGATGAGATTTCAAGTTGACAGTGACTCTTTACATAAGACTGCTCTCATGCCTTTATGCATACTGGGCCTGGTTTATCTCCTGCTTACACTAATTTTACACTCGTGTGAATTTTAATGGAATCACTCCTGATTTACATAGGTTTGTGTGTGGGGAAAGTCAGGCCCACCAACTTTGGATCTTACATCTTCTAGATATGCAAACAAGCTCCTGAAGGAAGAGGAACAAATTCACTAAAAAGAAGCTTTGAAGCCACAGCGTTTGGTACGAGAATAGCAATAGTGTATATAGTTATTGATTCCTGATCTCGCAGTGAGAACTATGTGGGCAGAGCACTGTGCTGGTGTTGACCCCATGGAAATCAAAGGGCTTGTAGGGTCCACCTATGCAACACTTATTGCAAACTCAGGTCAAAGTCAGTACAGTTTAATAAGTCAATAGGAGTAGTATTTTGTATTACATATCTATATAAGGTGTGACAAAGTTCCTCCTCTATCTTGGTGGGTCCTGCGCTTATTGGCGGATTTTCTTGCCTCAGAGATTCACCATGTGGGTTGGGGAACAGCCCAGAGACCTTCCCCTCTGGAAGAACCCACAGTCCAGGTCAATTGGGAGGGAACCCGGGCCCACCCTCTACTCTGGGTTCCAGCCCAGGGCCCTGTGGACTGCAGCTGTCTATAGTGCCTCCTGTAACAGCTGCATGACAGCTACAACTCCCTGGGCTACTTCCCCATGACCTCCTCCAAACACCTTCCTTATTCTCACCACAGGACCTTCCTCCTGGTGTCTGATAACACTTGTGCTCCTCAGTCCTCCAGCAGCACACCCTCTCAGCTCCTTGCACCTCTTGCTCCCAGCTCCTCACACTCACACCACAAACTGAAGTGAGCTCCTTTTAAAACCCAGGTGCCCTGATTAGCCTGCCTTAATTGATTCTAGCAGCTTCTTATTAATTGGCTCCAGGTGTCCTAATTAGCCTGCCTGCCTTAACTGGTTCTAGCAGGTTCCTGATTACTCTATTGCAGCCCCTTCTCTGGTCACTCAGGGAACAGAAAACTACTCATCCAGTGACCAGTATATTTGCCTTCTACCAGACTCCTGTACCCCACTGGTCTGGGTCTGTCACAAAGGACATGGTCACCTGAGCCATTTGGGCTTAGGACAGAAGTCTAGCCTCAACCTTAACTGTGGAGTTGCTATATAGACATCTCTAATATTTTAGCTCTCTGTAACATGGTAAATTACAATTCAATCTCTCATTACAAAAAACTATGATACAAATCATTGCTAGATACTCTGTATAACATAAGTAAAGTCTCTCTAAAATTCTATCAGTGAGCCAGAAAGGAGGAAGGGCTGGAGAAGTTTTAGTTAGAAGTTATATACTGAAGTACAGAAGGGAAACAGGATAGGACAGATTTAGAGATAATATTGTTTTCCTTAGTCTCATAAAGATGCTTATTTAGTCTTACAAAAAAGCAACTCTTTACCACTGTCACGACATACTACATATTCAAAAAGGAAAAGGAGTTTCTGAATAAGAAATTCTAATCTCTTCCTCAGTAGATGTCAGACCCCATATGTTATTTGCTATTATTTTACCTAAATGCCTAATAGGATCACTTTTAATTCTTGAAACTGTTTTATTTAATAGATTAAAGGTATAACCTTTCCAGTTACATATGGACTTTTGCATCTTAGGTATGGGAGCACTGAGAATATTTTATTAGGTGCATATGGGACCCCAGGATGATGTTCCAGGAAGTAGGTCTGCTGGGAAGAGATGGGGTTTGCCTGACCAAGATGGGGAAGTGCATCTTTACACACTGACTCCCCAACCTAGCGAGGGAGGCTTTAAACTAAGTGCAAAGGGGGCATGGGACAAAAGCCCACCTGTAAGCATAACAAAGGTAAACTGGACAGAGGAGAGGGAGGCGAACATGGAAAATTACCACAGGATTATAGGAACAACAAGAGAGAAATCAGTTCAGGGAATCTGCCCAACATTGTAGACGTAGATGTCTATAAACAAATACAAGGACTATGGGGAATAAATACGAAGAACTGGAAGTATTAGCACATAATCTAAATTATGGCTTAATTTGAATCATAGACCCTTAATGGGATAAATGTCATGACTGGAATATTGGTATAGAAGGGTATAGCTTGTTGAGGAAAGACAGGCGGGGCTAAAAAGAGAATAGGTGTTGCATTATACATCAAGAATACATATGCTTGATCTGAGGTCGAGCAGGAGATAAGAGGCAGACCAATTGAAAATAAGTCAAGAAGGGGTAAAAATTGGGGTGACATCATGGTAGGGATCTACTATAGACCAGTAAATCAGGAAGAATTTGTGGATGAGGTATTCCCAGTACAACAGAAATAGCTAAAGCACAAGACCTGGTTGTAATGGTAGACTTTAACTACTCGGACATCTCCTGGAAAAGTAATATGGCAAAACACAAAATTTCCAATAAGTTCTTGGAATATATCGGGAACAACTTTTTGTTTCAGAAAATGGAGGAAGTAACAAAGGGGACAGCCATTTTAGACTTGATTCTGACCAACAAGGAGGAACTGGTTGTGAATCTGAAGGTGGAAGGCAATTTGGTTAAAGTGATCATAAATTGATAGTTTTCTGAGGAAAGGAAGGAATGAGAGCAGCAGAATAAGGACAATGTACTTCAAAAATCAGACTTTAACAAACTCAGAGAACTGTAGATAAGGTCCAAATGGGAAGAAAATCTGAGGGAAAAAGGAGTTCAAGAGAGTTGGCAGTTTCTCAAGGAGACAGTATTGAAATGTACTACTATCCCCATGCAAAGGAAAGATAGGAAGAATAGCAAGAGGCCAATATGGCTCCATCAGGAGTTCTTTATGACCTGGAAATCAAAAAGGAAGCCTAAAAAAGGGGAAATATGGACAAATTGCTAAAGAGGAGCACAAAACAACAGCACAAGCATTCAGGGACAAAATCAGAAAGACTAAGGTACAAAATGAGTTACTCCTAGCAAGGGACATAAGAGACAAGAAGAAGAGGTTCTATAAATATATTAGGATCAAGTGAAAGAAAAAGGAAAGTGTAGGTCCTCTACTTAGAAGGGAAGGAGAACTAATAACAGACAACATCAAGAAGGCTGAGTTGTTTAATGCCTATTTTGCTTCAGTCTTCACTAAAAAGGTTAATGGTGACCAGATACTATACATAATTAATATTAACAACACGAGAGAAGGAATGCAAGCCAAAATAGGAAAATAACTGGTTAAAGAAATATCTAGATGAACAGAACAGTTAGCCCAGCTGACTTAAAGTTCATCCTAAGGAAATGAAGTCTAGGTAAATTATAAAGGTGGGTGCACAACTGATTGAAAGATCTATTCAAAAGAGCAGTTATCAATGGTTTACTGTCAAACTGGGAAGGTGTATATAGTGGGTTCTACAGGGGTCAGTCCTAGGTCTCATACTAGTCAATATTTTCATTAATGACTTGAATAATGGAGTGGAGAGGATGCTTATTAAATTTGCAGATGATACCAAGCTGGAGGGGTTTGCAAGCACTTCGGAGGACAGGATGGAATTAAAATTACCTTGACAAATTGGAGAATTGATGAAACAAGGTGAAATTCGATAAAGATAAGTGCAAAGTATTTCACTTAGGAAGGGAAACAAAACCCAACTACAAAATGGGGAACAACTAGCTAGGCGGTAGTACTGCTGAAAAGGCTCTAGGGGCTATAGTGGATCACAAATTGAATATAAGACAACAATGGGATGCAGTTGCAAAAAGGGCTAATATCATTCTGGGATGTATTAACATGAGTGTTGTATGTAAGACACAGGAGCTAATTGTCCTACTCCACTTAGCACTAGTGAGGCTTCAGATGGTGTACTGTGCCTAATTCTGGGTGCCACACATTGGAAAGATGTGGACAAATTGGAGCGACTCCAGAGGAGAGCAACAAAAATGGTAAAAGGTTTAGACAACCTGACCTATAAGGAAAGGTTAAAATAACTGGGCATATTTAGTCCTGAGAAAAGAAGAGAAGGGGAGACCTGAAGAAAAGGGCAGGAGAGTTTAAATGTGTTAAGCATGGTTATAAAGAGGACTGATCAATTCTTCTTGCCCTACCTTCAGTGGACATGGAGAAGTAGCAGTCTTCATCTGCAGCAAGGGAGATTTAGGTTAGATATTAGGAAAAATTTTCTAACTATAAAGAGCAGTTAAACTCTGAAATAGGCTTCCAAGGGATGTTGTGGCATTCCCATCACTAATGGCTTTTAAGAACAGGTTGGACAAACACCTGTCAGGAATGGTCTGGTATACTTGTTCCATAAAGGGCTGGACTCGTTGACTTCAAGGTCCCTTCCAGCCTTATATTTCTATGGGAAGTGGTTTTGTTGAATATGTAAATGATGTACTGCATTATCAAGGAATACAATTCAGCTGTGTTTTTCTTTGATAGTTAGCCAAGATATTGACTGAATAACTTTGCAAAGAAACTAAAAATATGAAAGTGGAACTATATGGTAAAAATAACATGCTTCAAAATAAAAATATATAACCCTTCCCTTAAATCAGTTCCAGACATTTATTTGAATAAGACATTCACAGCTTCTTTTCTCAAGATGAAGAATTACTTCTGACCCCTCAGAAACTGAGAGTGGAAAACATATTTGCATAGCCTCAGTAATGAATAATGCAGTCTTTTGTCACTACTTTTTCTAACAGTTTAGCTAGCCTCCAATTATTCCTTCAAGGTTTGGCAATACTGTTGAATAATTGGGCATAACTGGTACAGATTAAATGAATATAGTGTTTGAAAAATGATTTTAACAGTGAACCTCGGCTGTAGATCCTCAAGGATAAAGATGAGAAAATCTAAACACTAGTTGGAATTTATATCCTTGAACCTATCAGAACAATAGACTCATGGGCAAAATACTGGCAAACTGTTGGTCAGAAAAGCAAGCTTCCCCCCCACCTCCAGCCCAAGTTTCTGCAGTCATAGTGCACCTCAGTTATTCTAATTTTTTGTTTTTGTTTTTCATTAGTTTGTGATATATCACACTGAATTGCCTTAACTCATAAAAAACACCAGTGTGTGAATATCTAATGCAAGTTGTAACAAGAAGGGAGGCACCTCAGAAAAACAAGGTGGAGATGAAATGTTTACATTTCACTCTTGTCTTGAGATACAAAACTATAGTAACTGATCAAAATATAAGTAGGCCTGAATGACTGTTTGGACAGAATTATATTGCGCAGGAAATTAAACAAAAATGCATTGAGCTAGCTTAATGTTACTAGAATTAAAGCCCTTACCTATGAAAGGGACGAAATGGGACTATTTGAATTTTTATTAACCAAGTGGACTCATTTTTGAGTTCTGTATAAAACCATCCATTGTAAAACCATAAAAACATACCACTAGTTTTGGCAGTGAAGTTTACCTAATATTACTAATGTGTGTTGGCAAAATCTTGCTTTTTAGATGACTTGATTTAGCCCTTATCTACCCACAAAAGTTGCACCGATCTACCTAAATCAATTTAGCTGCCCCTTAATCAAAGTCACAATCTAGCCCTAGATAGATACATCCTTGCTGGTCTGAACCCCATCAGTGATTCACTCCTCTCTGTCAGCGCTGGATTAAAACCAAGGCAATAGACATATCATGACATGGGCCCTACCCTATGGCTCCCTATAGTCCTGCCCTGGCAAACCCCCACTTGGAGAAACTATGGCAGGAGCCCCTTCCTTCCCTCCTAAAGAGGCAGCAGCATAGGGCTCCTTTCCTCCCAGGAGTAGCACCTAAGGACCCTTTTCCCTTTGGGAGTAGTGATGACACCATGTCTTCCCCAGAGAGGCAGAGGTAGGAGCAGGGGAACTCGAGCAGCTAAATTGTATTTGCTTGAGTTAGTGGGTTGCACCTGCTATACTCTGGTCTTCCTCCCCCCCATCCCACACCACAATTCTCCTCTAGGAATGATAATGGTGGGGCACCTCTGAATAGTGAGTCTAGAAGACTAGAGATTTTTAAAAAAAGAAATCTGAGATTCTGATGTAATCACATGACTCCAGGTGACAACATGATCCTTCTACTCCTGGGGGAATTCTGCATCACTGCACATGCGCAGAATTTATGTCCCCCACAGATTTCTTTGCTTCCCTGCAGAAACATGATTTTCTGACAGTTAAGCAAAGGGAAACCATAAGAGTGGTCACACGACCCTCCCCAGCAGTATGTTTTGGGTGCCCAGGGCAGCTGGCAGAGAGGTAAATCACTGTGGGGTAGGGGGCGGGACTGGAAAAGACCCCGCTGGTGGCTCCTACCCTGCACCGGGCTCAGCTGCTAGTCCCGGCTGGGCTGGGGAGGATGGGACTTCCTCTTCCTCTGCACAGCATCTGGGGCCGGGTCAGACCCATCCCCAGATTTCTACCCCAGCTGTAGGAAGCTCTGCAAACTCCCCTCCCCGCAGCTTCTTGTACCCACTGCTCCTCAGCTGCAGGGGGAGGGATCCCTGTATAGGGAGCCTTTCCCCTATCCACTCAACCCCGTGCATCCAGACCCCCTCATACCCAGATCCTCCCGCTGAGCCTCACTCCCCCCGCACCCAGAATCCCCCCTGATAAGCCCCACTCCTCCTGCATGTGGACCACCCTGACAAGCCACCCACACCCAGGTCCCCATCCTACTGAGCGCCAGTCAGCTGCAGATGGATCCCTACCCCACTGAGCCCCACCCCCGCACTGGGCCCCCACACCAAGACGCCCCTGCTGAGCTACAACCACCTTCACCTTGACACCCCCCCCCCCCCCGCAGTGTTACCCGGGGTTCTTTCAACCCAAAGCTCTTGGTAACTTTTATTCTGTGCGAGGAGGTGTCAGGAAATAAATCAGGGGAGACACGGCCGTCCGACCGATAGATGGCTGGCACAAACAGGACAACACAAGAGTGCTTTCACTTAAAGCTGAACTTTACTTAGACTCAAGCACTTACACGCGTCCGCAACAAGTTTAGTAAAACACCCCCAACCCTTGATAATTACCAAAGCTGAGTGTGGCTCTCGAGTGGCACAGCGGCAGCCCGTCTGCCGCTGGGGAACACAAGATGCATCCAGAGGGAGAGACCAGTCCCGAAGAGTCCCCCCAAAGGAGTCCCACCTATCTCAAGCTTTTCACCCTTATTTATACATTAGTAATACAATGACATGTCCCTTAAAGAAAACTTGTCAAGCAAGCAGTTCCACTGGGCAAGCAAGAGGCTCCTTCTGATTATTGATTAACCAGGTGTGGGTCTTTCCAGAGCCTGCAGCCTTGAGATCCCAATAGACATTCCTGAGGGTACATCCTGCTCTTTTCAAATGCATGTATCAGCAACTTTAACACAATTTTTATCAGGAAGGATGCGGGGTCAAGCTGCCCTTTCCGTGGCACCCTAAACCCCCTCCTCCCCTGCCTTGGTCAAGCTGCATGGCCACTTTACAGCCTGCTGACTAGGTTGCTTTTTAACAATAAGCCATAGTGGTTTTAGGCACTTTATGGGTTTGCCAAAATCTCCCCGTACAGCAGAGTCCCATTACCATGCACCCAGAATCCCGCAACAAGTCCCTGTGCATCCAGATCCCCCCTGCACCCAGATCCCCCACAGAGCCACCTGTACCTAGATTGCCCCACACAGAGCCCCTCCACACTTGGATCCTGCATTGCTGAGCCTGCCTTCCCATTCCTGGGGCACTTGGCACAGAGGGGCAGAGCCCTGGGGTGTTTCTGGGGCAGGCCCGGTCCTTGCGCTGTGTCAGGGTTGGGTGCAGCCTCTCTGCTGAGTCTGTGTCCTGGGCGGGAGCTGCACAGTGATCTCCCACCTCTGTGCAGCCAGTGGCCTGTGCTTCCCAATGCCATGCTGGAGTCCCCACATTAATATGACAAATAAAATTTGCAGAATTTTGCAGAGTTTTTAATTTTTTGGTGCAGAATGCCCTCAGGAGTATCCTATGGAGCCTATTGATTAATCCAGCCCTATCATCTGTAGAGAAATACGTTTAGCTTTGCCCATCAATCTGTCCAGCAGCACACACAAAGAAGTTCAAGTGATACATGTATTATGCAAAAAGAACAGGAGTACTTGTGGCACCTTAGAGACGAACAAATTTATTTGAGCATAAGCTTTCGTGGGCTATGCTCAAATAAATTTGTTCGTCTCTAAGGTGCCACAAGCAGGGCTGGCTCTGGCTTTCTGGCCGCCCCAAGCAAAAAAAAAAAAAAAAAAAACCTGCGGCGCAGAGTGCAGGGGGACTCCCTGCCCTGCAGATGTGCCCCGGCTAGCAGGGGGAGGGGGAGGGGGGGAGAGAGAGAAGGAGGGCGGCCAGGGCTTCAGCGGGGCTCTGCCACGCGACCCCTCCTGCCGTGCCCCCTGCCGGGAGGGCTCCGCACCGCTCCGGTTGGCTGGGAGGGAAGGACGCGGGCTGCCCTGCCGGGCTTGCTGCAAGGCGCTCCCGTCCTCCGCGCTGCTGCCCCCTACAGGGCGGCCGGAGCGGAACAACAACCACAACAACAACAACAACAAAAGCAGCCTTGCCGCCCTAGGATTGGGCGGAATGCCGCCTCCTACAAGCTGCCGCCCCAAGCACCAGCTTGCTCGGCTGGTGCCTGGAGCCGGCCCTGGCCACAAGTACTGTTCTTTTTGCGAATACAGACTAACACGGCTGCTACTCTGAAACATGCATTATGCAATCGTGTACCAAGTCATTAAGGCTGTTTCAAAAGTAATAGAATTGTGTTACTCAACTGCTACAATTCTCATATCTCCTTTAGGCTTTGGTACAAAAAGAGCCAGGAACTGAAAAAAAAAAAAAAAAGAGAAGAAGAAAAAACAAAACAAAACAACACTCTCGCCACTGGGTCAGAGGCTTGCGGTGCCTGAGTGTCCTTAACCTCTACAAGTTAGTGACATGACAAGTCTTTCAAGTGAGACTGAGAGTTTACAGTTTTCCATTTACTCTGGGCTGAGTACGAATTTTTAGTTTATTTGGGGTACCATCTGGGTACAGGCGCAAAACAGATAATTATAGCACAGACTATTAAAATCTATGCTGAATCACAAAACAGATAAATGCTCCTTTTGAGGAGGATATTTTATTGAGGGAAATGCTTAATATCCAGCGCTGAAAAGTGATCTCTAGCCCGTGTCAATTTGGTATAAAGAACGACAGCTCTGGCCATTAAATAGGGGGTAAAGTATGTACATTTTTACTCCTGCAACGCTATAGTAGAACTTCATTTATTGTTCCTCCCATCCTCCAAAATGGAGTTGTGTCCCAACTCACATCAGTCCTTTGTTTGTATGAAACCCTTTATAACCGGATACATTTTGTATTTCCATTCTACTCCAATAAAGATTTTGCCACAACTTATATCGAGAATATTTAGTGTACACCTATTCCAAATACTATTTTAATGCTTTGTATTCAAGCCTTGACATTAGTTATAGAACAGAGCTAATAAACAACTGATTATAAATATTTCATGATTAAGATGAAGGAAAATTCTGGTGCAAACTTCAGCTTCCACGAATCTTTTAAGTGACTTTGTGGTAATTTTGCCTGTGCACAAACTGCAGGATTGGACTTTTAGTGTGGCCCTTTAAAGAAACGCCCTCCTTAAGAAGGCAAGATTTATTAGCTTTCACACTGTTGTGCTTTTAGATGGCTGAAAACTCTCCCAGGAATTCTTTTAATATCCCCATCAAACTGAAATGTGAATTACATAATTATAATTAGAGCACCGTACTCTTGATAAAACTCACTTGATTTATGTAAGTGCTGTTTACTTCCTAACTTGTGCCCAGATTAAACCTTTAAAAATAAGCAGGATTTTTAAAAAGTTGATTTTTTAAAATGATATTTTAAATGTCTGGTTCATGATTTTTTTGAATGCCTGGGTTTGGCAATACTAGGCTGTTGTTTAAATATGATGAACCATTGTTGGGTGCCCATATCAATGCATAATGACTTAAAACCATGTCACACAGAGAATAGGTTCAAATATTCAATGGCTGAGAGTGAAAGATTTGGGTGCGGGTGGGGTTTGAGGCGGATGTGTTGTGCTGAGAGTCTCACATACCAGAGACTAACAAATTTATTTGGGCATAAGCTTTTGTAGGCTAGAACCCACTTCATCAGATGCATGGAGTGAAAAATACAGTAAGCAGGTATAAATAAACAGTACAGGAAAAGATGGGAGTTGCATTACCAAGTGGGGGGAGGAGGGGGTCAGTGCTAACGAGACAATTCAATTAACAGTAGAATACCAAGGGAGGAAAAATCACTTTTGTAGTGGTAATGAGGGTGGCCCATTTCAAAGAGTTGACAAGAAGGTGTGAGTAACAGTAGGGGGAAATTAGTATGGCCTACTACAAGACAGGCCCAACAAAGAAACTAACAGAATGCCACTAGCCGTCACCTACAGCCCCCAACTAAAACCTTTCTAGCGCATCATCAAGGATCTACAACCTATCCTGAAGGACGATCCCACACTCTCACAGACCTTGGGAGACAGGCCAGTCCCGCTTACAGACAACCCCCCCAACCTGAAGCAAATACTCACCAGCAACTACACAACACACAACAAAAACACTAACCCAGGAATGAAACCCTGCAACAAACCCCAGTGCCAACTCTGTCCGCATATCTATTCAAGGGATACCATCATAGGACCTAACCACATCAGCCACACCATCAGGGGCTCATTCACCTGCATATCTACCAATGTGATATATGCCATCATGTGCCAGCAATGCCCCTCTGTCATGTACATTGGCCAAACCAGACAGTCTCAATGCAAAAGAATAAATGGACACAAATCTGACATCAGGAATTATAACATTCAAAAACCAGTAGGAGAACACTTCAATCTCCCTGGTCACTCAATAACAGACTTAAAAGTGGCAATTCTTCAACAAAAAAACTTCAAAAACAGACTCCAGTGAGAAACTGAAGAACTGGAATTAATTTGCAAACTGGACACCATCACAAAAACTAATTTCCCCATACTAATTTCCCCCTACTGTTACTCACCCCTTCTTGTCAACTGTTTGAAATGGGTCACCCTCATTACCACTACAAAAGTGATTTTTCCTCCCTTAGTATTCTACTGTTAATTGAATTGTCTCATTAGCACTGACCCCCCACTTGGTAATGCAACTCCCATCTTTTCCTGTACTGTTTATTTATACCTGCTTACTGTATTTTCCACTCCATGCATCTGATGAAGTGGGTTCTAGCCCACAAAAGCTTATGCCCAAATAAATTTGTTAGTCTCTAAGGTGCCACAAGGACTCCTTGTTGTTTTTGCTGATACAGACTAACATGGCTACCACTCTGAAACCTGTCACATACCAGAGTGAGGAATGTGGAATAAGTGCCAGATAGATGGGAAGGTTTGGAGTTTTCCCCCAAACATCTGGAAGCACAAAGATAGGGTTTCTATCCTGGGGACCCATCATTTATAAAAACCCAATAAAAGCTCCAGCAAGTTGACATACTTCACTTAGATTTTAGATGTGGCATGTGGATTCCAATTTGTGCTGCCTCCTTTGATTAATCAGGAACAGCTTATGGTCTAAGCTTCAGGCATTACTTAGCTCTTCTTCCTTCCAAAGTGGAGACATGGAATTCCGTGCAGTTTGGTATATACAAGTCTCTTGAATGAGACCTGAAAATTCCACGTCCTGTGTGTTCATTAAAGTTTCATGGCATTTCTGGCTAAAGTTTTCCCGCCTCTTCCCTGTTTGCTAACAGCATGTGCTGATTGGTTGCCAACTTCCATTCAAGAAGTGGCTGCACGTCAGTGGTGTTGAATCTATACAATTTGTAGAGGTTCAGGATGCAAGGTGCTATATAAATGTAAAGTATCACACACCTTGGAGCTTCTGTTTCCTTGTCACTCTGATGTTACTTTAAGCATCATATTATGAAGCTTGAACCTTAAGTGAAACAAAGGTACAAGAAAGAATCTCACACTGTTTTGCCAAGAAACTGTAGGTAAAAAATTAGTGCAACAGTTAATCTGTAGCTATAACGCATTAAGCACCAAATTGTACTTGTTCATCAATAAGTTCCTTTTCCTATTCTCTTTCCACCCCTCCGCCCCCCATTTTCCTCTCCTTGTTCTATGTGTGTGGTAAAAGTTACTCATCTCTGAATGCATATATCACAGCTGCTGGCAATAACCACTTGTCTAATGGTGAGCAAGGAGTCATACTTTCCCACAATGTACATATATGGAAAGCTGTTTGTACTGATATAGTACTATGACTCAATAGGGCATATGTCAACTCAAACTGTAGGAGCTGGGAATGTCAAAGAAAGGTTGAAAACAACCCTTCTGCCCAATGCCCTTAAAAGAAAACACATGCTACTGGGTTAGAAATGTCTGCATTCTTCCAACAGGCATGTCCAGAGTTGGGAGTACCAGATGTTTTCATCTGCTTTGATACAGAAGGAATAGGCAAGAATTTTATTTTATTTTTTAGGCACATTCAGTAATATACAGAAGTAACATATTGCAAGCTCTTTTGTATTTGCTCCATGTTACAAGATATTGCACAGCCTATTGTTACCTAATTAAAATTAGCCATTTATTCTTTTTTTCTTAGAGGTCAAATACACAGCAGGTGTTTGGCACTAAATTGCCTTGATTTGTTTGAGCTCGCCACCTGGTGTCAAATTTACCATTATTCCCACTGCCATATGTGCTCACTGAATAGCTGAGCTTAAACTCTGATGTTACATACCTGATTACATCTGTAAGTGATCTTATTTCTTTTGCTGTCAGGGTACTTACACAACCTACTATGCAGCAGTCAGATTTTGGTATTAAAATATTCATCTCAGTAAATGGCTTTCTATGAGGTTTTCCAAGTAAAATTTATACTCAATGTTTTTGTACTCATTTTACTTTTCCCACATTCAAGAGATGTGTGTATCTTTGCAAATAACAATAACTATCTAAAATATAAATAACCTATAATATGTAAACTACATTTAAATTGAACTGAATAGGCCAATGTAAACCAGCAAAATTACGAAAACCTACGTGGCAACATTGAAGTCTATTGAACGCTGGAACCCTCGTCTCCTGACCTTTTCAAAGCAGCCAAGAACAGCATGATATATGTATTTTTAACCTTTATAAGGGAAGCAAGAGCACTGAGAGCTGCATATGCATTTCAAAGTTGGAACTAATACATCTACAGAGAAATCATAAAACAGAAGAAAAGAAGATGCCTTGGCACATGTGTGTTCTCTAAAACCATGCTACACCAAATAAAAAGAATGTTGACATTATACACCTCAACTCCCAGCCTGCCTGAATCAGAAGGAATGTTACTGTGGTTAACACTTAGCTTATATAGCTCTTTTCAACTAAAGATCTCAAAGTGTGTGTGTGTGTGGGGGGGGGGGGGGGCAGGGGTATTATTTTCGCCATTCTATAGAAGGGGAAGCTCAGACACAGAGGCAATCAAGTGACTTGCTCAAGGTCACACAGTGAGCCAATGGCAGAGGCAGGACTAGAACCCAGGTCTCATGATGAGCAGTCCAGCGCATTAAGCACTAGGATCCCCGAGAGTGCCTGAATGGCCAAAAGCCTGCCTTCCCAGTCATCCCTGTAACTTGCCAAACTGAATACAGTTGTGCAGACTTTGGAAGTCTGTATTACAGAGGCATTACCAGATCAGTGCAGATTTATGCAGGTTTTCATTGCTTTAGATGCTCCTTCAATGTCTTTGGCATTCTTCAGATGTTTTGGCAGGAAGCTTGAAATGCAGAAGCCATAAGACAAGACACAGCCTGCTTTAGTTGTAGTGCTAGATATTGGGCCCTGCCAAGGCTACTTGGAGCCTCAAAGCTGCCCCAATACAGTGAATACCTTGGGTAGAGGCAACAGAGGGCATACCAGGGGCACGTTGGATTAACCCCTCAGGCTATTCTAACTTACACAGGGGCTGGGCTGGCCCCTGGCAGTCTCTGGGATTCTTTGAGCATAAATGCAGTGTTGAGTCCCCTGTGTGCCCCCTCTTGGGCCACATGGTGCATGCAGTGTGGCTCGATTTAAGGATCAGGGCCATAGTCTGTAGAGCAGCCGGTCATTTTCCTTAGCACTGTATCAGTATTCTATTATTAAGGGTTGGTGAAAGGATGACTTATCTGAGTAGATGGAACTCCCTGCATTACGAAATACCTCACTCTGGGCCAAATCTATTGCCAATGAAGTAGTCAGTCACTTGTCTTCAATGGAGACACACCAGGAAGAATTTACTGAAGTTCAGAACTGGCAAAAATCCTTTACTTGCAGTTGGCTGTTCCAAGACACACACCTAGCTAAATAGCCAGGCAGAGACCTACCCTTGATAGGGCATAATATAACCCACTAGTATCTGTGATCTTTCAGATTCTTACAGAAATAGCTGTTCGGCTCTTACGCTAATGTCTTGTTCTTAAAGGGCCCTCATTTCACTGCTAAAAAGCCAGGTGCACTGTTGCATTCCAGGCTGAGAAAGATATTCCAGGCTGTGTGCAAAGCACAGACAGGATAATTTCTTCTGATTAAAAACCAAGTCTCTGATTTTGTTCCAATTTTCTCTATCCTTCGCAGAAGAACTCAAAGGCCTTAATGATTTCTGGTCAGATAACCTAGCCATTTAGACAGATCCTCACTGAGCGGAAACAAAATTAGATTTTTATCCTCTGGGGCTCCATGTTACGGTCACAATAAAACTGTTGTACAAAAGAAAGAAACTAACTACCCATTAAGCAATATATCTGTTACCAACATATGCTTACAGTCACTGGACCTCATTGTGGTCTGACATACACTAGTGTAACTGCATTGACTCAATGGAATTCTTTCCAGTTTACATTGTATCAGGTACTTTGTTATTTAAACAACACTTCAGGAAAAAAAGAAATAATGGGCCAGATCCTCAGTCCTTTATGCTGGACTGGTGGCACAAAACAGACTAGTAGCCAACTTACACTGCTAAGGATTCCTATGGCATAGCCAACTCTATCCCATTCATCACTGTATACATATGGATGAAGGAAAGAAGGCAGAGATAGAGCACTCTGGTGCGCCAGCAATTCCCAGCTTCAAGAACATCCCCATGGGGCCGGTTAGTCAGTAGCATTTAAAGCAGGCTTCACTTGAACTCTCCAAGCTGCTTCTCAGACCAGATTGGTACCCAGTGATGAGGAGCAGGCAGATGCAAAAGTGGCTTACTGTCCCTTTTGTGAGCATCCCCATCCCAGCCACTCCTGAGAAACTGGCCCAATATAATGCAGAGGGGCTTTTTCACCAGTAGTTTAGACTGAACCTTTGGAAAGAAAGACTCTTGGCTATGTTTCCTCTTTGTTTATAAAGTATTTAATTTCTGTAAAAGTTTTCACAATTGCCCCAGAACATGTTACCAAACTCCATATGTTAGAGGGCAAGCTGAATGAATAACTAAAGTTATACTTTATTATATTATATTACTCTAAAATATTAGCATCAGAGCAGTATGGGAATAAATCGTTTAACAAGTATCCATTTCTGGCTGTTATGAGATAAGACTTTTACAAATTGTTTCATCTTGATTGACCTAAATAGAGTAGAAAATTACCATGACTACACTTACTTGAAATCATACAGTGTGATCTGATTAAAGCAGGATATAAATTGATTCAAAGATAAAGAAAGGGCAGGGAAAATGAAGTGAGATTAACAGGAGAAGAAAATGCTAAATAGGAAAGAAGGGCAAGATACAGCCTGTCTCCAATGCTATATTAGAAAAAATGCTGTAATAACAGTAGTGTAATAGCTGGAACTAGAATAGTTCTGCATAATTGTTATTACATATCAGGGATGAGGCTAAGCTGAAATATCTGTAACTCAGAATTACCATATAGATAGATGGAAGTCACTTGGCACACCAGTTAACTGACAAGAAGAGCTGTGCCAGCCTGCCAATTTTCCTTTCACAAGAATTTGATCCAAAGCAAAGTTTCTAATGGTGAACACAGCTTTTAATTTGAGTGGTAGTGTTTTGCACTTACATTTCCCTACCTGTGCCTCCAACAGAAATTCTACCAGTCATGGAAACAGCTTTCTTGCCTTATGGAAATTGTTTCATTGTCATAGAAACTAACCAAATTTTGGAGACTGTCACAATTCTTATTTTGCTAGTTCTGCTACTGGTGAAAATATGTTTTGTAAAACCTTGATAAACAATTTTCAGGTCACTGTGGTATAATTGGGTAAAAATTATTCTTTGAGGATAGAGGGGAAAAACATGAGAAGAAGAAATAATAATAGACTGATGAGAAGAAATAAATTTTCTAGTTTTTAATTGTGGACACAGACACCAAAATCACTAGAAAAATTACTATAGGGCCCAATATGAACTAGCCAGGGATGGGTTAAGTGACCCAATAGTTCATCTTCATCTCAGATTCTCCAAAGAAGAATGGATTTTTAAAGGACTCCTGTAGCAACCCACTCTTAAAAGTGGCACACATTTGCAGATGGTGTGCTGCAGCACACCCACAGCTGTGTATTTCTCACAAACAGGTGTCTAATGTTGTTTTTCCAATTGGCCAGTCAAGTAGAATTTTTGTTGAGTCTGGAAATTCCCTGTTTGTTACAGAGGGAGAGCACTTCTCCTATTATTTCTCCTATTCACAGCCTCTGAAGTGGAAATCAATGGCAAGCTTTTTCACCGTGGACCTAATGTACTGGGAAATGCTCCTGCAATGTGAACTGGTAACCAGAGAGAGCTGTACTATCCAGATGCTCATTTGCAGTTTGGCATCACAGAAGCGACATATTTGTTGCTAACATGGACAGTACCACAGTCTCATTTCTGCTTGGGACTTGCACTAGGGTGTATTATAAAATCAGAAGCCAGGGCCAAATCTAGCATATATATTTTGCCATTCTCCCCACAAACAAAAATTCTTGTCCCATCTTCCACCTGCCAAAACCCCCAAACAAGTGAACTGACTCTCATCCACCATGCTCACACCCCATTATGCATTAATGTAAATGGACAGAACAGTCCCAATTGTAAATAACAGTTTTTAAAATTGCTTGCAGGACCTATCTGTGAAAGTTTTACAGGTGGGGGGGAGTGGTTTGTCTAGTTTTTTTAAACAGTCCCAAAGCAGACTAGCCCTTGGAGGACTTAACAGGCCAGCTGAGCTAGGGAAAGGGACAGCAGGTTGAATACTTACATATGCACTTCAGAAACCACACCCAGGTCTGCCATACAATAATGCTGTTAGCCCACCTTCCAGGAGACATTTCAGTGAGAACCACTTCTAGCCAATCCCCTACTACCCCCCATGATCCACATGGCATTTGAGGCTTTGGGAAGTGCTGTGAGTTGGGTACTACAGCTCCTTTGGATCATCCCCATATTCAGTTGTCTACTGATGCAGATTAGGAGTGGTGTCTGTGCTTTTTCTCACATATTCTCCACCACAGGTGAACACTGGATTGTGCCAGGATATCATTGGTGGTAGTAGGAAAATGAAAGGGAGCAGGAAGAGGAGAAAAAAGACTGCGGGTGACTGAGAGGTAGAACATAAGAAAAACCATACTGTCATGGTTGGCTTGTGGGCAGCCAAACCTAGTAGTCAGAGCCAGAGTCTGCATCATGAGGCACAAGTCAAGAGTCGGCTGGGTCAGGACACCGGGAAGTCAGAAGCAACAGAGACACTGGAGATCAGAACCACGAGTCAGGGACCAGAATAAGGCCGGATCAGGACACCAGGGGGTCAGAGGCAGGAGACAAACTGGGGATCAGAACCACAAGTCATACCAAGAGCCAAGCTGTGTCAGGATGCCAGGAAATTCACTTCTCTCAGCTAGGAGAAACTGCCTGATTTTGACACCCCTGCAGTGTTTCTACAAGGAGCACATGCTCCATTGCCTCCTTTTGTTGAGGCCTATTACAGAATGACCATCTACTCCCTCAATATGTGATTGCTATCACTAGATTTTAGGGGTTGAGCATGAAGTAATTTTGTCCTGTCTCTGTAATATCCATACACTTCTTCATATGGACTTGGGTTGATGTAGCAGGCTCAGGGTCAAGTCCAGCTGAGCTCTGCTTGGCCTAGGTGGGCAAAGATAGTTTTAAGCCATGTGTATTCTCCCCTATCCTGGTACTACTCAAATTTATGTTCAGCAAGCCAAGCCCCCCAGGGCCATTCCATTTGCCAGGCATCACTGGAGTACAGTTAAAGGCACTTTTCCAGGGAGGGAATTGTTACAAGATGGCTAACCCTTTAAGAGGAGTTGGGCTCAGTCTCACCTGTGGGCTACCTCACAGCTGAGACCAATCAAGTGATTATAAAAGCTAGGAAGTGGCTCAGTTGGGGAGGAATGGCAGGAAGCAGCATTGATCATATAGCAGATACGTCGGGCGGGGGGGAAGAAGAATGGTCTCTGGATCCCAAGTCAGCAGACAAGACCAGGTTTATATGCAGAATTTACATTGAACTGTTTTATTGTGTTGGAAGGATAAACTAAAGGAAAGGCTTGGGCACACTTGGCCATGGTGTAGGTGTTAGCCCTTCCTGGGCTGGAGAAACAGGCCTACAATCTTTCAGGAAGCCAAGCAAAGGAGTTGCTATGGCAGTCCTACACTGCTCAATGATTTCTCTTTGCAGGGGAAAGCTATCAGAAGACTGGGTCCACTGGCTTTGTGACTTCCAGATCAGCACCCATTTGAAACCTTATCAAGAAAGACACCCTCACATCTATCAAACATGCCTGTCAGTCAACTCTGGATATTATTCTTGATTGAAATCTAGTACTTCATTGACTCCCTCATGATATTTGCAAAGTTTAAAAAGTGTATTGAGTATTGCAGCTATTGAGTTTGCTCACAGCTGATCCAAAATATCTGGTACAATGGCTTCTGAGGACCGCTATTTGAAAGTAGCCTTCTGAGTCATTGGGAAAAAGTATCAAGACTAGCTGGCCCTTGATCGCTTTATTGCAGTTGGAGAGATGTTCACGAGTAGCTGGAATGAGATTACTTTCCTCATACCCTCTAGTGGATTTCAGATATAAATGCAGCTGCAGTCCAAATTATAATAATGTAGCTAGTTAACATGCTGCTCGATCATCACATGTCACATTGTCACTCAGAATCTTTGAGGCATTAAAAAGTACTAAATAGACTACATCTGGCTCACTGGAGGCCAAAGGAAACAGCAACAGAGGCGGAGTGTCAGAGACATGCTGGATTTCAAAGCCTGTGTAACAGAAGATACCTCATCATTACAGATCTTTTAAAAGATCTGCTATTACCATATCAGAGCAGGGGTAACAAGGGCCACTCCAGTTTAACTGTGTGTGTGTTTGCTAAACAAGGACAGCCACTCAAAAGCTTTTCTATGGGAGATGAAGGAGGCGGGAGGGTATCACTCTTATGAAGAAGTAAAAAATTATCAGCCACCAGTGAGCAAGGTAGAAATCTGGTCAGCAATAGGGAGTGCCTTCCAAAAAAAGGGGGGAGGAAAACTCACAGAACAAAGGTGCCTTAGCACATGATTTTACAGTGTCTTGCATCAAGAGATTAAAAACCCCTTCATCTATCAAAAGAAGCTTTTTATTGCTACAACTTCCCTCTATCCTTGAATGGGACCAGAATGATAATTATGCCAATACCACAGAAAGTTTCACAGCTGTGCTCCTCACATAGACCAACTCTTTCAATTAACAATGCAAAAATATTCAGTAAACAATGGCCAGTAGACTCATAAGAACACTACTAACTATAATAAATCAATATCAGGTGTGCTTTATATTTGCACGTGACACTTCTCATAATTTAAGGAGGTTGTGTAGTTCATCTCTCTCATGTATGTTGTTTAGAGTGTATTATCTCAGTGGCAACAGAAGTATTTGACTGCACAGAGTGGCCATTTCCAGGAGGTAATACAGAAGTTTGGCTTTCAGATAAACTTCATAAAATGGATTCCCCACCCTTCTACATGACGCCCATAGCTTCTATCATCATAAATGGACTAGTATCCTTTAATTTTAAGTCAGACAGGTGAAGCAGCAGGACCACCCCTTGTTACCATTACTATTCAATATGATTATTGAACCTTTGGGACCTTTAATAAGACGACAAAAAAATTTAAGACTTTGAAGTTAATAATATACAGCATAAGATTTCACTTCATGCTGATGAGCCTTATAGTTTGCATTCCCAAACCAAGAAAATCCGTATATAAATAATGACAACATATGGAAAAAACAGTGTATGTTTAGGATATAAAATTAATCACACAAGATCAGACACTTATGTTACCTCTCCTTTGGAATTCATTTTCTATTTCAAACTGATACCATAGCTAGTAGATGGTATTAACCACCTTTATGCCATTTAACTTTGTTGGTTACAATAGTATGGAACATAGAAAGACGGCAGAGCTGGCAAAAAGTGACTGTAAAGCTGCTGTAAGTCCCTGTTCTCTGGAGAAGACCCCTGATGCAGGGGATGGTGTTCACCAGCTCTGCGTCTCTCCCTCCAGAAGCCCACATTGCAAGAAACATTCTGGGAGTATGGCAATTGTCAGCAGAGAATTGCTTTCTCCTGGCTATTGCCCTACTGTTGGGGAAGTCCATAGGGGCTTTTGTAGCTGGGGAACAAATTTGGATGGCCAAACTGATGATCCAGTAGCTCCAGGGTAGGGAGACATAGTGCCTTCCCTCCTGGGTCCCTTTGCTGGGCTCAGCACTGGTAGAGAGATGATTCTGAAGTGCACCCAGAAGCTCCAGCTAGTACTGAACCCAGCATCTGCCTTGTGAGTGGCATTCACTTGTATGAACACATCATGCCAGTGCTCAAGTCTCTGCAGTGACTTCCTGCCTGCTTCTAGTGATATTCAAGGTGCTGGCAATGAACTTCAAAAAGCCTAAGTTTGGCTGAGACAATGATATGAAAGTCTCATATGATGACTCATTGGGGGAGTTATGATGAGCTGGAGGTTCTTGATACCTGTGATTAAGTCTGAATAGTGGCATATTTCTCTTTGTTGAGGGCTCCCAACTTTGGAATTCACTCCTGTTAGGAGCTGCCAGAATCCATGACTTGCAACTTTCGGAGTAAATATAAAGGCAATTTATTTTTGTTAGCAATTTTTTTTTTGGGGGGGGGAGGTTTGGGGTGCTAATTCCTGTTTTAACCTGTGTGATTCTAGTGTTGCTGCCATGGGGAGTGGTTCTATAGAAAATAATTATATTCATATTCCGCACATAAGTTCAAACCACAACTTAGGTAGAAGAGGACAGCATTTTCAGATCTCATCCCTTCCACTTTCTCTTAGACTAACTCATGTCAAATTAAAGATTCAGAGGAAAAGTTTTCTTTTGTGCTTTGTAGCTATCAAGATGTTGACAAATAGAACTGAGTTTTTTGCGAGTCATATGTAGAGTCAGCATTATGTGAACAATGTTAGATCTCACAACAATATAAGTCCAATTACTTTTCCAAAACAATCTGTTCCTAACAGATATTATGTTATGGTCTTTCCTTGGCTGTATCCCCACCCCCAAGTTTTATCTTTTTTACTATCTGATCCTAGAGTTTTGCTGCCAGACTTGTATATTTTCATAACAGTTTGATAAAAGCCAGCACATACTAGAATCTTACATTTTCTGAAAATATCTGCAATGGATGTACATGTGGGGCTAGTCAAGTTATGAATAATACTCAAATTAAATCCTTTTTTTGTTTTATTAGCAAATTATTTGTGGTCAGAAGCTGATTTAAAAAAAATACAAATGATAGTTATTGCAAGTGTTCAATAAATAGTTTGGACAACGTTTCAGACTGGGATGGGGTTTGCAGACTTTTTACTTCAACCATTTGCTCTTTAGAGTGTGTAGCTGATCACCTAGATTATTTCTACTGAGTGACTGGTGTCTTTTCTGTTCTGTAACTGGAAGCCTGAAATTTTTTATAAAGGAGAACAATGGATTTCTGCTCCCAATTTTCAGGAGAACAATCATTTGTGTTAAAATTACATAGCCTGAAAGCTTCATGAAATGTTATCCAAATCTGTGTGGATAATGAAGAACTCCACAAATCAGAGCAAACCAAACTCAATGCATCATGTATACAAAGTTGTCACAAATCAATGTTTTCATTAACCAACCAGTGGTAGTTACCTAAAAGCAAGTCTTTCTATTTTACTGGGCTGGGCTTGGAAAGATCACATCATGGGCAAGCTTAAGTTCTGCATCACCCTTACTGTAATTTAAAAATCAGAATTCCCTCTAGTAAATACTGGTCTTGCCTATAGCGGACTTTGGGGTAGATTCCCTGCTGTGTGCCAGAGCATGAATGTGTGAGGGAGCCAGTCTGAATTTCTGCTCCAGTCCTAGCACAGGTTACAGTAGCCTAAGGGTTGTTCTAACAGGCTAAGGTCCCCTAGAAACCATAATTCATCTGAAGTTAGCTGGAGCACATTGCACTCCAGCCACTCTATCTCTTGACCACCTGAATCTGGGCAGTGGGGATGGTGGCATAGGAGATGTCTCCACTAGTACCACGCCTGCTGGCTCTCTGCCCCCAGTGAAAGCCAGGGGGCTTATATCTTGTTTCCATTCCCTTTGTACCAGAGGAAGCTGATTAGGGCAGAGAATCCATCCCTTTGATTAATGATCCACATTTATGATCTACTGGAAAAATCAAAGTTGGAAAAAGACTCATGACTAAAGAGAACATATAGTATAGTAGAGTATTATTGTGAAGAGTCCAAAGTAGACAATGTGACATTGCATGTACAAGGTATGCATCTTAGCCTTTCTGCATTTTATCACCCTGTGTTCAAAGATTTTCCAGGGCAGTGCAAAGAAATACACACGAGAAAATCCACCTCCATAATTGAAACACCTATCAGTGTCCATGCCTATTCCTTGGGCTCTCTGTGGAGACTGAATTCTCCTCTGAACTCTACTGATTGTCCTTTTTTCTGACGCCCATTACATGGATGATATAGGGATACTTGTACTCCCGGTTATCTGTCGTAACTGCTGTGTCTAAATAGAGAATTCCAGTCTCCAGGCTGTCAATTCAGTACCTTTATGAGATCTCTCTCTCACACACACTCTTACTCCTCTGGAGAACATATGTTGAGTACTCCTGTCTCACTTGTGTCCAGTTTGCCTTTCTATAGCCTCATCATGTGCTTTGATATTCTATGCTGTTAATCATTAAGCTTTTTATGCTCTCTTCTACAATTGCTTTACCATTGAACCATGCTGCCTCTACTTATCCCCTGACTGTTTATGTATATTTTTTCCTTTACCCTAAATCCTGTTTGTTTTGTTTTCTTAATAGAGGTTCAATGACAAGCATAAGCAGGGGAGGATCTGACTGCAGCTGAACATCAGCAGATTTAGCATCTCAAAACATCCAATCAAATCGATGTAAAACAAAATTTACATTGCACGACTAAAAGCTTGTTCCTTGGTAAGGTTTGAGTTGAGAGAAAGACTAATCAGTGGAATGTTGCCCTGTGCTTTCCCACCATACTAGTTCATTTGTTTTGGCACTGACAATTTGTAAGAGGCTGGTTTATGGGTCTCTAGATCCAGCAGCTGCTGTTCTACTACAGCACTTACATTAAAAAAGTTACTGGGAATGCATCCTAAAAAACACTCTTCTGAAATTCCTTTGTTAGTTCTGCTGAATAGAGATTGAAAAAGTTGTATGGTGGATATTACTGTGTCCCCCATAATAAGGAATATACCTATCATGACTGCCATGTTAAACTAAAAATTTGAATGTGCTAACTTTGCAGCTATTAATATTTTAAATGTATTTCTGAAAAACAATTATTGGTTGTGCTGGGAATAATCAAATTTTCACGACTTTCAGGGTTGGCAATCCAAAAACCCAAGGGAAACAAACTATCAGGAACAAGTGCTTCCTTCAGGAAGCTAAATAATTTTGTCTTTTTTTAATAAGGTGGTTTGCTGGATAAGCTTATAATAATGATTACTATATTTTATATTACTATAGTGCCTTTCAGCCAGAAGGATCCAGACTTGTAGACAGGCACTAAGTACATACTTGTTAATATATTATTTAATAATATAATCATTTAACCTGCTTTTACATTGTAGCTACCCTTGGAAATAAAAAGTTGAAAAGTAAAGAATATTGGAGAACAGGAAACATGATTACCCAAATGACAATTTGACCAGGATATAAAGGCTAAACATCTCTTCCCTTACAAAAAGGGCTATTGATAGGTAAAGATCAGAGTTGTCAGGATTTCTCACCCAAAAGATAGTGCCCACTAACATCTTGCTTGGGCCTAGGTTCAATACTGACACCAAATGAAGACTCCCAACTCTTGAATCTCTAACATGGTTTTCTGACCCGAAACTTGCTTTGGAAATTTCCCATTCAAAAAAGGCCAAGGCAAAAGGCTGTTTAGCTTGTGAGATCTGATGTGGTAACAGCTTTCAGTGTTTTGGCTGTGGATGTAGGAAATTAAGGTTTATTTAGGAGACAGGTGGGGGCATTTAGCCAATCTCAAATTGCTGTGGGGGACAGGGGAGAGAGAGAGAGAGAGAGACAGAATTTGTATTCTCAAGCTCTCTTGCTATCAGAATAAACAAATGTAGGGAGAGTTACAGAGACTAAATTGAAACTGGAAGCGGTATTTTGATAATATGGTGAAAGACAGCAAGATTTCCAGGAGAGTGGATCTTTGATGCAATAGAGACTGGGAAAAAATGGGTGAAATTCATCCCTGGTGTTCTACTGACTTTAGTGGAGAGAATCAAGAAGAGAATAAATATAGCAATTACATAGAGTAGACTGGGTCAGAAGCACATATTGAAACAGGAAGAGACAGACAGAATGTGGAACAGCAAGTAAGGGATAAAGTCGTCCCTAAAGTTTAAAAGGAAAAGAAAAGAAAATCCTGAGTTCAGGTCAATACACACTGCTAAAGATAATTTTGTTACTAGGATTCTCAAAGAGAAAAGAGGCAGTGACAGCACAAAGTAGGTAAGAAATTAGGAGCTACACTACAGTAACATGGCTAAACGGTAAGAAGACAGAGACAGCTGCCAAAGACTGCTCTTCTGGAGAGAAAGAATTAGAGCAGGGGTCGGCAACGTTCGGCACGCGGCTCGCCAGGGTAAGCACCCTGGCGGGCCGGGCCAGTTTTATTTACCTGCTGACACGGCAGGTTCGGCCGATCGCGGCTCCCACTGGCCGCGGTTCGCCGTCTCGGGCCAATGGGGGCGGCGAGAAGCGGCACAGGCGAGCGATGTGCTGGCCGCAGCTTCTCGCCGCCCCCATTGGCCCGGGACGGCGAACCGCGGCCAGTGGGGGCCGCAATCGGCCGAACCTGCCGCGTCAGCAGGTAAATAAAACTGGCCCGGCCCGCCAGGGTGCTTACCCTGGCGAGCCGCGTGCCGAACGTTGCCGACCCCTGCCTTAGTCAGACGCACACTGGTTTGGATTAAAACATACAATAAGTTTATTAACTACAAAAGGATAGATTTAAAGTGATTATAAGTGATAGCAAATGGATCAAAGCAGATTACCTAGTAAATAAAACTGCAAACTGAGCTTAACATATTAGATAGGTAGGATATGAATTAGCAAATTCTCACCCTGTGATAAACAGACTGGCAGATTCTTAAGGTATAAACTCCCCTGGCTTTGCAGATTGGGGTTTTCCCAGGTTTTCATACACTGTCTAGCAATCCCTTAGCCTGGGACCATCACTTCCCCCCGATTCAGTCTTTATTTCTCAGGTGTCTTGTTGTAGGGAGAGGTACCATCATGATGTCATTTCCCCCCTTTTATATCTTCTTCCCACTTGCTGGAAAGCTCCTTTGCTATGACCTGGGTCAAACAGTTCCCATTGTGTAGTGCTATCTCCGAGAGGTTTCTATTGTACATAGTTCCTGGGATGATCCTTGTGCTTGTGTGCATATCCTCAATAAGCTATTAACATTGTTTGGCCTTTTTACTGTTGTACCTGAAAGGCTGCTTGTGGGTGTTTTCAACCTCACAACATGTTTGAGTAACACATACATAGCCAAACTTCATAACTTCACATAGGAGGATAGCACATGTAATCCAACAAAATATAATTTAGCAGATTAAGACTTTTAGAATGATACCTCAAGGCATACTTTGTACAAAACATATCCTAATTACATGACAGTGGTGAATATTGGGGTGCCAGAGTGTCTCAGAGACTTTAAAGAAAAGTTCTGTAGCTGGGGTGGTACAGACTAAGGGGCTATTTTGGCTATAGCCTAATGACCTTAGAGAAAAGCTGAAGAAATGCCAAAGCTCAGATGCAGGCCACATTCTTGCTAGGGACAAGATTAACATTTGCTTTTTTTGCTGTATCCTTTTAACTGCTGCTTTCATTCTTCCTCTTCCCGTAAATAAATTGCTGTATCAGTTAAACAAACTGACTCTGACAGAAACCAAACCTAAAATAATACAGTAACAATAATACTACATTCTTAAAATAGATGGGTAACAGTTAAAAGAGAGCCCTCTGGTTTTGTAAAAATCGTTCACCACCATTCATACTAAGGGACAAGGGTTATCACGAGTGTCACTGTTTATAACTTCTGAGTGGAAGAAATGTAGACTGTAGCCAAAAAAAAAAAAAAGTGTATGAGTACATTTGACAGATTCACCATCCCAGAGCAATCCCCTCCTGGCAAAGCCCATCATTGCAGCTTCTCTGTCTCATGCTTCTCCTCAGCACTTCAGCAAGCTGTACAGTGATTTAGCCCTCCATCCAGGTCACGCTGAGAGTCTCACCCCATCTGGTGCAAGAATGTCTAAACTCACAAACAAAGGAATAGAAACTGTTCCCTCTTCCTGGGCTCAGTCCTAGGCTGACACTTCACCCCTCTACCCCCAGGCTCTGCAGAGCCCTTTTCCTGTGCTGCTCAGTGCGCTACCTTCCAGTACTCTCTTCCCAGAGGCCCAGCTCCTCCCAAGCTGCTGACCTCCAGGGATTCATCCCTGGAGACTCTCTCTTCCCACAGTCCCCTTCATCCCCGCTGTCCTGTCTCTTCCTGGCACTTACCTGCAGGCCCCTCTAGAGTGCTTTTCCCTGCAAACAGAAAACTCTCAACTGCCTCTCTCCTAGGTCTTCCTTTAACTGAGCTCTCCCAGCCTTTCTAAGGAAAACCTGAATCCTTTCCAGGTAGACCTGATAACTGAGTTGCCCCTCCAGGTGCTAACAGGTGGGTTCATTAGGCTCTGAGACTCCCAATAACCCTTTCTCTGCCAGTGTGGGGTTTAAACACCTCACCATCCCAGTACATAAATATTTGTTTCTTAGTATTTTAGATAAATTCTTGTTTATATTACAGTAGTGACAACAGGGCCCAACTGAGAGTAGGGCCCCATTGTAGTAGGTACTGTATAGACAGAATAAGGGAGAGTCTCTGTCCTGAGGACCTGACAGTTTAAATTGACAAGACCGAGAAAGAGGAGGAGGGAATGGGGGAAGTGAAGTGACTCACACTGTTGTTGAGCTGGAAACACAACCTAGGCCCCAAGTCCCAGTCTGGTGCCCTATGCCCGGCCCAAGCTGTCGCTCAATCATTTTACTGGCTTTTCTGTATTGTGCACTTTTGTATTGTTTTCATATCAGGGGATATACAATTTTTGTTGTCACACAGCTGCCCTACATTGGGATAATCAGTGGTGAAGTATAGAATATTGGGGATCTGACCACTCCTGTATATCATCTCACTGAGTTCCCCAGATGCAGCTGAACCCAGGAACCTCTTCTTTAAGAGTCTCCTCAACACTGAGCGGGCTCTTGAGGAACATTAATATAGCTTTTGGCTGCTTAATATTCCTCCCTGAGCTCTACTGGGCACAAAGGCCCACCCAGAAATGCTCATGAAGGGCACTATTATGCCTTGAAGGCACAGCCCCTAGAAAAGAACAGAGGGAATGCCTCCTGGAGCTCCTAGGTACATACTCTTTATAGAGTGCAGCTCATTCTCCCGGTGCAGCTGGCCAGGACTATCCCCAGCTCTGCTTCATAGCTCCGCTTCCTCCTGGCACACCTCTTTCGAAGGACTTTGAGAAATTCCTGCCTTGGTTGGCCCTTATGCAGGCTGTGCAAGGTGGGGGATGCTTCTTGCTCCCCCTTCCCTGCCACTGTACATCCTTTTAAAGGCTAGGTAGAAAATTCCCTAAAGGGGGTTGTGTTGAGTAGGTATGTCTGGGCCCTGTCTCTATCTGGATTGTCCCCCTCACCAAAACATTCTGGTTAAGGGGGTTGTCAGGGTTCCCTCCCCACTCTGAACTCTGGGGTACAGATGTGGGGACCTGCATGAAAGACCCCCTAATCTTATATTCCACCAGCTTAGGTTAAAAACTTCCCCAAGGCACAAATTCCTTTCCTTGTCCTTGGACAGTATTGCTGCCACCACCAAGTGATTTAAACAAACATTCAGGGAGGGGCCACTTGGAGCCCTATCCCCCAAAAAATATCCCCTCAAGCTCCTTCATCCCCTTTACAAAATAGGAATAAACCTCCCTCTTAGCATAGGGAAAATTCACACACTAAAACAAAAGATAATCTAACGCATTTCCTTGATATTACTTACAATTTCTGGAATTTGAGATGTATCATTTTAGTAGGAGCCGGATTATCTGCTTGGTCTCTCTCTTTGTCTCAACACAAAGAGAGCACAAACAAAACCGTTCCCCCCCCCCCCCAGATTTGAAAGTATCTCCTTTCCTTATTGGTCCTTTTGGTCAGGTGCCAACCAGGTTATTTGAGCTTCTTAACCCCTTACAGGTAAAGAAGGGATTTTATGCTACCCTTAGCTGTATGTTTATGACAGGGGTGTAAGTCACTGCAGAGAGGGTTTGATCACTTATGCTCTTCCCTCCCTCCCTTTCAAGTGGTTCTAAGGATATCTGAAGCCAGGAGAGACCTCCAGCACATGATTTCCCATACCTGGACTATTCCTCTGTGGGGGTGAGCTGGGCCCTTGATTTTATATTTATGTTTTAAATCACATTCCAGTTAGAAAACACCTGGTTCTAAAATGATCAAAGAGCCCAAGTGGCTGGGGAGCGATGTGTATTGGCAGCATCATTTCCTATAGCTTAGTAGTTTGAGCAAAGGCATAAAATATTTGTATCCTTTTCTCTCCTAAAGAATTTCAGTGTCATGCTCTGATACTATTAAATAGCATATGAAGTGTAATTTTCTACAAAGTTTTGTATTCCAGACCCTCAGTCCAACATCTTCCCAAAATGTTACAACTTCCAATTCCTGCCATGTACCCATAAAGGTGCCACAGTTAGGGCACCTCCTCTCTTCACATCCCTACTTGGAATATACCAAGTTTGCTAATCACTCCACCAGGGAAAGGAACAATCAGTCCTTGACTATCACCAACAATCCTTTTCACTAGCCAATAATGTAGCAATACCCTTTGCTGGGGTTTTTTATGCTTTATTTACATACACACTTTCCCATTAATATTCAGCCACAGAAAATGGGGATAAATTCTTAAATCCACAAGGGATTGGGATGCTTAACCATCCCCTCCCTTTCCTTGCCCAGTATTTTAGTTGGGGTTAAAACTTTAAATCTTGAACATATTTTACTTTGGGAGAGAAAAGATGTTTCTATTTGAATTGCAATACCTGCCCCATCTCTGCCAGAAGTATCCCATTTTGGTTACTGTGAAGAGTGAAAAGAAATACTTAATCTGCCTAGAGAGTCATTTATTTCCATTTTTAGAAGTACTTGAATTAGTTCTGTGTTGTGCAGCGCACTTTACATGGCATTGTATTCGCATTTCCTAAATACAAGGCAAAGCTGATCCACGCCACATTCCTTGCTAATTTTAAACAGTTTCTTGATTGGCTAAGGGGTGGAGGTGGGGGACAGGGGAGATTTTAATTTATTAGTCTTTCACTTCTGAAGCCACTTGTTCAAATGTCTTGGGACACAAATGGAATCCCAAATGGGATACTCAGTTTGGATCCGGATGGATATTTAACTATCAGATTTTTCCACAATCAGCAGTTTCTTCTCTGAAAAAATCATTGTTGTGGGATATGAGAGGTGATGGAGATCACTGGCACAGCTGTGTGAAGATTTAATGCTGCAACCCTGTGCTATGCTTGGCTCTCCCTAGTCTCATCACCCAAACTCTAAGAACTAGGGCAGTCAAGTGATTAAAAAAATTAATCGTGATTAATCATGCAATTAAAAAAATTAATCGTGATTAATCATGCTGTTAATAATAGAATACCATTTATTTATATATTTTTGGATGTTTTCTACATTTTCAAATATATTGATTTCAATTACAACACAGACTACAAAGCTCACTTTATATTTATTTTTGATTACAAATATTTGCACTGTAAAAAACAAATACTATTTTTCAATTCACCTAATACAAGTATTGTAGTGCAATCTCTTTATCATGAAAGTTGAACTTACAAATGTAGAATTATGTACAAAAAATAACTGCTTTAAAAAATAAAACAATGGAAAACTTTAGAGCCTATGAGTCCACTCAGTCCTACTTCTTGTTCAGCCAATTGCTCAGACAAACAAGTTTGGTTACAATTGCATGTGTCCATGCTGATGATGGGTTTTGCTTGATAACAATCCAAAATAGTGCAGACCAATGCATTTTCATTTTCATCATCTGAGTCAGATGCCACCAGCAGAAGGTTGATTTTCTTTTTTGGTAGTTCAGGTTCTGTAGTTTCCACATAGGAGTGTGGCTCTTTTAAGACTTCTGAAAGCATGCACCACACCTCATCCCTCTCAGATTTTGGAAGGCACTTCAGATTCTTAAACCTTGGGTCAAGTGCTGCAGCTATCTTTAGAAATCTGATATTGGTACCTTCTTTGCGTTTTGTCAAATCTGCGGTGAAGGTATTCTTAAAGCGAACAGCATGTGCTGGGTCATCATCTGAGACTGCAATAACATGAAATATATGGCAGAATGCGTGTAAAATAGAGCAGGAGACATACAATTCTCCCCCACAGAGTTCAGTCACAAATGTAATTAACACATTATTTTTTCAACGAGCATCATCAACATGGAAGTATGTCCTCTGGAATGGGCCAAAGCATAAAGGAGCATTTGAATGTTTAGCATATCTGGCACGTAAATACCTTGCAATGCCAGCTACAGAAGTGCCATGCGAACGCCTGTTCTCACTTTCAGGTGACATTGTAAATAAGCAGCAGGCAGCATTATC
Source organism: Emys orbicularis (assembly GCF_028017835.1). Classification (NCBI taxonomy): domain Eukaryota; kingdom Metazoa; phylum Chordata; order Testudines; family Emydidae; genus Emys; species Emys orbicularis. The sequence continues at coordinate 28,626,009 of NC_088689.1, read as the reverse complement.
TCCTGTAAATGTAAACAAACTTGTTTGTCTTAGAGGTTGGCTGAATAAAACATAGGACTGAGTGGACTTGTAGGCTCTAGAGTTTTAAATTGTTTTGTTTTGGATTGCAGTTATATAACCAAAAAAAAAAAAAATCTATAATTTTAAATTGCACTTTCACAATAAAGAGATTGCACTACTACAGTACTTATATGAGGTGAATTGAAAAAGACTATCTTTTGTTTATCATTTTTACACTGAAAATATTTGTAATAAAAAATATAAAGTGAGCACTATGCACTTTTGTATTCTGTGTTGTAAGTGAAATAAATATATTTTGAAAATGTAGAAAACATCCAAAAATATGTAGTACATTTCAGTTGGTAGTCTATTGTTTAATAGTGCGATTAAAACTGCAATTAATCGCAATTAATTTTTTTAATCACGATTAATTTTTTGAGTTAATCGCGTGAGTAAACTGCAAGTAATCGACAGCCCTACTAAGAACACATGTATGATAAGCTCTGTCATTGGTTTGCAACATTTGGGTAGAGAATGTTTTTCACCATGTTGTGCTTCGCCCACTTTACAGCACACTAATTCTAATTTCTCTCATATGATCCATTTTGGGTTATGCAATTTTTGCCAGTAGGAGTGGTCACAACAAATATTCTTGCCCAAATCCTCAAAAGTGGTTATGCTCCTAACTTGTATGGATTTTGATCAATCGAATGAAATCAAAGGAAGTTAGAAGCTTAAATATTTTTGAGGATCTGGGCCTTTGTCTTTATAATCTATCAGAGCTGTGCTGCCCAGGGAACAGGACAGGGAGCAGATTACAATCTAGTCCGGGGTAGGCAACCTATGGCATGCGTGCCAAAGGCAGCATGCAAGATGATTTTCAGTGACACTCACACTGCCTGGGCCCTGGCCACCAGTCCAGGGGGCTCTGCATTTTAATTTAATTTTAAATGAGCTTCTTAAACATTTTAAAAAGATTATTTACTTTACACACAGCAATAGTTTAGTTATATATTATAGACTTATAGAAAGAGACCTTCTAAAAACGTTAAAATGTATTACTGGCATGCGAAACCTTAAATTAGAGTGAATAAATGAAGACTCGGCACACCACTTCTGAAAGGTTGCCGACCCCTGATCTAGTCCCTGCTTCTTCCTTGCTTCAGGGGAAGAAAGCTGTGCCAGCTGTTTATGTAGGTTACTTCCCAGTCCAGGAAGGATTAGTTGTGCTGGCTGACACAGGGCATGTGTATAGGGTGGGGAGGTGCAGTCAAGATTCCTTCCACTTCCCACCTCTGCCTGCCCTCCCCTCATCCCCTGCATGGGAAGGGAGGTGACAGTTGGGCAACACGGGTAGCCCATTCAGGGGAGTAAAGTGTCCTTCCATTTCTTCATATAGTGTAAGACAAATCATGATTATTATTTGTATTGTGTTACCACTCAAAACCTCCTATTTTGATCAGGGTCGCACTGTACTAGGCACCACACCCACACCCACACCGCAAATCAGTGTGAAATTTAGCAGGGATTAAATTAATTTGGAAAAATGGTCCTCAGTCAGAACATTCAAAACTTTTCTTTCAACTGTTTGCTCTCACTTGTTTCTGAACCATGCTGATTTTTTAAAATGCTCCTTTGTTTGCAGATTAAAACCATGTGTTTATCTGATCAGCTGCAGAATTTTTGTCCTTCAATTTTCCAAACGCAGAGGAAAAAAGGTGGACATTATGTTTATGTGCCTGCTATTCGAAGATACAGACTTGTAATGAATATCAAGTGGAATGCATTTCAGGCTTCTTGGCATTTGGTTCAACCAAATTCATAAGCTCAGTGCTGGAGAAATAGAAAAACACAACAACAAAAGGCAAATTGCATGCAAAACAATACAGTTTAAAATGTGGGAGTGGTTCCCTGGTTATACTTGAAGAATTAATATGATTTTAAGCACATTTCTGTATTAGAAGACTGATTTAATCTAAGACTGAAAAAAATGTTTGTTCTGGTTTTCAATTTTACTTACCTGCTGCCAAAATATTTTTTGGCTCAGCCTGTGAAATGACAAATTAATTCTCTCATAATCAGTAAATTTGAATAAAAAACTGCAGTTAAACATCTGTTGTATGAATCAGCCAGAGAAGTATACAGGCCATTCATCCAGTTTAAACTGGACAGTTCTCTTTCTATAGTTTTGTTTTTTGGTACTGATGAAAAACTGGAAGTGATTTTGTCCAATATCAAGGATGGGGGACACCATTTTGAAGAGAGTGGTGCTCCGCCCCTACCAAAGTGAACACACACTTACCGTGCAAGGATGGGGTCATGCAGCTGGGAGTGGCCCCATGCCAATTCCAGAAGTACCAGTATTCTGGAGATGTAGCAGTGGCTACCCTACAGCAAAGTGCGTTTTGGAAAGACTCCAATCATCTCCTTGTTACTAAAGTAAAACTCTGTAGCTCCAGCTCTGAAGAAGAGTGTTCTGAAATGGAATCATAATGTCATAAAGATGTACAGCTGTAAGGAACCTTAAAAGGTCATCTAATTCAGCCCCCTTCACTGAGGCAAGACCAATTCTACCTAGACCATCCATAACAGGTGTTTGTCTAACCTATACTTAAAATCCTCCATTGATGGGAATTGCACAATCTCCCTTGGAAGCCTATTTTAGTGCTTAATTCTCCTTAAAAGTTTTTCCTAATATCTAACCAAAATATCTCCTGCTGCAGATTAAGCCCATTACTTCTTGTCTTACCTTCAGTGAGCACAGAGAACAATCAGGTACCATCCTTGTTATAACAGCCCTTAACACATTTGAAAACTTATCAGGTCTCCCCTCAATCTTCTTTCCTCAAGACTAACTATGCAAGACTAACTATGCAAAGTCATGCATCTGACGAAGTGGGTATTCACCCACGAAAGCTTATGCTCCAATACGTCTGTTAGTCTATAAGGTGCCACAGGACTCTTTGTCGCTTTATGCATGGATTGTTTTTTTTTTTTAACCTTTCCTCATAGGTCAGGTTTTCTAAACTTTTTAGCATTGTTTGTTGCTATCCTCTGGACTCTCTCCAATTTGTCCATATCTTTCTTAAAGTGTGGCATCCAGAACTGGAGACAGTTCTGCTGAGCAGAGCAGGACAATTACCTCCCATGGCTGAATATAGCCCCAGATCCTTTTTAGCAGAATGACTACCAATCAGTTATTCCCCATTTTGTAGTCGAGCATTTAATTTTTTTCTTCCTAAGTGTTATACTTTGCACTTGTCTTTATCGAATTTCATCTTGTGGATTTCAGACCCATTCTCCAATTTGTCAAGGTCATTCTGAAATCTACTCCTGTCCTCCAAAGTCCTTGCAACACCCCTCCTTCCCCCAGCTTGGTGTCTTCCACAGTAAACCAGAAGTGGGATGGAGGCGGGCAGTGGCGCTGGAAATTTTTTAGAAGTGGGAGTGTTGAAAGACAGCCCCCTCACCCTGTCAGCCCCCCCCCCCCATGAGGCTGGGAGCAGGGCTGTGTCTCTGGGACAGGGAGCCAGGCAGGGGTAAGGGGGCCGAGGCCACAGCTAGGGGCAGGCGTGGGGCCAAAAGTGAAGCCCTGGGCAGGAGTCAGCAGCTGGGACCCCATGTGTGGGGCCAAGAGCAGAGCCTGGGCTGGGTGCGGGGCCCGGATGTGGGGCCCCAGGCACGGGGCCAGCGGCCGGGGCCCCAGGAACAGAGCCTGGGTGCAGTACCTGTGGGCCCTGGGAGCGGAGGCCTGGGAGCGGGGCTGGGTCCGGCATGGCCAGGATCCAAGCCCCAGGTGAGGTGAGGGGCTGGGGAGCACGGCATAGGTGCGGGCAGCACCCCCCAGGTTTTATGTGCGGAGCCAGCAGCTGGGCAGCAGGGCATGGGGCCAGTAGCCCCGCATAAAACCTGAGGGTGCTGCAGCATGCCCCGCCCCCGCACCCCTACTTCCTGCGCCTATGGAGGTGGGAGGGGGGACTCTCTCTAAGACTTAATTTAATAGTGTCTGTTATTATAAATGCATTATCATCATTGCTCACAAAAATAGCTTGTCATTTTCTTGCAGGAAAAAGGTTTCCTGGTTTCTACCTCTTATATGTAGTATTTTCAGGGTCAGTTCTCTTCTTGTAAGAGATTCTGATTGCTGCTATTGAATTTTACTGTCTGTTTTCTGGTGGCCATTTAAACCCTCTCTGACTAATTGTTCTTGGGTGGGGGAGGAAGGTGTCTTATTGCTATTTGTGGGTGCTCTTTAGAATAATTGTGGGGTTTTGGTTTTGTGGGGAAGTTATTTGCTTGTGTGGCCCTCTTTACATAATTTACATAATAGTGCTCACTGTCTGGTATTGCATAGCACTTTAGAAAAGAAAAAATGAAAGCTCAAAAGTTAGAGTGAATTATAGAAATTAATATGAAAAACTTATTAACTTTGTTTTAAAGTTATTAACTTTAACATTGTTGCTGGTTAGATGAGAAGACTGATAGCCAAGACTATCACCAATGAGTTCAGGCTCTCTCACTAACTTGCTACGTGACCTTGGTCAAGTCACTTAACCACTGTATATGCCTCATTTTGTTCATAAGGAGTTACAATATTTAACTACAAAACCAACAAGGAGTCTGATGGCACCTTAAAGAGGGTTTTTTACCCACGAAAGCTTATGCCCAAATAAATCTGTTAGTCTTTAAGGTGCCACCAGACTCCTTGTTGTTTTTGTGGATACAGACTAACACGGCTACCCCCTGATTCTTGACAATATTTAACTACCTCACAGGGGAATGAGGTTTTATTTAGTATCTATAAAGTGCTTTGTACAGCCACAGATAATGTTTTAGAGACGTGTACATTATCATCATTACTCCATGCAAAGCAGAGAGAGAGAGAGAGATGCACAGTTCTGGAGGATACTAGTGCCACTGAATGATAATATAGCTTACTGTCCCTTTAAAGTAATGGCTCTCAACCTTTCCAGACTACTGTACCCCGTTCAGGAGTCTGATTTGTCTTGCATACCCCAAGTTTCACCTCACTTAAAAACTACTTGCTTACAAAATCAGACATAAAAATACAAAAGTGTCACAGGCACACTATTACTGAAAAATTGCTTACTTTCTCATTTATACCATATAAATTATAAAATAAATCAATTGGAATATAAATATTATACTTACATTTCAGTGTATAGCATATAGAAAAGAATAAACATGTCATTGTATGAAATTTTAGTTTGTATTGATTCCACTAGTGCTTTTTATGTAGCCTATTGTAAAACTAGGCAAATACCTAGATGAGTTGATGTGCCCCCTAGAAGACCTCTGTATATCCCCAGGAGTACACGTACCCCTAGTTGAGAACCACTGTTTTAAAGAAAGGGTTGCCAGGTTGCCCTCAGAGAAAAAAGGCATAATAAAGGGAAGATAGAGGCTGACAAGACATGGAGTTATGGGTATAGGAGAAAGACCATGGCTGGGAAAAGTAATTTTTGGATGTGTTGTGCCCAGGGACCGCGAGAGCGGGTTCGGGCCCCGGTGAAAAAAATTTTTCAGGCCCCCCAGCAAGGGCGGACTGGCTAAAGAGGGCCGATGAGAGGGGGGAGAAGCCGGGGAAGCTGGGCCCAGAATTTTTTCGGGCCCCCCAGCAAGGGCGGACCAGCTAAACAGGGCTGATTGGGGGGGGGGGGGAGAAGCCGGGCCCCGGGCCCCCTTCCGGACCACCAGGCCCTGGTAATTTGTACCGGCTTCCCCCCCCCTCGTCGGCTCTGGTTGTGCCCAAAGGTGTAGCCTGGCCCTGAGAACTGAAAAGTAGTAATAAATTAAAGGCATATAGCTACCATAAATTCTCTGGATCTATTGGGCAAAATCTCAGTCCTATTGAAGTCAAAGGGAGTTTTGTCAGTGACTTCAATGGGGCCAAGATTTCACCCACTGAATGCGTCTGGACAGCTATATCCTAGCTATTGAGGGAAAGAGAGTTTCATGCCTAGGACTGCACTGTTACACTGGGAGACAATCACTCTAAGGGACTTGGAGTCAGTGGATCCTGTCACAGGATGGAGTACAGCCTTTTGTAGCCTGGATGCATGTCTTGTGACTGGGGCCAGGAAATGAAGATCATTCTTTTATCAGAACCCTCATGTCATGCTCTTAATAAAGGGACAACATCACTTCACAAGCTGCTATAGCTGAGGGCTAGATCTAGTTCCAAATGAAGTTAGGCAAAAACTCCAATTCAATTCAAAGGGAGTTGGATCAGATCCTAACTAAATAACAGGCTTGTGTATCCTGAGGAGAAGACACACTTTATTCTACTATCATGAAAAATTACTCCCAGGGGGAATTCTGCGCCAAAAAATTTAAAATTCTGCACACACTATTTTAAAATTTTGCAAATTGTATTTGTCAAAACAACACAATATAATCACTCCAGTTTCAATTATTTTGGTAATTTACTTCAAAATACCCATCAACAAGTATGTCAACAATACAGACAACAGCAAAAAAGATTCCCCCAACACCCCTCATGCCAGAGAGCCGTGGAGCTCCCCCCAGGCACCAGCCTCCCCTCCCCAAAGAGCCCAGCTGTGGGGCAGCCCCCCAGACATCAGCCCTCTCCTGCCCACAGAGGCCAGCCATGGGGCAGCCCCTTAGACACCAGCACCCCCAGAGTTTTTACTCCCCCCAACTTCTTTACTGTCCCGCCCGGGGACATGGTGTGGTGCAGCCCCGCCCTTCCTCACCCTGTGCCAGAGTTGGCTGGTTCTCCCAGACCCTCTCCCTTCCCTGGGAGAATGAGGCTCAAAGAGCCTCCAGCCCAGCCAACTGAGATATGAAAAACATGAAAGCAAATATAATTTGTTTGTAAAGATTTGAAGTATCTTATGCTAAGTTTTAGAATGCATCATTCAGCATGTGTTATTACTGAAAGCACTGGAACCAAACGTAAGAGGAGCCCTGCGTTTTTGCATTGTTAATACATGGAGAAAATATTATGTGCTGTTGATCTACGTTAAACAAAAAAATATAGTTTAATAGGAGCACAGAACAGACCCTACATTTCAAATTGTTCTGTTCACTGTGACGTCTTTCAACCCACACACAGCCCAGATGGATTTTCAACATCTAATGTGGAATGAATTCACCATTCTCTTGCAGTTTATTTATCGTGTGGATGCATGTGGTTAACTGAAAAACTTCCAGGCTGAAAGTACCAGCACTCTTTGATGGTTCCAATCCAGCAGTGCAGTGAGTCAGTGCTTTTGTGAAAATTTTATAGGCTGATGGCAACATGCTGAGTAGTCTGCATTTACTAAATTTTCTTGATAATAGGACAAAGATAATAGCATTCTCCCAGTACTGTAGAGTTTTTTCCTCTTTGATGTAGAATATGAATAGTTTTGCAATTGCGGCAAGTAAGGGATTTCCTCCATCTTTTATTATATCAACTTCTATGTAGGCTCCCTCAGGTGTTTTCTTTCTTGTCATCCTTCTTACTGCTAATGCTACATCTTCTTTAGTACTTAGATTCTTTTCTTTGGCCACTTTACTCCCTTCTTTTTCAGAAACTGCTTTTATAGAAGGTAAAGATATTTATTGACCCTCTCCTACATCTTCCCTTTACTATATTCTATGTAGTTTCGTACACACCCACACCACCCAGGGCCAAATTTTTCCTTTGGATGCACATGCAAAAACACTGTCGATAACTCATCAAAATATCAACTTAATTTATAAATGTCCCCCCTTATTATTAATTTGCATTATGGTAGTGCCTAGGAAACCTAGTTGTAGACCAGGATCCAATTGTCCTAGTTGCTGTGCAAGCAAAACAAAAATGTCCCTGCATCACCCCTTTTAATTCATAAATCATTTGCTCTCTTGATCTTGGATACAGGTGTGCTCTAAAGGAATGTTAGGTTTACTTATCCCTTCCCACCCCTCATCACATCCCCTAATACTGAAATGGAGCTGTAGGTTACAGTGTATTCTGGCAGATTCACCAAGGCCTTGTTGCAGAAAAAGAGCAGGGAAACTGTGCCAAGATTTGACCCTGAGTCACATTCACAAGTTTTGTATCAAAATACCCATATCTCCACAAAATACATTCACAGCAACAGATGATTACTGCACACATCCCAAAGGGCTGATCCAATGAGCTCTTGTGCATACTAGAGAATGAAGCACATTTGCAGATCTGCCACACAGGATCAACAGATGTGATTGCAAAAATCTTGGGGGGGGGCACACTGGGGGGCTGCTGCTGGGGGGGTGCTGCTGGGGGGGCACCCAGGGCCAGTGGCACCAGGGGGCCATGGACCGCCGCTGCTACGGCTAGGGACCGCTGTCCAGGGCCGCAGACTGCGGTTGCTCCAGCTGCCCCAGGACCACTGCCGGGGCCGCCGGAGCAGCAGTTGGTGTGGCTGTCCCTGGGGCCGCTCCAGCAGCAACTGGTCTGGCTGTCCCAGGGGCACCTGAGCAGCTGGTCCCAGAGCCAGCTGCTTGGGCAGCCCTGGGGTCAGCCACACTGGCTCCTGCAGAAGTCATAGAGGTCGCAGAAAGTCACGGAATCCGTGACTTCCGCAACCTCCATGACAGACATGGAGCCTTAATTATGGTACAGTCTTTACGTACATGATCACATACTATTTTTTCCACAGGACCTTATTGTGCTTGGGATTTTAGCACAGATTAGCTGAATGCACAATTTATAGACAATCGGAAGCAGTTATCACAGTAATGAGTCTTACAACTCTAAAAATGTTTGCTGAGACATGGCTGTCTTAAGCCATTCTTTTCTTTCCTGCCTATTTTCCCAGAGAGGCCCCTACTGAGTTAAACCAAAATAGTCATACAGTAAACATCCTGATAACCTGGCTGGCCAACATGCAGCATTCATAAATGATCACAGGGCAGCTCCAAATCTGTCACAGAATCAGTTAACAACTTCAAGATGCTTCAGACAGAAAGCAAGGAGTAAGACCCATATATAGATCACATCATGGTCAACTATACTATAGTGCCTGAAGCATGAGTCTCCAGAATGTTACTCAGATATAGCACCATTCTTTGATCAGAGGTGATGTTGACCTGCACATTGCAGGCCACTAAACCTCACCCACCCACTCCTGTAATAGATCCCTGATCTCTGGCTGAGTAACTGAAGTGCCCAAATCATGATTTAAAGACTTCAAGTTACAGCCAACCCACCATTTACTCTACTTTAAACCTGCAAGTGACCCGTGCCCCATGCTGTAGAAGAAGGGGAACATCCTGCTCTCCCACAGGTCTCTGCCAATCTGACCCGGGGGGAAATTCCTTCCCGATCCCAAATATGGTGATCACTTAGACTCTGAGTATGTGGGCAAGACCCACTAGCCAGACACGTGCGCATCCTACCTATTTAGGAAATCATTGCAGCATCCAAACACTTGCCAGACAAAACCAATAGCACTGCAGTGACATGATTTATTTTGGTTTTGGATACATGTTGCCTGAAAGGGTATCTACCACTGGGAGAGAATTAACTCCTAAGTGTGTTGTACTACCAAAAAAGAAATATGATTCCATTTTCACTGACTATTAGCATTAAGAACCCTTATATACAGGTTTTATAGCTTACCTATTTCAGTTTGCTCCAGAGTCCAGCCTGAAACTTGGAATGAAATGTTTAAGTTTGTGAGGGAATTTATGATTTATTAAAGAACAAAAAATGTTTGCTGGTTTCATATTCACTCTTGCACGAACATAAATCCTAAAAATATCCATTTTAAATAATTGAAATATATCAAATAGTTTACAGTACAGTCTAATTGCTCCTGTTAAATAAAAAAAATCAAAATGGCTACATGAAATTGATATGTACAGTCCCTGTTAGTGAGACGAAGGAGGGTATTGTGGTTAAGGCACTGGGCTGAGACTCCAGAGGATTGTTTTCAATGTTCAGCTCCGCCACAGACTTCCTGTGTCACCCTGGGGAAGTCACTTATGGCCTGATGCAAAATCCATTGAACTCATCAGGAGGCTTTCCATTAGGGTTGCCAATTTTGTTTGGACGTATTCCTAGAGGTTTCATCACATGACATAATCTTTAATTAAAGATTAATCTTTAATTCCTGGAGACTCCAGGGCAATCCTGGAAGGTTGGCAACCCTACTTTCCATTCACTTCTCTGGCTTTGGATCAGACTCTTTCTGCCTCACTTCTCCATCTGTAAAATAGAGATAATATTTTCCTATCTCCCAGAGCTGTTGTGAGAATAAATTTATGTGGAGGCACTCACATACTACAGTTATGGGAAACATGTAAATACCTCTCTTTCTTCTCCTCCCCCAAGAGAGGTTCGGGTGAACGAGAGAGAGAGAGGAAGTGTGTGTGTGTGTGTGTGTGTGTATGTGTGTGTGCGCACGCGTGTGTGCTCAGAAGGACTAGTCATCATATAGGATTAGGCTGCAGCACACAGAAAACAGTACACTAAATATATATATATTAGAATGTTCTTCCCTTTCTAATTACTTCAAACCTAATGGACAAAAATGGATTAATTTTTTCAGACTTAGCGCAATCTGAATCCATTATTAATCAATCCTATTCAAATCTTTAATCACCAATCCCCCAAACATTCTAACTTTTAATGTAATCATTGATGTCTATTTCAGTTTTTAAAATAATAGTGCATTGTCATATACTTATTCTTGTTTTTCTGTATTGGGGTGATTCTGTTCCAGCATAACATGTAAATACATTTTTAAAAAAAAATCTATCAGATAAATACTATTGCTATTTTAAAATAAATTTTTAAATCTTTCCTTCCTCATTTAGGAGGCACATGAAACAAAAGTGTTAGGATCAAAAGCCTCAAGAATATACTCTACGCATTTAACAGTACATACTTGTATATTCACCAGGCAGTTGATAAAGAAAGAACAGTAAAAACCATAGAGCTTAACACTGGTCACCTCTAGTTTACACTGTGCCATTAAATCTTCATTTACATTTAGGTTCAGCCTTAATATGTAAAATAAAATCATGGGACAAAGTCCTCCTCTAGAGCAAACTGCTAAGATATTGAGGTATCCAATCTGGTGATTAAAAGTCTAATAATCACTGCTCCTGATTAAATTATATTGTTGCTCAGTACTGGGGACCAATTTAAAGTTCTGTAGTCTGTAACCTCAGATTTGTTATTCCAAGTTTTGAGAGAGTCACTTCAACATATTTCTTGGCTTTCTGCAAAAGCTAGCACGCTTTTTCCTTTGTCTAGCATTATGGACTCTAATGGTCACTAGCTTAGCATTTCATTCATATTTGCAGCAAAATTGGTGAAGGATGGGTGGGTGATAAGAGCAAAAGAACAAAGTGTTTTCTTACTCTTACCAGTTCTTTCCCTTCAAGAAGCAGCAACATCTATTTAAAATTAGTATTGGCTTTGTCATCCCCCCCCCCCAGGGTCCTATAATGGAATATTTTTGGTTCTGTCTCCATTTTCAATATCCTCCAGTTGGACTACTAAGATTGATGGCTAAACTGTTATTTCACTGACCATATGATGATACAGGCTTCCCATCTAATTCTCCATGTGGGAATCCTGTCTTCTGCCAATATTAAATGGGCTCCTTGATTTTAGTCAATTTGTAATCTTGCTAAAAGTTCTTGTTTCCCTCCTGCCATATTGTGGTATAATATATTTCATGTTTTTCTTGAACAATTTCAACTGTCTTAAGGTTACTGTGATGGGGTATACCTGCTTCACACTGGGCTGAAAGGGGTTAACCCCATACTATGGACTGAGGAAGTCACTCCCCCTGTCTCATACTGGGCATGCACCAACTGGAACCACAGTATAAAAGGGAGCAGCTCAGCTCATTCTGCTCTGACCAGGGAGGAGAGAGAATGTGTGTTGCACACTCCCGCCCAGGGGCTGTCAGAGCCCCAGAGGCCTGGCACACAGGGACCCAGGCAAATACCCAGTTGTCTGCAGAAGCCCACAAGGGGAAGGAGTTGTTGGGAACTTCACCTGTCAATTTCCCTGGAGAACCGGAGGACCTGTGAACTATGGAGCAGGAAGACAGGGAAGGAAGTAGCCCAGGGGAACACTCACTGCTGATAGGGCCCTTGGCTGGGACCTGGTGGAGTAGGGAGGGCCCAGGCCACCGTACCCCAGCAGACAACCCACCCCTGCGTGGTGGCCCACACCCCTTTGGTCACTGGGCCCTACCAGCTGGTGCCAAAGGGCGGTCCCATTCATTCTGGCCATTGGGCCATACTGCCTGGTGCTGAAGGTCGGTCCCATTAACTCTGGATGCTGGGCCATACTGTCTGGCATGGGCCGCAGGGACGTGCTGGCTGCCACTTCCCACAGCTCCCATTGGCCAGGAATGGCAAACAGCAGTCACTGGGAGCTGCGGGTGGCCGTGCCTGCAGACGGTCAATATAAACAAACTGTCTCGCGGCCCAACAGCGGATTACCTTGACAGGCCGTGTGTGGGCCGCAGGTTGCCCACCACTGGTCTACACTGAAGCACTGCAGCAGCACAGCTGTGCTGCTGGAGCATTTTAAGTGTAGGCAAGCCCAGTGTTTAACTGCCTACTTATGGGTTTACTAGAGACTGAAATAGCCCCAGAGCAACTTGTAAACAGTGCTTATTTCACAAATTACAGTGTCTCTACTTTTTTTAAATTTCATGCCCTCATTCTCTCTCCTCCCAAATAAAGAACTTTATATTTAGATAATGGGATGAAACAAGGCAAAAATATTTTAAAAGACAATGTTCTGACTGGTGTTCAAGTCACCCCACTGTGCTGCTGTCATAGTTATAAATTATTAAAGATAGGGTGCCACTCACATTATAAATTCCTAGCCTCTCTTCATTTGATACAACTTTAATGCTTGAATTTACCTTGGGCTTTCCTCCCAGATACTGTTTCTCCCTCTCCCCCCCCCCCCCCATGGTATCTATTTGAAAATAGTTCAAAGAGAACTAATCCACCAAGGAATTAGGAGAAAAAAATATGTTCTAGTAAAAAGAGATCTCAGTAAATGGGATTATCTATAAAAAGAGCTTTCACTTATTTCACTGTGTGGAAATGAGTCCCAAAAGATAAAAAAGCAAAGAGAAAAGGTTAAAAGATTTGTTTCTTGGTCTGTCTCCATGAAAACTGACGTTCTTCTTGCATACATACAAGTCCTTTTTTAAAAAGTGGCATGAAAACACAAGATAACTATGCAAAAATAACATTTCTAAAATCAACTGTAGAATGAGATGTGCACATTTATGGATAATAGCATTAAATTCATAATTATGCTTTAATAGGCATATATGTAAAACAAAATAGCTTTCCTGGATGACTACTCTTCTTGGTAACTAAGATCAAGGGGCATCTAAGCCTACATGCCATGAGTAGGTGATGATAACAGAGACGTTGATTATCTTGATCAGTACTGCAGTGGGTGAGCAGTCAGGATTACTGGGACTGGAGGACTGATCTGAGCCAAGAGAAAAATCCTTCTCTAAGGTCTACCACAACCTTGAGGATGTAAACCAAAGAGATGCTAGTTAAGATCTCAGATCTATCACCAACGAAAAATCAGATGGCCATGACCACAATGAGAAGGTTAATGCCAGCTCCATGGAGGGAGAAGATTGCAGGCTGGGATTCAGATCTCTTTTCCAGAAGTGAATATCTCCTATCTGGTATACTTCGTTTACAGGCACCCCTGGCAATCCTGATATTACCTGAGGGCCCAACTGTGATTCTGTTTCTTATTTTTAAGTACCAGATAATAAACATGAAAAACCTTGGCACAACTTGCCAAAACAAGCAGAGGAGTGACATTAAGTTAGTTGTTTTCAACTGCTTGCTAGTGTGTCAGTATGCAAAATTCAAGATCAGAAAACCCCAAAGCAATTGCAATATGTACTGTGCTGATTCTCAGTTAGAATTTTCTGTTTAGCTGTGTATAAGCTATGGCTATATTTTTAAATGTTACTGTCATCTGGTGAGATTATTTTGTAATTTGTCAAATTATTTATGAGTGCTACTGTTTGTTCAGATAATTGTTACCCTGAAGTGTATGCTTCCATCCCTCAGAAACCTACAATTATGTACCATATGTATTTCAGAACAGTTGTTTTTTCCTCTCTATGCAGAAAATCAATTAGAGGTTCTCATTGTGCAGTAAATGTCAATTGTGCTAACATTCTGGAATCAGAAACAACATCTGTAACTATGGAAACCCTCCAGGCAAGAGTCATTTCAAGGATAAGTTATGACAACAGCTTTTTGTACCTTGTTTTAATAAATATATGAATTAAAACTGCTTACTTCCTGTATGCAAACAAACTTTTACCTTTTCAGAGCTTCTGGGTCTTGACGTATATTTTAAACATGGAGATACAGGCAAACTCTATTTTGCTGATTTAGTGTCTAAAGAATTAGTAGCATTATTTTGTATTCTCTTTATTAATTTTTAAGATCTCTGCTAAGACAAGGATCAGTGTGCTTTGTTTCAGGTGCTTTAATACATGCTTTCAGATGACTAATGATCTGTTTCTCCAACCTATAATCATGGTGTGGTTGTAACTTTTTTTGTTACACATTATATTTGAAAGACTCAATAGAATTTGAGGGACAAACTCAATCAAAACTCTGTGTTGGCGATATCATCATAGGGGACAAATGTAAGGTCTTCTTTGCTTGATTTTTCTGCCTGTGTCACTCCTTGAGGTGCTGGAGTTGTATGGAACAGAACTTGGAACCATGAAACACAACTGGAAAAAGGGGTGGGGTCTCAGAGCTGGAGTTCCAGCCTAAGCAGAAACTCCTACACTGCTTTTTAGCACCATAGCATGAGCCTGAGCCTGTAGATGTAGGCTCAGACTCACTGCTGTGGGGTGGGGGAGGGTTTTTTGGGGAGGGGGGAGAAGAGGCAGCAGTATAATGGTACCCTTACATCCATGTCCTTCCTGCCTAGTGTAGGGTAGTGCAGAAGAACTCTGTTATTGGTGGAGACTGTCACAGCCTCCATTAAATAGGGCATTGGTTCTGAAGGCAGCTTATGTGCAACCTTTGCTTAAGATACCATTGCTTAATTTTGACAGTCTTAAATCTCCTTTGTTTGAGTATGGTGATTGAGACGTTTGGGCAGGGCTGGCTCCAGGGTTTTGGCCGCCCCAAGCAGCCAAACAAAAAACAAACAAAAAAGCCGCGATCGCGACCTGCGGCGGCAATTCGGCGGGAGGTCCTTCGCTCCGAGAAGGAGTGAGGGACCCTCCGCCGAATTGCCGCCGAACAGCTGGACGTGCCGCCCCTCTCCGAAGTGGCCGCCCCAAGCACCTGCTTGGTAAGCTGGTGCCTGGAGCCAGCCCTGCGTTTGGGGTGACAACTCTTGCAGTAGGTAGCTGCCATGGACCTCCTTGACCCTTGTCATTCTGGCTATACATCTGGATATGGTACACAGACTAAACTTGTTGATTTGGTCAATGATCTCCTCCTAGGAATGGATAACAATTAGGTGCCAATGCTGATATTTCTAGATCTATTTATCAGCTGCCTTTGGTATTATTGATCTTCAGATGTTGATGACTCACCCACAGGTATATGCAGGAGTGAATGGGACTGGACTTGATAAAGTGGAATTATGAAATAACGAGCTCACTAAGTTTTTATTGACACAAAGGAAGCTACTGTGAACAGTGCCACAGGCATTAGAGTTTCAGAAATCTGAGCTCTGCCAGAATATGGAGAGCACAGTAACAAGAAACAAGCTGAGATGAAATGAATTTAAGAGTAACTACATGCATTCTGCAGTTTCACAAGGGCTTGATATAAATTCTATTGAAGTGGGAATTTTCCACTTCTTCTATGGTAGGTGGATCCAATCTAATGTGGTAAACTGAAGTACATTAGGAGGTTTTAAACAATATTTATCAGAAGAAGTGGACAAAAAAAATTCTCCAAAGTGTGAGATGATATATTTAACACTCTCTTTTATCCAAATACCAGTATGGAATTAATAAACATTAATCTGTCTCAGCAGATTAAATTTGATTAACTAGAATATTGACAAATTACACTGTATGAATTACATTTGATTTTTCTCCACCAACATTTGCAGATAAGTTCAACTCCTCTCCATAATCATGAATATTATAGAAACAGCAGTACTATAGAGTGAAAGGGTTAAGTCTTCAAAGTGGAGAGGTCATAATATCAAAAGATGGGGAAAAATAAAGACTATTAAAATAGATCTAGGGGACATTCTATCAAACAGTTTCAAAGTGAATTTCAAAAGCTTTATACAGAAAAGAGTACAATAAAAACTACAATTGCCATTGAATACTATGTCTAGTTTTGGTGTCTGCACTGTAGGAAGAATGAGCTCACCGCAACCTTCCATGCGGGAGTAGAGGGGACGGCCTTTGTCTGGCTAGCTGGAAGACTAGGGACATTGGCCCTTCAAGGGCTCCCTTACAACAGGTGTGGGCAGGAGAAAGTTTACAGGGATGGACAGGAAGCAGTTGGGGTCAGGTTAGGAGAAAGTTACTGCTCTGCCCGTCGTGCTGACTGGAGGAGGGTGGCGTGGGAGATAGTATTTATATCCCATGCAGCCCGGGAGAGGCCCTCCTTTTACTGGGGTTGGGCTGGCAGTAGCACCCATCCACGAACTTGGCAAAAGGACTGGATTTCCTCTTTACCGGCTCTGGGCATTACACTAGTTGCCCTTTCCCCTGAGGGTTAGGGAAGGAATTTTTCCTTCACCACCAGAATGACCAAGGCAAGGTGGGTTTTTTGCCTTCCCGACAGCTGGTCTGGGACTTGGCAGGGAGGAATAGGGGGGGTTAGGTAATAATGTCACAAATTAATATGTAAAACCTGTGGTGGATTTCCAGTGTAGATACTCAATATGGAAGGGATACAGTAACTGGAGAAAATGGATTAGAAAACGATTTGAAGGAAAGCATCCCTTAAGGGAGCTTAGTAAATGGGGTTTGGGCTTTGACATCTCTTACAGCAAGGAGCCAACCCCTCTCCTTTTCCTAGCCCCTTTTAAGGGAGCTGAGGAACGGGGTTTAGGGCTCTTACAGCTGAAGCCCTAGGAAACAGACCCTGCTCCTCTTATAGCTCCCTTTCACCTCATAAGAGGGGAGGGTGGCAGGGTCCCAGCAGAGTGATAGCTGGCACCTGGTTGGGGATTATTTGGAAATGATTAAAGAAAGGATGATGACCTGCACTGTACAATTTGTTGCTGGGTACTCCCTGATATTTTAAATGAATAAAGTTGCAGCCTAATTTAATCACATCCATTGCCTCCTGTCTTTCACTGCAGATTTTCCAGACCTCAAATAATGAAGAGACTTATGAAGGATATCTATTTAGTGTATCAAAGAGAAAGTTCAGAGGTAACAATCATTGCCTATAACACCTACACAAGGAGATTATATCTGATATCAGTGGTATATTTTGAGTAGAAATGAACATATTTGATTCATATTAAGAAAAATAAACATCAGATATATTGATTATAAATAATCAAATCTGTGGTGCATGTATATTGACAAAAAATTGAAGAAAATAAAGCTTTCGGACAAAGGCATAACCAGATCCCAGGCCTGGAAGTTGAAGGCAGACAAGTTTAAACTGGCAATTACATGCAAATTTTTAAAAGCAATGGTAATTAACAATTGGGATAACTTACTAAGGGATGTGATAAATTCTCCTTCACTTGAAGACTTCAAAATCAAGATTTGATATTTTTCTAAAATATATGCTTTAGCTTAACTAGAAGTTATGGCCTGCGTTACCCAGGAGATCAGATTAGATGATCATTATGGTCTCTTGTGCTCTTAAATAGGTGACTAAAAGAGGATGGAGTGAGTTGAGTATCTAGCATCTGTTTGTAACTTGTGCTTTTAGGATACCTAGGCCAAATATGCCAGAGCCTTTTCCTGCTGCTGGAGTCTTCCACTGCGAAAGACTACAGCTACAGTAACTCCTCACTTAAAGTCGTCCTGCTTAACGTTGTTTCGTTGTTATGTTTGTTGCTGATCAATTAGAGAACATGCTCGTTTAAAGTTGTGCAATGCTCCCTTATAATGTTGTTTGGCAGCCACCTGCTTTCTTCACTGCTTTCAGAAAGAGCAGCCCATTGGAGCTAGCTGGCGGGGGCTTGGAACCAGGGTGGACCGGCAGCCCCCGTATCAGCTCCCCGCTCCCCTAAGTTCCCTGTGCGGCAGCTGCCCAGCAGGCTATCAATTGCCGGTAGTTCAGCTGTCCCTCCCCCCCACACACACTGCGGTGTGCTACTCCTACCCTCTGCCTTGGAGCCGCTCCTGGGAGCCTCCTGCTTGCTGTGTGGGGCGGGGAGGAAGAGGGGTGCTGATGTCAGGGTGTCCCCTTCCCCCTGGTCCTGTACCCCTTCTCCACAGAGCAGACAGGGCTCAGTACAGCGGGAGCTTGCTGGCAGCAGCTGCTGTCTCAACTTGCTGATCTACTTTAAAAGGCAATGTACTTAGAGTGGGGTCAGCGTACTTAAAGGGGCAATGTGTGTCTCTCTCACATACAGGGTGTATGTCTCTGTCTCTCTCTCTCTGCCATGCTGTCTCCCCTCCCTCCATTCGTGCTGCCTTGTAGAGTGTGAGGCTACCTTAACAACAATGCGTTATCCCTTGAGGGCTCAGCCGAGTGCAAGTTCATCATTTAGCAGTAAGGCATTCCCCAGGAAATATCCCACTCTCTGACTTCATGACCTCAACCAAGCTTCACAATCATCATCGCTGTGTGTGTGTGTGTGTATAAGTTGTTTGTCTGGCAAAAAAAAATTTCCCTGGAACTAACCCCCCCATTTACATGAATTCTCATGGGGAAATTGGATTTGCTTAACATTGTTTAGCTTAAAGTAGAATTTTTCAGGAACGTAACTACAATATTAAATGAGGAGTTGCTGTACAGGGAAGCAGCAGGACACTACACTACTAAGAATAGCAATATAGACAGGGGAGGCACTGTTTGAGTGTAGAGAGATCTGTAGGGTACATAGCCATAGGGTCCAGGTGTGTCTTTACTTGCCAGAGCAATGCCTCACCATTTACACAGCTCTTTATACCTGTACAAGGAGGGCATGCAGTGTATGTATGCTATACGCTGCCGCAAGGAGTGTGCAGTGTAGATGTACCCTTAGACATACTGGCCAGATCCTCGACTGGTATAAATTGAGGTACTGCATTGATTTTAATGGAGCTATGTTGATCTACATCAGCTCAAGGTCACAGCCACTATGAAACAACATGCTAAAAACTGGTTATAACACCTCTAGCTGCTATGATGTAGATTTAGCATACACAGCTAGCAAACTCACATTTTAGATTTCCATCCTGATTAGGCCACACGTCTGTGATGCACCCTTGTGACAGTAGGGGACAGTACAGAAATTTGTCTAATTTTTCATCTTATTGAATCAGAGTTAAGTTGAGTATTCTATATTTCCAGTGATGATCATGAAGCCCTATACAAACACACATGGCTCTCCTCACCTAAGTCCTCTTATGCACTCCTCTCCTAAAACCAGAATATATAGTATCTGGATACACTCCTCATACATTAGCAACTAGTCAACTCTCTCCCTTTAGCAGTGACTCATTTCCTTCAGGCCTATAAGGATGGAGGCTGCCACACTTTCTTTTCTACTCCATTCACCTATGTGTGGTTCACATTATGTGCAGTCAGATATAAAACTGCAGTACATATGCTCTCACAATCAATATGGCAGCCAGCTCTCCTGGCTAGAGAAACTGTGCAAGTTTTATCTATATGATCATTTAACAAACAAATAGTCTTTTAGAACAAAAAAGTATACTTCATTTGTGTAGTGTGCTGAATCAGGGAAGTTGAATTAAGGATTTGGAGGAGGTACCCTCATACAGCAGTGATATTGTCAACTCATTCTGGTCCCAATTTTTTTCTTAGTTATAATTTTTTCTGTAACAATATTGTGTGATACTGTAATTTTGCATCAGCCAGTGCTGCATTGTCTGTTTTGGTACAAAATACTGTGAGTAAAGTGATTTTGAAACCGATTTCTGATTCAGCACATTGACAGAGGCCTCTCGCAAAATCTGGACTAATTTGGTGACACTATCTATCCTACAGAATAGGAAATAGGTCTAGATGGTAGATAGTTATAGATATTTTCCATCTTTTATAAACTCAATAAGTAAAATACACAATTTGACACCATACTTAGCATTGGTATCAAAACCTAGACTTCCTCCAGTCAGGGCCGGCTTTAGGAAGTGCAGGGCCCAATTCAAAAATTTTCGGCGGGGCCCCGGCAGGGATGACTAAAAAAAAAAAAACCACGTAAAAAAACCCCTTTCATTTCTTCCATGTATTATTTACTTTCCATAACTATATAAATAATAACAAAATTATATATTACATACATTGCTGCCTGGAGGCAGGGCAGGGGCAGGGGCTGACTGGAGGTAGGGTCTGGCTGGAGGCAGGGCAAGGGGTGCGGGGCTGGCTGCGGGCAGGGGCTGGCTGCAGGCAGGGCAGGGGGTGTGGGCAGGGCAGGGGGTGCGGGCAGGGGCTGGCTGGAAACAGGGGCTGGCTGCGGCCAGGGCAGGGGGTGCAGCAGGGGCTGGCTATGGGCAGGGGCTGGCTGCGGGCAGGGCAGGGGGTGCGGGGCTGGTTGCAGGCAGGGCAGGGGGTCCAGGCAGGGCAGGGGGTGCGGGGCTCGAGGCAGGGCAGGGGGTGCAGCAGGGGCTGGCTATGGGCAGGGGGTGCAGCAGGGGCTGGCTATGGGCAGGGGCTGGCTGCGGGCAGGGCAGGGGGTGCGGGGCTGGTTGCAGGCAGGGCAGGGGGTGCAGGCAGGGCAGGGGGTGCGGGGCTCGAGGCAGGGCAGGGGGTGCAGCGGGGCTGGCTGCGGGCAGGGCAGGGGGTGCGGGGCTGGTGCGGGCAGGGCAGGGGGTGCAGCAGGGACTGGCTACGGGCAGGGCAGGGGGTGCAGCAGGGACTGGCTACGGGCAGGGGCTGGCTGCAGGCAGGGCAGGGGGTGCGGGGCTGGCTGCAGGCAGGGCAGGGGGTGCGGGCAGGGCAAGGGGTGCAGCAGGGGCTGGCTGCGGGCAGGGGGTGCGGGGCTGGCTGGAAACAGAGGCTGGCTGTGGGCAGGGCAGGGGGTGCGGGGCTGGCTGCAGGCAGGGCAGGGGGTGCGGGCAGGGCAGGGGGTGCGGGCAGGGGCTGGCTGCGGGCAGGGGGTGCGGGGCTGGCTGGAAACAGAGGCTGGCTGTGGGCAGGGAAGGGGGTGCGGGGCTGGTGCGGGCAGGGGGTGCGGGGCTGGCTGGAGACAGGGGCTGGCTGCGGGCGGGGCAGGAGGTGCGGGGCTGGTGCGGGCAGGGGGTGCAGCAGGGGCTGGCTGCAGGCAGGGCAGGGGCTCCCCTGCTTCTACTGCCCCAGCCCTTTAAATAGCTGCCGGAGCCCTGGGGAAGCGGCGGGGCTCCAGCAGCTATTTAAAGGACCGGGGCGGTAGAAGCAACGGGAGCCCCAGACTTTTTAAATAGCCCCCAGAGCCCCACAGCCCTACCCCAGGGCTCCAGAAGTGGGGCTCTGGTGGCAATTTAAAGGGCCCGGGGCTCCAGCCCCTGCTGGGAGCCCCAGGCCCTTTAAATTGCCCCCTGGGGAAGCCGGACCGCCCCGGTACGGTGTACCGGCGGCGGCAAGGGCGTGGGGCCCGATTCAGGGGAATCAGCTGAATCAGCCTAAAGCCGGCCCTGCCTCCAGTTGTGTAAGAATATAGCGTCAGACCCTTGCCTTTGTAAATTGACATAGCTCTATTGAGGTCAATGTAGCCAGTTTTCACCAATTGAGGATCAAGTTGAAAACTGAAAGCATATAGGAAAGAAATAGCGAACTGCAAATCCAAAAATCACACTGGTTACAATCCTGTAAGGCCCTATATGATGTACATTATATTTGATGGGAGGAAATTATTCTTAATAGAAACTTATTAAAGATGCAAAGCACTAGATAGGATTTATAAACCTTAAATACCTACCTCCCAGGGAAGTTGAAGGTTAACATCCCCATTTACATATGTTGAAACACACTCTCATGCACATAGTGGCTAAATTAAAGACTTGCAAGAGATAAACGATGTTGGGCAAAGCCTGATACCAATCAAGAAGTCACCATGCCTGCTTGAACTGGTTTCAATTTTTATTTTTTAAAGATCTCTCAAGAACTAGCAGTTAGGCCACTCAGTGGATTAGTGTGGAAAATACCATCCTGGAACTAAGTGGATATGCCTGGTACTAAAAGCCAGAGATGTGCTGAGGGGCTTTTGGGATACCCTCTGTTAAAATTCACCACCAAACCAAAGAGATCACTATAGGGAGTTCCGTGACTCTGAGACAGTTTACCACTTCTTTGAATATTGAGGAGGGCTTGTTTCTGGGGCCCGTGAAAATACTTCTGAAAAGCAAATGCTTCGCTTTGAAATGTGCTAAACTGCAGTGGATATAAGGTATTTTCTAAACATTTCCCCAAGGGGGGTACCAGGTGTCAGGAATAAAACAAACATTTCCAGCATATGCCCTTAATTTAAGTTTGTTTGCCAAGTATGGTTGCCTCCCTTTTTACTGTGATTATGAGAGAGTTTAAAATAGGAAATTAGTAGATTTTCTACTCTCTCCTCACTCTAGCATGCATATCCTTGGCATGCACAGTTTATTTTTGTAAGAGCCTGTGTTAAATTGTTGGCAGCATTTCATTGATTTTTCCTGATAATATACAGAACAACGCCAACTGATTCTGGCTTTAAAGCTACTTGCTTGTATACTCTAACCAATGTATGTTTCTGATTTTGCTTACTTGCTTGCTTTCTAGTGCTCGTTTAATTTTAAAGCCACTTATAGTTGCAATAATTTTTAAAATTTCTGTAAAAATCAGACAAAAGAACAAATTATTAGACTTTAAGAAGTTAGGTGGAAAAAAACCACCACCTTTTTTGAAAAATTATGCGTTTTCCCATACAAGCTATTATGGAATTAATTAGACAACAAACCAACATCTTTACTTTTTACCAGCTGAGAACAGTTTTTCATTTACAATAAAGTCTGTCAAGATGGCTCACAAACTTAGACACATATCATTACAAAGAGACATAAAAGGACAAATTCTACCTTCACATATACCCTATAGCCTCACTGACTCATATACAGAGCATAATTAATTTTCTAAGATACATTTGGACAAGTTTTAGGGCCTGGCCTTGACCAGGCCTCCATTTCTGTTGGTACAAATAATTGTGTATGCAATTTAAGTCACCTAGACATGTAAGTCCCTGAGTGCATTCATAAATCTGGGACCTAAACTTCTAAGGATTCTTCACTGCAGTTATTTGTGCCTTCAATATACTCCCATAAAAATGGTGACCTGTAGATTTTAAAGTTTGAGAAAATATTACTAAATACTGCATATTTTCTTCAGTGAGTTTCAGATCTTAAATCAGGGGTCTGGCACATATGCAATTACAACCTCAATCTAGTTCAATGTGGTTGCAGTTATACAGCCAACTTTCATTCAAGAATCCCCCCACCCCCTTTTTGGGGGGGCAAACAAGGACTAATTAAGCTTCACCACATTCCTGTGCAATAAGCTGATTAAATCGCCATTTTACAGATGGAGAAACTGAGGTATAGGAAAGTTAAAGGCCTGGTTTTCAGAGGTGCTGAGTGGCCACAAATTCACTGAAGTCCATGGGAGCTGTGTGCGCCAAACACCTCCGAAAATCAGTCACTAACTGGTTACAAGTCACAGAGGAAATTGGTCATAGAGCCAGAAACACTGATGTTCACTCATGTGCTTAAACCACGAGATCATCCTAAACCTTAAATTTAGAGATCTTTGGTTTCATACTACTGATGCCTTTATCTGGCATTTGTTGTTTCGGTCGCAGCTGTCCTTACTACAGAAAAGCAGGCTTGCTCAGAACTGATTTCATGGGTTAATTTTCTTGAAGGGCTCCATTGCTAGAATTACTGTCAGACGGTTTGACTCCACTGGGATGGATTCAGCAGCTTGACATTAGGATCTTCTGAACAAAAGACAGCAATAGTCCCATCAGTCCTCTCAACAGAGTTGCTCCTGGTACTGACATCTTGAATCAACTAGGTAACAACCAGATCCAATTCCTTTTCAATGCTATGCAACTAAGTTAGCAGCCAAAAACTTTGGTGGTGGGTATATTATAAATGCATATATTAGAGGAGGTGGAAGAGAAGTTCCTGAAATGTCTGACCGCGGCCAAATTGACAGTGGATGGGTGTGCTAAAAAGGCAGCTTTGATTCAGAGCTGCAAGTGATGTCTGAAGTAGCCCAAACTGTACACGTTAGTGTCCGTAAAAGTTGATTTCAACTCAGTGGTCTTAGAGATTCACACAAATGCTATCTTGTTAATCTGCCATTTTTGGTAGTGACCTATCTGGCTACAGAACAGTGAAATAAAGTATGAGCATTGCTCATAAAGGAAAGGGAAAAGTATAGATAGTGGTAGCAAAACTGGTAAAAAAAGAAAAAAAATACACCTGCAGGATTGATCTTAATATGGTGAAATAAAAATGAGAACGTTTGAGAACTAAGAATCACACAATTTGGAAAATCATCCTCAAGCAGGTCAAACAGTATGGTAGCTATTAAATTGTCTCTATTTTAAATTATTTTGGCTAATGTTGTGACACTCTACACACCAGGGAAGCACCCTGTAACCCCCATATTAATCCTTTGTATATAATTGTGATATTGAATATAAAACATGCCTTGTAAGTTATCATGGGAAAGGTTATGATCTGCTGAAACCCACTGTTCCTTCTAAATATATATAATATGCATATGAAGTTATGAGAATTGTGTTGTATGATGGTCACTAAAATATACTGTGGATTTGGGAAGCGCCCAGATACTAGCTCCCCAAAGACAATAACGAGGGGGAAACCAATACTTGGGCGGGTGTCGAACAACCCATCAACAGCCATTGTCCAGCAAGGGAGCTACAATGCAATGACTCACTTGCACAAGGCCACACCAGGGGAATTGCTCAGCCTTGCCTGGTGACTCAGCAATGCCCACCAGACATGCCTGGACTTGTGTTCTCTAAGCACATGGACTAAGGGTATAAAACAGAACACAGTAGGCCCATGCTTGGCCTTTTCTCCTCCTCCCACCTACAATGCAAGCAACAAGAACGTTCAGAAGACTGAAGACTCCAACAGAGGAGTCTGGCCCAGGTTTAAGAGACAAACCTGTATACTAAAGGCCTGTAAGATCCAGGGGGGTGAGAACATTGCTTGATCTAAATACTATCTAGTGTGATGAGGGTTAAGGTTTAGACTGCATGCTTATATTTTATATTATTTTGGTAACCACTCTGACTTTTTGTCTGTCACTTATAATCACTTAAAATTTATCTTTTGTAATCAATAAACTTGTTTTACTGTTTATCTTTACCAGACAGTTTGCCTGAAGTGTTTGGCAAATCTGCTCAGGTTTACAAAGGCTAGTGTATATCCACTTTCCATTGATGAAGTGTTGAATCAATTAATAAACTTGCATTGCTCAAGAAAGGATCTTGAGCAGTGTAAGACGGTATATTCCTGAGGTACAAGGCTGGGAGCTGGGGGGTTTGACTGGTGCCTTTCTCTGTGTGATTCATGAGTGGCTCTGGGAGCATTCATGCAATCTAGCTGGGTGTGGGGTTCCACATGCTGTTGTGCTGAGTGATCACAGTGCCTGGAGGGGTTTGCTGCTTGTCACTAGCAAAGTATTGTGAGAGACAGCCCAGGCTGGAAAGATAAGGGGGCAACAGTAGTCCCAGGTCACACTCCAGGGATCCCATCACAAATGTCATGAATATATGGCCTAGTGCAGTGGTCTCCAATCTTTTTATGCACAAGATCACTGTGATGTTATCTGATTAAAATATGACCATATAGAGCATTCTTGCAACCACTGTTATATATTTGCAACAAATCTTGAATGAAGGTTGCCAAGTGAGGGTCTAAGAAAAGGTTATGATTTGCTGGTTATGATTATGCTATCTGCATGCATGTATCAGTTTTGTATTTGAAGTGTTAAGTATTGGCTCTATACCTGGATTTCAAATGTTGGCATCTGGGGTACCGCCCATAGCTAGCCAGCGCAGTTTGGAGGGACTATTCAAATTAAGTGGCTCATCAAGAAACACTTGGTTGACAATGGACCGTGGGAGATGCCAATTTACACTGAGTGGACTGTCGTGTAAACATGCTGTCTGGAGTGTAGGTAATGGCTTCCTGCAATGACTGAGTGAAATTGGGCATGAACATGTGACTTGCCCATGTGACTCCAAACACCATTTTGTTGCTGTAATTTTCTGCAGTAAGAATAATGGGATGACCTCCACATGGCAGAAGCTATAAAAGGCCCTCCATTTTGTCTTCAATCCTGCTTCTTACCTGTGGAGGAACTTTGCTACAAACTGAAGCTCTGAAAAAAGGACTGAATGACCCATCCAAGCTGTGGATGTACTCCAGAGACTTGACTTAAGCCAGCAGTTTATTACATCACTGCTACAAGCCTGAACCAAGAACTTTGCAATTACTGTATGTAACTGATTCCTTTAACCAATTTTAACTCTCACCTTTCTTACTTTCTTTATATAAATAAACCTTTAGATTTTAAAAGAGAAGACTAAGGGGGGACATGATAGAGGTATATAAAATCATGAGTGATGTTGAGAAAGTGGATAAGGAAAAGTTATTTACTTATTCCCATAATACAAGAACTAGGGGTCACCAAATGAAATTAATAGGCAGCAGGTTTAAAACAAATAAAAGGAAGTTCTTCTTCACGCAGCGCACAGTCAACTTGTGGAACTCCTTACCTGAGGAGGTTGTGAAGGCTAGGACTATAACAATGTTTAAAAGGGGACTGGATAAATTCATGGTGGCTGAGTCCATAAATGGCTATTAGCCAGGATGGGTAAGAATGGTGTCCCTAGCCTCTGTTCGTCAGAGGATGGAGATGGATGGCAGGAGAGAGATCACTTGATCATTGCCTGTTAGGTTCACTCCCTCTGGGGCACCTGGCATTGGCCACTGTCGGTAGACAGATACTGGGCTAGATGGACCTTTGGTCTGACCCAGTACGGCCTTTCTTATGTTCTTATGTTCTTATGATACTAAACGATTGGCATCAGCGTGATTTTTGGGTAAGATCTAAGTTATATATTGACCTGGGTGTGTGGCTGGTCCTTTGGGATCAGAAGAACCTATTATCTGATGAGGCTGGTTGTAAAGAACCACTCATCTCTGAATTCAGTGTTTTTGGTGGTGATATAAGAACTGAAATGCCTGAGGAAACTGCCTTCATGTTTTCTTATTAGCCAGTGTGGTGAAACAGAAGTTTACTTTTGTTGCTGGTTTTGTATATCCTATGGGGCATTCACCATCAGTCTTGGGGTGTGTCTGCCCTATTTCTCAGCAGTTCGTCCTGAATTTGGCATCCTCGGTTGTGACCCACTGAGGCATGATTACCATCACTTTTTGAATTAAAGTGCAACCCAGGATCTACCCTGTCCCTTCCTCAAGGCTCCTGCTCACTCCATTGCCCCTCCCTCCGTTGCTTGTTCTCTCCCCGCGGGGCCAGGGTAGGCAGGGAGCCTGCCTTAGCCCCACTGCACTGCCAGACTTTTAGCGGCCGGAGATCGTGATCGACTGTCAGAGGCTCCAGGATCGACCAGTTGATCGGGATCTACCAGTTGGTGACCACAGGCCTAGTGTATGTATAGCCTTTCTGGAAATAGCAAGAAGAGTAGGTGAGACTCAAAGAAAAAGTAAACAAAATAAGTTACTTGATTTAAGGTATGCCATAAAAAGTAATTTCTCTAACATCCCAATCACCGCATCAATGAGGACAACAGCACTCCGTCCACAGGATGAAGAATTGAGAAACTAGTGAATCATTATCATCAGGGCTGGCTCCAGGCACCAGCTTAACAAGCAGGTGCTTGGGGCGGCCAAGGGAGAGGGGCGGCACCTGCGGCAATTCGGGGGCGGCAGGTCCCTCACTCCCTCTAGGAGCGAAGGACCTGCCGCTGAACTGCCGCCGCCGATCGCAGCTTTTTTTTTTTTTTTGCTTGGGGCGGCAGAAATGCTGGAGCCAGCCCTGATTATCATTTTACATTAGCCTAGACCACTGGCACCCTGGCCACCAAATGGCCCCTTCCTTTCCATATCCTGCACTGATCTCCTTGGTCTTCACACACCCCGTGCCAAATGGAAGGGGAGCAGAGGCTATAAATTTGAGGAGTGCTTATGGTGGAAAATGAAGGAGGATTCAGACATGATCACACAAATTCCTCCAAATCTATGCTGAAGCTGTATTACAAGCAACGAGGAAGAAACCTATTTGTCTCCACTGAAGCTTCCAAATCTAAAATCACTTCATCAATCTTGAGTGCCCACAGCTTGCATCAGAATCACCATATGAAGAACTACCATATCAGTTCACTGAAACAATCACACATTTAGGAAGCCTATACCCACCAACCATAAAACCATCTGTATTCATGAAGTTCAGTACATTCATTCTCTCATTCCTAAAGGAGATTTGATCCAAGACCTGTGAATCTGACCCATGCTCTTTCTGGCTCATGAAAGGAAGTTGTCAACAACTGGTTTTACTCCTGACTGAAATAGCCAATGCCTCATTCAGGGAAACATACAGAAATCTGACCAACACTGAAAAAACCCACCATGGGTAGAAAGCCACCTACCACCCAGCATCAAGCCTTCCATTCCTGAGCAAGCGCATAGAGAAGCTAGCTAAAGGCCAACTTCAAGCTTATCTAATAGAAACTAATACTCTAGACCAGGCACAATTTGATTCAAACCAGGACATGTATCTGAAGCCACTTTAGTGGCACTGATGGATGATATCCTGATGTCAATGGACAAAAACAAAACAAAAACAAAACACTCCAATGCATGCACTTCTCCTCCAGGATGAAAGAACAAACCACATGCAACAATGTTAGTCATATTGCTTAATGAACTACTGAAAATTGCTCAGATACTATGGTATAAAACTATCAAGAACTACTGAATACAAAGTTTCTGCTCAAAAAAACCCAACCAACCAAAGGCAGGACCTGTGGATGAATTCACTGACTGCTTGGATATCGTGGACAGAAATACACCCTTCAGGAAATGATAAAGATTTAGAGTCCCAGTGGAAGTCATTTAAAAATGTATCAACACTGGCAGCAATCTACAATTTACTGTGTTTTCACCGGGAAGCACAAATAAAAACCACATTAGCTACATAAATCACTGACAAAGGATAACCATATGGTTATGACTTGGGATTGGGACTCAGGAGATCTGGGTTCTATTCCCTCTGACTTTGAACAAATAATTGATGGAAATTCCAGAACACTGAAGTTCATGGGAATTTTGCCATTGACTTCGGGATTTCACTCAACATCTGTCCGTGATCCAATTCCCTCACTTGTAAAATGAAGATAAGAATACCTACCTCTCTTGTAATGATATTGTATGGCTTACTTGGTTCATATTTTAGAGCACACTGAGAATATTGAGCATGAAGTATTATTAGTACAAGTCAGTTTGTCAGCTCAAGATGAGGTGAGGTTTACTGGATCAGATACCATCCTATTATGGGAGAGTTCAAACTGAAGAGATTTTCTAAGTTGTCTATTATCAGAATCATAGGAGCAAGGCTGTATTAGTCATTAACAGCTACGGGTGTTAACCCCACAAAAATTGGCATCTCTTACAATTAATTTTCATTGCCATAGCTGAGACCTCTGGTTTGCTGCATCAGTTTAGCAGTGCATGCTCTGACATGGCTTACAGAATCATTAGGCAAAAGTTCCAGAGATTTTAGGTACTTGTGGTACATTTAAGTGGGAAATTCAAATTTTTTTCCATGACAAAAGAGATTAAAATTCTCTATATTATGACCAAACTTGTTTTACAAGCACCTCGTGAACAAATTAGTATTTTATATGTTTAATCTAAGAAAGGTCCCAGGCCACAAAATTTTATTGTTGCTTCTAGTTTTGAAACACTCACATTGCTCCCCTGAAAAATGAATTGGAAGGTGTTTTTGTATTCAGGGTGCCAGTTTAACTTCTTATGGAGGTAAGTTTTATACTCCTGAAACACAGCCAGTTGCTTACTAAGGAGTAAGCCAACCTCTACAGATCAAGGGATGCAAGACACACTATATGCACCTGCCTCTCAAACTCCACCCCTCAGCACGCCACATCCTGATAAATTAAAATCTAGTAGGATTTACTGCACTAAGCAGCATTTTCTCAGCTAATCCTGAAAAATTCAGACAGTGCAGAATCAGGCCCAACCAATTCCTTTGTGTCCTTCCACTTCAAACAACAAGAAGAACAAAGGGAGATATAAATTATAGTGACTGGTGATTTTGAGAGACTGTTGGGCCTTTGCCAACTCATGCAGTGGAGGAGGAAACTGTGAAGATGTAAGGCTCAGGGAAGCAGAACGTAAAGTAGGCTGGTGTGATAGGAAGAGTGTGAGAGAGGCCTGTAAGCTGGAGGAGGCAGTGTGGGAAGACAGGGAAGTTTAGAGAATATGGCCCGCATATTTGACAAAGTTCTTCATCAGACCCAGCTTGATGTGTAAGGGTGGTAACAAAAATCTTCCTGATTCAACAAGTGGTGGATGCTGAACACTTTTCCTCCCAGGCTCCAATGACTATCGGAGTGGTCAATCTTTCTTGATGTAGTGGGAATCTCTTGCACGACTATCCCATTCGCAGAGAAAACAGCAGTACTTTGTGTATCCAGTCTGCAGACCAAGCAAGAGAGCAACATCCTTCAAATCGCCACAAAGCTGCCACTAATGTTGGTCATAGTTGATGCACCTCAAAAGTTGTTTCATGTTGTCATAGGTTTCCTTCATATGGACTGCATGACCAACTGGAATGGATGGCAAAACATTGCCATTATGCAGTAAAACAGCTTATAGACTCGTCTTCGATGAATCAATGAACAGTCTCCACTCATCTGGATCGTGAACGATGTTGAGGGCTGCCATCACACCATCGATGTTGTTGCAGGCTACAAGATCAACTTCCATGAAGAAGAATGGGACAAGATCCTTTTGACGGTCACGGAACATGGAAACCCTAACATCACCTGCCAGGAGATTCCACTGCTGTAGTCTGGAGCCCAACAGCTCTGCCTTACTCTTGGGTAGTTCCAAATCCCTGACAAGGTCATTCAGTTCACCTTGTGTTATGAGGTGTGGTTCAGAGGAGGAGGATGGGAGAAAATGTGGGTCCTGTGACATTGATGGTTCAGGACCAGAAGTTTCATCCTCTTCCTCTTCCTCGTCTGACTCAAGCGAGAATGATTCTGGTGCATCAGGAACCGGCAGTCCTTCTCCGTGGGGTACTGGGCGTATAGCTGATGGAATGTTTGGATAATGCACAGTCCACTTTTTCTTCTTTGACACACCTTTCCCAACTGGAGGCACCATGCAGAAGTAACAATTGCTGGTATGATCTGTCAGCTCTCTCCAAATCATTGGCACTGCAAAAGGCATAGATTTCCTTTTCCTGTTCAACCACTGGCGAAGATTTGTTGCACAAGTGTTGCAGCATATGTGTGGGGCCCACCTCTTGTCCTGATCTCCAATTTTGCAGCCAAAATAAAGGTGATAGGCTTTCTTAACCATAGTGGTTATACTGCGCTTTTGTGATGCAAAAGTCACTTCACCACAAACATAGCAGAAGTTATCTGCACTGTTCACACAAGTACGAGGCATCTCTGCTCACTTCGGCGAAACAGAAATGTGTCCCTTTGCAAAATCAAACACTGACAAATAAGAGAGCACGACACTGTATGATTTCTAGAGCTGATATAGGGCAATTTGTTCAGCAGAGTGATGTAAGCTTCGTTATGATTGCATCATCCATGACTTCTAGGAATAACATGATGCAATTCTTATCATGTATGACGCAATACCAGCTTCAGATTGCATCATTCATTGTTTTGCCTAAAAAGCAAGTACTGTCCAAACCCAGTCATAGATTTATTCATAGATCCAGTCAAAGATGTCTTTTAGTCATTTCTGGTTTAAATTGAGATCCCTTCCCTTTCTAACTCACTTATCCTCCGCCATTCCCAAGTCAAAGGTCGTATATACTGACCCAATAGCATATCTTGAAAACTAGAGCCAATCAACAATTTTAAGCATCATTTTCGTTCTCAGTGACCCAGAATTAGTAAAGTTTGACTACATTTATTTCAGAAGCATTTTGGCTGTAGAGCAGTGTTATCTACCATTCTGTTTCTGCAGTAATTTACAGCTTCTATGGCCCAGACCTCTAGCCAAGTCACCTTTCAAGTTCAGTCCCCTTCCAGGATAACAGAAAAGTCCAAACAAAACAAATCCACAGTCTAATGGTTTTTATGCCAGACCTTTGGCCCCTACGTGGGACTCATCAGTCTTTGTCTCTTTTAGTCCCAAAGCTTGTGCATCCCCTCTTGCTGGGGCAGGAAATGGGAACCCAGGCCTTACCTCTCCTCTGGGTTCCAGCTGAGGGTCCCAATTTGAGGCAACTAAGGACTGCTTACATTCCCTTGCTGCTTCCCTGAGCTGCTCTTACCTTTTCTCTGCTTGTCAACATCTCTCACAGGGCTGCAACCTGCACAAGTCCCACTTTAGAGTTCTGTCTCCTCATATGACTTCTTCCCCATCCCACTACTGGGGAGCTTCCTCAAGGCCATGTCCAAACTCCCTGATAGCACCCTGACTCCAGAATCTCCTCACAACTCGGCTTCAGGCAGGGCCGGCTCCAGGCACCAGCCGACCAAGCACGTGCTTGGGGCGGCACCTTGGGGCAGGGCGGCGCTCGATTTTTTATTTTTGGATTTGGCGGCGCGGCGCTCGGAGGGGGGCCATGGACTTCGGGCGGTGTGGTGCTCGGGGGGGGCGAGGGCTTCGGGCGGCGTGGTGCTCGGATGGGGGGCGGGGCTTCGGGCGGCACTCGGAGGGGGAGGGGGCTTTGGGCGGCGCTCAGGGGCTGGGCTTCGGGCGGCGTGGCGCTTGGAGGGAGGGCGGGGGCTTCGGGCGGCGTGGGGCTCGGAGGGGGGGCGGGGCTTCGGGCGGCGCTCGGAGGGGGGAGGGGGCTTCAGGCGGCGTGGTGCTCGGAGGGGGGACGGGGGCTTCGGGTGGCGCTCGGAGGGAGGGCGGGGGCTTCGGGTGGCGCTCGGAGGGAGGGCGGGGGCTTCGGGCGGCATGGTGCTCGGAGGGAGGGCAGGGGCTTCGGGCGGCGCGGCGCTCGGAGGGAGGGCAGGGGCTTCGGGTGGCGCAGCGCTCGGAGGGAGGGCAGGGGCTTCGGGCGGCGTGGCGCTTGGAGGGGGCGGGGTTTCGGGCGGTGCGGCGCTGGGGGGGCGGGGATTTCGGCGGCGCTCGCGGGGGGGGCACGGCGGGGCAGTGTTCTTCTTTTTTTCCTGGGGCGGCAAAAAAGTTAGAGCCGGCCCTGGCTTCAGGACTGCCTTTATGGATTCCCCCATCCTCCTCCTCCACTGGACCCAGGGCCGGCTCTAACTTTTTTGCCGCCTCAAGCAAAAAAAAAAAAAAAAAAAAAACAGAAAAAAAAAAAACCACACGAGCGCCGCCCCGCCATAACAACCCCCCCTCCCAGCGCCGCCTCGCCGAAACAAAACAAACAAACAAAAAAACCCCGGGCACCGCCCCGCCAAAACAGAACAAAACAAAAAAAACTGGAGCCCTGCCCCACCACCCCAAGATTGGCTGCCCCTTAGAAAGTGCCGCCCCAAGCACGTGCTTGGTCGGCTGGTGCCTGGAGCCGGCCCTGACTGGACCTGATACTAAATTGGGCCTGACCACTCCCAGAACACCCCCAGATGTAACCTGATGAGTTAATTAAGCCCTATAACTCCTGCATAGGGCATACACCCCTATAAAACATTCCCTTTTGTCTCTGACAAGCTAGGAGTAAAACCTCCTTTTATCTGGAATTTCCCTACTCTTTAGTATATTTGGGAATTCCAAGAGTAGATGATGCTAGGTTAAACATCTATCTAAACATTTATACCAAATTCATCACCACAGTATCTGAGCACCTCACCTGTAGCTATGGCTAGCTAAAAAAAGAATTTACTATGGTGATTTTTAACTATGCCAAATCCCAGATCTTCAATACATTGTCTTGAAACATACAAATAAATAAAAAATAAGTATCATGAAGGTTGTTGCTGCACAGTCTCTGACTCCCTCTGTCTGCAACAAAGTACCATGAAAATAAGCTATCCAGCCTTTATGCTTTATCAGATAAGAATCTCCCTTACCGCTAACTTTACAATCCACACAGTCCAGAGGGAACATTATTCTACTCACAAAAGCCACATACTGTATAGATATAAGATGTCTCAGAAGTGACCTCTGCAAATAGAATCAAAGTGATGTTCTAAGAACCTGAGCTCAGAGTTTACAAACATAATTCTGTGGGTACAGCTTCAGCCTCAAGGCTGTTAAGAAATCAAGTACTCAAGACTTATTGCAGATGTGATAAACTATTCATAAATAATTGGACTAATTTTTTCCCCAAGGTTTTGAAACAATTCTGTGACTACTATATGTGAAAGCTTCAATTACTATTCAGCACGATACCTGCCGTTAGATATAGAACAATGTACAGTAAGTGCTGTGTTTCAATATCAGCATGCCTAGAATCAATGGTGCTTTAAAGGCGTATATCTGGATTCAAAGTAATCATCCTGAGTTAGGGTCAAATCCAGGACTCCGCACATGGCTCATTCCATTATGTACAGGGGAGCTTCAAGCTGTTGAGGAGTGGGGACAAAGGGGGAGTGGAATCTTTTCCCCCAAGCACAACAGAAGGGTGTGGGATATCTACTCAGTGATTCCACAACCAGTACTACAGCCCATAGGCTCTGGTGGTAGCTGCTGGTTTAGGCCAGTGGATCCACACAGTTGCAAGTCCACTGTCTGAACACTCTAGCCCTAATGCCCTCCCCTTTTACGCTTTTCCAGGGATAGGTGCCTTTAGAGCCACACACAGGAGGTATTAAAGTCCCCTATCATGTAGCCACATCCCAGCCTTTCCCTAACCCTGCATTAGGGTGATCAGAGAGCAAGTGTGTTGTGGTGACGAGAGAAGAAAGGAAACAGAACGCCTGGTCTGTGGTAGCCAGAAAGCCAAAAAAAAACCCTCAGGGACTTTTCCCTGAGGTTTTTATTCTTTCTACTTCCCTGCTTACAATACTTCTAACTGGTTAAATTCTTGCGCATAGAAGCAGCATACAGTGTACAACAACATAAGATAACAAACCCAATAACACTTGTGCACATGAAAGCCAGCTGCGAGGGTGATGATCAAGTCAGCCAGTAAGTTTCCTAATCACAGACGCTGGGGTGAAGGCCACTCCTGCCTCGTAGCCACAGACACAGTGTGCCGCACCTGTGAGCTGACGATTCGGGAGCTATGCGTCCCTACAGTGTATTAAATCAGGACAGGGCGTGTGTGTGTGTGTGTGGGGGGGGGGTAATAGGAGCCTATATAAGAAAAAGACCCAAAAACCGGGACTGTCCCTATAAAAATGGGAATCTGGTCATCCTACCCTGCATAGTAGGTCCACTGTTTTGGGGCTTTCTGAAGCACTACTGCAACTGGGAAGATTTCTCCCTAAGAATTGTGTTGACTTATGTTGCTTGAAAACCCATTTCTACATTATTGTGGTAGGTACAAAAGTATTTAAATCAGTGGGACAAAAGGACATTTTAAGGTATTAATCAAAATAAAAAAAACCCAAACAAACTGTGGTAATCAAAGGTACCGTCATTGATTTACTAGTAAAAGAAGTTAAATGGAGAGGTCTGGAAGAAATAAATACCTTACTAGGGGAATATGAATTCAGTAAGTAATGAGAGAAAAGCAGCTTAAAGCACAACCACCAGAGATTTATATAAGCAGGAGACAAGATTTACTGAAAGATACACATTTAAAACAAAATGAAGCCATGGGAGGAGGGGGAAAATAAATTCTGGTTTCATAACACATGGCAATTTCCAAACTACCCAGAGTAATCCCTGTCTAATCAAATTAATGAGCCTGAGCTCTGCAGTAAAATGCCTTATATGCAGAACATGCACTCTGTATATTTAATACATTTGTTATGCCAGGGACACTGTATTAATAAAAACCCCGTATCTGGAAGCCAGTTGAATAAGCATGCAAAACAGTGTACTTATACACTTGCTTGAAATCAACATGAGCTTTGGACGAGTAAAGACTGCAGGATTAGACTTGCATTATGTGAGTAATTATTCAGGTTCAAGTAAAAATAAACCCAGTTTTCAACACACTGGTATAACAAAAATTGGCAAATGTGGCCAAATTCTCCTCTTCATCACATATATGAAATCCTGTTGACTTCACGGGAGCTGCACAGGTATACCAGAGAAGATGGTGGCTCAAGGCCTGCAAAATCTCCAAAGTGATTTCTCCATATTATCAACAGAGCATATTAGCCTGCTACACATAAAATATACTCAGCTAATCCCCCACCTCTACAACCAATAACAAAAAGAGGAACAAATTACAAATCCAGTTCCCCTTCACCATGAATATCCCAGACCACTTAGCCTATTTGCATAAGTTTACATTTTGAAGGTTGTCATAACACAAAACTCACATTTTATTTAACAATAGAAAATCTCCTTTCTAGGCCCCCTAAACTGAGAAGGGGAAAGAATGTAACCATGGACATTGCAAACCCCAAAAGCCAGCTCTTCTGAGAACCAAATTTTCCCCCCTCAAATAGGCAAGAACAATTCCCACTGATTTGAATAGGAGTGCTGTGCTTATTATCCAAGGACAGAATTTGGCTCTATGTCCTTTGTAAGGCAATATAACACTGGCAC
Organism: Emys orbicularis; assembly: GCF_028017835.1. NCBI lineage: Eukaryota > Metazoa > Chordata > Testudines > Emydidae > Emys > Emys orbicularis. The sequence continues at coordinate 28,589,008 of NC_088689.1, read as the reverse complement.
ATGAAAAAAGAAATATTTGGTATAGTGGTGGTAACTAAAATATGGTTCCATGGTTTAAAAAAAAAAAAAAAAGTCAAGGTGGGTTTAAATCTAGTTCATCACAGACATTTTATTTTACTCTTTGATTTTTGAGATGAGTGTGAGAATCACTAACCTAGAATACTTTATGATTTTTTCCAATGGTAATTTTCATTTTTCTCATTTCTGTGATGAGTAATGCAAGGCCAGAGATCACACAAGTAAGGGGGGGGGGGGGGGGAAAGAAGGCACATTGCTGTGCTTGGAAATGTGCCACAAGATAAAATTTAATAAGCTGGTTCAAATTCAGATTCAAGTTAAGTTTCCTCTGCTCAGACATGCTCTTAGTACTAAAATATCCCTCTCTTTCCTTTAATAGGCATCAATTTGGACTCTGCTATTGCTACTAATTGTTACATTATCAAATAAATGTGATCTTTACCCTTCTCCCCATCCACTTCTTCTTAGATATACTCATAGGCCTGTTACCAGATTTGCCTGTTACTTTGGGGTACTCTCATTTATTAGGGTTACTCTTCTGGGGGGGCAGGCTTCTGGAATTCTTTCAACGTACTGCTTGTGTCAGTTGTGTTCTCATATGGAGCTTTACTTCTCCCTTCTGCCAGTTCCCTCCCAATGGAGCTATCCTGTAGGACCCTGGTTCCCCGGGGCTGGGTTCCGCCAGCCCCAGAATCAGATGAACACACACACATTAACAGAGCATGTCTGAGAGGACTGGATTAATTAGCACTCCCAAGCTGATCCCTTATATGTCCCTGGAGTCAGCAGGCTGGGTTGAACAGCACTTCCAAGCTGCCATCCTCATATACCATGGGCACCGCACTGAATAGAGTACGCCTGAGCAGGCTGGGTTGAGCAGCCACCCTCCTATGCCACAGGTTCAGCATGGCCCTATCCCCACTTTCACGTTACAATTGTTCTGGTAGTAATGCACTTGATGAGCAAACCCCACAGGATTTTTGGGTTCTGCAGGGATATTTAGCTTAGATAAGAGGAGGATTGCTGCAGAGCAAATGGGGAAGCCAAGAACATATGAGAGAGAGAGAGAGAAGCAACCAGCTTAACCTTAAAAGCTATTTATTGCCAGGTAATAACCGTACAAGGAGAGCCAAACAAACAAAACAGTTACAATATTAAATCTAGCTTAAATTTGATTACAAAAGTCAGGTTTAGAAAACTATAACTGATCCCACAATTCAGGGTTAGAAAGCTATATCTAGTATAGGGGGGGGGGGAAAAAAGGAGAGAGAAAGTTGGGTTCTCACCACTCCTTGAAGCTTGAATCGGTTGGGGTTCCCAGGTGGTGGTGGTGGTAGCTGAGGGTCTGGAGTGCTGGACACAGGCACTCCAGACCCTCCACCCCCAGCATGATCAGTCAAGAGAAGATGAAGTCCCAATGGAACTGATGCACATTTTTGATCCATGCATCAGAACACTTACTTGAGCGTGGGTAGGGGTTTTTGTAGGGAAACAACATTAGTTCAAGGGAAAACACTAGTTTTGTTTATGGCTAAACTGATGGCTCAAGGGAGTATACGAAAGTTATTTTGTTCAGGCTAGACAATAGGAACTGATCATTCCTGGCTATAGGCAGTGTTCCTTCGAAGGAGCTCACAATGCAATTAGGCAGCTTCAGTATTTTGGATACCAGTAAAGGATTTATTACTAGAATTGGTCCGATAGTTACTGAGCTGGGTGCATGCAGGTGTGGGTTCATTAACATCTGGAGCAGAGATCCCCCATCATGCAGTGCTTCCCTGTTTTTCTGGTCCCAGAGTTCAGTGCAGTTCTTGCCTTGGAATCTCTGTTCTCCATTCTGTATGCTAATGCCTCCCTGTCCCATTTTCGATGCAAATGAGGCTAGGGGAGTTGCCTGAATCTTGTCACCATTGTCCAGAGGGGTTTAGGTGTGTCTCCCACTGCCTTTTCATTGCTTTTTGTAAGTCTTTCTTCTGATTGATTTTTGGTTCAAGCAGAGGTGGGGGAGGGAGTCCTTTGTGAATCAGATGGGCTGGATACTGCACCCTGGTTCCCCAAGAACATAGAACTGATAGGTAAAAGGCCTTTCCTTGAGAAAAGGTTTACACATCACTGCTGCAGAGTGTCCAGAAAGATTTGCATCTCAGCCATTCCCATTTTATTTTACCCTGGTTTGCCAACACATGTGCAGACGCTTACAAAAGCTTGCAATTGATTGATGATAATTAAGCTGTCAGACATCACTGTGAGGGGCAACCAAGAATTGAAGCAATGACAAATGGACCTGTTTACACTGCCTGCTATTTTTCTTTGAGCTAACGGTCTGGTACAGGTGACGTGCTCAACAGCCCCTAAATGAAATGATGGATACAGCTGCTAGCGGTGACAGTTTTGTGGCATGAGGAGAAATTAAGGTTGAAGAGGGAAGTTTAACAGCACCAACTGATGGCAAAAAGCCACTAGCTGGAGCATATAATATAAAGCGGTGTCCTCAGGATTGATGCTTTGTTATAAAATATGACAGTTTAAATATTCAAACAAAATTTAATAGTGGCCAGTTTGGCTTGAAAACAGGTGAGATAAAACAATCCTCTATACATTGCCTGTCTGGAAAAAAATAGACTGAATTTTTCTTTTATGTTCTCGCCCCCTGCCTCTTAGCTGAATCTTATTTAAAATGGAGGAATAAGCAATCTACTTTAGAATAGTCATTTTGATTTCTAGTGGCATTTCAAGTTTTAAAGAGACATTTGCAAGATAAAATTGGGATTTAAAAATCATTACCTGTGTGACTAAAGACATCCTGGAGTATTAAGACTGAAATTATTTTAAAAATCTGATGCACATTTTGCTATTTATGCTTGTTGCACTTCACTCCTCATGGACCGTGGAACTCGACTGATTATTTTCACTTTACCATTCTCATGCATTACCATATGGCTCTAATATTACAAAATACTGTTAACGTTAAAAAAATGTCCATAAAAAGTGAGGACTGAATTACTAGACTGTTGCTTTAACTGAATTTAGACTGAAGCTCCATTAGACTGCAAACTTAAATGAAAATTACATCCATAACAAAAAATAAATCCCAAATTAACAGTTTGACAACGAAACCTTCCTTAGACCCAGAAAAAAGGATAAAACAGTATTTCTTAGTGAGAAAAAAAAATTGTCTAGCAAAACTGTGGGGAAAGATGAAAGTTGAAGAAAAGGAAGTACTAAAGTCAGCTGTAGGCATTGATGCATGTATTCACTAGTTCTACAAAGAAATTAGAATTTGCCCTGATGTCATGGTGCAAGTGGAGACTCCCCTTCTGTGGGAATGCCTCCAGAGATGGTGTGTTGCTACCAGAAAGACTGGAAATTCAAGTGAACAAAAGGAGAATCTGAGTATCTCCTTGGGTTTGAAAAAAAAATGTCAGGTTGCATTTTAAAGTAGCATTAAAAAAAATTAAGATATAAAGAGTGAATTAGTGCAATAAAAAGGTAAAAATATTATTCTCCAATACATTTATGATAACTGTGAATAGCTAGGAAGAACATCAATGTTTAGAGAGCAAATATCCCCCAAGAAACCCAAAGTAATTGCAAATTCAGAACATGAAACTTGACAATTTCCTCTAGAAAACTGGGTGTGAGTCCACCGAATAATATTTCTGATTTCAGCTAGTCACTACAGGCTGGCCTCCTGTAAGAGAGCACAAGTAGTACTTCACCATACATTCAGGGAATGCATTGAAACAGAATTTAAAATAATTTCTTCTTTAAACTGCTGCAAGGTGTCTTTTGGTAGCTGGATTGTGGGCAAAGAATTTCAATACATGATAATTTAACTAATGTTTAGCATTCTTCATGGTTTTTTATTTGGGATTACTCAGATATGGGACACATGGCATAAGTACATTTGGAGTAATGTGAAACAGAAGGTTAGCAAACACTCCGGAACATGGGTAGTTGGTCTGAGTTATTAGAGAACAGCCTCATCTGTAAAAGTAGCGTGAATCATCAGATGTGTAGTTAAGATACATAAGTGGCTTTACAAAATGGCACCAACCAACATGGTTATTTTTATATGTTGTGAATTTGGGTGGAGTTCTCTTGTAGAATTTTCCCCAAGAATATGATGGAGCACAGAGTCACCAACAGATCCTCTGGAGAATTCTGAGGTTCTCCCTATTCATTATTAGATGTTTTAAAAAAAAAAAAAAAAAAAGAAAGAAATCTACATATATTTATGAAATTACAAGCATTTTCTATTTTCACTTGTGGCTCTAAAATCAGAGGTAGCACAGAGTTTTAAATTGATTGCTCTAAGTACCCTCCTTGTGGGGTGGGCGGGGGCGAGGAGGGGGAGGGAGACAATAAAACTCAATTACTTTTGAGCTAAAAGTTATACAATGGATTTATAACCCAGTACAAATTACTATAAGAGACTGATATAAAGACATTCTAGGTTAGTAATAGCAGTTGGATTTCCATTCCAGAACCCAGGACACGTGGTTCACGGCTAAACACTTACCAAAGATCCATGAAAAGAGTGCAGTTTTTATTAATTTGTTCACAACTCAACATTTCTTACACAAATTTCAGTTGTCAGATTGGATTACTTGCAAAGTGTTTGCTGCGAGTATTCCTTTCTGTATGGATATTCAGGGTTCAATATCTATGTTGTTTGCCTGGCCACCTAAGTCACTTGGTATTGTTTCTGCTCCCTAAATGGATGACCAAACCTTTAACAACTATTTCTGTTTCCATCAGAAATAAGTCTGCTCTGTGAGTAAGTGGATCTCAACTCTCTTCACTTCACTGGGATGAATGTTTGGGAAAAGCAAACAAGAACAGAGGGTCAAAAACTGTCAAAGCAAAACTGTATTTAGAAGTCACTGTGATGTGAGTAATTTTTCTTTCTACTCGCTCTGCTAGTATGTCTGTAAACCATGACAGTGTCATTTCAAACTAGCCATCTGTCATTGGCTCTAATGTAACTGATGTCTGTGTGACATTACTAACGGCCAGTGAGAATCCCTGAAACGATGCATTCTGTAGCCAAGTATTGATATTTGATGCTTGCCTGAGTGTAATGTTAAATACACACCCATGAAATAAAGTCATTCATTTACATCTGACACAGAGTTAGCTTTAATGATTAAGCTGCATTTCCTATTCCCAAGTAAATATATTAGCACAACATGAGCTGGCACAATAGACCATTAGGCTTATAGACCCACTGGGATCTATTTGTTGGTGTCACTCTTCTAAACTTGCTTTCCCTGTGTGACTGACTATAAGTATTAGCTTTCCCTAAGCTCAAACTGCCTTCTCTTTCCCACCCTTGAACAGATGTTCATAGATGAACCTGCATTGAGGTTGTTAGGGATATGATGTGCTGACTCATTTTCCCTCAGGTAGCACCAGCCTAGGGAGGATGGAAGCAAAGTACCACATTACTAGAGACTGACTTCAGCAGAAAGAGGGGCCCCACCCAGGAGACAGTGTCATTCACATGAGTTCACTTGGTGTGAGTGTCCTGGAGTAAATCCAATATGGAAATCTTAGTGGAGTAGACATCACTCTCCAGCCTCATGGGCTCCTCATCAGAGGTAACAGGGCTGCTGACAAGTCTGATCTGGAGCCTGCCATGCTTGTTGTATTGGGAGACTTTAATACATACCCATTGTGATGGCTAACACACTGTCCTGGGTTCTTACAACCATCCTGACAACCACAGGTTGGTTTCCCCTCCCCCTCAAAGTTTATGGTGCATGACTTTCGGTGAATGTAAATGTGATTTTTTTGTTAAAGCTGCCTCCTGTTTTGCACCTGCAAATTTGCAGGTGCGATTAATGAAACGCCATAACAGTCTTTCTAGGGCATTACGGCACTGCTGCTTCTGGCTAGCACCAGGATAGACAAGGCTGTGAGACAATGAAAAGTTAACTTTGAAGAAGACAAGTAAACTTTTCTCTGTCTTCAAAAAAGGTTTATTTCAAACTTTGGGAAATGCCTCAGATCAATTCTCAGTTTCTGCAAACCACTTTGTCTAGCTAATTATTAATAAGCAAGAATCCTAGAGTAAAAGGCACATAGCAGAAACATGTTCTTCCTCTGTAGTGTAATGTGAAGCCAATTCATATGATATTATTTTTCCAACTAGTGAGTTAATTTAAGGGCCTAATCTTCTTCTGGGTGTAATTGACTATATTTGGTCTTTATACCATGGCTGAACTTCAATAACAGAACCAGTCATCTTTAAGGATTATGCTATGGTTGCACTGTAGTACATGTTTAAGCACTGTGTAATTTTCTAAGGGTACGTCTATACTTACCTCCGGGTTCGGCAGTAAGCAATCGATCTTCTGGGATCGATTTATCGCGTCTTGTCTAGACGTAATAAATCGATCCCGGAAGTGCTTGCCGTCGACGCTGGTACTCCTGCTCCACGAGAGGAGTACGCGGAGTCGACGGGGGAGCCTGCCTGCCGCGTGTGGACCCGCGGTAAGTACCTTGTAGTTCGAACTAAGGTACTTCGACTTCAGCTATGTTAGTCACGTAGCTGAAGTTGCGTATCTTAGTTCGAACTGGGGGGTCAGTGTGGACCAGCCCTAAGACAGTAGTAGTTGCTAAGTACTAGAGTATTCAACTTTTCTGCACAAATTAAAATAATTTGGGACAGATCACCTATCGTCTAAATTAGGGCCAATGGGAAAATCCTATTAAATGATATGCTAATTTTATCATGCATGATATTACCATACAGCAGATTGTGATAGCAATAGATTGTTATACATTCAAGCTAATATTTGATAAACAATTATAGTGTATTTAAATTTATTTTCAAAAACTGTCTTCAAACAAATGGTGATTCTCAAATTTATTCTTTTCTCAGAATCGATCAGACATTTGAAAGATAATTTTTAGTGAACATTTTGTTGATTATTCAATACTAATTTCAAGCTAGCTCAATGCCTCACATAGGTCACATGATAGGTTTCTGTGCCCTGATTGGATGATTTTAACTTTTATGACTGGTCTGTGTTCACTGCCAGCTCGGGTGTGAATCTACAGTGAACTAGCTTGCCATGCGGCTTCTGCTCCCTCACACTGAAAGTGCCATAGTGCACTTTGACCTTGCAAACAGGAGTACACTAAAGAACACTATGGCACTTTTAGCGTACGTTATCACAGCAGCAGGATCCACATGGACAGTTAGTGTGCAGCATGCAGGTGTGTTGTAGATTCACACCCCAGCTTGCTGTGCACTAACTCTGCATTTAGACAAGCCCTCAGAGCAGTACTCCAAGTCAAATGAGTGGAAGCTCACTTAGAGTATGTCTACACAGTAACTAGACACCGATGGCTTGCTTGTGCCAGACGACTCAGGTTTCGCAGGGCTCAGGCTATGGGGCTGTTTCACTGAGGTGTAGACTTCCAGGCTCGGGCTGGAGCCTGGGCTTTAGGACCCTCCTACCTTGTAGGCTCCTAGGGCCTGGACTGCAGCCCAGAACTCTACACAACAAAGAAACAGCCCCACAGCCCAAGCCCAACAAGCCCGAGTTGGCTGGCATGGGCCAGCCACAGGTTTTTCTTTGCTGTGTAGCTATACTCTTAGTCCTTCAGGAAAGGACAAAGATTGTGCCCATAAGTATTATGCCAATTAAATAAAGTAGGTCTAAGAATGGTGATGCAGTAGATCAGTTCAAGTTTTATTTTTTTCCTCGGTTGTGCAATGATATGCATATAGAACCTTGTACATGTGCAACTGTGAGATCAGAGTGGTTATGTTTGTTGGGTCCCCCAAGACAAACACTTGACATTTTTAGGCTACAAGGGTAATTAAATCTCTTTAGACTTTTGATACCAGCATTGCCAACTCTCGTGATTTTATTGCAAGTCTCATAATATTTGATGTTCTACTTAAAGTCCCAGCTCTTGGAGTCAACTTTCATTTAAGAGTTTCTGGACCTCATGGTTGCAGAGAAAAAGCTAGGAAACATGACCCAAGTGTATCCCAAAAGTGTGAAAAACCAGAATGCAAATAAATCCAACAAAACTACTATTCTCTTAAAATCTCATGATTTTTGACTGTTTAGGATTGGCAATACTCTGATACTAACACATTTTACTATTTTTTACATCTTCTATTCCATTTTACTTCTCAGTGTTCCATTTAGATTTTATACCTTCAAGATTTGTATTGCCTTCCAGAGAAATACAAATATTTAAATATGTTCTACCTGCATTTATATGTATGTGCCTTCACCTTGCCTACCAACTTGCTGTGCTAAAACTCCATTTTTAGAGGCTGCTTCCATTCTGTTATTTCAAAATGAAACATGATAGAGTCTAAGAGCAAAAGGACTAGGTTCTTTATATAGAGAGCATTGTTTCTGAGTTGCATGACATTTTCCTGGTCCTCTGTCAAATTTAGAGGAGGTGAAGTATTCAATCCACTTAATCAATCTTATTAACATTTATTAATATTAGAGCAATGTTTCTTTTTCAGCATTTGGACTATTAAAGACATCTTCAAAAGCTTATGCACAGATACCACAATATTTCAATGCTAACCTTCTTCTGCTTGTTTGCTTTCCTTTAAAATCAGATGCAGTAAATATCCCCCTTCCCAAACAAACCAATTTTATCTGCAGATTTCTATGTGGCAAAAATGTAATCGATGATAGTGTAATATCAATATTCCATATGGCTCCTGTAGTTTGCTAAGCAGAATTTTTATTGTGCATGATTATTGGTATTGCATGAGCAATAAAAGGAAACTATGACAACTGATCTTGTCAGCAACAATAGTGTATCATTGACTCAACTGCTTATCTCTGTTTTGGAAAGGGAAATATTAATAGCTTTGATTTAGTAATTTTTTAAAAAATAAATCCATCTTTATAGGACTAAACTGCATATTTTTTGTGAGCCACAACTTTAGCATTACATGTAACATTATGATAATACCCTTGCTTTTACTATGAACTTGACCATTATGGCACATACGGAAAAACTGCATCCTGAACTGTTGGCATTGCATTATCAATGGGAGTTTTCAATTTTTTTGCTCTATGACCCCGCCGAAAAGGATATAGCCAAGCTATTTCCTACCTGCTTTTAAGAGAGAGGGATTAAAACTGAAAGCACTTTTTCTAGTCTATTCGTCCCAGACTATGGACATGCAGATAGGTAAAATAGGACTCTGGTCTAAACACCTGTGTTTGGGATTTGCTGGTATATTACTACTTGTGCCAGGGCAGTACAAAGTGCTGAAAATATTTTTGGAAGAAACAGCAACTACTTGTCTTTCTCCTCCAGGGGACTTAGATACAATTTTATACAGCATTGTCTTTCAGCCATTTTCCTAGGGTTAGAGGCCCAAACAGGTAGCTGCTAATATGATAATATAGAGATTAATGTAAAGCAACTGAGGCAGCATTTAAGACTAAGATGACATTTAATAAATGCTTAGATCATTATTTGACACCAAATGCTATGCTTAGAAATAAACCACATTCAAAAAGTGATACGTTAAAGATCCTCCTTGCAGTACTGTATCTCCTTCACCAGAAGCCTGTATTCCCATTAGGTTCATTATGTGCAAGACTGCACAGGCTCAATACCGCAGAGAGCGACTGACTGAAATACTAATTATGTTTACTTGGCTTGGCTTCTGCCCTCTTCTCTAGTGAAAAAAAGTGCTGCATAGATTTTTTCCATGGTTGCCCAACTTCATAAGAGTAATTTGGGCTGGTGGAACAGACTCTCTTTCCAGACAGATAGACTTTGAAATGGCACTGTCTGTCAGTCATTGCAGAGACTAGGAATTTAGGCACTCAGCATCTTGCAGGATTGGGCTCTTCATATAATACTGCAGACAAACACATTTGGCCTGATACTCCTTTCAGACTGGTGTAAATTGGGAATAGCTCCATTAAAATCTGAATTACACAAGTGCAAAACTGATGTAAATGAAAGGAGAATCAGGCCAATTATATTTTTAGCCCTTCCTCATGGTGTTGTATCAGCTCTAGAACACTATTCATAATTAGAAACCTAGAGCCAGATCCTTGATTCCGGCCCTTGTGCAGTTGGTGTGGCTCAGGTGAGAGGGTGCAAAGATAGCTTTCTGCCACTTTCAGGAGTCATCTTCCCACTCTCATCCTGGGGCCATCAGGCACTGGGCCAGCCCTGGAACAAGTTAAGGTAGTCTCTGGGCTTCTGTATATTGTGGCAGCTGATCACAATCCAAAGGAGCCATTACACTACTTGGGAATGACCAGAACCCAACGGTGCTCCAGCTATGGCTCCTTTCTCTTAGGAATGTGCCTTTTTTTCAGGGAATCTCAGGAAGTGACAAAGGGGGCCTCAGCATTGGCTCTATTCCACCAAAAGGTTTCCCCTGTAATGCGGGAATCCTCAGGCAGTCAGATTTGCTGGCTTTAAGCACCACAGTAAGGCAGACACAGTGGGGAGGGCCAGGATCTCATCCCCAATTTTGCTTGACCTAATAGGAGTCCCTGAACCACCGGCTGAAAGAAATGCAAGTAGTTTCAGAGCCCAGGAAATAAACAGCAAGTTAGTAGTCTTTTTCCCTGTTACAAAGGAAAAATATTGGCAGAACCATCAGAGCCTGAATCAATTACATGATGTTGCTGCCTCGCTGAATTATAATTGAGCATCAGATAATCATAATGAAGTCTAATATCAGTGACATCAGAATTAAAGAAAGATATGGAAATATGACATTTATTAGATTTATATTTGTGAGTCAAATCTCCTGGCAACATTAATGTTGATCTACTGGACAGCATTATCACCGCTAGTATATATATATGTGTATACTAGTACCTTCTGGACCAGAGGTGGGCAAACTAGGGCCCGCAGGCCACATCCGGCCCATGGGACCCTCCTGCCCGGCCCCTGAGCTCCTGGCCCAGGAGGCTACCCCTGGCCCCTCCCCTGCTGTTCCCCCTCCCCCGCAGCCTCAGCTCGCTCCGCCACCGACGCAATGCTCTAGGCGGTGGGGCTGCAAGCTTCTGGGGCAGCGCAGCTGCAGAGCCCGGCCTGACCCGGTGCTCTGTGCTGCGCGGTGGCAACAGCGTGGCTGGCTCCAGCCGGGCGGCGCGGCTGCAGCGCCGCCAGCCACCAGTGCTCCAGGCAGCGCGGTAAGGGGGCAGGGAGTGGGGGCGGGGGTTGGATAGAGGGCAGGGGAGTTTGGTGGGGTGATCAGGGGGTGGGGGTGTGGATAGGGGTCAGGGCGGTCAGAGGGCGGGGAACAGGGGGGTTGAATGGGTGAAGGGGTCCCAGGGGGCAGTCAGGAAGGAGAGGGGGGGTTGGATGGGGCGGCGGGGGGCAGTCAGGGGCAGGGAGCAGGGTGGTGGTGGATGGAAACAGGGGGGGTTGGATAGGGCAGGAGTCCCAGGTGGGGGGTGCGGATAGGGGGTTGGGGCTGGGCCACAACCCCCTCCCCTAACCAGCCCTCCATACAATTTCCGAAACCCGATGTGGCGCTCATGCCAAAAAGTTTGCCTGCCCCTGTTCTGGACTGTAATGTATTAACAGAAAATCGCAAAGCATTCAGTTATGTCAGAGGAACTTTTAAGGCTTATTTTTTATTAACCATTTTTCCTTCATCTCTGCAGTAACACAGGTCAGGGTGGGGTGAGGGCAAAGGCATTTAGCAGTTCTCAACTCCAATTTCAGAACAAACTCTAAATAGTATTTGCATGTAATTACAAAGTTGAGAACTTTTAACAGTCAGTGGATGCTGTGAAACTATGCAGTGCTGGCTGCTACTGGCTGTGTATCTGAGGCTAATCCCTGACAGTCTTGCGCAAGGAGAGACGAGGGTCTGAACTGTCACAAATATTTATCCAGCAATGTGCCTGTGTACAAATTCCATAGTCAGCAAAGGCAGAAAGAGCTTAATGGTCTGCCCCAGAGACAAGACCAAAATCAGCGTTGCCTTGCAATGCCTGTCAGGAGATTCAAGTCTATCAGCTGTAGTAAGTAATCCAGAAGTATCAGGGGTGGGGAGAGGAAGGTGGCTTTAGCAAGGGGCTGCCATGACAATAAGATGAGGAATCTCTTACAGGTTTAGAAGGAGCTGGGTTCATGAAGCCAGATGATGACAGCCAGCTAGTGAGTGTGGGAAAACTAGCCAGGGTTCTGAAGAGGAGAGAATGTCTGGGAACAAAACTGTATGTATTTTTCCCTTTGATTCAAGCACACAGACTTCTGGTCATTCAGTGAATATGAGAGGCTCCATTCCAAACCATTGGTATCCAACTATTAATTAGAGTGCACTGATTTAGGCATGATTTAGATATGGCACTACCAACCAATACGCCAAACATTATTTTATTTGGGTAGGGGAAGGTAATTTAAGAGAAGAGGAGGGGAGAAGTGTTTAGAAGACTGAATGGGGTTATAAACAGATTGTTTGAAAGATACTGAACATATGATAAAAAGAACAGGAGTACTTGTGGCACCTTAGAGACTAACAAATTTATTAGAGCATAAGCTTTCGTGGGCTACAACCCACTTCTTCGGATGCATATAGAGTGAAACATATATTGAGGAGATATATATACACACACATACAGAGAGCATGAACAGGTGGGAGTTGTCTTACCAACTCTGAGAGGCCAATTAAGTAGGAGAAAAAAAAACTTTTGAAGTGATAATCAAGATGGCTCAGTACAGACAGTTTGATAAGAAGCAAGTGTGAAAATACTTACAAGGGGAGATCGATTCAATGTTTGTAATGGCTCAGCCATTCCCAGTCTTTATTTAATCCTGTGTTGATTGTGTCTAGTTTGCATATCAATTCCAGCTCAGCAGTCTCTCGTTGGAGTCTGTTTTTGAAGTTTTTCTGTTTTAAGATAGCCACCCGCAGGTCTGTCATAGAATGGCCAGACAGGACTAAAGGTAAAAAATCCATTACAATCTACATATCACACAGACTATGCTGAGAGACTGTGTCACACACTCTCAAAGAAACTGCGAAACCACCTGATCAGCATCCTATACAGCAAACAGGGAAAGATTAAGAATGAGCTCTCAAAACTGGATACTCTCATAAGAAACCAACCTTCCACACAAACTTCCTCATGGATAGACTTTACAAAAACTAGACAAGCCATTTACAAGACAAAATTTGCCTCTCTACAAAGGAAAAAGGACACTAAACTGCTACATGCCACAAGGAGCCACAACAGTAGTTCCCTTAACCCACCCAGCAATATTGTTAATCTTTCCAGCTATACTCTTAGCCCAGCAGAAGAGTCTGTCCTATCTCGGGGCCTCTCCTTTTGTCCCTCCAGACCCACGAACATGATACAGTTCTGCGGTGACCTAGAATCCTACTTTCGACGTCTCCGACTCAAAGAATATTTCCAACATACCTCTGAACAGCATACTAACCCACAGAATCCCACCTACCAGCACTACAAAAAAAAAGGATTCTGCGTGGACTCCTCCGGACGGTCGAAACAACAGACTGGATTTCTACATAGATTGCTTCCGTCAACGTGCAAAGGCTGAAATTGTAGAAAAGCAACATCACTTGCCCCATAACCTCAGCCATGCTGAACACAACGCCATCTACAGCCTCAGAAACAACCCTGACATCATTATCAAAAAGGCTGACAAAGGAGGTGCTGTCGTCATCATGAATAAATTGGAATATGACCAAGAGGCTGCTAGACAGCTCTCTAACACCACATTCTACAGGCCATTATCCTCTGATCCCACTGAGGATTACCTAAAGAAACTACACCATCTGCTAAAAAAACTCCCTGACAAAGCACAGGAACAAATCTGTACAGACACATGCCTAGAACCCCGACCAGGGACATTCTATTTGCTACCCAAGATCCATAAACCTGGAAATCCTGGATGCCCCATCATCTCAGGCATTGGCACCCTAACATCAGGCTTGTCTGGTTATGTGGACTCTCTCCTCAGACCCTACGCTACCAGCACTCCTAGCTATCTTCGAGACACCACTGACTTCCTGAGGAAACTACAATCCATCGGTGATCTTCCAGAAAACACCATCCTGGCCACTATGGACGTAGAAGCCCTCTACACCAATATTCCACACAAAGATGGACTACAAGCTATCAGGAACAGTATCCCCGATAACGTCACAGCTAACCTGGTGGCTTAACTCTGTGACTTTGCCCTCACCCACAACTATTTCACATTTGGGGACAATATATACCTTCAAGTTAGCGGCACTGCTATGGCTACCCGCATGGCCCCACAGTATGCCAACATTTTTATGGCTGACTTAGAACAACGCTTCCTTAGCTCTCGTCCCCTAACGCCCCTACTCTACTTGCGCTACATTGATGACATCTTCATCATCTGGACCCATGGAAAAGAAGCCCTTGAGGAATTCCACCATGATTTCAATAATTTCCATCCCACCATCAACCTCAGCCTAGATCAATCCACACAAGCGGTCCATTTCCTGGACACTACTGTGCTAATAAGCGATGGTCACATAAATACCACCCTGTACCGGAAACCTACTGACCGCTACACTTACCTACATGCCTCCAGCTTCCATCCAGGACACACCACACGATCCATTGTCTACAGCCAAGCTCTAAGATATAACCGCATTTGCTCCAATCCCTCAGATAGAGACAAGCACCTACAAGATCTCTATCAAGCATTCTTAAGACTACAATACCCACCTGCTGAAGTGAAAAAACAGATTGACAGAGCCAGACGAGTACCCAGAAGTCACCTCCTACAAGACAGGGCCAACAAAGAAAATAACAGAACACCACTAGCTGTCACCTTCAGCCCCCAACTAAAACCTCTCCAGCGCATCATCAGAGATCTACAACCTATCCTGAAAGATGATCCTTTACTCTCACAGATCTTGGGAGACAGACCTGTCCTCGCTTACAGACAACCTCCCAACCTAAAGCAAATACTCACCAGCAACCACACATCACTGAACAAAAACACTGACCCAGGAACCTATCCTTGTAACAAAGCCCGATGCCAACTCTGTCCACATATCTATTCAAGTGACATCATCATAGGGCCTAATCACATCAGCCATACCATCAGGGGCTCGTTCACCTGCACATCTACCAATGTGATATATGCCATCATGTGCCAGCAATGCCCCTCTGCCATGTACATTGGCCAAACCGGACAGTCTCTACGCAAAAGAATTAATGGACACAAATCTGACATCAGGAATCATAATACTCAAAAACCAGTGGGAGAACACTTTAACCTGTCTGGCCATTCTATGACAGACCTGCGGGTGGCTATCTTAAAACAGAAAAACTTCAAAAACAGACTCCAACGAGAGACTGCTGAGCTGGAATTGATATGCAAACTAGACACAATCAACACAGGATTAAATAAAGACTGGGAATGGCTGAGCCATTACAAACATTGAATCGATCTCCCCTTGTAAGTATTTTCACACTTGCTTCTTATCAAACTGTCTGTACTGAGCCATCTTGATTATCACTTCAAAAGTTTTTTTTTCTCCTACTTAATTGGCCTCTCAGAGTTGGTAAGACAACTCCCACCTGTTCATGCTCTCTGTATGTGTGTGTATATATATCTCCTCAATATATGTTTCACTCTATATGCATCCGAAGAAGTGGGTTGTAGCCCACGAAAGCTTATGCTCTAATAAATTTGTTAGTCTCTAAGGTGCCACAAGTACTCCTGTTCTTTTTGCGGATACAGACTAACACGGCTGCTACTCTGAAACCTGAACATATGATACTGTTGGTTTTAAAAGTTTTGTAAGTTCGTGCTAGAGAAAATGACACACTAAAAGAGACTCAAATAGCACTCAAGTTGTTAGCATGCATTAAGTACTTTAGAAAAAGGTTAGACAAATAATCAGGTGATTTTGAATATTTAAGTTACTTTTTATTAAACAGTGAAAGCCACCACCATTTCAGAATGTCTTCGTAAATATTTAGGATATGTATAATCTAAACATTGTTAATTTTGCTCAGAATGCCTTTGCCTTTCTTTGCATCACTATAAACTGTTTTAATGTGTGAGAACTACAATAATAAAAACACAGCCCAGTTTACTCATTTTGTGGGTCAGTGTAATTCAACCTGGATCACAATGCAGGTTCAATTCCCTACGAATGATTTGGGGGGAGGGAAGGGGAGAACAGGGCACGCACACACACACACACACACACACACACACACACACCCCTGACTCTTACTCCCAGAGATGGTGCAGCATTGGGGAAAATAACATTCTTCATGTTACATTAATCCAAACTGTCAACTGCTTCTTTCACAGTATTTTATAATGTTAAAGATTATATTGCACTACAGGTAGATATCTAAATATCCTGGTCAGCATTTGCTCTTTCATATAGTACTGCATAGAATAACTAGCAGAGTTAAAATGTTTACACTACACAAGATATCAAAGGCAGTCTGTATATTGCTATTACACAACTGGTGCATAAATATTCCTATTCCATAGCAATGTAATATAATACAAAAACTTGGCAGCAGGTTCCTTTCTGGTGGAAAGGATGCTATCTTTAAAACAGGATACTCAAGCAAGATAACTAAGTGCCTACAATTTTCTTCTGCACTGGAGAGGTCTTTCCAGTGAGTCTGCCTGCTTCACCTCATTATGTGGTGTACACAATTTCTATAAAAAGATTAGAATAGCTACAAAACCACTCTAAATATAGAAGTGGATTAAGCTCCCAACATTGAGCCTTTCCATCTAGGACTACCAAATTACTGCACTCATTTGCAGAATGCCCATTTGTGATAGGTCCTTACAACTCACTCCCCTGGATCCCAACAATTAAGTAATGGGGAGCCACCAAAAGCAAACTGGAATTGAAACAGTTAATACTTGCTGTATGGAGTCTTGGAAGGGAAATTTAAGAGGAGACTTAATCATGATCTCTAGTTACCTTCTCCCTGTGTAGGTATCACATACCAGAGGACTCTTTAATTTAGCTGATAAAAGCATAATAAGATCCAGCAGTTGGAAGTTGAAGTCAGCAAAGATTAAAGTAGAAGTGAGAGGGAGTCAGGCCAGATTAAGTAAAACTCCTTACTGCCCTTGAAGTCTAGGCAGATTTTGCAGATGTAGGTTTTGTCACTGCAATTCTCCAATTAATCTGTTGACCACAAAGAAGCCAAGCGGGCTGCCCTCAGACTATTAGTAGCGTCCATGATTACATGCGTGCTCTCAACATGCACCATATGTCAGCAACTCCTCTATGCACAGTCTCGGTGGCTCTGACTCATTGCTATCTCCAGGTGACCAGAGGGAACCCTCTGGGCCAAACCCTATCCAGTTGGTCAGATCACAATAAATCATTAACCAACTAAAATTGTTCACAGGATGAAGTCCAAAGCAAATGTATTCTTCTTATAGAAAAGAATGCCTCCACATAAGAATGATCATTCCATACATATATCATAATCACTAATACTGCCACTATCTATAGACATGGGAATGTTAAACCAGCTCTTTAGTCCTCACAGTTCTCTGCTGAGAGGGCATGGTATTTGAAGGCTTAGCTAAAATGTCACTTTAGAAATGACTTATTAGCAGTTAAAATACTCAGTGCATGGTACATGTCAAAGAAGGAAAATCTGTTTCCTTATCAAGAGAATAGTTTTACCTAAAATCAGAGTGAAATACACATGGAGACTTGCTACTTGCATCTGCTGCTAAGCTGATTCTGATCACACTCTTCCCTCCCAGGCCTAGGTGTGTCCTCAGGAAACTGCATTTTCTACATTTACTGAGCAGGAATCTTCCTAGCACGTGCAATGGAGCATGCATATTATTACAAATGCTGGCACATTTTATCAGGATTCAGCAGAAGAAGTCCCCTATCGGATGGATGCTGCAAAACTGTAGCTTCATCTTGGCTAAGAGTGTGGTCAGTATCTTCCCTTGTTCTGCATTATGTGACCTTTCACCAGGCGTAGCTGGGCTGAGACAGAATTAAAAAAAAACAGGGGACAAGCACTGTCCCCTTAAATATAACAGAATTGAAAGAATAAAAGAAATACCATTACTTACCACTAAGCAGATGAAAACTATACTTAGCATGTATTGAACACCAAGAAACTACTCATGATAGTCTTAGCAGCAGACATCTCATGAGTGATCCATCATGACTGTGCCCTAGCTATCTGTGATAACGCTTTGATGGTCATAGACAGATAGATTCCAAGGCCAGAAAAGACTATTGTGATCATTTAGTCTGACTTCCTGTGTAACACAGGCCACAGCACTTCCTCACAATAATTCCTTTTGAATGACAGCATAACTTATAACATAACATATAACAAGAACATTAATGCTGTGGTTCAGTGTCATGTTCCAGTAATGGGCCACAGCAGTGTGCATTCAGATATTCCCTCTCCTCCACTGCTCACTCCCCATCACACTAAACGGGATGAGCAAGTTAAGGAAATCCAATGGAATATTGTGTGATTCTTTAATGCACTCCACACTAAAGGAAATACAACACAGAAGTCTATTGGTTATCTGGACTGTAAGACCACAATTGAACTTGATCGGCTGTGAACTGCAATAATAACGCCTTGAAAAATAGATTTAGCCTGTTGCTATAGTGTTTCTGGCACAATTTGGCAGGAACTGGTAGAGGGAATATATAAGGGGAGTCTTTTTGGCAGCTCCGTAGTGTGGCCGGTTTGATTGTCTGTCAAGCTGTCTAGGTAACTGACAGTCTATAAATTGTTTAAGTAGGTCAGCTTCCATTTCAACCTCAGCCCCAAGTCCTCCAGCAATAGAAGTTATTGAGAAGGAAGATCTTTCACATTCAGTTTAATTCTCATTATCCTGGGCATTATTTCCTCTCATACACAGTAATATCTTGAAATATTAATTTTCTTTTTAATCTTAAGATATTTAAGAAGAGTTTCTAGTCAAAGCAATTAAATTGCAAAGCATATTGAACAGATACATTTCTCAGTAATGTAAATCTGAATTTGTATTTAAAGATCTTTTGTTAAAATCCAGAGAATGTATATAGTGGATACTTATACAATAAAGCTCCACTACACACATAGGCTTCAACAGAGTATTTCAGACTTAAGTGTTGTAAAGCCCTGAAATCACAAAATTGAAGCTGAGCTAAGAAAATAATTTTATTAAAACAAGCCTGCTTTTCCTCATATTCAGAGGTTAAAACTTAGCTTTATGCCACTTGGGATTGATGGCTCAGACATCTCTCTCTCTCTCCACTTAAAACCTGCTTTCTGTCATCCAGTCCCACATCTCAGCCTGCTTTGCTGCCATCTCTTCATGGATGTCCACCTGGTAACTAAAACTCCATGTGATCAAATTGGAGTTTCTGATTCTCCCCAACCTCCACAAGCCCAGTGTTTCTGTCACTGGATGAAACCATTTTCCTCGCTTGTGTGTCATTTTTTACTTCCTCACACATCTTGGCCATATCTAAGTCTTTTAGGTACATCATATTTCAAAAGGTTTAGCCTTTAGGCTTTCAGGCTCACATAGTCTCATACCTTGACTACTCTAATCTCCTTCTCTTTGGCCAGCCACATCAATCCCCTCAAGCCCATTCAAAATCCTGGCTCATTGCTTCAACTACGTGAACCACCTCTTCAAGTCTCTCCACTGGCTTCCCCTCCTCCAATGCCTCAAACACAAGCTCCTTGTTTTTGCCTTTAAGGTCCTTCATCATTTAGTCCTATCCTATCTATCAGATCTACTAGTTTACTAAGCATTCAGCATTCCTTTATTCTGCAAGGAAATCCAGCCCTGATCACCTGCCTGTTCCCTAAAGCATCATAGCACTACTTCAGTGCTTTCTCCCATGCAATCCACTATGAAAAGGACAAACCCTGTCACTACTGATAAATCTGTCATGCTATCCTTCTCTAAATCCTTCCTTAAAGCCTCTCTCTGCTGTGATATCTACAGATCACTCCCATCTGGCAGGGGTTAGACAAATTGATACTTCTGCATTGCTGCTAAATTCTTTTTGGTTTATAGTTTTCTCAGCCACTTAATCCAGATCCACTTTACTTGTCTGTTTCATACACCTGTTGTTGCTGTCTGAAGTGTAGATCGTGAGCTCTCTGGGGTAGGGACTGTCCCTTTCGTTGCATGACTATGCGGTGCAATGGGGCCACTAGGTGCTACCATAATACAAATAATAATACTTACCCATATCTAAATGCTGATTTACAGTTTTGTATATTAAACCTATAACCCTGTCTGAGCTCAAAATACACCTGATGCCTCTCATCTCCATAATTTTTGCTCGACAGTCTTTGTTTAACTACTTAACTTGCTACAATTTCTTTTTCAGACCCCTTCAGCTGGATCTGCATAGATGGCACAATATCCCACTACTACTATTTTTTTTAAAAAGATGAATATCCTACCCTATTATATTTCCTTCAACTTCTTCCCAGAATGCTCCCTGCCCAGTATAGGAATGAGTTAGAATGGTTACATCGTTCATTGATTTGGCCAAGCAAAACCCCAGAGCAGTTTACTGATCCTGCAGAAAGTCAACAGTGTCTGGAGCTTTTACATTTGGACAGCACTTCAGTGTGTAGGGGGGTTAGATTCATTACAATGAAGCAAAAGGTGAAAGTCTATTTTTGGAACTTCCCATTGTTACCCACTTAACCTCTCCAATTTAATATATAGCGGATTCATATAATATGAGGATTCATCCAAATAGATGAATATTTCTTACTGCAGGAAGTTCTGATGTCTAGTCATCAGTACTCAGCGATGCAGTGTTTGAGGGAATTAATCAGACATGTAGGAGCCAGTTATTCCTTTAATTCCCATCTGTGAGGACTTCTGGCTAGCAAGATTTAAACATTCAAAGGTGGGAGCATAATAGCTTGTAGCCCAGATTCCCCCCCCCCCCTTTGACTTGGTAACTGTGAGCGATAGCCAGTTTGAGGACAAACATTTGCTTCCATCTGAAGATTTCCATATGTATTTGCAAACAAAGGGGAGTAGATTGTACTGAAAGTGAGAGCCAGGCCTCAAAATCAGAGAAGAAGGTGGAGAGGGAGGAGGCTAGTGGGCAATAGAAGATAGCAACAGAGAGAGATAAGTCAGATGGAATGTTGTACAAAGGAAGACGTGAGAGAAGCGGGAGCATGGAAGGACTTGTATGCGACAGGAATGGGAGAAACAAAGCCCAATCTCCCCACTATATTCCTTTGGGGCCAACTGAGACAGGGAATGGGTGATAATGTAAGTGTAACCCTCTTGGGGTTTAGAGAGCATGGCCCCTTTAAATCTTTTTCCTGGGGGGCGGGAGGGGGAGGGAGTGCCGATTGCTCCAGAAGGAGGAAGTGCTGTTGGTGGGTGGCAGAGCAGAGAGAGAGAGGAGAGCGACAGGGCTGTGTGTCTGGAGCTCCAGACAGAAGGGCTGCAGCAAGCAGGCCCTCACAGAATGAAGCAGCCAAGAACCTGCCCAAAGCCTGGGAGGGACAGAGTGCCCGATCGGGGACACCCCAGGACAAGAGCCAGGAGGAGCACTGTGCCAGGGAAAAATCACCCGAGAAGGACAAACCAGAGCTGTATAGGGCCACGAGTACTGGGGCTTGTGACTTTGCATTGGGAATAAGGAGGGAGGCTGTTAGCTAGTTAAGTGGGGAGGTTGTTGCTCGGTGTTGCTTTGCAGAGAACGGCAGAAGAGGGCACCGGAGGGGTTTGTTGGGGAAAGTTTACTGGTGCAGAAGATGATTAGGAGCACCAAAGGCTCACCCCTGTGCACTGTTCCAGTCCAGGACTCCTGAACTCTGTGTGCAGACACATTGCTCAGTGTCTGCCCTTTCAGATAGTGGTACCACTGGGCTTGTGGGATCTTTTGTTGAATGCAGCCCTGTTTTGCCGCTCCCCCTATACTTCCCCGTTGTTTTTCTCCTTTCATCCCTCTGTAAATAAATATTTCCCTTTCCTATATTCATTGTACTCTGCTGGTGTGTGTGTATTCACTCGGAACAGGTGCCCCTGGGGTGGAAGGGACTTTCCCTGCTGCATTCCTGTGCGCACCTTCTCTTGGGGTACGTCTTCACTTACATCCGGGTCCGGATGTAAGCAATCGATTTTCTGAGTTCGATTTATCGCGTCTGGTTAAGACGCGATAAATCGATCCCGGATCGATCCCGGAAGTGCTCGCCTTCGACGCTGGTACTCCAGCTCGGCGAGCGGAGTACGCAGCATCGACGGGGGAGCCTTCCTGCCGCGTCTGGACCGCGGTAACGTCGGACTAAGGTACTTCGAATTCAGCTACGTTATTAACGTAGCTGAATTTGCGTACCTTAGTCCGAAGTGGGGGGGTTAGTGTAGACCAGCCCTTGGACAGAGCTGCCTGCAGAGCAGACTCCATCTTGGCCACGAGGTTGCTAAAGTTACACAAGAGAACACAATGGCAAAAACTATCAAGAACAGGGAGCCCAGGTCTCACAGGGTGCAGTCTTGCTTCTCAGATAACACCACAGGAGGGCTGATGAATGTCATTGAGGTCTATCTTGGTCAGTTACTTGAGAGGTACAATGTTGCGTAACAGCTGGAGATGGCCACTCCTGAGCTTGGGCCTATCTCATTATAAAAGTAGAGATCAGCTACAAAATTCAGATCCTTACTCCTAGAGAAGAAGTGGGGTCTTGGGTTTGAGATGCTGGACTAGGATGCTAGAGATCTGGGTTCCATCCTTGGCTCTGCCACAGACTTCCTGTGTAGCCTTGGACAAATCACATTCTCTCTGTACCTCACTTCCCCCTCTATAAAATAAGGAAAATATTACTTCACTGCCAACAAGGATGTTGAGACTAAATTCAAACTACTTTCCTAATGAGCACTATGGAAAAACCTGAAGACAAATAAAAGGGTGAACAGGTTCTAGCCACTCATACCATTTTGAGGTGTTTGGTTCCTGGGTTTTTGTTTGGTCTCATCTCTAGATACAGCCATTCAGACAGAATCTCAAAAGACACACTAGAGATGCAAAATTAGAGACAAGAATGTTTAATGAAGTCAGCAGTCTGACTGGCAGAACATAACCCTGTACTGTTTTTCTTTTTATTGTTAAACTGCAAGGAGGACCATTGAATAAAATTAATTTATCATCATTCCTATACATTTTCTAGTGAACTTTCTTGAAGTAGTTTTTAGATAATCTAAGATTATCCTTACATTTAATCCTTTTGATAAGAAATGAGGATGTTGAGGGTTGCATTGCATAAGATGGATCTTGAAAAATATATATTGGTGTCTAATAAAATAGGTTTTATAGGAAACAGAAACTTAATGGGTAATCTAATCTACTATATGGCCTAGGAAACTTTCTCCTACAAAACTTGGGTTTTTTTTATGTTTCATTTCTATTTATACACACAACTAGATCTTTGGATCTAGGAAACTTTGGACCATTTCAGATTAACAGATCCATAACCAAATTTTAAAGTGAAACATGAGTACTGTACCTGCTTTTAAGATAGTTCTTGTCTTTGCAAGAGTGCCACCTACAGTACTTAACAGGCACATCAGAAACAATCCAGGGCATCCTAGTGCTTCTATCAGCCATTTAAAATTTCTCTTTGGTATAAGACACTTTTCATAAGTGGATTGAACAGAAATATTTTAAAATTCTCACTCTTTGCTTATGAATATTTTTAAGTATGATTGGGAAAGAGGTAGTTAAAAATACTAGTTGCTTTTATATATTTTTAAATATCTATGTGATATGTTATTCTTGTGTGGCTATGATTTATGTTCATATCAGTTGAATTCTGATCATAGTAACAAAAATAATCCTACAGCCACTCAGGCAAAAACACACACTCACACGCGCACTCTAAGGTGAGCATATGAACAATTTTGTGATTAAGCATGGGCTTTTTTGACTGATTCTGTCTTTAGCCTCCACAAAGCTGCCTGTCCAAAAGAAATTCCTATAATTGTCTTTATTGGCTACAGACAAATGTAATTTCATTTCAGCATAGGGGAGACTGGATGGCTTAGGGAGCTGTTGATGGGATGGAAAGAGGAGAGCTCTTCTGCTAGGTTACTTGGATTGAATACGTTACAGGCCAGAAGTGATGGAGAGTGATCAATAGGCAGCCATTTCTTAGTGGACAGGCTTCAACAGTACTGAAATTGGCACCACATTGGCATCTTCTGCAGAGGGGCCAAGGATTGATGGGGCTTTAGATGGGACTTCACTCATACCTTTAGGAAGGCAGGATGGAAGCACACTGACAACAAGGTGGGGGGAAGCGTCTGCATCCAGTTCTGTCAAAGTGACACTAATCATGAATACTAACTCACCTTATTCTCCATTTTAATTCATGCCCAACCTCACAAGCTACAAACATGGCCTTCCCACTGCAAAAACAACAAGGAGTCTGGTGGCACCTTAAAGACTAACAGATTTATTTGGGCATAAGCTTTCGTGGGTAAAAACCTCACTTCTTCAGATGTATATACATGAAGAAGTGAGGTTTTTACCCACGAAAGCTTATGCCCAAATAAATCTGTTAGTCTTTAAGGTGCCACCAGACTCCTTGTTGTTTTTGTAGATACAGACTAACACGGCTACCCCCTGATACTTGACTTCCCACTGCAGTTTCTTATACAATGTCTGTTTCCTAGGTATTCCATGTCTCACTGAAATCTCCTTCCCCAAGAACATTGGGGAGACCTAGATCAGTCAAATACAGTTGAGGGGGGAAAAGTTTTGGAGGATCATTATGGACAATGTTATCTGAATAGTCCCTGACTACTGTGTTCAAATCACTTGGGTCTGCAAAGATTCTTGAGCTGAATATTTTGAGAGCCAGGTTTCTGGTATCTCCTGCCTTGTTCCATTGGAGATATTATAAGAACAACTATTCTTCTGATCCCAGACAGAATAGGGAAGTATAGTGAAAATAAAAACACTACCTTGTTTTCCCATTCATATGAAGAACTTCCCATATGTAATAAATGTTAGTAGAAAGAGTAGACTGGGTCTGTGGAATTTTTAAGATTGTATTCTAGGCCCTGAAATTAATTATTTTTATTTCCCAACTGCAAATTCCTTTGAATATAGCTGTTCATATTTATCTACAGAGACTTTACTAGCTCAGCTGGTTAAAATACCAGACCTGTCTACAAGCTGAGCCTTTAAAAAAAAAAAAAATCACAAAAGCAGACAACTGCACTTAAGGCCTGATTCAATTCCAATCAATGGGGGCTGGGTTGGGCCACAAGTGCAAGAAGGAAGTGGGGAAACAGGAGAGTTTAAATTTAATCTATTCCACATTTTGTAAATCAGGTTTACAAAACAGGATCTAATATCACTTGCAGTATGATAGTGACAATAGCTCAGGTGTTACATCTTGCCCAGCAGTAATATAGTTCCCTAGTCCAGATAAACTATTTGGCTTTATGGCTTATCCTCTCAGGACTAGATTACTATCTCCTAAAATGGGAGCCTGTTCAATGATCTCTTAATTAGCTCTATTTTTTCCTGTTGTTCAGACTAATTAGAACTACAAGGAAGTTTCTCTCCCATTCATTTAAAAGGGAGTCTTGATTTATGTAATGAAGACCACAGACCTCCTGCAAGGAGTTTTTTACACCATGCACAAAAGCGCAACTTAATTTGTTACAATTAACATCTTCTTCACTCTAAAACCTTTGCAATAGTCCAGCCAGAAAGCTGAGCAAGTGGCAAGTGTGATGGTCAGTTCTTCCTATAGCTAGTGAGTATCTCAGGCTACTGCTCACATCTAGTCCAACATTTGTTCTAATACTAACCAGCTATTCAGTTTGATCACATTTTATCCTTTTCTGTTCTCCTTTAAAAAGAAATTGACACAAAGTGGTTGTTTTACTCAAATCAATGTTTGAGGGAGCAGCTGTTCTTCTGAAAATTAGTGATATCCACGTGGGAGCACATGTATTTTTACTATTCATGCCAGAAGTGCTTTTACCTGTTTTTAATGTTTCAGTCATTCAATCAGGGAGCAGAGACAATACTGCCTGACTAAGGAGACCAATCACATGCTGTGAGAAGTCCAAGACATATTGAATGGAAATAGAGTTTGCAAACAATCCACAGGTTGAAATGTTCATGTAAATTGGTTCAAGCAACTAAAAATATTATTTGTAAAAATCAAGTGTGAGCATTTTTGTAAAGGGTGCTAAGTGCAACAAAAATAAGCCTACAAATAGGACTGTGGGCTGGGAACTTGCTGCTTTATTCAACTACACCACAAAAGAGTGGGGGGGGGGGGGGAGGTAGTCCTTAGGGAAGTTGAGGAGGGGTGGAGTACAACTCATCTCATAATACCCAGTTATCCCTATCATGACCACTGTACTACAACCATGAATTATAAACATGTTAGAAAGTTCTCACCATCAAAAACAATATTGGAAAAAATTTCACCTCCCATTTGAGGCCTCTAAATGAGTGGTGTGACTGTCAAGAATGATCAGTAGTTTTCTACCTTCAGTAGTTTTCAGTGAGAGTTACTGGGTCCTGACCTCCTTTGAAAAATCTAGCCCCATTGCATTTAGGGATCTAAATGGGATGTGAAACCCAGATCTGCAAAGGTATTCAGGTGCCTAAATCTCATTGTTGGAGTTAGGCACCTAAATGCCTTTGAGGAGCTGAGCCTAAATTACTTTGAACATCTTGCCCCCAAGCTGTATTTGCCGCACAGTGCTGCTAGGTAAAGCACAAACTCTTCAATACACAAGTCTCAGAGTGCTGCTAGATATTACTGTGAATAGTCATTATGGCCCAGATCCACATAGGTATTTTGGCTTCTAACTTCCATTGATTTCACTGGAAGTTAGGAGCCTATACCTTTGTGGATCTGGGCCCATGTGTTTAAAGCAAGGTATCATAGTGCAAAAAGTTTGTGATGTCTTCTGGCTCCCCCAGCCTCCCAGTGACAACCCCTTAGGAACTAGAAGTTATTCTTGGGTTTTCAGTATAATAGCCCTAATGTAACCAGATCTGCTTCTTCATGGCCCCTTCATAGGTATGACCCCGTGAAGCCTAGCTTGTCCCCACACTGCTTGGTTCAAAGCCTTTCTAAAAACTTTTCACTAGGATATATTTTAATCCCTGATGCCTTTGATGTTCATGCTATGATGCCTTGTTGGTCAGCTACCAGCCACACTAGATTTAAATCCATTGGGTACAGACCTGAGGCACTCACATCACACACTGTTCCAACTAGCTGTCCCTGTCTCTATTTCTCTAGAAACTCAGACAGAGAAGCCAAGATTAAGAACAAATGGATGTCTACTCTTCCTCTCACAACATGATCGCATGCTGACAGCTGCAGGTTTGCAACAACAGCACCAGAGATACTAACTCCACCACTGTTCAAAACACATTTGCTCCTTGTTGGGTTAGTTAAAAAATAGTCATGCCAGTTGAAGGTAAGAAACAATGAGATAGTGACAGCATACACACATTGAAAGCCTTTAATAAAACAATCTGATGTTCTGAGGTTGGTAATGGTAACTACTCATCTATAAATCAGTTAAGAAAACCAGGACTCTAGATTATACTCATCTGGGAATTTATTATTCAGATCAAGGGTGGCCAACCAGAGCCTGAGAAGGAGCCAGAATTTACCAATTGTACATTGTCAAAGAGACACAGTAATACGTCAGCAGCCCCTGCATCAGCTCCGCCCCCCAGTGCCTCCCGCCCACCGGCAGCCCCACTGATCAGCACCTCCCCCCATGCACCTCCTGATCAGCTGTTCCGTGGCAGGCAGGAGGCTCTGGGGAGGAGTGAGGGCATGGCAGGCTCAGAGGAGGGGACTGGAAGGGTTGGAGTGGGGGAAGGGCCTGTGGCAGAGCAAGGGGTTGAGCAGGGGCCAGAGCTACAGGCGCCTATACAAGGAGCTGCATATTAACTTCTGAAGAGCTGCATGTGGCTCCGGAGCCACAGGTTGGCCACCGCTGATCTAGATGCTGGTAATGGAAACAGCTGACTCTTCCCCAACTGGTCTATTCAGAATAAATTACTATGAACCAAATTCTGCCCTTAGGTATACTTGCAAAACTCCCTGAGAAGTGTTAACTGGGTTGGAGGATAGTTTCTCTCAAGGAAAAAGAAACTTCTCTCTGAGAACTTCTCTCAAACTATCTTTTGAAAAAAATGGAACAATGAAAGGAAATGGGAGCTGTGCACAAGTCCAAGGGCAGAGTTTAGTGCTGTGTTTTGTTTTATTTACAAGCTCAAGAATGAACATTTCTAATAAAAACTGTTCCATTTCTTCTTTCCTTCCTCTTTACTGCAATTTAGCTGGACAATTAACCAAATACTTCTCATGTCCAATTTGGGCTCAATCCAACTCCCCTTGAAATCCAAAACAGCCTTTCTATTGACTTTAATCAGGCCTTTAATTTTGCTAATTGAGCCGCTTGTCTAGATTTCATTCTCTTACTTGAGTGAGGGAACAAAAATGAATTATTCACGGCAATGTTGATAATTATGTATGTTGCTCTATTTCTGATTCAGGACTAAAAACATCACTCAGTTCCTAAGAAAGACAGGATTTTCTGACCAGCTGCCCTGAAGCATCTATTCTAGCTGTAGCTTAGCACTATGTTTTGGCTTTTGATTTAGTTCTGGGTCCTATTACTCCATTGGAATCCACCAGATGCCTCCAGCAGCCACAATTTCAAAAACAGAATGAAACTTAACAAGGAATACATTTTACACCTGCATGATGCTCTAAAACTGCCTCAGGTGCTGAGTGGGAACATTAGGGGAGCCAAAACAGAATGGAATCCCCCCCTGTCCATTTTACAATACTTTAAAAGTAATCTTTATATAAGTAGGATTGGATCCTAAAGACAGGCCGATGCTCTGACAGGCCTCTTCTCCTCAATAGTGCAACTATCCCACTCTCAAAACAAACTCTAATATAGTTCAATTTTTCCCCTCTGTAGGATTAAAATGTAAATGAGAGGATCCCATCCCAGCATATATGTAAAGGGCCTAAAGTGACAATCCTGTTTTAGGGACCAACCAGGCTGGCCACATCTCTTATTAAACTGACTAGAGCTTTTTCCCTAAACATTGGCCAAACCTTTCTTCTGGCATCTGGACCCAGTAGATTAATGAGTCCCAGCTGCATCTACTCTCCAAACACTTAACCTGTCCGATCCAGTTACAAATCCCCACCATTGTAGCTGGGAGAAGAGGTTTGGGGGCTGGGTTCTGTGGGCACCCTCAGCCGGTCTACTTAAGGGCCCCTCATGGCCAGATGGGTAGAATATCCTCTCAAAAGGCCAGAAGAATATTCCCTTCCACCCCCAAAAAGAGTAGACTATCAGTATTGTAGGTGCACAGTAATGCTATGTGTGAACCTCAGAAGGTTAACAGCTGAAATGCTGAAACAGGGAATATGAGGGTGGGCATGCTTGGTTTGAACAATTAATTGGAATTAAAGGAGTTTTCATGACTGTTTTGCCTCTTCACTAAACAAAAAACCTCACTGTAAAATTGCAGTCAGTAGTAACAGTGAGCTACCATTCTTTTCACAGAGGAAACCCCAGCATTTGCTTTTTAGAAACTGGTAACTTGAGGCTAGAATGAGCAACATTTCTTCCCTTTGCTTCCCTCCCTCCCTCCCCCCACAAAAAAAAGATTGTTTTTTATTTGTGAGAATTTTTTCCCCCACACGGCACAACACATTTGTTTTATCCACGTTACAAAAACTTAGATTATTTTCTACAGCAGCTGTTGTAAAAGGATGACTCAAGTGTAACAAAAATAAGTCTACTCACAGGACTGCAGGCTAGGAACTTGCTTCTTTACTGAACTCCAAAACAACAGAGTGGGGAAGAAAACTCCCACTGATTTATCAGGAAGGAAGGGGATGGAATAAGGCTCCATCCCATAATACTCAGACTAACATCTTGATGTCCCCTTTACTACAGCAGTGGTTTTAAAACTAATCCATGGATTGCTGGTGGTCTGTGGAGAGCTGATTGGTCACATGGTACTGGGTTTCCAGTGAGAGAATCAGAACAGGTATGACAGAAGAGGAAACAAAAATATAGACAGTGGGATTGATTAACTTTTTTCCCCCTGAAACACTTGTTGAATTAAAGACAGATACTGCCCCCATATTACCTCTTAATGTGTAAGTAAATACTGTAATTGCTTCAGGAGTGTTACACAATTGCACATGATAGGGAGATAGCATTTGCAGCCACACAAACTAAGAGAGATGAGATGGTCATTATTAAACTATGGTTCATCTTTTGAATATAGGAGCCCCTGTTTCTAGAGCAGAGAGTGGTGAGATAATGATGCTTACCTTTTTAAGTGTTTTGAGATCTACTTATGAAAAGCATAATATAAAGAGCTAAATATAATAACAACAAAGCACCAAAGTAGAACTGGGCTCAGGAAAAAGTGGCAATTATATGCAACTTGCAGGCTGCATGACTCATCCAGTATAAACTAACTCAAATGTGGACAAAATATGTCCATTTTTCTCTTAGGAATCCTAGTTTACCTTCACCCTTTATCTTAGTGCACTGATATAGTTATTAGATCATTTTTATGGAATATTTCACAACAGCAACATTTTAAGGAATTGCAGAATTAAATGTTTACCAGATTTTTTCAAATAAATGATTAATTACCACTGAACACATCCATCACATTTATTAGTTGACTTATTTAAGAATAGTTTTTCATAACTGGCCAACTGAAAAAGGCTGACGTTATGTTTTGTTTCTTGTTCGACTGCTTCTAGTAAATACATTAGTTATAACACACAAGGATAGGCATTTAAAAGTTTTTTCAGAGTTTTAATTTTTCAATTTTTGAGACATTATGTAGAAAGCTAGATTCTCTGCATTGAGTACAATGCAAGATCAGAGAATTCTTCACCAAGTATTTGGGAAAATATATTTCTCCATCTGAAAAATACCTGGGGAAACTTAGACAAGATTCAATTTAACAAGATCATCATGAGGGGATTTTTGATAGGTTTACTATTATGAATATTCAACAGCAAGATTCAAGTGATCTTCAGGCTTCTCTCATGCATCTCAAACACTATTGCTAATTTACATTTTTCATTGAAGGATTTGATTCCTTTGCATTTATCTAAACTGAGCAGGCTTGAAAAGTAGAGCTGATTAGAAAATGGAATTTCTATCTCCTGGGAAATTCTGAGATTTTGAAATTTGTTTTCATTCCAAACCAAAACAAAAAGTTGAAATTTCGAAATTTCCTGTGGAATAGAAATTAAAAAAAAAGTTAATTTTGATATATATATACACACACCACAGTATAAGAGTTGAAATAAAATGAAAAGGAAATAAAATGAGTCAAAATCATTCATTTTTCCACATCTAAAATTGACACATTCCCCTGAAACATTTAGCTTTTGAATAAACTGCATTTTCCAGTGAAAAACTGTTCCATCAAAAAAATAAAAAAAATAATAAAAAAATTAACCATCTCTATTGAAAGGTTGTGGGGAGGGGGGCGGTACGGAAGTGGAGTGCAAGTATATGCAGTAATTAAGTTGTTCTCAACCTAATATGCCCTTTCCCTTTAATACAGCTGGAGTGACAGGTATTCTAAATGCTCTAAATATTGACCTAGAGTAAAGCTATCAGATAATGCAGATAAAGTCGTCCTTTGTCATTAAGGACAAGCTATTGAACATTTAAAATCAGTATTGCAGCTTCTTCTGAGAGAAGAGTATGAAATGAATAAAAAAAGCCGCATTTCACTTGCAGGAAGGCTGCTAACATGCATTGTGATAAGATTCTGTCAATGAAAGCCATTCGGTTCCTGCATCTCATAATCTCTCTCAAGTTAGGATTTTCTCCTAAGGATTCTCCCTATTTCTGTCATGTACTGTAGCCACTGTTACCTCTAAGCTGTGCGCATGTGCGCGCACACACAGATCCTAAACCCTGAGCACACGGCAAAACACCGCGCGCCCAAAAATTTGCACAGAAGCACAACAATTTGCACAGAAGAATTTTTTTTGCGCACAGGCCTGTCAAAAATTAGAGGGAACGTTGACTGTAGCTCGACACTATGATAATACAGTTATGACATGAAAATAGAAAATAAAAGAAATTGAGCTTATGGCTTGAAAGAGAAGTGTTATTACCAACTGATATTAAAATTGACAACTTCTGTTTCCATACAGCCCAATTCTGACTTCAGTGAGAGGTTTGCTCAATTAACAATTGCAGAATTTGGCCCTTAGATTGTAAATTTCTTGAGACAGAGACCATATCTTACTTTATATTCTGTACAACATCATGCATGCCCTTGGTACTCCAAATAATAAACAACGATTTTTAAAATTTGCTAGATCCATGTATTTAAGAGCTGAAGCAAGATATGGTGGTTGTAAAACATCTGATCTGCTTGTTGTCCAGTTTTGCCTTCCTTTGGAAAACAATCTGGCTTTCAGAATTAGAACTAGAGTCATTTCCCATTTTTGCTGTTCTTCTTCCACTTGCACTCTGTTGTTATGTCTTTAGGAGAGGAGTGGATTTTTTTCACACTTTTATATGTCATTCTTTTCTCCCACTTTATGATACTTTAGGTGTGGGGGAGCAGTTTACAATTGGAAACATTCACATTTTAAAAAACAAATACTAGAAACATTCTATTTTTAGAAAGCAGAAATGGTGAGGTATTTATATCAGTCCAACCATTTTCAAAGTGATGGGGTGGGATAATAGAGGTGGAAAAATAGGGTTATACCACAGAAAATCTGTTCCCTTCCCTCCACCCTTAGAATCCCCCCAAGCAAACCAAGTTCTCTCTGTTGCTCAGATAGGCTTACATCAGCCTATTTTTCATATCATCCACCTAGGATCCGATGTCCTGAGGTCTGTAGACCCTTCGGAGCCACTTGTATCCTCAATGCCTCCCGAATAGAATCACAGAAGTTTGAGAAAGATAAGATTTCTGATAGAATTTCCCGAGCATGTGTAATATCTTCTTTTAAACAGTGACAAATCTCTCTTTTCTTATTTCTCCCTACAGGGAGTTTTTTGCACCTTGCTCTGAAGCATCTGTTCCTGGTCACCCTAAAGAGAAGATTGGACTAGATTGACCACTGATCTGATGCACTCTGACAACTGGTATGTTCCTATGTGTAGCATAGGCAAGAAGTTTAATGTTCCAATCATGGACATGCCACATCAGTTCTTAGTCACAGGAGTGAAAAACATCCTTCAGAGTAGATACATTTTTTGTGTAGCTAAATCAAAAGTATCCTAATGGGGTTTGATTACTCTCTTTTCCTTTTAATTTTTTAACATATTAAAAACCTCACCTGCTCTTCCCCCTCCTCCCCAGGAAAAGCAAAAAACAAGAACAAAAACCCCAAACTTGCTCACATTAGAATAAACACTGCGATATCGCCTAGGTACAGCGTGCAGAGAATTTTATGACAAACTCATATGGGGCTCTTAAAAGAGGGGTTTACTGCAGACCATTTAGCTGATGAGTAATGCTAGAACAGTATGCACTGTACTCACTTGGGATATGGGCCTCTCCTGGATGGAATTAGATCTGCTCATATGTATGTATAGGAGGCTCCCTCTTCTGGGTAAGGTAGCAGAGCTGTTGCCTTTAACTCACTGATTGGAAGGAAGCCAAATTCAGCTCCTATATTCAGTGAGGATGTTTAGGACTTCTGTTCCTTTTACAATGGCCTCTCTTGGGCAGGGACTTTATCTCTTTACTGTCTGTAAAACTGCAAGCACCAAAAATATGAAATAATAAATACCATGATCACCAGCTATATTTATTATCTGTAAAAATGTGGTACCATGACTATTAATTGTTACAACTAAAAAAAAAAGAAAAGAAAGGACTCAGGTTCCTGTTCTGAACAACTTCAGCAGTGGGGGGAAGAAGGGGGGGGGAAAAGCCAACCAGCACAAAGTATGTGTAGGAGAGAGTAATATTGGGAAGGATACTGCTTTCCTATTTATTTGGGGCCTGATTCTACATATACTGTATATTGCACTTTAAGGCAGGATTGTTCATGCAGTGTAAAATAACTAGAATATGCTGTATGCAGGGCTTAATTTGTGCCAGGGCTTGCCAGAGCTGAGCCCCAGCATCTCTAGGCTTGGCAGTTCATAGCCCCGGCACCTGTGGGCTTACCTGCCTCAGTTATGAATGTAAAGAAAATAAGCGATTTATTTATTTATTTGAGCCCTGGCACGTCTTTCATTACAAATTTAGTACTGGCTATATGCTTCCTTACTTATTTGGGGACTAGATCTTTGCACTGGCAGAGACAGACTATCAGTTCCAGAGCATGGAAAGCCATTCTTAAGAATACTTTACTTTTGAAATGTTCAACATTTTGGAATCATGCCTGAGGGCAGAATGCTTTCCAAAGCTTTATGTCCCACAGTATAGAAGCTGTGAAAGGTACTCTAAACTGAGCTCCACTGTCCAAAGACTTGTAAATGTTGCTTAGTACGTCTAGTTCACAGAGTAACATTTAGTTATGTTTTAACAACACATTTCTCATTGAAATATTTTCCCTTCCCTGCTTTAATCCTTTCTCCTATTTGAACTGAAGGCTTTTCTAAACAGAATGGCATTTGGCAGTGGAAAATTACAATGGAGGGTTCTTAGTACAGAGGGACACAGTACTGAACAGCAGAGCATAAGGCCTTAAACAACATTTGGTGGAATGTGTTGCAACATTACTGGAAATTAAAAGATTGCTATCATTGTGACTCAACAAAATGTGATCGTCACAGGACACTGACCCTGGCCTCAGTTCCTGTACACAATTTTGTACAGTCAAAGCCTCATATTTACTATGTGACAGTAGTAAAAATGCTACCACCAGTCCATGGGCTTGATGCTCATAATTGTAAAGGCTCAGATCTTTGCAATGCTCCATTTTAAAGCTAGTTCTTAATAAATTCCATGCAATATATAGGCATCTAATAATTATCAATCACACTCTCAGATGTTTACTAGCAGCCTGATTGTCTCTTTCTGAATATGCAAGCAGAAGGAACACAGACAGGTGCAAGGAAGAGCCAGACCAGTGGATCCATAGCATAGTGCACCATAAAGGACCTCCAGTCCAGATCCATGAACCTGTTATTCTGCAGCAGCACTAGCAACTCAAGTGTGTATGCATCCAAGATGCTAGGAATGTATTCAGGCTGGCTAGTCTCTCCCACCACTTGCATTGCCACATCTACACTTTATTTTTAGCTCGTTAGCACAATCAGAGCTAGCACAGGTTTGTCTCCTCTATCTGGGAATCACACCCCTAGCTCAAAGCTAGACATACCCTAAGTGGGTGGACATGGTCTGAAAAAGGTTAGTGGTGGCATCCCTAGGTCCTCCAGATCCACATTCTTCTGCTGCTACTTGAGCTAGACAGTGAGAGTGAGAGACTGGGAATCTGGCATAGTCTGCAAGAGTTGTGGTAGATATGCAGTCAGGCCTGGGTTGGACCCCTGCTGATGAGATGAGCTTGGATGGGTCTCAGTTCCAGTCTCTATCACAAACCCACCACCACACTTTGCACTAAGTGGCTGACTCAGCACAGAGACTAAGAAATGCCTCGGCCTGAAAAATGAACTGCCCCTGTTGTCCTAGAATAAGTTCCTCTGTCCCAAATCATGGCTTGATGGCAAGGCAGTGTGTGAGGAAAACTTGTCCTACTGCCGCTCTTTAGATAAACATAGAGCCTTCATGCACCCAGGCGTCTAGCCAATGCCTTTCACCAACTGTAAAGCTACACTTTGTTTTTAAGATTGTTTTTAGCGTTATATGCAAATATGAAGATTTATCTCATTAAATGTCACACATGGAGCGGCACAAAAATTGGCATCTATGTGTCTGAGGGTTTACACTGCTGCCCATCATTGTAGTATGAGTATCTTCCATATAAAATCAATAGCCATGTCTCTAGTGGAATGCTTGGAGTTTCTGGTACTTCTCCTTTGGGGTAAAAACTCTATTTGGGGTAGGGTTTTTGTTTTTCATTGTTTGGGGGGGAGTGTTGGTCAAGACTTTTGTTAGGAGTAGGTGTTGGTTATTCTATGTACTTTTATATATCTTGTACAGCACCAATAACTCCCATAGTGCCAGGTTTGCACATGACCGAATGGGATCTTAGGAGTCTGAAATATATTTTGGAAGTCAAATAAATTGATCAGTACTGAAAAAAAAACAAAAAACACCTTCTGGTAGGTTTCCCCCCCCACACCCCTTAAAGACTGCAAATGACAGACCGTTACGAGGTGCCATTCAACTCAAAATTCAGACAGATTGTCGTGACATTATGCACCAGATGTATGTGCACTGACTACTGAAACGGATAGCAGCAGTAAGCAACTGGAAAAATGTGTGCTAACTCCTTCTCAGTTTGTGAGCTTTGAGACAGTCACCTGATGAGCTCTCTCTCTTCATTGTATCATTTATTACTTGATATATGAATGGGCAATAGGTGTAGGGACACATACATAAGGGGAGTTTACAATTTCAAGGCTCTTCCTTGTATGACTTTATTGTTCTCCTGGAGGGTGGTACATCTTTCCTGTTAAATCCTATTTGAAATACATCTAGTCTATCAGTGGGTTGTGCCTGTTTGACTCATGTTCTACCTGGTCACCAAACAGATTTAAGCCTAGAGTTATCTGCTTTGTAAATGTCAGGATGGCATCACATTTTAGGCAAGGGGTAGATGTGGAGCTATTTTTTATGATTTGAGATGTTAGTGATTATGGGTCTTGTCTCATAAATGAGCCTGTTTCTGTCAATGAAACACAAAGGACATGATGATTCTTCACAGCTTTGCACTTTATGTAGTTAGTTACAGCACTGCAAAGTGTGTCTAACCCCCTACTCCTGATTGATAGTGTTATTCACTGACTTTGCACTGCTGTAACTAACTGCACAAAATGCAAGACAGTGAAGAATCAGGTCCACAGTGACTATGAAACCAAACAAGATACTATGATCAGGACGACCTTAATCTAACTAGGAGAATGTGTTGAACTTGGGCTAGAGTATGTATATGTGACACTGATCTCAACTGAATGGAATACAAAATGCTCACTTGTGTGTCATGGATCCTATACTGCTAACAGCTAAGTGAAACTCTCCTTCAGCTCAAGTGGTGGGGATGAGAAGTTGTGCGTTTGGAATGGGAGGCCTGGGACTGACTCCTGCTGCTGTGAAGTCTGGTGTAGCTATGGGGTGTGGCACAGTGAGAGTTCTATTAGGCCATGCATTTCTTACAATAGATTTCAGTGAGACTTGAAATGTCGCTAGAGGATCCAAGTGCCACAGTATGGTTGCATTATGCCAGGGTACAATATGCTATGGAAAATCAGCCAGTTGAAAATGTTCTTTCCTGGAAAATTAAATATGTACAGGTAGATATATATTTGTTTTCACAAAATGTCTGTAGAGTAAGACAATTTCTGTTCTCTTAAGATATTCTGCAACTGTAGTAGGGACAAAGGGATTACATTTTGGTTAATTATATTGCTTTTGTGTCACTGGTTGCCACTCTGGTACTGTAACAAAGGAGAGAAGCATTGTAGCTCTAGACCTGCCCCCATATTTAAAACTGGTTTCCTTATTTGAGTTAAAATGTGCATGTCAGTGGAAGAAAATTTTGCACTTATATAATGCCTCTAATAAGGATCTCAAAGTGCTTTGCAAACATTCATCAAAACCTCATTTAACGGATGGGTAAACTGAGGCCCACTGAGGTGAAATCACTTATGCAATATCATGCAGTCAGTGACAGAGCCAAATCTAGAACTCAGAAATCCTGACTCAGGTTTCTGTCCTCTAACTTCTAGAAAGGATCGTCCAAGGTGATAGCCGACAATTCCCACCACAGAGAAGGGATAGTCTTCAATTAGTCTATGACTGCAGAAGGCAACAGCAATAAGTGCTAATGCCCATTAAAAGGCTTTGATTTAGAAATCTAATGCAAATCTAAATCTAATCTAAAACTGAAATTTATGTTTATTTTTCTGCCAACATGATTGACCCACCCTCTGAAAACTTGCTACAGATCAGAGGGCAGACAGCCTCTAAAAGAATGGGACATGTGCTCTTCTATGCATAAACCTTACAGTAGAGTGGGTAGAAAGTGAAAAAGGGCACCAACTCAATATAGGACATGCAACCATCTGAATTCCACGTTGCCAAATGACTACAGGCAGAGCAAGCCTTC
This sequence comes from Emys orbicularis, assembly GCF_028017835.1. NCBI lineage: Eukaryota > Metazoa > Chordata > Testudines > Emydidae > Emys > Emys orbicularis. The sequence goes on along the minus strand of NC_088689.1, from coordinate 28,550,705 downwards.
TAGAAAAGCAAACAAGCTGCATGTAGAAATATAAAGTTTAAAAGAATCCAATGGCCTTATGAAAGAAGGAAAAAATAACAATGCTCATTCCCAAGGAATGACAGTGTTTTACACAAATGCCCCCTCTTTCTGCAGCCTGAGAGATAAGAAAGCTTTGTCCAGGCCAACGAGGATGCCACAGGGCAAGTGTTCCCATCCCCTTTTGGAGCAGGGTAAGGGTTGTTATAGCCCTACAGCTAAATCTGTGTGATCACCCTTAGTCTCAGGGGAGTGTGGCCCAATGTCCAGCATCAAATATGGCTGCCCTCTCCTCGGGCTCTGTGGCCCAATGGCCAGAGTCAATGTGTCTGCCCTCCCCAGCAGGGCTGTGTGGCCTAGTGGCCAGAGTCAGGGAAATGGGCTGCCACCTAGGGGTGGGTGGTGTCTCAGATAGGGAGACCCCAGGCCCTCCCTACTCCACCAGACCCCAACCCAGGGCCTTGGCAGTGGCAAGTGAGCTCACCACTGACTCAGCAGGCGAACAGGGGCTGCTAACAGGGAGTTTCGCAAGGGAGTTCTCCAGGTGAAGGAGGAGCAATACAGCACCCTTTTGGGCGAACAGGGGGCGGCAGATGGGAGTTTGACAGAGGGAGGCTTACGATGGTTAGGAAGACCCGCAACACCTGTGCCAGCACTGCTTCTGTCTCCTCCACCTGCGCCTGTAGCCAGACAGAGCGCCTGAGCATGGATGCTTCTACCCAGATCCTGGTGTGGTTTTGCAGAGACTGTAACTTGCAATTTCCACTTACTGATATCCAGGCTGGGGGGACCATCCAATGTGAAAGGTGCTTGCTGGTGGAATCTCTCAGGCAGCAGGTGGGAGAGCTACAGGAGGAGGTGGCTAGGTTGAGAAGCATCCGAATCCACGAGCAATTCCTGGACAGTGTCCATGTGGAGACAGCTGAGGTAGCTGTCCCAGTACACAGGACTGCTGATACACCACTGGTGGAGGAGGAGATGGCTCAGGGTGTACACTGGCAGCTGGTTACTTCTGGCAGCAGGCAGTGCTCCACCCCTGCTCCGAACCCTCCCGCTATGGTAATAGGTAACCGTTATGCTCTTCTTGATACAGGAAAGAAGGCATCACCCCCTACAGTAAAGGAGGAGAAGCCTCGTACCCCTAAGGCTGGGAGGTCTGCTGCCACCACTGCAAATAGGAAACGTAGAGTAGTGGTGGTCGGAGACTCTCTGCTGAGGGGGACGGAGGTGCCCATCTGTCGCCCTGACATTTCATCTCGGGAGGTATGCTGCCTGCCGGGAGCCCGTATCCGAGACGTTACGGAGGCATTGTCGAGGATTATCCAGCCCTCTGACTACTACCCCATGCTACTCATCCATGTGGGCACAAATGATACTGCGCGGTGTGACACTGAGCGGCTCAAGAGTGACTACAGGGCTCTGGGAGTACGGGTGAAGGAGTTTGGAGCGCAGGTGGTATTCTCTTCGATTCTTCCTGTCAAAGGTAGGGGCCCGGGCAGAGACAGATGCATCATGGAGGTGAATGCCTGGCTGCGAAGATGGTGTCGCCAGGAGGGCTTTGGCTTCCTAGACCAGGGGATGCTATTTGAGGAAGGACTGCTAGGCAGAGATGGCGTTCACCTTTCGAGGAGGGGAAAGACCCTATTTGGACACAGACTGGCTAACCTAGTGAGGAGGGCTTTAAACTAGGTTCGACGGGGACAGGTGAGCAAAGCCCGCAGGTAAGTGGGGAACATGGAGACCTGGGAGACGGGTCGGAAACGAGAGGAGTGTGGGCTATATTGGCAGAGAGAAAGGAGGGTCAGGACAAAACTGGGAGGAAAGATCAAACCAGTATCTTAGATGCCTATATACAAATGCGAGAAGTATGGGTAATAAGCAGGAAGAACTGGAAGTGCTAATAAATAAATACAACTATGACATTGTTGGCACCACTGAAACTTGGTGGGATAATACACATGATTGGAATGTTGGTGTGGATGGATACAGCTTGCTCAGGAAGGATAGACAGGGGAAAAAGGGAGGAGGTGTTGCCTTATATATTAAAAATGTACACACTTGGACTGAGGTAGAGATGGACATAGGAGATGGAAGTGTTGAGAGTCTCTGGGCTAGGCTAAAAGGGGTAAAAAACAAGGGTGATGTCATGCTAGGAGTCTACTACAGGCCACCTAACCAGGTGGAAGAGGTGGATGAGGCTTTTTTTAAACAACTAACAAAATCATCCAAAGCCCAAGATTTGGTGGTATGGGGGACTTCAACTATCCGGATATATGTTGGGAAAATAACACAGCGGGGCACAGACTATCCAACAAATTCTTGGACTGCATTGCAGACAACTTTTTATTTCAGATGGTTGAAAAGGCTACTAGGGGGGAAGCTGTTCTAGACTTGATTTTAACAAATAGGGAGGAACTCGTTGAGAATTTGAAAGTAGAAGGCAGCTTGGGTGAAAGTGATCATGAAATCATAGAGTTTGCAATTCTAAGGAAGGGTAGAAGGGAGAACAGCAAAATAGAGACAATGGATTTCAGGAAGGCGGATTTTGGTAAGCTCAGAGAGCTGATAGGTAAGGTCCCATGGGAATCAAGACTGAGGGGAAAAACAACTAAGGAGAGTTGGCAGTTTTTCAAAGGGACACTATTAAAGGCCCAAAAGCAAGCTATTCCGCTGGTTAGGAAAGATAGAAAATGTGGCAAAAGACCACCTTGGCTTAACCACGAGATCTTGCATGATCTAAAAAATAAAAAGGAGTCATATAAAAAATGGAAACTAGGACAGATTACAAAGGATGAATATAGGCAAACAACACAGGAATGCAGGGGCAAGATTAGAAAGGCAAAGGCACAAAATGAGCTCAAACTAGCTACGGGAATAAAGGGGAACAAGAAGACTTTTTATCAATACATTAGAAGCAAGAGGAAGACCAAAGACAGGGTAGGCCCACTGCTTAGTGAAGAGGGAGAAACAGTAACAGGAAACTTGGAAATAGCAGAGATGCTTAATGACTTCTTTGTTTCGGTCTTCACCGAGAAGTCTGAAGGAATGCCTAACATAGTGAATGCTAATGGGAAGGGGGTAGGTTTAGCAGATAAAATAAAAAAAGAACAAGTTAAAAATCACTTAGAAAAGTTAGATGCCTGCAAGTCACCAGGGCCTGATGAAATGCATCCTAGAATACTCAAGGAGCTAATAGAGGAGGTATCTGAGCCTCTAGCTATTATCTTTGGAAAATCATGGGAGACGGGAGAGATTCCAGAAGACTGGAAAAGGGCAAATATAGTGCCCATCTATAAAAAGGGAAATAAAAACAACCCAGGAAACTACAGACCAGTTAGTTTAACTTCTGTGCCAGGGAAGATAATGGAGCAAGTAATTAAGGAAATCATCTGCAAACACTTGGAAGGTGGTAAGGTGATAGGGAACAGCCAGCATGGATTTGTAAAGAACAAATCATGTCAAACCAATCTGATAGCTTTCTTTGATAGGATAACGAGTCTTGTGGATAAGGGAGAAGCTGTGGATGTGGTATACCTAGACTTTAGTAAGGCATTTGATACGGTCTCGCATGATATTCTTATCGACAAACTAGGCAAATACAATTTAGATGGGGCTACTATAAGGTGGGTGCATAACTGGCTGGATAACCGTACTCAGAGAGTTGTTATTAATGGTTCCCAATCCTGCTGGAAAGGCATAATGAGTGGGGTTCCACAGGGGTCTGTTTTGGGACTGGCTCTGTTCAATATCTTCATTAACGACTTAGATATTGGCATAGAAAGTACGCTTATTAAGTTTGCGGATGATACCAAACTGGGAGGGATTGCAACTGCTTTGGAGGACAGGGTCATAATTCAAAATGATCTGGACAAATTGGAGAAATGGTCTGAGTTAAACAGGATGAAGTTTAACAAAGACAAATGCAAAGTGCTCCACTTAGGAAGAAAAAATCAGTTTCACACATACAGAATGGGAAGAGACTGTCTAGGAAGGAGTACGGCAGAAAGGGATCTAGGGGTTATAGTGGACCACAAGCTAAATATGAGTCAACAGTGTGATGCTGTTGCAAAAAAAGCAAACATGATTCTGGGATGTATTAACAGGTGTGTTGTGAGCAAGACACGAGAAGTCATTCTTCCGCTCTACTCTGCTCTGGTTAGGCCTCAGCTGGAGTATTGTGTCCAGTTCTGGGCACCGCATTTCAAGAAAGATGTGGAGAAATTGGAAAGGGTCCAGAGAAGAGCAACAAGAATGATTAAAGGTCTTGAGAACATGACCTATGAAGGAAGGCTGAAAGAATTGTGTTTGTTTAGTTTGGAAAAGAGAAGACTGAGAGGGGACATGATAGCAGTTTTCAGGTATCTAAAAGGGTGTCATAAGGAGGAGGGAGAAAACTTGTTCACCTTAGCCTCTGAGGATAGAACAAGAAGCAATGGGCTTAAACTGCAGCAAGGGAGGTCTAGGTTGGACACTAGGAAAAAGTTCCTAACTGTCAGGGTGGTTAAACACTGGAATAAATTGCCTAGGGAGGTTGTGGAATCTCCATCTCTGGAGATATTTAAGAGTAGGTTAGATAAATGTCTATCAGGGATGGTCTAGACAGTATTTGGTCCTGCCATGCGGGCAGGGGACTGGACTCGATGACCTCTCGAGGTCCCTTCCAGTCCTAGAATCTATGAATCTATGAATCTAACCAAAACACACAGATGCCACCCAGCACAATGACTAGTCCCCCTAGGCTACTTCCTACCCTATCTCTGATGCAGTGGCCCAGGTTTCTCCAGGATCTCTGGGCTCCTCAGCCTGTGCAGCTCCCACCTTCCTCAGGCATGCTTGGGTATCCACCTGGGGCTCGGCAACTCTGTCTTCCATGGTCTGGGGGCTTCAGCGGCTCCCAAGCTGGAGCCTAAAACATGCAGCCTCCCTCCTCAGCAGTCAGCCTAGACTGAGCTGATCTGCTCCTTTTTATACCAGGTCTCCAGCTGGAGCATGCCCACCGTAGCCTCCTTGGCCCATAGGGTGGAGTTAACATCCACTGGATCAGTGCGGGGCAAGTGCACCCTGTCACAAAGGGGAAAACCCTTTCTTTCCTAGGTCCTTTTGAGAATTGCAATCTCCCCACCCTTTTCTTCCACTACTTGTGACCACTCAGTCACCTTGTGGTTTTGTGAGGAGATCTTTTTGGCTGATTGGTTCGACAGAAGGGTGTAGTGTAAACAAATTGGCTCCCTCAGACCAAAGGCTCCTAAGCTCTTCCCCCGCCTGGAGGCACTATTCTCCACCAGGAAGCAAAACATCCTCTCCTTGAGTTTAGAGTATGACCAGGTTTTTTGACCTTTCAGTGGCATCATGCTAGTCACCTTTTTGGGACTCAGAAGGAATTTTCCCCTCACAGCTAGCTTGGCCTGGGTCAGATGGGGTTTTCTTCACCTTCCTCTCAGAAGCCCAGGGTATGTTAGATTGTAAAATTCATGTTAAACAGGTACTCAGTGCAGGTAATCAATCAACAATGGGGCCCAGTTCCCCGATAAATCAGAATTGGAAGTGGATTAGGAGAAGGCATCACCTAAAGAAGGTGGGAAATGGGGCTGGGGCTCTTAATGACTGGTAGAGCATGGAGACAGCTCCCCCGGTACAGCCTTCTTAACACTCAGAAGAGGGTGGGCAGAGAAGTCCCAGTGATGGTGCTACAACTGGATTAAGAGCGGGAGGGAGGCTGGGGGTGTGGCTCACAGTAGCTCTCCATCCAGTGGAACATATTACAGTGGGAAGGATGATCTGCCTGGGTGAGTTATTGGTGGATTGTTCCCAGATATTTCTTAATTAGGGTGACCAGATGTCCCGATTTTATAGGGACAGTCCCGATTTTTGGGTCTTTTTCTTATATATTCTTTTTCTTTTTCCTATTACCCCCACCCCGATTTTTCACATTTGCTGTCTGGTCACCCTATTCTCAATATAGTTGTGGCCTAGTTAAAGCACATTCAAGGTGTCTTGTCTTTCTTCCTGCAGTGTTCAGAATAATATGTGTTTACTTTGTAGGGTCAGAACTTTTTGATGTTACACACAGTGATGGCAAAACAATATACTGAAATCGAGTCACTCATTATCTGAAGTAGCTGATGACATTTCTGATTCAGCATGTAATCTTTCTGGTTCACTAAAGGATATATCTTATTCACCAGGAAAAATATCTACAGTAGCTAAATAGGGGGCTTATGGAATCTGATTTACTGGGCGATGAATTTCACAGCTTCTCTAACTATACTGTAAACTCTTCTGGGCAGGGAGCTCAGTCTTTATTTATTATTATATCTGTAAATCACAATGCACACCAGTGGTGCTATGTATAACAGTATATATCATAGCACAGTTGGTAAAATATCTATTGTAGTTCAGTAAGTGGAATATCTGATTCAGCAGTTTATTAATATTCTCCAGAGTCCAGTTTTTTCAGTAAGTGAATTGAAACCATTTCACTATGCAGCACGTCAAATTCACTGTGCAGTGTAGCAGTGGATTGTATATGCTGAATAAATTTTATAAGAAATCTGCATTTATGTGCTGTGTAAAATATGTAAAAAATGTATTTTGAACTATGTGGCATTTCATAGAAAGAATCTGAAAAATCCAGAACACTCAGTTACGTGTTTTCTCTAACATATGGCAGTATATAAACATCAGAATGCTGTCATCATGTAAATGAGAAAGAGCAGATTTCACAACTATTTAAGATCAGAGGACATTTCTCTACGACAACCGTTATCAAACTGAACAGATGTTAAGAGAGATGAAGCAAAAAGGCAATCTGATAGTGTGATTAATTTTTTTCAAAAGTACAAAAGCAACTATTGCATTAAAGACAACTAAAAATGCACACTATCTTCTCAAAATTGCTTTTTCAAGTGTATGCAATTGCTGGAGTTGCCACAGGAATGTCATGTGATTATGAGGGGAGGGATCCAGGAGACAATAACTTTATTAAAATATGATTCACACTGATTTGAACCCTTGATCTAGGAAGAAGCAAGCTTGATATTTAAAGTGTTCAGGCTTCAGCTATTATTTTTATTACCTGTATAGTGGTAGCACCCAGGATTGGGGCCTCATTGTGCAAGGCACTGTACTCTCTCTCTCTCTCTGTCTCTCTCACACACACACACACTGAAGAGTTTACAATCTAAATAGAAATGCCCCATTTATGTCATTTCACTCAATGAGAGAAAAAGGACATACTGCTCCCATTTTACACATGGGAAACTGAGGCACTACAAGATTAAATGACTTGCCCAAAATTACAGGGAATGTCTGTGACACAGCCAGCAATGTATGCCCTGAGTCTGAGTCAGGTGCGTTATCCGCAGGACTATCTTCCCCTCATATAAGATTGAGCTATTTCTCTGAAGAATATTTTCAACGAATGTATTGTATAGAGCACTTTTTAAAATCCATACATTAACTTGAATAATTACTTCATTTCAGCTGACTCTGCAAATAAACAACTTCTCTGGTTTGACACAGAATTTTGAGCCCTCTTGTGGTACATTACTTTAGCTTGTAAGAAAGTGAAGGAAGTGGTTATTTTTAAAAAGTGAGTATGAATGAGAAACAATAATGGGCATACATTGTCAACATAGAAGATTTTCCTAGTGTCATAAATGCTCCTGCTTTCTGAAACACAGTTGAACACAGCTATACAAAGTAACATACAAATCATCAGGAAAATGCACTCATTGGTATGTTTTCTTTGAGCTATCCTGGGCAATAGCAACAAAGAGCTTATCTTCCTCTTCCTGTGCCTTGCCATCAACTGCTCTTTTTTGAGGGGAGTGCTTTAGGTATCCTGGTGATTATTTCTACCCTTGAGTGGATGGCTCATGATCATTTCCCAGTGAACATAAGGAAATCAGATCAATCTATCATATTTATTTCTGGTGGGTGTTATTATTTTAACAAAATACATTTTTGTGAAAGTGAATCTTTCTGAAAGGATGCATATGGTTCAGATAACAGAGCCAACTCACTTTATGGCCATTTAGATTTGCTGCATCATTAAATGGTATTACAGTTCTTACACACATTTCATTTGTATGAGCCATTGGGATTTCTCAGAGCTAGAAATCTGTAATGCATTGTCACAGTTGAGATGTGCGTGTCTGGTTTCATAAGCTACAGCTTGCAAAACTGCTCATCCTGTTGCAGCATGATGCACATTTTATGTTTCCTTATGTAGCTTAAATTGGAACTAGGCCACCAGCTGGGGTTGGCCTTCTAACAAACCTAGATAGCTTAACTATAGTTTCCAGTGAACAAGTTTCAGAGACTTTTCAGATGATGCTGACAGCTATGGAAGCACTGAGATGGCACAGTAGTAGAGATGCCCTTTTCTTTGTCAAAGTGCATATTAAATGTTCAGTCCACAAAAATTGATGGCCCAGGATCCCATGAAACTACAATGAAAAAGTGTCACTAAAAAGCCATCACTGTAGCTCAGAATTCTAAAGGTCTGAGGCAGAACTATACAAAGTCAGGGGTGGAATTAACATCTTACTATCTGATTATGGTCTCACAGATGGTAAGAAAATTCCTTAAGGCCTAATTCTGCTCCCCTTAGTCATGTTTAATATTTTACTTCAGAAGTAGTTTGAATAAAGTTACCTTTTGCATTATTTTGGTGTACTTCATTTCTGTTCCACGGGCTGGGGTGGGAGAGTGGAGGGAAATAGGGTAATTGGGAGATGAGTGGTTTGACAGATGAAAGAGGCAGTGCTCTGGGCTGTCAAAGCTGTTACTGAAGGGTGGACAGGACCATTATAGGATTATGTTGGGAAGACTAAGCAAACCTGTAGCTGCAACACATGCATTTTCTGTTCAGCCTGTCATTGCAAATGTGCAGTGACCTGGAACAGGATGCAATGCTAGTGAGATTTGCTTAAGCAAATGTAATCAGAAAGGTGGTGTGAGTGTTGTGTGCACTGCTGACAGAAGTTGTGTGCGTGGATGCGAGAAGTGTACAGGCACATTGAACATCGCAATTGTGGTTGCATTGCCAAAATGCTCTAATATAGCTCATCCATGTGTCTTTGAAGGCTGATAATTAGTAGTTCCACTTCCTAGGTCTTTGAGATCATTCAGTTCTTCATTCAGCAATGTATTAAACTCAGGAATAGCAAAGTGGCTGTTACCTTTCAAATGCATGAAGCCAATCTTTTCATGTGGTAAGAGGGCTTTTATTTTAATGAGCACTTAGCAGAGGCAGACTTGCCCCAACTTAGTCAAAACCAAAGTCTGTCATTATAAATAAAAAAAGATCTTTACTAACTTCTATATTTTATGAACCTGCAGACATTTGTATTTTTAGTTCTTTTTTGAACTTCTCTGTGAAAGTTCATCAGAACTGTTTTCTGTATAATCATGTAGGCCACATGAATGTAAAAATTACTTTCACTCCTTTTTAATCAACGCTATAGTGATCTGAAAATTACAACCATCGGTCATGTTGCTCCCACAGACACATGAAATCACACAACACATGAGTTTGTCCTCTACTAAAAATGATCTATGTAAGGGAAGCAGCTTTAGATTTAAAATAGCTCATCACTCTTCCTGTTAAATGCTTTAATGTTTGATTATGTGTTTCTCGATATTCCAAAAAAAGACTTAGGTGACTATAGCTTTAATGGCCAAAAAAAGCTTTTTATAAGATATGGTTTCCTCAAAAAAAGGTAACATTGTTTGATTTTTTGAACAACATGTAAAGATGACTGGAGGAGAGTGGTAGGTAAATGGCAGGACTGTAGGACTAGATCCTCAGTGGTTTTTAGGCAACTAACTCCTATTGATTTCAATGGAAATTTGGAACCTAAATATCTTTGAGAATCTGGTACATAATCCCTTATGATCCCACAGAGTTTTGCTTTTAATTATTTCATCTACTCTGAAGCATTTGTGTCTGCTTGACTCATGCCTGGATGACAAGCAGCTGCCACCACACACTACTAAACTATTTCATAGACTGGGACACACCATATAATGGTGATGAGCCTGTTGTAATGTACATAGTACCATTCGCCACAGAACCTTGTCTCTAGTCCCAGACACACATGCCTTACAGAAATATTTAGGCTTAGTATACATTTAAGCCTATAAGGTGGATAGAAAGCTGGCTAGATCGTCAGGCTCAACGGGTAGTGATCAATGGCTCCGTGTCTAGTTGGCAGCCGGTATCAAGCGGAGTGTCCCAAGGGTCGGTCCTGGGGCCGGTTTTGTTCAATAGCTTCATTAATGATTTGGAGGATTGCGTGGATTGCACCCTCAGCAAGTTCGCAGATGACATTAAACTGGGAGGAGTGGTAGATACGCTGGAGAGTAGGGATAGGATACAGAGGGACCTAGACAAATTAGAGGACTGGGCCAAAAGAAATCTGATGAGGTTCAACAAGGACAAGTGCAGAGTCCTGCACTTAGGACGGAAGAATCCCATGCACTGCTACAGACTAGGGACCGAATGGCTAGGCAGCAGTTCTGCAGAAAAGGACCTAGGGGTTACAGTGGACGAGAAGCTGGATATGAGTCGACAGTGTGCGCTTATTGCCAAGAAGGCTAATGGCATTTTGGGCTGTATAAGTAGGGGCATTGCCAGCAGATTGAGGGACGTGATCATTCCCCTCTATTCGACATTGGTGAGGCCTCATCTGGAGTACTGTGTCCAGTTTTGGGCCCCACACTACAAGAAGGATGTGGAAAAATTGGAAAGAGTCCAGCGAAGGGCAACAAAAATGATTAGGGGGCTGGAGCACATGACTTATGAGGAGAGGCTGAGGGAACTGGGATTGTTTAGTCTGCAGAAGAGAAGAATGAGGGGGGATTTGATAGCTGCTTTCCACTACCTGAAAGGGGGTTCCAAAGAGGATGGATCTAGACTGTTCTCAATGGTAGCAGATGACAGAACAAGGAGTAATGGTCTCAGGTTGCAGTGGGGGAGGTTTAGGTTGGATATTAGGAAAAACTTTTTCACTAGGATTTTTCACTAGGAGGGTGGTGATGCACTGGAATGGGCTACCTAGGGAGGTGGTGGAATCTCCTTCCTTAGAGGTTTTTAAGGTCAGGCTTGACAAGGCCGTGGCTGGGATGATTTAGTTGGGGATTGGTCCTGCTTTGAGCAGGGAGTAGGACTAGATGACCTCCTGAGGTCCCTTCCAACCCTGATATTCTATGATTCTATAATTTGTTTTATAGGAAGGGGCACTGTTCTAGTTTTCAAATCTTGGCTTGTGGAACTTTTTGTTTGTTTTTCCATAATTTTTTATTCTTTTGTACAGCATCTTAAGGTGTCTTCTTTCTCAATTGATCTGAGTTTACCATACAAACATCTTCCATCTTGTTTCTCATTTCATGTTCTTTTGGGTTCATTCCTGTCTCTTTAGCAACAATTTTGGCTCTACTGAACACACTCAGTTTAGTACTACCAGCAATATCGTTCTAGGCAACCTTCCTGCTATGAACACTGAGGGTATGCTAGTTTGAGACTGCATGGTAGGAAATTTAGCTAAAATCCTAAGTGAGAGTTCAACAAGCAAAAGGAGTAGATAGCTACCAAATCACACCAGTCTGCTGAACGTTAGCAAGTGACACAGCAACCAAGTCCATGTTTTGTTATTGAATGGAGCCCCTACACTGAAGACAAAAGTTTATTAGCATTTGTAGATACAGACTTTTGTGTAAGTATAGAAACTTGATAAACTTTAGTCTCCAGTGAGATGTTCAGCTTATAATTAGATGTATTAAAACTATTTAATTAACTATATCTTGTTACTATCTTGTTGAATGATTTACCTCTTACCACCTCCATGGATCTGTTTGAATAATGCACTCGATCTTTTAAATGTAGAATATTTTTATATTTTATGCAAAGCTTCTCTACATCATTGCATTTTATTTTTGGATGAGACTGGTAACACAATGAAGCTGGCACAAAGCTTACTGCCGTACTCTTTTGTAAAGTCAAATTGCTTCTCTTTCCTTCAGTCATACATCCTTGGTAATTATTAGGTTAGTGATTTAACAGGAGGATATTTTCTGCCTCCAACATCACTAAATTTAGACTCTTGAAGAATGGAGGCTTAAAACAGCCCGTTGCTGCTTCGATTTCAGGAGAACTTTCTCATTTCACCACATGCCCTTGAGAGTCAAGTGGAAGCAAACTGCAGGGAATTATACTTAAATGCCATGATCAAACACCTGCCTTTTGTGTGACTAGCTGCCCACAAACTGCTTTGAAACATATTCCTATAAAGCTGTAAAGAAAGAGTTCTGAAAGGGCAGAAAAGAATGAGTTGGAAGCTTCACTTTCCGAACGCTTTTAGATGCTTGTCTGTCACATCAGGCAAAAATTCTATATAGTTCAGGGACTGTAATGAAGTCTGCCATCCCTTCCAAATCCATCCAGGCCAGGCAAAGATTTGTGTGATTGCACAGCAACACAAGTTGTATTTTGTTAGTCTGTGAGCTAGGGGACAGTACAAGTACAGTATTTGTTACTGGTTATAGGGAGCCAGGTGTGGATGGCATCTTTGCAGACATATAGACAACATAGACCCTGTCCCAAGTAACTTCAGACCTACAACATACACAGGATAATGCAATAATACTTAAGCAACGGAGGGTCCTGTGGCACCTTTAAGTTCTGTTAGTCTTAAAGGTGCCACAGGACCCTCTGTTGCTTTTTACAGATTCAGACTAACACGGCTACCCCTCTGTTGCAATAATACTTGGCACTTCTATAGTGCCTTTTACCTCATGGCCTCAGAGTACTTTGCAAAGGTAAAGTATGCGCTCCATTTTACTGGTGAGGAAGCTAAGGGTAAGTGACTTGCTGAAGGCCACACAGGGTATGTCTATGCAGCTCACAGCAATGATTCGCCAAGCCCAAGTCGATAGACTTGGGCCAGGTCTACACTACCGCGGTAGTTCGACGGCTGGCAATCGAACTTCCGGGTTCGATTTATCGCGTCTGGTCTGGACGCGATAAATCGATCCCGGAAGTGCTCGCCGTCGACTGCGGTAATCCAGCTCGGCGAGAGGAGTACCGCGGAGTCGACGGGGAGCCTGCCTGCCGCGTGTGGACCGCGTCTGAACCGCGGTAAGTTCGAACTAAGGTATGTCGACTTCAGCTACGTTATTCACGTAGCTGAAGTTGCGTACCTTAGTTCGAATTTGGGGGTTAGTGTAGACCAGGCCTTGGACTTCTGGGGCTCACAGTAGAGTGCTAAAAATAGCTGGGTATACGGTGGCTCAGGCTGTAGCTTGGGCTATGAGCCTGTGGGAGGAGGGGGGCTGCAGAGCCCAAGCTGCAGCCTAAGTCACAACTTAAGAATGCAGTCTACACAACTATTTTTAGCATGGTAGTGTGAGCCCAAGTCTGTGGGTCCAGGTTCAGAGTCCCGCTGCAGGCTGCCAAGATGTATCCACAGATTCAGCAAGGCAACTCCAGACTGACCCCCACTCCTTGGTAATTATTGATCACTCTGGTCATCAAAAAACACTGTCTGCTTGGAACAAAAACACAAGAGGAAGATGGGCATGAGAGATCAATACCAGGTGTCTTCATGGGACATGTGAGAGCACTTGTTGGAGTGGTGTAGAAACCTGAAGGTGAGTAGGGTACTTCAACTTGATGCAGTAAAACATGACAGAAGACCTATGAAAGAACTCAGTGGCAATATGGCTGGAGCAGCAGTTTGGATCATCTGGAGAAGGGGAACACAGAAAATGCAGCAAACAAGGGCTGACCAGAGCAGAAGGCCTAGATTTTAGCATGTGAGCTGGAGAGGAAATCTTTTAAAAGCAATATTATTACTTCTTCCATAGGATGTAGCAAGAGTCGGGATGTATGGTATGAGAGAGGTGACAAAGATAGCATGAAGTTTGTGAACCTGGAATAATGGAACCAGCAACAGGTGTAGGGAAGGGAGGGAGAGGAAGACTTTTAGTTTCTTTTGAATTCAGTGGCTTGTCTGACATTTCTCAGACATAGCTTTAATATTCTGACATCCCAGGAGAAAAGTGACTTTAACTCCAGAGCTGAACACTTTCCCTGCCTTTAGAATGACATGCTACATTATATAAAGCCATTTGCCTCATTTTTGTAATTTCCCTTTGCATCTTCAGAAGCTTTTATTTTGCTTTCAGACAGGAAATGAGCCTGTGGCAGAAGCCATGCTCAGATATAAGATGATGCATGCACACTTTTGGAAATAGGTTATGCAACCCATGTCTACTTCTGCAACTGCTGTTCATGTAATAACTCATCTTGATTGTTCATACGCTATTTTGCACTATGGATTTAATTGAATTTACAGTATATTACATATTAAAAGGTAAAATTTCAACATGAAAAGAAGCCTTTTTTCTTCTTGTCCATCAGTTTTCAAACCAATGACAGAAATGGAGGGAGTTCACCTTTTCTCCTTTCCAACAACCCACTATTCATTTCCCACTATCAGACAATATTTTAAACTGGACAGGAAGAAACACTTTATTTCCTCCAGCTGGCCTGTTCTAAAGTTAGGGACTATAATTTAAGAGTTGTCTCCTGCCCAGGTACAATTTCTATTCTTCCCACAATCCCATGGTAATATTCAAACACTGAGAAACGTCCAGATTTCTGTTGCAACATTCAGCTCCTCCCGTGTGTCTGTCTCCCTCCTCTCTTGTGTACGCGTTGCCGTTATTTTAGCATTTGCAAGGATTCAAATTAAACACTCAGTTGATCATTTAATTCATAGTCACTCTCTCCTTTCCTATGTAAAGCTAATGGTTTCGTAACATGAAATACTAAACTTTCAAGAGATTTTGTCTCCTCTAATGCACTCAGGCCTAATAATGTCTAATGCATTTCATGCAGTGTTGTTATAACCATGTTGGTCCCAGGATATTAGAGTGACAAGGTGGATGAGGTAATATCTTTTATCAGACCAACTTCTGTGTAAGCTCAAAAGCTTGAATTTCTCACCAGCAGAAGTTGGTCCAATAAAAGATATTACCTCATCCATCTTGTTTCTCTAATCAGTTTCAGAGTACAAACCGAACCTTCCAAGATTCTCCTATCAATATGTTCTGTAAGGTAATCCACTGTAAGTAATTTTTGGTAAGAGTATGTGAACTACTATCTGCAGCATCAGGAGCTAGATGTAAAACAACCCATTTTATTCATAGCAGACATGCAACAGAGGGGAAAATGCCCAGATTCAGTTAAATAAATTTCTTCTCATTCATAAATCAACATAAGTGTTCGCCCTGCTGAGTATTTTAAGAGCAAGAAATCTCTACCATCTGAATCTTGTCTACACTTTGTATCCCAGAAACCCCTGTGTAGTTTAAGATCATAAGCCCAAATCTATCTGCCAGGTGTCTGTATTTATGTCCCAAGCTTGCTCCAACAGACACCCTTCATAACAGGTTCCAGCTGGCTAGTATGAAATAGATTTTCCTTCCTTGGATCTTTATCCCCCAGTACTTCTAATGGGCACTTAGCCTGAACCACCCTTTCATGATACGAGAACTCAGTAACCTAGTATTCCATCATGTCACATGCACTGTCCTTTACAACAACAAAAACAAACTATGTTACCATGAAAGTCACAGTTATAATTTTTAACAAGTAATCAAGAGTTAAGTTTCCAACAGCAAAGGTAACTCAGCTGAATGACACATACTGGCGGCTGTGGTGCTATTCCTGCTTGAGGCGGAGTGTTTTATTTTTAGTTGTTAAATATGTAACTAAACATTTGTTTACTTTTTGAAATGTAAAACATAAAATATACACACATGTGAAACACAGCCAGAGGCACCACTAGCCAGGGGTGAAAGCGGGCCGGTATGGGCCGGTATGGTATACCGGTAAGAAGCCTGTACTGGCCCATACCCACTCAATGTTAAACCGCCGACGGGGGCGGGGGGGCAAAAAGGGGAGTTGCCCCAGGGGTGGCAATTTAAAAGGGCCCAGGGCTCCCGGCCATTGCTTCCACGGCAGCGGCCGGAATCCCGGGCCCTTTTAAATCGCCGCCGGAGCCCCGGCTGGCGTGGGCCAGGCAGCACGGATGGGCTGGCTGGAGGAGGCTGACCCCCAGCCCCAGCCCTTCTGCCCGAGGCCCCGTCCCTTCTGGGGGCCTGGAGCTGGGTGCCCATACCAGTAAGTATTTAATATTACTTTCACCCCTGTGTCTAGCCCCTCCCGCTAAAGCTTCTAGCAGCACAAACTTGGACCATGATCAACAGGGAGGCCTAAGGGCAACAGCTTTCATTGGCCCTTTCAAGGAGTTGAAAGCACCAGCAGCAACATAGGTCTGGCTCTCCTTCCACTAATGAGACCCTGGACTATAAGCAGCCACAGACAGTAACAACCACTGTCCACTTTCTCCACATGGTCCAAGCTGTTATTGATCACCACCACCAGGTCCTGGGGCTTTGACTGTAAGGGAAGGGACTAGTAAGCAGGATGTTCTCAGATGTCCTCTTTGCATCCTGCTCTGAAGGCTGCTGCTGTTACTACCAGCTCTGGTACCTTTTGTTATATTATCCTGGGAGCTTGTCCCTACTTATCAATGTTTTCCTCATTGCTGGCAACGACTAGCTGGAGGTTTGTAAAGTTGGGTTGCCATCTTTTTGGTACTTTCTAATTTTAGACAGGATTAGGAATATCAAAATACCATGAAGAACTTTGTTCCTGTTTCCAAGTCAATTCAGACATATACTGCAAGACATGCCATAAGTCAATGGTGGGCCGCAGGGATCACAGAATCATAGAATATCAGGGTTGGAAGGGACCTCAGGAGGTCATCTAGTTCAACCCCCTGCTCAAAGCAGGACCAATTCCCAACTAAAATCATCCCAGCCAGGGCTTTGTCAAGCCTGACCTTAAAAACCTCTAAGGAAGGAGATTCCACCACCTCCCTAGGTAACCCATTCCAGTGCTTCACCACCCTCCTAGTGAAAAAGTTTTTCCTAATATCCAACCTAAACCTCCCCAACTGCAACCTGAGACCATTACTCCTTGTTCTGTCATCGGGTACCACTGAGAACAGTCTAGATCCATCCTCTTTGGAACCCCCTTTCAGGTAGTTGAAAGCAGCTATCAAATCCCCCCTCATTCTTCTCTTCTGCAGACTAAACAATCCCAGTTCCCTCAGCCTCTCCTCATAAGTCATGTGCTCCAGCCCCCTAATAATTTTTGTTGCCCTCCGCTGGACTCTTTCCAATTTTTCCACATCCTTCTTGTAGTGTGGGACCCAAAACTGGACACAGTACTCCAGATGAGGCCTCACCAATGTTGAATAGAGGGGAATGATCACGTCCCTCTATCTGCTGGCAATGCCCCTACTTATACAGCCCAAAATGCCATTAGCCTTCTTGGCAACAAGGGCACACTGTTGACTCATATCCAGCTTCTCATCCACTGTAACCCCCAGGTCCTTTTCTGCAGAACTGCTTCCTAGCCATTCGGTCCCTAGTCTGTAACAGTGCATGGGATTCTTCCGTCCTAAGTGCAGGACTCTGCACTTGTCCTTGTTGAACCTCATCAGGTTTCTTTTGGCCCAATCCTCTAATTTGTCTACGTCCCTCTGTATCCTATCCCTACCCTCCAGCGTATCTACCACTCCTCCCAGTTTAGTGTCATCTGCAAACTTGCTGAGAGTGCAGTCCACGCCATCCTCCAGATCATTAATGTGCTGGCACCGCTTCCTGCAGCTCCCATTGGCCAGGAACGGTGAACCGCAGCCACTGGGAGCCGCGCTTGCAGATGGTCAACATCAGCAAAATGTCTCACGGCCCACAATCAGATTACCCTGATGGGCCACAGGTTGCCCACCACTGCCACTTCTGGCAAAGCCAGTAATTGTGAGATTTCCAGGCTAATTTTGCAGATGCAAGAAGTCTGGATAGGATGGATAAATTTGTAAATGTAGGGGTGCTTACATGAACCTCTAATGCTTTTGAATGTCACACATCACTGCCTTTAATGATATAGATACAGTATCTGATAAGATTTAACTATATTACATGTCCCAAAAAGAATGTGAAAAAAAACCCTATAATGTAAAACCAAACAAACAATTTTTCAAAAGGAAACCAAAAAAGCAAACAAAGAGATATATATATATCTTTCACTGCCTGTAACATTGCTTGGAGAACCAGGTAGCCAAGTGGTTGGGGCACCTGACTTACTTCCATGGTTGAGGTACCTCAGTCTTTTAGGTGATGAGGTAGCGGGACCTGGGCCCTTCCTCTCCACTGGGTCCCAGCCCAGGGCCCTGTGTTAGTCAACCCCTGAACAGGGGGCCCTCCCATTACGGAGTCTAAATCCACTTCCCTGGGCTACTTCCTACCACTGTCCCTTCAGTTTGGGGTATGGCCCCCATAGGCCAAGTGGCTATGGTGGCTTATCTCTAGTAGTGCACTCTTGTGTACCTTGCAAGGTGCCCTGCCGCAGTCCCAGGCTCCTTTGGGCAGGGCACCTGTAAGTTTAGTGAGGCCGAACACAGCAATGTCTCTGGGCTTCAGTCACCCAGTTACCTCAGTTGCTAAGTATCAGGGGGTAGCCGTGTTAGTCTGTATCTACAAAAACAACAAGGAGTCTGGTGGCACCTTAAAGACTAACAGATTTATTTGGGCATAAGCTTTCGTGATGCATCCGAAGAAGTGAGGTTTTTACTCACGAAAGCTTATGCCCAAATAAATCTGTTAGTCTTTAAGGTGCCACCAGACTCCTTGTTGTCTCAGTTGCTAGAGGCTCCTAGGTCTCCTCCACAGTCTCCCTTGGCCAAGTAGGAAGGCAGCTAGCTCCTGTCTCTTTGCCGGTCAGTCCTCAAGTGTGTTAGGCTCTCTCCTTTTCTTCCCCCTCCAGGCCTGGCATTGGCTGCAGGTATGATGGGGTGGGGCTAGGTAGGCCCAAAGGCTCTCTTTAACCCCTGCTGTACTGGCAGGCAGTTTCTCTGTTTCATCACACTGCCATTCACTCCCACTACTTGCCCTGAACATGTGCATGATCTGATCTGCTGAATAAACCCCAAAGGACTGGCATGGTGGGTGGCTCTGTGACTGGTCAGTGTATTCATAAGAAATGCCAGTCTACCCCATTAGAGTTTAATTGAAAATGAAGGGGCTAACGTATTTAGCATGAAGTGTCTCTATCCCTAGCTGACAAAAGTCATATGATCAGCCAATTAGAGCCCCATTAATTTGGACTACAACAATATAAAAATCTTTCCTCAGCTGACTGAGATTTCTTAGCGGTGTGGAATTTGTGGAGAAAAGCCCACATGTTGGGGTACAGTCCAAAGACTACCTAATCCATTAGTCAAATGATTATCTTAGAGTCATAAACATCCTCAATGTTACAGTCTGAAACTGCTGGAAGCAGGATAGCCTTTGGAAAGGAACCTGTGGAGCCTGGAAGATTTACTTTTGTATTTAATCTGTATTTTGACAGAAGTTCAAACACGTATAGCAAACTCCCTAGGACTGCAGCATAGGGAAGAGGCAGAATTTAATGGAATTTAAATGACAGACCCTGGAGGGGAGGCACTATATTAACTTAGCCAAAACTCCTGTCACAAGGCTTTGATCAACAGAGATCCTTGCACAGATCTGGCAGACCTGGCAGAGGCCCAGTGCTGTATAGCAGACAAAAGCTCTCTTGTTCACATAGCTATCTCCAACAGCTCTAAAGGTCAAGGTGTGGTTATCTAAATAGCACCATCTTTCCATTGTGTACATATTACAGAGCTCTATTCTTTTAAAGATCTTAACTATTTACATAGTCATTAACATACTACACTGAAAATCACTTCCCTTTATTTGCAAATTTGACCCATGCACTGAAGAGGACATGATAGGTAACCATGTTCCCTTTCCCGGTATTTATTTCAAAGTCATACGTACTTAGGAAATATTCTACTATTTCCCTCTTATACAAAGTTGGTTGGTACTTACTAACTGCACTTTTGTTTTCTTTAACTTCAAGCTTTGAGAGCGGATATGGAGAGGGAGGTTTCTGAAAACAATGTACCTGCAGAATTTAAGGAAAGTATTGTACTGTCAACTGATTTTGTGGCATACTGCTCACCATGCACACACGCAGACGCTAAATAATCAAACCTGTTTGCTCATACAGAGGTGTCTTCAAAGGACTTACAGTTTCAGGTCTTTGTCTTCAAATCAACGGGTGTGACAAGATGTCTATAAATTGAAGGAACAAACACCTGGTAATTGATTAATTATTGCCTTCACAATTCTTTGTGGCAGGATTATTCATGTCCAAGGCAGGCTCAAATGATTGTTTGTGGTTTTGTATTCAGTTGTTTGTTTAGCTCAGTCATACTTTATCACTGCCTCAAATCCTATGTAGAACACACAGCTGCCATTGACTGTATTTCAGTTCATATAAAGTCAGGCTATAGTAGCTGGTATTTGGTGTCTACTACATGATGCACCCTGTAACAGTGTATTGATTGTTAACAGGTAATGTATGTGGGACACATAGTTTTACCCTCTGCTGTATGATCTATTTCTTATTAAATTGTGCTGTAGTAATAAGTGTTACAAATTCAGCCTCTGCTGTGCAGAGCAGCTAGTGGGAAGATATGAAATGTACTTTTAGTTTCTCCAAGTTAACCAAATAGTAATGATGTGTCTTTATTTGACTTAAAAGAAAATTGTTGAGGATTTCAAGTCCAAAACTTCTTTATTTGTTTATTTTAATGATTTCTACTGTGGTAGTACCTAGGGACTGCTTTACAGATGTGTAACAGGCTGTGTCCTGAGTGATCCCAAGTAGAAAGTTACAGAGAATCAGCTAAAGGTGTGAAGTCAATGTACATAATTTAAAGTTCATTAAACTCATTTAGAGCATCCTTCACTTTTCTGCATGTCCCCATGTAGACAAGCACAAAGAAGTGGCTCCTGCCCTGAAGAGATTACAATCTATGGCCAGCCTACACTACAAAGTTAGGTTACCATAAGCCACCTTGCATATGTCTGCACTTAAATTTGTCTCCCACTGATGTGAGTGCCAATTACACTGACATAGTAACACCAGCTCCCCGAGCAGCATTGAGACACGGGGTGATGTATGGAAGTCAATGTAGCGTAAGCTGAGACACTGCATTACCTATGTCGAGCCTAACAGCAGCCACCTCACACTGCCCAAAACTAACCGCTCTGGTCAAAATTGTTAACTTCACTGCCCAGGGGTCACGCTTAGCAGAAGCCCTCCCTCACCCAACCCCCTTCAAAATCCCTGTGAGTTTTTGAAATGCCTTTTCCTGGTTGTCCAGCTTGGTGAGTACACCTCTATCTGCTCTCTGTTGTTGTGCATGATTGCCTAGTTGATCATGCTGTCTACACTCTCCAGATACACTCCTGCCTGTAGTAGACAGGAGATATTGGACCTCCTGGGCCTGTTGGGAGAAGAAGCTGAACAGGCACAACTCTGAGCCAGCCATAGAAACATCAACATCTACAAACAGATTGCTTGGAGGATGCAAGAGGAGGGGTACAACAGAGACCAGCAGCAGTGTTATGTGAAAGCTAAGGAACTGTGGCAGACATACCAGAAGGCCAGGGAGGCCAACAATCGACCTGCTGCCAAGCTGCAGACCTGCCACTTTTACAGAGAGCTACATGCCATACTTGGCAGAGATCTCACCACCACTCTGCAGCTACCATGGATACCTCCAAGGGGCTCAAGTCACAAGCCCCTGAGGTGAACAGCAAGGAGGAGCAGGTGAATGAGGAACACTAGTAGTAGTTCTATGGGTGACAGGCACCTGGTGGGGGTGGTCCAGCTGTATTGTGAGCCAGGACCTGTTTTTGACTCCACTGCAGTCTAGCCAGTCTTAGCAGATGAGCATAAGTGAGCCCGGTGCAGTGGAAGGAACCTAGGATAAGCGTATAAATAAAGTTTCCCATTACAGTGATGGTAGCCCCAACTTAGCAGGACACAACTATCGACTTTTCATTAGTTTACTGGTACTACAAGAGGTAGCAGTACAACAAAGAGGTAGACTTGCTATGTGCTTTTCATTCCCCTCTAGAGTTAGGCGGGGGTGGGGGTGGGGCATATGGAGTAGTTTATCTACACAGTCCCTTGAATCCTCCTGAGAGATCTTGATGAAACTTCCATGCAGGTACACTGCAATCCTCTCCTGAAGTTTTCTAGGGATGCCTGCCTTATTTCTTCCTCTTCAGTAGGACTCTTTCCCACACCAGTCACTGAACTTCGGCAGGCACCATTGCAGTAAACAGGCTAGCAGCATATGGGCCTGGTAGGGTGACCAGATGTCCCAATTTTATAGGGACAGTCCCGATTTTTGGGTCTTTTTCTTATATAGGCTCCTATTACCCCCCACCCCCTGTCCCAATATTTTACACTTGCTGTCTGGTCACTCTAGGGCCTGGGCAACTTTCGGACTCCAACAACAGCCATGCTGTCTCCACCTTTGTTATCCTCAGGGAGTGAGATATCAGTTAAAACCACCACCACCCAGGGCCGGCTCTGGCTTTCTGGCCGCCCCAAGCAAAAAAAAAAAAAAACCTGCGGCGCAGCTGGAGCCAGGGGACTCCTTGCCCTGCAGATGTGCCCCGGCTAGCAGGAGGAGGGGGACGGGGGGAGAGAGAGAAGGGGGGCGGCCAGGGCTTCAGGGGGGCACTGCCACGCGGCCCCTCCCACCGTACCCCTTGCCGGGAGGGCTCTGCACCATTCCGGTCGGCTGGGAAGGAAAGACGCGGGCTGCCCTGCCGGGCTTGCTGCAGGGCGCTCCCGTCCTCCACGCCGCTGCCCCCTACAGGATGGCCGGAGCGGAACAACAACAACAACAACAACAACCAAACAAAAAAAAGCGGCCGTGCCGCCCTAGGATTGGGCGGAATGCCGCCTCCTACAAGCTGCCACCCCAAGCACCAGCTTGCTCGGCTGGTGCCTGGAGCCGGCCCTGCCACCACCACCACCTGTGGAAAACGGTGCCAGTATTCTATACTCAGTTTTATGCCACTGAGCAATTCCTTCCTTGTTTCCCTTATTCCTGGTGGGTCATACTCACCATGGTTTGAGCTGAGAGTGGCACAGGGCAGACGTATTAATAAGTTCTCTTAACACTTTCGGGGAGCAAGGGAAGGGGGGAGTTCTGAACCTTAAGTTTCACTTTCCATACCTACTGTACTAACAATAGTACATCTGTGTTTTAATCTGTAGCTATGACTGTTATGGCCTTGAGGGGTACCCTGTCCACACCAGCAGAATGATGGACCCAGATAAGGAGGAGAAAAAAAAATAGATGTGGGAGGACAGCTTTTGCGAGATCCTACCAACCAGTGCTGCATTAGACCTTGACCAGAGGGCCTGGAGGGTGAATGTTGCAGACTGTACAGAGGAGGAAAGAGCAGACTGAAGAAAGGTGCAGGAAAAGGAAAGGGAGATGCACAAGGACATTGTAAGGGTGTGAACTCACCCCTGCGGTGCCTCCTGCTGGTCATCCATGGGAATTAGTTCTTCCAGCATCCTGGAGCGCCCCCTGCAGGCTGGTGATCCACCTTGCCACTGGCCCCATGTCCCTCCCAGGACCCCGGTGCCCCTTTGTCTGGGTGCTGCCCCTTGGCAGTACCCCCACAGTTCTGGGTCTCCCCCTCCCAGGGGAACCCCCACCCACTATCCCCACTTTGCCTCAGTCTTGGCTACTGCCCAGTTTCCATCTAGCCCCCGTTCACTGGGGCAGACTGCAGTATCAGCCACTCATCACAGGCAAAGGGGTTCGGACCTGCTGCCTCTGCCTACCCATGGGCTGCCCCCTGCAACCCAGTACCAAATAGGCCTTACCAGGCCTGCAGCCTGGGGCTTTCCTAGGCCGGAGCTCCCCGGCTCCCTTGGCCTTTCCCCAGCCCTGCTCCACTCCAGGTACTTGGCTAAGCTCCCTGCAGCCAGGCCCTTTTCTCTCTGAACAGAGAGAGAGACTGTCTGTGCTTCTGGCCCACTGGCCTTTTTATACAGGCCAGCTGTGGCCTGATTAGGGTGACCAGATGTCCCGATTTTATACGGACAGTCCCGATATTTGGGGCTTTTTCTTATATAGGCTCCTATTAACCCCCCACCCCCGTCCCGATTTTTCACACTTGCTACCTGGTCACCCTAGGCCTGATTGGGGTGTGGCCACAGCTGTGGCTGTTTCCCCAATCCGCCAAGGCTTGCTGCTTTCCTAGCAGCAGCCCTCTCGCTGTCTCAGCCCTCTCCCAGGGCTGATTTCAAGCCCTTCAGGGCAGGAGCGGGTGACCACCCTGCTACAGACATAATGGGACTTCTCCGTCAGCAAACTCAGATGATGTGGACTCTTGTGGACCACAAGGTCAACAATCCTGGGCTTGACTCCCATTGCAGTTGGTGGAGAACTGCAGTATAGTGCCTTCCTATACCACCCCAACCCCCAACCGACATTCCATATGGCCTCAGGGCCTGTACACCACCCCTACCACTCCACCCAGCATGGACAACCACAGCTTCACATATTGACTTGTGAGAACCAAAGCTGATGTATGTGTGGCTACAATGGACATCAATGTTCCTTCCTCTTGTTTATCTATTAAATTCCTAAATTATTTTAAGTTAAAATGTATTTACTTTTAAATTCTTCAGATTTTTTGAGCTGTTTTTGTAAGTGAATAAGACTTGTTTTGAAAGTTATTCATTGCTATTAGTTTACCATGCATGGATGTTGATAGTGGTCATAGGAAATTGAAAATAGGTACAAAAATTATGGGATTGAGATTATGGGATGGAGAACATTGTATTATGGGAAGTTGACTCCTTCTCCCAGTCACCCCTGCACAAGTTGCTTCTGCCCCACCCTGTGTTGCCAAAACAGGGGTTGGTTGCATACTGGGATACCTACCCATGCTGGACCACACTGCATTGACACAAGCACTCCTGGGGAGTACCTGCAACACTGATACAAAGAGCCAAGTATGCACACGCACAAGCGATATATTAACTGCAGTGGCTGTATGCTGAGGTAATTTACGTTGGCAAAGCTTTGTAGTATAGACACGGCCTTTGTATAAGAGACAATTGGTGAATACAAACCTTGTGCTCACCTGATCTGTAACAGTGAGATAATACTGATCACCAAAAGCAGCAGCAAGTGCAGCACACCAGCTGTCCCGCCCCAGTGTTGACCCACCTTCATCTTTATAATCTGAGGAGGACTGTCCTCAGGGTTCTATGTATCCGTTTGTTTTCCTATCCACCATTCTATCACTGAGAAATAGTAATAGTGATGAGAACAGCAACAATAGTCACTACATTACACCCTGTTTATTCTGCCCCTGCAAAGGCTGCCATCCAGCCCAGGGAAGGAGAACCTGTCTGCTAGCTAATCCAAGACCTGTGCTGACATCACTGATCACAGGGAGAAAAGCGAGGATGTAAATCAGCTACAACAAACAAGGTCACTGTTGGCTTGTTGCTCATGAGAGAGCGGGGGTTTTGAGAGGGATTAATGTTTTACCAAATGGCAAAGGACATAGAATGAAATAAAAAACAGAACAAGATGGCTCCTGACAGCGTGTCTGTAACAAACAATGAGGAATTTGCTTTGTGTGGGAAGTGTAATTCTCATTAACATAACAGTGTACCAGGAACAGTTCCCCCTAGTCCTGAATCAAATTAGAGGAATCAGCTAAAAGGTCTTTCAACAACAAATACAGAAGCAACACACAGAAATGGAAAATAAATTCTTTGAAATGTTGCAGTGTTGAGATGGGCAGGAAAAAGCTGTTCCATATTCCATAACATGAAGGCAGTCTCTTTATGTACTGGTAGGAACTACCATATACTTTCTGAATGAGTGACTTATTTCAGATGAAGGAGGGGGAAAAACCCCCAAGAAAGAACAGAAGTAAAGTCTCCAGGAGAGAGCCCATTGTATGTGTCTTCTTAGCATAGGCTGCAGCCACTAGAGAAGAAAATGGTTGCTGTTACACACAGGCACAGTAATTAGAAATGTAAAGGTGTGAAATACAGAAAACAAAGGGATGCAATTTTCTAGCCATGCTCTACATGGATCACATTTAAACACACCCCTCACTCTGCTAATTCAGCTTAACCTGATGTTCCAGGCTGGGGAACTACTCAGTCTTTAGCATCTGGGTTCGGGGCCCTATCTTTCCACAGGCACTTAGAGCCAGATTTTCAAAGGTATTTAGGTGCCTAAAGATGCAGATTGGTGCCTAATGGGATTTTCAAAACATGGGGATTTAAGCTGGTTTAACTACATTGCTCAAGGGTGTGGATTTTTCACACCCCTGAGCGAAGTAGCTGCATCAATCTAATTTTCTAGTGTAGACTGGCCCTGACTCTAATTGACTTCCGTAAATGGGAAGCAATGTGCTCAACACATCGGAGCTACTGAAGAACTGCCATGTGGTGACAAAGACCTGCCAAAAGCCCTTGCATAGAGAGGCAAGAGGCTGTGGAGATCTCTCCCCTAGCAGCCAGGAGAGGGAAAGGTAGGAGAGCATGCTTTGTATTAGCCAATTCCTGCCTCCCGGCAGCTAGGAACCCTTTTAAATGGAGAGAGAACAGAAACTCTGAAGTGCCATAGGAAACAAAGGATTCTGGGATGTGGGAGCTGTTGGAAGAAAAGTGCCTGCATATAAAGTAGCAGAAAGGGAATGGCTGAAATATTATCTGTGGCACAGTTGAAAATAAGATGAAAGAGCCTTCATTAGTACCTCCATTTAGTGAAAATATGGGCTCCTGAAAAATATTAGGCCCCATAAGAAAGTCTGAGTGAATTAATCACATTTCTTCAGGAAGTCTGGTAAAAGTCAGTGCTGCTGTATTAAAAAAACAAAAACTTGTCCCCCATAATCTGAATCCCAGAGTCTTGAGTTTCCTAATTTAGTGCTTGAAGCCATGCCATGGTTACTCTGCGGAACTAGAGCTGTTCTGAGAAATAAGCCGTCATCTACTGTGTATGGATATGAAATGAATGGGCTGAGATCTCCTTTTCCCATCTGTATTTTTCTTCTCTTCTTTTATTTCTATTTCTGAGTAGAGACCTACATTAAAAAGTAAACCAATCACAATTCTTTAGCCCTTCCAATTCTAACAACGACCACAATGTGCATTTACTTTCACCCTAACTATAAAAGGGCATTATTGAACCAGATATTACTCTGTACGTGAACATTCTATTTTCACAGGTAAAATAAAGCAACTAACAATTTGAACCACCACAAGATGGCACAATTCTATAACATTGCATTTCATCACTATCAAAGTAGAAGTTTTAGGGGCTGTTGTTATGTCTATCACATTCATATCATATGACTATTGCAGTGACAAAAAGATTTCATTGATATATAGCCAAACCAACCTCGCAGCAAAGCTTTTTGATGGAACAGGGCACACCCTGGTTCGCTGTAGTAAAGCCATTAAGCAAGGAATTTTAGTCAGTCCAAACTAAAGCTAATGAGACTTGGCTAGCAACAAAAATAGGAACTCCAAGAAAAGTTTATTGGTGGGGTAACAAGGATAAAATGTTGCCCAGATCCATTATTGTCAATGTACTTTCCCCCCCCTGTTAACAACGCCTTGTACAAATGAACATGGCAAACGAGATCTTGATGTGCAGGATTTAAGCAGTCATAATGTTGATTCTTGGTATAATCCTGGGAGTTTCCAGTCCTTCAGTGACTAGTACAGGGGAAATGTTATGGGAAATGCCAGTGATGGAACTGAGAGAATTTGTTTTTGCAAGGCAAGTGGGAGGGGAAGGTCTGCTGCTGCTGACTGCTGCTTCCTCTATTATTCTTTGGGAATTTTCTACAAGTGCCACACAACTGCCATCTCTGCCCATTCTCACACTAATTCACCAGCCCTGGACTATACCACTGCTATCTTTTTCTGTACCCTCCATCTCAAAGGCATCCGCCTAAAAGCAACATGGGCTGACCATGAAACTTGAGGCCTAGTCAATATAGGTCCAGATCAGACAGCTTCCATGAAGGCTTCCTTTTTCATCTTATGAGACCTCCCACATTTTAGTAGACATGCCCAATGTAAATTTAGACCAATGAAGAGCCATCCCCTATCCCTCTTAGAGCTGTGGTAGCACATAAGCTTGGCTCCTGTGGCTAGGTGAATTCTCTTCTCTGGTCCTGTGGACGCTCCTGCCCAGAGCAACAGATAACTTTCTGATGAATAGGGAATTGACAAGGCAGAAAGAAGAGAACAACTGAGAGCGGGGGGGTGGGGGGGGGAAACAAGAAATGGATAAAAAATGAAAGCAAAATAAAAAAAATACAGAGACAAGCAGCAAGACAAGAAAGAAAAAAGCAGAAGAGACAAGAACAGGAGAGAGAAGGGAAATGGAAAAAAGGAGACATGGCAGCATGTGTGCTAGGGCGTGGCAGGAGGAGCTGGTGAGGAAAGAGGGAGGAGAGGTTGCCCAGTTGCTTACTTTTCACAAAAGGATAGGGCTCAAGAATGTAGGGAAACACAATGAAAACATCAAGAAATAATTAAAACACAACAGTACAGAAAACTGGCTTCCAAGAAGTGGAATAAATGCCCCCAACAAATATCCATATTTATTTACTGTTCCATGACCCCATATAGCACTGCAAGCTTCCCATAAAGTCTTAGAGAAAGGGGCTTGTATGCACTGCATGTGGAATTAGAAATTAAATCCAAAGAGAACTATTTCCTTATTAAAAGTTACATGAATTAGCATTCTGGCTACAGTTCACCTCGTTCAAACGCCCCTAAACAAAGTAATTGTGGTAACTCATATATGCATGAAAGGCAGCACACAAGACAATATTTCAAAACGTTTCCATTTCCCGTTTCCTCATCTGTCACAACGCAGACTAGTTTGGCAGTGGCTTTCACAGCCTTCCTTGTCAAGTATCAAGGTTCCTCTGTGCACTCTGTTAAATAAAGTGACAGCAGTACAGCTGTTTTGCTCCATAAAAGAGGAAGAAGACAGGAATGTAAGAAAGGTGAGATGTGTTGATATAAAGTGCTCAGAAATCTCAGTACTATGGTAATCAATATGTAGCAGAGGGAAAAATGAGAGTGGAAATGTAGATAAGGTATTATTCGCTCTTCACCTCTATATTTCTTCTTAAGGCCTTAACAATGAGTTTCACATAGTGTATGAGGACTTCTCTACATAGTGCTTTAATTCACACCAGAGCGGTGTACATTTTGTCTACACTAGCATGTCATGCACTAACTGGTCTGTATGGACTCTTCTGGTGCATACTAAGAGTTCCCTAAATTACAGGGCACACCAGCATAGTCCACACAGGCCAGTTAATACGTGATGATGCGAGTGTGGACAAAGATGTACACCTCTCTGGCGTGGACTAAAGCCCTGTGGCAATAAGCCCTTAGAGAACAGGGGGTGGAGGGTTAGATTAGCTTTTTACCACTATACAATCATGAGCAATGGGTTGGGCAGCCTCCTTCTAAACATTTGTGTATATCACGAGCCCACTTCAGTTTGGTACTATTGTTAGTCTCACTCTGAACACAGTCTAGCAGCTTATTGTTAACCAGAAACAGCTATTTAGTGCTGGATCTTCCACAGGGTGCTGGGTGACTGTCCAGAATGCTCAAGAATACCCTGAAGGCACATTGCCTAGGATGAGAGTTGAGGGCCCTCAGCATCTCCCAGGGTTGCGCTGCTAGATAGGTGCTTAAATTCA
Source organism: Emys orbicularis (assembly GCF_028017835.1). Classification (NCBI taxonomy): domain Eukaryota; kingdom Metazoa; phylum Chordata; order Testudines; family Emydidae; genus Emys; species Emys orbicularis. The sequence goes on along the minus strand of NC_088689.1, from coordinate 28,520,924 downwards.
AATGCTAACTAAGACATACCATAAAATATGAAAAACCAATATTATATACTTGAGTGAGTGTGTACCTATATACCCACAGAGTAAGCATCATTAAAATATTGATATTTACTTGTTGCTCTAGTTAACATTTCTGCTGTATTTGCAGTATTTACAGAGTACTGTATATCTTTATTTCACCATGGAATAAACCTGCATCTACTTAAGGTCTTTGGCCTCCATACCTGCACTGCACCCGCTCCTCCATCCCAACCACTGCACACCTCACAGCAGCTTCCTAGCAGCCCAACTTTTAAATAAAAATAACCCACCACAAAAATATTTTCTTTACCCCTCACAGGTATGCATCCTCTAAAAGCAGGGACTAAAAATTACAGTGGTCAAGGGAACCCCATGCATAGGAACCCTATGGTTCCCCACCATAGGGGTAGGGTTCCAATGTGTAGGGCACTTGGAACTAAGGTTAAGGTTCCTATGGGTAGAATACTTGGAGCTAGGGTTAGGGTTCCTATGGGTAGGGTTCCCCGCCATAAGGTTTGGGTTCCTATGGGTAGGACTCTTGGAACTAGGGTTAGTGTTCCTACGGAAAGGGCAGTTGGAACTAGGATAAGGGATCCTAAAGGTAGGGCTTCCCGCTCTAGAGTTTGGGTTCCGAGGGGTAGGGCTCCCTGCCCTAGGGTTTGGGTTCCTAGGGGTAGGATTCCTATGGGGAGGTCTCCCTGCTCTAGGGTCAGGATTCCTATGTTTAGGGCTCCCCGCGCTAGCATTAAGGTTCCCATGGGTAGGGCACTTGGAGCTAGCATTAGGGTCCCCATGGATAGGGGTCCCTGCCATAGATTTAGTATTCCTGTGGGTAGGGTACTTCAAGCTAGGGTTAGCATTCCTCTGGGTAGGGCTCCCTACACTAGGGTTAGAGTTTCTATGGGCACGGCCCTTCGAGTTACAGTTAGGTTTCCTATGGGTAGGGTACTTGGAGCTAGGATTAGGGTTCCTATTGTTAGGGCTCTCTATGAGCATTCTCTATTGTTAGTACCCTATGAGTAGGGCACTTGGAGCTAGGGTTGGGATTCCTATGGGTAGAGTTTGGGCCAACACAGAACTTTCCAGATGGAAGAATATGAAAAATAGCACCTAGGAAAATATTGAACTCTCCAGGGCATTATTAAAAATGCTAAACTCTCCCACATATAGGAAGCACTGTCCTGTGGCTAAGACCCACAAGTGAGTATCATGTTGGGGTTCATTTTCTGGCTCTGTCCCATGCTCACATCATGATTTTGGACATGCCAATTAACTTCACTGGGCTACAGATTCCCCATCTGTTAAATGGAGATAATAGCATGATTCTTCTTTGGTTAATGTTTATAAAATGCTTTGAGGTCTTCACAGAAGGGGCTAGAGAAGTTCAAAGTATTATTATTTATAATAATTCCCAAAATAGCTTACCGTTAAATAGACGGCATACACAAAATACAGGCTGGAATGTGAGAGAGACAAGGTAGGTGTCATGATCAGGACATGGGCAGTCTGACTAGTGGCCAGAGCAGGAGTCAGGCCAGGTCAGACACCAGGAGGTCAGATACCAAGACAGGCCAGAGGGCAAAACCAAGAGTCAGGCAAGATCAGGTTACCAGGAGATCACAGTCAGGCAGTGGGAGCAGATACTGCAGGGCAGGCAGCCCTAAATACAGAGACCCAAGTTGCATGGACAACTTCCTGTTATGTGCTTGGTTTAAATAGGAACTGGGAACCAATCACGACCCCCAATTTTCTGCCAATCGGCTCCCAAGACTGTAGTCCTCTTCCACAGTTCAGCTTCTATTCTGACATCCACTATCAGGTCACTGGGTGTGAGATTAGCACTTATTAGCACCTAAGGGCTGGTCTACACTAACCCCCCCACTTCGGACTAAGGTACGCAAATTCAGCTACGTTAATAACGTAGCTGAATTCGAAGTACCTTAGTCCGAAGTTACCGCGGTCCAGACGCGGCAGGAAGGCTCCCCCGTCGATGCTGCGTACTCCGCTCGCCGAGCTGGAGTACCAGCGTCGAAGGCGAGCACTTCCGGGATCGATCCGGGGCACTTCCGGGATCGATCCGGGATCGATTTATCGCGTCTTAACCAGACGCGATAAATCGAACTCAGAAAATCGATTGCTTACATCCGGACCCGGATGTAAGTGAAGACGTACCCTAAGAATCCCGTGAACCAGCATTCAAGGCCTACAGTCCCTGAAAGTAGGTGAGGTAATATCTTTTATTGTACCAACCTCTGTTGGTGGAAGGTGCAAGCTTTCAAACTTCACAGAGTTCTTCTTCAGGTTTGGGGAAAGAAACCAGTGTCTCCCACAACATGTGTTAACCCCTTCTGTTTAATAATCCGTCCATACTTGTATTTAGCTCTGACACTCTATTTTCCTTTTTTCAGACTTGAAGAAAAGCTTTGTGAAGCTCTATAGCTTGTACCTTCCACCAATACCACCTCTGCAAATAGGATGGAATGGGATGTTCATAAAGACTTTATTACCATAAGTCTGGGTTGCCCTTCAGAAATTGCCCATTCCTTTAATGCTCGTGAGTAATGCAGCCATCCCAGGCTGCCGTCAATAAAACCTTTATAACACCCCATGCGGTCATATATTCTCTCTGTGTTTGCATACACATAAAAGAATCATTTCCCTTTCCTCCCTCCCAATTCAATGACAGCCGCTTTTGGGGGGAGGTGGAATATAGCAGCTATTTAATAGCACACAGCAAGATACAGAATTAACATTACAAGAAGGAAATGATTCTTTTTTAATAGAATGTTTCACAAAATGTTAGGAGAAGGAATTACAGAAGTACAAGCTGCATTCAGTTTCTTAACATGAACTTCATTGTTGTGTCTTAGATTGGCCTGGTAAGCTGGGCTTTGAAATACTGCATTTGTTCCCCCCGAAACACACTCTATTGTTCCAAAAATGACTTTGAAAGATTTTAGTCAACAAAAGTTCAAAATATGAATTTGGGCATGAAGTTCTCTGGATTTTGAAGCCTCATCACATTATCCAGCCTTCAGCTATATGCCACCTACATCTAGAATTATGGCTTTGAATGTCCTCATAAGAGTTTAGCAGGGTCAGACTGCAATAAACCTAGGGTCCTGCAGGGTGTAGTGTTCAGATATGTCTACACAGTAGGTGGGAGTGAGCCTCCGCACCTGGCTAGACAGACCCATGCTAGCAGGGCTCAAGCTAGCTAAAAATAGCAGTGTGGATGTTGTGGCTTGAGCAGCATTTTGGGTTTTCAGGCCCACCCGACCCCCTGGCTCTGAACTTGGGTGGTTAGTCCGAGTCTCCACTGGAGCCACAACGTTAGCATGCTAGCTCAAGCTCTACTAGTACATGTCTGTCTACCCGGGCTGGGAGGCTTGCTCACAGCTGCATTGTAAACATACTGTTAGTGACTCAGAGGCAGGCAGCGTAAGCTATCCAGGGCCCTGTGCTAGGGTGGTGTTGCTGAGCCATACCAGCCCATAGGGAGCTCCAGGAGGGATTGTACCTTTTTGATGCCAAGGAGAAGTGTAAATGCTGAACCATTCCTCAGGGCAGAGTAGTATATCCCTGACCACCTCTGCTGGCTAGAGCAGTAGGGCGTTTGCACTCTCAAGGGTACTAGGAAGGGCTCTTAAGTGCAGGGACCATGACTGTCTCACACTATAGGGGAGGTGTAAAGAGAGGAAGTTCCTTGCCCCCTGCTCTTCCTTGCACACTACTACAAAGGTCAGGCATAACTCTGGTAAAACTGCTCCCTCTGAATCAGCTACTGGTGTCCAGGCATAGGCGGTTGCTTTCTTTTGGATCATACTTAAAGGCCTGATGATTTGCAGAGATTACAGAGCCTATCTGTTAACATAGGGGCATTCACTCTTATGTCTTGGCTGAAGTACATTTGGGTAACTAGATAATATGGCTTATTTTTGTCTGGTACTGTTGCTAAGTGGTGATTAATGGCTGTTGCCTTCCACCCACATGGGTCTTTATTTCACTGAGGGATAAAATAATTTCTGACTAATTTAAAATGGGTTTTCACAGACTGTGGAGCTTTTCAGGATCCTTGGGTTAAAGTTGCTTTACAAATGTCACATATTGCTCTGAAATATATACAGTCCACCAGATGCTGAACCAAATCATATACACTACACCACAGTGGAGGTCCTTAAACACTTGCCAATTTTAATCCAAGGTAAACAAATATAGTTAACTCATCATATCAGTACTCTTCAGTTGTACTTCCTTATACTCACAGTAGGAAATAACATGATTCCTGCACATTGAAGTGAGCAAACTGCTAGTTTTTTTTTCTCTACTGGTAAGGCAACTAGCAAGTCTCTAAGAACCATCACTGCATCAGAGCTCTGGGAAATACATCACTGATCTGTTATCGGAAAAAATGAACTCTGATCTTCTCCTTAGATCCAAGACTTTAGAATTTCAGTGCAAGTGGATCTGTTTGTCCTGGTACAGTATGAGAAACTATCACCAGCTGTTGCAGAGAAACAAGACTGCATTGTGACAGCCACTCACGGATCAATACGCTGAATTACAACAACCAAACGTAAGAAGCAGTTAAACAAAGAATTATTTCCATCCACGGCTTCTGGCAAAATCATAACTCAATCATGTTTTATGAGGTCACAAGAAACCCTCCAAAGGAATATTCCCATGAGTGTCTCAGCAGCTTATCATTTATTATTCCACTATGAGTGACTTGGCTGTGTACAAATGTCACATCCTCATCAAGAAGAAGAACTCGATGGTCCAATAAAAGATATTACCTCACCCACCTTATCGCTCTAAGATGCTGGGGCCAACACTGCATAAATCTTCATCAAAATCTGTCGTCTGGAATTACTCACTATTAACTTGAGTGTTTTTACCCCTTTCACTAGAACTGAAAATAAGTTTTCAGTGGGAAAAAATAGCTTTTTGGTCTTGTAATCATAATTTGCACATTGTCACTGGGAGGGAGCTAAAAGCAAGAGGTACAATTCACTTCATGTTTTGAGCAGAATATTAACCAAGTGCTTACCAGAGGCAACTGTCCAAATGCAGACCTGTCTGAATGCAGACCATCTGACCTGATTTACCTGTCATATATCCATCACAGATAATTTATAGGCATCTAGAACCACATGGTTTTGGCAAGAGAGGGGTGTTTTGTGGGTCTCAAGAGAAGAAATAGAGGAAACCATAAACTGAAAATATAGTTCAACCCACAGCATTTGTTTTTATAAATGCTTCTGCTTGTACTCCACTAGTGAGTACAGTACATTAGCTTTTGTCCACGTGAGAGAATAGATGGCATAGATGGTATAAAAGATAGATGGGGAAAAGGAACAAGACATAGGAAGGGTGCCAATTAAGGAGGGAGGTAAATGCCAATCCACCAAGGTTTCCATAGAAAGGAAAAATACAAGGATAGACATAGTTTCAGTGTCTGCTTTACCTCCCATTCTATAGATATCTCATTCTTCAGGAAATGGGATGCAGCACAGGGCAGAGGCATTCACTTCAATGGGCTTTGGACCAGGCCCCTAATTTTTTCATTTCCTCTGCAAGCCTGGGATAGGTAAAAGAGGCATGTTACCTTTGTTATGTTAGGCCCCATCAGCAAAGCTGATTAGTCTCCCCATAGAGGGATATTTAATCTCTAGGTTTCCCCCTCCCGACTCCCATATTCTTCTGTAATCTGGTATTCAAACATGTTGCGTAATAAGCAGCCTCCCTATCCCCCAGGCGCTTTGGGTTCATCCTGATAAAGCACTGTTATATGTCCTCATTGTAAAAAAAATTCTGTTTTGGAATAATGAGCTGTTGGGAAATGCCTTTATTATATTCAAAGATTTCTAAAAAAAAATCATTTTAGAGTTGAGCAGAAGCATGAGAAATTTCAACTTTTGAGATTTTTAATTCCCCCAAAAACATAATCTACAAGCATCTGAAAGGAAGCATCTTATAATGGAATTGGCAGCTCTCACTGTAGCATTGTTAGAGCAACACTAATATCCAAAGTAAACATAAAAATCCAATATCAGACAATCTTTCCAAATCATCACTGTGTATGGTACTGCACTAGTTTTGGTCACTTATGCCAAATGGCCACTAGAGGGCTGTGTTACCTCTATCAATTCAGATGAAACTGTCAACCAAACAGGCCCTGTTCCTGAAAACACTCTGCCATCATGTGCCTTTGCACTCAGGCTAGGCAAACTTTTGTAATAACCTTGTGGTTATTATAGATCCTGTGACACTTTTGGCAAAAGTTGGGGTCCTACAGAGCCATGTAGAATTTTCATGAGGAAACTTATGACTGGTAAGGTTGCCACCTATCCAGGTTTCCCCAGCATTATTCCTTTTTTTGAGGTAGCCCTGGGAAATCAATAAGCGTGCACAGTACACACTACCAGCTGTCAAGTTTTATGGGCTCAGGATCATTCCGGATATCCCATTTTTTTGTACCTCAGAGGTAGCAACCCTAATAATCTGGGGAAATGCCCCTGACTTGGTTTCTTCCCAATTTGAAATACAGGCCATATTTACCAAAGTTTGGATGGAAACCATACAAAACTCAGTCATTCTGCATGGTTTCAGATTGCTACAAGGCAAAACACAGCAGTTTGGGCTCTTTCTCTTTGGAATTTGAAGCTTGTATTACAGCTGGTTGAAAAAAAACTGAATTTTTTTGACAAAAAGCATGGACAAGTGAAAAAATCCTCCCAGTTTCTGGACCAGCTCTAGCTTGTCTGTACTTGAAACTGAAAGCAAGGAACACCACAGTGCAAGAATGGGATTTGCAGGGATCTTTTACAAACACACTGCTGAATTTCACACAGGTCCAATGGTAACAATGGTATGGTGTCCTGGCCAATTTGCTTCTTAGGTAATTGTGTTCTGCCTCCCTAATTCCCTCCCAATTTCAATTGGATATTGTATTCCTCAGTCTTACCCTAATCTGCTGTGCCTTCTACTCCATAAGTGGCTTCATTTTAGGAACAGGTAATGTAATCCCTTCACCGTGACTGCAATTCAGCCACAGGTGCAAATCGGAGTATTTGTGCTTTAGGTACATAGTTGTGGTGCAAATCAGGCAGTTAGAGGTGGAAGTACTTTGATTTGCACCTGCAATTCATATCTACAGGTTCAAAATCCAAGAACAAAACTTGCAAACACAAATGCCACTGCAATCAGAGAGCTAGGCCAGTTTTGGAAAATGTTAGCTCTGTGAAAAATCTAGTCTAGCATCTGCAGTTTAATTATCTCTGCAGTGGGTGTTTCTAGCTACATCCACTACGGACATTTTTCTGTTAAGTACGTGGTTTGATACACATTGACATATGCAGCTTGTTTCTGCAGTGCTTACTTTTTTGTGCCTTTTAGCCTTTTCTGTACATTGTTATTACAAGGGGTGCCATGCTCAGAATCTCACAGAAGGCTTTTATAATTGTTAATGATTGAAATATATTAGTGCATCAGACACTGCAGCCAAATTAACACTGTCTCTTCATTCTCTCCTCTGGACAAACCAGCAGCATCTGGCCCTAGATCATCACCCATTGCAAGGAGGATAGAGCTAGCACAGAGGCTCTTAACATCAGCCCCACTCCCTGCTCTCAGCATAGCAGGATAAGGTCCTGTGGTCAGAGCAAAGGGAGCAATGCATGGCCTGGAGGCCACGGCTGCAGGTTTAGCCTCTGGGGGTGGTTTTACATTTGGTATAAATTGAACAGCCTTTAGGCTCTAACATCTGCCAGGGGACTGGCCCTGCACACCATGGGCCCAGGATTAAGGGGAGTGCAATGGTGAGCTTTCCTCCTTCCTGCTTGCACCGTGCGCAGCTTGGCTGTACAGCAGGATCTGACCCTCTGTCTTTATTTCTTTGAGATCCCATCCTAGGTTATAGATGTGGCCCTTTTACCTCTCTCATGTCTCCTTCGCTCCTTTCTCCTACTCATCCTCATCTCTCCCCCTCTATTTCACATTCTCCTTCCCATCCCTCCTCTACACTCTTTCACCCATGTGTTCCCAGATCTTGGGCTGGCAGCTGGCATTCATGGCTTCATGTTTCACACTTCCTGCCATACTATGTGCCAGAAACACCACACCATCCTTGGTCCTGAATGCCTGAGTTGCTGAGGGCTGCTTCCCTCTGCAGTCCAAAGAGCAGCACAGCCCTGAAGAGCTAACTGCAAGGGCAGGCTGAGGGAGAGGCAGGCTGAGGAGGCCTTAAAACAACTTCAGCATGGTAGCTCAGAAACCAGCCTCAGATTCCCCTCAGCCCTGCTCAAGCAGCGGGGAGAGTTAATCTCATGATAGGGTGAAGAAAAGTTAAAGGAGTCACATGTTCCCCTAACTCACAGTACCCCAATGGCACAGGGAGTACAGACAATGCCCTCATTCAGTGCTAGCTGTGCAGTATTACAGCAGCATGACTGTGCTCCTGTAACAACCAATGCAATACCCTTATGACTCAGGTATTCTCCTATCTGCGCTCACAGCAGGCTGTTATTCATCTAGCTTGGAAACTGACTTGCTTCAGTGACGAATTCCCTTTCACAGTTATTTTAGCTGCTTAGGATGTATGAAAATCCAGACAGAGTCATGTCATGTGGCCTCCCTCAGATGTTGTGGATGGATGCCAATCAGAAACACTCAACAGCTTTGAAAAAGCATTGATGGTAGGTGCCTTAAAGTGCAATAAGGACATTGAGTGTAGGCCGCAGATTAAGACAGATGAAGGCTGCTGGAAGGGGACAGTTGGCTATTATTCCAAGGTTTTACATGCCCAGAACTTTTTTCAAATTGCTGGGGAGATGACAGTACTCTAGAAGGGGGAGAAGTGAGAACATAGCTGTGTTCTGATTCCAGGACAAGATGCTATTAGGAAAAACTTTTTCACTAGGAGGGTGGTGAAGCACTGGAATGGGTACTTAGGGAGGTGGTGGAATCTCCTTCCTTAGAGGTTTTTAAGGTCAGGCTTGACAAAGCTCTGGCTGGGATGATTTAGTTGGGAATTGGTCCTGCTTTGAGCAGGGGGTCGGACTAGATGACATCCTGAGGTCCCTTCAAACCCTGATATTCTATGATTCTGTGATGGAATTTGGGAATACATTTAATGAAGAACGCCATTATTTAAAATCTCCAGGGCCTATTACACACCACATTAATTCAAATCAATGGGCGCTGGATTGTTTAGCGCCTCTGTAGAAAAAAAATCAGACCCTAAGAGTCCTGGGGCCCTGTTGTTTCCTCCCAAAGATAAAGTTCACAGGAGAAAAAAAATTAATGTGAATGTTTCTTTGCAGCTATACAAAACGCAGGCACCAGACGCTAAAGGGGAGTGACTTGCTGGCCCTGAAGTGTGCCAAGGGTTTAAGGTGGCTGTCAGTCACCACAAAGAATATAGGAGTAGTGTGGAGTGCAGTCCTGCTGCAACTCCTCTTAGGGGATCTGCAGCGGCCTGTGGATCTCTGGGGTACCTATCTGTGCAAGCACATAACTGTCCTGCCAGATTATCTCCGGGCAACCAAAATCACGATGAGTAGAAAGCTCTGTGTAACTCAATGCTTCTACACCCAGCATGAATTTCTACCCATATTGTAGTGTTTTCCTAGGGGATAATGCTGCACAGAGAGGTCATGCTCTGACTCTGCTCTTTCCTTTCCTGGGCAAGTCTCACCCATTGAATCCCAACTTCATGGAAGGAAGGAGAGGGACAAAGTGGGGTTTCACCGGTTTTTGAGTGCAGATTAATTTATACGTGATTTACAGCATGTTAAGCCCAACAAACATACTGTATGTGCCACTCTCTAGTTCTAGTCTTACAGCACTGCAGGAACCCAGTGATGATGGAAATTGAGATTTACTGAAACTGAATGGAGTCCCATTATTTGACTGTCTAACAGGTGGCGGAGATCTAATATTGAATGGCACCAGGCTGTAGTTCATTTCTGCAATGTCCCGCGGATTCGGCGGCATGGCTGCGAGAGGTCCGCCGGTCCCGCGGCTTCGGTGTACCCGCCGCCGAATTGCCGCCGAATCCGCGGGACCGGCGGACCTCCCGCAGGCATGCCACCGAAGGCAGCCTGACTGCCGCCCTCACAGGGACCAGCAGGACACCCCCCGCGGCTTGCCGCCCTAGGCATGCGCTTGGAGCGCTGGTGCCTGGAGCCACCGCTGACCAGTAGTGTAAGCAAAACCAAGGCCAAGCACGCTCTGACTATTCCCAGCTAGCATATGGGCCCTAGGGGACCATACCCAGCTGGTACGGTTTAGAACAGCTCCCACACTGCTCTAAACTGCAACTGGCTCATTCATTGGCCCCCTCCTCTGCTGTGCTAAGCGCATTCAGGATGCAATAGAAAATTTAGTCCATGCTCTATAAAATAAATAAAGAATTAAAACTTATGTCATGCAGACAAAATCGCAATATCAGAGTGTGCTTGAAAAACTAATCCCCTGCTCCATAAGAACATATGTGCTCATTTCCAGGGAGCTCCTATGCATTTTACTTGAAAAAATAAAGAGCTGTATGTTATTAATCATACATTTTAGGTTTTTTTATAATCCAAGAATGAGGCAAAGTCAATACAAATTGGACGGGGTGCGGGGGGGGGGGGGGGGGGCAGATGTTTAGTATAGGTGACTATTTATTAGGAAACAGATTCACCTCAAAATATATCTTGAGCAAAGGTGCTTTTGTTTAAGCTATGTGGAAACAATTGAATAGCAACCTAGGAACTGCCAGACTGGATCAGACCTGAGGCCCATCCAGTCCAGGATCCTGTCTTTGACAGTGGCCAGCACCAGATGCTTCAGAGGCAGGTGCTAGAACTACATAGGAGGGAGCTGTGAGATGCTCTGTGTCATTATGATGGGATTATTCAATTTGTTAATAAAAAACAACAACAAAAGTAGTAATTGAATTATCATGAGCCAGATTTTGTTTCACTCGTGTTATCTGAAAAGTACAAAGTACATTTTTAAAGAAAGACGCTTATCAACATATTATGGGCACTCACCTAACTGCCAGCTGCAACCTGTATTTGGCTGCTGAGAACAAACTCTCCAAACTCAGACCTTCCCATGCATCAATACATTTATTTTATTTATAGTTAGCAAATGTTTGCAGCAGAAATAAAGGAACAGAGTTTGCAGAGATAAAGAAAGTGACTCATACTACAACAAATTTTCCTGCATATCTTCAAGGTGAACTGCAAAGGAAAAATCTACCATTTACTTCTCCTTTAGGAAATATAAAGGCATCCTCAGAATGGTTTCTTTTAATCTTCTGCTATTTTTTCTATTGTTATAAATATCAGGTCTTTCTGGACTTATTTATTTTTGCTGGAGAACTCTTTGGAGGACTGAGAGAATATTGAGATCACAAGCAAACATCTATTACTTTACCAGTCCTCAGTAAAGGAGTGAGAGAAAAGTTTGATGAGTTTTAGGCCATGTCTGCATTAAGGAATTGATCCCTTCATAGTGGACTGTGTGATAAAACTGGTTTAAGTATTAAGGGGTACCTTGTGGCCCCTTTGCCATGCTGATTTGTGATCTGAATCGTTGCTGTTTTGCTCTTCATGCTACAACATTTTTATTGCACTGGTACCTGTCCTACCACAGCTCCCAATAGCAGTAGATTCTGAATGGCCGCAGGTTCACCATGGGACTGCAATAGGGGAATTATTTGAATTACCTATGCTATCACTCTACCCACCTTCATCTGTACCCAAACTGAAACAGTTGAGATTGAAACAGCTTTTAAGCCAAACTATACCAATATCTGGCATGCACATTAAGTGTTGGGAGCACTTTTGGCTGTTGATACAAAGTGCTTTACGAGCATTCTAGAAGGAACAAAACCAGTAAATTTCTCTAATTCAGACAATGCTTCACACTGCTAACAGATTTTTTCCTTTGCAGTTCACTTCTAATGCAGTTTTTTTGTAGGAGAACAGCATTGTGCCTCATCTGTTGTTACCAGATACAGGAGCAGTCTGAATCCATCTGGAAATGTAGGTCTAATATTTGCAAAGTAGTCAAAGCTGCAATTTAAGGGCCCACCGAGGATTCCCCTTGGGTGCTGTAGGACTTCTATAGCAATTTCACACCACCTCCTTACATGGTCCCTGGGGAAAAGGGACCTGGGCAGGACATCCATAGGCCTGATAATCCCTGGCTGCTGAAATGACCTCACAGCTCCTCTAATTTAAACATTCAGGATATTCTGAATTAAACCAGGGGCTGGACCAGCCTCCAGCTGGTTTTGGGGTAATGGGAATGCAAAGGTGACATTAATGTTCCCAGGTCCTACACTGAGCACAGCGTAGCCAGAGCAGCACGTCTGGGATGTGAATTCCTCTTAACGACAAGAATTTTAAAAAAAGAGGAGGAGAGGGGCTGTCATCACAATAAAGTAATCTTATTAAGCCAAAGAAGGGCATGCAATTGATGATGATGTAGATCCTGATTAGGCTAAACCTGTTTGGATAATTCTTTGAACAGTTTGTTTCTTTAGAACAGATGACATATTTGATAGTCAATGGACTGCTTGTGTATCTGGTATTTTATATGCCGAGATGCAACGTGAGCACTCTTTGATCTTGGCTTTGAATCCCAAGGAATCCCCCCCACCCGCCCCATTTGCCCCTATAGTGTTTTAGAAAATAAGAATGGACATACTGGGTCAGATCAGTGGTCCATCTAGCCCAGTATCCTGTCTTCTGAGAGTGGCTGGTGCCAGATTCTTCACTGGAAATGAACAGAACAGGGCAATTATTGAGTGATCCATCCCCAGCTTCTGGCAGTCAGAGATTTAGGGACACCCAGAGCATGGGGTAGCATTCCTGATCATCCTGGCTAAGAGTCATTGATGTATCTATCCTCCATGAACTTAACTAATTCTTTTTTGATCCCTATTATAGTTTTGACCTTCACAACATCCCCTGGCAAAGAGTTCCACAGGTTGACTATGCACTGGGTGAAGTAGTACTTCCTTATGTTTGTTTTAAACCTGCTGTCTATTAATTTCATTGGGTGACCCTTGGTTTTTGTATTGTGTGATGTGTAAATAATGCTTCTCTATTGACCCCTGCTTCTTGTGTTACGTGAAGGGGTAAATAATGCTTCCTTATTCACTTTCTCCACACCATTCATGGTTTTATAGACCTCTATGATATTCCATCTTAGTTGTCTCTCCTCAAATGGAAGCTGTTCCATACCTGTATTCATTTTTGTTCCTTTTTCTGTACCTTTTCCAATTCTAAGATATCTTTTTTAAGATGGGGTGACCAGAACTCTATACAGTATTCAAGGTGTGGGCATACCATGGATTTATATAGTGGCATTATATTATTTTCTGTCTTATTATCCCTTTCCTAACGGTTCCTAACATGCTGTTAGCTTTTTTGACTGCTGCTGCACATTGTGGATAGCTTTCTGAGAACATCTGCTCAATGAATCCAAGGTCTCTGTCTTGAGTGTTAGCAGCTAATTTAAACCCCATCATTTTAGTGGACTTCTTGTTGAGTTCTTTTTTTCTTGGACGTTTCTAATGTTTCTAACTCCTGTAACACTTTCCTGCTTTACTTTACTATAGGTATATGATTGGAAATTTATAAAAATTTACAGAAAAATGGTGAAAGGTGCTTGCTATTTCTAAAAATACAGCATGATGTGATTTCGTTATTCCCATTATGTAATCTAGCAGGATAGACTATGCTGAAGAATAGTTCCATGTTACCGACAGCTGCTGACTTTCCCAAAGTTCCTCCATTTTCTCATGAAAGCTGAGATATAAGGTGCAAGGGCCATGAGATATTTAGGTGTCATTTACCATTGATAGGAATAGTAAACATGAGATCAAACTCCCCCTGTGCAATGCTTTCAAAATGTCTCTGAAAATCTAAGAAATCTTGTAATCAATTATGACTGGTAGTGTCAGTATTCTGTATTTAACTGAAATTGTCCTTGTACTAAAGGAAGACTAAACGTTTGCAGCTAACAGTCCATGAGACGAGTGCAGGAAGTTTGGGTTTTGTGAATCACACTCAAGGGAACATAACCACTTGCTGAGAAACAGGCCAAATCTTCTGATCCAATATTTTCCAGTTCTTCAAAACATTTTGATTTGTTCTCTTAATAGAAAAGGTAGTCAAGACAGCAGCACTTCAGCCTATTACTCCAATGTACACCACATCCTGTAGAGTACTCAGACGGCGTTCCTGTGCTGCCGCCTGCACAATGAAATGGGAAGACAGTCAACATGTGCATAGGGCCCTATGTGCACTGCTCCTTTGGGTGTGTTCCAACTGTAGCGAAGTGGGTAAGATGCTACTTGAGGGTGTTCCCAGGGCAATGACAGTGTGTTCTTCCTGCTGACTGGCTATTGCACAAGAGAGTGCTTCAGGCCTGATTCACCCCACACCAGTTCTTCATATAAAGTCTTAGCAGACAGTTTACACTTTCAGCCAATGCAATGATTCCTTCTCCTCCCTGCGCCCCCCCCGCCCCCCCGCCGCCCCCGTCCAACAGAGCAATGACATTTTGTTTCCCCGGAACTCTCCTTAGGTGAATCTCATCTGCCAAGAGTTTGTAATTTGGACTTTGAATTTTCTAGTGTACAACAGCCCTTACTTGGGCAAAGTTGATGGACTTCAACTGGAGTTGTGCCTTAGGAAGAACTGAATGAAGAACTGAGGTTACACGTACAGGTTTAAAAGAGTTAGTGTTATGGGAGCAGATTCTCAGCTGGTGTAAATTGGCTAGCTCTACTGAAGTCAATGCAAGTCACCAGAGTTCTGCAGAGCACTGAAGTCAATCGATCCATGCTGATTTACACTAACTAAATATCTCACCAATTGTGTTTTGAAAAGGTGGATAATTTTGGTCTAGGGAAAAGGAACAAAGAACTCCAGCTCACAGATGCTGTGAGCTGGCTGCCTGAAAGGTGATGCTCAGAGGTCAAGAGGGATAAATAGACACGGGGGTGGGGAAACCCTCAACTCCATCTTTTCCTGCCTGTTACTTATCCTGTTATTACAACAAACAGCACAGTATAGCAGGGACTGCAAATCACCTTCTTCATATTCCTCTCTGTGTACTGACTGGGAAGGGATTTTTTGTGTCATAATGGAGTTACTGCAGCAACCGAAATGGCAGTGATACCCTGTCCTCCCACGATACAACAGTGTACGCAGCAGAACACCCACTCGTACCACGCAGATGTGAGATTCAGATCCATTATGTCTTACTTTCTCCCTGAGCAGTGCCACTGGCTGTCCAAACAAACGGCAAGCGGAAGGGCAAGTGCTGCTGTTGCTCTGTAGAAGACTGGCGACGTAAATTTACAAGAGTTTGCCCTGGCAGCAAGGGAAGGACGGGTCGATCACATTCTCAATTAACTGCACAGCGTTCCAATAAGAGGAAGGGTGGAGTGTTCTGCTCATTTGTTTACTTGCTGTTCAACTCAGCTTGCTTCAGATGCTATTGAAAATTTTAAAAAAAAAAAGAGAGAGAGAGAGAGAGAGAGAGAGAGAGAGAGAGAGAGAGAGAGAGAGAGAGAGAGAGAGAGAGAAATGAACCGATTTGTGAGGGTTACATAGCAAGTACCCGATTCCCCTGCCTGGGGTCCCATATGTTCACGTGCTTTATTTCATAGTTACAGCACAGATAAGTCAGCAAGGGGAGCTTAACTGTGTCATTCCTATTAGAGTATTGGATAACTTTGTTTTGCCGTTTTAAAACTCTCTTTGAAGAAATACTTTGCAGGCAAATTAAGGGCACATTTCTGCAAGATGCTGAGTGTCCCTGGGGAATGAGGCAGCTCAGCACCTCTTACGACTAGGCCTTATGTTTTCCCCTTCTCTAAGAGACTGAATGACATAAAAATGTAACACAATGTAATGGACTTACACTTAGACATTTATATGCGTTGCAAGGCTGCCTGTAACTGCAGCCCACTTAAATCTCTCAGTAAAATAGTAAAATAAGGTTTGAACCTTTCCTTTTTCAAATCAGGACATTTGCAAACAATTGACATTTTCACTGCATAAATCTAATTCAACAATCCGATGGCTTGCTTGGCTCTGCACTGAGAACACATTGTACTTTATGTGAGCTAGGAAACTTTAGCTCACCTTTAATTATCTTCAGCAATTGCGTAGCCTAACAGTTGTTCCTGTCTTGTATTCTTCGCTTTTAATCAGTAACCTTCCAGTTGGTTGTTTTTTTTTATGTTGCAGCTTTTTTCTCATACCCTGAGCACAGACAGAAAGGAGAATGATGCGATGAGAACACACGTCTGGTCCTGGTTTTGAAAGTGTCCTCAACCCTGCTTACACGTTCAGACCTCCAGTTTTGGGTGTTCGTGTTTTCTGACATATCTAACCTCAGCGCTGTATGTGAAAATAGCACGTGTGTATACACACTGATCTTGTTATTCTGAATATTTTGGCACCCAAAATGTTCATGTCCAATGTCATCAACATGAAAAATTATAAGTACAGATTGAAAGGCCTTCTTGATAATCTTCCTTGATAAGGTTCTGGTTTCTAAAGTCGCTTATTCTGTGCAAAGTTAATGACCAGCCAGACTGAATGCTTTTCTAATGCCTAAACCCAAACAGCAGGTGTGGGTGGCCTCAAGGTAATATTTACCAACATTCAGACTGCAGGAAAATAGCTTTATTTAAGCATGAGGGAGGGAGGGAGGGAGTCTTAGGCTAGGTCTACACTGGGGGGGGATCGATTTAAGATACGTATTCGCGTAGCTGAATTCGACGTATCCAAGCTGACTTACTCCGCTGTGAGGACGGCGGCAAATCAACCGCCGTGGCTCCCCCGTCGACGGCGCTTACTCCTACCTGCACTGGTGGAGTACGCGCGTCGATTCGGGGATCGACTGTTGCTGTGACGTTGTGCAGTCTATATGGTTTTATAAAAACATGATAATAAGTGAATATAATGTAACTGGGATAGTTTTATAAAGATTTGATGATAAGTGAATATAATGCAACTGGGATATGCTTCGTGCAAAAGGTCTCTTGTAAGGTATCATTACAAAGCTCATAATCTACTGAGTGTGATCATCCTATTTGTAGAAATGTACCACTCTTGTATCTAAAACTAGAAATATAAAACATAACTCTGAGGGCCTATTGTAATTATGTAAAGTGTGGGCCATTAATGATGGTTTGGAATCTTGATGACTCCCATTAACAAGGACCATTGTCTGCAGATGGATGTGTTTACCTGTTAGTCTTCCTGTATATGTGTGTGCTGGCAAGTGGGCAATGAAGTCTTGCAGTGACATGTGATCATGTCACCTGAACTGGAATCCATCTTTAACCTGGGTGCTTTTCCAGTGGGGGGAGGGGAGGGGGTGGAAACCCAGAGGGACAAAGGGTTCCCGCCTTATGCAAAAGATATATAAAGGGGTAGAAGAGAACAGAGGGGGAGAGGAGCCATCATGAAGAATCCCCTAGCTATCGCCTGAGCTGCAACAAGAGCTGTACCAGGGGAAAGAATTGTGCCCAGGCCTGGAAGGTGTCCAGTCTGAGAAAAACTTACTGAAGCATCTCTGAGGGTAAGATTATCTGTATTCAGTTTGATTAGGCATAGATTTGCGCCTTTTATTTTATTTTGCTTGGTGACTTACTTTGTTCTGTCTGTTACTACTTGGAACCACTTAAATCCTACTGTCTGTATTTAATAAAATCACTTTTTATTTAGTAATTAACTCAGAGTATGTATTAATACCTGGGGGAGCAAACAACTGTGCATATCTCTCTATCAGTGTTATAGAGGGCGAACAATTTATGAGTTTGCCCTGCATAAGCTTTATGCAGGGTAAAACGGATTTATCTGGGTTTAGACCCCATTGGGAGTTGGGCATCTGAGTGCTAAAGACAAGCACACTTCTGTGAGCTGTTTTCAGGTAAACTTGCAGCTTTGGGACAAGTGATTCAGACCCTGGGTCTGTGTTGGAGCAGACGGGAGTGTCTGGCTCAGCAAGACAGGGTGCTGGTGTCCTGAGCTGGCAGGGAAAACAGAAGCAGGGGTAGTCTTTGCACATCAGGTGGCAGCTCTCAAGGGGGTTTCTGTGATCCAACCCGTCACAGTCGCGTCCCGACGAGACGCAATAATTCGATCCCCGAGAGATCGATTTCTACCCACCGATCCAGGCGAGTAGTGAAGACAAGCCCTTAGGGCTTGTTGACACTACAGTTGCGACTCTAGGTTAACCTAAATTTTAGATGCAGACCAGCCCTATCTCTAGCTTTTCATGAGGCTTCTCACCATCTAGGAATATTCAAGAACAAAAATCAGTGTTCCCTGACTCCTGAGAATTGTACAACTGGATCAGCCTAATGCTAATTAACATCATTGCATTTTCTTAAGCAAATGCCTTTCAAAACCAGTTTCACTTACCCACACTATCCCCTGGGAACCAGGTGGGATGGATTCTATCTATCTACCTATGATATTTTTAAGGTGCTAATCACAGTAGGATCTAAGCACAGACATGTCAAAACCAGGTAGCCACCATGGTTGCCGAAGCAGTGGTGTACCCTGTCAGTCAGAATCAAGTTCAAGGCTGGACACCAAGGCTATGTCTCCTCAGACCTTTTTTCCCTTAAAAATTTCCACTATTGCAGCAGGGCTAAATGACATAGCTGGTGGTGAAAACACCTGCTTCAGGTCTATACGAGTGCTTCCATGGGTACAGGGCTATTCACTGGTATTAAAGGGTAAAAAAATTGCTAGTATGGGTGACTCCCATCTCAACTGTCAGCCAGTACAGAGCTTCAACAGTAAGGTAAAACACCGAGGACAAAAATTGTCCCAGTGCAGCTTATGATTGGTCCTGAGGGTACAACTTAAGTGGTCTAGTCAGATACCTCAAGGAAGTCTTGTGCCTGCTTAGAGGTTTTGATTCCATGCATACAAATCCAGAGTTATTTGTTGAGGTTTTGAGAGTATACAAGGCAGGTTGGGTTCCCAAACTGCCTGTGGTGTTTCTGTGACACCTCAGCCTGCCTGTATACTCACAGAAAAGTATATGAATAAGTTTATTTGTGACTAGCCTCATTGTCATATACATAAGTGTTAGCAGGATTGTGCCTCTAGGTAGGGATGGGTGTAAATACCATAAGCCTCTGGAATTCAGATTAGTTACATACCTTATCTAAGTTGCCTCCAAACCTTTTGCATCTGCTGGAGTCACGTAAGAAAAGGCTTCCTCCTTCTCAGATGTCCAATGGTTCCAGGCAGGATGCAAACACCATGAGAACAGTCTTTCTTGTAATAATGTGCTATTTCTGACTGAACCTAGATAGTCAGAGAGACATGTGAGAATGAAAAACAAAGGGATAAAACCAGTATTCTAGCTTCTTTAGACCTCAAAACAATGTTTGGATTTCAATTTGGGGGGCAGCTCCTGTTTGAACCCTTTAAAAAAAAATCAAAAAGCCACTCAAGGGTTAAAAGAAAATACAACAAAGCCACAATACATAGTGTGCAAGTGTTTGTTATGGTGACATTTCAACAAGGAAATCCTTTTCACTCTGTAGTGCAGGAAACAGGCCTCCTGCAGAATAAGCAAATGCAATGAATACAGACAGAATATTTCACAACAGGAATATGTTTTTCTTTCTCCTTAAGGGCTCATCAGCCTGGCGCAGTGGGAGATGCCCAGGGCTGAAATGAGACACTTACCAGCACGATTTATCCTGCGTGGAGTAGAATTATAAAGAGTTGTGCCTTAATGCATTAGCTGGGTAATGAGTTTTACTGAAGCATTATTAACTTGCAGGATAATCACAATTCTGACCGCATCATTGTCTACTTCACACATTTGGGCCTGAAGGAAAAGCTCAGTCCTCAGAGGTTCAGCTACAGATGTTGCCAATAAGAATATGGATTGTTCTCTCTGGCATTTCCCCCCCCCCCCCCCTGTTACTGTGTGATGTGTTTGCATAACTGGAGATATGGCACCTGTCTTTGTTACTGAAATTCTTAGCTATTTTCCTTAGAGAGGAGCCCTCTGAATTCTGAGGTATGGCTAATCAGCTTGGCAGCAATAATGTTGCTGCTCTGCACAATTGCCTTTATCATTCTGCTATATGCAGTGTAGTTGTAGCCATGTCAGTCCCAGTATGTTAGAGAGACAATGTGGGCGAGGTAATATATTTTACTGGACCAGCTGCTGACTTTCCCATCTTCACCCCCACCTTGTAAACACATACTCAATATTATGTTTCCCCTGTGCTATAAAATGTTGCCCCACACAGCTGATTCCAAAGGCAAAGGCCTTTTTTTCCAGGCAGTTTTTGCATTCACTTAGTAAATACTAACACAAACAAGCCAATGATTTACAAAAGAAGGCTGCAAGGCTCCTTCACAGTGTAAGAATTTAGGGGTTCACATATGGAACAGAAAACTGGTTCATCTAGGCCCAGATTAAGATCTGACTTACAGTTGTGTAAACCAGGCGCTATTCCACTGATAGACTTGATGGACTTACGTCAGTGTTAAACCAGTGTAAGCAAGATTGGAATTTGACCCCTTGTTTGATGCCCTGTCTTTGACAATGGCCAGTGCCAGATGTCTTAAAAGAAGGTGTGAGATCCTCACAAAAACCTAACAGGGCATTACTATGACATAGAAGAAATTTCTTTCTGACCACTCTGGGGAATCAGCATGTGCCCTGAAGCATGAGGGTTGGTAGCAATGATCATTATTATTTTAGCTAATATAACTGACAATGCCATTCTTTTCCTATAAATGTTTAATCCTTTTTTGTGAAGTACTAAGTCAAGTGTAAGCCATTCAAACAACCACAAACCTCCATTTGTATTGCTATAATACTAGTCTGTTAGTATGCTTTAGAGAGGACAGTGGAAGGAGCTAATATTAAATTCCCAGGAAACAATCATCTACTCACAGTTACTTTAGAAATTCTGCATTATGAATAGAGCTGAGCAGACTCGACATTGCAAATAAACCACAATACAAATGTATTCCTTTTTCTGTTTGTGAATCATTGCCAGATCAATTCTGTAGTTACTATCATAAATATGTGCCAAATAAGGTGATGAACAATTTTCACACAACAGGTTGTTCATGAACTGTTCATTTACATTATTTGCTGTTCATTGTCAATGGTGCATGAGCAGTCACCTAAGTGCTGAGAATATGGCAATGTTTCTGGACTAGTGGATAAGACAATGGGAGTTAGGAGACTGAGTTATATTCCTCACTCCTCCACTGATCTGCTTGGACAAACCACTTCACTTTTTGTGCCTCAGTTTCCCAATACTTACTATCTGTTGTAAAGCACTTTGAGATCTACAGGTGAAAAATACTAAGTAAGAGCTAAGTATTCTTCTTTTCTGTGCTGTGCAAATGTAACTTTGAACCTTCAGCTAACTCATGATGAATAATGAATGGAGATAGCAGGAAAATGGAATTTTCATCCTGGGGGAAATTCCATCATTTTGACATTTGTTTTTCTCTCAGATCATGATGAAAAGAAGAAATACTGAAAAGTTCCCAAACATTTCAATTAAGAAATATCAAAACAAACAAATTTGACATTTTGAAACAGAATAAAATACAAAATGTTGATTTGGAACAAAACATTCCATTTCAAAATGTTGCTTCCTGGAATATAAAAATTTAGTAAGCACTATATTTTCCAGGGAAAACACTTTACAATGGGAAATTTGCAACCAGTTTTAATAATGAATAAAGTACAGCAAACAGATAATCTTGCTTATTCACAAATATCCTGTCTGCATATGAAGAAAGGCCATTTCTTACACAATTTTGTAAACAAAAACCCATTCAGAAGAAATTAATTATAAAGACTTATGAAGGTTATCAAACCAAAAACTATTTGGAATTCAAATGGATGTTCAGAAACACTGTTTGTGCCATATCTGATCAGACCTTATTGTGAACTTAATCTGAATGGATCATGAAGACCTGAAACTTGTGGTTCATAATAACCCCAGGATCCTAAACATGGATGCGCTTGTCTACAAAAGACTGCATTTCAGTTACCAGACTTGCAGACTTTCAAGTTCTGTCTCATCTTCCCAGAAAAAAGGAGGTGCTAAAAGGTTTTAATGAGCTCCAGCTATTAAAGACTCTTCTGTCTTGCAGCTCTTGCTGAGGGAAGGGAGAAAATAATGGAGTGGAGGGTGGGACTGAGAGAAATCAGAGTGTGCAATGTGTATTGTGTAAAAGGTAGTTGGAGGAGAGGATTATATATTCAAAATAAGAGACATATGCAGCAACAGGTCCAGATTAATGCACCTTACCCCCAATGATTAAGAAAGTCCCCACAATGGAGGACCTCCTGAACCAAAACCCTTCAGCCAAACATCCCAAATTTAGGAGATATCCCATATGTAGTGGGTTTAGACTTATGATGTAGGTGCCTTTACATTTTGGAAACTTTTACTCAACTTCATGTGTTTTGCTTGTGAATGTATCTGGGCTCCAGCAGCTGTTACTTCACACTGGAAGTGTATGGTGCTGTTTGCCCAACATATTTAAAGTATTTGGTGCTTTTTAAGTAGTAAAAAGGTTTTAACAAAACATTTAATAGGTTGGTTATAGATAGGGTGTCTGCTTTTGGGTTTTAACTGATAAACAAACACCCCTGATTAATCAATAAATAAAAATGAAATTGGTGTTTATCCAATAGACACTGGAAAAATAGTGAGAATAGTTACTCAATTTGTGCTGACTTCACCCCTTTCCCAATCCAGTTGGTTTATATGAGCAATGTCTCTGCTCCCCAACTTGAATCTAGGGGCTTGTTGACATGGAGCAGTAATAAGCACTATAGGGGTGTAATTTTTAAAGCACACTAACATGCGGGCTGCCTCTTTAGCATGACCACAATCCATGGTACTTGGCGGTTACCCTTGAACCGACACTGAGCTATTGCCAACACTATGACAACACCAAAAAGAAGATAAAGACAAGGGTTATCACCCAGAAGATTGCTGACACATCCTGGGGACATGATGCATGCATGCTTTGAACGTCTGTCCAAGCCCCGGTCTTGTCAACAGTGAAGCATTGCACACCAGTTTGGTGCAGCAGCTCCCACACCAATCTCGTTGACACTGAAATCAATGCCACCCTCTGGATTGTTAGCGGTTCTCTCAGGTCTATGCCAATACCGTAGCTTCCAGTTTTGGTGGGCATCACACCAGCCAACATCAGGCAAGATACTGCTGTGGTCCAGGAGTACAACAAAATCCTGGCTCCCTGCTGATACACCAAGATCTCAACTCAGGGCCACCCTCCTGACTCAAATCCAGGAAGCCTTTCTGGATCCACATGTCAATGCTACAGGCCAACAGAAAGGACACCAGAACTCACTGGCTGCTCATGACATCCCAAACAAACACCTGATTAAAGAGCCAACGAAAGAAATCCTGGGAGTCTGCCTTCCCCATAGGCAGTGGACTGAACTCAACCACGTTCGGGCAATGTACAGAAGGTGTGGGAATCTCCTTCACAAATGGAAATTCAAAGACTCACCAAATTGTGACTGTGGTGAGGTACAAGCCGTGCAACATATCATGGACAACTGTCCTATTCATGCTTACAGTGGTGGCACAAGGAGGAAACCATCTAGCTACCCCAGAAGCATTAGAATGACTTTTGACTCTCAAGATTCAATAATAATCCCAGCCTCTTGCTTTTAGACAAAGGAAATGCAGTGGATCTAATTTACCTTGATTTCAGTAAGACATCTGATACGGTTCCACATGGGGAATTATTAGCTAAATTGGAAAAGATGGGGATCAATATGAAAATTGAAAGGTGGATAAGGAACTGGTTAAAGGGGAGACTACAACGGGTCGTACTGAAATGTGAATTGTCAGGCTGGAGGGAGGTTACTAGTGGAGTTCCTCAGGGATCGGTTTTGGGATTGTGATCCTTGTCGGCTGGCCCACCGGGCCGCTAGAGGCGGTGGGGAGCTACGGCATCACTGGCCGGCCTCGGTCACGCCTCTGTCACTGGGAATTAGCGGCGGGGAGAGCGCCGGCCAGAGTCTGGAGCGCGCCCCTCAGGCAGGGGAGTGCCGGCAAAAAGTCTGTGGCGCGCCCCTCAGGCAGGGGAGTGCCGGCAAAAGGCTGTGGCATGCCCCTCAGGCAGGGGAGCGCCGGCAAAAGGCTGTGGCGCGCCCCTCAGGCAGGGGAGCGCCGGCAAAAGGCTGTGGCGCTGTCTGGGTTTTGGTCCCGAGGTGGGTCGGCTGGGTCATCAGCTGCTGACAGCTCCAGCTCTCCCTCTGGCTCCTCCGGTTCCTCGGGGTACTCGGCTGCTGGCAGTCCTGGTAGCTCCAGTCCTTCCTGCAGGTCCAGATTCCCCTGGTCCAGGGCCTCCCCTGGCATGGCAGCAGGGTCTGAAGGGAGCAGCCCACAGTCTGCGTCTGCCTCCCTCCCTGGTGCTGCCCTGACTAAGCTAAGGACCCCGCCCTTGGTACTTCCTGTCCCACCCCTCCCCTTCCGGGGGTTGGAGTGAGCTTGGCCTGGCCCCACCCACTCAGGCTGAGAGAGCGGCCCTTTACCCTCAGGTTCCGAGGGAAGCCACCCTGGCTACCTACATACTCCATCCCTCAAATCCAGCTCCCTATCCTCGGAGCTGGCATCCTCAGCCTCCCCCAGGCGGGATAGAAAGTCCTCATTGGCATTGTCCCGTCCCGCCCGATGGCGAACCGTGAAGGCGTAGGGCTGTAGAGTGAGATACCATCATCGAAGCCGGGCATTCGCGTCCTTCATCTTATTGAGCCACTTCAGGGGTGCAAGATCTGTAACCAGTGTAAAGGGGGCCACGAGGAGGTAGTAGCGGAGGGCGTCAATGGCCCACTTAACAGCTAGGGCCTCTTTCTCAAGGATGGAGTAGTTCCGCTCCCTGGGGAACAGCTTCCGACTGAGGTAAACAATAGGGTGCTCCTCCCCGTCCACCTCCTGTGAGAGGACCACCCCAAGCCCCACGCCGGAGGCATCGGTCTGAACAATGAAGTCACGACGAAAGTCCGGGCTGAAGAATACTGGCTCGCTACACAGGCATTCTTTGACAGTTTGAAAGGCTTCCTCGCAGTCGTCAGACCAGCACACTCTGCGGGGACTATCTTTGTTCAGGAGCTCTGTCAGAGGGGCCGTAATGGTTGCAAAGTGGGGTACGAAGCACCAGTAATAACCAACTAAGCCCAAGAATTGTCGTACCTGCCTCTTCGTGGTCAGCGCCTCACATTCCTGGAGTGCTTGGACCTTCCCAATGAGGTGGCGTACCTGTCCCCGACCCAAGGTGTACCCCAGGTAAATGGTTTCCTCCCGCCCAATTCGGCATTTTTTTGGATTGGCTGTGATCCCGGCGGTGTGGAGGTCCCAGAGGACAGCTGCTACTTGGTTGAGATTTTCCTCCCAGTTGCTGCCATAGATGACCACATCATCCAGGTAGGCCGCGGCATCCTTGGTGTGTGGTTGCAAAATCCGATCCATCAAACGCTGAAAGGTTGCCGGGGCCACATGGAGGCCAAAAGGCATCCAGGTAAAATGGTACAGCCCTGAAGGGGTGGCAAACGCAGTCTTCTCCTTGGACCGGGGTTCCAAGGGGATCTGCCAGTACCCCTTGGTGAGATCTAACGTGGTGATATAACAGGCTTCCCCAAGCCGGTCAAGAAGCTCGTTGACGCGGGGCATTGGGTAGACATCAAACTTTGAAATGGCGTTGACTCTCCGGAAGTCAATGCAAAATTGCTGGCTCCCATCTGGCTTTGTAACGACGACAATGGGGCTCCGCCATTCGCTCTGGGAGCACTCAATAACACCCAGCTCCAACATTGCCTGGACTTCCTCCTCCACGGCCTCCCGCAATAGCCGGGTTGTCTCTCGGACCACCACCCCGGGGTCGCTCTGGATCGCATGGTGGGCGAGTGTAGTCCGTCTGGGCTTCATGGTGAAGGTCCTGGGGAACGCCCTCACTAAGCAGAGGGCCTGTTCTTGCTGCTTGGCGGTGAGCGTCTTTGCTAGCTGGGGCTCCCCATTATCGGACTCCTCAGGGGGTTGTGGCCCGAGGTCTGGTTCGGGAGGGTACGGGGCAATTAGTAGTCCTTCCCGTTCCCTCCAGGGTTTTAACAGATTTACATGATAAATCTGCTTTTCCTTCCGGCGACCGTGTTGCCGGATTTCGTAAGTGACAGGCCCCACTTGGCGAAGGACCTCATACGGGCCCTGCCAGCGGGCAAAAAGTTTTGATTCTTCTGAGGGGAGCAGGAGGAGGACTAGGTCCCCTGGTGCAAATGATCGGGCCTGGGCGCCCCGATTATATTGCTGCTCCTGGGCTCTCTGGGCTGTGTTTAAGTTCTCCCTCGCGAGCTCACCCGCCCGGGCCAGCCGCCCCTGCAGTTGTAAGACGTATTGCAAGAGGCCCTGCGTTGCGGACGGTGTGCGTTCCCAAGTTTCTCTCAGGAGGTCCATCACCCCCCGGGGTCGTCGCCCATAGAGGAGCTCAAACGGAGAGAACTTCGTGGAAGCCTGCGGAACTTCCCGAACTGCCAGTAGTAAAGGGGGGAGTAGTTGATCCCACTGGTGGAGGTCCTGCGTAGGGAAGCGTCGCAACATTCCCTTCAGGGTCCGGTTAAAATGTTCGACCAACCCATCAGTCTGGGGATGGTAGACCGAGGCCTGCAGTTTCTTAATCCCTAGTAGGGCACACACCTGACGGAACAGCTTAGAGGTGAAGTTGGTCCCTTGGTCAGTGAGTATCTCCCGAGGGAGACCTACCCTGGCGAAGATCATCACGAGCTCTGCCGCAATAGTGCGGGCGGTGATACTTCTTAAGGGGACAGCCTTGGGGAAGCGAAGCGAAGCGGGTGGCATAGTCCATCATGACAAGGATATATTGATGGCCCGCCTGACTTTTTGGGAAGGGTCCGACCAGGTCCATTGCTACTCGCTCAAATGGAACTCCCACAATTGGTAACGGGACCAGGGGGGCCTTCTGGACCCCGGCCGGTGTGGCGTGTTGGCAGTCTGGACATGACACACAGTAATCTTTCACCTCGCGATGGACACCGGGCCAGAAGAACTTGGCCAGGACCCTAGCCGCGGTTTTCTCCGGTCCTAAATGGCCTGCAGCTGGGATGTCATGAGCCAGTTTCAGGACAGCCCACCAATGAATCCGGGGGACCACGAGTTGGGTCCGGACATCTTGGGTTTGAGGGTCTTGTGCCACGCGGTAGAGCCGATCGTGATTGAGCTCAAACCTAGGCCATTGGATAGCCCGCTGGGCCTCCACGACCTCCCTGTCCACCCGTGCCAGCTGTTCATAGGCAAAACAGAGTGTAGGGTCCTCCCTTTGATCTCGGCTCAAATCCCCAATGTCCACTGGGGGGCCCCCCATCTCCCGGCCGTCCGGCCCGAGTGTGAGAAATGGGGCAACGCCGGGGTCGGCCCATGCACCGGGGCCTGTGTCCGTCTCAGGGGAAGCGCCCTCGAAGGCCTCTTCCAGGGATAGGGATCGGAATACGTCAACGAAATCTGGCCAGTCCCAGCCCAGAATGACCGGGTACACAAGGGATGGGGCCACTGCCACGTTCATTAACTGAGTTGCACCAGGATAGGGACCTGAACCGTGGGGTACGGTTTCACGTCTCCATGTATACACTGAATCCGTACCTCCCCAACGATCCGCTCAGCGTCCAGGAGGAGCGCCTGGCAGACAAGAGTCTGTCCATATCCCGAATCAATTAGACCAACCACGTGTGTCCCAGCGACGTCCATGGGGGCTGTCACCCGGCCAAAGTCGCATTCCGTCGCCGTACAGTCTCGTTGCAGATGACCGTACTCGCCCCACCGAAAGCAAGGTCCTACCTCTGTGCACCCCGGCCACGCGGGGGCACCAGTGGGACCGCAGGGTTGAATGGGGCCCGGGGGTCGGGTCAAGCGTCCGGACGGCGGGTGCGGTGGAGCCTCTGGGCATCGGGAAAAAGTGGTCCCGCCGCCCTCTGGTCATCGGGCACGCGGTGGCGCGTCGGTTTTGGTGACGGGCCCCCTTTCAGGCTTCTGAGTGCCGAGTCCAGAAGTTGGGGGGCGGGCTGCCGGTCCTATTGGGGCCTCGGCCTCTAGAAAATCCTCCATAAGCGTGACGGCTGCGCTCAGAGTTTGAGGTCGGTGCCGCAACACCCACACCCTCCCCGGAGTCAGGAGAATGTGCACGAATTGCTCGAGGATGATCTGTTCCGTCACCTCAGCCACAGTTCGACGCTCGGGTTGTAGCCATCGGCAAGCGGCATCCTTTAATTCCTGGGCCACGGCCCGGGGCCGAGTGCCCGGTGCGTAAAGCTTTCCCTGAAACCTTCGCCGAAAGGTCTCTGGGGTTATATCGAAGGCGTCCAAGATAGTCGCTTTCACTTGAGCATAAACACGGGCCTCATCGTCTGGGAGCCCCCGGTAAGACTTCTGAGTGGGCCCCGTCAGATAGGGGGCGAGGAGGGTTGCCCATTGGTCCGGTGCCCAACCGGCTACTGCAGCAACCCGCTCGAAGGTCACCAAATAAGCCTCTGGGTCATCCTCAGGCCCCATCTTGGCCACACGGATTGGTGGTGCAGCGGGGGGTGGGTGCAGCCCCCCCCCCCCCCCCCGTTGAGCCCCACTGGGTCTAGGCCACAGGGTGGCAAGTTGCTGGAAGCATTGGGTTTGTTGTTTGCGGTGCTGGGCCCCCAAGGTTTGAAGTAACTGCTACTGGTGGGTACCCTGCTGCTGTATGAGTTGTTGCAGCTGCTGCTGCTGACTCTCAGCCAGGAGCTTGATAAGCCTCTCCATCTCCATATTCCAATTAGGGGGCTTCCAATGCCTTCTTGCTCTAATCCCTTCCAGCAGGGATAGGGGTCGCTGCCTGCATTCTCCACCACTTGTGATCCTTGTCGGCTGGCCCACTGGGCCGCTAGGGGCGGTGGGGAGCTACGGCATCACTGGCCGGCCTGGGTCATGCCTCTGTCACCAGGGAATTAGCGGCGGGGAGAGCGACGGCCAGAGTCTGGAGCGCGCCCCTCAGGCAGGGGAGCGCCGGCAAAAAGTCTGTGGCGCGCCCCTCAGGCAGGGGAGCACTGGCAAAAGGCTGTGGCGCTGTCTGGGTTTTGGTCCCAAGGTGGGTCGGCTGGGTCATCAGCTGCTGGCAGCTCCAGCTCTCCCTCTGGCTCGGGCTCCTCCAGTTCCTCGGGGTACTCGGCTGCTGGCAGTTCTGGAAGCTCCAGTCCTTCCTGCAGGTCCAGATTCCCCTGGTCCAGGGCCTCCCCTGGCGTGGCAGCAGGGTCTGAAGGGAGCAGCCCGCAGTCTGCGTCTGCCTCCGTCCCTGGTGCTGCCCTGACTAAGCTAAGGGCCCCGCCCTTTGTACTTCCTGTCCAATCCCTCCCCTTCCTGGGGTTGGAGTGAGCTTGGCCTAGCCCCGCTCACTCAGGCTGAGAGAGCGGCCCTTTACCCTCAGGTTCGGAGGGAAGCTACCCTGGCTCCCTACAGGGACCAGTCTTATTTAATCTTTTTATTCCTGACTTTGGCACAAAAAGTGGGAATGTGCTAATAAAGTTTGCGGATGACACAAAGCTGGGAGGTATTGCTAATACAGAGAAGGACCGGGATATCATACAGGAAGATCTGGATGACCTTGTAAACTGGAGTAACAGTAATAGGATGAAATTTAATAGTGAAAAGTACAAGGTCATGCATTTAGGGATTAATAACAAGAACTATTGTTATAAGCTGGGGAGGCATCAGTTGGAATTAAGAGAGGAGGAGAAGGACCTCGGAGTATTGGTTGATCACAGGATGACTATGAGCCACCAATGTGATATGGCCGTTAAAAAAGCTAATGCGGTCTTGGGATGCATCAGGTGAGGTATTTCCAGTAAAGATAAGGAGGTGTTAGTTCCGTTATACAAGGCACTGGTGAGACCTCATCTGGAATACTGTGTGCAGTTTTGATCTCCCATGTTTAAGAAGGATGAATTCAAACTGGAACAGGTTCAGAGAAGGGCTACTAAGATGATCCGAGGAATGGAAAACCTGTCATATGAAAGGAAACTCAAAGAGCTTGGCTTGTTTAGCCTAACCAAAAGAAGGCTATGGGGAGATATGATTGCTGTCTATAAATATATCTGAGGAATAAATACCAGGGAGGGAGAAGAATTATTTAAGCTCAGTACCAATGTGGACACAAGAACAAATGGATATAAACTGGCCATCAGGAAGTTTAGACTTGAAATTAGATGAAGGTTTCTAACCATCAGAGGAGTGAAGTTCTGGAACAGCCTTCCAAGGGGAGTAGTGGGGGCAAAAGACATATCTGGCTTCAAGACTAAGCTTGATAAGTTTATGGATGGTATAAAGGGATAGCCTAATTTTGGCAATTAATTTGTCTTTGACTACTAGCGGTAAATATGCCCAATGGCTTGTGATGGGATGTTAGATGGGGTGGGATCTGAGTTACTACAGAGAATTCTTTCCTGGGTGTCTGGCTGGCAGGAGCGCCGCCAGCTTTTTTTGCCGCCCTAGGTGGCAGAAGGTCCCGCCCCCAAAATGCTGACAACGACCGGGGTGGCCGAAGATCCGGCCGCCGCGGTCGCCGCCCCCCAAATGTTAGCGCCCTAGGCGACCACCTAGGTCGACTAATGGGTTGTGCTGGCCCTGCTGGCTGGTGAGTCTTGCCCACATGCTATGGGTTTAGCTGATCACCATATTTGGGGTCATGAAGGAATTTTCCTCGAGGGCAGATTGGCAGAAGCCCTGGGGGTTTTTCGCCTTCCTCTGCAGCGTGGGGCACGGGTCACTTGCTGGAAGATTTTCTGCACCTTGAAGTCTTTAAACCATGATTTGAGGACGTCAATGGCTCAGATACAGGTTTGATACAGGAGTGGGTGGGTGAGATTCTGTGGCCTGCATTGTGCAGGAGGTCAGATTAGATTATCATAATGGTCCCTTCTGACCTTAAAGTCTATGATTCTATGATTCTAAAATGCCATACAAAAGACAACGACTAACATGTTGCACATTGGTTGGTCCATGTAGACCCTGCTGGTGTGCACTAAAGGTTCCCTAGTGTACTTTAACGTAGTGCAGTTTGAAACAGTATTATGTGTACATACAAAGAGAAAGCCCTGAAACACCCTGGTGTTTACATAGAACTCAAAAATTCCTAAAAATATCCCCCCCAATTAAATTATTGTCCCCCCAAAACACAAGCCCTAGCTGTAGAGTTTTTATAGCAGTAATATAGAAGCATTGACTGCCAGGTGCAAACATCCCCAACGGCTGGTGATAGAATACTAGATGAGGATGGCTCTGAGTTACTACAGAGAATTCTTTCCCTGGTGTACAGCTGTTTGGTCTTGCCAACGTGCTCAGGGTCTAACTGACTGCCATATGTGGGATCGGGAAGGAATTTTCCTCAGGTCAGATTGGCAGAGACCTGGGGGGTTTCGCCTTCCTCTGCAGCATCTTGCAGATTTCAACTAGAGTAAATGGTGGATTCTCTAAAAAAATAACAGGAGTACTTGTGGCACCTTAGAGACTAACAAATTTATTAGAGCATAAGCTTTCGTGGGCTACAACCCACTTCTTCGGATGGATTCTCTGTAACTTGAAGTTTTTCAATAACTCAGCCAAAAGTTATAAGTCTTTTACAGGAGTGGGTGGGTGAGGTTCTGTGGCCTGAAATGTGCAGGAGGTCAGATTAGATGATCATGATGGTCCCTTCTGGCCTTAAATTCTATGAGTTTATGAGGTGAATGTATAGATAAACTAGCAGCGATGCCCATCCTGGAATGCTCAATCTCATAGTGGATAGGCAGATGAGTTCCCTGTCTTTAAGGGCCCTGGCTCCAAGTACAGTGGTTGCACACTCACTCTCTTTTTGTAGTTTCACTGTTTATTTTATTTTTTCTGTGTGTTTTTTCCTTTTTAATGTTTTTATTCTTTTTTGCTCCCCCTATCCTAGTATTCCCTATACTCTACCCATCCCCATCTACTGCTGGATCTCTACCCCTCCAGGCACCCAAGTATGGCAGCTTCTAATACTAACATGTAAAGCAGGGCAAAGAAAGGAGAAACAGTGCAACCAGATTCAAAGAGATTGTATAAGTGACTTGGGGCCCACCCTACTGCTCTTATGCATGTGAGAGCTCCATTGAATAAGGGACTGCTCATGTGAATCAGTGATGCTGAATCAGGTCCTGGATTAGCAGATGGAACAGGAAGATCAGTATCAACAAGTGTAAATAAGTTAGTCTGGGAGTTAGGTTATTGTGGAAAACTCATCTAGCCAGACCGTGGCAGCATAAAGAGATAAGACACTTAGGGCATGGCTACACTTGCAGATGTAGAGTGCTGTGAGTTAAACCCGCCTTCGTAGAGCACAGTAGGGAAAGCGCTGCAGTCTGTCCACACTGACAGCTTCAAGCGCACTGGCGTGGCCACATTTGCGGCACTTGCAGCAGCATTGGGAGTGGTGCATTATGGGCAGCTATCCCAGCATGCAAGTGACTGCAATGTGCTTTTCAAATGGGGGTAGGGGGTGGGGTGGAGTGTGACAGGGAGTGTGTTGTGTGTCTGTGGGGGGAGATAGAGTGGGTTTTTGGGGTGCTGAGAGTGTGTCAGCATGCTGTCTTGTAAGTTCAGACCCCCCTTTTTTCCCCCCCGCCCCTCTCTCACTCACTCAAAGCAAACAGTAAATGTTTGCTTTTTCCTCGGAGCTGATAAGCAGCCGGCTTCTCCGAAATGGAGCTTTGAAAGGGCATTTCTGCATTCCTGCAGCCGATTTCACAACAATGACAAGAGTGGCCACTTGACTTAAGGGAGTCAAGGACGTTTCGGGAGGCTGATCACAGCGCAGTAACGCAACACCTCCTTCACACTGGCGCCACGGTGCTCCAGTGGGGGCGCAGCAAATGTTATTCCACTCGCCGAGGTGGAGTACCAGCAGCTCTGTAGCTGCGGAGTCAGAGCGCTCTACGTGCCTTGCCAGTGTGGACGGAG
Organism: Emys orbicularis; assembly: GCF_028017835.1. NCBI lineage: Eukaryota > Metazoa > Chordata > Testudines > Emydidae > Emys > Emys orbicularis. The sequence continues at coordinate 28,487,827 of NC_088689.1, read as the reverse complement.
AGTGAGCTAGGGCGCCCGGGGCTCCTTTATTGCGCTGTAACTCGCAAGTGTAGCCATGGCCTAAGTTGCATTAACAGTGGGGCGGGACATCAGTGCATAGACAAGCTATTGCATGGAAGTCAGTCCTGGATAGGAAAGCAAAAGAGAAGCCAGGTTTGAAAAAGAAGTCATAAGGGAAACTGGGCATATTCTTATTGATAGAAAGGAGGCTTTGAGGTTGAAGTGTTCAAAATTTGAATCTGTTATATTCATTTAGCTGTTTTGGTTAAGGAACGAAAGTGCTTTAAAACAAATAACGAAACTGTACTCTCTCCTGGAGATGTGAAGCATATAATCACTGTACCAGTGTTACAGATGGACAGATACACAGAAGTTAAGAAACTTGCTCAAGGTCACCCAGAGCCAGAGTCTGGTGAACCCTGATCTTAATATGTTGTATCACCATCATCAATGCCAACTCTGCCCACACTTCTGGCTTGGCAGACAAGTAGCAGGAGGGATCTGGCTGTATGGAGGTAGGGTGACCCGACAGCAAGTGTGAAAAATCGGGACAGGGGGTGGGGGTAATAGGAGCCCATATAAAAAAAAAGCCCCAAATATTGGGACTGTCCCTATAAAATCAGGACATCTGGTCACCCTATATGGAGGAGTGATTGGTTGACTCCTTTGCCCCTCTTAGGCCAGCCATTCAGCTCAGGGAGCTCATGCCAGGCATGCAGGTTGAGGGAGAAAACCAGGAAAAATAGATTGTCATAGATCCTGACTCCCCATCCTAGATGAGAGAGGGGAAGTGGCCATTCAGGTTTCAGCCTTGTGTCGCCCTCCGACCATTGTGCTGATACCCTTCAACAAAGCAAGGGAAGTGAAGATATAACATCCCTGCTATTTCAAATATCAAAGCAAGCAGAACAGCGCTGCACCCTTACGCACCCTAACGCCCCGGCGAGGTGCAAAGGTAAACATGTTGAGTGTTCATCACAGTTGATCTTTAACAACAGGCAAAAGGTTTTCAACCAAAACAAAAAGGTTCATCTGGGCTGTAACAAAAATCAACCCCTCACATAGCTTAACCTGGCTGCCATCCCTGTGGCCACCTCGCTCCCTACCATGCCTTTCCCATCTGCCTACGAGTGGCCTGCTTTTAAAGAGCTTTTTCCTTATGTGATTTTCTTGATGCTGAGCACCTAGAGCTCACACTGGAGTCAATGGGAGTTACAGATGTCCAGAGCTCTTTTAAATCAAGTCATTAAGTTCCTTGGTGCCCTGCTCCACTCCCCCAGGGGTGTTTTCTGGTTCCAGGGTAAGCCCTCTGCACCTTGTCACAGCTTGGTATCTCCCAGCACTTATCAGCTTGGCTCTGAGCTACTCAAACAGCAATGCTGAAGTTATCAGCTGAAAACTGTGCACTGTCATTATGCTTATGGGTCCTTAGCATGCAATCTAGCTTTGGGCAAGCAGAGGCCTGATTTATCCCCACCCGGCTAGTTTTTAAACCAGCATGGCAAGTTGTTTAAAGTTTTCTTCTAAATGAGCTCATCTGGTCTCCTGAGTAAATAATATGGTATGTCTGATTTTGCTTTTCTTCTTAAATTGCCTCATCCCCCACAACCAGGGAAACAAGAAAGTTAGAGCAAAAAATCCCTAAACAAACCACCAACAAAAACTCTGGTTACACTTGCATTGAGGGTCAGAACAAACCTCAACTTATTGACTTCATCTGAACGGGGGTTTTCAGTTATACATTTGACAGAGCTGGTTTTGTAATCACATTGTTGGCTTTAAATCAGCAGTTTTGTTCTTTCTGAAGCAGAACAACAGTCTTTCCAATCACCAAGTCCCCGTTCAGCCTTTGTACAGCTCTGGAGGAAAGTGGTGCGAAGCCACCCTGGCTTCATTCCAATCTTTGGACTGCCAGATGTCAGGCCAGTCTGCAATGGGATGTAGACCAGCCTGAAGACTGCTCCATCTTGCGCTAGCAGCTCACAGCCCTAGTTGGTCATTCCAGCAGCTGGGGATCACTGGGACATAGGAATAGCCCAACCAGTGTCGCTTTCGTGCTAGTCAAGCCCCTGTACAGAGCAGAAAGGGGGATGGTGTAAGAGCAACTATCCCAGGTCTACACCACCTGCGCAAGAAGAATTCTCAAGGGGCCATTTCAAGTGGGTTATTAGATGCTTTCCACCATCAGAGTGGAATCTGTTGCTCAATTTTTAAACGTGGTAATGTCAGCATGGTAGAGGGGTGTCTGTTGTTCCTTGGTCATTCCAAGGAAAGAACAAAAGGCGCCATGAGCCTGGGCTTCCATCCACAGATCATTAGGCTGCAAGTAGTCAGGTAAGACCTTAAAGACTGAAACGCTATGCAGGAAGGAGATAACCCGAGTGCACCAATTTCAGGCTAGTCCTAGGCACATGAGGAGCAAAGGGGGCAGACACCATTCATTTTCAGTTTGCAAAACTGAAAGTTCTCCACAAAACTTTACTCTACAACTTGTGAATCCACAAAAGAGCACCATTTCTACCAGTAAGCACAATTTTTTTTGCATTAAATAATGAACTCCCACCCCCAAAGCATTCTATTATATTTACCACATGTACCAGAGGTGAGAAGTCACCATTTTCACAGAAAAGATCATTTGTAGAAGTGAAAAGCATTTTTATTGTTTTGGGTGGGGCGGGGGAATGAAAAAAAATCAAGAAATGTAAGGTGTATTTGAACAACACTAAGAGCCATTTGCTTGGAAACTTTCTAAACAATAAATACTTGTTTGTACTAAAAACACTGTTTAAAAAGAAAAGCCATACACATTCTTCAACACTGGAAACATTTGCTCTGCATGTTTAGTTCAACTGATATGCATATAGAGCTTGCTGCAGCATTTTGAGCCTATGTGCTTATCAGAAAGTCCTAGAATCGGAGCACTCCAGTAATGTACTATGGTGGTCTCATATTCTCAAAAATGGAATATATAAATCTGTTATCCATAAATCAATGTGTGAGCATTATGATGGTGTCCGTATAATAATCCTAAACTGCAAAAGGAAGATTCAACTCTAAACTACTATGTTTTTCTTTAACTTGAGCACAGGGCTGACATTTTCACCTTCTGCAGTTTCAGAATCACCTCTGAAGTGACTAGATTATTTCAGATACTATCATTATGGGCACCCTAAAAATACCAGTGGTAGAGAGATAGCTCAGAGAATTGTCAGAAGTTTGGCTCAAGGAGCACCCCACCTTTGTGTTCTTCTTCAAATCATAGCTGAACCTTTCGGGTCTTCAGAGCTGGGCTGAAAGTTTCCCAGGAACAGCTTTCCTTGTCACATTTTGGCCCACTCCCTTCCAATCTTGGCTGTCACCAGGTAATTGAGGTATGTTTGGAAATGAAAATAACTGCAGGAAAAGTTAACTGAACTATCTTAAACCTCAATAAAGTTTCTGTTTTGTGCCAAGCTTTGAGTCAGCGAGAGTTTTAGCCAAACAGGCTTTTTCTTCTCTTATTGTTTCACCCAAAGGAGATTATTTCAGTCACCGGATTTGTACACAGAAGGAATTCAGATTACGATGTACACATAGACTTTACAAGATAAAGAGTAGCCAAGCAGTGCAGGAAAATTGAGGAGATTCTTTCAGAGGATAACTGATACATCTTTAATTGAATAGAATACCCAGATTCCTCAGAGATGGGGTCTCCACAAATTAATAAAAAAGAATAAAACAACAGTAAAATAATAGCAATGCTAAAAATTTCAGGATTTGAAACTGAATTCAAGGGAATCTTAAATATAAGGAAATTTTAAAAAAAACAAATAGGAAATGCTGGCCACAACCTTTAAAACAAAAAATTAGATCAGCTGCTTTTTCTTGCATATGAAATCTTTATTATACCTTGCTTTCTTGGGTGCATCAAACAGCTCTGAGCAATCTAATCCCCATCAGACAAGTTAACATTATTGAGTTTCCTGAAGAAAGGTGTGGAGGATGAGATATAAATCTAGGCATCAGCTTCATCTAATAATCCACAAAGATGGAAGCAAAGGATGGAAGTCTGAAAAACCACATCAATAATGAAAAGTTTGAGGCCAACACAGAGCTTGCTAGGCAACTTGGTAAATCAGGAACAAAACTGAAAAAGTAATTAGCATACATGATGCATTTGTATGTAAGGACATTTAAATGGAGGATACACAGCAAAGCATTTTCTGTCTCAGATCACTTAGATATTTTCCTTGTAGATCTCCAGCTTGACAAGTCTTGCCACAACACTGAATTGTAAAATTTCCTTGAATTCAAGGTAGAATCTAGCAAAGCACTCCATTATACTGCAGAATGCAGAATCTAGCAAAGTGTCCCAATAGACTGCATTCAGCATCAGCTTATATTCTTGTCAAAAAGGGGATGCTCAAAAGGTCAATGAGTATATGGGACTTGTGTAGTGCCCTATCTAAATGTTCACTTTTGGGTACCTATTACTATGTAACTGAAAGGAGATGATGTCTCCTTAGACTGTAAATTCTTTAGACCAGAAAACATTTTAACACTCTCTGTGTGTACATTGGCCAGCACAATGGAGCAAAAACTTTGAAAGTGCGAGACTGTAATATTGATGCAGGCCTCTATGACCTATCTAGAGATACAGTAGTACAAAGTTATAACAAGAACCAATGACTAGAAGTTGATGCTAAATAATTCAGACTGGATATAAGGCATACATTTTTAACAGTGAGGTAACTAATCATTGTAACAATTTACCAAAGGTTTTAGTGGATTCTCCATCACTGCTCATTTTTAAATCAAGATTGGGTCTTCTCCATAAGCGCTCTAATTCAAACAGGAATTATTTTGGGGAAGTTCTGTGGCCTGTGTTATACAGGAGGTCAGACTAGATGATAACAATACTCCTTTCTGGCCTTAGAATGTATGACTATGACAAGAATATACAGACTTTTTATGTGCAACTCAACTTACATATAAATATGTCTGAAACCTGATTTTATTATCTGTCACAAAGTAAACCTAACGTAGTCAGAAAGCAATCAAATGTTTGTTCTACGGAAAACATTGTTCTATGGCGGGTGTCCTGGATGTATCATAATTAGCTGTTTTCTGGGTTGGGAAACACTATCTTTGGAGCCAAATGCAATGTCTTTGTGTGACTCATCAGCAGGAAATGCTACTCATTTACTTAATGGTGTCATTGACCTTTGTTTTGCTGCAATGCTTCTGTGATAGGTTTCAGTGCCACCACCCAACATGGCCAAAGTATGTTCCTCAAAGGAGCCTATATTTTAGGAATACTATACACCAATCTAGTGTCTGCTACAAGGACTAGAATCTGAAACTGAATGGTAGAATGGGTCTAGATTACTGTGCCCTGGTACTTCATTGTAGAGGTCTGGCATTTTTTATCTTCTGTTAGCAACAGATACAGCATTTTATGTGCTTCATTGTGCAACTAAGAAGCCTACAATAATTGTCTATAATCACGTCAATATCACTGGGTACTGATCTGGGATTTGGCATATAAAGGGTTAGGAAGGAGGGTCTGGAGGATAAGAACAACAATGTGTCTAAAAAGAAAAAGGAAAAATGTTTTACTGATTATTTACCAGTCTCACATCCTGTGTGCTAAGGACACTTTGTGAAACATTGGCAGAGATAGCACATACTGTACTATAGTAGCTACCACATATATAAAGCTGGCTGTAGCTTTACAAAGACACATAATCAGAGAGTTTCTGGTTCAATGCCAAGGGTCATGGTCATTTTGTAGTTTTAAAAATAAATTACAAAAAGACCTGATGCAAGAATTTGTGCCTAATACATCTGCAGCAGGCAGGGTCCCAAAGAAAGAAAGCAACTGGCTGTAGCAGTTCCAAGAGACTGACAGGCACTGCTCAGAAGGGCTTTTTTATTTCTGCCTTTCACTTTTTTCCCTGCTCAGACCAACCACAACAAGTCAGACCCACTAAACACGTTTCTAAAGAGAAGAACTGACTTAGACCCTCACATGGAAATGGTTCCCAGGGATTAGGTAACCCTAAAAGTAAAGGAATCCTCTAGCTACTCAGTTATCATATAATAGTTTTAACAAAATGTATGCTTTCCATCAGGGAGAACCCACGCCTGCTCCGGGATCCCCATTTTAAGTTGCTATTATTATACCATACAAATGACAAAAAGCAAATATTAATTATTGAATTATGCTTTAGGAGAGACATTATGGGATGCTATTACTGCTTTTCCTTTCAGGAAGAGAAATGATTGCTTCATGTAATAGCTAGTCCCTTGTGGTTCCTTTGTGCATTTCCATTTACTGCCATTGCTGGAAAATCACTGGCTTCACAGGAGAACCATTTGCTTTGACATTGTTGTATGGCTGCCTGCAACGGTAAATCAATACACTGGGAATTCTTATTTCAGTAGGTTGTAATGTAGTCCTGAGCTGTTGAGCATAATGCATTAATTTGGTTTCAGTGGGCCTGAAAATACCATTCTCACCCTGCTTGCCTTTGGAAACCCTGGCTAAACCAATTCTCCTAGTTAAAATCCATAAGGCCGGTATCCTCTCCTCAAGGCTGACTTAAGGGGCAGATGAGCATAGTTCATGCAACAGCACTTTATCTGTTTGTAAGGGTGTAATAAAAAACAATGGTTGCTATATAGCTACATAGATGCAAAGACTTGACTGTAGCCCTCTCTGCCTCATCCTTCAGATGTCATTTGTCTTCTTAGGTTGTAAGATCCTCAGGGAAGAGACACTATGTATTTGCATAGCACTATGTATTTGCATAACCAAAAGAAGGCTGAGGGGGGATATGATTGCTCTCTTTAAATATATCAGAAGGATAAATACCAGGGAGGGAGAGGAATTATTTCAGCTCAGTACTAATGTGGACACGAGAACAAATGGATATAAACTGGCCGTCGGGAAGTTTAGGCTTGAAATTAGACGAAGGTTTCTAACCGTCAGAGGGGTGAAGTTCTGGAACAGCCTCCCGAGGGAAACAGTGGGGGCGAAAGACCTCTCTGGCTTTAAGATTAAACTTGATAAGTTTATGGAGGGGATGGTTTGATGCGATAACGTGATTTTAGTCAATAGGTCAATAACGTGCCATCGCTGGTAATTAGTAACAATGGTCAATGATGGGATATTAAAAGTTACTACAGAGAACTTTTTTCCGGAGGGTCTGGCTGGAGAATCTTGCCCACATGCTCGGGGTTCAGCTGATCGCCATATTTGGGGTCGGGAAGGAATTTTCCTCCAGGGTAGATTGGCAGAGGCCCTGGAGGTTTTTCGCCTTCCTCCGCAGCATGGGGCAGGGGTCGCTTGCTGGAGGATTCTCTGTGACTTGAAGTCTTTAAATCATGGTTTGGGGACTTCAACAGCTGAGTCAAGGGAGAGAATTATTCCAGGAGTGGGTGGGTCAGATTTTGTGGCCTGCATCATGTGAGAGGTCAGACTAGATGATCATAATGGTCCCTTCTGACCTTAAAGTCTATGAGTCTATGGTTCCCAATCCTGACTGGGGCTTCTGGATGCTACTGGAATATAAATATGAAAGAATTCTAATTATACAGCACTGCAGGGCATGGTAACTTTCTGGAAAAAACACCCCCCTGAGTGCAGCAAGTTTCAGCGCTGTAAAGCGCCAGTGTAAACAGTGCACCAGCGCTGGTAGCTACGCCCCTTGTGGAGGTGGTTTTTTTAGAGCGCTAGGAGAGCTCTCTCCCAGCGCTGCGCACAACCACACAAGGCATGTTAAAGCACTGCCGTGGCAGCGCTTTAGCGTTGCCAGTGTAGACTAGCCCTTAATTAGAGGAAACATGGAGGCAGTGGCCAAGAGATCCAGATCTGAAATGAATCAGAGCTTGCAAAAAGAGTTTGTGCCACTGCCCCTTGAAGAGATGGCTGCCTGCAGGAAATAGGCTTGAGAGAGGGATCTGTGAGCAGAGTTAGAGACTCCAGATATTTAAAAAAGCCAAAAGGTAAAAGCCTTCTTTAATGGTGGAGGTTTAAGCTTACAGGGATCGATACCAGGTCTAGACATGTTCATCTGAGGAGACTGATTATCTTTTTGATAGTGCCCAAAGACACCAACCAGGATCACAGCCATGTTGTGCAACACACCATACAAATGGTGTGCGAGACAGTATCTGCCCAAAAAGCTAACAGTCTAAGAGCTGTATTGTTTCTGGATGCATTGGGGTTACACAGGATGACTGACAAAACTTGTGTTAAACATAGTATTGCCAACCCAAGTGTTCAAAAATCATGAGACAGGTCCCCAAAATCATGAGACTGGCCCAAATAAAAAAATAATGAGATTAAAAAATACACTGAGATTTTTTAATGCCTTCTGGTTTTTAAGCCTTTGGGATGCACAGGCCACTTACTTTTTTTTAAATGAAAGCTTGAGATCCCTAAATAGTCACATGACTTCAGAAGCTAAGGCTTTAAGTGAACCACAAAATATTGTGAGACTTGCAATAAAACTGCAACAGTTGGGAACATTGTAAACACTGCATGAGCAATTGCAGCTTTTGAAATGGGGGGGAGAAGAGAATGCATCAAATAAGCAAAGGCACAGGAGTTCAGAGGGTTCCTAGGGAAAATTCAGGTTGGTGTAATTGAAGGCTTAGGCTAAGGTAAAGTGAGTAAAGCCCTATGGAGGTGTAATAAACAGAGAAACAAACAAAACAGCAGTTGATTCAAAACTCCTGCACAGAGCAAACTGCAACACTACTGTTTTCAGAGATCTGCCATCTGGAATCACAAGATACTACATCATTTTTAATAAGACATAGTTAGAACTAACCCTGTATTAACCCACACAAGGAAGCTCTGAATTAGAAGAGACCATGTTATTCCTGATTCTCTAAAATAGAATCCCTTCATGCATGTTTTTGTTTCTAGTGAGAATTAAAATAAGTAGACGTTGCCACATGTGGAGCAAGACATCCTTTGCCCTTCTGGTCACACTGTTCTGTTCTTTGCCTGGATCAGAAATAAATTGGGGTACATTCCTCCCTATCAAGGAAACAAATCCAGAGTACTTGCCTCTTCTTTTTCAGGCAGGTTTCTTCAAGGAGACCCCGCTGATGGAAAAATTCACAGAGGAGAATGCAGAGGACAAACACCCCTCATTCCTCTTTGCTTTAGTATCTAGTGGTAGCAACTTGAGTTGCTTATGAGAAGCAGTTATAATGAGCATGTTAATGTGTGGCTTCACTCATTTTTCCACTGAGCATCCTTTTTCTAAGAGTGAGGGGCAGAGTGCCTAGAGTTGTGTGCGCGCACACACACACACACACAAATAATAGATTAGAAACTAACACTTTCAAGTCACTTTCACAGTATTGCCAATCCCAAATGTTCAAAAATCATGAATCAGGTTCACCAAAAATCATGAGATTGGCTTTAAAATCATGAGATTATGTAAAAATAACAGATTTGGGGTTCTTTTTATTTGCCTTCTACTTTTTGAGGCTTTGGGGTGCACTGGGGTCACATTTTGATGCTTTCTCCACTGCCATGAGGACTAGAAACTTCATTTTTCTTTTAAGAATGACGGCTGAAATCATCACATATCCACGTGACTCCAGGAGCTGGGGCTTTGGAAAAACAATAATTATCATGAGACTCATGACAAAATCATGAGAGTTGGCAACACTACTTTCACTTCTGTTTAAAGGCTAGTTACTTTCCAGAAGACTCTTAAACACAACACTACAGCAATCTTCTAGTCCTTAATCAACTAAAGCTTCTATTGCCATCAGTGCCTCCACTCATAGATATAAACATCACAGTGAACATGTGATAACATGTGTGGTCAATAACTATACACTTCATACTTAAATATCTGAGCCATCTTATCCAGAGTTACACACCTTATATGCATTGGCTCAGGGACTGGATTTTCTGACATATTCTGAACAGTGCTGAGCACTCAGATGGTGCCCAGTGAATAATGAAAATCATGACAATAATCATCGACTTTATGGACTCTGTGGATGTAGTTTCTGTTTTTTATTCTGGAATTGGCCTGAATACAGCTGAAACTCTGAGAATTTGAGGCATAAATACATCTGATACTTCATCATTCCTTCCTTTTCTCAAACTCAGAACAAAAAATGACTGAACAAAATGGTATTCAGTTAAAATGTAAAATTGCACAGCAGCCATTGCTGTACAACCCAGCCTGGGGCAGAACCTGCCACCCCTTGGGAGTTAAGTGATCTCCTCACATCTGACTCTCATTCTCCATCCTTCCTAACCTCTGTGCTGCTTTTCAGGCTGTCAACCATGACATCCATCCTGGGACCATCTGCTGGAGTCTCAGAGAATTGGCCGCCTTGGTTTTGCTCCCATCTATCAGAGTCCTCTTTTTTTTGAAGCATGCAGCAGAGACAGAGAAAGAGAGAGAGAGGCTGGTCTGCTGGATAGGGAACTAGCCCTGAAAGACCTGGGTTCTTCTCCCCCCATGGACTTCCTCTCTGACCCCAGGCCAATGCTTTAAGGACAGAATTTCAAAGGTTTTGAGGCACCCAAAGATGCAGCTAGATATCTATTGGGGTTTACAAAGCACCAAACCTTCTAAGTTCATTTGAAAATCTCACTAAGTGACTAAATATCTTTGAAAATCTGGCCTTTAGTCTGTGTGTGCCTCAGTGCCCCATCTGTACAATGGAGATAATAGCATTGCTCTACCTCACCGAGGGGCTGGGAGGAGAAATAGGTTAGACATTGTGAGGCCCAGCTTTAGAGACCTGGTGATGGGACCACATAAGTACCACAGGTAGAATGGGAACTTCTCTATACACTGCTAGCCCTTCCCTGGGTTTGACCCCTTCTTTTCACCTATGCCCCCTATCTCCCCCTTTTCTGAATGTAACCTAGGCTCAGTGCTTTGCTGTATTTTTTCTGAGTCCCATGTCTAAAACAACCCCTCCTCCCTCTCCCCTCTCCACAGAGGGACTCCTCTTTTACAGGCTAAACTTCCATATCCTTAATTTAATCACCAGCCCTTTCTTATTTTAATCACCCGACCTCTCTTTGTAAACAAAATACTGACTCCCTGCCCCAGGGGCACCTCTCCTCTGCAGAACTTACATTTCACACTAATGCTGTGCTGTAGTTAAGAGCTCCACCTGGGAGCTTGCATACCTCCTGTATGAAACTCAGGGGGGGCTTCTGCCCTCCTCTTGGGAGGGGAGACTATATGGGCATGGTGTGTGAACCTCATGGGCATGGCTAATTAGTCCACAACTGGTATCGGTCCTGGTACTGCCAACACCAAATGTTCAAAAATCATTGTTGTTTTATTTTATGCTTCTAGACAGTTCTGCAGCATTCATTCTGTCATAATAGGTTTAAGAGCTTGCAATCTAGACACGTGGTATGGGGAAAGAGCTATAACATACAAGTAGAGTAAACAATGTGATTATTTTCACTGACAGATTGTAATTAGTCTAATGTTTCTTTCTAGTGTGAAGACATTTTAAGTATACAGTATATTCATGTCAAGATTTCAGAATGAATTTTAAAAAGTTAAATTTTTTTTAAAAAGGAATAGTTTAACCCTCCCCCCCAAAAAAGCCTCATTAATATCCACCTGATTGCTTATTTCTCTGCCCTGACTGTACATTCAGCTTCTGCATCATAGCTATCAGATGGTATTATTTGGTTGATTGCTGCGTGGTTGGTTGGTTAATATGTCTAGCCATTTGTTATTTTGTTTTGTTTTTACAGTATATTTTATTTTAATTAAAAAATAACATTTCACAAAATGCATTTCTATACTGAAAAATATAAATTGGATTTCTTATTTAAGACTGTTAATTAATGCCTCTACAAGGTTACCCTTGTCAATAGTCCTTTAATTTTTTAATGAATATTTGAGTGGTTGCCTGGCAGCAGTGAAGCTTAAACTATAAGGACTGATATTTCATTATGATTTTGTTCTAAATGAAAAAGTGGTTTTTTTTTTCCCAATGTGCTGTGTGGCAAAGTAACTAAACTAAAATGAGACTAGCTGATGATTCACAATGTGCTGCTTCTACATTTTATAGTGGATAATGAATCATGCAAAATTCTTCTGCATCAACATTCATTCAGCAGGGTACCTTGGAGGTCCAAAAACAGTGGCTATGACAGGATGTAATTTCCTCGGTGTTCACAATTAGACAGTCTTCTTCCTTATCTCAGTAATCCTTCATTTGCTGTCTTCTGCATCAAACAAAACTGTATGCAGCCAGAAGGACAGGGCTGGATTTCCAATTAGGCACAGTAGGCATGTGCCTTGGGGTGCCATACTGCTCTAAAACTTTTTGCAACACAAAGGTTAGCTGTAGACAGGGGTAGGGGTGGGGGAGGGGCTGAAGATGCTCTGCCAAAGGGTGCGTAAGGTGTAAATCCGGCCCTGCAGGAGGGTGGATAAAATATGCAGAAAAGTGTAATGGTCTCTATTTACAACCACTGGCCATTAGTGGATGGACTATATCAGGTCTCCACAGGTATTCTTTCTATAGCTAGTGGAGATCTTCTTTTAGTAGAAATCACTGTCTTTTAGACACTGATTCTTCTGGAGCCATTGTGAGTTCTATTCCAGATGCGGGCAGTATGTGGCTAGTGGAAACTACGGTTTTTGTATGAAATGATACAGATACTTAGCATGTATGTAGTGCTTTTAATCTCAAAGTACTTTGTAATTATTAACCAATTATTAATCATCAAAATCCACTGGAGAAGTAAATAAGTATTATTTCCATGGATCAACCAGAAGAAATGGCCAAGAAGAGGGGCAGTTCACACTCTTTCCCAGCCCAAAGGAGCTCCTGAGCCCTAGGGTGATCCTGCTGCCATACCAATGGGCCAGATAGATAGTTGCTGAGAAATGTCTGAGTCCCTTAGCAGCACCTGGTGCTATTTGCACTTTTTCATCAGATATTGCTTCAGTCTTAAGAACCACAGTAGGCCTAGAAGGCTTTCATTATATATCTATGAAACCACAAAACTAACAGATAATTAAACTTGGCATTAAACCTCAAAAACAAGACATCAAAGAACATTCAGAGTTCAGACTGAAACTCAATCTTAAACCAAGCAAAAATCTTTGGTAACTTAAGGTTAAGGTTTCTGATATGCATGAACCACACATTAGACTAACAGTCACCCGCACACTAACTTCAGCTCCCATTCCTTTCCATCCAAACATCATGATACCAAAATAGACTCTGAGAATTTGATACCACCACACAAAGCACACATCCATTTCCTCACACCCACATTCAAATGAAAAATCTTAACTCCAGCGTCAGTCAGATGATGATATTTTACTGATAGATACACCTGGTGTAAGTCTATAATTTGTTATTTCTCCATGAGGAAGTCTAACATCAGAATAAGGATTGGCATACTAAAATGGAAAGGGTATGCAGTTTGGAATGGTTTGTTTGGTTGCTTGGCAATAGTGTGTGTGTGGGGGGGAGAAGGCAGACACATGGGGCTCAGTTTAAAAACAGAATGATTTTAAAGTTCTCTAGCAAAGGTTAGCAAGTATTTTATCTAGAAAACATCCTAGAAAATTCAGTTGCCTCTGAAAAGAAATTGTAGTAAATATGAAAAATAAATTCAGTGTGAGAGAGAGGGATTTTGGTTCTGTTTCAAGTAAAAAGCTCCTCACAATCTTAATTATAGCATTATTACTGAGACTTGCAAAGTTCAGCCCCTTGTGCCTAGATAATGTAGCACATTTGGAGGATATATTCAGTGGACCAATAGATACTGAAAATCAGCAATTAACACTGGAACCATTCATCAAAATGAGAGAAATAAGTTTTAAGAGTATGGTTTGTCAAATAAAATATACTAAGGAGGAGGACTAAATTGTGGCTTTTGTATAAGACCCATGGATAGGGCCATACGTAGTTGCTTTATGCCCCCTAATTCCTCTGCACATAATTAGATGGGTCAATACCTGGCCATAAAGCAGCAATAGTGCAAAGGCTTGTGGAAGGCCACTGTATTGTTTTAGGAAAAAGGACGGGAGTTAATGGTTGTTTTAATGTTAACTGTTTAAACAATGTATTTTGAAAGAACTCTGGGAGTCCTTTAAGTTTCATTCAGTTGTTACAATGTAAGCTAGGGTTAGAAAGACTTTGGTAGATGTTCACTTATATAACGCGACATGGAGAATCTTGGAGTTTTGAGCTAAACCTCCCAATAGTTTACCAACTATTGGTCTGTTTACCAACTATTGACTTTTACTATTCCCTCATCCAAACAAATCAAACACAGTGCAAAGGATTCTGGCTAGACAGGGTCCCTTCAGTCCCCCTTTCCAGGATCCAGATTTTTGAGGGCTGTGGGAACTCCACAAGTCTACACGGTGGTGTTGGTCACTGCTAAGAGGCAGAGCAATGGTGAGAAGCTGCAGGTAGCTGGGGGCTGCTTCTCAAGAGCTACTCAGGAACTGAGGGAAGTGCTTGCCTCAGAAGATGCCTTCTCACCACTATTCACAGAAGGCTCCCTAGCTACTCCCACTCTCCTCTCCTTCAAGGGGTTGGCTGGTGCTCTCACCAGCCCCTTCCCTCTCTTTTACACCAGAGCCATGTCAGAAAGAGGCCTGTGAGAGCAGTATTTTGCCATCAGTCATGTTGCCAAGGAAAACAGCACGTATGGGGAGCTTGTTCCACGGCTGCCATGCTGCTGGATGAGGAAGCTGTCACAGCATGCCAGGGCACTTCCTGGTTCCCAGTGAATGAGGAGTTACTCAGGTCAGCTTTCCTCTGCCTTAGCTCAGGGCCATAATAATGGCTGTATGGGAAAGAGAGGGGAGTTTGCCTTAGGCTCTCCACCCTGGCAGGGATTTCCCTACACCCCCCTATGGGGGTGTTTACCGCCCCCCCAAATTTCCCCAACCCTCCCCCCCCCCAGTTTTGTGAACTAGTTACATGCAGTGTTTAGGGTTACCATATTTCCTCACTCCACGGGGCCCTGGCCCCACCCCTTCCCCGCCCCAACTCTGCCCCTTCCCCAAAATCCCCGCCCCAACTCCGCCCCCTCCCCTGAGCGCCCCGCATTCCCCCTCCTCCCTCCCAGCCGCGAAACAGCTGCCCGAGCGCTACCGGCTTCACGGTTTGCTGGGCAGCCCCCAGACCTCCAGACCCTGCGCCCCCGGGCAGGCGCTTCCCCTCCTGGGCTCCTGCTGCACTGGGGAAGCGCCCGGCCGGGGGCACAGGGTCTGGAGGTCTGGGGGCTGCCCGGCAAACTGTGAAGCCGGTAGCGCTCGGGCAGCTTGGCTCTTCAGCTACACAGAGCTGAGGTGTCTGGGGGGAGCAGCAGCAGCCGCCGCGGGGGAATCCGCCTGCAGCTCGCAGCCTGCGGGAGCCGCAAGGTAAGCAGGGGACTGGGGCAGGGATGCCGGCAAAGCTATTTTCCCGGACATGTTCGGCTTTTTGGCCATTCCCCCCGGACGGGGATTTGAGGACCAAAAAGCTGGACATGTCTGGGAAAAACCGGACGTATGGTAACCCTACCTAACTGCCCCCCAGGACTCCACCCCCTACCTAAGCCTCCCTGCTCCTTGTCCCCTGACTGCCCCCTCCTGAGACCTTCCCCCCCATCCTAACTGGCCCCCTAGGACCCTATCTCCTACCTGTCCCCTGACTGCCTCAACCCTTATCCACCCCCACAGCCCCAGACAGACACCAGGGACTCCCACACCCCATCCAACCACACCCCACCCCCTGACAGCCCCCCCCCCAGAACTCCCGACCCATCTAAACCCCTCTGTTCCCTGTCCCCTGACTGCCCCCTCCTGGGACCCCTGCTCCTAACTGCCCTCCAGAACCCCACCCCCTACCTAAGCCTCCCTGTTCCTTGTCCCCTAACTGCCCCCTCCTGAGACCCCCCCGCATCCTAACTGCCCCCCTAGGACCCTACCCCCTACCTGTCCCCTGACTGCCCAAAACCTTACACCCCCAACCCCCAGACAGCCCCCCCCGAACTCCCGACCCATCCAACCCTGCTCCCTGTATCTTGACTGCCCCCTCCAGAACCTCCCTGCCCCTTCTCCGACCCCCTGGCCCCCTTACTGTGCCGCTCAGAACAGCATGTCGGGCTCCACGCGCAGCCCGACACACTGCCACGCTCCCCCACGGAGCGCATAGCCCGGTTCCCGCCCTCGCAGAGTGCTGCGGGGCAGGGGGTGGAGCTCCAGACTGCCGGAGGCCCGAACGTCCGGCGATCTGCGAATGCAGGGAGGGAGGGAGGGAGGGAGTGAGTGAGTGATCTCAGCTGCAGGGGAGAGGAGGGGGAAGCGGAGGAGGGACTCTCTCTGGCTGCCGGAGCCCGGTGCAAGTGGCACCATCCGGCCGGCTGCCCTGTCAGCCGCGCGAGCTCTGCATGGGGGGGAAGTCCGGACATTTACAAATTCCCCCCGGATGCTATTTTTAACTCAGAAAAGCCGGACATGTCCGGGGAATCCGGATGAATGGTAACCCTAGCAGTGTTGCCAATTTAGTGATTGTTTGGAAATTTGAATTGAAATTGAAACATTAATACACACTTTAAACGCACATAAAGTGTATAATAAAATACGTGCATCTGAAAAAGTATAATAGATTTGAAAAGTATGAACATAGACTAGCTTCCTTATACAGCTGTTGCTTTTTATGACAATGTCAGTGCATTCATTTTGGTGATGTTGGCCAATCTAATAATTTCATATTATGAATTATAAGCAAAGTCTAAATGAGCTCTCCCTGACAGCTAGTGATGAGCTGGGGGGAAAGGCTTCAGGACCAGACTGTATTTAGATTCACACCTAATCTACCTAGATATCCAGCAAACAGAGCTGTGTTGCCCAAGTGATAGATTTTGGCTGGGGTTGGGTTACAAATCACTTGAATGCGGGGGGGAGGGGGTAAAGAAATGTTGTTATTCCTATTGTATGAGTAAAGGGCAGTAGAACTATACTTAGCCTCTGCTGATTTAGGGCATCAAGAGAGAGGGTGGAGACAGGTGTTTTGCTTGATGGTCTGCCTGAGTCACAAAAGTACTATTTTGACCTGCCCCTCTCCATTGTTTAAAGACAGAGCTGTTTAGGCTTCATAGATAGTCTTTTGTTTTGTTAAGTGATCACTACAGCTGAAATCACTGATAATCAGGTCTAAGTGCTTAGACCTGCTGTGGGACAGTGTTTCTGTGGAAGAGAGGGCCCAGTCTGCACTAGCAGCGAGGTTCCCCCACTGAGAGCTCAGCTGAAATCACTGAGAGCTGGGTGGAACCTCAAGAGACACACTCGCAGAGGTCACAGTGGCAGGTGGCAGCAGAAGGTGATGGCGCAGGGCCATTGGCAACAGAGCGATGGAGTGAATGGTGGCACAATGAACAACAGTGGCCAGAGTGAACAGTGAGCAGATGGAGGAATGAACAAGGTACCTTCTTGCCCCTCATCTAGGAGGTGAACTCATGTGAAAGCACCTCTGAACTCTGAGTCTCCACTGATGAGGACAACACTGGTGAGTGTTAATGAGGCTGTTAAGAATGCTGGAGACACAACACAGTTCATGCGAACAAACATGGCCGTGGCATCATACTTTCTATTTAAGCAAGAGATACCACACACTACAAACTGGAGGCCAATGTTAAGTGCATTGTCACTTGTTCATTCTGAAGTTGAACACTGGTTCCAAAGAAGACCAGCAAATGCTCACTATCTTTCTGCAAGAAACTCAACTGATTGGCTAGACGCATAAGGTGCAACAGTGAAAGACTCAACAGTTGAAAAAGTGAAGAACTCTCTCACCACATTCAAAAAATTTGCATACATGGCTGATGAATGCACCAATGCAAATGGGCATCAAGTATTAAGTCATTGTGTATGTTATCTTGATGTCAGTGGTAGGCCAGTAGATGCATTTCTAGATCTTCAAGTTATAGAAGAAAGATTGGCTGCATCTCTGACAACCCACATCTTAGAAGAGTTAAATGCTTGTCAATTGGACCCCAAACAGATGGCTGCTTGTGCATTTGATTGAGCTGCAAATTTCTCTGGAAGACATGGTGGAGCACAAACTTTGCTCAGAGAAAAGTGTAACCCTAATCTCTCCTATACACCTTGCAGAGGTCATCTACTCCAACTAGCGCTAGTACGAGCTGCAGACTCTTCAAAAGACGTTTAAAAAAAAGCTATAAATGTAATATCTTCATTATATTCTTTTTTCAGCAAGAGTCCAAAAAAACCTGAATATCTTGGAAAATGTAGAAGATACACTGGGACTGAAGTTCAAATTAGTCCAACCTGGGAAAACCCTCTGTCTTTCTCAAGGCTGTTGTCTTAAAATTACTCCAGCCATTATTACTGGCTTTGGAAAGTATCTACCAAGATGGGATGGATCTCAGTAGTGAGGCTGGTGGATTACTTTTGCTACTACGTTCAGAGAAGACTATTGCCATTCTCTCTCTTGTAAGTTTACTGTTGAAACCACTTGGGTCATTAAACAATGCCATCCAGGCATCTGCTACAACAGTAGTAGATCTTTGTCCAGCAATAGAAGCTACATTTGGATCAACCAGAGAGCTATCCATTGAAAAAGTACTGGAAGAAGCAAAGACTTCAGTCCAGAAGTTGGCTAATGAAGGCATTTATATTGAATCCTTAAGTGAAGAGGACAAGAAGTGTTTGTTAAGACAACTGAAAAAGTACATAGACTTGATTCTTAAAAATCTACAACAGCAACTTCTAGATTCTACTCAACCTCTACGTAGCTTTTACAGATCCCTGTCTTATAAAACAAAGACAGTTGAGTGGAGTGAGGAACTACCAGCAATTGGGCTGCCAAGTGCTCAGGACAGAATAGCGAATTTGAACACAGAGTGGAATATCATACGACGAATGAATGAAGATTTGACTTCAACTTCTTTTTTATCATCACTAGTGGCTCGACCCGATCTTTATGCTGTGTTTCCTGGGCTGAAAGAAGTAGGAATTTGTGACAGTACCTCCCATAAGACTACCTATTTTTAATTCTCTCCTTCCCTATAACATGATACTATATAGCCCAAGATTTCAGTTAACACATCTTAAACCAGATGTTCATGAAAAACATATGCTTTTAAAGGACATAAAAACTGTTTACAAATCTGTTAACTTAAGGGCATGTCAGTTATGTCACAAATAAACTTTTCTGGTTAGAAAAAGAGTTAAGCTTGAAAGTGTATGCCAGTGCAGTGCAGCCCAGCCCAAATTACTTTTTGTTGTTGTTGCTGTTTAAAAAACAACAACAAAACAAACAACACCCCTCCCCCCCTCCAAAATCCGCAAACATTAGGAAGTCTGGTCTCTGGCCTGGTATTTTCCCTAGACTAGAGCCTCACAGGCATTACACAAGGTCAGCAGAAGGGAGCCTGTAGAGGATAAACCAAGAGCTCTGGTGGAGCCTTCTGTGCCCTGGAAATCCTTTTCTGCTGTGAGGACTTTGAGAAAAATGCTAGGTCAGCAACCGGACACCAAGTGAGGAGAAATACTTACCAGAACAGAGGCACTGCCTCCCTGCCTCAGAAGCATTTCAATTCCTGCCACCATCCAGTAGGATAGAAACTACTGAGTGGATTTGGATAACTTTCTGCCAAAGGTCAGAGCACACTCCACTACTCCCCATTATGCAGAGACTCGATATTTCTTAAGAGATCTCTACCTTATCACTGATTTGGGCACCTTCTCTCCTACCCTATCTCTGGACTCCCTAACCAATGGCAATGGGTGCCAGTGACAGCAGCCCTGACAATATTTGCTCAGTTAGGACTGAGAGGTTTTTTGTGTAATTGAATATGGATTCAATAGTCCTAACTGATAATAGTGTGTGTTGGGGGCTAGTCTTTGTATGAGAGGATCCATTCAAAGAGGGGTTTTGAGGGGAAGGGTTATAGAGCTTTATATTAGTCTAGTGGCTACAGAGTGGTTTAACCAGCCATTTTGGCCATGTTCTATTTTCAGTTTATTACCATTTCTTAGCTTATATAAAACTATTCTGGGTAGACTGCCACTTTTTGCATTTTTACTCTCCACTAGTGTAAATTTTATTGGCTCCTTAAATTCTAAGCCTGCTTCCATTAGTGTATGTGTTTGGACTACTCTGGGTTTCTCTGTAACATTTCCAGGGGCGGGAGCAGGGGAAGACAGAATGTATTGTATTGCCCAGGTGGATGCATTGTGCGTTCTTTAGTCTGGAATTGGATTTATTTTTGTTGAGAGCCCCAGCAAGGGTCCAATAGACCCATGTGTCCTGCTTGCAGCCTGAGGCCTCATCTGGACTCAGAAATAGCCCTTGATTCCACAATTGGTGTAGATTCACCAGTACTGCCACTTAAGTATATGCAAGGGAAAGCCAGAATTTCCACCAATTAAACCAATTGTGTTCACCAGTTGCTGAAATGCGGCCATTCCCATGTGTGGACAAGGCCTTTGAAGCTGGCCCAAAAGATAAGTGAGTTAGGGTTGCCAGCTGTCCGGTTTTCGACCAGAACACCTGGTCAAAAAGGGACCCTGGCGGCTCCGGTCAGCACCACCAACCGGGTCGTTAAAAGTCCAGTTGGCGGTGCTATGGGGCTAAGGCAGGCTAGTCCCTACCTGTCCTGGCTTCATGCTGCGCCCCAGAAGAGGCCAGCAGGTCTGGCTCCTAGGTGGGGGGGGGGGGGCAAAGGGGCTCAGCACTCTACCCAAGCCCTGAGCACCAGGTTCGCACTCCCATTGGCGGGGAACCTGCTGGCTGCTTCTGGGGTGCAGTGCGGAGCCAGAACAGGCAGGGAGCCTGCCTTAGCCCCACTGCACCACTGACCGGGAGCTGCACGAGGTAAGCCCACACCCCAGCCCCTGCGCCAGCCCGGAGACCCCTCCTGCACCCCAAACCCCTCATCCCTGGCCCCAACCCAGCCAGAGCTCTCACCCCCTGCACCCCAACCCCCTGCCCCAGCCCTGAACCCCCATCCACGGCCCCACCCCAGATCCTACAACTCCAGCCGGAGCCCTCACCACCTCCCACACCCCAACCCCCTGCCTCAACCTGCAGCCCGCTCCCACACTCCAAATCCCTTGGCTCGACCCCCTAGCCTGGCATCCCCCCCTGCACCCCAAACCCCTCATCCCCGGCCCCACCCCAGAGCCCACATACCCAGCCGGAGCCCAACCCCCTGCCCCAGCCTGGAGCCCCCACCCGTACTCTGAAGCTCTCATTTCTGGCCCCACCCCAGAGCCCCCACCCCCTCCCACACTCCCAGCCCAGTGAAAGTGAGTGGGGGTGGGGGAGAGCAAGCCATTGAGGGAGGGGCAAATGTAGTGAGTGGGGGGCAGAGCCTCGGGGAAGGGACGGGGCCAGGGTGTTCAGTTTTGTGCGATTAGAAAGCTGGCAACCCTAAAGTGAGTCAGTATATAAGTATCATCCCTGCTCACACAAATGGATAAAGCAGAGGGACAGCATGTGTGCTCATGAACCAAAAAAAAGAGTGAATAATTCTAATTTTAGACTCAGTATTCTAAATACAGGCGAATCTCATCTTACGCACATTTAACATGCGCAAATTCAGCTTTGCGCGGTCGGCAAAAACAAAAATAAAACAAAAAACGAGAAAAATAATTTAAATACTGTACCTTTAGTGCGGGCGATTCCGCCCGCCATTACACTCAATGTAATTTTGACTATACGCGATTTTCGCTTTACGCGCCGACAGCGGAACGTAACCCCAGCGTAAGATGAGAGTCGCCTGTAGTTCCCTTTAACACTAATACCTTTAATTTAGCCAACTTCCTATTAAAAGGCTCATAGAAGTCTTGACTCTGACTTTGGCAATGTACTTTATTTCTCCAGTGAAAGTCTCACCATTTACTCTCAATGCCATTTTGAAAAACTCCTAATAGCCTCAGCCTGGTCAAGGTCCATCCAGAAACTTTTCAGCTATTTAATCTTGCAATTTAATAATATTTGCTAGTGACAGCCCTGATAACAGCACCCAGAGGGAAGTTAGACAAAGCTAGACTACATTCAGCATTTCCTTCAGAGCAGATAAGGCTAGAAACAGAAAACTTTTAAGAATGTACGGCTCTCTGTTTACTTTCTTACAGTCTGCTCAATTGTGTGTGATAATACAAAATGTCTACAACTGCCAGGGCTAAGTTACCAGTGACATTGAGTTACCCTTTCATTCAAATACATGCAATAGTAAACAGTAACAACATAACCAAAGCTGTAAAACAGCTGAGTTTTAGCAATAATAAAAAACAATATATATATTCAATCCCATGAACCAACAGCCTCCAGATTGCCATCAGATTGGTACACAACTACTACAGATCCTGATCCTGTCTGGCCTTCTGCAGCTTATCAGATTCACTTCAAATTTGGCATCTAATAGGGTCTATGCCATATAGTTTTTTATTTTAGGAGGAATTGGTGCTTAGACTTACGCTAAAAAAAAAAAAAAAAAAGTAGCAGATTATTTGATACACACTCCTTTTCTGATAATGCAGTTGTGGGTAAAGCCACGCCATCCCAACCAGAATGGAACAGTAGATCATTCAGACATTATGCAGAACTTTACTTTAAAAAAAAAATGTAGTTATGGACGATATTTCACAGTTTGAAATCTACAACTCAGCTGGACCTTGGATTTTACATGTGAAACAAATTACAGGTGACAGAAAGTTACAATTCTGCCTTATGTGTCATTCAGACCAACTGGCAGCTCGTTGCTACAGATACTAGACCACCAGTGCCAGCTTGAATGGGTTATTTTCTACCACAATTTATAACTTGCATGGAAAAAATGTAGCAGCGTGGAATTATTCAGTTAACACACGTCAGCTTGGATTTAACAATCTGTTAAATTAGGCCAAGCAACATTTCTTAATTGTTTCATTTTCTAAAATGTCATAGACTCATAGACTTTCAGGACAGAAGGGAACATCATGATCATCTAGTCTGACCGCATATTAAATCCATAAATAATTTTCCAAAATATCGATAACTATTAAAGTCCCTTATTTGCATAAAGCTTGTATAAAATACACAGCCCCATCAACCATTAGATTTTTGCTATCAGTGGGAGTTGAGAACTCATCACTTTACACATTTTAAGTGACATACACAGATCTCTGTGTTTTATTCTGCACTCACCTTTCTCTTATTACTGGGATTTTAAAAAATATATTACCAAATCATTCTGGAGACAGTGAAGTACCTGGGCGTTTTGATCTCTTTCAGCAATGAGTTCCAGAATCATGAGCCAGCTACAAGAGATCTGTCTCCCATACTCACTAGCCTCACTCTTGTGTTTGGTAGTTTAATTATTGCAGAGGAATATGGCTATCACAGCAGGTCATGACTGCACAAGCCTGCTCTTTACTAAGACTCAGATTTTTAAAAGGTATTTAGTCATTGTTCTGCTAAGCTTTGCAAGGCCTAAGTGATTTAGGGGCCTAAGTCTCATTTCCAAAAGTGACATAGGCACTTAGGATCCTCAGTCTCATTGAAAGTCTAAATACCTTTAAAAAACTAGGCCTTAATTCCTAAATGTTTCCATCATTGCTACCATGTAAAGGCCAATCTTTTTGGAAATAACTGGAGAATGTTTAAAGTAATGTTTTCAGGAAGAGGTATTTTCTTGTTTCTTAAAGAAAGCAGTCAACCCTTCTCAAGTTTGCGCCCTTTGTTTCCAGTGGGGATTGATAAGCACCAAGGGAGAGAAACGGAGCTCCCACTAGAAATACAAGGTCTGTCTGAAAGGATCCAAGGGCAGAGGTCCTTGGTTTCAGCCGGCTTTGAACCCAGGACTGTGGGGTCCCTAGGTCACCAAAACTCCATCACCCCCACAAATGGAGACAGGTGAAGCAGCAACTCACTAATCTTGGAAGGTCAAGCCCCACAGAAAGCCCTATGAGGACATCCAAGGCCTGGGGCATCTGATTTGCTCACATCCACTACTGAAGCCAGGAAGTGACCCAGATGAGTTGTCTGAGCAACTGTGCAGGCTTCCTGTTGCTGCTGGATCAGACGCCACTCTTTGCCTGTCTCCTATGATGTGTGTCAAACCCCGTTCCTGAATCCTCCTCCACTCCTGGCCCCGCTTCTAGTTCCTCCTTTACTCCTGCTCCATGCCTGATTGTTGCCTCGTCTCTGGTTCTTGCCCCTGAGCATTTCTCCTGCCCCTTGGCTTCTACTACAGCTTTGACCCTTGCCTTGACTCCTTACTCTGATTCCATCTCTGATCAATGGTGACTGGTGGTGAGCCTACTTACAAGGGAAGCATTGGACTGGGCTTCATCCCTCTTAGAAGAGGGCAGCACAGTTTTCACCAACTGGAACACTTTCATACAAGCATTCTCTGCTACATTCGATGACCCTCACTGAGCTCATACTACTGAAGTAGCACTGCAGAAGTTCTGGCAAGAGCAGGGACCCGCCACCACATAAACCAAAACAACAAGGAGTCTGGTGGCACCTTAAAGACTAACAGATTTAAATCTGTTAGTCTTTAAGGTGCCACCAGACTCCTTGTTGTTTTTGTTGATACAGACTAACATGGCTACCCCCTGATACTTGACACATAAACCACTCACTTTCAGTGACTTGTGGCAGATGTGGAAAGAGATAAGGCAGCCCAATTACACCAGATCTGGTGTAGCTTGAGTGAAGAGATGAAGGATTAACTGACCCATGTCAAGAGCCCCTCCTGAATGAATGCTTTCGTTGACATAGCTCTCTGCATTGATGCTCAAATATGAGAAAGAAAGAGAAGAGTGGAGTCCACCCCCACCACTGTACGTTGAACCAAAGCCATGTGTACCAACCCCTGAGGCAACAGCGACTGACCTAAGCTGCCACTTGACCCTGGAAGGAAGGCACTGATGACATTAGGGGAGCTTGTACATTTATTGCATGAACTTGTGTATCTATTGGGGGGGGGGGATATAGATACATGCTCACCTCCTGCTTGATCAGAAAGCTGCCAAGAAACTTAACAGGCCCAGGCAAGGTAAGGGGAGCTGGCTTGGATACTGTTAGTTTTCACAATACCATCCTGGTACTGCTTCCTGACTGGCCACCCAGATGTGAACTGAGACCAGAGGGGCTTCTCCTCATCTCTAAGCTCTGATTCAGATGTGTCTCCTGGATCTAGCCACAACCTTCCCCCTCCAATGCGCTTTGATTGGCTCCTGGGTGGCAGCAAATTTCAGCGATGCCGAGGCTGAAATTTATGCAGCCCCCTCCAGCCCAAGGGCGCACTGTATCCTGTCAAAACTATCTATGGGTCCCCTCATCCTCAGGGTTGGTGACCCACAAAACTGTGCCCTTAGATATTGATTTCTAGGGACACTGAGAGGTTATGCAACTAAATGCAATCCATTCACTGCACAGTCCCTAATTCTTGGCATTGCTTGGTGGTGCAGCATGACCCCATTATTTCCTGATGGAAAAGATGAGTTTTTCTTTCAATTACTATCAGAGGGTCTGCCTGCAACCCACTGAGTCCCATTCTCTAGCCCCATGTTCAGAGCTAAACCAAGGACTGTGACACTCGGGAAAACCCCCCAGGCCTTGGGGTCTAGCCCATAGGACACCATCCCCCAGCTCCCTAGCAAGTATCAAGACCACTTGGAAGTCTTTGAAGAGAAAAATGCAGACAGTCTATCTCCACAATGGAATTATGATTGACCCATAGATCCACAACCATGTTCCCTATGGGTGGATATACCTTATGTCAGAACCATCACTGAAGGCCCTTTGGGCCTACACATCCAAGAAAACCTAGTGAAGGGCCTTATCTGGTTAGCCACTTCCCCGGTAGGGGCCCTGGTCCTTTTTATAATAAAGAAGGATGGAATGCTATGTCTCTGCATAAATTATCGGGCTTTGAACCAGATAATCCAAAACTCACAGCCCCTGGCCTTAATCTCAGAACTACTGGACTGAATGTGATCCACCAAAATCTTTACTAAATTAGACCTCTTCTGGGTTTACAATCTGGTGAGGGTTTAAGTGGAGGACAAAAGGAAGATAGCATTCTGGACCCATTAGAGGCACTTTGAGTAGGTGATCATGCCATTTGGATTAACCAGTGCTCCCGCCCCCTTCCAACACTTGGTATGACATGTTCAGGGAAATCTTAGTCATCTACCTGGATGATATTGATATTTTCTGAGGATCCCTAACACCACAATAAACACATCTGGGTCATCCTGGAAATATTACAGAAATGTGGACTATGTGTGAAACTCAAAAAATGCATGTGTGACCAGTCATCCACTGAGTTCTTGGGGTATATCATCTCCCTGCAGGATATCATATGGACCCTCAGAAGGCTGAAGCAATCCATAACTGGGAGGCATCCCAGCCCATCTGGGAGCTGCAGATCTTTCTGGGATTCACAATTTTTTAATTGGGCATTCATTCTGAATTTCTTGGGGCAAAAGGTCTCCCTGACTTCCTTTCTCTGCAAGTCTGCCGAGTTCATTTAGTCACCTGAGGCACAGTGAGCCTTTGATTAGCTCAAGATTGCCTTCACAACAGCCCCCATTGTGACACATCCAGGTGCCACTCAGCCATGCATGGCGGAAGCAGATGCTTCAAGCGTGGCTCTTGGTGCCATCTTGTCCCAAAGGCTTGGGCCTTAGTTGGTACTGAACCTTTACACGTACTACTCTCACAAGCTCACATCTGCTGAAATTAACTATGAAATACTATACAGAGAACTGCTTGCCATGAAATCCTCTTTTGACGAGTGACAATTCTATCTGGAGGCAGCTTGATGCCCAGTACAGGTCTTCACCAACAATAAAAACTTTGAATATCTCTGGATGGCTTGGGCACTGAACCAAAGACAGCTCACGTGGGCACTATTCTTCTCCCAATTTAACTTCACCCAGAAATGGGAAAGCAGATGCCCAATCACATAAAGGGGAATATTACCAGGGAAATGAAGAGTCCAACTGGAACCACCCCATATCTCCTGAAGACCTGTAAATTCATTAACACCATGACCTCTCTGGCCATGCCTGCAGACAGCCACCTCTGCTGAGAAGACTCCCAGAGAAGGGAATGGCCAAAGTGCAACAATCCATGTGGAACAGGATGACATACGTCACAGTTACACATTCAATTACATTTATGCCATGACACCTTGCTCACAGGCCACTTTAGTCACCTCAAGACTTTTTGCACTCTTGCTCATTTCTTCTGGTGTCCTGGTATGTGTACTGAAGTCTGAGACTGTGTAGACTCCTGTACTACGTGTGTTTGTACTAAGATGCCTCATGTGAAACCCCTTGATATCCTAAAACCTCTGGCCAGACTCTGGATCTCAATCACTTTGGACTTTGTTTTGGAACTCCCAGGCTCCAAGGGCCACACTGTAGTCCCAATGCTCATAGACAGACAAAGGAGTATCTCACTAATCTTGGAAGGTCAGGCAGCATAGGAAGTCCTGTTGGAACACCCAAAGCCTGGAGTACCTCATTGGCTCGCACCAACGTAAGCCAAGAAGTGATCTGGGTGTGTTCTCTGAGCAACCACACAGACTCCCAGTTGCTGCCGCATTGGACCCTGTTCTTTGCCTGTCTCCTGTGATCTGTATCCAACGCTGTTCCTGCCTCACTCCTGCCCCCCACTCCCCATTCCTGCTTTACTCCTGCTCCATGCCTGATCCTTGTCTGGTCTTTGGTTCCTGCCCCTATGCCTTGCTCCTGATCATCAGCTCCAATGATCCTTGGCTAAACTCCTATCATTTCTGCTCTGACCGTTAGGAACCAGAATGTAGGCAGTCTGGCCTAACACGGTCATGCTATTAAATTAGCACATTTTGGGTGCTATTGCAATATAAATTATGATAAGCGCTGTACATATATAGGAAAACTGTGTCCCTACCACAAAGAACTCAGTAATTAAACTAATTGTTTAACAAAGTCTTTGTGTAATACTTGTACTAATATTCAGGCTTGGAAAAACAAAACAAAATGCATATTGGCAGAATGAACGTTTTGTTTTGCTGCTGTCTTATGATTTATTATTTGTTGAGTGCTAACAGTATTCTTAGTGACATATGAATAGCTAAACAAGGGATTGTTTCCCCTGCTTTCAATGGAATTTAGCAGAATAGCAGTTGGCATGAAGGACCAGCAGTGAAGTAGTTAAAGTACTTGCAGTGCTGAAATATGAATATGCTCAGCAAATGCATTTCCATCTTCAAAAATGAAAAGCCAACATAAATACACAAATAATGTTTACATAATGGGGAATGGATGGGAATAACTCTATTATCAACTGGTAATTCTTCCAAACAAAGAAAGCTTTTCTGTGACGCAATAATCCTCTTGTGCACCAACCATACATAATTGATACTTCTCAATTATACACCTGCAGAAGCAGCATATGATTATCCCTTGTTTAGCCAGTTTTGAATCCAGCATGCCATCTTTCCATATTTTCCATGACTCCACACCTTATATATTGCTAATGCCTTTGATAGGGAACCACATATACTCTAATTATGGGATACAGTGCCGGTCTGCTCTACCTCCCGTGCACTTTGTCTAGCTAAGCAGCATGGTATCAGCTAAAATTCCATTACATTATTCAGGTATGACCTTCCTTTTCTGAAATCAGATTTACCCTCCCTTAATCTGTAATTTTCCATTTCCTCCCCTATGGGTCTTGTTCAGAGACTCTGAACTCTCTTTCTTTGAGCTACCACATTTACACCAGATTGAGCCCTTTCAGTTTCACAAAGGCAAAGGAGATAACTACCTTATAAACAACAAAATTGGCAGCATAATTTAACCCCTTGTTTCACTCTAGACAATCAACATACCAACATCAAAAAGTGACTTGAGCATGGTAGTGTGCTTTGCATCTGCAAGCTGCTTGGAATTTCTGAGCAGCTCTGTGAGTGCCACATGAAAATGTCTGCCTCCCCTAAAGTGTAGTACACTGCTCAGTGGGAAACATGTATGGATACACAATCTTGAGTAATAAATAATAACTATACAACAATAGCAAGCATTTAGATAGCATCTTGTACAATAAATGGCTTCCAAGGAACCTCCAATGGCATAAAACATCTTCACCTTCTACTGACCTCTAGATCCCTTGCCTGAATGGGGCGCGTGTGTGTGTGTGTGTGTGTGTGTGTGTGTGTGGTATTTCCTTCATCTGTGAATACCCACAGACTGATGATAGCCTGTGGTTAATTAAACTAGAATAATGTTTATCTGACCCATGTGCCAGGGACTTTGCTTTGGAGCTCTACAGTTGTGCAACAACCCTCCATAGTCAAATCCTCCCATCAAATACACACACACTGAAGTCAATGGGAGTTGTGATCACACATGTGAGGGCATCTGTTTTGCACAAGGGTGTTGTCAGTGATTGTATTGTGGTCAACACTTCTGTTATATGTTGGTGCAGAACCAGCCAAATGAGACTTGCATCCCCACTGACAGGTGGTGTTTCCACTGAAGAACAGCTGTGCTGCCTCTGCATACTGACTGCTCAACAGAACAAGTCCTACTGCATTGCCTTCACTTATTTGTGAAGTGCCAGACCACTGGAACATTGCAGATGGTAGGGATCATTTGTAAACTAAGGCTGGTTACTAGCTGACATCAGTGGTGCAGCTTATGTTTCCACCCAGAGCAGTAAAACACATGATATTATGTAATTGATGTTACTGGATGATTGCACTGAAGTCCATGACAAAACTCCTGTTATCTTCAAAAGGCCAAGATTTCACCCACTGTTTATATTTTTCCTTTTGGGGCACTGACACCTGTAAACCACTCACACTGTTACCTCCACACTTAAGTATGTGTTCTCTTCTGAGAGGAATGGGGGGGAGAGGGAAGAGAGATAAAATGCACAATAGATCTTGTTCTTTTTCTCCCACACACCTTTCTTTCTGTCACACTTCTATATGTCAAAGGGAAAAACCAGAACCTAAAAGTAATGTCATGTCCTGTAGTGGTGCTAGGCATAAATACCTCTGTTCTCTATGAGGCCGTTACAAACACTAACAGAAAGTGTGTGGAGGGGGGGAGAGGGCTGCATTCAAAGTGAGCCAACTACTTCCCCTCCTCCCCCTACAATGCTTTAGCCATTTCATGAGCCTCTCTTCAGTTGTCAGGATCAGCACCTTCCGTGCAAATGAACTCACCAGGGATCAGGTCCCAGAACAGGGTTCCCAAGTCTGTTCTCCAAAAGGATGTGAGGTCCTTATAGGTGGGATTGCAGAGCAAAGCTTCTCTCTGCTGCTGATAGAGAAAAGGAAATGAGAAACTGAAAAAAATGGATGAAAGAGTCAGGGCCTATCATTGTTTTATTTCTCCTACTAGTTCAGACAAGATATTCCGTGGAGCTGAGACAGTCATCGGAAAAAAGTGATGATTTGGTGACTCTGATAACTCAAGAAGCCAAGACACTACTTATCTCTCTTCTGCACAGTCTTGAGTCAGTGAGACAGAATCAATTCCTTGGTGAAGCAGTTTCTTCTGAGTAAATCTTCACTCCATATTTGGCAATGGATTTTAACAAATAAACAAAAAGCACTCAGCTAAGCAAGCTGCTAAAATGTGCTTCACTGTAAGGGGTTTACTCATTTCCTTTGAGCTCTCTGCCATATATTGTTTACAGAACAGATACCTCTCAAGCATTAGGGAAAGGCTAAAAAAAATGTGAGCTTTGATTTTTAAAATTCTTTCTTCTACACACATGGCTGGTTAATAAATAAAGCAGTGGAATCCAGAACCAGACAATCCTGAAAAAATGTTAAATTTACCATGTGCTGAGAGTGACTTGGAAATAAACTTTTTAAAAATTTGGAAAAAAAGTCTTAGAACATCTTACACTCACTCTCTCACACAAAAATCCTTAACAGATGCCAACATCTTCTATGGTACAGTGTTTAAATTATGTTCTGCTTTCATCAGGAGATTTATAAACAGTGCTTCTATCATCAACAGAAATGAAGGGGCTTGTTCCTTTTAAAGAAACTAAGCTGTACTGTGTGCAACAGATTCATGAGACTTAAAGAGACAAGGATCTATTTTTAGATCCATTTACGGTTCTCTCTCTTTAATCTCTCCTTGTTTGATCTCTCTATGCATTCATTTTTAACACTAGCAGTAGGAAAAAAATTAATCAGGTTTTTAAAAATAACCCTAGTCTATTGGCCGCAATGAGTTGGACAGAATGAGAAGATATGGGGAGAGGGGAAAATACATTTGTAGCAGAGATAAAACAAGCTAAAGAGTTTGCTAAATGGAAGGATATGGAAAAAGTTTACAATAGTACATACAGATGCAGAAATTTTGCCCTTGCCACAGCATTTAAAGGCTTATTAATGAATGTTGGCTTAGTGCCAGAGCTGCAACATCGGTATCAGACAGGAATAAGTCTGAGTCTCTTTCTCCCAGTAGCTAGTGGAGCACAGCTGTGTTACAGGGGCTGGGGGCTGTGATGGTACAAGGTGCCTGAGGGATATCTGTTACAAGTCCTTCCTGCAGGAGGATTCCCGCTGTCTGCCTCAAAAGGAGAGCTCTCACCTGCTTTGTGAAAGGCAAGCTACAGAGAGCACGAGAATAAAATAGTGTTTCCTAGATCATGGCAGGGATACTCAAGGAAAGACACAGGCCAAAGCAAACACAGACACTGGAACTGGAATTTTCAGAAGGGCTCAGCACCCTCAACTGGGGTCAGTTTTTCAAAAGAACTCTTCTCCCACAGACACCTAAATAAAGCCTCATTTGTAAAACCTGTACCAATAACCAATGTGCTGAGCTCTTTTAAAAATCTGGCCCTGAGAGTGGGTCCTGAGCACCTGAAAATCCATCCCTGGGACAGTATTTACATGGCCCGTGCTTCCCAGACCTCATTCACTCACTGTCGGACTTAGGATCATTATCCAGAAGAATTATGTTGATACTTAGCACGTTTAGAAAAAGGTCACCACTAGTTAACCTTATACCTCTGCCATATTATCGAATAAAGATTCTCAGCATGTAAAAATACAAAGGCTATGAATGTGCTGCTCATTAACTTTAAACACTCGTATTAGGCTGAACTATTCCATCTGAGTTTCCTTGAGGAGGAAAAACACTTTATATCTGATCAAATTGAGGGATGAACTCCAAATATGTCTAACATGTGGATTTCCTTTGTGTTCAGAGTTTTTTTTGCTAGGCAGCTTGGTCTGCAATTATTTCATCTGGTTTTGTTCATGCTTGGGGCCAGGTGCTGACTGTGCAAAAGAGCCATAAAGCCAACATATTCAGGAATCTGAAGATTCCCCCTGCGGGAGGGAATCCCTGCTTTGTATACAGCCAGCATAGTGGATCCACATTAACTTCTCTCAGCCCTCTCCCCCACAGCATAGACGGGGAAGGTGTCATGGCAGAGTACTGTTGTGCGCTAGCAATCCAGCAGCTATCGTAAAAAGTCCCTGGGAACTGTTGCAAGCCAACAATAGTTAACACAGCCTCATGGATGCTTGTGCCAGGGACCTAACTGACCTCAGAAGCCTTAGGGAAATGGGAGATTGTAAAGGTGGGCTGGACTCAAGTATTAGGCCTTGGTGTCCATGTTCAGGTTTAAAACCGAATATTGAAATTGAATACATTTCACAGTCCCCAAAACAAAAACTCCCTGGCTATATAGGAGCATAGGATTTTCTATAGCTAGTTACCCCATTGGTTCATAATATCTGCTTTCCTCCCCATAGAGGACAAGAACTGATGCATCAGACAAATGTGAAGCCCTCATGTACAATCCACATAATTCTAGATTCTGGTCTCTGTTGCACCAATCTGACTTCAGCAGTGTTACTCTGGTTTACACCAACATAAATTAAAGCAGAACTTGGCCCTTAGTGAACTGTGCAAAAATATATGCTCCTTCCTGACCCCTACAATCAACTTATTCCCCGACGCCTTGAGATTTAATTACTGTTGCTGTTTATAGCTAAGAATATTTATAACTGACTATAAAATTTCCTATCCCTTCAAAAAAAAAAAATCCATCCATAGTATTTAAATTGAGGATCTCCTGTGATTCCACAGGTTGATTAGAGGCTGCGAGAAGATTTCCTTTTATTTGTTCTAAATTTACTGAGCATTAATTTTATATGCTGATTTTTATATGATAATTTGGGAAGTGAAAGAAGGTGATATGGAATATGTTTCCAGAAAAAAAAAAGTATTACAGTATCCATTCTTTGTCTGCACATTGGCATTTTCCTAACCAGTAGAAATTTGTGTGAATCTATAGAAGCCAAAGGGTTAAACTGTAAACCCTATATAGCTGACAGTGTTTCCTGTTTCTTCTTCACTGTAGATTTTCTAATTAGATTTTTTCCTGAGACATCAAAGCAGAAGAACCTACTATTCAGCAAAAAGAAAAAGGAAATTAGTTATTTAGTGAAAAAGATGTAGATATACCAAAGGAAAATATTTTTGTATGCTTTTTATAGCAATGAAAAACGGCCAAAAAGAGCAATTTTCCTGAAACCTATTTTTTTATTATAAGCAAATTTTGTGAGATCTTCCACAGTTTGTAGCCATTCTGTTCATTTGGGGCCATATTGATAAAACTGGCAAAAGGACAAAATTGATAGGAGCATCTTTTGGCTGTTTAAAATATTTTATTTTATTGATGGAGAGAGAAGAAGAGAAGTCAGAAGGAAACACCTACATATAAACACACATGTACTAAAAAAAAATACTAGTGATGGTCCCAAAGCCAAACCCTTGGTCCAGTCCCCCATCCCTAGAGCTAATCTTACATTTCTCGATGGGCCTGTGAAAATATTTTTGACCACTCCACGTTGAAAAATAACTAAATCTAGACACCATGATCTCACCACTACATACAAGGCTGGCCTGTGGTAGGAGATGTTTAGCAAGTTTATTCGATAGTTAACACCTCAAATTAACTGATTTTTTTAAAAAAGTCTGTGTATGGAAGGATCTAAATCTATTTTGAAACCTTTTGTTACTGAAACCCTAATTTTCAGAAAGAAAAGATGGGTTTGGGTAAGTTAAAAAAGTTACTATTTGAAAAACAATTGTGATACAAATTTGGTTAAATGTGTTAGAATGTTGTGGAAAATGTTGTGGAAAATGGACACTTTTGATAAAGTCTACTTCTTTTATATAGAGTTGTGGGGAAAAGGGCATTTTTTAATGAAATAACTTTGTGCCAGAAATTTTGACCAGCTCTAATTAGAGACCACATTCTCAGCAGCCTGTGGTGCATCTCACACTGCAGAGATGCCTTACTCGAGGTCAGGCTACCCTGTAGAGGAACAAGCACAGATGCAGGCAGCGGGCTGGGAGGGAATTTGTAGCAGCAGGCCCCGCTCTAATACATACTATATTCAG
This sequence comes from Emys orbicularis, assembly GCF_028017835.1. Taxonomy (NCBI): domain Eukaryota; kingdom Metazoa; phylum Chordata; order Testudines; family Emydidae; genus Emys; species Emys orbicularis. The sequence continues at coordinate 28,453,403 of NC_088689.1, read as the reverse complement.
TAACACTGTGAACAAGATAAAACAAACTTTTGATATTCTGAAGGGAAAAAAGAACAACATATGCGCTTTACTTTCTAGCTAGAAATATAGACCACATGGTTTCAAATTCCTCTTTTTTGTCTTTCAGACAATAAGAAATCCTTTTTTCAATTGGCCAGTCTACTCCTCCTTGCATACGAGGCTTCAATATTCAAGCCTTCAGCTGACTTCAATTTTTTCCTGGATATTTATTTTGGCAATTACCAGTGCTCTTAAACTGCATTGCATGAGGAGCAATTGCTCACAATTTCTGAGCCAGGGCAAGGCATGGCACAGTCGAAAAGCCTCTGGGATAAATTCTTGCCTTGGATACATGCACATAACCCCCATTGATTTGAAATGGGATTGTACATGCCTATCTGTGAAGGGGTTCACTCACTGCAGAGCGTTCCTTCTGGCCAGGTGGGCACAGTAGCCATCGGTCTGGTCACCGCCTGCCAGTGGTCACTCTGTTGCTGTGGTGGTCCCTCTTCCCATAACTTGGCCCTCCATCCAGGGTCACAATTTAGTTCTCCCCTACCGGGGTAACAGAAAGCCCAACATAAAGCAGTCCAGTGTCCTCACAAGAGGGCCTTTGGCCCCTGCTCCGGGCCTCTGGTCTTCATTCACTTGCCTCAAGGGTTTCTAGTGTCCTTGTTCCCTTCTCCAGATTCAGGCCATATTACCAGTGGCTGGTAGGGGAACCCAATCCTTCTCACTACACCAGGTTCCAGCCCATGGACCCTATAAATAGCAGCCCAGGCCAGAAGCAGCAGAAGCTCCCTAAAAGTGGGGGGCCACTAGGGTTACCATTCGTCCGGATTCTGCCGGACATGTCCGGCTTTTTTGAGTTAAAAATAGCATCCAGGGGGAATTTGTAAATGTCCGGATTTCCCCCCCATGCAGAGCGTGCGCGGCTGACAGGGCAGTCGGCCGGATCGTGCCACTCGCACGGGGCTCTGACAGCCAGTGCCCCTCCTCCACTTCCCCCTCCTCTCCCCTGCAACCTGAGACCACTCCCCTCCTCTCTCTCCCTCCCTCCCCCTCCCTGCATTCGCAGATCGCCGGCCGGCCGTTCGCCTCGGGCCCCCGGCAGTCTGGAGCTCCTCCCCCTGCTCCCCCCTCCCCTGCTGCCAAGCGCGCTGCTCTGCAGCACTCTGTTCTGAGCGGCACGGTAAGAGGGCCAGGGGGTCGGAGAAGGGGCAGGGAGGTTCTGGAGGGGGCAGTCAAGAGACAGGGAGCAGGGTTGGATGGGTCGGGAGTTCAGGGGGGGCTGTCTGGGGGTTGGGGGTGTAAGGTTTTGGGCAGTCAGGGTACAGGTAGGGGGTAGGGTCCTGGGGGGGCAGTTAGGGTGGGGGGAGTCTCAGGAGGGGGCAGTTAGGGGACAAGGAACAGGGAGGCTTAGGTAGGGGGTGGGGTTCTGGAGGGCAGTTAGGAGCAGGGGTCCCAGGAGGAGGCAGTCAGGGGACAGGGAGCAGAGGGGTTTAGATGGGTCGGGAGTTCTGGGGGGGGCGCTGTCAGGGGGTGGGGAGTGGTTGGATGGGGCGTGGGAGTCCCTGGTGTCTGTCTGGGGGTGGGGGTGTGGATAAGGGTTGGGGCAGTCAGGGGACAGGTAGGGGATAGGGTCCTAGGGGGCCAGTTAGGATGGGGGGAAGGTCTCAGGAGGGGGCAGTCAGGGGACAAAGAGCAGGGAGGCTTAGGTAGGGGGTGGAGTCCTGGGGGGCAGTTAGGGGCAGGGGTCCCAGGAGGGGGCAGTCATGGGACAAGGAGTGGGGGGGAGGGTTGAGGATTCTGAGGGGGGCGGGAAGTGGGAGGGAGTGGAAGGGACAGGGGCGGGGCTTTTTCGATTGTTGAAATATGGTAACCCTAGGGGCCACAGGCACCCAAACAATGGGCCAGGCCCCCCACAGTGCCCCTTCCCCGAGTCCCGCTCCTGCACCGCCTCTTCCCATTGAGGCCCCGCTCGCTCCTCTCCACTTGCTCCCCTTCTCTCCCAGTGCTCACCCTTATGGCTGGTAAAAAGCTATGCCCTCCCACTTTTAAAAGTGATAGCGCCATGGCCCCCAGATCCCCCCTGTTCCGGAGCCCATGGCCCAGGCCTGTGCAAATCCACTCCTTGCTGCTGTTTCCCTGGGCACCTTCCTATCCAGCATTGCCCTTTAAGCCTCTTAAGTTCTCCTTACTCTGTTCCTCCACAGAACACCTCCCAGGGCTTGCCCTCTCCCTGGCAGTCCAAATCCTGCTCTTGTTTCAGGGCACACCACCAGGACCTGCCACCCAGTGGCTGCTTTATGCCTCCCACCAGGCTGCTTGCCATCCTTCTCTAGTCAGGCTAGGATCCCAGGCCTTATTGTCCCCCTGAACTTCCTCCTTACCAGGGCCAGCTCCAGGCACCAGCGCAGGAAGCAGATGCTTGGGGCGGCCAGTGGAATGGGGCGGCCAATGGAATGGGGCAGCACGTCCGGGTCTTCGGCGGCGGGTCCCTCAGTCCCTCTCAGGGAAGGACCGGCCGCCGAATTGCCGCCGAAGAATGAAGCGGCGCAGTAGAGCTGCCGAAGTGCTGCCGATCGCGGCTTTATCTTTTTTTTTTTTTTCTTCACCGCTTGGGGTGGCAAAAAAGTTGGAACCGGCCCTGCTCCTCACCACTTCTCTAATCCCAGAATGTGACCACAGTCCGCAGACTCTCTCTCTGCAGCCCTCTTCTGCTACAAACTTCCTCTCCTTACACTCACCAGCTTAGTCCTGCCAGCTGTGCTTTATGATCAGTTAAACCTGGCTCTCTCTCGGTGTGCAGCCAGATAACATAACTGGCTTCTCAGGCTCACATTAAACCATTCAGGATCTATGTGGGGTACACAACCCCACCAAACGGTCTCAGGTCTAAAACTGGTTCTTTAATCAGTGAACTTCGTTGGGCTGAGGTTTCTTTAGTTTATATTCTACCTCCTTGTTATTGATTATTATCTTCACTCCAGCCTTAAGGAATGTCAGGTCCTTTTCTCCTCAGGCAATTTCCACATAACTCCAACAAGCAGATGGTATAAGCAGTTTGGCTTGATTATTATCTGAGTATAATAGCACTTGGCAACTGAGTTTAAAAATGGCCAATTGATTCCCCCCCTTTGCCTTATCACTTGTTTTTGCCCTCCACCCTTTGCTATCTTAGCTTCTAGCCCACTTCCTCACCACCAACCTCTCCCTCCTTCCTCCCTACCTCTTAAATTCTCTCAGACTTTACCCTGCCTCTGTTACTACTGTGTGACTAAGTACTATTCAATATGAGTAACAGCAGCAGAAAAACAGGCCCTTAGGCCCAGATTTTATTTTATTTTATTTTTTTACAGATTTTTATGCATTGCCTTACTCACCTATGCAATACCTAACTGATTTAGGAGCCTAAATGGGATTTAGGATCCTAAATGGCTAAATGCCTTTTGTAAATGAAACTTAGGTTCCTAAATCAGTTAGTTATTGCAACACTGAGTGCAGCAACACCTAAATACCTTTACAAATCTGGGCCTTAGGGCCTGATCCACAGGCTATTGAACTCAATGAAAAGAGTCCCATAGGCTTCAATAGGCTCTAAAGTAGAGTGCACACACATTGTGAGACACTTCTGCTCAGGAGTGCATTACAGGGAAAGATATTAAGGAGAATATCTTTGGGTGGTAGGTCTGATACAAGGTGGTGCTCCATAAATCAAGTATTTCACTTCATCCACTCCATAGCAACTACTGATAGCACCACTATTTCTGATCAGAGGTGGATAACATTTAAATTGGCATCAGAAAATAAAAAGGAGCAAGAAAGGATTAATTAGAACCATTCTGGTGGCTAGGAATGGCAGCTTGATAATCTATTCACCAGCCTTAATATAGGCTGGAGAAATAATCAAGAACTATGAAACAGAATCTGCAAATAAACTGCAGTAATTAGTCAGCAGTTAACTGAAGCTCCCTTATGAACTGCTTTTTCTCTGTGTTGCAACAGGAAATAAGGGCTATTTTTTTAAAGCCAGCCTTATAAAGGTTTATAAAGGTGAATAAGCCATTTGAAATGCAACTAGTAAAGACAAGATTATGAGTATACCAAAGAGGAAATGGACCAATGTCAAGAGCAGATTTAAGTGATTTAATTGGTGGTTTTACTGATATTAGAGCCAGCTAAGCCCAGAGAACAAGCAGTTTCATAAAACACAACTGAGGATCTCAGGAGGTAGAGCCTAAGAGATTGTTAATAATACATGAAATATTACAGTTCATTACACCAGTGGTCTCCAAAGTGGGGTGCGCTCACCCCAGAGGGTGCGCAGGACGATCCATTGGGGGGCACGGCAGGAGGAGCACTGCTGGAGGGGGGGGGGAATAAAAAAGGGTGGCCGGAGGAGGGAGGGAACGAGTGAGCGGGGAAGCTGCCCCCCCCAGGCAGGGCCACCCGGAACGCAGAGACTTTAGGGGCTGCAGGGCCATGGGATAAGGGGGCCCCGGGGCCCTGGCCTGCAGCTCTAAAGCCCCTTTCGGAATGCGGCCCTGAGTCCTCTGGCTCGTGGAGGAGCAGGGGCAGCCGCACAGCCAGCAGCCAGAAAGAAGCGGCGCTTTCCCCTTCAAAGCCGACTGGAGAGAAGTGCCGCTTTGAAGGGGAAAGCGCCACTTCTCTCCGGCCACTGGCTGTGCGGCTGCTCCTGCTCCTCCTGAGTCCTCCCGCGTTCCGAAAGGGGCTTTAGAGCTGCAGGCCAGGGCCCCAGGGCCCCCTTAGCCCAGGGCCCTGCAGCCCCTAAAGCCCCTGCATTCCGGGTGGCCCTGCCCGGGGGGGGGCAGCTCCCAGAATCGTGGCCATGGGGGGCGGTGCCCCGCTGCGCAGAGCCACCTGCACACCCTCTGCACCAAACAGGAGCTGCCCCAGGTAAGTGCTCTGCACCTCCTGCCTGCCCCAGCCCTGAGCCTCCTCCCACACCCCCACCCTGACCGCCTTCCCGCACCCTAACTCCCTCCCAGACCCCGCACCCCCACCCTGACCGCCCTCCTGCACCCTAACTCCCTCCCAGACCCCGCACCCCCACCCTGACCGCCCTCCTGCACCCTAACTCCCTCCCAGACCCCGCACCCCGCCCTGAGCCCCCTGCCGCAACCCTAACCCTAATCCAGACCTTCGAATCGCTGTATCACAAAGTGTTAAACCAAGATTTTCAGAAATAATGAAGCATATTCAATCACATTGCTCTCACTAAAAAATATTATTAATAATAATTATTTTTTGAGAGAGCAAAAAGGTTTTTTGTACCGTTAATGAATAAAATACAATAAAAATTATTTAAAAAATATTGTTTATTTCATCTTTATCTCATCCTTTTTTAATTTCTATTTTTTGTATGATTTCTAATGTACATAATATATTAGTATAGTAGTACATGTATATAATTTATACATAAATAAATAAATATACATATATTGGGGGTGCGTGCTCAAAAATTTTTTACTGATAGGGGTGCGCGATCAAAAACCACTTTGGAGACCACTGCATTACACCATATTTTAAAAGGACAGACTGTTCTTGGCAACTAACAAGTTAACATGATCCCCACAAATGAGTCTAGACAGGAGTTATGAGAGTTAAGTCAAAAACAACTTCCGGGTTTGGGAATTAAATGATGTTCAGATTTGACATTAGGGTTGCCAACTTTGTAATATTTAAAAACTGGATATTCCAGCAGGAGTGCTGGAACCTCCCATGCCCTGCCCTGCTCCTTCGCCCAGAGACCCTGCCCCTGTGGCCTCACCTTTTCCCCCCCCAAGGCCCAAAGCCCTGTTCACTCCTCTTTCCCCCACTGCCTAGTTGCTTGCTGCTTTTCACTCTTCCCCCATCCCAGCCTGGGTCAGGATGGACTCACCTGCGGAGCTGGGGTTGGGAGCTCCAGCTCCCCAATGTAGGTAGGAGGTGGCCCCAGCTGAGTAGGGGCTGGTACGGGTGATGACCCAACACCTCCCCGCCACCCCTGCCTGCAATAACTGGACTTTGGGTGTCTGGTCAGTAGTACTGACTGGATACAGTCAGGTTCCCTTTTTGACCAGACTGGTAAAAAAAACAGACACCTGGCAACTCTATTTGATATGGGGGTAGATGTGAGCAAACAGTGGAAAGTGTAACCCACACACCTCCTGGGTGTGGTGTTCTGTCCCATCTAGTGGCACTGAGACAACTTAGAGAGAGAGTTAAATGAGTCTGTTCTACAACCTTAGCTAAGAGCCAGTTCACTTTTAGCTCATGTGGTAGAGGCTCATTCACTAAGCCCCAGAAATCCCCAGTTCAATCCCGCCCACCAACAAACAATAACCGGGGTCTGTCGGCGTTACACAAGCACTTGTGTAACAAATCCACCAGTCATTCAGGGTAAGTGCAGTAGTGAGAGTAAACAGTTTCTCCTTTTTACACTGTGAACTAAGCAATACAAGGACTCAGTGCTGGAACAGATATTTAGATGATTTCAGAACCTTTTCATGAATGTCCCAAGTCCTTTTGAAAAACTCATACTTATTTTAATCGTTATTGCTGTGTATCAGCAAGAAATTTTCAACAAATGAATTACCAGCAATTTCTCTACTGTGGCCTATTACTCTAAAAGGTAATAAGAATGCACAACCCTTATGGAAAAGCCATAGAGAATTTAATAGAGAATGACAACCTTTCTAAAGAAGTTTTAAAATCACCTAGAGCAGAGCTATAACTCTATTAAATCCCATAGGATGCTTGAAACATTTTATGGAAAAAATATCACTCTCTTAAATTGTATATGTTTTCAGATTGATTTCTATATAATATCACTTAATTTCTACAAAACCCGATTATAGGAGTAGGTGGGCAAGGTTCTGTGGACTGCAATATGCAGGAGGTCAGACTAGATGATCATGATGGTCCCTTCTGGCCTTAAAGTCTATAAATTAAATTCCGTGGGACTTTCCCATAAATCTTCACAATAATAAAAAATGATGCTTGTCCAAAACCTTAACTACAGCAGGAAGAAACTGCATCACCATATCATGACTTATGAAAGAAAGCTATAATATTGAGAAGTCACTAAAGAAATATGACAGTTGGGGAAAAAAACCCACAAAGCAGCTTGAATGAGACAGGCACGAGATAGATCTAAAGACCTAAAGGCTTGTGTTAATACTCTGTTCACAAAACAAAGACAAATAGCAATGGCTCCAATTAAAGCCACATTGTAATGCACCCAGATTAGAAAAACTTCTATATACTGGGTGAAAGAAGTCTTTACTCCCAATCATTGGTTCTAACTTCAGGCCATGGTCCGGCAGCTGATAAGATGACCCATTTTTTCACGTACAGATTTATATCTGAACATATTACCCAGCAGCCATTGTTTTGGAGTTTATTCCTTGGAAGAAGAAAAATCTCTGGTCATTTTAAAGCTTTTAAAAAAAGTTATTTTCACTTGCCAAGAACATACCTGTATTAACAGGAGCGTTGTATGTAAGACACATACTCTACTCAGCACCGGTGAAGCCCCAGCTGGAGTACTATGTCCAGTTCTGGGCACAACAATTTAGGTAGGATGTGGACAAATTGAAAGAGTCCACTGGAGAGCAACAAAAATGATAAAAGGTTTAGAAAACCTGACCTATGAGGAAAGGTTGTTAAAAAAACAAAACAACAACAAAAACTGGGCATGTTTAGTCTTGAGAAAAGAAGACTGAGGAGTGACCTGATAACAGTCTTCAAATATATTAAGGGCTGTTATAAAGAGGATGGTGATCAATTCTTCTCCTTGTGCACTGAAGGTAGACAAGAAGTAATGCGCTTAATCTGCAGCAATGGAGATGTAGGTTAGCTATTAGGAAGAATTTAACTGTAAGGGCAGTTAAGATCTGGAAGAGGCTTCCAATGGAGGTCGTAGAGTCCCCATCATCGGAAGCTTTTAAAAACAAGTTGGACAACCACCTGTCAGGAATAGTCTAGGTTTACTTGGTCCTGCCTCAGTTCATGGGGCTGGACCTGATGACTTCCTGAGGTCCCTTCCAGCCCTACATTTCTATGATTCTCTATCTGAAAATAGCCAATGGCAAAGAGAACTGTGAACTTTATTCCAGTAGAATCTCTGTCTTCTAGAGCTTAGTGTATTCAAGGATAAAATCAAGACTGGAATACACTAGCTGACCATGATTTCAGCAAGAAGTTTGTGAAGAACTTTATGAGAAGTTGGGCCTTCTGGGGTGGGGGGAAATGAACTGCACTGCTGGTCAATTTAGCGTAAGATTTTTTTGGCAACATACGCAGAGGGATATTGATACTCTGACATACAGCAGCATTCCTCATATCTTCAAAGCAGAGCACCCTGCAGGCAAACTTGACTACTCTGTACAAAAACAGAAGTACTGAAAATGCTGTGTGGCATTTTAGCTGCACAAGATTCTGAGAGGGATTTGCACAGACTAGAGCAGAAAAAGAAAGCTAGCCCTAAAAGGAGCTGGGTCCTGGTTACCTAGAGATCATCTCTCTGCTTAATGTGTGCCAAGATAATTTGAGATTAGAGCAGTGTTATCTTAAATTAGTTTAATCCAAAGGGGTCTGCACTTTGTAGACATGAGATGAAATCCTGGTCCCACTAAAGTCAATCTGTGGACTTTCAGGTCAGTCTCTTCCTAAGGAGCACAGGCAAATCAAACCTCAGCCTGCTGCATGACAGAACAGAGCACTATCAGGCCATTCCCCTAATGTAGGTTTTAATCTTCCATCCACTTTCTACTCTTTGAGACCAGCTGAACACACAAACTGAAACAGTGCAAGTTTCCTGGGTAGAAGGACTAAGAGCATTTCATTGTCTGAAGCCAACAGTACTTTTAATTTAGAAAATTTCATAATATTCAGCATAATCTACAGCAATTATATTGCTATGTAATGTGCTTTTAAAATGTCATTTAATTCTAAGAAATCAACTATATGGGTGACAGTATAATTTTAGTTGTGTTTATTTTAGTTTGACAGTTTAGGGCAGGGCTGAGTTAGACTCTAGCCATACTGAAAGTTTACTGAATTTCTCAAGCCTACTTTTTATTTACAAAAATCTCTAAGTGAAATAAGAGTCAGTCCCTCCCTGCTTGCCTGTGATAAAAAGCAGGAAGCATGAATAAAGTGTTATGCAGGCATTTGGAGTTTTTATATATTAAGATGGATAAGTAGATTCTACAGGAAAAAAATAATTGAGGAAGTTACACCTCAATTTTTACAGTCTGTAAAATGAGAGTGCCTTTAAAACAAAGCAAGCAACTATTGGTTGTAACCATTAAAGGGGACCTGCAAATTCTGTTTAAATAAGTGAGTTTGTGCTTTTTGTTTTGTTTTGTTTCTTTTTGAAGTACATGGAAAGCAAGAATGCTTTTTTATTTAAAAAAAAAACAAAAAAGGGGGATCTTGCCCTACATATTTTTACTTTAGGAATATCAAGATTTCAGCAAGTAGGATTTCTTGGAAGCTTCAGAACAGTTTATTGTGAGCTTTCACACACTTTAATTGAATAGGTGAAATATTGAAACATTAACAGACATCCTTTTAATCTAGTGTTCATTAGACTTGGGAGTTAAATAGGTGTTATCATAAAACACACACAAAACCAACTTTGGGAGGTTTGTGTGTTTGTAACAACGACTAAGAATCTCTGGCTCTGGACAGCTTTCAGTCTCGTCTCTCATAGTATCAATCTCAACAGTACTACAGTCACTTGTGGCAGTTTTACACTGGCATTTTTCTTTACATCTCCCACTGTTGCATTGGCATTGGTGCATCCCCACTAGAGGTAGCAATAGTAGGACTGTTAGTGTAGACCAGCTGCTGGTGTTTTTCACCATCATCTAGTTTAGCCCAGCTCTGCCCTTTAGCTCCAGAGGGACTGAGTGTAGAATATCTGCCACAAGTGGATTAAAGCAGAACTTTGAAGGTAACAAAATTCACAGCCTTTCTGAATGGAAAGTGATGCTGGGAGGATGTTTGGAGGGGAGGAGAGAGGGTCAGAGGAAATAGCGTGAGTAATTGGCAAAAATGAGAAACAACTGGATGAATCCAAGAGATGTATGGAAGCCATTAACTCCCATCTTGTCTTTCGCCGGCAATTTTGCTGGTTTTCCCTGAGCTATTATAACCATTTAGCTGTTAGAAATTAGCTGTGAGAAGACCCGCTATTTACACTTTTTGAAAAGTTTGAATGAGACAAGGCTCTGACCTGTAGTTCCTGCAGACTCTCAAAGCGATATTCTGCAAGGCTATTAACTCACCCACAGTTTGTGGGTGACAAAAACCTCCTCCCAAGTACTTTAAAATGCTTTGGAGGATGAGTGGGAATTTTTAGCTGGCCAGAAGCCACTTGTGTGAACAAGGATAGGAACTGGGGATGGCTAACCTAGATGACCCCGGATTCCTGCAAAACCCTCAACGAGCATCTCTCCTGATTTTCTGCCAGCTGGTCCCAGTACTATTGTCTCCCTCACATGGCATCAGTCCTGTCCACAAGAGAGTAGGAAACAATGTATTGAACCAACACATAGCACTTCCCTTCCCATTGATAACACTGTGTACACATTGTTCTCCACAATTTCCCTTCCTACTGCTGTGACTGGCAAGAGCAGAAATTGATCTGAGGGTTTAGGTCAGCAGAAGAAGGGAGAAATGGAGGGGCAACCTCCCCACCCAAACCTTCACCGTTGGGAAACCGTATTTCACCCTCCCCTTCCTTCTGAAGGTATGCACATGGACTTCAGTTGGGTTGCTTGGAGACTGGGATATACAGGGCCACATTTTGCCTCAGATCAAAGGGGTAATCAAATCAAGTATACCAGGTACATGGCAGTTTTATGACTGATATGGCATGTCATCAATTTCTGTGCCATAGAAAGCTTCTCTCAACAATTGTTTTTACCGTGGCCACAGTCTCACAGCACTGTATTATGAATTGAAGTAGAAGAGTGGTTTGAAGGGGCTGTGGGGAAGGAATGGATTTCTGTCTTATAGCTGCATCCAAACTATCGTCATTAATGTCATCCTTAGCTGGAATGTGTGTGTGTCTGAAGTGTAAATGAGCCATACGAGAATGAATTGACTCTGCAGAAAGAGGAATTTCCTATGGAAATATAAAGCAGGCTTCTTTAATAATCTCATGGCAACAGCTGTTTTACACTGTGACATGAAACCTCTATTCTAGTACTAGAAAGGACAGAGCCAAGAACTCCCTTTATCTATTTTAATTACTTCACATCAAAACAGAGGTGGATTAGCACTGACAGTGCTTATTAAAATTTACAGGCTGCACTGCCCGTTGGTGCCTCCACGTCTCAAACTTTAATTCCTCCCATCCAACAAACCAAATAAAGTTGTGGTTTTCCAGACTCTTCAGGGTTAACAGTTTTCCTAGCCAGCAATCAGAAAGAGGCAGGGTAGGTCATTTCTCAGTTGACTTCTTCTGCCTGTTTCACACTGATCCATCCTCCTCCTTGACTTATAACTTTTGCTGCCTGCCTTTTTCAAATACCCTGCCCCCCCACCCCGTGCTAGCCCCATCTATGTTTCTCAGCTCCTCTGTTATGCCTCAGATTGTCTAATAATTTTGTTCAGCTCCTGTCACTCATCTACCTACACCCTGATCTACCTGCTACATCAGCCATAATATCACAACTCCTCAGGACAGACCCAGGCTTGTGTTCTTTATTCCCCCGTGTCTGTCTCAGAAGCTGAAGCCAGAGTCTCTCAGCTACTGTGCTATTTACCTTAGGCCTTCTGTTTGTCAGACCCAGAAGCCTCCCACCAATGTGTTTCTCAGCATCTTCATGACCCTGGGCCTGTATTTCTCAGTTCTCCTGTTGTGTCTCAGGACTTCCTCAGCATCTTCTTTCTGACTCCTCCAACCACAATTTTCAGAGTCTTTAATCCTCCATTCTGGAGATTTTAATAGTCATCATCATCATCTATCTCCTTAATACACAGTCACTTGATGATTTTCTTACAAGAAACTAATGTATGTATTACAGCTGAGGTTTTAGACACAGTTGCCAACTTTCATGTGGTAAACAAGCATCCCAACTTTCACAATAAGCCAAAAATCAAGCTAATCCCATTTCAAAACAAGGCCAAAACAAGCCAATCCCTAAGAACCCCAACACTCCATGTGACTAGCCCTCTGGTGTGCAGTCTGCGACTGTGGTGGGCTTGCTGTGCACCCCTAACTCTCTCCCCACCTTGCCCCTCCTTGCCCCCCTTATCCCTGCTTGCCCCCCCTTTGCCCCGATCAAAAAAAGAAGCTACAAGCCAAACAAGAAACAAGCTACAAGCCAAAAACTAGCCAACAAGCCACTCACAAGCCAATTAAGCCAAAAACAACCCCAATTTCTGCATTTTTTTGTTTGTGGGTTTGGCATGTCTGGTCTTAGAAGTTTTCACTATGCTAATCAGGATTAGGGTATAAGAAAGAGGGATCTTTATTAGGTAGGCTACCCATTCTCTTTAAACACTGAAAATAAAGTCAGCAATGATAATGCAGGCATGAGGAGTTCTTCAGGTAAAGGGAAACATTTAACTAAGACTGGTTGTATATGGTCTTATCAGAGTTAACATGTGGGCCTTCATCTTGCATATTCTTGCCTAGTACGTGGCAGGGAGCATAGAGTTGTACCCACTAGGTATGGTAGAGCACAAGGAGTACAGTACTCCGCCCTGGGTGGAAGTATACCAACTTCCTTACTCTCAAGAGGGCAGGGTGAAAAAGGGTGGAGAATGGACACACTATGGGTGTGTTTGAAGCAACATAGGTATGAGCAGGATTTTCCACATGTAAATAAGGTAAACAGGTACACACTGCCTTATTTGGCTCAAGTAGCTTGGTGGCCACACAGCAGGGTCTTTTATTGCTGGATCAGATTCCCGTTTTGACTCATCACTTTTCACACTGTGCCAATATGTCATCAGTCCACCTGCTCGTGCAGGACCAAGCCTGTACTGTAGGGACCTGATTCTCCATTGCCTCACACTTTCTGCCATTATTTGCACCCCTGCACAGTGAATGCAAAGAAGAATGATAGCATTTTACACCCACTGTGTACATACGTGCAAACATCCACTTCAGACAGTGGAGAATCAGGCTCTATAACAATGTGAATAAAAATAATGGCCTAATCTTTCAATCCTGATGTAAGGGTCACAGAGTAGGGTATATTCACTATATGTATGAACATACATACAAAATACCTGGTGGTCAGAGACCGCAGCAATGAGGGACACAAGATTTTATGCACATAATTTTACAGGTGCATTCATTTATCTGTCTCCCTGTCTAGGTCCTTATCTGTTTAGACATGGTCACAATATAAAATGCTTTTCAGTAAGACTGTTGCAACATACTCCTATATATTATTCCTATAGCCTCCAGACACCTCACAGGAGATTGAAAGTTCTCTGCCACATATCCCATCCTCTCCACTGTTCCCTTGGTTCTTACAGCCTACTTTGCTCTTCCCCGAGTCTGAATTGTATCTGCTGCTTGCTCGGCCTTTGCAGCTCTCTTCACTATTTCTCTGTGTGCCAAACACTATTTATTATCTGAATGGAGTGTTGTGGGAATCATCACTCCCCAATACTGACTTCCTTCTCCTCGTGCCCCAACAAAGCCTATTGTAGTGGCGTCAAGCCTATGCACTGGCTTTCCTGGTATTATGAGGTCAAGAGCCATAAGAGATACTAGCCTGTCTGAGTATTCACAGACTCATTAGAGAAATAATCAGTTCAAGAAATCCTTGGAGCAATCAACTAACATTTGGTAAACATTAATATCAATTGCTTAAGTGAAAAATAAATGCTTGTTTGAGGGAAAAAAATGGGGAAGGACAGCTTGAGAAGTGTTACACAGAGCAGCCTCCTCACCGAAGAGGATACCAAGCTAGCATTGTTATTAGTATGGGGAAAGACACTATGCGCTAAAGCAGTTTTGCAGTTTGACCATTACACCTGGCTACCTTTCTTTTTTTCCACATATTTTTGCCATATACAAAGACTTGGCCAGTAAGAATGCTTTGTGCTGCTCTGAAAGCTAGCTTGACTAGCCACTTAAGAATTCTCTCTGAGTAGGTGGCTTAGGAGCTACCATAGCCATAGAAAAGGAGCAACCAGGGGCATTCTTTTATGTCACTGAGCTCCAGTTGTCAGGACAGCTCATTACGGCCATTGGCAGTCAGTATAAAATAAAGCAGCCCTGAGGCTGCTCTAATGTACACCTGAGACTAGCTTGTTGACAGGATGGCCCCAAATCACAAATGTGGATGAGACATAAAGGTGGTTTAAAGTAATCTCTGCAGCTGCTTGTTCACAGCAGGGGATCTGGATCTCTATGTGCTCAGAGGTACTGAACTATAAAACGAAAAGGTATCTTTCCACTGACATACAAAGGCTCCTTAGGTCAAATTTAAAAGTGATGTAAATTGTGGTGGAAGTTACATACCAGAACATCTTGCCTGAATATAAGTTGGTGTAACTTGCACGATGAGAAGGCAGATAGGCAGAATGAAGTAGGAAAAGAAAAAAAAATAGGAAGGTGTACGGTAAAGCAGTCCTACAATTACCAATATACATTCTTTAGATAAAACTGAGCCTTGGTATAAGTGAATGGAACTCCACTGGAGTCAATATGACTCATTTGCACCAACTTACCATTTGGATAACTTACCTCCCCGTATACAGGTAACTTTGAATTTGGCCCCTTGAGTGTATCAGTCCTGTTTACAACAATGAAGCCAGTACAACTCATTGTAACTCATGCATTACATGGGACATTTTCATTAACATTGAAGCCAGTGAGTCACTGTCTTATTTACCTTCTTAAACTGTATCTGCACTGAAGAAAAGGATTTAACAGCTTGGTTGGCAATGGTTTCTGTGGACATCACTTGCCTGCATTACCTCAAAAAAACCTTTAAGGGCATTACTCCTCTTCTGATATTGTTCTGTTGTGGTGCATTAATACAACATTAGGCATACTGGCTAAGAAGATATCTCTTAGCCAGCATGCCTAACATGATACTAATGCACATATACAGCTTTTCTGTGTTACTTCCTTCTGCATATTTGATTTTAAAAAAAAATAAAAAGGACCAAGGACTGGGAATTCATATTTGCTTTGGTTTCTCTTCCATTTCCTTTTAAAAGAAATTGTTTCAATGTGTCATGCAGGGTTAGGCATAAAAGGCTTTAATTTGTTATGTACCATTCAAAAGCTTTTACAACTGAACAGGGAACAGATTGGGTTATAGACAAAAAAAAAAAAAAAAAAAAAAAAAAAGAGCAGACAGCAATTTTTTTCTTCTTCTGTAACAAATAAGTTACCTCATTGAAAGAGGAATATTCAAAAGTTTCTCTGTGCAGAAAGTATAATTTCCAATTCAGCTACTTTCAAAGTAAAATATAAGGGAAATACACAGCACAAGAGCAGAACAGAATTTGGAGGGAAATTATATTTTTCCCCAGGTGGGCGGGCATAAGACTTGCTGCAGATTGAATTGAGCGTAATGACTCCTCGGCAGTAAATACCTCAGAGGCAAGCACATTAGAAATAAACATTTTCTCATCTGAATACAGCACCTCAAGAAACACAAAATCCTTTGAATTTTGCCATTCAACATGGAAACCAGAGCCCAAGCATCACAGATATTCCACTTATCTACAGATCCCTAGAGGTCAAAGATTTCCTAGAAGAGCTGACTGAGCCACTGGTAGGTAGGAGCCCCTGACTCATTATCCTGGAAGACTTCAAGATCCCCATTAACAAGACCTCAGAGGCAAAAGTCCTGGAATTAATGTCCTCTCTCCATGCTAGGATGCTCTGAGGTTATTTCAAGTCCAAACCAAACTGTCAGCTACACCTTAGACCTGGTCCTTTGGTGAGATGGTGACACAGAGAATATTACAGTCCAGCTCATGTCTTGGGCTGACCATCGCAAATGGGGTCTCCCTGCCTCTAGACATCATGAGGACCATGAAAAGCTGGTCAGCACCAAAGGATGATTCTATGATCATGGACACTATTGAACTCAAGATTGTAGCTACCAGCAAGGACAAGGAACTGATAGATCATTTTGACCATGCACAGAAGCCAACACCATTGACACACTGGCTCCAAAATGGTCCCTTTCTCTCCCCCCGCACCTCCCCCCCCCCTCACCCCACCACCACTGCTGACACAAAACATCATAGTTCTCAAAATGCTCTGCATCTGACAAAAAGAGATGGATGGAAACTTGAGCACTAGTTTCAGAAAACTCAGGATGAAGCAGATTGAAACACAAAGAATTTCTACAGGTATCACCTGAGGCTGTATTACAGACCAAGAGATCCTTCTTCATCATCTCAATAGCAGCCACCAAAACACACCCAAATAATAAACTGCTTCCTTAGCCTTGAGTGTTGAAAGCCTACAGCAGAATCCACCATTTGCTGCTTTCATCATTCTGAAATGTGAATATCACCTACATACAGGAAGGCTTCTTGTAGTACAGAGAACTTGATATTAAGCCCAAGCCCAAGACCATCTTACACTTCCTTCCCCATTCAGCCCATTCACTCTACAGGAAGGTACTGGACAGACTGTACTGCAAGAACTTAAAACAACAAACCTCACCAATTCTGGTCCACGTGTAAAACTTACTTCTTCAACAGTGCTCCTCTGCTAAGCAGCACTTATATTGTGCCCCAGATCCCTTATTCAAACCTTTAGAAGAGTTCAGGGTTGATTCAAGACTCAGGTTTAGATCCGTTTTTCAGTATACAGAGAATGTTTCCCTGTAGTGAGGCGGTATGGTTCCCCGCCGCCCGGGGGAGGGATGAGCCTCTCCAGACACCAAAGTGGGGGGAGCCAGTGAACCCTGCACCCACCCCCCAGAGGTCAAGGCACAGGACAGGAAGTATAAAAGCCCAACCCCAGAGCTCATTAGAGACGTGGCTGCTGGAGACGCCAGATGCCTGTGGCCGAGCTCCCAGTTGGGAGACCCCAGCAATCAGCGGCTGACCCAAGGACTGGCCAGACCAGCCAATGCCTGAGGCCGACCAGAGCCCGGAGAAGCAGTCAAGCCTGCCCCTCGCAAGTTACCCAGAGGAGCTGTCTCGCCTACAGCTCGCCAGTTACCCTGAGGAACCCATGGTGCTTGACCCCTTGGAGGACACTGCCCTAACCCAGGTACCTTACGAGGGGGAGTCAGGAAGTAGCCCGAGGGCAGCCGACCCTAGTCTGGCTGCAGCACTGCCAGAGCCTATGTCAGTGTGTTGCGGCCAGGATCCCCACTGACTCAGCAGCGGGTCTTCTGCCGCTGCTAGGGCCTCAGGCTGGGATGCAGTGGAGTGGGTGGGCCTGCATCCCCCCTGCCATCCAACAAGTTGGTCGCAGTCTCCCCCTCTCCCAGGCCCTTAGGAGCCAGGGTCTGGGCCTGTTGCTTAACTGTTTGCTCAGCCCCTGCCTGAGGGCCTGAGCCACTGACTCTTTGCCACCCACTCTGACCCAGGGCCTGGGCCTGTTATTTCACTGTTTGCTCAGCCCCTGCCTGAGGGCCTGAGCGCAGGACTCTCTACTGCCCACCAACCAGGTGTGAGTAACCGTTTGTTGTGACTCTATCGCTGCCGTGGCATGGGACCTGGCGGCCAGACTAGTTCCCCGACCCAACTGAACGAACGTAGCGAGGCGGTGTGGTTTCCCGCTGCCCCGGGGAGGAATGAGTCCCAGCCGAACCCTTCTACATTCCCCAAACCTTATCTGCTTCATCAGTCATAAGAACGGCCCTACTGGGTCAGACCAAAGGTCCATCCAGCCCAGCATCCTGTCTACCGACAGTGGCCAATGTCTGGTGCCCCAGAGGGAGTGAACCTAACAGGTAATGATCAAGTGATCTCTCTCCTGCAGTCTATCACCACCCTCTGACAAAAAGAGGCTAGGGACACCATTCCTTACCCATCCTGGCTAATAGCCATTAATGGACTTAACCTCCATGAATTTATCTAGTTCTCTTTCACACCCTGTTATAGTCGTAGCCTTCACAACCTCCTCAAGTAAGGAGTTCCACAAGTTGACTGTGCGCTGTGTGAAGAAGAAGTCGTCCTTAGCATATTGTTCAGATAAGATTCAGAACCATCACGCCTTGGCAAGTAGAATTTACCCTTTGACTGGCAGCTCCCCTTCTACTATAGCATACACATTTTGCTTTCTTGAGACAAATGTACCTATAGATAAAGGGACAGTAGATTTTAAAAGCAGCATGAACTAAGTCAATATTTTGCTTTTCTTATATTGGTTTTAAAACAAATAATAATCAGAAATTAGTTATTCATTATCTAGGTTGGTAACATCTAGAAATAACTTAAAGTAGCAATCAAGACACTCTATGGAATGCCAACATTACTGTGTTTGAAATCCTCACCAGCCTGTAATATTGCAAACTTGTTAGAATTTTTATCATCATCTCTTTGTCAACCTTATGTGGAAACCAGTTTGCTACAGCCAGCATTTTCTTCCCTTCTTTCTTTTTTCTATGTATCCCCATGAATGTAAAATAAATTGAAAACAAGTACTGATGCACTAGAAACTGAAGTCTTCTGTTTTCTTGGATGTATATCAAATACACTGAGAGCTTTCTTTTAACTGCTTAGACTTGCCAATGATTTCATCTCCGAGCCAAAGGACTCTACCTTCTTTGGCAATGAGAAATAATCCAGATTTTGAGTCTAGCCTAAACTAGGAAGCTTTTCCTAATACTTTTCCTAATACTTTCTGCCAATGCAACCAGCATTGCAGCTCCACAAGCAGTGGCAATAATGGAAGTGCTAGCGTAGAGATGCTATCAGTGGCTACCAGCATTTTAAGGCATGTTGTATACACCTGCCCTGAGCAATGTTAGACAAACACTCTGCTGCCCAGAGCAGTCTACACTAATAGCCCCAACCATTGCTATTGCTGGTGGAATTCAAAGCAGCAGGTAATTTTAGGAGGGTGGGGTGGAGAATGAGTCTAGAGAAAACCCAAGTTTGCAGAGTTTCCTTTTGTGTCAGATCACCTAAACTATATGTGGATGTTTGACAGAGCTTAGTTTAATTTCAGTTTTGTGGGGTGTCTCCAAGAGGAAAAGCCAGGTCCCAGCTCACCGGATTCTGCTTTCTGAAAATCTGCCTTTCCAAGCAAATAGAACTGTATAGTTGGGAAATATACAAACATCCATTTGGAAAAATTGTGTTATAGGTAATTTTTCTTAATTTTTAAAATCAAGCTAAAATACACTTAATTTTTAAACATGGCTCCATGGCTTCACATATTCCCTGGACACTTGGGATAATATGCTGCCACATTAAATATTCCCCCAAGAGAATGCACTGGGTTAATGCATGAAGGCTTTATACTTTAGTGAATCCCTCCACTCTCAATCCTACTAATCTATCCAAGTTACCTAGATGACATGCCTATCACCAATGCATCTAGAAACCACTGGGAACCATAACTGTGGTGAGAGTTTCAGCATTCAGAAATACAGGCCATGACAGCCATTATTGGTGAGGGAAGTGGGTTAGCTCAGACAAAGTTGTAATAGGCATAATTGTGGTGCCAATGAACCAGGATGATACTGATTCTAGTTTTCCTCTTGCTGGATTACCATTTTTATCACTAAGAGTGGCTCCCTTGGGCCCAATCCAATGCCCATCTAAATCAATGGAAAGACTCCCACCGACTTCAATGAGTGTTGGATCAGGCCATTGGTGAAGTGCCAATATTTGTTGGTCACTAACCAATGTAGTGGTTTTAGTTCCATTCTTCCTGGCAGATACCAAACCAGCTCAAAATTGCAATGAAGTCTAGCATCAGGCTGTACTACTTGGGGTGGAGGGGAATTGCAGTACAGAGGATTATTATTAGAGCTAGTCCAGAACCAGAATTTCTGTACTGTGGGAAATTCCAGCATTTTGGAAAGAAAATTCTTTCTGACTCAGAACAAAAAGCTGAAATTTACCATGAAAAATGGGGGGAGAGGAGAGAATTGATTCGGAATCACATTATTTTGATAAGGTAAAACTGGTTCATTTTGACTTTATTGTTTTGATTAATTCCATACTGACATAATGTATGTGTAATATTTAAATAAAATATTTGCTATTTTATCATATTAAAATTGTTTTAGTTAGAATATAGAAGTCAGAATGAAATCAAAATAGAGTCAAAAGGTTCATTGTCAAAATGAAACAAGAAAGTTGAAACAATTCATTTAGACTTTTTATTGTAGACATTTTTGTTGAATTGACTCATTCCTGCAAAAACTTACTCTATTTATTATCATACTTAAAAAACCACCTCAGTACCAAGACCTCAAAATCTATTAGAACATATTAACAAGCTTTTAATTTTATTACACAAGGGTTAAATGGAAGTGTTTATTTCATTGCCTTAAAACTAGGAGTCACTTTAATACGTGAGCTCACATGGCTGACTGAAACTGTAAAAACTCCTGTCAGAGATGGTGCTTAAAAAGAACAAGATACATCTCAAATATTACCCTGCATAAGTATGTTTGTTTTGGATTGTTTAAATATTCAACTAACTGCTCTATTATAGTAGTCTAACTGAATGTGAAAAAAAACAAGAGTTAAGTCATCCATTTAATTAAGTCAGAGTTACACTTCTCTGACAGACATTTAGTCATAGGCACTGGAAGGACAATCTGAATTATACTTTTTTTCCAGGAATATATTTTGATAAACAGTTTTTAGTAGGATTATGCCAGGCTGTGACACAAGACGATTTTCCATTACACAGCATTGAAACATCCCACCAATCACAGAAGGGACATATAGCACTTTGAACAATTTCTTCCTCAAAAAAACAAGAGTGAAACCAGTTCACTTGGAGTCTTCCACAAGGAAAAACAACTACTACCCTGTTCTGTAACTGTGGTTCTTCACGGTGTACTGCACAGGTTCATTCCACTTCAGGTTTGCGAGCACTTAGCATTGGAGATTTTTCCCTTAGAGGCACCCGTTGGGGTGGTGCATGCACCCTCTGTTTCCTCATGCTGCTGCACAATGATGTAAAGGGGGCAGAGTCACCCCTACTCCCTCAGTTCTGTCTTACCAGACAGACTCCAATATAGAGGCAAAGAAGGGAGGGTATGCAATGGACATGTGCAACACCTCTCAAAAAACAACAGTTAAAGAACAGGTTAGTAACTTTTTTCTTTATCAAGAGATTGCACATTTCCATTCCTCTTCTGGTGACTCACAAGCAGTTTGATCTAGAGGTGGGATTGGTGCGAACCTGAATAATGACTGACGGACCACACACCCAAATCTGGCATTATCTGTAAACTGTTGAGAGATGGCATAAGAAGAAGCAAACTGAAGCTAGAAAGGCTGCATGTGAACTTGTTGAATGTGCTAGCATCCTGTTTGGTGCAGTTATGTTGGTCATGTTGTAGCACAAAGGTATACAGAAGGAAATCCATTACAAGATTTTTTTGGGATGAGACAGGAAGGCCTTCATCCTGTCCACAACTGCCACAAACAGTTGTTAGGATGACCCAAATGGTTTAGTCCAATCCAAATAAAATATTAATGCTCTGCCAACATCCAATGCTTGGAGTTTCTCCTCATCCTTACTAGTTTAAGGCTTGGGGAAGAGAGTTGCTAAGTATTTTGCCTGATTGATGTGGAAGCGAGAAACTATCTTGGTGAGAAATTTTGGATGAGGTTATAGGTATACCTTGTCCTTATAGAAAAATGTATACAGTAGGTCAGGTACCATGGCTCTAAATCTTCTACTCTCCTTTGAAGAGCTAATTGCCACCAAAAAGGCTATTTTAATTGAAAAATGAAGCAATAGACAGGTAGGCATTGGTTCAAAGCACAGATCCATTAGCTTTGCCAACACCAAGTCTAAGTCCCAAGGGAGAATAGGATCCTCTATTTGGAAATATAACTGGCCCAGACCCCTTAAAACCTGAGTGACATGGGATTGGAGAAAAGAGAGCAAATATCAATTGGAGAGTGGAAAGTAGAAAGCAGCTAGGTGCACCCTGATGGAACTATTAGCAAGACCTTGCTGTTTCAGGTATAACAAATAGTCCAGCACATCTTCTATTGGAGCGCTGAGCGGAGAAACTCTTTTTTGCTGAGACCAGAAGGAGACTCTTTTCCACTTCAGGAGGTAAGCATACCTAGTAGATATTTCTGCTATTCAAGAGGACATTTTGCACATCCCTTGAGCATATCTCCACCTGAGGTGTTAACCATGGAGCATCCAGGCTGTAAGATGAAAGCCATGTGGGTAAGGATGCAGGAGGCGACTGTGGTCTGGCGAGATCAGGTCTGGGTCTGGCGATAGTGTCAATGGAGCCCTGGTTGACAGGAACAGCAGAATGGAAAATGAATGAGGCCATGCCAGTGCTATGAGTATCATGCAAGCATGGTCTGGTTTGATTTTTAACACCACCCTGTATAGGAGTGGAACTGAAGGGTATACATACATGAGATTCCCATTTCACTGGAAAGACGAAGCATCTGTCAGAGACCCTGGACTGTGACTTGCCTGAGAACAAAATTGATGACACTTCCTGTTGTGTTGAGTCACAAACAGGTCTATTTGGGGAATGCCCCAAACTTGGAAAATGTATCTGATTATAGCTGGGTGGAAATACCACTCATGGTGACTAGTGAAAGATCTGCTCAATCAGTCTTCCAGTCTTCTGGACACCCAGAAGGTGGGAGGCTTTGAGGTGGATTGAGTTGGTGATGCAAAACTCCCAAAGCAGTATTGCCTCTTGGCATAGAAGTGTTGATCAGGCCCCTCCTTGTCTATTACACTGCCACTGTGTTGTCTGAGAGAACTAGAAAATTCTTTCCCTTGATGGAGGAGAAAGGGGGGAAAGCTTGACAAGCTCGATGAATGTCTCTCAACTCTTACATTTATATGGAGAGCTAACTCCTGCCGAGACCAGAGATCTTCAACCCAGGGCAGAAGCGTCTTAACTAGAATCAAAGTAGATTATGGGGGAACAAAAGGAACTCCCACATGTTGGTTGAGTCCATCCACAAGTCCTAAGAGACTAAGACGTCTGTGGGCACTCAAACTAACATGTCCAGTGGATGACAAATTGGGGAGTACACTGAGCTCAGCCAGCTCTGCAGCCTGGCATGCCAAACCAGGTAAGCACGAGGCCATGTGCCACAGAAGGCTGAGGCAATTCCATGCTGTTGTGGTAGGATGGGCCTTCAGGTCTAATGAAATAGCCAGCATTGTCTGGAATCTGGTTTGTGGGAGGAATGCTTTGGCTTCCCTAGAATGCAAGGCCACTCCTAAACTCTGTTTTCCAAACTGGTGAGAGAAATTGATTTCTCCACATTGATCAGCAATCCCAGTGGGCCAAAGGTGAACTGGATCTTGGCCACCCTTGATAGCATCTGGCTCTTTGATTGTCCTCTCACCAGGCAGTCGTCCAGGTAGGGAAACACTCGAACTCCTGATTTCCTCAGGAACGCAGTGAGAACAAATTGGATGCTCCCTTAGAGATTGATCTCAATGGCACTGGGACCAGTACTGGAGTCGATGACCCCACCTCAGGGGAGTGCCTTGGCACTGAGCACACTCTGCCCTCCTTCCCAGGTTGTTTGCTGGACATCGGTACTGGCAACCTTGATCTCCTGGATGGCAGGTCCCTCAATGCAATCTTCCGTACCGGAGAAGGAGATCAGCATTGAGACTATGCCATGTCAGGAGGAGTGTCTCCATGTCATAGAGGCGCTTGATGCCCACCCTGAACAGGAAGGCTCCAAGAATGGATGCAGGGCTGCCTCCATAAGAAGGTGCTTTAGTCCAGTGGTTCTCAACCTTTCCAGACTACTGTACCCCTTTCAGAAGTCTGATTTGTCTTGCATATCTCAAGTTTCATCTCACTTAAAAACTACTTGCTTACAAAATCAGACAAAAATACAAAAGTGTCACAGCACACTATTACTGAAAAAATTGCTCACTTTCACCATATAAATTATAAATCAATTGGAATACAAATATTGTACTTACATTTCAGTCTATAGTATACACAAGTCATTGTCTGTATGAAATTTTAATTTGTACTGACTTCAATAGCGCTTTTTATGTAGGCTGTTGCAAAACCTTAGGGTAATATCTAGATGAGTTGAGGTACCCCGTGAAGACCTCTGAGTACCGCCAGGGGTACACATACCCCCGGTTGAGAACCACCACTTTAGTCTGACCTCCCTGTCCTTTTTGTTCTTGGTTTAAAGTCCCTGTAGATTTGGCACCAGTTTTTGATATTAGTTTCTCCAAGGCACTTCAGGCATCTGGAGTATGGGTTGCTGACTGGCATCAGCTTCTTGCATCCACCAGAAGGTTTGAAGTCTGGGGACTAAGGCATGCCCCAGCACAAGGCATTGGTACCCAGAACAGGCAGGAACCAAAGCGTACACTAAGTACACTAGTAAACAAGGAAACCTATTAGTAAAACCTACACTAAGACTATTAACTAGTAATGTGTACCAATTATATACACAATAGAACAGACTAAGAAAAAGGGAAACACTTGCAGTAGCAAATTAGTATGCTCCAACCACCATCATGGGTGGGAAGAAAGACTGGAAGAAGGTTGAAGATAGCTCTGCCCTTTATACAATTACGCAGCAGCATGAGGCAGCAGAGGGCACGTGTGCTGCCCTGACAGGTACTGCTAAGGGAAGTCTCTGTCACTAATGCACTGGGCGCACACACATCTGAAGTGGATTGAATGTGGGTAACACATCTAGAAGAATTACTAATTCCAAAAGCTACCCGTAGGAAAACCCTTGGACAGAATAGCTTTAGCCACACCCATACGTTGGAAAGTCTGAATGACTGATTTGATTATCCTTTAGTCTATTTGTTGCTGTGGACAAGGGGAATCCACACCCAAGTCTTTGTACAGCATATATGCTGCTAAGCGTTAAAGACAACAAACCAACCTTAATACAAGTTTCCTCCTGAACCAGCTGTTTCTAGGGTTTTTCCCTGCAAGACTTTCTGTCTCGCCTCTTGCCTCTCAGACTATCCATCTTCTCTGAATTGGGGCTAACGAGACCCACCCGCTAGGATGAGTCACCAAACAGGCCTCCATTACCATGCAGGTCTTAGAGCCTTGTAACCTGTCACAGATGCTCAGGGGCATATTCACTGTAGATACTTGGACTTTTCTAAATTAACTTTAAAAGAAAGAGTGAAGTTTTCAGAAGCAGCCAAGTCGCTTAGAAACCTCAGTCCCATTGACTTGCAATGAGATTTAGGCTCCAAAGGCCTAGATCCTCAAAGGTACTTAGGTGACTACCTCCCACAATGGGAGTTAGGCCCCTAACTACTTTTAAGAAGCTGGGTGTAAGTCACAAATAAAAATGAAATTAAATCTCCTATGTCATATAGGTGCTTTTGAAAGTTTTACCCAAAACATGTACAAATGTTCCTGGAAATTCTTCACTCAAGCACGAAGTTACTAATTCCTAAAACTTTTGCACTGTTGAACAACAGAGGAGTGGCCATCAAAGATCAAACCAGCGGTCTGTCATCTAGCCCAGTGTCTTGCTTCTCTGATACTTCAGAGAAAGGCATAAACCCTGTCCTCTCATAATGTCTCTAGCTAATTGTGAAGTGTTGTCTATCCCAAAGTATGGTATTTGATACCCATATATAACTGGCTGGAGCTTGCATAACGACAGATGTTATTAATGGACATAAAATGATCCAGCCAAAGTTTTTCTTTTAATTCTAGCCAAAGTATTTGTATCAATCTTCTGCATAAATAAATCCCAGAGAGTGACAATATGCTGTGAAAAGAATATTTCTTTTTATTGGTTCTAAATACACTGCCCTTTAATTTCTACTTTGCCTGCTGAGAAGTCCAGTGTTATTAATTATTATTGGATTAGAGGAAAAACTTGAATTTTAACCATTAAAATGAACTGAGAAAGTAAAGAAAACCAAGAACATGGATAATTTTATTTAACTCTTTAAAACCCACATTTTAAAAACTGTTTGAAACACATTATGACCACAGTTACCAACTTTCATGTGGTAAATAAATACCCTGACTTTCACTATAAGCCAAAAATCAAGCTAATCCCATTTCAAAATAAGGCCAAAACAAGCCAACCCCTAGGAACACTCAACACTCTATGTGACTAGATCCCCCCGGCGTGCAGTCTGGGACTGTGGTGGGCCCGCTCTGCACCCCTGACTCTCTCCCCACCTTGCTCCTGATTGCCCATTGCCTCCCCTTGTCCCTGCTTGCCAGGAGCTGATTAAAAAAAAAAAGCAACAAGCTACAAGCCAGAAATTAGCCAACGAGCAACTCACAAGCCAATTAAGCCAAAACCAAGCCCAATTTCTGCGTTTTTTCTGCAGATTTGGCATATCTGATTATGACCTTTTAGCAGTTTTGATCTTTTAATACAATTGATTTATCTTTGGAAATCAATAGACCACAAAGGCATAATTTCAATCAATGCCAACTGGCAGAGGGATTTCCCCCCATACTGTAACTCACATCAGTCCTGACACAGTCATTGCCTCAACACATTGTTGTCAGAATACAGATCTCATAGGTGTCATGTAAGGTATCATATATAAACTGGTGACACACCGGTTCTGAAATTCATTGTGTCATGTATGTATTGGTTGTGTGCAAAAAGATATAGATGTGTGCTGGAAATATGTTCTTAAAATGTGTTTGGGAGACAGAGCATGAATCCAGCCTGCCTTAGACAAAGGAATGTGTATTTACCTGTCTGGATGGCTTGCTTATAGGCAGAGAACAATGGCAGTACATTTACATACACAGTGAACAAAGCCATCAAGCTAAACAACTGTGGGAGAAGATGGTTTAACAATCATGCCAGGGGACTGAAACTTCACCCCAGTAAGCCCTTCTGGGGCTTGAAACAAAGACAATAGACTTTAGGTAATATAAGGGGGGGGAAAAAATGCATGTTAGTTATCCTTCATTTAGGGGACGATATGGTACAGCACCCTTTGAGCCTATGAGAGCTAGATCTTCTTGGCCTGGCCGTCAAGAGTTGCTAGAGACTTGAGAAACCTGCTTAGACAAAGATTGTAACTTGCAGAAATTAAGTTTTATTCTCTAGAAAGTGAGTTTTGTTTGTAACCATACTTAGCTCTTTTTTTCTTGGTCAGTATCACTTAAATCGCTGTTCTTTTATTAATACATTTATACTTTTATTACAGAACCACCCCAGTGCTGCGTATTAAACTGGAGGGTGAATCCTCAGCTATCCTAACTGATTGGTGTGTACTTTGTCTCTTTGAAAGCAGTGAACTTAATAATTTCTCTGAGTGTCCAGTGAGGGGGACTAGACATTTTAGATAACATATCTCTAGGGTACTCAGGAACTGGGGTTTACTTGTTGGTACCTGCAAGGTGAGTGTTGGACAGTCAGAGTCCTGAAGAGCTGGCTGGCAAGGCAGACAAGCTGGTGTGTCAGGGAACTGACACACAGCTTAGCAGCAGCAAAGCTCACTTGCTGAAGCGGAGAGGAGTAACACACGGGCACTCACTTGTGGACACCCCAAGCAAGGCATCACAATGGGGCATATTGGTACCGTTTCTGTGCCTAAGGCAGACTACATGAAAGTAAGTACTTCTCAGGACCACTGGCTTGGTGAATAATTTTGCTCATTTACATTTTACAATGAAAACAAGAGTGGCAGATACATTCAGTGGTACGGCAAATGCTTCAGGTCTGATTAATCTTCTTCAATGGTGACACCATATGTAAGCAAAATATAAAAGGCACCTTTAGTAAAATTGCCCTGTCCGCTGTCAGAGTAATGGTTTGCTGTCTTCATTGCAACAAAAGTGCATCCTTAGCCTATAGTTCATTTAGAACACTGTAATAAAACCTGTCCATGAGATGTATTATCAACAGATATTTGATGGCACATGTGCTTTAGACATCACAAAAAATACATGCTGAATACTCAGACTATAAGTTAGAATTGCGATGCCAGTGGCTGGAAGGCTACAGTAGATACTGTATTGAAGTTGTAAGTTTGATAATCTTAAAATTTCAGGTGGACCAAGGCTCCTTTGAAGTGATGCCAAGACAGAAAGAAATAAAAGGCAGGAGAGAGACTACTGAGTTGGCTACTTTGCTGAATTAGATCTATGACTGACCGCTGCTGAGAAGAACGTAGAGATCAGTGTCGTAGCTCAGCTGGCAATAAAGATACCACTAAGGACAAGACGACAAGCAAAAGGAAGAGTAGATTGAAAAAAAAATTGCTCTTTAGAAATGTGTAATAAAAGAGCCCTTTTAAATGGTTAGAGTACATACATATTGAGGAACTGTGCTCTGCAAGATTACAGAGTAACATTTATGGTCTGTTAAACACCACAAGAACATTTGCATGGTGAATGGTAAGCAGATGCCATTGTTTTCCTAGAAAACAATAGCAGCTGGCAAGACTTACTCCCCTGCTTTGGAAACGTAATGAAAATGCAAAAACGAGTGCCTGTCGCCCCCTGTATTTCCAGTTCAATACTAATCCCTTGATGCCATGTGCAGTATTACTGAAGAATAAATGGTTTGCCAGCTGTGACACACATGCCAGTAATGTAGCGCCTGTACCTGTAACAATGACAGAACTCTCACTATCTTGGAAGAGGATTAAATATTGTGTGGCACAGACCAATGCTTTGATCTGACAGGCCAAGTCCTGTGTGTAGTAAATACACTTCCTGAATTCCTTAGCCAAGTTGGAGTGCCATGTACGAGAGAATTGGTGCAGGGCACAAGGTTCTAGTTTTCCATTATTTTTAGATTATCCTTAATAATTATATGAAATAATTCAAAAACCTGTCCCCCCTTGGCATAATAGGAAAAGGAATAGCATAGGTTGTGATCCTATAAACACACTGTGATGGTCTTTACTCACAGGGAGCGTTGCCTAGTGGTCAGGGATCAGGTACTTCGACATGGAGGGCGGGGTTTTGGTTGGGGAGCCCGGGCCCTCCTACCTCACCAGACTCTCGGTCAGGGCCCCATGAGGGCGACACCATGGTCTGACACTCAGGAGCACCTTAAGGCTGCCCTCCCTGGGCCACTTCCTACCACCTCCCTGTTGTC
Source organism: Emys orbicularis (assembly GCF_028017835.1). Lineage (NCBI taxonomy): Eukaryota > Metazoa > Chordata > Testudines > Emydidae > Emys > Emys orbicularis. The sequence goes on along the minus strand of NC_088689.1, from coordinate 28,424,198 downwards.
CAAAGTTTACAGTCTATCACAGGAGTCTGTGAAGGGCGGCTGTTCACCACCTGGCACCTCTTTGCAGGTGAGCATGGTGAGATAGTTCTCGCCCTCTTGGGGCAGTGGCTGCCTCCTCTTGTGCCTTGGCCCTCCTGCCAGGTCAGTTCCCAGTCTCTCTCCTTCAGGGGTAGCCCATAAACAGAACATGTGGACTCAACACAAATAAACTAGGTATGAGAGAGTGGGAGACTCCTCCCTCCCCAGGTACAAACAGAAGCAGGGTCCTCCCTTCCCTCAGCCCTTTGAGGGAGACATCCTGCCTTCCCCAGGAACTACAAGGTAGAGGTCTTTTCTCTTCCCTGGTCTGCCCCCAAGTGAGCTGGTCTGCTCCCTTTTAACTCCTTCTCCAGTTTGTGCATCTCTTGCAGGTGTGGTGGGGATGGCTGAGCCCAGAGCAGCTCCTTAACCCTTTATTGCCCAGTGTGTGGTTTGTATACCCTAGCGCACACACACGTAGCTTTGAGTTCAGTGGCACTACTCATGTAAAAATAAGCATGTGAGCATTTGCATTTTGTTTTACTTACATATGGTATTAACAATGATGATTAATCATAACAGAAGCCAATTTGCCATAGCTGAAGCAAATGTATCTTCTACTTTTTTTTACCTTTAGAGCGATGTCCTTGAAAGTAGAATATCTAGTTAACTCTATAGGTCAGTTGAGGTTGCTACAGCTAGGAAATTGGAGCTTTAGTTTCAGTCTTCCAGTGATTCTTTAGATGCAATGTCATGCACATATTGGCACATTAACAAGATACAACTGGAAAATGTCTTACAGAATTCTAGATCTGCAGGTTTTGCTCATATTTATCTTTTTATAAATCTCTATAAAATATGCATATTTTAGGAATATCTGCTGCTGACCTGTCACACTACGACGAAAATAGAGTGAACTTGGTGCTCCCCCACCACAAATACAGAACTGAATGTAATGTGTAACTGAAACCAGCAACAAAGGAGACTGGTTGCAGCATAAGATAAAACTAATAGTTTTGTCTACTTGCAAATTTAAAAAATCCCACACACCGCTTTCTCTTCTCCAATTCCCATGTTTCACCTGGCAATTTTAAAGCCAAGTAATATTTTTCTGAGTAACTGCAGTGTTCTAAGAGAAAAATATATCCATGTTGCATATTTAGAAGAGATATGGGTAGATAATGTCAAATCCACCAGCCTTCTCTCTTTCATATACAACACCAGTCCCAGTTTTTAGTACTACCATGGAAGAAGAGTTTTTTCCTTTACATTTTCTGTTCAGGCAAAGCCAACATGCTGAAAGTGTTTAGAGGATGTGTGTTAGTAATGTGATTTTCAGCACGTTTATCAACATTTAAGGGATATGATGTTGCAACTGACTCAAAACACTCAAACTTTTTGCAGAGGGACTGGATGGGCTCTATGTCTGTGCAAATTAAATCAAGTGGAGATCAAATATATGAGGACTGTTTCAGGCTCCTGTTACATCACATGGCACCATACTGTCTGACATTGCAGTATGTAGGGAGTGCTGAACAAATGGAAGGCTGGTTGCTCCTGACCCAGGCACATGAGGGAGGCATAAGAAGCCTTTCCCCCATAGCCCATTGCTCATCCACGTGCTCAACAGGGATGCATGACTGCTTCCTTGATGTGCCCTCAGGAGCAGAGCACTATCACCCTAAAGAGGGGCAGAAGGGAAAGAAGGAGGAAGGCCATGTATGGTGCAGGCAGCATATTGCTCTCACTTAGGCACAATTTCTTCCAGTACTGCCACTGGAGTGGCATGATTCTGAACCACTCCCTAACTTGAGCTTTTCCTAAAATGACTACTATATCCATGCTTCCATATCAAACTGACCATCTTTGATGCCTTCCCTTAGGTAATAATTGTCATGTTCATGGCATACAAACAGATAGTGTTATGGTGCAACCTTCTAAAAAGATAATAAAAAACATAAAAACACTATTTTCATTCTTAGAATTCAAAGTGATAACAGTCACCAAAAATAGAGAGAGATAAAGCAGGCTGCTCCCAAATAAAGAGAGGCACAATCCACCCCACCTTGTTCTAGGCTGGCTTTTTCCAGACTGATTGCTGCTCTCCAGATTGCACACTTCAGTACAGAGCCCCACAGCCTGCAAGCAGGACCAGGAAATCGCCCCCACACTCACATACTCTTCAAGTGATAGGTGAAATTCCAATACATTCCTCAATATACAATAATGATACTTTGTATTTCTATTGCACCTTCCACTGGAGTATCTCAAAGCACTTTACACATATGAGATTGCCAGTGCTTTAGGACAGGTACCACATCTTTGTTCTATGTTTGTATACTGCCTTAGTATAATGGTGTCTTGGTCCATGATGGGCTCCTATTGCTACCACAACAATGAAATGAATCAAGCCCTACAACAATCCTACAAAGTAAGTATTATTATTTTGCTGGTGGGGAAATGGAGGTAGGGAGGGCTTAAGTGACTTGCCTAAGCTCACACAAAGTGTATTGCAGAGCCAAGAATAAAACCCACTTCCCTTACTCTGAACCCAGAGCCTTAACCGCGTATTCTGCACATAGATTAAGGACAATAGTACCATTTAGTTTTCTAAAATGTTAAATTTTACTGTTTCTGGACCACTCTGTCACAATTGTTCAAGATAGGTGTGGTAGGAAGGAAAGCCAATGGACAAGCATCTCGCAACCTGAGACGTTATTAAACACAGGTTATATTTATTTAAGTTCAAACCACTGGGGCAGGGAAGAAAAAGTTTCCCCACTTCCCTGTTGCCAACATTCAGCTCCTCTTTGCTTATTAGGAGAGTCGCTATGACTCCATTTGCAGGTGGGAATGGAGTCTCTAGGAAGGCTCCTAAAGGACACTAAGCCCCATACATTTCAGAATGCTGTCCTGGGGGAATTATTAGGGCTCTATGACAGGGGTACATGGCTTGTTCTCTCCAATCAGAGCGCCTGGATTGTTCCTCACCCAACAGACAGAACATCTTCCTGAGTTTAGCAGTTAAAAGTATTTGCCACCTTCATCACAGCACTATCACTAGCAGCCAAATATTTGACTGATATAGCCAACTGGTGTTAGATAATATGATTTCAAGACCTTGGATGTAACAGCATCCTATTCAGCATTAGGGAGATAGAGGGATATTTCCACTGAAGTTAGTGGGAGCTTTACCATTGGCTTCAACAGCAGCAGGATAGCAAGATCTGGACCTTAAACATGAGCTCTAGACTGAGTAAATAACTAAAGTGAATGTTGAAAAGCAAGACATTTAACAAAATAAATGCTGTTAAATTCTGGATCCAGATGGGAGAGATTGTTCTGCCTTCATAATGAAAGCCCCCCAATCTATGCACCAGTAAAATGATTGTCTTGTATTACTGTGGAAACTCACACTTCACGTTTCAGTAATAAATGGAATATTCCTCCCACTGCAAACTGTACACTTGGATGGTTTTGATGCTAGAGCTATTCCCAGTTTTGGAAATGTTTGCCAGACTTGACCTTTATATTTGTAGTTATGCTTATACAGACATCACTCCTGGTTTGGAGAGATAATCTTACTAGTGACCTATGGAACAGTCATAAATGGTTTCAGAATAAACACTTTTAACTGCCTTTTCCTCCCACACTCACTGTGTGAATCAGTAACATTGAATATATTCTTAATTTTAGGTCCTGCTTATCTTTACAATAGCTTCATTTGCATGCATATCCAACTTCCTGCTGCAGTGAGAAAACCCTCAGAGGTTCAGCTGTTGCTGTAAATCTCACTCGTCAATGACACATTTTCTGTTATGTTGGAGCCTATTTTAAGCTCACCTGTTTCAGCTGCTATCCATTGCAGGCTCACAGTTAACATTTTTTAGTATCTTCTCTAAAGTAAAAATGGCAACAAGCTCCCAGAGTAGTGACTGCTTATGCTGCACAACTCCTAATACTATACAGCACTTGTAATACTGAAATGTTTGCCATGTTTCCTTTGCCATGTCTGACGGCTGAAAGGCATCAGGGAATTGTCCGAAAGAGAGACACTGTGAGCCTGAGTGTGACAACCTTACACACTTTAACGAGCCGAGCTGATTCACACAAGGAGTCCCTTGAGAAATGGTTCATCAACACAAGTCAGATTCCACACACAGGTCCTTCTGATCAACATTTGTTGGCTGAAATATGGAATTATCACCCCCTGCAAGGAGATGTTGAGGGTAGCTCAGTCCATGGAGGTTGCTATTTGGTTTCTCTTGGTTCCTTTTAATGAAGCTATCCCCTAGTAGCATCCCATTTTATTTCCTACTGCAGCCCAGTGTGATGTGCCAGGTCTTAAACCCAGGCCTAGGAGTTTGCAGACAGCCACCACATCCTCGCCTCTGCCCAATGTCTGCTGAAACCCAATGGGCTTCTCCTCCAGTTCCTGCCCTTACCTCGCTTCCACCATCAGTTACCAGTCCTGGCTCTGACCCTGGCCTCCGACTTGGACTCTGGCTTGACCTTTGGTTCTGGCATTTGAGATCGGACCCTCAGTTTTGATTCCTTACTCTGCCTCTGGTCTGACCCTGGGCTCCGGTAATTGGCAGTTGACTCTGGTGCTGACCCTTGGCTTTATTCCCTAACCGGGATCGCTGCTCTGCCCACTAGACATGACTCCTGCTCTGACTACTAGGCCAGACTGCCTACATCCTGGTCCATAATACTCAGGCACAGAAGGCAGACATGGTAACTAGAGAGTCTTATGAAATGTAAATACTACAGCAAGCTGGCAAAATTCCCAACGTGCAACTTGAAATCCTCACTGTGAACAATAACCGTAAGGGAGGGATTGTTTGCCAGTGGTTAGAAATCAGGACAGGGAGCGGCTGCCTCAATACTCCAGTGATGGGAGTTTGATTTGATCCTTGCCCTATTCATTGTGCAGCGTAGCTGTATGCTGTTCAACAGCTACTGCGTTCCACCTTCAAGATGGCACCATTTCAGTGACAGAAGTGTCTTTAACCCAATCCCACCAGCTGGTCTGTGTAGGTGCAAGGATCTGCCCATTCAGAACAGTTTGCAGGATCTGAATCAAAGTTTATTCAATTTTTTCCAGGTCTGGTAACTTTTTGCTAAAATGTAAGTTCTCAGAGTAAGGCTCAATTAATCATTTATTATTATAATATTAGTTTTATACCAAAGTACTTTACAAAGATTACTTAAGACTCACAAAACACCAGTGAGGTAGGTAAGTGATATTATTCCCATTTTGCAGATGGGGAAGTTGAGACACAAAGAAATTAAATGATTGTGTAAGGCCATATAGGCAGTCAGTGTCACAACTAGCAATATAACCTGATATCTCTTTGTGACATTTAGAGGGTTTCCCATCACTGGAGTATCGAGGCAGCAGCTCCCTGTCCTGATCTCTAACCACTGGCAAACAATCCCTCCCTTACGGTTATTGTTCACAGTGAGGATTTCAAGTTGCACGTTGGGAATTTTGCCAGCTTGATGTAGTATTTACATTTCATAAGTACATTTAAAAAGCCCCAGAAAAAAAAAACAGCTTCCAACTGTCAAGTGTTTGGCTCAGGCATTTTAGTTGGGATATTTAAATGGCTATAAAGTTCCTAGGCAACTTTAAGTTAAGCTTTGATGTTTTCCCCAGTTTTCTCAGCAGCCATCACTTTTAATGGATTCCTAAAAAATAACCTCAAAATGAATTTAAAGGAAGTATAAAGGAACCAAGGTGGCTCTGTTCTCCTAGACCTACCCTCTTTAGAGCCAGCTCCCCACTTCTCTCTAACACAGCTGGGTCAGAGCCTCAGCTGGTCTAAAAATCTGTATAGCTCTATTGACTGAACTGACTTATATGAGCTGATGGTCTGGACCTTTGTTTGGCAGGTCTCATTCCAATCCCGAATCCTGATCTAAATCAGTTTGATTTCCTTTCTCCCACTCCATTTTGTTTTGCCAGAGTTTGGATTTGGCTGAGTTTTTTGGGAGGGGTGGGGGGGTAGTTGGAGGTAGGGAGTGAAGCGGGGAACAAGTGAACAGAAATAACCTCACTGTGTAGCTATTCTCAGCTGTTTTATTCCTCAAACAAACAAAACAAACCTACAGACGCCTTCAAAGCCCAGATTCTTTCAAATCCTTTTGCCTCCCCCTCTCCTCCCAGCTTGAACAAGAACTAAATTGTTCATGTAAAAATCACAGCCCTGATTTATCACATGTGGCCCTTCCTCTGGATTCCCACTCCATGTTATACTTCTCCAGAAACAACACGATGTAAAATGCACATGATGGAACTGTAGGTACAAAACCTGGCAAGGAAGAACAGAATAATGGAGAAGATAGCTCATCAGCCTAAGGAAAGCACAGATAAAACTTCACAGCCACATAGTCACAGAGAAGCCAATATCCCCTCAATATGGCAGGTAATTATTAACAAAGAAGGAGGCTATTTGCAGTGGTGCCATTTACCATTACCAGTTCAACCATGCAAGGAAACTGAAGGGCACAATCCTGACCCATACCCTCACATAGCAATACAACCTTCCATAATAAAAATAACTGATGTCTGAGAAAGGAAGAAACAATACTCACCCACAAAGCTTCATGGAGATCTGCAATCAGGGTCCTCCCTGTGGTCTGAGCACAGATGTGGCAGCCAGGACTTCTTAGTTATGATCCCTGGTACCATCTCCATCCACAGACTTGGGTAAAGTCATTTAACTGCTCTGTCTCTATTTTCACATCTGTCAAATGCAGACAGTGATAGCTACTGCACCTACTCTTCAAGGGTGTAGCAAGGCTTAATTAGCATAAAGCAATGCAGATGAAAAGCACTCTAAATGGTAAGTATTATTATTTAACTAGCTAAGGCAACTGGTTTTTAATAGGAAGATGTAGAGCACTTCCCTGAAATCACTCTTCACTTCTCCAAGACACTTCTTTGAGAGGCAAAACCACAATTTCCCCTACCTAGTAGGGACTCAATCACATCCTGCAACAGAGAAGAGACAGTAAACACGCTGGTGGCAAAGCATCACAGAAAAGGTCAGACAATGTATTTGGTGAGACACAGCACCCAGGAAAGCTGTAAGCTGGTTGCCCTCCCTTGGGTCTCATTATCACATGATGATTTGGGAAACAGAAGTGGAGGAAAGGTCTGTGTACAGACAGACAGATAAATTGCCAATGAAGATATGGCAAGCAGAGGAAATTAAAATAAAATAACCCTGCCCTGCAATAGCTATTATCAATTTTGGGGAATACAAAGTGTTCACTGACACCCTCTCTCTCCAGGCGGGAAGGGCATAAAATAGATAGGAATATAAAGGAGAGGGAAGAGTCAGAAAATTTGTGTAAATACAGCAGTGCTTGGGAGCCCACGTGTCCTGGGGGCCTTGCAGGAGCTACTGTTGGTGTAGGAGTGAGTCAGGCAAAAAACCAACTCTTTTTGGCCCTGATTCAGCAAAGCACTTCGGTACGTGCTTAAGTCTTATTAACTTCAGTGGGACTTACGCATGTGCTTAAAATTAAACAAAGGCCTTGCCCATCTCCCTGCTGGCTGATGTCGGAAGCAGTGCATACAGAAGGGCAGCCACCCTCCCAAGGCAATAAATGGTTGGCAGGAGGATACTGCTACCAGTTAAAGTGAGCAGTGCCACCAGAGATGATAGTAAGGATGTCACCATGCCTCCGTAGGTCACAACTGAGAACAACAAATTCAGGACAAGCTGCTGAGAAAAAGGGCAGACAAACCCCAAAAACTGGTGGTTATTCTTCTATGAGATATACCAAACTAGCAACAAAATTAAACTTCTGTCTCACCACACTGGCTAACAAAGTCAGAAATGCAGCCTTCTTAGGTATTCCAGTCCTGGATTCAGCACCCAGACTCTAGACATAATGATGAGTGGTTATTTAAAACCAATTTCATCAAACAAAAGGTTCTTCTGATCCCAAAGGACCAGCCACATACACAGGTCAATATATAACTCAGATCTTACCCAATAATCACGCTGTTGCCAATCCTTTAGTATCGAAAATCTAAAGGTTTATTTATTAAAAGAAGAAAAAAGGTGAGAGTTAAAATTGGTTAAGGAATCAAATACATACAACAATTGCAAAGTTCTTGGATCAGGCTTGTAGCAGTGACGGAATAAAGTCAAGTCTCTGGTTACTTCCAAATCATTAGAAGTCCTCAGTCCTTTGGTTAGATGCTCCCATTAGTATAAATCCATAGTCCAGAGGTTTGAGCAGGAAAGAGGCAAAATAGAGCTGTTCCCAGGGCCTTTTGTAGGCTCTGCCAAGTGAAGGGAAACTCATTGTTCTCACTGTGGAAAGTTACAGGGAACAAGATGGTGTTTGGAGTCACATGGGCAAGTCACATGTCCATGCATGCTTTGCTTAGTCATGGTAGAAGCCATCACCTATATTCTAGTTAGAAGGTTCACAGGCAAGTCCATCAGGTGTGGATGGGCGTCTTCCATGATCCATTGTGAGTTAAGTGTTCCTTGATGAGCCATTAACCTTGAATAGTCCCTCAAGATGTGCAGGCTAAATACCTTGTGGGTATTACCACATGAGCAAACATTTGAAATACAGGTACATAATTAGTATTCATAACTTCAGATACAAAAATGATAAAATGTATACAAATAGCATAATCATATTCAGCAACTCATAGCGTTTATATTGACACCTTACTTGACATACTTTGTATGAGATTTGTTGCAATTATGTAATAGTGGCAGCATGTTCATATTTTAATCAGATTATGTCACAAAGGAGAGGAGAAGAGAGGGTCATCAAGGATTTAGGGGCTGGAGGAGGTGGAGAGGGTAGAGAGACATTGAAGACAAGCATGGAGGATAAGGTGAGGATGGTGTGGGTTGAGAAGGACTTTCTGAGCTTGTGACAAAAGGGGCAGGAGGACACGGAGAAGGGGAGGCTCGAATGAATTTGTTCTTTGAGGCACATCTGAACACAGTTGCACTCCTTGTAAGAAAGCTGAGCATGGAGCAATACTGCATGAGAGAGAGAGAGAGAGAGAGAGTTGTAATGGCACCATCTCGCTTACTCACATTAGTTTCTTTTCTTGTTAGAGGAGCCCTTTAAACTGATGGTTGGGAGGGGGAGCTCATTCATACAACATAACTGACATATATGGTGCAGAAATGGCTTGGAAATGAAGAGGGATTACATCGAAAAGGGCATTCAGGGCAACTGCTAATGCATTACCATTGCTGAAGTCCTGAACCAAGGCATACTATAGCTATCCAAATATACTTGTATCATCTACCTATCATCAGATAACTCTTTCAGCTTTGTCAGAAAGGGACAATGGGGAAGCCTTTAATCTCTAAATGCACATGGCCCTTGTTTTCAAAAGTAATGCAGATCTCGAGCATAATTTTGCAGATCACTCTACACCATATTTTTCCCCATTTAATCATTTGCAGAATGTTATTCAGCTTTCTTTGGGTACGTTAGAGGGTGGAGACGTCCCATTGTATTTAACGTAATGGTTGGAGTAAACATAATAATTACTAGAACTGGTAGGAAAGTGGGCTTTTCCCTCTAAATTTAAAAAAAAAAGTTTAGGTTTTCTACAGAAAAGTTTGATTATTTGGCAAAAATTTGAATGCTGAAATATTTTAGCCAAAACCCAAAATATTCTGATTCAAAAGTGTTACCCTGTGCCTCATGGAAGCTGTAGTTTGGGTGCCTTGTGCTTCCATTCTCTTGCATAGGCTGGGATCCCTGGTTGGACTACATCTCCCAAATGGCACTTGGTCTCACCTCTTGGAGAGGGGAGGCAGTTCATTATTAAATTAGCCCAGCGGAGGAACCTGGCCCATAGAAGAAAATGGGTCTATGAGACAACTGAACTACAACTCCCATGAGGCACTCCTGAAGCATATCCAATAAAAATATTTTGATTTGGGGGCATTTTTTTTTTTAAATGCATTTCTTTGAAAATCCAGTTTTCCAGTGAAAAAATAATTTAAAAAACAGAAATTTTTTCAGCCAGCCCTAATAATTACTTATATAGGCCTCAACCCTGCAAAGACCCATGCACATGCTTAACTTTATGCATGCAAAAAGACCCAATTCAATGGGATTACTCATAGTCATAGTTAAGGCTACGTTTTAGTCACAGGTATTTTTAGTAAAAGTCATGGACAGGTCACAGGCAGTAAACAAAAAATCACAGACCCGTGACCTGTCCTGACTAAAACTGGGGCCGGGGGGCCACAGGTGCTGTGTGGATGGGCCGGGATCCCTGCTGGTGCTGGGAGGGGGGGTTGGCAGGCTCCCTACCTGGCTCTGACCGTCATGTCCCTACAGTTCCTAGGGGGAGGGAAGGCCAGGGGAGCTCTGTGCACTGCTCCTGCCACAAGCACTGGCTCTGAAGCTCCCATTGGCCAGGAACCACAGCCAATGGGAGCTGCGGGGGCACTGCCTGCAAGCAGGGACAGCGCACAGAATCCCCTGGCCCCTCCGCCTAGGAGCCGCAGGGACATGCCAGACGCTTCTGGGGAGGCCTCCCCAGGTAAGCGCTGCCCTGTGAGCCAGCCCAGGGCCCCCTCCCACACACCCAAATTGCTGCTGCTGCTGCCGGCCCAGGGGCTGCCCAAGTATTCAGGCAGCCCCTGAGCCAGCCACAGTGGCTGCTGCAAAAGTCATGGAAAGTGACAGAATCCGTGACAGACATGTAGCCTTACTCTCAGTGCATAAAATTAAACATGTGCACAAGTCCTGGAGGACCTCAGAACACTTTAGAAAGAGGTTAGGCATCATTGTTCTCATTTTACAGATGAAGAAAATAAGCCCCAGGGTGCTCAAGCGATATGTTCAAGTTAGTGGGGGGAAAACAGGAAGAGAACCCAGCTTTTCTGACATTCAGCCCAGTGCCTTATTCACAGGACCACACTACCTCTAGAGTGGGTATTAGATGCATTTGTAATGTCACACAAACCTGGTTTCATTCAATAGAAAGGGGTAGCTGTTTTTGGAAAAAGGGTTATTTCTAACAAATAGGGTGACCAGATGTCCTGATTTTATAGGGACAATCCAGATATTTGGGGCTTTGTCTTATATAGGCACCTATTAGCCCCCACCCCCGTCCTGATTTTTCACACTTGCTGTCTGGTCACCCTACTAACAAATAAATGGCCTTCCTTGTCCTAGTTTCTCTTTTCTAATTATATGAAACTGTTCTAGTGATAATTACAACATCTTCTTTATAAAAAGAAAGGAAAATAAATTCACATCATCCATAATGAACACTGCTATTGTCTAAACAGATCTTCTATAAATGCAATCATTATCATCAGAACAATACATTAACACTGAAAAGTAAGTGAGTGTCTCCAAAACCCTTGTGCAGGTCCCTTGTGCATCGCTCATTTTCTTTCAGCTTTTTCTGTGCCACTCTGATCATTTGAAAACTTTCTCCTATCCTCTGCTTCTCAGCTCTGAGATTTGCCCTATTTTTACTGATGATGGGAAAACCTCTAAAGGTTTATCTTGCTACAGATAAGCACCCCCAGGGTCGGAGGGAAGACGGAGGTGGAAATCTCATAAGACCCAGCTGTCTCATTAGGTTTCTGGAATCTTTGACTTTCAGTCAAGATGGAAGTATAACAAGAACCAACTTGTGATAAGCTGGAAACAGGAAGTGTGTAAAATAGTCCGCCCAACATCGCCAAACCACAGTGGCAGATTCATTCAAGTTCAGTTCAGATTTAAGATTAAGGTTTTACTACCAGAAGAACTTATCTAAACTATTCTCCACCCTTTAACTTTCACCAAGCATGCTCCTGGGCCTTGTCTTTACTAGGGATGTGTTTAAAAAGTTATCCACTATTGTTAACAAACCAGTTCTTCAGCTGAACCAGCGCTATAACATTGGAGCATAGGATAGCTGGCCCTTATCAACACCATGTCAGTTAGTTTGCTGAAAGCAGGTCTACTCAACACAATACTGTCTATAATAGAGTTCCAACTTTGCTAACACTGGTTCAGCTAAACTGGTGTTAACAATGGTGGGAAAGATTTCAAAAACTCCCCTTGTGTAGACAAGACCTTAAGCTTGATCCTGAGAGTTGTTGAGAACCCACATCTCCCACTGAAGTTGAGGGAAGGTACACATGTTCAGCCAGATTGCATCCTTAGATGTATCAAGGAGGGCTGCAAGCCAATAATATCTGACTTCCTTGTGCACGTAGACTCCCACTGTAAGTAATGGGAGCTGAGAGTGTATGGAATGTAAGATCAGGCCCAGCCCGCAAAGTATAAAAAGTACCTGCCCTTGTAAAAGCAATCCGGACACTCTGGCGGGGAGAGGGAACCCTGCTGCTGTGCATTTTTCTTCATTTTCATCAGGATTTGACACCGAGGATAAAATTATTTTTGGATTGGCCACCTCACTGTTCTGGGCACAGAGTGCACAGAAATGTGGTCCCTGACTCATGCATAATATTACTATACATCATGCCCTTATTTTAGATTGTGTTGACCCAGGCATATACACTGATGCCTTATACTGACAGATTGTTGAGGCTGAACTAAAAGGAGCTGTAGAATACTGCCTGAAAACATTTTTTTCATTAAACTAATACCACCAAGATATGTGCCAAGAAAATGTATCTGCAGAGCCCTGTGTCTCTGCTCCTCAATCAATACGGCACAATGAGCATAGTCAGCATTTGCTCTGGTTATGGACAGTTTTTCCCTCCAGGAAAGGAATATAGAGTCTATAATAGATAATATTGTGTATTCTAAAGTATCAAACACATTATTGGTGCTTACTAAATAATAATACTGTGCTAGGTGATATTAACAAGATAATTTCAGCTGCAAATGGAAGGGTCAACTCAAAGTAAAGTGAATCTGTGAAAATGGTGGCACGAGGTCCCATGTTTGTCTCCCAAAGAGCTCCTGCTCACTCAGCTTACAAGTAAATCTTCTTCCAATTGCCAGTCCTGCAAACTCAGCCTGTGAACTGAAAGTCAAACTGGGTTGTTTTCTTCTCACACATTATGCAGGCCACGTTTGGCCTCTGTTAAACCTGGCTTAGGGTGAATAGACTTCCTGGTACCACAGTAAGTTTGAGTGAAACCAGGTGTTTTCATGAATATGCTTGGATGTGTGGTCATCTCTTCCCTCTCAGCCAAGGGGCAAGCAGGGAGCAGTGCAGCCCAGGAGCCACTGCTTCTGTAGCATGGGAGGGGAAGTGGAATGCCCAGGAGTGGAAGGGGAAGAGATTTTAACAAATTGGATTTGTGCCCTCTGATGATATATAAAGGCATTAAAAGAATTATTACTAAAAAGCTTTTTTCCGCTTCATTTTTATTACAGAAACATCATGAATTTTCTCTGGTCACCCCTGGTTAACCTAAAGAGCCTGCAGGAAGTCGCAGCTATAGACTGGCAGCTATTTTATCCCTTAGCTGCAGGGGTAGGACTATTGCATCTTTAACAAATGCTTCCTTTCTCCCAAGTGTTTTAAAGCATTGGAGCTTAATATGTGTTAACAAAAACCAAAATGTTTTAAACAGTCCAACTAAAAATCTCATCATGTTATAATTTCTACACAGAATTACTGGGCAGACAAAACCCTATCACCTAATGGGAAAAAAAGCAGAAATTTTTTTTTATAAAGAGAGAACAGCCTTTGAGCTCTCTTCATGCATCATAAAGCAGCAAAAGTGAGCATACACCCATTTTAATTCCTCTGCAGGTCACCTTTAGCAGTCAGTTTAGTTCTAAAAGCCCAAACAGTACTCTTCTCCCTCCCAGTTAGAGGATGGGTTTCCATATTCCTAGTTGTCAACATATCCCATCCTCCTTTTCAGTGCAACAAAAAATCAAGCCATAGACACAGGTAACTTTATGTGAGGGCCCCTAGGTAAAACTAAAAAGAAAAATAAATAAGAGCAGATCTTGGTTGCCAAATCAAAAGTCCACTTTATTTTAAAAATAATAAACCCAGAAAAACCGGAAACCTCGCCTAGAAGGAATTGTTATTTGGTTAATGGAGGGTAGATGGCGGCAGGGAGTCAGGAAGCCTATGAGGCACACATCCAAGATCACCAATCAAACTAATATAGAAATCATGGGCTTCATTTTGGCTATTTAGGGGGAGGCTAAAACTGTGCAAACTGTGGCTTTGCTGAAGAAGAAAAAAATACTGTTTGCTGAAAAGGGAAGTAAGTCTACTCACTGGAGTCCCTCAGCAAATCTTTGGGTTGTCAGTTCACTGAGATTTCCTGAGTTTATTCTTAAGAATGCCCATACTGGGTCAGACCAATGTTCCATCTAGCCCAGTATCCTGTCTTCCAACAGTAGCCAATGACAATGCTTCAGAGGGAATGAACAGAACAGATAATCGTCAAGTGATCCATCCAGTCACCCATTCCCACCTTCTGGCAAACAGAGACTAGGGACACCATCCCTTAGACTTGTGAAATGTGCTCATCACCTGCTCTGTGTGCAAGTATGGCGAATAAGGTAGACATAGTTAGACTACACATAAATTAGCCTTACTTTCTGGCAGACAGCTCCTTAGAAATCCTCCATCATCTTCATCTCAGGCAGAGACCAGTCCTTATAATGGACTCTGAAGGTCAACAAATTCAGGTTCCGTTGAACCAGTGGGGAAGTGAGTGCCAGCATGGAAGGCCCTGCATTGGGAACATACAGGCCCAGATGTATTAGACTCCACAGCCACGTCTAAACTAGCAAAACAGGTCAAGTTAGCTAACACATTTTAAAGCAGGACTTTGCACCCCATATAGATGCATCATCGATGGAGTTTACACAGGGCAAAAGTGGTTTTTGAAACAATGTGTTAGCTGATTGGTGGTGGAGAGCCTAGAGTTAACCATGACCAGTTAACATTTTTTAAAGCACAACTTGCCCTGTCTAGGTGCAAAGTCCTATTTAGCATTTTGTTTGTTAAATTGTGTTAGCTAACTTGTTTTAATATACAACCTATTTGCTGAGTCCGGACGTGGCCTAAATTGGGGAGTGCCCTAGGCAGTCTCAGATTCTGGTAATCACATTCAGTGTTCATTATTATTGCTTGGTTTGCAGAAACTGGGGCGTATTTCAAATCATATTTGGCTCGTTGGCAAGCATCAGGCTCCCACATTTACACAAGGATCGCCTATTCTTCAAGTGTCAACCCAGGATGACTCACTGTGATAGAAGATTTATGACACAATAGCTACTACTGATATCTGGCCATAAACATTTAGGCTGGGATTTTCAAAGGAGCCTGAGGCCCCAATCCTATGAACAGTTACGCCTATTCTTAACTTTACTATCATGAGTGATCCCATTAATTTCAGTGGGGACTACTCACAGTAGCAAAGTTAAACACTTGCATAACTGTTTGCTGGATCAGGGCATGAGAGAGTCAGGTGCCCAATTCCCAGGGAATTTCAATGAGATATGAGCACCAATTTCTTTAGGTGCCTTTGAAAATCCCAGGTTTAATATATTACAGACATAAATAAAATAACTGTCCATTACAAGAAAGCTGTGGAAAGGTTCGGGTGGCTCAAGCAGCAGCCACTGACACAGCATAGCACAGATTAATAGTATCAAAGTAGTTCTTAGGCATTGGCACAATAGTTTGCTGTTAATTGCAACGAAGTGCATTAACCACCAGAGAAAAGCCCATTGAAATCAAATTGATATATTGGTTCAGAGATGAATTAGCACTCAGATTTAGAATTAAAAAATAGTCCCATATATTAATGTGGAAGATATTTCCCTTTTTTCTCCTCACCTCAAATAGCTATATAATAAGCTCTTATGAGCTTAATAAGAAACCCCTGGTTGATTGTTCTGAATCGCCTGTATATAATCTTAAGGAAAATGGGTTGCTTTAATTCTAGATATATCAACTCAACAGGTAAACTTGGAGTTGCCAGAACTCCAGGAGAAGACTGTCTTTTTCTTTAGCAATGATTTTAATCCAGGTCCCCTGCTTGTCTTAATTTTGGCTGTAGTGTGGAAATGTACTGCTTTCAAATATTTTCCAGTCCCTTCCTGCTCTTAGAAGAGTTTAATATCCTCTCAATACATGGGTTTAACTCCAGATATCAGAAAACCAGAATGTGCAATTGCAGGGCAAATGCACCTCTTAAGAGAAGGGAGCATCTACAGTATATCTCAGGCTGGAAGCAGAGTTGTTAAGGAAAGTACAGTCCTGCTGGCAGGCTCCAAACTAGGTATTATGCATTGATATATGGCAGAAATGAGCCATGTATCATGCTAAAGGTTGTGCAGTGAGCAGCTTCAGTCACAGGGTTTCCATTTTGTCCTTCCTCCAGTAACAAATATGAACATTAAACAAAAGAATAAAATTAATCTAACAGGAAAAAATGATTTGCATTTTTAAAGTTTTATGCTCAGTAGATTTGTTCTTCTAAAAGTTCAAACAAATCTCTTGAAGGTAGGTTCTTGCCAACACAAAGGCAGTTCTTTGCCCTTCTAAAAAGCTGTGTAACATTTTACTTTCTGTGCTAGACGTGCTAAGCAATCCATAACTGGTTAACACCAAAGGGAAACATTCAAGGGTAGCTGGGCTAAAATTAGAGCTAGCTTTGTTCTAAGAGCAGGGGTAGGTACTCACATGTATGTCAGTATCCTTTCACTCTATCTCAGTGAAATTCACCCCTGTGCAGATGGCCAGCACACAGTTGATGAACAAGTCACACATAAGCCCTATTTAGCCCTCCTAAATTCATGGAGGATAGATCCATCAATGTCTATTAGCCAGGATGGGCAGGGATGGTCTCCCTAGCCTCTGTTTGCCAGAAGCTGGGAATGGGCGACAGGGGATGGATCACTTGATGATTACCTGTTCTTTTCATTCCCTCGGGCGCACCTGGCATTGGCCAGTCAGAAGACAGTATACTGGGCTAGATGGACCTTTGGTCTGACACAGTATGGCTGTTCTTATGTTGAGAGTTTAACTGGGACTTAAGTGGTGCCTAGGCCTCATGCACAATATCATCCTCTGCAGTCCTAATGCACCTGTCATTGTGTTATCACACCTCCATTCTTGTGAGCAGGCAGGGTACTGAGGAATGGGCACCCTATGCCAAACTGAGAATGCAGGATTCTTGCACATTCCGTGTGAAAGGCCCCATACAAGTGTATTTAAAATGTAAACAAAATAATCATTAAAAATTCAGAGATTTTAGGAGAACCATGCAAGAGTGAAATAGGCCAGGTTTGGATAATTGGGGAGGCAGGCAGGGACAGGTGGGAGGCAGGAGGCAAATAGTCTTTAGGGGCAGTAACAGCACAATGGGATAATACCACAGGGATTAAACACAGCCTTGGCTCTCAAGAAATAGGATTTTAAAGTCATTTCCCATCATGACTACTGCACCCTCCTTCTCTTTGGCCTTCCTTACACCCATCTTGCGCCCCTTCAGTCCATACAGTTGTTGCTGGCAAGATCATCATCTTTGCTTGTCAATCTGGCAACATCACTCCACTCTTTGAAACCTTCTCCACTGCATCAAATTCTAGCCTTTCTTGGGAGCTGCCTGGCTGGTCTCTGAGTTTCCTTTCCAGCCACACCCACAAAAACCCTAACTGACAAATTAACAAGGCCCAGCTGGATGCTCCACTGTAGTGAAAGCCAAAGTACTGAATTTTCTTCCCTGGGATTAGCTCAAAGGAGGGTTCCCTTAAGATCAAAGGGCCAGGACATATCTATTACAGTTTCTCACACATTTGCAGCCCTGTGGTACTTACTGCAATTTGCTGACATCTCCACAGCTTTGTAATCGCTGGATTTCTGTATGTAATCAGAGCAACCCAGTGATAGCAGATTGCCAAGAATTTTCAATAGGCAGGTATACCCATGTTAGGAGTTACATATATCTTATAGAACTTGTTTAGGGTGTTGAGCCTTTGGTCAATACAGCAGCTGGTATGTTTCAATCTTAGCCAATCACCAGTCACAAGGCTGCTTTTAACTGTGCCCTGTATTGTGATCAGAAAGAAGTTAGCAGACATGTGCTGTGCAAAGTATGCATCAAACTATTGAGACTTTTTCAGGGTAATTTAAAATACAAATGTTTTACCTATTTGTACTAATTCTTATTGTACAACTCAGCACATTTTTAGATTTTAACAATGTGCTTTGTTTCATTTGCAATGAGTGAAGCTGAATGCAGGTTAAGTTGAACCAGTGAAACTTTATTAAATATGTGGACTGCTCTCTCTACATAGACTGAGAGCAACTCAGCCAAACTCCCCCAAGTTCTCTGTTCCACTGGTGTCTTGTCAATAACAGTCTGTCCAGGAACACTGGCTCTCTGATTCGAGTCCAACAGATCATGATCCACTTATTTGTATTTAAAAACTTATTTTTGTCCTAACTAGATTAAGTTGGCAAGATCTTAGTGGGTCTTTCCCCAGTGGAATTGTATAGCTGGCTTAGAATTTAAAGTGCTTAAAATCTGCAAGATAAGACTTCCTGTGTGTCCAAGGCGTATTTGATTTGCTCTAGGGGTAGTTTGGATATGATAGTTGATCCCAGCTGTCAGCCATTACTCAGAACTGTACTTTAGCCACACCTTCCTGTGACTCAGCACCAGCTTTAATCACCTACACTCTGTGAAACATTCCACTGCTGCTCAGGAGGAGAATGTAACAACGTTAAAATACTTTGGTATTCATTTGTTCCTTTTATATACCGTGTATACACTTAATACAATGATGTACCCAACCAACAATTGCTTCAGGGTTTTATAAAGGCTGTAAATAGCCTGCAAATGGGTCCAAAGCGTAGAAGAACAGGTCTGTCATGCAAACAATGACTGGTCAACACTTTAACTGACTGAAAAAAATCTTATTAAAATCATTTCCTTAGCATTTAGGCTTCAAACCAAAGCAAGTATCAAGAAGTTAATTGTCAAGATGCTTAGTGTGAACTATTCCAACATACGTTCTTTCAAACACTGCCTCCTTGGCCTTCTATCTATCCAGCCAGCCAAGTCAATAGTTACATGGCCTTATTCTCCGTAATGTCTCTGAGTCCTTCCCGTGGATGACCCTGTCCCATGCTATCTGAAAAAAAGTGTCTTCACAGCTCTTACCTTACACAATAGAGTTAGACTAAAATGTAGGGGGAAATCAACACCTTGCTCCAAACTCTGAGTGGAAATTGGAATTTGCATCTTCTCTAGTAATGAAAAATATCCCCAGCCTAGGTGCATTCTCCCAGTCCTGGGAGATGTTGTAAGACACTGTTGTAGTGGCTGCCATCTTGGCTGAGACAGTAACTGGAGCCTTCCACAGGTGAAAGTATGAGTCTTCACAGCTTGAGCCAAAGAGGCAGGTTGTCAGGCTGAGAGCTGTAGCAGTTTTACATCCTCTGTGGATGGGGCAAAAGGGGCACACATAAGACACACTGACCAGTGGATTACACTGTCACACTATAAAAGCCACTTTACGGTCACATTTTAAGTTATTTCCACATCTCACAGTCTAGTGGGACCTTATTTGATATCTCCTTCTCCACTTTGGTGCACAGAAAGGAACCGAGAGTGAAGAATGAAGCAATCTCTTCATCTTTTCCCTCTTACTTGTCTAATTGGACATTTGTGCACATAATTACCTGAACTACGAGCAGTTTAAAAATAGTAGGCCTCAGAGATAGAGTTAAAATGTCATAGTTTCAAGTGGAATGCAGTTATATGAATAATGGGTTACCCAGGGACCTCTTGATGCCAATAGATTGGATGCATGCAGTTTTACAGGCATTCCCTGGGGAAGGAATATGCATAATAATTCACCAAATGGTGGCATGTAAGGCCTCTCCCAAAAGCCAGTGGCTTACTGGTCATCATCGTCATTGTGAAATGTATGCACGGGTAATATTTAAGAAATTATGTATCTATACTGGAAATGATGTTCTTAAAGCCTTAAAGTTAAAACACGTCACCAGGGGGTAACAGGCCTTGGACAGCTTCTCTTCCAAGAGGAGGTAGGAGACTCTTATCTCTCTCTGTCTGGTCAAGGATCTATTGTGCATTGTATGTATCACAATCAAATCCTATTTGCATTACTGAGACTGATGCTAATCAAAGGAGTGAGAAACTACAGAATAGGGAAAGCTGCAGGAAAAAACAAACCACCTAGGGTGGGGCACCTGTTTATGAGTAAAGACAATAGATTTCTGGGGTATAATTGGGAGCACTCAGGCACATCCTGGATCTTTCATGGAGGAGATGAACTGCCAGTGTGTTCTTTCTTATGAAAGGATCACAGCCAACCTGGCTGGAAAACACAAACATTTGGATGAGCTAAACTTCATTAGACAGGAAAGTATCTTGTTAATTAAGTCAAAGCTCTAGAATGTGTTATAATTTTGTTTTTCGTGTTTTGTTTTTCAGTACATGTACTTGCTACTTCTCAAATCTCTATACTTTGTTTTACATGTTTTTCATTATAAACATCTCTAAGTGCCATGCGTTAAGAGAAGCAGAGATCTAAGGTGTAGGTGGTAAGCAGGGTGGATACTGTTCCTTTGGGAGCAGTGGATCTGTGAATTCTGTGAGTGCCCAGTACGACCGGGGGGGGTGTGTGTGTGTGTGGGGGGGGTGACAGTGCTACTTTACTTGTGTAACAAGTACTATGTAACAAAGAAGGGACCTGCATGGCTGCCTCCTGAATATAGTCACCTGTGTATGGGGCACTGGTTCAATGCTGACTCTGGGGGAAAGTTCCAGTGCCTGAATTACCAACACCATTTCCTCCGGTTCCTAGATATGCTTTGTTCTATTATTTTCCATTTTATGCACCTATCATAGCCCATGAGTAAGAACTAAAACCTACACAATCCTTAAAATGCTCGAAGAACAAAACCAAATAAATTGTCCAATAACACCCCACTGAGATGATCATATTCACCAGGAATAAACCCCCCACAGCAATCAAATTACCCCTTCCCAAAACTCTGGGTTTTGCAGGGCATCCTGAAGGATAACAAATCCAGGTTATACCAGAGCAAGGAAATAGCATATTCTAATCCAGGGACCTTCATGAAAGATTCCCTGCCAGCAGCCCCCTTAGGCCTAACCTGAGAGAGCTCCTGGCTGGATGCCTCACCTAGCTGAAACTATGGTAGTATAACATGGGGAGGGAGGCAATCTCCCTGGTAAACATCCCATACTGACTTTTCTTAGGGATTACAGAGCAAGATGGGGTGATGGCAGAGGACATTTGATAATTTATCCATACAGTTTTGCATTAGCCCTAAAATCCTATGATTCCCGGTTCCATCAGCTATACGGGCTGAGTATTTTCCAAGCATCCCAGATCAAAGGTTTATCATATAAACAACCACATTCTCCCATTTCTGGTATTGGTGACAAAAAATATTGTACCCTTCAGGACTGCAGGGTACAGTATTTTCACTCTGCGACATTTCAGATTTTCATATCATTTAATTCAGTTTATAAAAAATGCATCTAGCTGAAGCATACACAGACTATTTGCAAAATCAAATAGGATTGATTTAGATTGGCCAGCCTTTTCAGCCTAATACAATCCCTTGAATAATCTTCTCTATGTTAAACACATAACTGATCTGACAGATGTCCCATCCTGGGACTGCCCCACAAGGCAAGTTCTCAAATTCTTGTCCAGAAAGATATAGAGAATAGTAAAGCAAGCAGAGCTTTCTCTCTCCCTCATGCACACACACAATTAGAATATCAGCTTCCACTTTTTTTATTCTGCCCTAGGCAGTGTTTTGGGAAGTTCTAGCCTTTAATATTTCCTGGGCGGACAAGAAAGCATGTACAGAAGGAAGAGTGAGAAGTGACGGAGCTTGACAGAAAAAAAAAGGGAGTGAGGGTAAGTAGGAAAGGTGGAAAAACATTTAGACTAATGGAGTTACATGATTTTCAGTCACCTGGCCCTCCAAAATGAGTGTGCCTTTTGATAGCCTCCTACAGGACTCCTATACTCTAGAGCTTGAATTGTTCATTCCTGAAACTATATGTTCATATTCTTGCTGCCTATTTTCTGTGTTGCTGGAAACTTGCATTGAAACCACAAATCACCCTGCCATGCCTCCCCAGGCAGAAACTGTTGTCCACAGAGGCACCAATGAATCACTGTAGATAACCATGTCTAAACCCGACATTTGGGACTGCTTGGCAGTTACCCTGCGATTTAAAAATGAAAGCTGCTAATTCATTTCTTCACTCCATTGATTAAACACAATTACTCAACTACTCTTTTCAGCAACTGTGACATTCAAACTGCAATGTATATAAACATCATGGGTGCTTTCTGCGCTAGTTAGACACACAGAGGAGTTCAAATGGCATTCTCTTGCTGCCATGCGTGGCTGACATCACTCGGTCCCATGCTGGAGCACACATTCTCCTTAAAGCAACAAGGGCCAATTTATTCCTGAGGTACTCTGACTTCAATGGAGTTACACTAGGGGTGAATTTGGTCCAAGGAGTGCACATGGAGACATTGAATATGCTGTTACATACAGTATTACCCAAGCAACACCATCTAAATTTAGTTCTCCGTTTAATAAGCTCTTCAGGGGAAGTGTCAGTGTTCCACATAACCATAAACTGTTAGGGAGTTTTACTGCACAACAGCAGTTCGCTCAGTGACTAATCTTAATTCCAATAGCCCTATTCATCATCCCTTGCTGCTCTGAAGCCCTTTCTGATCAGGGAGGCTGCAAGGAGATTGTCCTTTGGAACCTGGCTTCTAGCAAGTTTGTTGTTCTGGTCATTTCCAATGGTAAATATCCCTGTGGCACAGAATTAAAGAGTAAAAAAGAGGGCCTACCTCAAATCCTGGAGAAGCAGCATTCCCTAAGAGCAAATAGCACTTTTTCTTCAGCAAAATGCCAGTAAGAATTTCTGTAATGCAGTTGAGCGTATTTACATACTGCACATAGAGTGTTAATGGGCTGGGCTCCCCTGCTGTCCTGCCTATCTCCATAAAGTACCATGACAACGTGATCAAGACTAAAAAAAAAATCAGTGTTGCCAGTTTATCACAAATCTCACACTAGTTAATATTCTTCTTAAAGCTCCAGCACCTGGAGTCAAATGATTAGGTGAAAAATCTCAGCTTATTTAAAAGTAAAGTAAGTTTCTAGACCTCGTGACTGCAGAGTTGAAAACATTACCTGCGTACACTCAAAAACCAAAAGGCAAATAAAAACCAAACATCAATTATTTTTTAAGATTTTGGGGGCCTGACTCATTATTTTTGAACAGTTGAGGTTAGCAATACTGAAACAACGGTGTCTCAGCTACGAAGAATGTTTCGTATCTCTGCAAATCGCATCTCTGCAAATGCAAAGAGGTCAAGCTAGTGACACAGACATCTTGCTGTGCTTCAAGAATCTATTTAATTAAAGATGGGACTCAGCAGCTATAGCCTTCTGTTGGAAACAGAGACAACTAGCCTCGTGGCTAATGGCACAGATTGGCCATTACAGTCTCAGCTGGCTGTGTTAACTTTTCAATCAATTTGAACTTCCAGCGTTAATGGGATCGGTGGTTGCATAAATAACTAATTAAAACTCAAATATCTCCAGACACCTCTTTCCTCTAGGAAAATATTTGGACCACAGCCAGTTTGCTAATCATTTCATTGTCACCACTCTAAAGGTGGGGTGTGAAGCTCTAAAGTTTTAGGCTCCAGTATGAATCACTGAACAAACTCTTTGGGAAGCTAAATCCAGGTGTCTGTACACCATGGGGAGAAAATGTCCCTTTCTCCACCTGCATAAGAGAATACACAGCCACTTAGAGCCAGGTTCTGAATAAGGACAGGAATATATTCGATGATGCTGTAATTGTGATAATTTCCATGAGAGGATTATTTACTGCTCTATTTTCATATTTGTTTCAAATTGTATTTGTCACATGGACCAGATTGCGCCTTCCCACACATTTTCCCATGGGGAAGAAACTCTCTGAATTCTCCTACAATGATGGTGTTTGCCCTCCGCATAGAAGCAAATTCTCATTCCCCAAACCTCTTGGATCCTTTAAGAGCAACACAGCTTCAAGCAGATCCCCTGAAAACATGTTGGGGCTAAGCTGCCAGTGACTCACCAACCTGTAGCTACCCTGAGGAGGGGACACAGAGTCAATGGAGCACCATTCGTGTCCATTACATGAACGTCTTGCCTGGGAGTTTGTGCAGCTATGAGTTGTACTAACTCCTGAGCAGATTCCTCACTGGGTTGGTGGAGATTGGGGGACAATGTGTGTTCCCCAGAGCACCCTCTTCAAATGAGGATCCTGAATACCACAGTGAACCCTCAGTGTCCCAGGAAAATAGTGTGACACTCTCCCCAAACACTATATATACAAACTGCTATATAAGCAGATGACCTTGGGGCAACCTGGGCCCAAGACATTAACAGAGCTTATAATAATCAATAATAAACTCTGCCACAGATGGTACTTCCCCATCCCTGCTTCCTCGTGCAAATGAGATCTGCACATGGTGGGAGCAATGCATGTGGGTCAGCAGGTGCAATCTGGGCACATTTCTTTCCTTCCATCACCAACGCTTCAGAGACTGAAAACAGAGAGAACCGTTATGTCTTATGTAACATACAGGGCCTTGCCAACTCTCAAGATGTTCTCGCAATATTTGGTGTTTTTCTTAAAGCCTCCTGGAGTCAGATGATTAGATGAGAATCTCTGCTTTCAGGGTTTTAAAAATAAAAGTTCCTAGCCCTCACGACTCTAGAGAAGAAGCTTGACAATATAAACCTTAAATAGTTCATACCCACAAGACAATAGAAAGAACCCAAAACTTATTTGAAAAAAGTCATCATTTTGGAGGTCTGATTTGAGACTTTAAATGCTTGGCATTGACAATACTGTTCTCACAATTTAATCTGAATTTCTCTCTCTCTCTCTCTCTCTCTCTCTCATTTTTTGGGGGGGGGGAGGAGGGAGTGGCATTTTACACATCCTGGACATTAAAATTAATTTAGTACTTTTCACTTTCAGACTTTCACTGGCACAGGGAAGTGTTTATTTGCTCAAAAACAACTGTTTTTCTTGACATTTAAAAGATTCATAAAACTGTTTAGTTTGGTCTTAGGCTTTAATCAGCTTGTTTGCTTTTATTAAACCATATCTAAATTTTGGGCCATATTCGAGTTGAGTGTCCTACGAACAGTGTACAACTTACGATAGTTTGTGTTCATGCAGGCCTGCAAAATCCTGAGCAACAATACCAATGACATTAGCTGTTTTCTCAAGAGCAAAGATAAATGTCACCACTAAAACATTCTCTTTTGTCTGTATAATTTAACTAATAAAAAAGTTGGTCCAAAAAAAGATATTACCTCGCCCACCCTGTCTTTCTAGTTTAACTGCAGCAAAGTTACTGAATCAGTTAAAGTAATATAAGAATGTCAGTGTTTCTCTAGAACAAGGAGGAGTACTTGTGGCACCTTAGAGACTAACAAATTTATTCAGGCATAAGATTTTGTGGGCTAAAACCCACTTCATCAGATGCACGGAGTGGAAAATACAGTAGAAAGATATATGTATACACAGTACATTAAAAGACGGCAATTGCCTTACCAAGTGGGGGGTCAGTTCTGATGAGACAATTCAATTAAAGTGGGCTATTATCAACAGGAGGAAGAATCACTTTTGTAGTGGTAATCAGGGTGACCCATTTCAAACAGTTGAGAAGGAGGTGTGAGTAACAGTAGGGGAAAATTAGCATGGGGAAATTAGTTTTTAGTTTTTGTAGTGACCCATCCACTCCGTGTCTTTATTCAGGCCTAATTTGATGGTGTCCAGTTTGCAAATTAATTCCAGTTCTGCAGTTTCTCGTTGGAGTCTGTTTTTGAAGGTTTTTTTGTTGAAGAACTGCCACTTTTAGGTCTGTTATTGAGTGTCCAGGGAGGTTGAAGTGTTCTCCGACTGGTTTTTGAATGTTATAATTCTTGACATTTGATTTGTGTCTATTTATTCTTTTGCATAGAGATTGTCCAGTTTGGCCAATGTACATGTGTTTCTCTAGAGCAGCCACTCTCTCACTGGTGCAGTGTCACATAAATGTAATGAGTTTTGTAAAGGATTTCGGAATAAACCAATTACACTCACAATACTCATCAATTCTCACTACTAGGAGTGTGTCTTTAGCTTACAAATTTACCCCCGAGTATCTGGGACAAGTATCTTCTCCTTTGTATGAGAAAGGCAAGTATAAGAGCCAGGTACTTCCTCAGACCCATGATATTTCCTGGTTGCTTTCTCAAAAGCCCATCTCGTTATTATTAACTAATTATTTATTAACTAATCACAATATGAGACACAGCAAATCTTTAAACATAAAAAGTTATTTGTAATGATTTTTTCTGAAATTGACAACATTTAGAGGTTGCATAAAAAGTGCTGAAAAGGCCATTTCTGCCTGGAGCAAATAGCTGACTAAACAATAAATGCCCTGGCCTTCATTTTCTAAACACCAGCTGTGGCAGGATGAGTGGGTCCATTCACTGGGAAGCAAATGGACATTAATAAGACCTCATCTCATTGGTCAGGCTGTGTGGTTTCTCATGGGATGCAGTGATCGTGGAGAGCAGGCAGTTTGTGAAGAGAATATTTGTGTAATCTTACCTAGATGGAGCTGTGCTCTGGCCTTTAGAGGGGAAAGGAGCACATTGCAACTGATTTTTAGATCATTTCTCTATATTTCAAGAAGACTTTGTACATTTATCATTTCTGATCAACGTAATTAAACTAGTGGCATCCGGTATTTATAAACACAGCAATCTTTTTCCAGGTTTCAGAGTAGCAGCCGTGTTTTTTTTCCCAGGGATTAAAGTCCTCAGAGAGGCACTCCAGCCTGGATCCACAAAAAGGACATGAGTGGAATGTCACTTTGTGGTGCCTAGAGCATCACAGGAACAACACTAAAATAACAGGAGTACTTGTGGCACCTTAGAGACTAACAAATTTATTAGAGCATAAGCTTTCGTGGGCTACAACCCACTTCTTCGGATGCATATAGAGTGAACCATATATTGAAGAGATATATATACACACACATACAGAGAGCATGAACAGGTGGGAGTTGTCTTACCAACTCTGAGAGGCCAATTAAGTAAGAGGAAAAAAACTTTTGAAGTGATAATCAAGATGGCTCAGTACAGACAGTTTGATAAGAAGCAAGTGTGAAAATACTTACAAGGGGAGATAGATTCAATGTTTGTAATGGCTCAGCCATTCCCAATCCCTATTTAGCCCTGAGTTGATTGTGTCTAGTTTGCATATCAATTCCAGCTCAGCAGTCTCTCGTTGGAGTCTGTTTTTGAAGTTTTTCTGTTTTAAGATAGCCACCCGCAGGTCTGTCAAAGAATGGCCAGACAGGTTAAAGTGTTCTCCCACTGGTTTTTGAGTATTATGATTCCTGATGTCAGATTTGTGTCCATTAATTCTTTTGCGTAGAGACTGTCCGGTTTGGCCAATGTACATGGCAGAGGGGCATTGCTGGCACATGATGGCATATATCACATTGGTAGATGTGCAGGTGAACGAGCCACAGATGGTATGGCTGATGTGATTAGGCCCTATGATGGTGTCACTTGAATAGATATGTGGACAGAGTTGGCATCGTGCTTTGTTACAAGGATAGGTTCCTGGGTCAGTGTTTTTGTTCAGTGATGTGTGGTTGCTGGTGAGTATTTGCTTTAGGTTGGGGGGTTGTCTGTAAGCGAGGACAGGTCTGTCTCCCAAGATCTGTGAGAGTAAAGGATCATCTTTCAGGATAGGTTGTAGATCTCTGATGATGCGCTGGAGAGGTTTTAGTTGGGGGCTGAAGGTGACAGCTAGTGGTGTTCTGTTATTTTCTTTGTTGGCCCTGTCTTGTAGGAGGTGACTTCTGGGTACTCGTCTGGCTCTGTCAATCTGTTTTTTCACTTCAGCAGGTGGGTATTGTAGTTTTAAGAATGCTTGATAGAGATCTTGTAGGTGCTTGTCTCTATCTGAGGGATTGGAGCAAATGCGGAACAACACTGCAAACCATAAAGCTGAGTTAGGCACTTAGACTCCCTGTACAATGAATGGGGAGAGAGAAGCACCTCAGAATAGTATCAGGGGGTAGCCGTGTTAGTCTGTATCTACAAAAACAACAAGGAGTCTGCTGGCACCTTAAGGACTAACAGATTTATTTGGGCATAAGCTTTCGTGGGTAAAAACCTCACTTCTTTGGATGCATAGAGACCTTAGAATGTGATTCCCAAAGCCAGCATGCTGGGCAGGGAGTCACCTAAGATAGCCAATGGGAGATGCTGGCACAAGAGCTGTGTGCTAAGTCCCACCCTTCTCTCGGAATTAGGGCACCTAAATGTGGGCTGCAAGGAGTCATGAACCCAGGGAAGATAGGCATTCAGATGGCTAAGTCATGTACAGCCTGGGTAGTGGCGGGAGGGAGAGGAGAACCTCCCTTATAACCTTTAGCTCAGTGGTTAGGATACTTATCTGGGATATGGGAGATCCCTGGTTCAAGTTAGGCAGCCAAACATCTACCTTTCTCTTGGTTCATATATTGCTCTGGGGCTTAAGTAGGCGATAGGGGTTTGGGAGCCTAGAGGCAGCAGTGCATATGCTCAGAGGCAGAAAGGTAGGTGCCTATGGAACTTTTACTGCAAAACTTAGATGCCGAGCAACTTTAGGCATCTACATGGTTAGGTAGCAGCTGAGTGGGAGTTTTGTGGATCACACTGGTGCTTAGAAGGGACTTAGTCCTAAAAATGGGAATTAAGTATCTTAGTACATTTGTGGGGCCCCTGTTGTAAGCTTATTTGAACCTGCTCTATGACAAAAAGGCATCAAGAAAACAATTTCATGGAGTTATTTCATCCATGTGCAATCCAAAATTATGGACCAATCTTAGAAAAATATGGGAGATTAAATTCTATTTTACTATGTATGACCTTTATCCTAGTTTTTTTCCCCATAGCCCTTCTTGTATTGTTCTTTCTGCCTTCTCCTTTTTGCTTTTCCTTCACAACCAGTCTTTCCATCATGGAGTCTGTTCCCTTCAGTATTGTTCTCCCCTCATTCTTCACCTCTGTATCTGTGTTTGCTTAGGTTCTTGTTCTATCTTTTCCTTTTTAACCTTTAGTAAATTAGGCCTCTTTCTTCTCCCTACTCTTCCAATTCCTTGATCCATAGTCCTCAATATAGTTCTTCACCCACATATTGGTTCATTTGGTAAGAAAAGCTAGTGTAGTTCTTTGCTCTCACAATTCAATTTTCATTGTTTCAATAGAGACATTGCACCGGTTGCATTTTATAACTAGACCATTCCATTTTACTTTTTCCATATGTGTATGTGTTCTCTCTCTCTCTCTCTCTCCCTCCCCCCCGCCCCCCGGGGCCAGACTATTAAAGCCCAGCCTCCCTTTTTGTCACCTATGTGATACATTTCCCGTAATGCTTTATCATTCTTTGAGGGAGTCATCTGAATTTGGTCAGGTCCACTCCCCTTCTCAGACGAAAGTGAGTGGAAATGCCTTGTTTTGCCTTGACTGTAACATCCTCTATGGCCTCTTGGATCCTCCCCATTGCAGCCTATTCAAAATACCCACAAGCTGGGCCATTCTCTCTGCTGGGATACTGACTTCCTCCCTCATTTCACACCAAACATCACCTTTCGGACTCCACCCAGCTCTCTGCCATTGTTTCTTTCTACCGCTGTGCTGTCAAACTGTATATAGATGAGAAGCTAGAGTAGCATCTGGTTGATTTAAACCTATTTCTTTTCTTATTCTTGACCATGTTTATTTTCTCTATGCTTGAAAATTCAATAAATGTTCAATTATAGACAAAACACTAAAATATTTTGAATTTAAATGTGGTACATTTCATTGTTCTATTATTTTTGTGGGCAATTAATCACCATGTAGAACAATTACAATATTTCACAAAATGCAAGTGTTCTGGTATCAGTCATTTGTGTTACAATCCAACCTACCTGAGAGACCTGCTACTCGAATATAAAGCTTTTGTATTGCCTCTGCCTCACAGTTACAGTTTTTCATCCTGGTTTGTGCACTGTTTTTGTTATAATCTGTCAGTTGCAGTACAGATATTTCTGATCAAATGTTCAGCATATTGCAGTAATCCTGTACTTTGTCCCTTATGTGCCCAGTAAGTGCTTCACTGTAATCTCACGATAACACACACAGTCTTATTGCAGTTAGAAAATTAATTAAAATAAGACCGAAAATTGTGCCAGGCTATTAGACAAGAATCCAGCTAGTGTAATATAACATTAAAATAGAGTAAAATACTATAACACTGCCAAAAGGGAAGTAAGAGCATGAGTATCAACCTCCGGGCAGAGCATTAAAAACCAGAGCACAGTCCCTTAACTGGCTGCAAATTCTAAACTTAGATTTCACCAATCAACTGCACCAAGAGCAAACTCCTCAGGAACTTTAACAGCCTTTACACGGAGTCACAGACAGTCCCCTTGAGTACTTCGTTCAATCTTGCCACCCAGGTGAGTATATCTCTGTGATAAACAGCCCCTTACACCAGGAACAACAGCAATATTCAGGTTACTCCTGATCCCAAGGGACCAGTCACTTGCCCTAAAATTGCATTTTAGGTCTCAAACCAAAGACAATGTTTGTAGTCATTCCTATAGTAAACTATATGAAGATTTATTAAATAGGAAAAGGAAATTGGAGAGTTATTTACAAGGTTAAAGCAAGCAAATAGACACATGAGAAGTTACAATCTTAGGTTTCAAAGTTAATATGGGCTTCTATAATCACCAAGCTATATTTGATCTTTAGGTCTAATCCAAGCTAAGCAGCTAGGGATCTCTTGCTTGTGCCTAGAAACACCTCTCAAGGTCCAAGCAGCGTAGAGATACTTACTTCCTTTCATTTGAGGTTTTTTTCGCCCTCCTGCCATGTGCTTTGAGCTTCAAATTCAGCTGATGGGAGGAGTCCACTTGCATGACTCATCTTCACCAGGAGGAGAGCAGAACAATAAGAGTCTTTAGTCCTGTTGTTGATGGTTTCTCAATCCAGATGTGGGGAGTTTCTGGTTGTAAGATCCATCCATATCCTTTCTGGTATTGATGGGTCTCCTCTTTTGGGAGGGAGTGTAACAATTTCTGTAGAAGAGCAGCTCTTCACACTAATTGATGTCCCTTTCCTGTATGGCGAGTCATACAGTCACAGAGGTTTACAATACAACCGCTCAGATATGACATTACAATAAGGAACACTGATATTACAACTAAGATTAATGCAAGCAGCAACTCACAAGCATTCAATAGAGTCTAAATACTAAACGCTTTCTTATAATTCTAATACCTATTTTATCACTATTTAACTTGCAAGTGAGCCAGACACATTCCATCTATTTATTTGTTAGTGTCCAATTGAGACATGGGGACCATGGCATGAGCTGGCACCTGGCCTGCCAGCATCACATATACAAATAAAATATAGTTGGGCAAATGTTGAAATAGCCAGTGTATAACCCTGACTCATTCTGTGAGAAATCATGTTGTGTGTGAAGCTACAAGAATTTAAGTACATTATGAACATCTATATCCTTTGAGATATTGATTCAATCCTGGCATTTATTGAATGTCATCTTTGTAATAATCATAATATTTTGTCCTTGCATGATGATTTTCATTCGTAGATCTCAAAGCACTATACAACAGAGAGTAAACTTTATTATCCTCATTTTACAGATGAAGAAACTGAGGTATAGAAGGTTAAAGTGATGTTTCCAATATCACCTAGGAGACTAGGGTTGTATTCCAAAGTCCCAATGGAGTGACCTATTCACTGGGGTAAGTATCCATGTCTTACCTAATTTGAGAGCTGTTACCTAAAACACTTTGTACTTCAAAGCCTATTTAAAAAGTGGGATGGGCCAATGTGACACAGTAGAGGTTCTTTGCCTTTCCCATCATGCTCAGCCCACACTATCTATACTGCCTCACTTAGAGGTGGCACTCACCAAGCAGGGTGGCTAAACTTGCATCTCCCATTGGAAGAAGCAACATGCTACCACCAGAAGCATAATTCAAAAAAGGTCAACAGTGACCACTAGTTGCTGCAAGCTGATGGCTCTTTGATGGTGTTGGTGCTTAGAGTTGGATGTTCTTGGTCCAGATTCCAAGCATGCAGGAATTCATATCACAAGGCCTGAATAGGCATGAAGACTCAGCTAGCTTTCTCACTAAGATGTCCCTCCAGGTCAGGGCTGAGACAGTGCTAGGGCAGTGGGGAGAAGAATGCTTGTTCTGTAGATAAATAGGAATCAGTCTCCAAGGCTGTCAGTCTGGTACTTTTCCCAATTGCTAATGTCACATTAAAATAGTAGCAGAGGTTTTTATGCCCTTCTGCACTTCCTGCAGTATTTCTGATTCTGATCTCAACCCAAACCAGGAAACAACAACTCTCCTCACTGGCAAAGAAATGTAGTACTGGAGCACTCATTACATTTCCAGCCCAAAGGAATTGGGACGTCTACGCCAAACTTTTTAAGTATGACCCTGCGCTAACGTTATTTATGTCCTGTTAAAATGATATAAAAAACCAGAATGGGAGTCAAGAGATCTGGGTTGGGTTCCCAGAATTCACACCACAGGCTTACTGTGTGTCCTTGGGCAAATGACTTAAACCCTCTGGGTGCAATGTTGGCCCTCTTGAAGTCAGTGGCAAAACTCCCCTTGACTTCAATAGAACCAGGATTTAACTGTCATGTTGACATTTCCCCATCTTTGAAACAGGAATGTGTTACCTCCCTCGTAGGAGTATTGTGAAGTTTCAGACATTATAAAATACTGAAATCTTTGGATGAAAAGTTTTATGGGGGAGATTTTCAAAGGAACAAATAGCAGCTAGGTACCTAACTCCCACTGAAAGTCAGTGTAAGATAGGCATCTGATTTTGTGACTTTGAAAAATCTCCACTCTAGTTATTATTTTTCACTTCTGTAAGGCCAGAAATACATACAACATTGTAGTGTTAGTAAAATATGCTGAGTAAAAGTCCCTGTGCAAAGAGCATACAGTCCATAGGTACAAACTGATACAAATTAGAACAGAACAAAAGGGAACTTGGAGTGGAGAGTGGCTTTATAGACATGCTCAGTTTATTAGTAGATAACCATCACCGTCTCCACTAAAATATTTTGACTTTAAACTACGTACAAGGTTATGCTAACATTTTTAATTAGCAGTTTGTTAATGAGGGATTTATGACCTCTATTAATAATTAGTTTATTACTTTACAGGACATGATGCCTGATTTCTTTTCCTTTTAAAAAAAAAATCCTACTGAGCAATCATAGACAGTAATTCTTGCCAAGTCACTGTCTGATGGACTAAGAAGTGAATGATTTCCTTTGCAGAGTTAATTTAAGCTTATTATTAAAAAATCAAGTGAAAAAGCAAGTCCTAGGCCAGCACACTAAGCCTGAGCTCTCACAATACAAGCTAAGCCTGTGTCTTGTTAGCGCTACGATTTTTGTTTGAATACATCTTTTAGGGGCTGATCAAAGCCCATTGATGCCAATGGCAATCTTTCCATAGACATCAATGTGTTTTGGATCAGCCCTTTAAATAAATTAAAGGGTTAGGGGCTGGCAAGCTATGGCTTATAGTGTGTTTTCATGAGTTTTGATGGAGGACAGGATGGTGTGATGCTTTCTTGGGGCACTCAGGACTCAGAATCACCTTGTTGACCCACTGCTGGAGCAAGAGAGAGAGAAAGACTTGCTGGTGCTTAACTGGGTGTCAGCTCCCTGACAGCACCACCAGCCTGTCAGCCGCCCAAACACTCTCCTCAAGGCAATGCTAGCCCTCACTTCGCAAATTCACAATAGGTGCACCCCATTCCCTGAGCCTCTTTCAAACGTCCCCCTGTGATATCCAGCCCATCATGGGCTACTCGCAGAAATACCAGGTTTGCTAAGTGGACAGCTTGACTGATTCAACCCAGGATCAGTTCTTGTACAACACCACAGCACTGAGTTACATTTATAGTGAAATCAGCCATAAATTTATTAACAAAGATTCAGATGATAATAATGTTGCTTTTATACAGTGCCTTTTATCTGAGGAGCTAATCTGCTTTATAAAAGTCAATTTATTCAGCCTCCTGGTAACTGTGAAGTAAGTCGTTAATATTATTATACACTGCTACCTCGATATAGTGCAACCCAATATAACATGAATTCGGATATAACGCGGTAAAGCAGTGCTCCGGGGGGGCGGGGCTGCGCACTCCGGTGGATCAAAGCAAGTTCAATATAACGCGGTTTCACCTATAACGCGGTAAGATTTTTTGGCTCCCAAGGACAGCATTATATCGAGGTAGAGGTGTACTTATTTTCTTGAGGAGAAGTGATGGCTTGAAGAGGGACATGACTTCCCCAATGTTATATATCAAGTCAGCATTCCTGACTCCCCGTCTGCTGTTCTAAGCACTAGCCACCGCTACCTCCATCCTTTTAGAGACAAACTACTCAGAGCAGATAGAAAACCTGATAGGATGTATGGGACTGCAGATGTCATCCCAGCATTGCACATGCCACAATAGCATTAGTGCAAGAATTGCTGATGGAAAACTGTCTTTTCCTACAGGAAATTAAGCTAAAAAAGATTAACTGGGCAAAGGCATAAAAAATGCTATTTCTGGAAACAACCAATGTCATTGTTGTCTGAGCTGAAGTGGCGAAAGACACAATAATGTACCAACAGCAATAGTAAAACCCAGGAATGGGCTGGCTTCTAAGTGCCTGGCTTCTCAGTACCTTGCACTGGCCACTGTCAGAAGACAGAATACTGGGCTAGATGGACCTTTGGTCTGACCCAGTAAGGCCGTTCTTATGTTCTTATGTTGATTAACATTGTGTTGTTTTGTTTATCATGATATGTCCATAATGGAAATGTTGTATGATGGAGATCTTTTGAGTGCAGAGCCCAGATTCATAGATCCAGCCATAATCTGCTACTAATACAGCCTAAATGGGAGGCTTTGTTCACGTTTGAAGTCAGACAGTGTCTTCCTTACTTGGGTCAGAAGCCTCATTGTCTATAAATGGATCGCTTACTATTGAGATAGATATTGATCCAGTATTGGGTACCAGTTGGGTAAATCTGTTGCTGGACAGAGCAATACAACAAAAAGATTATGTAAAAAAATTGCAAAGACGTATCTGGGGGACAACAAGGAAGAAGGGAACATTACACACCACATTAGGGGCCTAACGTGCACAGTGTCCATAAGAACCTGGGTTGTGAAAGAAAGAGTAACTGAAAAAGTGAGACAAGGCAGAAGCCAATGATGTACTCATTTATCTTTGCACAGTGTGCAGTACAATGCAGTCCATTGTTATTTACAGCATTTCCACAGCTTTTAATTTCTCTGGATGTTCCACTACCTGTTAAAAAATAGTTTAAGGTACTAAAACCCCTTTCATTCAAAACGCTCTCTTCTTTAAAAATTTTTATTTTTGTTGGAGTGAATCATTAACTCAGTAACTTCCCCAATTTCAATCACAATTATAGACTGATTTTTTCAGGAAGCAAGCTGAGCAAAAAAGTATCCCAATAGCTAAGCTGCATACATTAGTCAACTCTAAGATTTAGATCACATATGTAGTTAACTCTTCTATCTCAGATAAAGAAACAGAGAATACAGACTGATCGTTAGCTCCACTTCCCAAAATGCAAAAAGATAGGATCAACATTGCTCTTCCAGCTGAGACAAGTTATGAGGTCAAAATTTCAAAAGCACCTAAGTTACTTAAGAGCCTAAGACTATTTTCAAAAGTGATTTAAACACCAGGTACTTTATATTATTATATTATTCAGCAGGCTTAGTGTTCTCTGAAATATATAAACGTAGACATTATATACATACATACATACACACACAGACACTCACACAGCTCTTTGCACAGTGAGGATATTCAAGCTTAGCTAATAATACAGGTGTGTGTGTGTGTGTGTGTGTGTGTGTGTGTGTGTGTGTGTGTGTGTGTGTGTTGGTTGGTTGGTTGGTTGGTTGAAGGGTTAATTGTCTGGGTTCTTGGCCTTCAGTTTCCTTTTGCCAGACATCATTAGGATGCGGCTACCTGTTTCTTCCTTCCCCTTACAACTAGGGTGACCATATTTCCCTATGCTGAATACGGGCCACCTGGTAAAATTACTCATATTCAAGTGAGTTCAATGGCAATCAATCAGAACTATGCAATACAAACATTCAAATTAGCATCAAGTTGACTGACCCCTGTTAAAAAGAAATCCTGTGTAGTTGGATTCCTTTTATTTACCTTTTTATCTTTAGGGTTCACGTGGGGAGTGGTGACACACACACCCCTGCCCCCCACATACACATACAGGGAGAGGTGACACACATACACACACACTCCCATGCACCTCTCTCACATATGAGGGGTGACCAACCAACCAAACCTCCCTTCCATGCCTGGCTGGGCCCCCGGGACAGACCCGCCTCTCCTGGTACCTGGCGCTGTGTCTTCCCGAGGCACCACATGGGGGGGCCATGCAGGGTCTCATGCCCCTGCTCTCCAGATTTCTGCCAGGGTTCACACCAGAATGTGGCCAGCAGCAGCCTTTTGGCACTGTGCAGGAGGGAAGGGATATGAGCTGCTTCTAGCCACAGGGGCAGTGGGGAGGGAGAAAGGGATGACCTGGCCCGTGTCTTTGCAGAGCTCATCTCTTCTCTCCCACCCCGTGTGGCTTGAAGCAGCTTGTCCCTTCCTGCCCACACAGTGTCGAAAGGCAGCTAACACCTCCAGACTGCTGCTAGCCACTAACATAACCCAGCCACCTCCTGTCCCCCAGCTACAGCACGGGCAGGAAGTGGTTAAGCCCTAAAGATTCACTGTGCACCAGGGCCCAGGGGACCTTACTGCAGGGGCTTCAGCGAACCCAGCCAGAGAGGTGGCTCAGCAGGGGAGGGTGCCTAGGGGACGGAGCAGCCCTGTGCTCCCTGAGGCAGGACCCGGGGGGGGGGGGGAGGGGAGAGAAGTGAAGAGAGTGCTAAGCCCCTGCCCTGGGGGCTGCTGTGGAGCCTGAAGACTCAGGCATAGGCGTGTGCACCGGGTGTGCCCAGGCACACCCTAATGCAGGGGTGGGGAAATGGCCCCACTCTCCCGGCGCGGCAAGCCGCGGGGTCCGCGCTCCCGGGCCGGAGCGCCCGGCCGAGCACAGCAAGTTGCCGGCCCCTCCCCTGCCTTCCCCCCTCCCCTGGAGCCATGCTGCCACGCGCACAGCGCTCTGGGGGCCGGGACTGCACGCTCCCACGGGGCAGTGTTTGGCTCCGCGGGGAGGCAGACACGCTCCCCGCTCATCCGGAGCCATGCCGCCGCACGCGCAGCATTCTGAGGGGCGGGGCTGCCCGCTCCCAGGGGGCAGCGTGTCTGGCTCTGCGCGGAGCCAAACATGCTGCTAGGAGCCTCATGGTAAGGGGTCCGGGGCTGGGGGGGTTGGATAAGGGGTGGGGGCAGTCAGGGGACAGGGAGCAGGGGGGGTTGGATGGGGCATGGGAGTCCCGGGGTCTGTCAGGGGGTGGGGGGTGGATAGGGGTCAGGGCAGTCAGGGGACAGAGAGCAAGGAGGGTCCTGGGGGGGGGCAGTTAGGGTGGGGGGTCTCTGGAGGGGGTGGTCAGGGGACAAGGAGCTGGGGGGGGGGTTGGATGACTCGGGAGTTCGGGGGGGGGGGGGGCTGTCAGGAAGCAGAGGTGTTCGGGCAGGCCGGGAGCAGGCGGGGTTGTATGGGTCAGGAGTTCTGGGAGTCCTGTCAGGGGGCGGAGAGTGGTTGGATGGGGTGTGGGAGTCCCGGGGGTCTGTCTGGGGGTGGGGGTGTGGATAAGGGTTGGGGCAGTCAGGGGACAGGTAGGATCTTAGGGGGGCAGTCAGGGGACAAGGAGCAGGGAGGCTTAGATAGGGGGTGGGGTCCTGTGGGGCAGTTAGGGGCAGGGGTCCCAGAGGTGGTAGTCAGGGGACAAGGAGCAGAGGGGGTTGGGGGTTCTGAGGTGGGCAGTCAGGGGGTGGGAAGTAGGAGGGAGTGGATGGGGCAGGGTGGGGGCGGAGCTAGGGCAGGGCTCCCTGGGTGCACACCCGAATGAAATGTGCAGCGCACGCTTATGGACTCAGGGCATGAACAGGCTGGAAATCGCTTCCCTCTCCCTCCCCCCCCCCCACTCCCCTGCCACTCCAGAGCTTAGCTGAGGGGTGGGGAGGCTTTCCTGTGCCAGCGCTGTGTGGTGCTTTGGCACATGCAGGGCTCGGCTCCTCTTGGCCAGCACCCCGGGCTAGATGGTCTTGGGCTTTCCCAGGGCACTGGCCCAGCCAGAGGCAGTGGGGGAAGGAAGGAGCCTGCTGGCCAGGCTGCTGGTGAGTTGAGCACTCTGACCAGGGGCTGGTTCTCCGCACAGCGCTGGGAGTGGGACACGCCCCACCTGGGGGGATATGGAGGAGCAGCAGAGCTGCAGGGGTGAAGGGGCAAGCAGGGAGAGGACAGTGAGAGGGGGAACACATAAAGGGCCAATGGGTGGGCAGCAAAGGTGACATGTAACCAGCCACTGCCTGGTGCCTGCCCACACTCACCAGCCACCGCAGCTCACAGTGCGCAGCCAGTACCGGCTGGAAATGGGACGGAGGTTGGGACCCGGCTGGCCGAGAGCCGGCACGCAGTGGGGGCTGCACTGACAGAGCAGCAGGGGAAGTGGCGGGCCCCATGCACTGCATCTTCACCCCACCTCCAGCCTTGCACACCCACCCCCACTGGCAGCCACTGACCCCTCCTCCTCCTGCCGCTGGTGGGCGGGCAGCTGGCAAGCAGGGATCCGGCCAGAAGCAGGACCCGCCCGTACAGGGGTAGGGAGAGACAGAAAATACAGAACAATTTGCCCATTTTTAAGAAAAAGTTGGAACACCTGCAGGAGGGCCTAAATATTGGACTGTCCCTTTAAAAATGGGACGTCTGGTCACCCTAATAATAACGGTCTCTCTCATATGATTTTAAAAAGAATGACTTGCATGTGCATAAATATGTATAACGTGCAGAGTGTCTAATATGCAGCGATATGGGAATAACACTGGTGCATTAACTATAATCCTTTCACGTTGGGAAAGTCACTGAAATAGGATCTTTCATAACATGGATTCACATTTTGTATTAAATACACTGTATCTTTATGGAATTCATGCCAGTAAACAGAACTGTCTGGCTCCAATAGGGGAGATTACAATTAACAGATCTGGAAGATCTAAAGTCAAATTAAAACAAGACCTGTAATATGGGTGTTAGTATCCATATTCTATTTTTCATGCTTGCTGCATACCTCCTCCCCACTCAGAACCTTTGCCAGCAGAAATCAAAGCAACGCTGCTCTCCATTATTAATCTCTCAGCATCTTCCCTGACATGAGAGAGAGAAGTGACATTGGGAACACCCATTTCACTATGAAAAATGGTAAAAGGAAATGCAAGCAAACATTCCAGTAGGAAGACAATACTGGAAAGGGCGAACACATGGAAAGTTGAGACCTAAGGGATTTCTCAGGATGAAATGGAGACATGAGTGAAATCTTCCTTGATTTTCACTTTGACGAGCCCAGCACAATAAGACAAATTACATGATAATACATAACTGAGGGTTCTTGCTGTCTTTACAGCCATTGTACTTGAGTCTGAAATGGGCATAAATGTTTATTTTATGTAAAGCAAAATCTTTGGATGCTCAGATTTTGGGCTGTGTGTAGAGTCTCAAAACTATATTTTACATGGTAAAACAGATACATTGTAAATCTAGCATTTTTATTTAATTTGTGTATCTTGTTAGAATCACAATGCATTTTCCTTTCAAGTTTTAGTTTCATATAACATGCACTACCTTTTACAAGCATGATTGAAAAGCTCCAAAGAGTTTTTGGGGAGAAATAGTCTGCAAAACACCTGGAAATTATAGCCCAACAAAGCATATACAAATGCAATGTTCTTTCACTTAAAGAAAAAGAAAGAATTATCAGATGAGATATGCCATGGAGGGTAATGACTAGTGTTACTCCAATGGTTTCTAAAATGCTATAATAAGTACCAATCAATACAGATCAATGAGTGACGTTTAACCATATCTTCTGCATTATCAATGGATGCAAACTAAGGCAGATGTTTATGCCTGAATAGACGCTTTATTGTTCCAAACAGCAGCTATGAAAGGGACAAAGCAGATCAAGTTATTGCTCCCTATTGAAGGAGATAGACAAGCCTTCCAATTGCCCGTTTGGGGAAGAAGAGATTTGTTTCACTTTCTGTTACTTTGTTTGGCCTCTACACTCCCTATACTGTACAGTGTGTGCAGAGGAGCAAATCCACTGGGTACAACGTGGAGCTTTGCTGAGGGGCTTGAATTATTCGGTGAGATGCTCACTCCCCCACCCCTTTCAATACAAGCATTTCCCTTGTGCAGAAATAATGGGTTGGGCCAGGCCAGGCAGGGGTGAGTTGCTGAGACAAATAGGTTACCCCCTTCCTCCTGCTCCCTAAGACAATGGCATAATGGACAGAAAAATGTGTAAACCTCATGCAACCTGAAGCAGCATTAACTCCTGCTGTGTGTTCTGTGAATCTGCACCCTGCTCCTCCGAGGGATCACAGGGTCTGGCAGTGACAGCAGCACAAGAGCTTTGCAATAAGTACAGCTATCAGAACAGATAGTAACCTTTTCTGATCTGTACAGGCAAATCCACTTTCCAGTCTATTCCTGATGCACCAGTGAACCTGTAAACTGGCTTCTGCGTACCATGTACCTTCTCAGTTCCCATTAGCGAGAAAGGGAATTACACACACAGGGAGAACAGACTTGCACCATTAAAACCAAATACAGGGCATATGTGAACAAGGAGTAAACTTGTTCAGTTAAAGCAAACCTCACAAGGCAATCCTGACAGTGTATTCAGTTTGGACACGGAAGCAGTTCTGCAGATCTGCTAAAGAAAGGAATGTGTTAAATGAATCAATCTACTGTACACCTGTGATTGTGGCTTCCATGTGCACTCTCTCCATCTCCTTAAATGATAAAAGAATACATGTAAGGAAGGCCTTTCCACCATAGGAATGACATGCCCAGCACTGACACCCCTTCTGCCCTAAAACCCCAACCAACCCAAAGAAAACAAAAACAAAAACACCACACCCTAAAATAAATGGAATCTCCATCATAGGAGATTTTTAAGAGCAGGTTAGAAAAACACCTGTCAGGGACGGTGTAGAACTCTAGATAATACTTAGCCTTGCCATGAGTGTAAGGGACTGGACTAGATGACCTCTCGAGGTCCCTTCCAGTCCTAAAATTCTATGAAATCAACCTTTAAAAATAATTATTTAATAAAGATCTAAAATACCAAAACAACCCCCCTACTCTGACCCGAGTTTTGATGCCAAAAACAGAGAAATGCCAGATGCTCCATGAAGTCCATGAGGGACATTGCTATTGATTTTATGTGGAAGATATTTACATACTATGGCGATTGACAGATAGAATTACCATCCATGCAGGCAGGGTACTGGGCCCACATGGAGCACCTTGACTTCAAGGGTCTCCCCATGCTGATCTGATTGCAGGACTGGGGCCTTAATATCAGTTCAGGATGAAGGAATCATCCTATACCATACTATACTTGCTCTCCAGTAGTTTAAAATCACGAATCACTTTCTAGCTATTAAAACTCAAAAAACAACCACAACAGCTCGGTTAGTGACACAAGGCAGCTTTTCATGTATCAATTGTAAGAGCAGACTAAAGTGTGTTTCCCACTCCCAGACATGGTAACATTGCACTTGTTTTAATTGCAGTATATTTTATAGCTCTGATTATACAACTGACCGGCATAATTAGTACATGACAAACTACGACAAAAACCTAGTTTCCTAATCTCAGTGAGAGAAGGATCAGGCCTCTAACAATGAATACAAGGTATTATTTTTAACTAGTCAAAGGAGTAATGGAAAACTGGACCTAATTTAAAAAAAAATAATGTCTTCTATCTCCATATGATGATCAAGTTAAACTTTCATAGAGAAATTCTATACAATCCTATCCTCTTTCATAGAAGAATCCTATAGAATTTAACAGAATGTTTTTCTATAGATTTTTTTCTTATTAACATCCCATAGAAATATTTTTTATTTAACAACTTTGGGATAGTTCAAAAAGCCTAGAAAGGTTATTTCTATTAAATTCTAAAGGACTTTTCCATAAGAGTTGCTTCTAAGAATGCTATTTTTTTCTGAAGTCCTGCAACACAGTGCATTGATGCATTGTTCTGCCTTGAAGTCTGCTATTTTTATTAGCTAAGGTGCATAGAATATCAGTGGAGAGCTCCCTAATAAATATATTCATAATGTTCATCAGCTAATGAAAAACAGTAGTGTGGTCTGCATCTGTGAGTCTCATGCAATGCAAAGCAAAAGGCACTTTCACTCAGAACCACATACTTTCAGGATCCTTTCCCACCCCCAAGCCCAATACCAATCTGAATTAATAAGGAGGATGTGGTCAGCAAAACTCAATCTTCAAGGCTCCTATACCTCAGTTAGAGCAGGAGATGCCCTTGGCTGGCTGTGCAGAGGTGAGCTTATTTGCTTCCCTGTCCCTCTGCTGTGGAAGATAATCCCAGGATAGCAGCTCCTGCATTCCCTGAACCTTAAGGAACACAGGGACTGCCAGTTCCTACTCTTCCTTCACCTTTGGTGAGCTAGCTGGCAAAAAAGCATGTCAGGCCCCTTATTTACAGTACACCAAGGTTTCCCTGGAAGCTTTTCTCTCTCTCTCTCCCCCCTCCCCTCTTTACTGTGTCTGGACCACTTCTGTTTTCAGAGACGCACCTTAGCTCCAGGATGTTCACTACTTTGTACAGTTCAGAGGGGAAACAAGACTTGATTTGACACACGTTATGGCTTCAGCTTTGCCATCTCACACTCTCTCTGCTCGCCTTTCCTCGGAACAGGAGGCTTGCACTACCTCTGAATT
This sequence comes from Emys orbicularis, assembly GCF_028017835.1. NCBI lineage: Eukaryota > Metazoa > Chordata > Testudines > Emydidae > Emys > Emys orbicularis. Next base: position 28,381,058 of record NC_088689.1, on the reverse strand, counting down.
ACTTAGCAGTGACTCAGGTGACATTTTTGCTATGAAGTCTCATCTTATTGAACTGTTAAGACCACTTTGTTTCATGTCCCCTATCCCTATTTCTGTTAAGTGTATCTTAATAATCTTTTTATTATTCCTGTTATTATTATTTTAGTTTTGCCACTGTTTTCCACTAGTCAGATCCATGGCCTAAAGGACATAAAAGAACTCTCTCTCTTCTATATCCCTTGAAATCTCACTGCCACATGGCTCTCAATGCTGGCACCTCAGAAGCAAAAGAGCAAACAGTGAAAGGTGCATCTGTCTGATTAAGGCAAGGGAGCTGTTTTGACATTCTCTCCTCAAAGTTTAATGAAAGTAGGGCCCATCGAGAAGGGCGGCCCTGTGGGAAGACACTGTTCATCCAGCCTAGATTATTATATTATACATTTCAAACATACACATGAAAAGCATCAAGGCATATAACTCCATGGGGCAAAGAGGTAATTCTCCAGTCCCTCCCCAGAAGTATGGCTTCCATAGGTTAATTGGCTGAATTACATTAGTAACAAAGTTCTGCCATCTTGGAGGCAGCCTACCTTGATTGTACTTGGAGTGTCGGATACTTTTGATAACATGTGGTTCTTTTGTTTTTGTTTTGTTGTTGTTGTTGTTGTTGCTGCAAAATTCACTAACCAGCTGGCAGACACATTGGTTTTGTTGCATTTCAAAATGAGGGGGAGAGAGAGTAAACAGGTTGGATAAAGTACAGCTCTTGGCAGTTTTCCCTCTACCCTTGCAACAAAATGTTAGGAGGAGTTGCTAGAGGATAATTTGGTTACATTTGTGATGGGTTGGATCACAGAAAACCGCGTGGGGCTGCCAACTGATGTGCCAAGACTACTTCTGCCCCTGCTTTCCCTGCCAGCTTGGGACTCCAGCACCCTGTCTTGTTGAGCCAGACACACCAGTCTGCTCCAACACAGACCTAGGGTCTGAACCACGTGCCCCAAAGCTGCAGACTTAACTGAAAGCAACTTAAGAAGCGTTCCTGTTTTTAACACTCAGATGCCCAACTCCCAATGTGGTCCAAACTCCAAATAAATCTGTTTTACCCTGTATAAAGCTTACACAGGGTAAACTCATAAATTGTTCACCCTCTATAACACTGATAGAGACATATGCACAGCTGTTTGCTCCTCCCCCCCCCCCCCGGTATTAATACATACTCTGGGTTAATTAGTAAGTAAAAAGTGATTTTATTAAATACAGAAAGTAGGATTTAAGTGGTTCCAAGTAGTGACAGACAGAACAAAGTGAATTACCAAGCAAAATAAAATAAAACATGCAAGTCTAAGCCTAATACAGTAATAAAACTGAATACAGATAAAATCTCACCCTCAGAGATGTTTCAATAAGTTTCTTTCACAGACTGGACGCCTTCTTAGTCTGGGCACAATCATTTCCCCTGGTCCAGCCCTTGTTCCAGCTCAGGTGGTACCTAGGGGATTTCTCATGATGGCTCTCCCACTTTGTTCTGTTCCACCCACTTATATATCTTTTGCATAAGGCGGGAATCCTTTGTCCCTCTGGATTCCCACCCTCCTTCTCAATGGAAAAACACCAGGTTAAAGATGGATTCTAGTTCAGGTGACATGATCACGTCACTGTAAGACCCCAAGCCTTCATTCCTCCCAGCCTGACTCACAGGAAGGCCTGCCTGCAAACAGAGCCATCCACAGTCAATTGTCCTGGTTGATGGGAGCCATCAAGATTCCAAACCACCATTAATGGCCCACACTTTGCATAATTACAATAGGCCCTCAGAGTTATATTTCATTTGTATAGACTTACTTGAAGTCTTCCTAGGGTTGCCTCTTTTTAATGGGAGCGTCTTGAATTTATATATGCTACTTTGCTTCTTGCAGTTTTCAAAGCAAGGTTCTGGCTTGAGCTGGATTCTTCATTGCTCCTCCCCCAGTCTTGTTTCACATGGGTAGATGTCTCCGCAGGCTCTTAAATAAAGCCAAGCACCCTCACACACTCCAAAGCCAATTTCTTCTAACTCCCCCTCCTTTGACAGTTAAAGTTTCCAAATGCGATGTAAACGCCCCACTCCCATCCTTCCCCCGGTGCCCCCTCCCCCGCACTCCAGACATATGCACTCTCTTCCTATTTTTCACATCTAGGGTGAAATTGTGACTCTGAGGAAATAAATAACAAAACTCCCATTGACCTCAGTGGAACCAGAATTTCACCCCAGGTTCTTCAGAGTGCAGAAAATTTGGAAGGTAATAATTTGTAACTCTTCAAGATTTATTTCGCTGAAAAACCAACCTCATGAGAAGAGAATTATATAGCATGTTCCATCCACAGCATTTTTCAAAGTAGCAGAATAATCACTATCCCCATTTTATCAAAGGGGAACTATGGCACTTAAAGGTGACATAACTTATATGAATATTTGATTAATTTCCCTCCCACCTCCACCCAGAGAGGGGAGTGTGTGTCTGTCTGTCTGTGGGCTATTTCAGTTTTCTATTAGTGTAATGCACTCTCTGTAATATTCTCCTATAGCCTCCTTAGGGTTTTTTTTTTTCTCGTTAAGATTAGCCTAGAATTAATCTTGAATACATAAATGGAATTATTGCAGTACTGGTAAATAAGGACTTGTAGGAGATGAGCTAGAATTCAGATGTTTGAATTGCTTTTTACCACACTATAAGTGATTCTTTACTTACTTTTCTTTTGAAGATCACAAAAAAGTTCATGCATTTTTTTTGCACGGGTATAAAATTTCTGTACTTCTGGAGGCATCAGCACTGAAGTAACTTGTTAAAGTGACTTCATTTGAAACAAAAGAGTAGCAGGCTGCCATCCTAAGTGACAGTTATAAAATGTACATCCCTATTTGTCTTAATTTTCACAAAATATATTGTGTTTAGTCCTACTGTCTCCTGAGCAGGTATAGTTCATTGTACCTGCTGAAGCACAGGGTGAATTCATCAATGATTTCTTCTAGATTTTCTACCAGATTTTCTAGCAGGAGTGGATTTACCATGAAAGAAACTGAGCAGTGGCACGGGACCCCCCAATGACAGGGACCCTCCCCAAAATGCAGGGCAAATATCTGACAGCCTGCCCCTGAATCCTGGCCAGTGGCGCAGCAGGGCTCAGGCAGGCAGGCTGCCTGCATGCCGTGGCTGGTGGCCCCAGGGGTACGTCTCTGCGCACCCCTCGGGTGGGAGGTGGGGGGGGGGGGAAGAGGCGGCTCCACGCACTGCCCCTGGTCCAGGCAGCACACGTAGACCTGCTGCCCCCTCCCCACAAGGGGTGTGCAGAGACGTGCCAGCAGCAGGGCTAAGGCAGCTCCCTGACTGCTCTGCCTCCCTCTCCCTGTGCTGCTTCACTCCTGGAAGTGGCCGGCATGTCCCTTAGGCCCCGGGGGAGAGTGTGTCTGCATGATGCCCCTGCCCTGAGCGCCGACTCCGCAGCTCCCATTGGCCAAGAACTGCGGCCAATGGGAGCTGCGGGGGCGGCACCTGTGGGCAGTAGTGCGCGGAGACCCCCAGCCACCCCTGCCTGGGAGCCGCTGCCGGAGGGGTGTGTGTGCTGGTTGCTTTGGGAGCCATGCTGCCCGAGGTAAGCGCCGGCCCCTGCCTCCCTCCCGCACCCAACCCCTTGCCCCAGCCCAGAGCCTGGACCCACACCCAAACTTCCTCCCAGAGCATGCAACCCTCACCCCCTCCCACAGCCCAACCCCTTGCCTCAGCCCAGAGCCTGCACCCCACACTGAAACTTCCTCACAGAGCCCAACCCCCGCACTCCCTCCTGCACCCCAACCCCCTGCCCCAATCAAGGTATCTCATTTTATTTTCATTTACTTCCCATTACTTATAATATAGGAGGAAGATGAAGAATGAAAAACATGGTGGCAATAAGAGAGAAGGTTCTTTTTCTTGGCTGGGTCCCGGGGGGAATGTGGCCTGAAAATGAAGCTGTGCACATGGCCCCACTAACTCTAAATCTACTGCTGTTTTCTAGGTTTCCTCCATGCCAAGATACCAGATGGGCATGGAAATCCTGGCCTCACTGAAGTCGACGGCAAAACTCCCTTTGACTTAAGTAAGCCAGGCTGTGTGACTCCCATCGGAATGCAGTGAGCTCTGCAAGGATTCACATGGTACCAGGCAGCAGATACAAAGGTAGTGGCAGATCACTTTGCAACGTCCACTGATGTCATGCATAGGGTGACCAAATCACAACACTAATATATTGGGACACATTGGGGTGCCATCAGCCCTGCCCACAGTCCACCCCCGCTCCTTCCAGGCTCCGCCCCCACTCTGCCACAGGTCCTGCCCCCCCCAAGCATCCGCCCTCGCTCCACCCCCATTCCACCTCCTTCCCCCAAGTCCCCGCCCCTGCCCTGCCTCTTCTCCGCCTCCTCCCCTGAGTGCACCGCGTCCCCACTCCTCCTCCCTCCCTCCTGGAAAGCGCTAAGCGCCGCCAAACAGCTGTTAGGCGGTGGGAAGCACTGGACGGGGGGGAGGAGTGGGGACACGGCGCGCTGGGGGGAGGAGGGAGAAGGAGGGAGCTTGGCTGTAATTTTTCCCCGAGGGGGGTCCAATCTTGGAGCACCCATGGAGTCGGCGTCTCCCTCCCGCTTGCCTTCTTACCTGAATATTGGGACAAATGGCGTCTCGATCGTACATTGATCGGGACGCGGGACAAAGGGTTAAATATCGGGACAGTCCCGATTTTATCAGGACATCTCATAACCCTGGTCATGCAAAATAGGGAAGACATGGAGCACAAAGAGTTAAAGGATGTCGTGAAAAGGTCAGACTCACACTGAGTTGCTTGGGGGGTTGCTACCATAGACAGGCCTGTGGTTGTGGTTTATCTTTTGAGTCACTTGAACTTAATTGTAAGAAGAGTGAAGTGGAGAAACAGGAAACAAAAGCAAGATGATAACTGCCTTGACACAGGATTAACAAAAAATATTTTTTTTGTAAGTCTGTTGTCAGCCATTTTTCCCTCAGAAAAGTTAATAGCACCTACCCTCTCGAGCAAAAATAAATCAGTGTTCTCAATAGAACTCTAATGCCAGAGGTTGCATAAGTTTGTCTCTAACTACTCACTGTAGGAAAGGATTTTAGAATAATATTTTCTACACACCATTTCCCCTACCCACCTCCCCCCACATCTAATTATTAGTGACTTGGGAGAGGTGTCTGCTCTTGCACACAAACAGGATGTTGCTGTTACATACACCTCCTTTCTCTGTGATGCACACCCTGAGGCATATGTAAAGGATGTGTGGACATAGCCAGTCTGCCAACTGGAAAAAAGTCACTTTCATGTAATTGTCTTGTTCTGGGGGCTTCTCTCAGCCTTAGTGCCGAATACTCACTCCTGCTTCGTAAGTTAAATAACTTCCAGAAGCCATGAAATAACTCTTTGCACTTATGGAACACTTTGTACCTAGAGAAAATTGTCTAAACGGACTAATCTCTCAGCTTCTCTGTGAGGTGAGTAAATACTGTCCAGAGTATGCAAATAAGGAAACATATAAACAGGAGACTAGTGCAATTCAGTGACAGGTGGGATGGAAACAGATCCACACGTGTTCCTGGCTCTTTGTTCTGAGATCACTGGACTATTGTCTGTTACATGATCACATACTATCTCTCAAGTAATGCTATACAATATTTTTCTAGGTACACCTATCTAGCAGCTTGTAGTGTTGTGTTCCATGTATGCCAAGGGAAGTCCAGGAGAGTTATTTATTACAGAAGGAACTGGTAGTGCTACCTATACTTAAGGTTGCCCAACACTATCCATTATAAGACCCTGTATTCAGTTGCTTATAAGTCTGCCAAACTTCAACCATTGGGGCTGAACATTTCCATGCCAGGTATTTGCCTAAAGCTGAATTGTTCTGGAAAGTTTCAGTTTAAAAAGTTCGACCATTTCTGAGAATGCAATTAGGGAAAAACATTTTTTGCCAGTGTTAAAAAATTTCTTGCAGTTGTGTAATTGAGAAGCCTTGGACCAGGGACTTGAAATTTAGCAGAAGGATGACATTGTGACAGGGATGTGCTGTTTGCTGTCCCTGTGAAAAACTATTCAAATTTGGCCCAGTTATAAGCCTTTGAAAAAAAATCTCAGTTCTCACATGCTCAGTAGAGACTTGTTAGAGTTTGACAGCAAAATTATCCAATAATTATAGGATCGTAGAAATAAAGGGTTGGAAGAGGCCTTAAAAGGTCATCTAGTCCAGCCTCCTGCACTGAGGCAGGACCAAATAAACCTAGATCATCCCTTATAGGTGTTTATCTAACCTGTCTTTAAAACCTTCACTGACGGGGATTGCACAAACTCCCTTGGAAGCCTGTCGCACTGCTTAACTATCCAACTTAATTCCATCTGTACTGGGCATGCTCTATCCTAGAGCTGCAGATTCTGAGCAGGACTTTCCTACACTGCTTCTGGGGCCCACTGTGGTGCCAGGCACTGGAACTGAAAGCAGATTGAGACTCTTATTTACTGGCGAAAAAGGTGGGATGGAGAATCTTCATAACTATTTTTAGCAGTGAGGGCAAGGGCAGGGCAGGGTAAATCTTAGGTTGCAAATGACCTAAGGAATATTTTTTTTTTCCTGATTGAGCACTAGAATTTTTTTTTTTTTTTTTTTTTTTTTTTTAGAAGTAGGAAGGAAAAGTAAATTGGTGAGCCAGCTTGCATCTGGTCAGTTTCAGAGTTAGTGAGCTTCTGCTCTCCAATACCCGAATTCATCTCCGCATGATCCACGTGAGAACAGAACTGGCCGTTTCCATTACAGAGGTTTGCTACACAGAAGCCTGGAAGCATTGCATATGGCAAGTGGCTTAAACAGATAAAAAAAAACCCTGCAACATATTTTTGGGGGGAAGGGCCTTTGAATGTCTGTTTCTTCCTCATTCCCCATTAGCTATGTCACTGTTACCCTTTTGCTGGAGGCCCCAGTACTGCACTGTGGATTGTTTAACAAATATGTTCAGGACACTAAGTTTAGCAATTTTTTGTAACCACTTTGCACAGGAATGTTAAGAGCTCCCATCTTTACACCACAAAACATGTTAGCTTTCATTGGAGGCAGTCACGTCTGCCAGTAAAACATGAATGTTACAGCACATTCTCTGGACAGGAAAAAGCCAATTGGCCAAGAATGTCTGTTTCATATTTTGTTACCATTGGCCTACATGATCTCATTTCTCCTGATTTATAATTTCTCTGAACCATGACGTTTCTTCAGTTACTGTAGGTCAACTGGCCTTCCCTTTTCCAGTAAAATCAACTGCTTCAGCACTTACATTATTAATGTTTAGCATCACTTTCCTTGTTCTCAGAGCTGGATCCTGTTCATTAGCAGTTGTATCCTTTCCACGGCAATGATATAGCAGATGACAGTCTTAATAAGATCTAGTACCCACCTTCTTTAATTTACACTGACTTCTTCTAAACATCATGTTTGCTTTCTTCACCACAGCTGACATCAGACTCCCCTAGAAACATCTCTTCCTGGATTTGAACAGATTCTGTGCATGCCATTAAGCCATTTCTGTCTTCCTACAAGTGCCTTAATAATATGAACATTACCATCTGGCCTGCAATGTATTAAAGACCCACAGACATTTGGGGGATGAATGCACTTGAAAAATTCACCTGCATAATTATCCATGGGGGAAGAACTCTTATAGACACGACACAGGTATTTTTACTACCTTGCTGTTTAACCTTGACATGGTGATTAAGATACCTGAGCCCTTTCACCACTACCACTTCCACTGTCGTTACCACATGTGATGAATTACAGGTCTGAATTTTGCAACCACAGACACGGCCTGACTGGAAAACTTTGAAATAGAAACATCGTGTTTAGAGACGGTTGTGCATCTCAGATTTTTTTTTAAGCAAAATAGTTTCTAAACGGAATGATTTTCAAAATTTCCCTCAGAGTTGTCAGCAGCTCATGATAAAGAAAATGCTAATGATATAGCCCGGAGAAGAACATGCGATAAAAATAAATTGAAATGCAGTTCATCTCCATTGTGCAAGCAGCTGGTCATAACTGGCTGATCATAACTAATCCCCATCATCCGTAATGGGAGGAGGAAAAAATAATTAATTACAGCTGATAATGTCTGTGATGGAAAGAATGGTGTAACCTTGAGAGAAGGGTGAACTGGATTTAGGTCCAAAGCTGCCCATAGTTAGAAGCAGCACTGGAGAAACCACAAATCCTTATCCTTCTCACAAATCCTTTCAAGATGGTGAGCTATTGGAGACCACACATCACAGAATAGAAAGGATAAAAAATAAGAAAATATTTAGTTAAACCAGGAAAGAAGCCGTTTTCTCCCTACAGCTTAAAGAGTCTTCACAAACACTGAAATATGGATTAGCACATTGGCCCACCTGCGGATTTTGTTTGTTCTATTCAGTTAAGAATCAGAAGCCATTTAAACAATGTAACCATATGCTGGCAATTCTATAGTAATAAACGCTGCATTACTTGCTAGTACATGGATACATTCTGAAGATGTATCATGGTGGTTTGAACTTTAACTCCATTTAAATGGCAGGAGATGGTGCTTTGAGAACATTGAGTTTCAGATTATCACTGTGGGCCTAGATCTCACATGCACTGCCTTAAACACAAATTTAACTCTAATGAAGTTATTCTGAATTTATTCTGGTGGACTGATCCATATACCACTGAATGTCAATAGAAAGACTCCCATTTGATTCAGATCAGGCCCTCTACAGCTACATGTACAAATAAATGAAATTACAGTTTTATATAACAAAATAAAACTGTATCTGCCTTTCCCACCTCCCCATTATATAATGCAGAACCTGATAAGGGATTTATTCTCTAACCCATTCTGTCTGTATACATTTCCTGCACTTATTTTTTCCTGTCCATTCCTTCTTCAGAAGAAGGAAGAGGGCCTGGGACACACTAATTGGTTATGGATTTGTTACCTGGGCCTGGTCTACACAGGGCCGGTGCAAGGAAGTTTCGCGTCCTTGGCGAAACTTCCACCTTGCACCCCCCCCCACAGCTAACCCCGCCCACCGCCCCTCCCACCCAAGGAACCCCGCCCCCCCGCAGCAGCTAACCCCACCCGCTGCGGCAGCTAACCCCACCCACCCAGGAGCCCCCCTTCGCAACAGCTACCCTCCCCTTGAAAGCCCCCCTTCCACGGCAGCTAACTCGGCCCGGGGAGCCCCCCCCCGTGGAAGCTAACCCCGCCCCCCTCCACGGCAGCTAACACCGCCCAGGGAGCCCGCCCCAGCTCTCCTCTGCTGAGCACGCCGGCGCTACTCCAGTTCTCCTCCCCTCCCAGGCTTGCGGCACCGATTGGAGGAGACTTAGAGCGGGGGCTGTGTGCTCAGCAGAGGAGGCAGAGTGGAGGTGATCTGGGGTGGGGAGCGGTTCCCCTGTGCGCCCCCCCCCGTTACTGCGGGTGGCCCTCCCCGCGCCCTCCCCACCCCCCCGCCCCAGCTCACCTCCACTCCACCTCCTCGCCTAAGCGGGCTTTTAGGCGCCCTCAACCACTAGGCGCCCTAGGCAGCCGCCTAGTTTGCCTAAGTGGTTGCACCGGCCCTGGGTCTACACTACAAAGTTAGGTTGATGTAAGCCACCCTGTGTCTACCTAGTTGTGCATGTGTCTACACTTAAATTTGTCTCCCACTGATATAAGTGCCCTGTACAGTAACATTACCTCCAAGAGTAGCATTGCGCCATGGTCAATGTACTAAGGTTGACGCAGCATGAGTGTAGACACTGCGTTATTTATGTCAACCCTAACAGTCCTCCAGCAGCTGTCCCACAATGCCCGACACTGACTGCTCTGGTCACAATTGTGAACTCCGTCACAGAGACCAGAAGATCCGCCTCCCCTCTAAATCCCCATGCATCTTTGAAATGTCTTTTCCTGATTGACCAGTTTGGCGAGCGCACCTAGCAGCTCTCCATCATTGTGTGCAACTGCCAAGCCAACCATGCCTGCTACATGTTTCAGACACACTCCAATTTGGAGTAGACCGGAAATATTGGATCTCCTGGGCTGGGGGGGAGAAAAGGCTGTGCAAACAGAGCTATGGACCAGCAATAGACACTCATGGATATTTATGAGCAGCTTGCACCGGGGATGCAGGAAATGGGGTATGACAGGGATCAGCAGCAGTGCCGTGTGAAAGCGAAGGAACTGTGTCAGGCATACCAGAAGCCCAGGAAGGCCAACAATCGACCCAGTGCCAAGCCAGAGATCTGCTGCTTTTACAAAAAGCTGCATGCTATACTTGGCAGAGACCCCACTAATATGCTGCACACCACCGTGGATACCTCTGAGAAGCCCAAGCCACAGGCCCTTGGCCTGAACAACAAGGACAAGAAAGATGTGAAGGAGGAAGATGGAGGACATGTGACTGGGAATCCAGCTATGCTTTGAGCCAGGACACATTTGAGACTCTGATGGCAGTCCTGGCAGTCGAGCCCAATGCAGGTGAAAGAAACTCGGGTAAGTGTCTAATAGTATTTCCCAGTACAATGATGAACTGATGACACTTCCCCCACCCCACTTTTTATTCATTTACTCCTACTAGAAGAGGTAGCTGTACAACAAAGACAGAGAGTTATCTGCTTTTCATTCCCCTGTAGAGTTGCACAAGGGGGGCCATGCAGAGCACAAAGGGATGCCCCCTGAATCCTCCTGAGAGATCTCAATGCAACTTCCAAGGAGATACTCTGCAATCCTCTCCCAAAGGTGTCTAGGGATGGCAGGCTTATTTCTTTCTCCACAGTAGAACACTTTCCTGCGCCGGTCAGTGATAACTAGGGTGACCAGATCACCACACTAAAATATCGGGATACATTGGGGTGCTATCCCCCCCACAGTCCACCCCCACTCCTCCCAGGCTCCGCCCCCACTCTGCCACAGGTTCCGCCCCCTCACCACGCCCTTCCTCATCCCTCGGCCTGCCGCTGGCTTGCTGCATCCCTCCTCGGTCCCCCACCCACCACTCGCCTTCCCGCCCGCTCACTCGCCCACCCGCCACTTGTCTCTTCACTCCCCTGCCTGCTACTCACCCCTACGGTGCTGACTTCCCCTCTTCCAGGGGCCACCCCCACCTCTTCCCGCCCCTGCAGTGCCCTCGCCCCGCCCCCATTCCACCCCCTTCCCCCAAGTCCCCACTCCTGCCCTGCCTCTTCTCCACCTCTTCCCGAGTGTGCCGCGTCCCCGCTCCTCCCCCCTCCCTCCTGGAAAGCGCCAAGTGCCACCAAACAGCTGTTAGGCAGCGGGAAGCACTTGGGGGGGGGGAGGAGCAGGGATGCAGTGCGCTGAGGGTGGGGAGGAGGCGGCGAGGAGTGGGGAGCTTGGTTGCAATTTTTCCCTGTGGGTGCTCCAGCCCCGGAGCACCCTCGGGGTCAGTGCCTCCCTCCTTACCTGAATATTGGGACAAATGGTGTCCCAATCATACATTGATCGGGACATGGGACAATGGGTTAAATATTGGGACAGTCCCGATTTTACTGGGACATCTGGTCACCCTAATGATAACTGACAGGCACCTCTGCAGTAAGCAGATTAGCAGCATACAGGCCCCAGGAGGCTTTGGGACCCCAGCAGCAGCTGTGCTGTCTGTGCCTTTGGTACCCTCAGGAGTGAAATATCAGCTAAACTCACCACTGCCTGTGGAAAAGGTGCCAGTATTCAGTGGCATTGTCCTATACTCATAGTTTCAAGCAACTGAGCAATTCTCTCCTCATTTCTCTTGCCGCGGACGACCATATTTACCATGGCTGGTGCTGTGAGTGGCACCATGCAGAAGCACGCCATAGCAGGAGTGTTGGAGAGCCAGGAAAGAAAGTTCTGAATCTCAACATTCACTTTTCATTTTTACTATAATGACAATGGTACTTCTATATGTTTTATCTGTAGCTGCTGCCTTTGCAGCCTGGAGGAGTTCCCTCTCCACACTCGCAGAACACCTGACCCAGATGAGGAAGAGAAAGAAGAGGACTTGGGATGACATGTTCAATGAAATCCTGCAAGCCAGTGCTGCATCAGATCATGAGTAGAGGGCCTGGAGCATGAATGCTGCAGTCAGCCTGGAGAAGGACACAGCGGACAGGAGAAAGGTCCAGGAGTCCCAGCAACAAGAGGAGAGGAAGATGCACCAGGACATAATGAGGCTTCTCCGGCTGCAGACTCTTGTGGACCTACAGGTTCAACAATCATGGACCCGCCTCCCTTTGCAGTCCATGGAGAAATCCATTATAGCACCTTCATACACCCTCCCACCCAACATTCCACATGGTATCATGGGCTGCATCCCTACCCCTACCACTCCACCTTGGAGAACATTAAGAACAACCACAGCTTTACATACACTGACCTGTGAAAGCCAGGGTTGCTGTACATGTAGCCAAAATGGACATGAATGTTCTTTCCCCTTGTTAAGTTCTGTTCCATTAATGTATTACGTTTTTAATGTATTTGCTTTTAAATTGCACAGATTTTTGTGCACTGGTTTTGTTACTGAATAAAATTCTAATCTTTGGAAAATAATTCACCTTTATTAGTTCACAGCATATGCTGCAGAATGCCTAATGGCACTGAAAGCACTCACTTACTTGTTACTGTCCAGTGTGACACAACTCATAGGATCAGTAACAAACAGTGTAATAATCATAAATGTTCAGCAAGTACCACAAAATTAATAGGTGCACTGGCAGTGTTCTATTCAGAGATGTACACAAGTACCACACAATTCCTAACAGGCCCCAAAACAGCAGGACCAAGTGCAGAACAATCCACCACAACACAACACTGTGACTTACTGTTAAAGTGTTCTTTCAAAGCCTCCCTGAGCCATATAGCTCCACATTGAGCTCCTCTACCAGCCCTCATGTCTGGCTGTTCAAACTCAGCAGACAGCCGCTCCACCTCTGCCCTCTACCTTGGCGGCAGCTTTTCCCCACTGATATCATGCAGGACGCAGCAGGCAGCTATAATGTTCTTTTCACAGAGATCCAGTCTTGTGGGTAAACAATGCCAGTGTCCCTTCAATCCACCAAAAGCACCTTCAGCTGTCATTATGCACCTGCTGAGCCAGGGATATAGATGATATCATGGGATGGAGAAAGTTGCACACTGGGAAGTTGACCCCTTGCTCCCAGTCAACCATGTGCCTCATTTCTGCCCCACCATACATTGCCAAAACTTTCCAGAAGACAGTGTGCTGGACAGTGGTGGGTTGCACACTGGGCTACCTACCCATAGTGCTCTGCCCTGTGCATCGCCCCAAGCACAGTGCCAACACAAGGAGCCAAGTATGTGCACACACATATAAGCAATATGCTAACTGCGGCAGCTTTATGGCAACATAACTTGCATCAGCCAAAGTTTGTAGTGGAGACATGGCCCTCCGCTAATGTCGCCTGTGACATGGACAGAAATCAGGTCAACACTACATTTTGGAACTGAAGTAAGGCCTCCAGACCTTGTGTAGGCTGGTGATGGCACTGTCAATCTTGATAATCCAGCAGGTTTCTGAATAAACCCTGTGTAGCACTGTTTATTCAGCAATGCCATTGCATCATCCTTCCCTCCCAGTCCCATTTACATAACAGCAGGGCTAAGATTAAATTCTCCATTAGATTGTGCCTTACTAGCCCATGTTTCGCAGTCTGCCACAAGCCACATCCATCATGGCCCTATCTTTCAAGCTCTCCACCTACAAAATTTAGGAGTCCCAAGTGGATTAGTACATCCCCAGCTGTTTTACTATACAGCGCTAAGGTGATCTAACTGTTCCACCTTTACCACAAACAAGTCATCCATGATGTAAGGGACTATTCATATAGGGCGTCAGGGATGCAAGGCACCCCGATAAATGAGGTGGTAATATCCCTGCCCTGGAGAATTTGTAGTCTAAACAAATTGTTAATGCTGACTTACAGTCAAAAGCTGACAGAGACAACTAAAGTTGTTTGCAAACCCCTTGGTTGGGTTTGTAGATCATTGCAATTCCAAAGGGAAATGTGAACATACCTACACATGCGCTGTATGATTAAGATGCCCAGGCTCAGCTCTCTGCTTTGCCAAGCAAGAGACTGGAGTTCAGTCATGGGCCTCATTCTTCCCTTCCTTGCACCTGTGCAAAGGGGCAGCGGGGGAGGGAGGGGTGTAAGACATTAACCAATCTGAAAGAGAGCAGTTTACACTCACTTTACACAGGTGCAATGACTGCATAATGTTCAAGGCAGTGGAGAACCAGGCTCACAGCTTGGGTCAGAGGGACTAGGAGCACTGTAGAGGCAATAAACTCAGCCTTGGGAGCAACACTGATGGGGTCTGGAAGGAAATCAAATCCAGTTTTCCATACATGCACTGGTGGCCTTAGAACAGAGGTTAAAAAATAAATAAATAAATAAATAAAATAGTGACTTTGGGCCCAGACAGGGATTCAGAGGCCCTTAAAGATTGGACAGAAGTAAGAAATATAAATATTTAATACAGATTATGAACTAAATAGTATTGATAGGGTAAATTAAGCAACAGACTGCTGGTGCGGTACTGCTAATTAACATACACATGAGGTGTGCAGTGAAGCAGGAAGCAAAACCAATTGCTTCCATTGTACCTGAGAAGTAGCTTAATTAGCAATTGCTGCACAAGCTGGAGTGGTTTACTGTGATTATAAAATGGATTAAAAAAAAAAAAAAAGACATCTACAGGATTACAAATAGGGCATTAAACAATTTTTGGAATATTTCAAGGCTCAGCATTTTCTAGGTTTATTAGTTGCTCCATTCACCTCAGTAGCACCTGCCCCTGGCTAGGCTGCTTGCAAACTCCTCTTGGACAAAGATCCAACTTACTTCAGCTTCTATGCAAATGAATAGAATGAGCATGGATAATAAAAAGGTACTTAAGTAGTGCTTGGAGGGTGAGATTTCCTGTGAGGGGAGAAACAGACTCAGCTTCAACCTTCTCAGCTTCTTCTGGTCACATCCCCATCTTCTCAGCCCGTAACACTCCACTAGTTCCCTTCCTCAATCCATGCTTTACTGACCTTTCCTACACTGAGAAAAATGGGACCCTCATTCACAGTCAGTGTAGCTTCACCAGTAATAGCAACAGTGGAAGCTGTAGCAACAGCACCAAAATGCTATCTACAGTATGGTCCAGTCTACACTAATATCCCCTACCATTGCTGTGCCTGGTACTAGAGGAAGATGGGAGAATTTGAGAAAATTCTTAGCGTGGACAAGTGTATCTTTGATTTTGGGAAAGCACATGGAGCAGTGGGTAGGCTGTTCTTTTTAGGTATGTGTAGACGTTCCGGGGTGGGGCTCGTCCCTCACGGGGCGCCTGGGAGCCAGGCCGCCCCGCTACAAAGCCAATAACAGTTCAGAGCTCAGGCCCTTGTGCAGGGAGTGAGCACACAAGTAACAGTTCAGAGCTCAGGCCCTTGTGCAGGGAGTGAGCACACAAGTAACAGTTCAGAGCTCAGGCCCTTGTGCAGGGAGTGAGCACACAAGTAACAGTTCAGAGCTCAGGCCCTTGTGCAGGGAGTGAGCACACAAGTAACAGTTCAGAGCTCAGGCCCTTGTGCAGGGAGTGAGGTAAAGTCTATAGCAGCCCAGGCCCTAGATCAGGGCGGGGCAGCAAACAAATAGTCAATCCGTGGCCCAGGCCTTGTAGCAGGGGCTGGGTCAGTTTGAGATAGCCCAGGCCCTTAGGCAAGGAGGAGGAGAGACTACCACCCGGCGTGGGGTGGCAGGGGGGAACACAGGCCCACCCACTCCACTGTGTTCCAGCCCGGGGCCCTATCTGCAGCAGTCCATCTGCCGCGGGGTCAGTGGGGATCCTGACCGCAACACACTGACATGGGTTCGGGGTCTGCTATCCCCGGGCCACTTCCCATCTCCTCCTCCATGGGTACCTGTCCATCCTGAGTCTCGTCTGCCGTGTCCCAGACCATGAGCTCCTCCGGGCCCCGAGCGCCGGGTAGGTTTGTCGCTTCCTCCGGACCCTCGGCGGGGGGAAGCTCAGGCCGCTCCTCAGGATACCGGGCTCTCGGCAGGCTCAGGCCCGCGGGAGCTCGGGCACCAGCGTCTGTCCTCTCCCGCTGCCGGCTAGCTACTGAGCGCTGTGGCTTAGCCTTTATACTTCCTGTCCCGCCCCTTGACTTCCGGGGGGCGGGGACAGGCGGCGATGGCTCCGCCCACTTTGGCGGCTGTTCTGGCTCGTCCCTCACAGGGGCGCCTGGGAGCCAGGCCGCCCCGCTACAGTATGTTATAAATATAAACAATTAACTAGGATGGCCCTGGCTTCCAGCAGATTTGTGGGGGACCACTTGTTCTCAGAGGCATACCCTCTTGCTCACTCACCAGGTATGGGATAAACATCTCCCTCCTCCCAGCTGCAGTGTGGTAGAGTGGGATCCAGAAGAGCTGGGTCCTATTGCTGACTGCCACTGACCTGCTGTGTGACACTGACCATGTAACTTCATCTTTCAGTGCCCCTGGTTTTCCTCCCACCCTTTGTCTGTCTGTCTTCCCTAATAGGAATATCATTTATTTGGGGACAGAGACTGTATCTATGTGTTTGTATGGTGTAGCAGGGCCCTGAGCTTCATTGGGGCCTCTAGGAGAAAGTTGGTGAAAATTGAGAAAAAACCCTCTTTGCTATTGCCTACAGTGCTACCGGTATCTGTTCAGTTTACAGAAGGGCTGCTGGTATTTTAACCACTGTTCTCTCTTCCTGCTCAGAGCGTCAGCACTTCACACACCAGTGCAGCTGGTGGCCTGTTTACCCTCAGGTTCCTGAGGCTAGCAATGGTGTAGCTGGACAAATGGTAGTCATAGTGGGTAGTGTTTGAGCAATTTCATTGTAGTTTTCTGCATTTCTTTATAATTGATCAATCATCAAGAAATGAAGAAAGCTATATTAGTGTTCCAAACCTAAACCTAATGGAGATAAGGTCACTGGGTTTTCTTCCCACTGAGTTTCAATTTGTAACAGCACTGTAGGTTTCTGCACTGGTTTGTAAATCATTATAGTAATTGTATTATATATAGTAGGATCACAATTTAAAGGATGTTTATTAAGAGATCAGAGCTAGAAAGGTGAACAGACATTTATAAAAGTAATTCCTGTCCAGACCACTACTCCCTATTCCTTGGAGCTGATGTAGTTTTCATACCAGGAAGAGCTACATCTGTGAGGGTCAAGCCGCAGGAAATGAGCCAGACAGCAGTTATTAGAGTCTGGCAACATCTAGCACAAGAGTGAGAAAATTATGTATGTATTAAAATAAAAAAAACTTCTTCATTAGTTCAAGCTGCAATGGAAACTTTTGCCTGTCAGACAAATCATTATAGTTGTTGAGGCAGACCCGGTGGGGTAAATTCCATGAACTACTTTAAAGAAAGGGGGGGAAAGGGGGGGGGGGAGAGGGGGGGAAGAAATATGAAAAGTGCTGGCTTTTCTTTTAAAGGTCCCCTCTGTCCTAAAGTAACTTTGACTTGTCAGACACAGCAGAACAGGAAAGCAGTATGAAGTGAACAAGGAGCCACAAATCGGGTATTTTGATAGCATGAACAGCCGCTCACACCTGTTAACTGCTCTGATTAGGCTTCCAGGGAACACTGTGCTCCATCTGAACAGACTACACTTGTTGCTTTCCCATTGCTTAGACTCAGTGAAATGCATTGCAGAATCTGTTCCCATGCAACTGGCCCAACTGAGCAACAGAGCAGGATGCCAATGAAGTGAATAGTAAGCCTGCATGCTTCAACTGGAGAAGATACACTCACCAAGATATTTAAAATAGCTAAATATCCCAACTACCTCTGAAACAAGGTATCTGTCATCAGACTGACAGGTGAACATTTCAAATAGTGGTGAATGACCTTATTTGGGCAAAGAACAGCCTCCAAAGCTGTAGTCATTTTGTAAATCAGTCCTTTTGGTACTTCATAATCAATTCAGATAAAATCTCCTAGGCACCTGCACCCACTTCGTACATTGCTGGACCCAGAATGTTGCTCCGGAGCCTGTTTTGTGTTGACCCAGAATGAACTGCCACTTCATGCGGCAATCCCAGATCAGCACTCAATTAAAGACGGCTTTAGCAGCGTCTAGAAGAGTAGTGACTAAGCAAGGGCGAGGAAGTAGGGAAACAGATGCCGTATCTACATTACAAACACATTTAACAATGGTTATTAAACTAAACTCAATTGTTGCTCTACCACAGCACATTTCAGACTGACCTGATAACTGAGAGGCAAGATAGTCCTGCAGTTAGCATGTAAACCTAGACTGTGGGAGAGCTGGGTTCAACTCCTGCTCCACCACAGACTAATTGTGTGAACTCTGGCAAGTCAGTCTCTCTGCACCTCAGTTCCCCCTCTGGAAAATGTGATAATAGCATTACCCTAACCTTATGACAAGGGTGTGGAGAGAATAAACACATCAGAGACTGTGAGAGGCTCAGATACTGTTATAATTAGCACCATAAGTACATAAAATAGATTGAAGAGGCTTAAGTGATGTCAGAACTGGCATCAAAATCTCTTACAGATTTAAAAGCTATGAGTTGGCTCACCCCCACAGGAGGGACTCTGGGGAGGAAATCTGTGAGGCTCTCTAGTATGTCAGCAAAATAATAGACAAAGAAGTCCCTCAAAATAAGCTATTAAGGAAACTAAGTTCTGGGAGAGATCATGGATTAGTAACTGGCTAAGAGACAGATGGAGGAGTATGCATAATAAAACATCCCACTTTAACATGGAAAGAAGTTAACAGCAGGGTACCTTAAGGATGCCAATATCCTTGTTTAGCATTGAAACTGGAAGGAAAAATTAAAGCCAACAAAAGTAAATGCTAATTTAAAACACATGCTCTTAATTTAACCTGTGGAACTCATTGTTACAAGATATTACTAAAGTCAAGAGAAGGACTCAAAAAAGAATTAGATATTTACATTCAAGTTAAGAACGTTGATTGTTATACAAAGCTGGATATCAGTCCTCATGCTTCGGGTCACAAACTTGCCATTAAATGCCTGGAAGAATCTTCCCCTAAAAAAGTTAGACAAGTCAGAAAACAGACAGTCAAAGTAGTAAAAAAACAAACAAACAATAAGAAGCAAAACAAGATCTAAAACTTAAATAGAGAATAATAATTTAAGAAGCGAGTATAGGGCCAAATCCTGTTTTCCTTATTCTATAATTGTCCATAACAGGGTTTCTTGCATCACCCTCTGAAGACACTGGTTACTCTCAGAAGACTGGAGTAGAAGTATCACTGGTCTGACATGGGATGGCAATTCCTATATTCTGATATTTCTCCCAAGCCATTTGGGGATGGGGTGTGGGACAGAGTTTGCTCTATAGCAGAATGAGCCATAGCTTCCCCATCCCAAACCCAGATGATCTTCCAGGATCTGTCATAGCTACTAAGGCTAGGTCTACACTGCAGCGGGGGTCCGACCTAAGATACGCAACTTCAGCTACGTGAATACCGTAGCTGAAGTTGCGTATTTTAGGTCGGCTTACCTGGCGGTGAGGACGCGGGAAAGTCGACCGCTGCCGCGCTGCCGCCGACTCCGCTGCCGCCTCTTGCCGAGGTGGATTTCCGGAGTCGACGGCAGAGCGATCAGGGATCGATTTTACCGCGGCTTCACTAGACGCGGTAAGTCGATCCCCGAAAAACCGATTGCTACCCGCCGGATCGGCGGGTAGTGAAGACAAAGCCTAAGTCTTTTTCAGTGGCACAGATTGTAGAGTTGCTCTACTAGGGACTTCCTGGACCCTTCATAAAGGGGGATTTCCTAATGCAGAGAATTCAGTGGAAAAGATGTTACAGCTTCATGACACTTTACTTTTACTAGTTATCGCCATAGGGCTGGTCGAAGGATACATGTGCATCACATTAACTTTACTCATCCTTCCACGTACCCTCAGGAAGGGGATGATAGTATCTTGGAGACAGCAGACAATTCTCCTTCCCCATGGGAGATCTGAATGGAGACTGAGGGTGAACATCTTGGCCTAATACTAGCATATGGGATTTGAACCCATTACACCGCTACCTCCATATAACATGACCCGATATAACACTAATTCGGATATAACGCAGTAAAGCAATGCTCCCGGGGGGCGGGGCTGCGCACTCCGGTGGATCAAAGCAAGTTCAATATAATGCGGTTTCACCTATAATGCGGTAAGATTTTTTGGCTTCAGAGGACAGCGTTATATCGAGGTAGAGGTGTACTTACAATGTTAGGCTCCATACACACCAAGTAGTGTTAGAATAGGACTAAGCTGCAACCTTAGATTTTTAAGGGTAGAAGGGGCCATTATGATTATCTAGTCTGACTTCCTGTGTTCCACAGGCCATAGAACCTCAGGAAGTAATTTTTGCATCAAGGCCAGAATTTCTGTTTAGCTGCTGTTAAAGTTAGGGTACTTTTGTTTTTATTTAGTTCTGGAGTTTAGATGGATGGGTGAGAGTGATGGAAACAGGTTGCTAAGGTCTAATGCTACGAGACCTTAAAATGTTCAAAGGGCTTATAAAATGCTCAAATGAGCATCCACCCTTGATGGACTAGATCCTTGACACCAACTATTTGGTGCCTGGTGCAGCTAACATGACTAGAGAAGTGATTGTATGCCATCTTTGCAGCGTCCTGATCCTCCAATCCCAAATAGCAATTTAGAGCCACCTCAGGACTGCTCTAAATTGCACTAACTGCAATGGTTTCAAAAAGTAGCATTATGCCATCTGCGGCTGGGTGGTGAGAAAAAGCGTTCTGGCCATACCCATATCCCAGTAGCTGAGGGCAAATGGTATAGAGCCAGCATAGGCAGATCTATATAATTTGTGATATCCCAGCGCAAAAGGAATCTTTAGCTGGCCACTTAAAAAGACTTTAAGTGTGGTTTTCACTAGCACAGTGGCACAACACAGACTTAACAGGGTAGAGGAGCTAGCTCTAGTATCTGAAAAGAACCTTTTCATGTTCTCCCAACACTGCTCTAGTGTTAAGGGTAAGTTTTCCTACCTCCCCTAAATTTTCTCTCTCCAGGGGCTCATTTCCTCTAATTTGGCTACATAATCCTCATAATTAAATATAGAAATAGATTAGTATAATTAATGCTAAATTTAAAATTATTCTGGCATCAGTGAAACTGAACTACGATTTAAAACTAAGAAACTAGGGCATATTTTTAATGAAACATGAGCCATTTCAGTATTGCCATCATATTTTAAGGTAGCACTTAATAAAAAGGCAAATTCAGATGGTTTAGAGTTAGAAGGTTTATATTAACATTGTTGAAGGGTTCTATGCAGCGAACTGTGACATATCAGCATTTCTGTGCTTCTACTTTTAGTTTCTATTCAATGTCAGCTAGGTTACCCGCAACTTTTAAATCTTTCTCAGCTTGCACCTATGAATTTGCCTTCTATGGTATAGAATATCTTGAGTAATGCTCTAAAAGCTGGAACGGCTGCTGAGTGAGAAAGAGGGCACATCCAGAGAATCTAAAGCAGAAGCCAAGAAGGCTTCATTTTTTTGGCTGCTTGCCTGAAGCCATTTAGGAGATCAAATTTAGAACGCTAGTAGTCACCTAAAATAAACAGCCCTCTAATTTCTAAAATTAAAGTAGCCAGAACTAGTGTTTTTTCATTCTGCTTTATACCCAGCAATCACAGAGCAGTTTAGTTGATAAAATGCAATTATGCTTCGTTTGGAAAAGCAAAGCACTGAACAGCCATTATAACTTGACAGAGAATGAATGAAACCTACAACTATTGAATGAAACTATTAAATGAAAAGAATGAAACCAACGATTCATCACCTAGGCCTGTGTTCATAGGAAAATGTATGAGTTTTTCTGCTGCAGCGTAACTTCACCAGTGGAAACAATAGAGGAAGTTGCAGTGTAGATAGGATACAATATACACCTCTACCCTGTCCTCGGGAGTCAAAAAATCTTACCGCGTTATAGGTGAAACCGCGTTATATCAAACTTGCTTTGATCCATCGGAGTGCACAGCCCTGCCCCCCGGAGCACTGCTTTACCGCATTATATCCAAATTCATTTTATATCGGGTCGCGTTATATCGGGTAGAGGTGTGTACAGTTTAAAATCACATTGGTAAACATACCTGTGGCCCCATCTTACACTAGCATTTCCATTATTTCTACCCCTAGTGACCTGCACTAGTGCAGAAGGATGCCTAGGAATTTCTACAATATAGATGCATCCTTAATGAATGAATTCTTGTAGCTTTTTAAAATATGAATATGTAGAAGACAGACACCATGAATTAAAAAGTTAAAGGAGAGTCAAGTTGGGAAAAATCATTTGGTGATAAGTCACCACAAACAACTAGAGCCTGTTTTCAAACCATTTGGGCAATCAATCAATCAATCAATCCTTCATTAGCTTACACCCATGAGCCAATTAAACCAATACAGACTTGTCAAATTTGCACCAATTTGTAAAAAGCTTCTGCAAAACAGTGTCACTGAAAGCAAAATTATAGAAAAAAGTTGGACAAGTCAGAAAACATAGTAATCAAAAGTAATTAAAAATGAATAAGAGTTTGACAATAAGAAGCAAAACAAGATCTAAACTAAAATAGAGAATAATCAAACAAAAGATTATAAAGTCAAATCCTCTTCCCCCCCAATTCACATGCGACTACAGCTCAAGTTAGTATTTCATAAAGGCCTTATCTTCATACACAAGTGATTCTTTTGTTCTCCATATAAACATCAATATATTTTTGGGCTCATCAAATTCAATGCCTATGATGCAAAAATTAAAGAGGCTAATTACACTTTAATTCAAGAATGGTCCAAACACCGAAATGCTGACTATTGGACAAAGACTGACAAGAGTTAGTTTTAACAACTGGATAACATCACCAGATTCCACATTTTCATTATCTCATAACTCTTCAAAGATATGTAGTACTAATACAAGCAGTATCCCTATCCCTGCAAGCTTTTCTTAAAGGGTTCTTGATACCTTGAGGCCATTCCATCCCTCTCATCATCTTCTAGAATCACAGTATTTTTATTCTGGCCTTCACATCTCACTGATGCAAATTGGCCTGGTCAGTGGATATTTTAAAAATACATAAAAG
Source organism: Emys orbicularis (assembly GCF_028017835.1). NCBI lineage: Eukaryota > Metazoa > Chordata > Testudines > Emydidae > Emys > Emys orbicularis. The sequence goes on along the minus strand of NC_088689.1, from coordinate 28,357,857 downwards.
AAGTGCAAGATAAATCCCTCTTTACTATAGAATTTATAAGAAGGTAATTAAGGAGTCAATTTTACAAATTGTTAAGTGCACTGATTTTAGTGGAAGACATTCAGATAGGTATAAAGTATCTCCTGCACTAACAGGATCGGGCCCAAAATAATGGGCAGTTTTATGTAGGAGTTTTTAGATTGCTAAACTCCAGCACTCCAGGCTGTGTTGCATGTCTGCTGGTTAGGAACTCATGACAAGGGAGCCTTCTCTGAAACTCTTTTTCTTCTTTATTCATACCAAATTGCTGATGTCCTTTACCACAGCCCCACATGATTCTTTACTGAGTCTCAGGGCTAAGTCAGGACACACAGAAGAATCAGATGGGTTGGATATAAGAGCCAACTGCTTGGTTGCAAATACTCTTCTCTAAACAGCTTATTAATCAAAAGAAAAGTCGAATGTTCACCCAGGAAATAAGAATAATACTTATTTTTCAGTGTTACCAACCATTTCATTTTTAAAGACAAAATCTGACACTGTTATGGGATAGTTACTCTTCTACAAACAAAATTTGAAATGCATTTCTTAAAAGTTGAAAACTCAGGAATGGTTTGCAGTTGACCAATAAGACAATTTTTTTTTTTTTTTTTCTGTAAGGGAGCAGGATCTAGTTATCAAAACGCAGGGCTTGGAATTAACAGATCTAGGCTATATTCTCTTTGTCCCCTTAGTTATCTGGTGCATCTCAGGCAACCTATTTTACAGATGAGGAAACTCTGGCACAAAGGTTGTCACTTAGTCTTTCTGTGCCTCAGTGTCTCCATACACAACAAAGGAACAATTTATGTAATCCAGAGAGTTGAATCTTAATGGTTGCATTTTATAGCTCCTCCCTTCCAGAAAAAGGGGGTGGGAGGGGGAGGCGGATCATGGGAAACTTAGAAAGTGTTTTAGAAAAAATTAACTTTATTTGTAATCAAGATTTTCCTCAGTATTTCAAATACAGTTTTGGTAAACTGGGTCAAAAGCTTTAGGTTTGGATATATAATGTAAGACACCCAACCATTTATCTATTTTTTTCTCCTGAGGAAGTGGGTTAAAAAATAAACAAAAACAGAAGCAACAACAGATTGCTCAATTTTGTGTTTTACTATCTGCAGTAAAGAAAGCAAAACTTAGGAGTTTGGCTTAAATGGCAATTTTTTAATAGACAGCTTCCCTTTTAATTAGGACGGCTGAAGCAACGTTTTAGAGTCAGAATTCCATGACTAATTCTCTGTGATGTATGTCAGCTCAAATGACCTCCATTTCCTGAGTTCAGTCAAACACGTTACTGATCCTTCATGCACAAACAGAAAGCTCTGATTGAAGACACAGAAATAGTGTTTTAAAACTATGCACCTAAACAGGCAAGAACTCTAAAACCCTCCTTATATGAGGCTTCTGCACCTCCAGAAGACAAGTTCTCCTTTTGAAAGAATTAGCCTTTTCAAAATAAATTTAGAGCTCATGTAATGTATGCAATTGACAGCTATAGATACTAACTGGTATTTTTCCATTGAGCAGATACATGATGGGTAGTGTCAGTTCAAGTGATGTGCATTGCTCTGCAAATATGCTTTAACCCCAGAGGTGATCACCTCCAAGAGGATGTGTGTGGGGAGAAAGGGTGGTCCAGCCACCATAGCCACTCATTTCATGAGGTCTCACCTGAGCTTGTCAACAAAAATGCTGAATAGTAAAACATGATGTTCTTATATTTATATTAGTCATTAATCTTTAGATATAAAGAGCAACATCTGTGTGTCTCTGGAATCACTTAGTATAACTAATAGTAATGAATTCAAACTCGATAGTATGAGGATTTAGTGAAATAGATACAGTACTTTTTGTCAGAATAGTATCAGCAAGATACATTGTTACAAATGTGACAAGTGACTTTCGCCTTTGAAAAAGGTAGACAGAGTTTTCCACCCCATCATACAGAGAAACTGCAACCCAAAAACGGATTAGGATTTTAAGATGAAGCCTGTCCAGAAGGATATGAACATGAAACCCATCTATTATCAAAATCCAGAAAGTTCAACATTAAAGGCAGCTTCAGTGGGGAAGTAGCAGAGACCACAAGAGAAATGAGGCTGATGATAATGGAAAAATAAGATAAATTAGCAGGGACAATACAATCATAAAGCTCAACTACACAGGTTAAAGTTATTTTAAACAAAATTTGATCAAGTACAAACTTTGATTTTAGTCAACATCCTCTAACTAGAAGGATTGCGGATAGCAGATTCTATTTTAACTGTGTCTTTTCACGTGCACATTCACTTTTTGCTTTGGTATTTTCAGTACACCTCTACCCCGATATAACACGAATTTGGATAGAATGCGGTAAAGCAGTGCTCTGGGGGGGAGGGGCAGGGCTGCGCACTCCGGTGGATCAAAGCAAGTTCGATATAACCTATATCGCGGTAAGATTTTTTGGCTCCCGAGGATAGCGTTATATCGAGGTAGAGGTGTACTTAACTAATGCCTGAAGGTAAAATTATTTAGGAAAGTTTGAATAAAATAGTTGAGTTTTGGGGAAGTGAGTGGAAGAATTCTAACCATCCCTTCTTTGGACAGGCCTACAAGAAAAATGGCTGAAGTTTGAATATTTTCATGGATAAAGAATATGCGCTTTGCTAGATTTGATGGGGACAAGTCACTTCTGGGCATGCTCCATGGACATATGTTAAGATTTTGATTGGAGTGTAATAAAGCTTCATTGCATTTGACATCACTGCAAATTTTCTCTATCCAGCAAAAACAGGTTGTTGCTAGAACAATATGCAGGAGGGAGAGCATAAGGGTGTGTATGAAATATAAAATCTTCCATTAAGAATATTAAATCTGCATTGACATCAGGACAGCCAAAAAAAATTTAAGTTTATCACAACCTTCATAATTTTGGCAGCATTCTTTCCATTCTGAACTTTCATTTTAGGACATTTTTGGATCATTTTCTATTGTGAAAATACATAGTAACCCACCACAATCTAGCCCAAGCACCACTGGCTTCTTAGCTTGACCTTGCACAAAGCTGTCCCCAGTCAAACAAGAGCAACCACCAAGTTGGGAACTCACTTTTCCTTCATTGCATTTAAGTAAGTGGAGAGGGAACTTGAAAGTGCAACTGGGAACACTGAAATGTGAACATAAAGAGTAGATTTCTCCTGTTTTTAACCTCCGCTCAAAAAACTAAATATAAAAGACTGAATCAATGGAAAACTGAGGCTATATACCTACAAACTACTGGAACTTGTCTACATGGGGAAATTGATCGGCATAGCTATTATTCCAGAGTAAAGTCAACATGATGGAGTTATACCAACATAATTACAAAAATAAATAATACCTAGCTCTATACTGCTTTTTACCAGATCTCAAAGAGCTTTACAAAAAGAAGGTATTATTCCCATTTTAAGGGAAATTGAGGCACAGAGAGATTAAGTGACTTGCCCGAGGTCACTTAGCAGGCCAGTGGCACAGCCTGGAATTGAAACCAGATCTCAGGAATCCCAGTCTCTACCTACTAGATCACACTGCTTCCCTATAGTGGAATAATCACTTTGTAATAGCTATGCCAATCAATTTCCCTATGTAGCCAAGTTGTAAAAAGTCACCAAGTGTATAAGTTAATGATCAAGATCTTCCAAAATAGGATCCTAACTTCAGGGTCCTAAAATCCTGAGTTAGCCTCCTGAATAAGAGCAGTTGTCTGGTGCTGAAAATCATGGCCAAGATTCCAACCAGAATGTTAATTTCACCACATTGTAGGTATGTAACATTTAATATTCCCATTTTTCTTATCTGTCACAGTGTGCAGCTTAATATTTCACTGGGCTGTCATAGTGTGAACCATAAAATATACAGGATTGGTAGCAGCCAATTAATACTGCAGTTGGAATGCTTTTGCATTTTCTAGATTTATCATTTAACTGTATAGACTTAACGGTATATTGATGCAGGTGTTTTGTTTCAGTTTGGTTATTTTGCTCATAAGACAATTACACTTGCAAATAGCCTATTTATCCTGTTGGTTCTGCTGCTGTGTCAGTTAAGGATCTGTCCATGCCAGAACTAACTTTTTCACAATATCTTTAACATACCCATTAGTATTAATGCAGTAAAATAGTATTTTGAGATATGTTCACAGCACTGTATGGACACTAATTAATTAGTCCCCACAATACATCCAAAAGGTACATGGGTAAGTATCATCATCTCCATGTTGGAGGTAGGGAAACATAGCAAAATGAAGTGACTTGCCAAAGTCTACACAGCAAAGCAGTGGCAGAGTCAGGACTGGCACTCAGTACTCGGATTTATCCCTCCAGAGCATGCTGCCTTCCCCTGGATCAATCACTGAGCATAAAAGTAGCTTGTGTGTGTGTAGATTTTTTGTTTGCTTGACAAACTGAACCCATGTAGGATGTACTAACAAAACTCCTACACACCTGGAAAAGTTTAATTTGGGTGTGGGGGACACGATCCACAGTAATTTAAAGGGCCGAGGAACAAAGATTTATCCTCACACGTATAAAGTTCAATCAGCTTAATTTACAGCAGCCTAGTTTGGGCCAGTCAAAGTCCAAGGTGCTTGTGGCTTCTATAGATCCCTTTACGAGCAATGATAGCCACATTGGGAAAACTGAATCCCAGGTGAAAGGAAATAATGCTGAAACTCCATTCTTAACCCACCCCAGTAGGGCAAGCCAGCAGTTTGAAGCTACTATACATACAATATGAGGGCTAGGTCACTTGCTATGTAACTGGGTGTGCTCTGACCCTGACTAGCATTTGGTTTTTAACTCAGGGTTATTTTTAAATTCATATTTGTATTAGTATCTGCATTTGGCAATCTGTGCAGTATTGATTCAGGGGCGATGCCTAAAGATATTTTAAAGCTGATTCTTCTAGAACAGAAAAGCAGGATCCATTACAGAGATTACAGCAGTTAGCAGCAGCTTTTCAGGGAGCTATGCCAAAGACAGAAGACTGCAGTCCATTGTTGGAAATGATCACTTTAAAATACAGTGTCAGCAGGACTGACATCAGAGGCAGAGCTGGCTAGAAAAGAAATTTTCCATCCTTTGGAAAAATTGAGATTTTGAAATGTGTTCATCCTGCCTCTATCCAAAATGAAACGGTCAGAAATTTGTGTTGCAATCAAAACATTTTGTTTGATTTCAAATATTTTGTTTAGATTTCAACCCTTTTTAATTTTTATATAAAATCATTTATGGAATAAAACCATTTTGAAATGAAAAATTGAAAAACTTTGTTCTGAAAATGGCAATATGGGACACCTTCAACATTTTCAAAAGCTTTTT